>NC_080109.1:2055000-3255000 GCF_950005125.1 Chionomys nivalis | reverse complement strand
TTGAGTGATGGTGGCTGTGTTTTAACTGCTTGATAGATGCAGAAATAAGCCAGCTTAGAGAAATCAATGACTCAGGTTCTATCACACACATGGTTTTAGCATCAACTTTCAGCCAAAAGCAAATTTTAAGATACATCTCTTCGTGCAGCTTCATGTAAGACTGACACAGCCTTAGATGCTTCGACTCCTATATAACCTTGAAATCCCTTGGCAGCAATACTTGGAAACTATAGCTTTTGCTAGCACCCAGAGCGTTGGGCTTCAATGTGTTAGTTTAATGGAGCCGTGTGAAACCACTGTCTCAGAGCAAGGAATGACAGCCACAGAACTGCAGAAGCCAAAAGCTGAGGCTCAGAAAGAAAGAAAAAGATCGCATTTTCTACTCAAAGCCAACTTTTCCCCAAGCAAAGAAATTTGAATTTTGCCACTTTAAAAAGATTTTTCATGTTCTATGCTAAAGACAAGGGCCTTTGGAAAGGCTCTTCGAATCTCCACAGCCATGTTGCACTCACAGGGTGTCAGAAGTACTCTAAGAAGCTGGGGCCAGAGAGAAGGCTCAGGGGCATAAGGGCGCTTGCTGCCAAGACTGATGTCTGGTATTCAATCCCAGGAACACAAAAGAGTGGAAAGGAAAGAACTGACTCCTGGTTGTTGTTCTCTGATTTACACACACACACACACACACACGTACAAAAATAAAATAAAAAGTTAAGATGTAGTGAGGCATAGTAGCATACCCTTTAATCCTAAAACTTAGGAGATAAAGGTGAATGAATCTCTGTGAGTTTGAGACTAGCCTGCTTTATAAAGTGAATACCAGGCCAATATAGAACTTCATAGTGAGAACTGTTCTCAAAATTAAAAAGTAAAGATTACAACATCCTGGAATTAATGGTTGTCTAGCAGCAACCTTATAGAATGACACATTTTTCTAAGGCACCCTGGCGTGATTTTTATCGCATGGTACTTCCAGGATAGCTCTACAAGTTTAAAAGGCATTTTAACTTTCTTCTTTTGAGGTTGGCTAAGCTACTGTTCCTTTAGTTTGGGAGTGGACTGAGGGAAAAACAGATCCTCAGAAGTCTCCCATTTAGCTCAAAGTTTTGCTTATGTCTCTCTCCTCACTGTAGGGGCAGGGAAATGAGGTCACTGAGACCAACCCTAAACAAGTCATATCCCCTGTGGGTAACTGAGCTAGAGATGGAACTCCGCATCCAGCTCAGTCTCTACCCATTAAATCACACAATGTCACAACTGCATCAAGGCCAAATTTATGTCCGGGCCTCTACTAAGTGAGATAGAACTTCCATGGGTACCAAAGCCCCCTTCAAGAATAAATAGTATACGAGAACACTAAGTTTTAAGGCCCTCTTGAACCCAAGGCCATCTCTCTCTCTTTTTTTTTTTTTTTTTTGTTGTTGTTGTTGTTGTTTTGTTTTTTGAGACAGGGTTTCTCTGTAGCTTTGGTGCCCATCCCGGAACTAGCTCTTTAGACCAGGCTGGCCTCAAACTCCCAGAGATCCACCTGCCTCTGCCTCCCGAGTTAAGGAAGAGGTTGAGGATAGTCTTCCTCTACCATTATTGCTGCTCTGAATGACTTCTGGGACACCCTCCCCAGGTCTGCTCTCTGGACCAGTGTGGTTCCTGTAGCCCGTCTGTAGCCTTTAAATGTCCTTGCTCTAAAAAGGGACCAGGCATGGGAAGCAGAGCCATGCTTGCTCCTTCCAGTCTGTCGGAAACTATTCCATCCCTTCATTGTGCCGAGCTTCGGTCTCCATCCTCATGAAGTAGGAGACGATCTTGCTGCTTCAAAGGAGCACAACAAAGGACCAGAAATGAGAAAGCCGGTCCTTTCTTTCCCACACACGGTAGAAGGCAAACCTAGCAACATGGGTCTGAGTGAAGTAGATAAATAAAGAAAAGATAACCAACCACCTTGTGGTTTGAATGGGAAGGGTCCTACTGAGGCCTTGGCTCCCAAGGGGTGGTGCTATCGAGACATGATCCAATCAGAAAAGCTCTGACTTCATCAATCTATTCATCAGTTGATGAGTTCATAATGAACGGGCTGTTAGGAGGTGAAGCCTGGCTGGAATCCATAGGACATGGAGGTGTGTCTCTAGAGCAGAGGTTCTCAACCTCTGGGTCGCATATCAGATATCATGCAAGTCGAATATTTACATTACGATTCATAACAGCAGCAAATTTACAATTACAAAGTAGCAATGAAAATAATTTTATGGCTGGGGGTCACCACGACATGAGGAACTGTATTCAAGAGTCGTAGCATTAAGAAGGTTGAGAATCACTGTTCTAGAGAATGCATCTTGATCCTGGCTTCTTCTTGTCTTCTCTGCTCCAGCCTGCTGTGAGCTGAGCCACTTTGCCCCCTCTCATGCTCCCCTCACAACATCCTGCGTCACCACACATGGGCCCAGAGGTGACAGAGCCCAGTGACGGTCGATGAATCCATAGGCCAGGATAGATCCTCCCTTTGTTCAGTTATTTCCTCAGGAGACTATGAGAAGTGACCAACACACACTGTCTTCGTCTGCCTTTCATCTATCCGTGAATATCACAGTCGAGGTGAGCTGTAAAGATGGAGGTTTATTTAGCTCACAATTTGGAAGATGGTGACATCTACAAATGTAGAACCAGCCTCTGCTCATGAAGGCTTCTCGCTACATCACATGATGAAGAGACGGAGAGAGCTGGGGTGTCCTCCACATCGTGTCAAGCCACCGATGGGAGCTTCAGACCCCACCAGCATGGCATCACCCAGTCCTATAAACTCCCTTAAGCCTCACTTCTAAATACTGCCATGTGGATGCCCCACCTGATGCAGTTCTTACTCAGCCGCAGACTAGCCAGCCAGGGTCTGGATTGATGTATGTGACTCCTGTTGCCACCAAGAGCCATGAGGATGTTCAACCACCTGAGTGGAGGTTGGTGTCTGGGGGCCAGGATGATCCAGGTCCTAGTGGCCTGTGTTACTATTCAATGCCATGGTGATGTCCGGGCCAGAGCCGTAGCTAAGGGCCATGTGAGGATCTGTGGCCTTACTGCAACCGGGGTCTGTGCTAATGTTAAGGTTCCTCTTATCACCAAAGGCCATGCAGACACTGGAAATTTGGGGCCATGTTGTTGTCTAAGGGCCATACCGATATGAGTGGCCATTGCTACCTAGGGCAGTGATGACATCCAGACCCAGCTGTTGCCTAGGCGCATGTCTGGGTCCATGATCCTACTGTGACTGGGATCTATGTTGAAGTCCGAGTCCCATATTGCCATGAAAGGTCGCATAGAAGCCCAGGCCTTGGTGGTGTTTGGTGGCCATGAGGTTGCTAGGAACATACTGACCTGAGTGGTCATTGCTTCAGTCCAAAGCAAGGATGTCACCCAGGCTCAAGCTGCTACCAAGGGCCACACGTGAGTCTGTGGTCCAGTTGCAGCTGGGCTCTGTGTTGATGTCTGTGGCCCTTGTCACCTCAGGAGGCCTTAGGAACCATGAGAGATGAAATCAGAGGACCATGCTGAGCCGACCCTGCCCTGTTGCTGGCCCTGGGAAGGCCAGGTTTGCTTCTCACCGAACACTACAGCAGGAGAACTGGCCCCTGTGCTCAGGAGAGATGGCCCCAGCCCTCACCACAGGTGAGGGTGAACCAACCCTGAGGGCATGGCCATAGGGGAGCTGACTACCCCTTCGCTTGAGCAGGGTGGCCCCAGCAGCCTGGTCTGACTGGCTTAGTTGCTACCCAGGTCCACAGCCGGGCCTTGGGTTAACCCACCATAACATCCACCCCATCTAGGACCTGCTGGAGCTCATGAAAGGACCAGTCCTGTGGCACAATACCTGTGGGATCCCCAAGATGTGGGGGGCCACAAAGTATCCCAAAGAAGTTCTGGTGAGGGCCCAGTGATGATGGTGGACCAGAAACCATAGACCTTGAACCAGACCAGTGACTCAGTGCAAGGAACATTTACTAGTAAAGCTGACAGGACAAAAGGGTGTACCATGTGACACACTGAGGCCCCACCACAGTGCTACCAGGATAAATAAAGTAGGGTTGGAGAGGCAGGAAAGAAAGAGCAGCAAAGTTTTTGTTGTTTTTGTTATTGATGCCGTTTTTGTTTGGTTTGGTTTTTTGTTGTTTTTGTCTTTGTTTGCTTGATTACTTTGTTTTGTTTTCTTTCCTTTAGGGAAGCACTGCAGGGGTGAAGAGAGGATATGGGGGAACAAGAGGTGAGCAGAATTGGGGTGCATGATGTGAAACTCGCAAAGAGGTGATAAAGAAGCTAAATTTTTTAAAAAAAATAATAAATAAAATGAATATCATATGAATTTGAGGTTTCATTTCCACATTGTGAGCCTTGAGGAGGGGCCCAAACTGCTAGCACTGCCCTAGCCTTTTGGTTCTTATGTATCTCATTTCCCCAGTCCCCAAGGATCTCCCAGTTTACATGTGAGTCTCCAGAAGTTTCTTCAGGCTTTCTCTTTACCCACCTTTTTTCCAACACCTCTTCCCCCTCCTCGTTACCTGTCAGGAGACTTCTACAGTCCTGATCTTTAGTGACCTTTGTTATAAATAACAACACTAAGGTTGAAAGTGATGTTGTTCTGACCAGCCACAGGGAACAAGAGGAACCTTGAGAAGGGTAAACACATCAACATCTGTTTAAGACATCCTGTATGCCTGGATAAAATGTATATGGGAAACAGATTTTTGTGCACTAAAGGGATCTGAAAGTTTTAAGCAAGATATAAAAAAAATCCTACATATTAAATAATACTTTAAAAGTATATGTTCAAAACAAAAGGTGATATTTCAGATGGGCATAACAATGAGCAGTTTTATAATTGCATTAAAATAAGGCTTTTTAAAAAGTTCTCCTTTTACTTCGTCAGCAGCTATGTAAGATCTGTTCCATTCTACCTTATGCCAGCTTCTTCTGGTTTTTGTAATAAATAACCATTAAGTTGGCGGAACACAACATATTCCTGTTACTTTCACTAAGAAGTCAAAGCTCACAATGCCCAGGCATTCACAGAGCTGCCCTCCTTTGGGGATCCACCTTAAGAGGACTTTGTCTCCTTGGCTTCCACGGTGATTACCATCCATGTATTTTATTCACTATATTTGATATCAATTTCCTTTATTCCTAAGAACGTTGTACACTCCCACCATAAAACACGATCCTATCTACCCCACCTCCATTTCCCTCCCCCCCCCCCAACTATTCTTCAACATGGGTCATTCTCAACTACAAGCTTCTTTTGAAATTTTTCTGTGTTTATGTTCTTAATAACCTACTAAGTCCAGTTGGTCTCACCTTTGTGTGAATGGGTGTAGATTCGTCCTCTGGAACATGAGAAACTGGCCACACATTGGAAAAGAGAATGATGCTCCTTCCTTAGTGGCTATCAGCTGTCAACAGCTCCTCAGTAAGGGGTGGACTCTGCAGAGCACCTCCATAGCAATGGGAAATGTGGTCTTGTGTAGGCAGCCATAGCTGCTGGGTCAAGTGGAGAAGACAGCATTTCACAGCATCCTTACCTCCCCCAGATCTTACATTCTTCCTGACTCCTTTTCTGTGTTGCTCCCTGAGTCTTAGTGGGGTTGAGGAAGATGTCCCATTTAAGGACTGAGTGCCCGGTCTCTTCTTCTCAGCACCTTGGCCAGTTATGCATCTCAGCGTTGACTGGTGCCAACTATGAAAAAGGGGCATCTCCTGGTCATAAACCCAAAGGCCTTTCGAGCCTACTACAGACATGCTTGCATATCCTGTTCACAGCCACGCTGTTCAGCTAGGATAAGGAAACAGCTTAGGTGTCCATCAACAGATGATTGGATAGAAAAACGTGGTACATAGTGTAATGAAATATTACTGGGATATGAGAAAAAGGAATCACAGTATTTACAGGGAAACGGGTAGAACTAGGAAAACACTATACTTAACAAGGTAACCTAGGCTCAGAAAAACAAACTACACATTCTCTCACATGTGCAGTTACTAGAGTCAAATCACTTATTCTTTGTGTATACCTAGGAGCACTGTAGAACCCAGACAACTAGAAAGGCACCTCTGGGTGGAGTCCCTTTAAGGGAGAAAGGATCATAGCTAGTAAATAAAACCAGAGTGTTGGAAGACTGTAGTGGAAAGGCTTAGATGGGAAAGGGCATGGGAATATAGGAGAAACAGGGAGTTAGGCAGGGAGGGCAAACTCAAAGGAAGGGTTATGGAAAACCATATTGAAGCCGACTAACTTACAACCCGATTTTAAACAATGCAATTGGAAGGCTAGCAGGATAGAGAAAGAAGAGGAGAGAGGAGCCCGGGGTTAAAGGAAGAAGTAGAGATGGGGTAGAGGAGGCAGTGGGTGCATTAACTAACACTAAGGATGCATAAAAATGTCTGATAGAAAGTCTTAGTTAGTGATCTAACTCACACATCTATGGAGAGAGAGAGAGAATGTTTTATTACCAAGTGTCTGGCACTATATAGACTTATTGGCATGCATGAGCCCTCTGGTTCACCCTCCTGTGCTTCAGTCAAACGTTGGTGAAATGAATACAGTTGTGTCGTTTATTGGTGAGCCCCTACAGTCCGTTCCTGTAGGTTTTTACATCTGGAACTGGTTAGACTCGTGATAGAACTCTTGCCCTAACTCATGAAAGGGGGTGAAGGTTGATTGATTTTAAATAATCACGCAATCAACCCTCCATGTTTTGGAGGTTCTCCCCCTCACATCCAGAGGTATGTGCTACCATTTCCGAAGGCTCGGGAGGGCTCTGTAGAACGCGTTTCTGGAATTCCCAGGGTTGTCCTGTGTCTGTTATTGTTCATTTGGCTTTTAGCCTCTGCTGCTCAGTCTTGGCTTTCCAACCTCGAGTTGAACTCATTTGTCCTCTTGTTCCATGTCCCTTCCCTGTGGGCCTAGGCCTAACAAATCCTCGCACTGATTTCCAATGGCTACTTCAAGAGGGATTGAAAAAGATCATAACTAACTTGTCACCTTTACTGCATATGACCCAGGATTGCCTATCTTTCTGGTAATCAGTATTTTGATCTATTTTGTGTTTTCTGTATGATTTTTGGATTAACTTGAATTTTATGAGAAGTTGTGCTTCAAGCCATACTCAAATTATGACTGGACACATTTCCATTTATGACCAGCGCATCACGGTTAAACATTGCTTTGAGCTTCATGGAGCAGATTTGGGTCAATCTAGTGCAATCCCATGTGGTAGACAAAGCTCTACGACTCAGGACAATGAAGCTCTGTGTGCCTGAAATCTGCACAGCCAGTCCATGGTGGGCCCAGTTCTCAAACGAGTCTCTGGCTTCTGACTATACCATGTGGATGTGGTCTTTCTCTTTGTCATTTCGCCTTTCTATTTTACAAAGACAACAAATTAGGAAAATGTGTTTCTTTTCATAAATGTGACACAGTACAGAAAGCTTGCTGAAAAAAGAATCACATTCCTGAATGCTGATCCTGGAAGCTGCCCCAGCCTGGCCCTGCGCAGGAAAAGATGCATTGAGAGCAGCAGCCCAGCTACATCTGTTGGGGTTTGAAGAAGTAGAGCATGTTGTCGGCGCTGCCCACCCCACACGGGGCCCTATTGGTGACTTGAATTGAATTGGAAGTCAGCCCCTCCACCTCTGCAGTGTAGACTTCTGAAATCTCAGGGAAGACACCGTCTCTCTCCAGTCCCCATGATGGTCTCACATCTTGGCTCCCTTAAGTATTTCCGCACATCTGTCTCCCATGACTGAGCTAGGAGAAGTTGTCAAGGCCTTTCAATCAGTATAACGGCCTCTGAAAGCTTGCTATATTTTCAGTTTTACTAAATATTTCTATAATTCAAAAATTATGGAAATGGGTCATGTTTCTGTTCTTGGGGAATATATTTAACAGCTGTGTGTGCACCAGATGCAAATGAATCTATAGAAATAAATTGTGCATTTTATAGACTATGCTGCATAAGAACTGCCTCTCTTCAGATACCTCAGCTCTTACTCCTACTGAGACTTGGAAGATGATGGAGCACCAGGTAACAATTTGTTCTCTGCCAAGAGAAGGATGCTTTTGCACATGCACACTGTGCCCAACAGCGCAACTTCCAAACGAGTCAGTGTTTCGTTCCAGGGAAAAGCGACTCTTTCAAGGTAATTCTGGAATTAGCAATAGTGTGAAACTGGCTGAGCTACTAAATCTCTGTGAGTCTGGTTTCAACAGCTACAAATAGAGCTATCTACTGGGCATCCCTGATGACCAAGAATGAAATGTGGTCCAGACAGGTTCCTGACAGACAGGTTAGCAGCCATGGGTAGATGTTTGTCATCCTTTGAAATGTCAACTTCTGGATCAGCAGCTGAAAAGGTGTCTATGTGCCCAGCAACTACTCTGCACACATAAGATATGAATACACACACATGATTCAACAGGTACAAGTAACTGCAGAACTCCCCATGATGGAACAGTGACCTCCAGGGTCTCCCCTGCCATGGGATGAGGTCTGGTGCCTCCCAGCAGCGTAGAACTCCCTGTGAAGAACAGAGACCTCCAGGGTCTCCCCAGCCATAGAATGAGGTCTGGTGTCTCCCAGCAGCAGCCTGACACCAGAAAGCACCCGTAATAAATGCATGCACATTTTCCCAGCAGTTATGTAAGAAGACAGGAGGTTTTCAAATCTTTCATTTTGTAGATGAAAGATACTGAGGTTTAGAGTTGACTAATGTAACTTCTCCAGGGTCATTTGTCCTGATCAGGCAAAGTGACAGGGACAGGCTTATAGCTGGGTGGTACAGCAATTCCCTTATACACACAGGAACCCTAGGATGTATCCTTGGGTCTGAGAAAAAAAAAGGAAGGAAGGAAGGAAGGAAGGGAGGGAGGAAGGGAGGGAGGAAGGAAGGAAGGGTGAGGAGAAGTGAGAGGAAGAAAAGAAGAAAGGAAGAAAGGAAGGAGGGAAGGGGAGAGGAAGAAAGAAAATAAGGAAAAGAGATGGGGAAGGTAGGAAGAATGAGGGGAGAAATTGAGAGGAAAAGAGGAAAAAAGGGAAGGGAGGAGGAGGGAAGGAGAGAGGCCTTGAGCTCTTTCCATAGAGATACATCCAGCCCTGAAAATAAGCTATCAGTCCACATAACATTGCCACTTTCATTTTTGATATACTACCAAATTCTGTCTTCCAGTGATTCATACACTTCTAGGCCCCAGCCACTTCTCCCCTGTCTGTTTCCTTTTAATTATTAGACAGATGACATTAATACAGTGAGTGGGTTGCTTGGGACATTGAGAGCTGAAGTGAGTTCATAGCATTCCAGATATAGAGACACCCTTCATGCCAAACTGCATCTTGTCAAACCTGGGCAATTATTTTCTCTCTCATGCTTATGAGACCACAAGTCCCTCGGTTTCTGAAGGCTTTGCTTGTGTTCTCTGGTCACCCGCTCCTTCTTTACACTAAACAGCATAATTTCAGGCCTGAGAACTTGTCAGTTTCCAAAGGGAAGAGCCACAATTTCAGATCTTTAAATTCAAAACAGAAAGAATATGTTCTCCTCCATCCACCGAGAAGAACGCTCTTTCTCCCAACCTTGCTTTCTTGTACTGCATCTCTGCTCTTTGTCTGAATATATTTGACAGAAAAATTATTTGGCTATGCCATGTGCCTGTCATCTCAGGCCAACAAACTGATGGTTTAATTAAAAATGACAAGGCAGACTAGGAATCTCATACGGAGACCTACCTCACTCCACAGTTTCAGAGACATGGCATCTCATGGGGGAATTTTAAGCAACTCTTTGGCATTGCCTTCACTTCCTGGCCATTGGTTTCACAATGAAGACATAGTCATGGACAAGAGACAGTATCGGGGAATATTCTGTGGTTTCAGGTTTCCAAAGATGAGGCTTTTTCTGCCAATGAAGAAGAATCTTCCCAGTGTATCCACTGCAAGGAGCTCTCTCCTTCCCCCACAGCACACACCCCTCCAACCGTGTGTGTGTGTGTGTGTGTTGGTCTCCTTCCCTTTACACTCTTCATCTCTCCCTAAAAATTATTAAAAAACAATACTGAGAGTCAACTGATTCTACTTTTAGAATCACTTGTTTGTCAAGTGAAATTATTCAGTGCCCTTCGAGGGTAGGTCTTGAGATTGGTGATGATGGGAAAAGAGATTCAGATGGCTATTTAGTGTGGCACTCAAAAAACAGGTAGCTTTCTCAATGTTTATAGTGCTGGTTAGTTTTCACCACCTTGAAACAAGCTAGGATCACCTGGAGAAGAAGGAACCTCCATTGGAAAAGTTCCCTTGGATTGGCCTGTGGGCAAGTTGAGGGGCAGTTTATTTGATTATTTTTCTTTTTAAAATCTTTTTCTATTTTTCTTTTACTGAAAATAGATTTTTTTCCCACGCAGTATATTCTGATTAAGGCTTCCCCTCCTCCACTTACTCCTAGATCCTTCCCACCTCCCTTTCCATTTGAATACAAGCCCTTTCTGTCTCTTGTTAGAAACAGACATACATCTAAAGAATGACAATAAAATAAAATAAGATTAAGAAGAAACCACACAAACCATAAAAATGGAAAACAAACAAGAAAAAGTCAAAGAACAAAGCACAGGAAATACATAGATTCACAGAGACACACAGCCTCGTACACACAGTAATCTCATAAAAACACAAAACTGGAAGCCATGATAAATATGTAAAGTGACTATAAGGTTAAAAAATGCCCTCAAAAACAAAGTGAGGTTTCTTGACTAACAATTGATGGAGGCGTATCCAGCCTAGAGTGGGCAATGGCACCCCTGGGCTGATGGTCCTGTGTTCTATGAGAAAGCAGGCTGAGCAAACCACTAGGAACAAGTCAATAAGCTGTATCCCTCATGTCTCCTCCTTCAGTTCTAACTTCCAGGTTCCTGCCTTCAGTTCCTGCTCTGACTCCCTCAGTGAGGGGCTGTAAGTGAGGAGATGAAATAAACCCGGTCCTGTGTCATAATCTTTATCATAGCAACAGAAAACATGTTCAGATGTAGGATTTCTAATAGATTTCTTCTCTCTCTCTCTCTCTCTCTCTCTCTCTCTCTCTCTCTCTGTCTGTCTGTCTGTCTCTCTCTCTCTCTCTCTCTCTCTCTCTCTTTGCAGCTTTAGGGTGATATAAACATTCTTCGAACACTTTTACGGTCAGTAAAAAGGATGGCTGTGGTGTGTGCTAGGCTATGGATAATCAATGCATTTTTAACTTAGCAATGTCTTCAGCTTATGGGCTTTATGGGGCTGTAACACAATCATAAGTTAAAAAAGCATCTTTACAGTACAGTGGGTGAGGTCTTTGCCATTAGGTGAGTCCAGGCAGGTCATTGGACTGTTCTGGGCTAGGTTTCTTCACAGCAGGAGGAAGAGAAGCAATGAGGATCTTAGACTTAGTGAGGTGCATACTTTACAACCACAGTTCAGGAGATTGTGAGAACCCTGGGAACAGATAGTTAATAAGTCACCATTCTGGTGTCTTCCCTCAGAAACACCATAGTTTATATAGGAAAACTGTATCGAATGAAAGATCTATGTGCATGACAACTGAAAGCGTGAGAAAAATAAATGAGATTCAAAGTTCAGAATTATAGGAGCCAGAGGGGTCAAGGACACCATAAAAAATTCACAGAACCAACTAACCTGAGCTCAAAGGGGCTCAAGGAGACTGAACGGACAACCAGGGAGCCTACATGGGACTGACCTAGGTACTCTGCATGTATGTTACAGTTGTGTAGGACTCCCAACAGGGGCAACAGGGGCTGTCTCTAACTCTTTTACTGGCTTTTTGGACCCCACTCCTAATACTGGGTCCCCTTGCCCAGGCTTAGCACATGGGGAGGAGCTTAATCTTACAGCAACTTTATATGCCATGTTTTGTTGATATTCAAGGGAGACTCACCCTTTCTAAACAGAAACAGAGGAGGGTATATAGGGGGGTGGCAGGGTGGGGGTAGAGGTTGGGAGGAGAGGATGTAGGGGAAACTGTGACCAGGTGTAAGACAAATAAAGTAATTTTAAAATATCAATTGTCTATCTGACAGAATCTATAATTACATAGGAGACAAGCCTCCAAGGCATGCTTGGGAGAAATGGTGTAGATTAGGCTTGCCTCTAGTCATGCCTGTGATGAATTAGGCTTGCCTCTAGTTATGTCTGTAATGAATTAGCTATATTAGGCTCATTGAAGAGGGAAGCCTCATCTTCGCTGCCGGTAGCATCATTACACGGGCTGGGATGCTGAACTGAATGGAAAGGAGAAGGCAAACTCACCACTAGCTTTCATCTTCCTCTGTTTCTTGATGGCAGACACAATGTGATACAATGTAGTCAGATGCCATCTCCAGCTTCAATGCCCCCGTCCTCCAGGTTAGTTGATGGCGGATACAATGTGATACAATGTAGTCAGATGCCCCATCTCCTGCTACAGTGTCTCCTCCAGGTTAGTTGATGGAGGATACAATGTGATACAATGTAGTCAGATGCTCATCTCCAGCTTCAATGTATCCTCTAGGTTAGTTGACGGCAGATACAATGTGATACAATGTGGTCAGATCCTCATCTCCTGCTACAATGTCTCCTCACCAGGTTAGACTGTACCCTCAAGTTGTGAGCCAAAGTAAAATCTCCCTCAAAAAGAAATCTGAGGGGAAACACTATACTAAAGATGTATGACATATTAGAAAAAAGATTTGAGCTTATATTGAATCGAAACAAAAATTGTACTGCTGAATTAAATGTTTTATCTCTACATCCCCTACAATACTTTGATCACCAAACTTTATGTCCTAACATCATCCTAGAAAAAAAATAATTAAGCAATTAACATCAAAGCCAGGTGGTGGTGGCACACGCCTTTAATCCCAGCACCTCAGAGGTAGAGGCAGGTGAATCTAGTGAGTTTTAAGCTAGCCTGGTTTACAGATCACATTCCACGATAGCCAGAGCTATACAGAAAAACCCTGTCTCAAAAACTCAAAATAAAAAACATAAAAAGTAAGACAGTTTTAGTTTATAAGCTATAAAGACAGAGTGAGACGTACCAGGGAGGAGGAGAAAAGTAACAGAGCTAAAGGAAACCTGGCAAAAGTAGAGAACAGAGAGAGGAAAAGCAAGATTGGTATGATGATCAGAAACGTCCAGACTCCTGCCAGACATTTGGACAGAATAAAAGTGACCAGCTAGTATGGTGTAGGCTATAGTAAATGCTGAGAGATAAGGAGGTTAGCAGATAGCAACAGGAAAAGCAGTCAGGAATTCAAATTTCAATCCTAGTTACACAAATACTTGCCAGTTGGTGAACTCAGAATATACTGGAACCCTTAGATCTTAATATCCAGATGAAATGATGGTGATGAAGATATAGTAATAATGTCCCTCATTGAGGAGATGTGAAGATTAAAAATATCAGAACTAACTTACCAGAGATATTGCTTGGCATAGAGAATACTGATAAGAATTATTGTGTTCTGACCCCTACATTTAGTGCTGTGCACACAGCTCTCTACTTGAGTATTAATCCAAGTTTCGGTTCTTCATTTTCTAGCATATGACCTCAATAAATTCAAATAATGACAAAACTATTTAAAACTGAATTTGTCTTAAATAGTGTGGTGATTTTAATAAAAACACCACCCCCAAGTCCCTACCAGGCTCACGTATCTGAACACTAGGCCCCCAGTTGGTGGCACTATTTGGGGAGGTGGTTCAGCACTGCCAGAGGAAGTATGTCACTGGGGATGAGTTTTAAAGATCATAAACTCATCCTACTTCTCGTTTTCTCTTTCTGCTTCATGCTTGCCTTTGAAGATGTGAACCCTCAGCATCCTGCTCCTGCCACCATGCCTGCTGCTTGCTGCCTTGCTATCACCATGATGGACTCCTACCCGTCTCCAACCATAAACCAAAATAAACCACTTCTTCCAGAAGAAAAAACAAGTGAGAAGGGACTGCAAATATTATCTGTGCATCTTCTCACTCTGCAGAGATAGGGCCTCAAGTCGAGCGGGCTGAGGGGATTGTACCCACAGAATCTTGACAATAGGCCCCAGTACTTCCCATGCATGGATCTGACCTGATGGTTTCTCCCTGGGGTAGAAGTCAGAAAGGCTCAGATCCTGAACTATTGTTTCATTAACCTTTCTACAAATGAGATCTACAGAGTTATGAATGAATCCCAGTGCTCAGCTAGGGCATGGAAACCTCTAGTGTGCATTTGTGTGTGCACAGAGGGAGAAATGGGAAGGAGGAACAACTGGACTCTTTGACCAGAGAAACAGCCCCAGTACAGACAACATTGCTCTTAAGATAGATGGTCTTCAAAAACAACCTGCTCACTCTATGAAGTATTTGGCCTTTACTGGGGTCTCATCTATATGGAGCATTCTTCCCTTAAAGTTCAAGGGGAGGGAACTTGTCTTAATGTCATATTATTTAATAAGTATTTCTCTCTTTGCAAGGAAAAGTAATGAGGTCAGACACGACTCCACCAATCATTCCAGCAGCTGACCTAACCTAATTCTGTCTTCTGCTCTGAGGGTGTCCAAAGTTTGAGATGTTATCATACATCAACATAACTGGCTTCAAGTATATTTTATACATAATTAAATTGTTTATTTATTTAACTAGTGGGTGTACTGCTCTCTAGAACCTGCTTATTTTAAAATGAATTAAAAGCCAACCAATAACCACATAAGCAAAACAGCGACATACATACAAAGTAGATCTGTCACAGGGCACATGGCAGCCCCAATGTTGCCTGGAGCCATCAGTGAAATAATCCAACTGTCCCACATTGACAGGCAATAAAGAAAAGGAACATTCTACTGCATTTGCTGAAAGAAAAACATCAAGCCCACAGCCAAGACCACGAGGAAGCTAGAAAGTGAAGTGTGTTAATTGCTCTAGCAACTAACCCTGCTTCTCCTGTGGGGTTGGAGAGAAGCCAAATTGCCAGCTAAATAAATCATGAACAACGTGTTTCAGTCATGTAAACTTTTAGACTGCACAATTATCTAAGAAAACATTTGCGGAGATGAAGATTCAATCCTTCGTTGTTTTCACAGATGGATGTGAGGTTTTAATTCTAACCCTGTCAGTACCCCCATTTTAATAAATGACTGAATTTATCTAAGTACCTAGCTTTGAAAATGTGGTTACGTGCATTTTGAAAACCAAGCCAAGAAATACAAGACCCATAAAATCCTGGAGCATATTAAATGACGGTTCCTTTTTCCTTAATCCACCACCACAAATATCAATTAAATGTAATTATATTAAATAGGTTCCCCTGAGAACAAATAAAGATCTGCCAGAACACAAATTGCTACCCAGGTGAACAATATATAATTTTCTCGAGCACGCAGACAACTGCAGATGGTGCGCTCCCAACTGCAGCGCAACCAATGCGTCCTGACTGTAAAATAGACATTTTTTTCCTTGGCTACCAAAGTGGCGGAGGGCCAAGGATTGCAAAGAAACGGTGCGAGTGTGTGAGTTTGAGTTTGCTCTCTCTTCTCAGATGAGAGGATCAATAGTGCATCTCATATTAATAACTGCTAATCAAAGGGCTATTAATCTCAGGCAATAACAAGCAAATGGGCTCTCCTAGCAGCAAATGTCAGAAATAACTGGGAGGCTGAGCAGGGAGGGGGAGAGAACACCTTACATAAGCAACTTTTTAAAAAATTAAAAACAAATGCCTTTCCGAGTTTACCGTGAGGGGAGGAACTGGATCTGTGCATGGGGATGTAAACAATTAGGCTGAAATGGAGTTTGTTAACTGTTTTAATAACTAGCTATTCCACCATATTGAAGTGACGTCATGGCTTCAGAGAGGACCTCCCCCTATTACATCATTGAACAGACAGAACGTTGGATTCAAAGACCTCAGGGAATCACTGAGAAAGTGATCTGTTTTCTGGGGAAAGTCTGTGGGCTTGGGCTCTTTCTCCAATGTGTGGGGCAGGCTTGCTGGCTTTCCTTCTCTTCTTTTTTCTTGTTATTACATGATATGTAAGGTATGTATTTCATTTGTCAGATGTTTCTGAGATGGAAATTTAATTCATTCTTGGTGTGATACGGAAAGCCTTGAAAAATAATCAATTTAAGATTGAATGTGCTGATATGTCAGTATTTTTAGTCTCTGCCCTTTCTAAAGTCATCAAAATAATTATCTAAAAACAGGATCTTGGAAACAGAGACATTTTTCTTTTCTTATTGCCCCACCCTTCAGATTGGAATCTCTCCACCCCACCCACCCCCAATACTGGCTTTCATGGGAAGAATATTCCAGTTTCTGATCTGGGAAGCAAGAGAGAGAGCAAAGGGGAAGGTTTGGAATCCTCTTGAGCCAAACTGTTCTTGGCTGGGAAATGTCAGGAGCAACCACTAAGAATCGTTCTGTTGGCGATTCTGCTTTCTCACTAAAGACCTCAAGCTCTGGTACTCGAAGCGGAACTCACCTATGGCATAAGTGTTGCGCTGTGTAGCATCCGCTGCAATCCACCCTAAGTCCTGGGTCCAGGGGAGTTTCTGCAATGAAGTCACTGGACACTTGGCCAAGAGCTCACCTTGCAGGGATGTTTGGAAAGCCTGACACAGCTGAGTATCAGTGGTTCTATGCAGCCAATGCTTGGGGAGAGGGAGTACCACCCCCAAAAGTGTGGGTTAGCGAATTGGGTGCATTCTCTCTCTCTCTCTCTCTCTCCCTCCCTCCCTCTCTCTCTCTCTCTCCTCTCTCTCTCTCTCTCTCTCTCTCTCTCTCTCTCTCTCTCTCTCTCTCTCTCCTTACTTAGGAAGTTTGATGATTTTCATGGCTTTATCCTACAGTCTGGTGTTCCGCCCTTCCTTGCTACCTTATCTTTCCCATCTTCCTCCCCCTCCATTCCTTCCTTCCACCTTTTTGTAGAGGACTGCAGAAAGATGACTCCTATCCCTCAGTCCATGGCCCTTTGTCTGTTGTGGTCTAAAGAAGGCTGAGAGATCTGGTGTTTGGTGGTGGTGGCTGGTTACACCTGTCTCTCACTCTCTCTCCCTTCTCTACCTACCAGAGGGCCATCATTCTGTTTAATACAGTTTGCCTTGTTTATGTGAATTCCCAGGGAATTTATAAATTATTTATTTGTGAGGCTTTCATCTATCTGATTGTTGTTGTGTGCAACAATGTGTTCCACTGAATGCTACAGTAGTGTCTTCTATTACTTTTTTGTTCAGTATCTCAGTTGCAGTAGCTCACAGGTTGCTGATACCAGATTCACAGTAGTCACGGTTTGTATTACCCCACGCCATCTGCATGGCTCCTGAAAGTGAGTGTCGCCATCAACCTTCCACTGCAAATAGGCTCTACAGTGAGAATTGCCCTTGAGGGGGCTCTTTGTGGCCACTTGGGGGACCTTGCTTGGAAGATGTGCACACTCTTAGTACACTAGTACATCCATGCTACTCCTCAAGACATTGCCAGTGACACCCCCACATGGGGCACACCAGGGTCCCTCAGGCTTCTTCCACTGTGGCGTCTGGTATGTGAGGGGGATGTACTAAAGAAGAAGTGCCATATTTTTAACCACAGAAGAAACTTTACACTCTCTAGCCTATAGCTTTCAAAATTCTTTCCAAGTTTCAGAAAGGCACGGTGTCCTACATTTCTGTATACGGCCACAAGTCTTTTTAGAAAGAATGTGATAACCCTGCTGCTAAATTGAAGGAATAACGTAGTAAAATTCGAACAATCGAGTTAATTAGTCCCTAAGTGTGTTAGACTAGGAAGAACGAAATGAGGGTTATGGTGTCTGGGTCCACTGGGATGTCCGGTAGAAGGGGATTTTGTGCAGGTCCCTGCATACCCGTTAGACCATCACCCCCTCCCTACTTTCTGTCTCCAAGCTCTGCCTGCCTCTCCTTTGCAGAAATGCCTGGCAAGGCTCCTTTGTCACAGCTGAGCTTCCCACAGGTTAGAACTTCCTTGAGGCTCCTGTCTCTCTCTCTCTCTCTCTCTCTCTCTCTCTCTCTCTCTCTCTCTCTCTCTCTCTCTCTCTCTCTCCAAGACTTCATAGAGCTCTATGAGGGCCACACTCCTGCTGTTCACCTTGACTGAGTGAATCCCAGAGCTGCAAGACGTGTTTTGTCCATTTATCAAGTATTTGTTAAATGAATTAATTCACAAATTCAAGAAGTTAAGATCGCCATAGGGTAACTCGGGGTCTCACCTAGTCCTTGCTAGGTAAGAAGGATGTAGATGATCAGATCCCACCCCTTTCCCTCTGTGTCCTCTCCAGGGGCGGGGGGCCTCCCCCATCAACTTTCTCACCTTTAATTTTGGCATGTTCCAGACAGGAGGACAGAGCAACCCTATCCCTTGCTTTAGCCTGATTTATGTTAGTTGGTTGCCCCTTTCCCTCTAGGGTGGGAGAGAGAGAAAGCTCTCACTGAAAAGCTTTGCCCCGGGAAGGAATGAAAAGGGGGAGCAGAGAGGCACCCAAGTCAGTGTTTCTGCAGGGCAGCTGGCCTAAGTACACACACACCTTCCTTCCCCAGTCCTTTCCCTGCCCTCTGGGCTTTATCCATCAGGACAGTCTAATGAAGGACTGGCTTGGGAGTGAAGGTCCCTGATTACCCACAGATCTGTGTGTGCGCATACCAAAGAGAAAACGCATATAATCACATGAAGGCCGTTTGTTTTCATATCTATATAGTTTATAGTGATATAAAGTTGACAGTTTCTAGGCATAGCTTTCCTTAAATAAAGCCCTCCATATTTTTCCTGGATGTGAAAGACAGTTTTCACAGCCAGGAAAGAGCGGTTGAGAAATTCTTGAGGATTGAATGGTGTTTCAGGCCATCTTCCTTGCTTAGCAATCAATGGATAACTCATCAAAAGTGCGATTCCACCTAATTCAAATCAGCAAGGGAGCCTTTGGGATCAGAGCCACGCGGGCCGAGCTGTTTGGACCGCAGAGCTTAGACACCTGATAGCTCCAGCCAAAGTGGGTTGCTTTCCAAATGTGGCTCACACCGTGGTGTCCAGGGCTTCCTCTGATGCTCACCCTCTGCCCCACCCCCCATCAAGACTGTGCTCACACAAATTTGCAGTGGATAACAATACAACACAAAGATAGGGGCCCTGGTGGAGATTCTTTTCAAGCAAGAGAACATTTGTGCTTGGTGCGTGCACGGTAAGGACCACGTCCCCACTCATAGCTGTTAACGCAAGATCTCACCGAAACGTTATCACATTGAGGTTGATCCTCAATTTGAGAGAATTTTTCTTAAGTGGAGTGACCTCTGTTGTTAGTTCTGATGCCTCCTTGGGCTGAGCCCAGTGGTCCAGACCTGGCTGTGATTCTCTTTTGCCCACCGCCCCTCTCATGACTTCACTTCCCTAAACCTTTGGGTTTCTTAGAAGAAAGGAGATAATTTAAGGGCAAAATCAGCAAAGGACTCTTCCAAATCTCCATTTTCAATAAACTATGTTATTCAGACTAGCTGAGAAAATTGTAGTTTTAAAACATTAGACAACTCAGGAGGCAGAGGTAAGAGAATCTCTGTGAGTTCGAAGTCAGCCTAGTCTACAAAGTGAGTTCCCAGACAGCTAGGATGGTTACACAGAGAACCCTTGTTGGGAAAAACAAACAAACAAACAAAACAACAACAAAGATTAGAGAAGTGCTGGACTGTGGTGGTGTGGGGCACACCTTCAATCCCAGAGAAACCCTGGAGTGTGGTGGTGTGGTACATACCTTCAATCCCAGAGAAACCCTGGACTGTGGTAGTGTGGGGCACACCTTCAATCCCAGAGAAACCCTGGAGTGTGGTGGTGTGGTACACACCTTCAATCCCAGAGAAACCCTGGAGTGTGGTGGTGTGGGGCACACCTTCAATCCCAGAGAAACCCTGGACTGTGGTAGTGTGGGGCACACCTTCAATCCCAGAGAAACCCTGGAGTGTGGTGGTGTGGGGCACACCTTCAATCCCAGAGAAACCCTGGAGTGTGGTGGTGTGGTACACACCTTCAATCCCAGAGAAACCCTGTTCTGAAAAAAAAAATTAGGCATATTTTTAGAGACCTCCAATCTTGCAAATTGAAATATAGTTTTGCATTTCCATATCATGGAATTTTCTCCAAGTAACCTGAGCCAGTGGGGAACCCTGCTAGCCATGATTGGTGTTGCACCCACAGTTTACTGTACATGGTTATTCAAATCCCAGGCACTGGCTTCCTAGAGAACAAAAGGATGGCCAGCCTGGCACGAGTGGCAAGGCTCCCTGGTATGAATCGTGGAATTTGTCCGCCAATCCCAGATGATCATATTTACATATGGAAATGCGTCCTTGCAGCCAGGATGTAAGTGACACTTTACATTGTTTCTGGTGCTTAGTTCCTAAATAGATCCTCCCTTCTTAGGCCTCTCAAATCTGAGTTTTCTTTGAGAATTTGGTCCTTCCTTCCCTCCTTCCTTCTCTTCTTTCTTCTGATTTGTTTTTTTGACATAAGATCTCACTCTATAGCCTGTTGTGGCCTGGAACTCACTATGGTGACTATGAATATGCTGACTCTGCAAAAAAAATGTTCTTTATGAATTTAAAATATCAATATACAGGCCAGCCTTGGGTCACATGATCTCCCTCCACTACACACTCCTTGTTTCACTGTTTTAAGTCATTGTGTGAGCATGTATGGTGGTATGCGAATGTGTGTGTGCATGCACACAAGTGTGCATGTGAGTGTGTACATGTGTGTAAGCATGCATTCATGTCTGTAAATGCTGGCATGCCCACTTGCAGGACTAAGGACAACCTCAGTGTGAGCCATCGTCTCTTGGCTGTTCACTGTTGTGTATGTCAGGCTAGCTAGCCCACAAGCATCCAGGAAGTCTCCTGTTTCTGTCTCAAATCTCACAGCAGAGACTCTGGGATTACAGGTACCTGGATTTACATGGGTTCTGCATAATCATGTTCAGGTCCTCCTGCTCACCCACAAATGCTTTACTCTCAGAGACATCTCTTTGGCCCCCATCTTACTCTATACTAAGTTAGAGTTTTCCTTTATTGGGAAGAGTATTTATAGTGTGTTCACAGCATACTCCCAACATCCTTCTCTCAGATAACTCGAACTCATGGAAGACTCATACAATGTTGACTAAGAAAGGCTCTATGAACACTTGGGATCCCACCCCTCTCTTGTTTGACAGGGTGGTTCC
Organism: Chionomys nivalis; assembly: GCF_950005125.1. Lineage (NCBI taxonomy): Eukaryota > Metazoa > Chordata > Mammalia > Rodentia > Cricetidae > Chionomys > Chionomys nivalis. The sequence goes on along the minus strand of NC_080109.1, from coordinate 3,233,762 downwards.
CCAGTTGTGCTCTTTAGACTACACACCTGAGCAGGAATGAGTGAGCATTCTGACTCATGGTTTCAATCCGTAGAGTCATGTGGACTCCAAAGAGGTACATCAGAGCCGACGGTTGCTTTATGGTAAGCAATGCGACTGTAACACAGCCTCCTAGGATGCCGGGGAGTGGCCTTCACTCTGCCTCACAGCTGGGGGGTGCACATATGTCCCCGAGGAAAATACGATGTCCTCCTCTGACTACAGACAACCTTCTCTCCCAGAGAGCATATTCCAAATTCCTCCATCTTCCAACTGAAAGCAACCACATCTTTGACACAAGATGTTGCTAAGCAGGTTGACTGATCTCTTCCCACAGTGGCTTCCAATCAGGAAGTGGTTCGATTTGGTGTGAATGGGGGCGGGGTGGTGGTGGTAAAGAGGAATTATCTGTTTTGCTTTCATGGCTTTTTTTTGTCACACCTTCTCCAAGCCCATGAAATAATCAGATTGTCGTTGGCCATCAGGCTGGAACTAGAGATGACTAAAGCAGCCACCTGTCATCCCGACTGCATCAGGTCCATCAGCCAGGATCAGGTTCTTGCTGCTGCTCTGGAATGTTCTGAGATCTAAGATCCTGCCCCAATGCCTCACCTCTTGTTTGCCTCCGCAGCTCTGCCAGAAGAGCCTTAAGAACGAGGAGACACTCCTCGGCTGGCTAACAGAATAGAGAGGAAACACAAGTACCAAATGCACAGTTGGATATTTTGTGTGTCTCTTTCCACTGACTATGTTTAATGGCCTAAGTAATTCTCATTTAATGCTTTCAATCTCTCTAATGGGGTTTGATGGAGATTAAGTCTCTGTTGCATTCCCAGCCTGAAGCAGTTCATGTGCGACAAGAATTCAATACTATTTGGGTAGGAGTGAAAGAAAGCCTCTTTTCACCGACATTAAGAAAGCAGACACCCTACAGATGGGCACCCTTGCTGCTCTGTCTGAGGCAGACATGTGGCTGCACCATCTCACCTCTTTCACAAACACTCTGGAAGGTTCCATCTGATGCCCTGAGAAACTGTTCCTACTCTTGCGGGGATGCTTAGAAGAAGGGCCTGATTCAAGTATTTCTTTCCTTAGCTACAAATGCTGAAGAGAGCAAAGTCGTGTGGTAGTCCACACTTAGGTAGTAAAATTAAAAGGGGGCTTGGGATGTGGCTAAGTGGCCAAATGCTTGTCAAACACATGTAAGGCCCTGGGTTTAATATGCAGTGTGTGTGTGTGTGTGTGTGTGTGTGTGTGTGTGTGTGTGTGTGTAGGGGCATAGTTGTTAAGTTAAGGATGATGTTAAATATGGTAGAGCCTATAATTGCTTTTAAAACATTCTCCTGATCAGAAGTTTCCTGATTCTTCGTTATGAAGAATTTATTAAAAAGAAAAGGAACCACGGGTCCAAAATTTTCTATGTGGCTGTAAAATAGATATGAGTCCTAAAAGTTATCCCAAGATTCCCCATTCTTACTCAGGACTAAGAAATCAAACAGTGTTTTAATTAATTACATGTCTCTTGTTGCTAACACGTTCCTTCTAAGTATGACATATTTGAAATACATTAAACCAGCCAGCTCTTCATTTATTTGTATTGCTTTGCATACTTTGCAGCCTCTGGGTACAGTCGGACTGTACCTAGGTTTCTGCTCATTTGAGAAGGAAGGCCTTGAAGGCTAGGGCCTCTGCCTTAACTCCAGAACTCAGTGACCAAGTTATCCCAATTTCAAATTGGAAGGATTGGCGAACCTCCTCAGAGTCTCAGGAGTGAGGGTGAGTATAGGAAGGGATACCATTTTAATTAGAACTCATAATAATTATTCTATAAAATGTTCTCTGATTTGGGATTCCCCTCTATATGCTATGAATGTGTTTTATTACTATTGGTTAATAAAAAAGTTGTTTGCTTCAACCTATGGCAGGGCAGAATAAAAAAGTCAGGCAGGAAATCTGAACAGAGATATATATAGAGAGAGTAGGCAGAGTCAAAGAGATGCCATGTAGCTGCCAAAAGAAAAAGATGCTGGAACCTTACCAGTAGGACACAGCCTTGTGATGATACATAGATTAACAGAAATGGGTTAATTTAAGATGTAAGAGCAAGCTAGGAATACGCCTAAGCTATTGACCAAACAATGTTGCAATTAATATAGTTTCTGAGTGATTACTTGGGTTTGGGTGGCAGAGAAATTGACAACCAGTATCCAATAGCAGTTCCTTAATCAAAGTGATTTAATATGAAATAGTGCACAAACCCATATATTAACACTCTCACAGGGGAGGGGGTCAAAATCCTCACAGTAGGAATTCATTTGCCACCTCAGCAAAGTTTATAACTTTACAGTTATGGAAACTTTGGTTTGTATTATAAGAAGGTGATAGCTTCTCTAAGGAGTTTGCTAAATAATATGATCCCATCTCTCCCAACAGTTTTTCTGGAGTTTTGGCTCCACACACAGAAGGCCTACAATAATAGTCCCATTTTCAATATTTCAAGGACCAGCTCAAACAGTGTTTCTTCACACCCTCACCAATACTCCTCATTTTCTGCCATTCATTCGATCACCATTGAGTGATATTGACAGTTTTGATTTGTATTTGCTGGATGCAGCTGCTTGCCAGTCTTCACTGCAAGAGACCTAGCATTCTCTCTTCACCGTCTCTCTCCTCCCTGCAGCTGCCAAAGCTTTCAGCTTGCCTGCCTTGTGATTGTCTCTGAGGTTCTAATAAAATTGTCCTCAGGCTTCCTTCTAGATCTGTTTCTAAATGATTTTATTAATGACACCAAAGCTCAAACTGGAAGCACGAATTTCCTTGGTGACAACTGTGGCTTCCCTTAAATACGTTTCCTGTTGTTAAATATACCAAATACCTGACAAAAGCAACTTCCCACAGGAGCTTGAAGCTGGTCACACTGCATCCCAGCAGGAGCTGGAGGTGGCTCTGGTCACACTGCATCCCAGTCAAGAAGCAGAATGCTTGTGTTCAGACCTCTTTCTCCTTTATATGTATCCCAGGATCCCAGTCTGCAAAATGGTGTCACCCACAATAGGCAGATATCCCCACTTCAATTAGCTGAACCAGGACACTCCTACAGACAACACAAATGAGGGGATTGTGTCATACGAATTTTAGTTTCAATAAAATAATAGAGAATATACAGGGAGTTTTCTAAGTCAAGTGGGTGAGAGATGCCGATTTCTGTGCAAGAGCAGTTACTGCCCCTATATGTCACATGACTCTCTATCACCAGGTTTTCTCCATACCCCTGTGGCCCCGGTGAAATGCCCTGAGTCAAGATGGATTTCCTTTACAAACCCTTTGGAGCACAAGGAAGCAGCTCTCACCTTGTGTCAAAAATGTTGTGGTGCCAGGCAGTGGTAGTGCATGCCTTTAATCCCAGCACTCGGGAGGCAGAGGCAGGCAGATCTCTGTGAGTTCGAGGCCAGCCTGGTCTACAAGAGCTAGTTCCAGGACAGGAACCAAAAAAGCTACGGAGAAACCCTGTCTCGAAAAATAAAAAATAAATAAATAAATAAATAAATAAATGTTCTGGTGACACATAAACTTGTCCCGGATAAGATAGGCTCTTCCCAGTCCCCTACCTTTTGTTCTCACTGGGGGGTAACTAGTCTCTGCACTTCACTTTCCCCTTGGTGAGTCAACCAGCCAGGGCACAGAGAATAGCAGTCATTACTTCCTTTGTCTTTGCAGATAATTTGATACCGTACACGGTCCTTTCAAATGTTTCCTCTATATTTATATCTTGGCAAAGGTGGACAACATTGTTTGCAATTCTTCTATTGTATTGCCAGCTTTTTATTATTATTATTATTCTGTAAAATCAAAGAAAATAAAATGCAGGATGCATCAAGCCACAACTACTTGGCTCTCAAGCTGTAGAGATTTCTCGTTACCCCACCCCCATCTCACTGGTTGCTCCCCTCTCTCTTTCTCCCCCCCCCCAATAACTTCAGTTTCTGGAGATATTCCCCTGAGTCTGCTTTCCCAGGGCATAGAATCTGCCCCCTAGGCTGCTTGAGAACAGGCTAATCCTCTTCCTCTTTCACACCCCCAAAATTAAACATTCCTGGTAATTTTTTTTCTTCAAGGTGAGACTGACCGGCTTAATCTCTGACAGGTTTTTCACTGGTGTAGACATGAAAGCAGAGAGAAATGAGGTGTTGTGCAATGGGTGCTTGAAGAACACAAGGGAAGGGACCTATAATATAAACCAGCACGAATTCCAGTGATCTGGGCATGTCCTCCACTCTGCTTATTGCTAGGGCTGACCCTCTTAGCAGCAAGTGGGAGCTGTAGGGATTCTAAATGATAAGTTATGCCCAGGGCAGCATGTAGAGCAAAACCAAGGCAATCATTACAGGCTTGGAAATGTCCCTTTGGTAAATGCAGATGAAAGCAGAGGTATTTACCAATGTTCAAGGATAACTACATTCGAATACAAACCACAGCCTTTGAGTCAGCTTGGTTTGAATGTTTCCGATCTAGTAAACACACTGCAGTAAAATAATTGATATTGTTTTTATTGACTTCATGTTGGTCATACACCTAAAACATTTCCTCCAAATTAATAGATTGACTTGGATTAATGTGGGTGGTGACCTGTGGTGGTCAGATAGAACAAAGTGGGGAGTGTGGACCACCCTCTAAGAAGAGCCACAAACAACGGGTGGAAGGGTGTATTCCACTGACCTTTGACTGATTGCCTGTGGAGAGGTTTGCACCTGCAGGGCAGTCATGGCTTTGGTAATGAACTTGAAAATACTACTTCTTTAGAAATAATAATAAAAGGCTTGCTGTTCTTGTTTTATTTACATGTATGTGTGAATATATACCACATAAACACAAAGACCAGAAGAGGGTGTGCCAGACCCCCTGAAACTGGAGTTAAAAAGCAATTATGAGCTGCCCTGTGGATGCTGGGAATCAAACTGGGTCTCCTGGAAGAGCAGCTGGTGTTTCTAAAGTGGAGCCATCTCTTCAGTCCACAGTCGACTCTTCTACAACACATGCATAGATAAAGGCTTTGCTTTTTCAGTACAGATTCCAGAACACCCAGTAAGTTTACCAATATGATCATAGTAGAGAGCTATGTTAGGATTTGAAGATCTGAAGAGGTTTTCTTTCTCCTGTTAATTTTGGAATTCAACAGAACATTTAATCTAGAGGATTAGCCCAGTTAGACAAGCATCCACTTTTCTGTTCTTTACAAACTTAAACCCACCAAAATGGCACCATCCTGTGGAATGGCCAAAGGACACATAATTTGTTGCCTAAGCACACACTTTATATTTTGCCAACCAAAATGTGTAATTGGTAGTGATGAATGTGCCAATACAATTAGAAAGGTGAAAATGTCAGAAACAACTCGGTCACTCCGGTCAACCCCAGCAAAAGAAAAAGTGATCAAATCTAGGAAGGTGTAAAACAGGGGCTTTCTATATAATTGGTTACCAAGGTGATTCTTGCAAGACTTGGTCAGAGCCACAAGCTAACAGAGAACCTCAAACAACATCACACAACCCCACACAGAAAGCAGTTCTGTAAGGACCTCTGCCCAGCTGAGCTCCATTCAGCCATGGACCAAAGCTGCTCCTTCCTAAGCATCATGACCAAGCATGACTATTTCCAGGTATCAGTGATAATCCTCATTTTCTTTACAACTGCCCTTTGCTTTAGTCTTTCTGAATACACCCAGAGTTGACAGAACATGATAAAAAATAAATAGCCATTCTCAAATTCCCCTTCATTATTGATTATATTACTATGTCATAAATTGGCCTTTGGGGAATCTCCTTTTGATATTTTAGAAATTGTTTTGTAAGATTTATCTATTTATTGTATGTATATTGGTGTTTTACCTGCATGTATGTCTGCACATTGTGCATATGCAATGCCCTCAGAGGCCAGAGAAGATCCAAATCCCCCAGAACTAGAAATGTCATAAGCCATTGTGGGTGCTGGACACCAAACTAGCATCCCATGGAAGATCAACGAGGCATCTTAGTGGCTGACCCACCCTCCAGTCCCGTGTTCTGATTTTAAATGCTGAAGCCCCTAACCTTAGGTCAACGTATTACGCATATTTGCCTCATCCACATCCCAAGCAGCAGAGAAAGTACTGAAGTGGAGAATATAGCTATGGCAACCATGGGTCCCCAACACCCACATCCTACTTCACAACACAGTATGGGTCCTATTCTTCCTGTTGTGGCTTAAGCTGCTCTGTCCCTCAGAGCTATGCTGAAGTCGTAGCTCTAGTTCTTATAGATACAACCTCATTTAAAACAGGGTCTTGAAGACCTCCTATCATTAAGTTGAAATACACACAGAATTGAAGTTGGGCTTAATCCATGACTGGTGTTCTGAGAAATCCAAGCACACCCATAGGAGAGAGAGAGGAGTGGGTTTGACAGAAGCAGACAGCATAGACTATGCATCCACAAGTCAAGAAATGACTAAGAGTGGCCCAAGACACCACAAACAAAAAAAAAGAAGAGGTACAGCAGAGGCTGCAAGCAGTGCCACCATACCCCTTGATTTAGGATGGTTGGTCTTCCAGAGTAACAAAAAAAATTTTTTCTGTCATCATAAGCCACCCAGTTTATTGTTTTTTGTTCTGCCCTCTATAGGTTAATTTTCATTTTATCTTCTAGTTCGTTTATTTAATCTCTGAGTTTTTCCACTTTTAACTTTTCCATCAAGATTTGAAGACTACAGTTTTATTTAGAAGCATGTTTCTAGAAATGGCAGCATTCTTTGATGTGTTTGCAGTGGAATGTGATACAGCAAGGAGGAAGAAAGGAAATGTTTGTGTTTTGATACATTGTTTCTTCTTAAACAAAATGCTGATACATTGTTTCTGTGGAAACAAAGTGCCGATACATTGTTTCTGGGGAAACAAAGTGCCGATACATTGTTTCTGGGGAAACAAAGTGCCGATACATTGTTTCTGCCTAAACAAAATGACGATACATTGTTTCTGCTTAACCAAAGTGCCGATACATTGTTTCTGCAGAAACAAAATGCTTTCAGCCGCCAGCCGTGTGGTAGTGCAGAGTAATGCAGCAGGAAGCATACAGCCTGAACTGCCCTTTGGCATCGTCACAGATGAGTGGATTTGGCTTTGCTATACAGAGCTGTCTGCCCTTCATGAACTTCCTGTAAGAGGCTTCCAGAGGGGAGCCCTGAGTGTTCACACAGTTAAGTGCTGGTGTAACAAGCAGAGAACACTAGACTTGAGACCTCCTCATAAAATGGTCTTATCACTTAGTGTTGCAGAAAGAATGAAAGATGAGAATAGTGTGTTATGTATTAAGGGTTCCATAAAAAGAAATTGTTATCTACTGCAGGAAAAAAAACTGCGTGTTTAATCATAAACACTTTTGAGTTCCCTATAAAAAGGGGCAAACTTTAGAAAAGTCCGTGAGGCATATCTGAAGGGAAAAGTTACATTTTCCGGAACACTCAAAAATTTCTTCATACTTTACCCTGTCTACATATCTGTGCCCCGCTTCTGCTAAGTACCCACAGTGTTCTTCCTGGCTCACATGGATACTCTCGTGTTTACAGTGACCTGGGTCATGAGTCCTGTGCCTACCTAACAGAAACAAATAATTCAGAGAATCTATTGCTGCATGCCCACCACTACAGCATGTTACCTGTGCATTCTTCTTGGCCACATGTTAACCCTGACGCCTACAGGGTTAAATGTTAAGATGATGTGCTTTTGTTAAAACACTTTCTGAAATTAAGGTGCAATTTCTCTGCTTGGTTGGAACTAGTTCACAGATAACGTCTGCAGGAACTGATGTATCGTGCGGCTATTATGTGTTTTTGTTGAATGTTGTTCCCTGTGCCAAGACAGCCTCCAGCTAGCATTGTAAATAACGGCTCCTTGAAATAATGGCCCTTGATATGTCTCCTTAGTGGATGGAGTGAGGTTCATACTTATCAGGGGGTCCATAGACCGACCACAGGAGGGTGTCTACTGCTTCTATTCAGGTGTTCCCTGTCAGAATGGAAGGAACCCTGACTCTCTCTTGCTTGGAATAAGGGCCTTTTCTTCCTTTCTGTGGAGGCCTTCCTTTCTCTTATGATTGTGATCATATGATTTCTGTGTGACACACCATAGTTACAGAAAACTCTCTGCACCTGGATACAACTGCCAAGCACAGCACTAGATTAGACAGCAAGGTCCAGAGGAAATCACATGAGGTGCTACTCCCAAGCTGTCTGGAAACATCAGGATTATCACTGTCCCTTTTATTTTCTAATCATATTTTACTGTACTCTGATATCAAATTTAGAAAGGAAGTTACAAGATTAGTATAAACTATACCTGATATATTCTTGCAATTCACCACAGTTACCAATTCAATGTAAATAATCAATTACTTTATCCTATTTGTATTATCATAGTTCTTTCTGTCTTCATCTGTGTGTGTGTGAGAGAGGGGGAGAGAGAGATCACTCTTCCATATCTGTGAGTTCTACAGCTGTGAATTCAAGCAGTGCCAGATCCAAGATATCCCTTGTAAAAACATCATTATTGAACATGTACAGACCTTTTATAACCTTGCTATTATTATCAGTATGACAGTCATTTCTGTGGCATTTATGCTGCATGCAATCTAATATGCTACTTAATACAAGCAGTACAGAGGTGATTTAAATTACAAGAAAAGATGTGTGTCCTGTGCAAACACTATGCTTTTTTATATGAGAGACTTTAGTATCACTGGGTATTACTGGGGATGAGATGAGCTGCATAACCAATCCCCATGAATGTTGAAGTAATCATGGTATAAATTTATATATGTATATGTATGTACATCTATGATATGCATATGTGCACATGTACACACATGGAAATATTATTTTAAATTATTTGCTTTTATTTTCGAATTATTTCACTGCATTTATGCCACTCTGTAACACTGCAGTGCGTGTCTTAGAATTAAAGATGTTCTCTAATAGAACCATGACAAAGTTTTCAAAATAAGAACATGTGGATTTGATGTAATTCTATTATCTAACCCATAGTCTGTCTTTAGAACTTGTCTGGCATCCCTACAGCGCATTGAAGAGCAGACTAGATTCTACCCAGAACTCAGTGCAGGACATAAACTGTATTTGGGAGTCCTTCTCCTTGGTCTCCTTCAATAAGGACAACTTTGCTCCTTTTTGTGGGTCAGAAAATTTCAGGGCAGTTCTCCTGCAGATGTGGCTCAAACCAATTCCTGATTAAAGATTAGTGTGTAGAATATTGGATCAACTTCTCTTTTCCCACATAGATTCAGATTACACATCTGGCAGAAACATCACCATGATGAACATCTTTTTAATGTCCAGTCTGAGGAGCCCTGTGCCAATAGCCCATGATCCATGGTACTGATGCAAACCTTCCATATTTTTCCGCTGGACACTCTCTGGCTTTGTCTATATAGTGAACAGATAAACTGTGGCGACCTCATAAAATATGAGGTCATGGAAACTTTCTATCATTTTTTTCTGTAGATTTATTACACAGCAACCTACTTTTTATTATTGTTCCAATAAGTATAACCTTCAAGACAATTTGAGATTTACTTTAGCCACACAAAAAGTTTTGCATTTTTTGGGTTTTTTGTTTGTTTGTTTGTTTTGGTTTGTTTTTATTTATTTTTGTTTGGTTTGATTTTGTTTTGTTTTTGAAATAGGCTTTCTCTGTAGCTTAGGAGCCTGTCCTGGAACTAGCTCTTGTAGACCAGGCTGGCCTTGAACTCACAAAGATCACCTGCCTCTGCCTCCCGAATGAAGTTTTGCATATATAATGCACATAAGTTGCTGAAGCTTTATGTGACTACACACCTGTGAGCCCATCACCACAATCAATGCCACAAATTAGCCCTTCAACTCCAAGAGTTTCCTTCTTCTCCACTTACTTCTAGCTTTTAAAATTTGTGTTCATCAAAGGTTTCTTTTTATTTTGTGGTAAGAGCATTCAATGTAAGATTTACCTTCAGAGCCACATTTTAAGTGTACTGGTACAGTGTTATTAACTATGAGACCAATGTGAAACAATAGATTTGTAAGATTAAGTGCACTTCTTTTCCCTGACTCGGTATGAATCATAGTTTACTTCCTTCAGTGTGTATAATGCATTGCTGTCATTAGTTACTATTATACCTAACCCAATTAGCCAGCAGGAGCTCCTTCAAGCTAGCTCCCTCATCCTTTTTATGTACCCATTTATCTTCGAGCATTTCTTTACTTCTAGCATAACAAGAGGCCCTGAGTCCTTTTAACAAAACTATTACATGTTTTAAAGAGCAGTTTCCACACAAAGGAATCCTGTGGTCAGCAGCTCCTTTGTATGCCCTGTCTTGGGTGACTGCGACAGGGGAGGGAATGAGCTGTCCCAGGCAGGGGAGTTAACATGACCATCTTGCATCAAGCAGAGTTGAAGACGTTCACTTGGAGACTGAGCCTTGGCAGAATGTAAAGGTTGGAGCCTAGTCCATAGCAGGAAACTGTGCTTGGGTTGGTTTGTTTATCCACGTACACCTTGCTAAAGCATCTCTGGAAGCTCTCTGTCACAGCGTCATGATTTCTGTATTCCTGCCTCCCAGATTAGAGTGGGAAAGGGAAGCTTATATTGAAAAGGAGTCAAGATAAACAACATCCACACCCCAACTGCCAGTGTTCAATCGTATTTGCGCACAGAGCCTCCACACCAGGAGAGCCGAGGAAGAGTAAGCAACACAGAGCAAAGGTGGGCTTCAACGACTGGTCTTGTGGCCTTGGAGATTCCCAACTGGTACATGCACCATGGGTTGAGAAGACACAAATATTGAAGAAAACACGAAAAGAAGTTGACACTTCATACTGAAAACCTAAATTCCCATCCTTCCTCTGGAAGCATTCAGCTGGAGAGATTTTTCTCCACTCGTTTTAAAAAAGAGTTTTAGCAGATTTATTTAACCTCTAATCCCTCCTTAGATCTTAAAGGAAGATTGACCTTGTGATAGGAGGATCTAATTCTATGGCAATTCTTTTGTCTTGGGATCACATCTTTTAGGAGCTTGCATGATTACAGTGTATTATTAATCACAATATAGATGAATTATACCTTCATTATGTATAGGCCTCAACACAAATGAGAACTTAGCCCTGCAAAAGGAAGCTGTCTGTGATGGTCAGGCCCAGATTCAACGAGAAAATCCCAGTCCAAGACAGTGCAAATCAATTGCCTTGGGGACTTCACAGACGGCCCTTAAATCTGGCTCTGCCAGCTATGGTTCTTCCCTCCCAAAGTGTGAAAACAGAACACCACACATCCACACGCATGCTGACAGACTTGAAAGGGGAATAAATTATACCCATAATCACCTGGTTTAATCTTGGGGGCACGGTTAGACTGCACAAGCAAAGGAGGCCAAACATTTCCTCACCTCCCTTGGAACAAAGCAATCTCTCTCATTTTTACAAAAGACGCTAATTTTATGCTCTGGTTAAGCACCATCACCCACACCTCTCCACTTACTAAAGAATTTCCTGTCTTCTAAAATCAGAGCAGGGTGGAGGGGGTGGGGAGAAGCAGGGGGCCACACAAATTACATGATCTAAACTCTCCAAGTATTGCCTTCTGCTATTTGGACATGCGGTGACTTTGGAGGTAATTCAGAAATGAATGTATTAGCATGTGGAAATGTAGCCATTATAGAATATACCTTAAAGGGGTCTCCTGGAACACAGAAGGAGTCTGATAAAGTGTGTTCCAGACCACAGCTTTAAATGAAGTATTTGAGAATGTCATCCAAAAAAAAAAAAAAGAAAGAAAGAAAGCCAAACAGTTGACAAAAACGGAGCTGAATGGTGAGACCATACACCAACTGCCAAGTCTCAAATACTCGTAGGTACAATTTACTAAACCAACTAAATAAGGGGCAGTCATAAATTACAGATGAATGCAGATGCTGGTGGACCCAAGAGCCACCTCTAAGCCTATTAAAACTGTAAACGCTCCAATGCCTGATAACCTGAGGGATTGAAAATACAGTGGCGGTGGCCAACTTGCAGAAGATGAGTGTGTGTGTGTGTGTGTGTGTGTGTGTGTGCTGTGTGTGTACATCGGGGGTGCATTCCTTCTGCTGCTAGGTGCCTAGTCTATTCTTCTGGCCCAACAACAGCACCTCTAAAACTAAAGTGCCCTTGGAGATTATCACATGGTGCCAATGGAAAATGGAAACCTCTACAAGGCCAAAAGTACCAAGGGGGTTGTTGAAGACGCATAGCTTTCCCTGGTACTTTAGAAGCATAGAGCCTGTCTTGGCAGCTTTCTTTAAATACAAGTCCTTTAAGCATCATTCATTTAACCTTTGGCTGAAGAATACAGAATCTGAAGACAGAATCCCAACGATGCCACTTACTGGCACTTATGATTACCTTGAACAAACAAGCTAAAGGCTCGACTTGGTTATTGCACCGGTAAAATGAGAGAATCATGAAATACCAACTTTGTTGGTCAAGTTCCTCCATAGAAACAGAACGAGTAATTTGTTTTTTAAGTGATGTCAGGGATTAGGGGCTAGAGAGATGGTTCCATGGTTAAGATCACTTGCTACCCTTGACCAGTGTATGGTTCCGTTCCTGGCACTCACGTGGCAGCTACCAACCATCCAGTTCCGGTAACTCTGACACCCTCTTCTGGCCATCATAGGTACTGTATACACATGGTATTTGAATCCATGCAAACAAAACACTCATACAATTTAAAAAAATCTTTAAAAGAGAATTGGCTTCAGGTATAGTAGTTAAGAATAGAGAGGAGCTAATGGTGCAGGTCAAATTCAAAGGCTACTCTCAGAATTTCCTCTTGTTTGGGAGAAATTAGTTTTGTGTTTTTGAAGCTTTGACTAATAGATAAAACTCAGCTATCCAAAGGAGTGTATTCTGCTATCTCAACCCTACCAATTTAAATGCTAATCTATGCAAAAACATTTTCACAGGAACATCTTGAATTGTGGCCCAATCAACTAGACATATGACTATTACAGTCTACAAAAGATTTCTGTAGAATTAAAATTTGTTGATTCATGTCAAATACATAGATCTGTGACTATTGCCTCATAACCACTCGTTATAGATATGACTATCATCATTCTTACTAAAGACGGGGTGAGGGAAGCCAAAGATCTTCATTGACTACCATGCAGAAGAGGGACGAGGTCTCTTCACAGAGAAGATTCAGGGAGCTCTGGAAGGTGTGGTGGTGAGGAGAGAGTCGTTACCACATCTGGAACACCAGAGAGGAGAATGTGAAACTGAAGCCCAGGTTTGTAGGGCTAGAAAGAAAAGTTTAGTCTTTAAAGCAAGAGATGAGGCCAAGAATCGTCAACCAAGTTCAAGAACATTTAAGAAGGGGATATCATGGAAGAGGAGAGGGAAAATATTGTAAGAGCCAGGGTATCTGTTGTGAGATTGCTTCCATAGGGATGCTAGGGTATCTGTTGTGAGATTGCTTCCATAGAGACGCTAGGGTATCTGTTGTGAGATTGTTTCCATAGGGACGCTAGGGTATCTGTTGTGAATTGCTTCCATAGGGATGCTAGGGTATCTGTTGTGAGATTGCTTCCATAGAGACACTAGGGTCACTGTCCTAAGATTGCATCTGTAGGAACTCTGTACGCATGAAATCTCAATGACATGTCTACCTGAACAAGACTTGAACAATGACACCATTGGTTGACATGGCAGCATAGATGAGGGGACTCTCAAAAGGCCCCACCCCACAAGAACTGTAGTGGGGGGAGGAAAACCACTCTTCCACAGGTATGAGCCCTGTAGTTGGTTAACCAATACTAAATGGCCAACCTAAATGGACTCAGTGGGTTGCATTTATATATTTATATGCATGTATAAAGGCAACAATAAATATTTAAAAGAAAAATATAACTATAAAAAATAAAGATTAAATAACCAAACAAGAAGACTGTGTATTGAACAGAAGAAAGTCATTTTGCCCACCTCTAGGAGGACAAAAATAAAGAAGAAAATCTACAAAAAGTTGAGCATGTGACAGGCTCCTACTTAGGATGATGACAAATGCTTGCCGGGAGATCCACGAGAAGGGAAGAGCTGGACCAATGGGGAAAAGACAGAAAAGCAGGAGAAATTTCTACAAGTGCCCTTTTCATTCAAATTTTCACATTCTTGTAGCTTATCTCTCACTTTAAATAAACCCACTGCTCTGGGTTTGTTCCATTAATAAATCAGGACAGGTAATTTATTCTGCTCAGGCAAAAGGCTCAAACATAACACTGCAAGTTAGACAGTGACAAATTATGTTATTGCGACCTAACTCTCATAGACATTCATAATCCAAAAGAAAAAAGGAAGAAAATTAAGTTCTGAGGTCAGGACACTATTCAATCCTCCCACATGGGGTAAGTTAGGAGGGACTCTCAGAACCAGGCACTGGAAGAGGGTTGCAAGAGCACTGTGGGTCAAGATTAGAAACCCCCTTCCAAGGATGCTACATAAACTCCCTGTTTCTATAGTGTGCATGTGTACCACCCCAGGACAGTACACACTGAGAAGTAAAAACTGGAACTTCCTGTTTACTAGACTCCTCTCGGGATGGAGCCTGCACCCATGCCACCCAATGGGAGAGACAAAGCTTGCCTTCCCTGAATAGAATGCAGCTCATGATGGCAGAAGGAGGGGGCTGTCCCTGGCTGTAGAGGGCCAGCATATCCTGTTCTTGCATTTTTTACTGCTTTATATCCTTATAGACTGTGTTAGAAATTGAGGCATGTGGAGGTGAAAGGTTAAAAATATACTTCCTTCTGTTTACTAGAGAACTGGGAAGCCCTGAGAAGGCTAGGAAGAGAGACATTCTGATTCCCAGAGTTCCCTGTTCATACAGCCATCCAGCCCAAGCCTGGATAGATTCCTGGATGGTGTGTCCTGCTGTGGCAAGGACTTCTCAACTTCTCCACAAGGAAGAAGTAAGAGGGCAGCCCTTGGCCTCAGGGGACCTGTGGAGACTTTACAAGCTCTTTTCAAAATGAGAGTGAAATTCCTGATGTTGATCTGGGAGGAACTGGTGAGGGTAAGAAAAAACTGGACAGAAACTCGTGTAGCTTGTGTTCCCTTGTCTTCAGATTTATGGGCCCTTGCTACATGGCTGCCTTGCTACATGACTTCTTTGCTACCTCTCTCCTTCTTTCTAAAAGTTTCTGTGTCTGAGCCAAGCCTCCCCTCTTCCTTCCCTGGAGAGAACAGGCAAAAGGGCCTATGTCCTGCATTTGCGTTAACATCTGGTGAGCCCATCAGGAGAGAAAAGTAAAAGCTATAATTTAACCTACCTTTTGGGATAGGTTTTATTGCATTTACTTTCTTGGATGCAAAAGAAAAAAAAAACTTTGGCATTTCCCCATTAGTTAATGGGTTCGGAATTTTATTAATCAATGTCGAAATGTTCATAAACTAACGCCACCTTTTATAAGCGGGGGCAAGAACCATTTCCAAATGCTTCCAGTCAGAAGGAAAAATATTAAAATGCAGGTTGCTTATGTGCTAAAACCAGTCTTTGGGGAGTGGAGCATAAGCTCTCAATTATCCCAATCACCTCCAGAGTCACAAACCAGAGCCAGAAATACAGCCCAGACTCAAGAACAGACCCAGGATTCAACTTACAGGCTTCTCACCGTAGCCCAGGCTAAACCCTTCAGCTCCCTCTACGTCATATTGTCATGAGCAGACCCCTGCCCCGGCCTTCACGCCTGTCCTAAGACAGAGCAGATGGCTATTAACTGCATCTCCAGGCAGAAACTGTGCATTCCAGGCCCACAGTGGCTCTCCATGGCGGTCTCATGCTGTGCTACTGTCCCCAGGATCTCACTCTGGACTCCCCTGGGAGTCACAGTGGTCTGACCTAGTCTCCCTTAGAGGAATTCCTGCGAGATGAGCAGAGAGAGTGTGGGGAGACAGGTAGCAGAGAAGAGGAGAGCGCACTCCTCAGGAGTAGCAGCGGATGGTTGTCCCAAAGACCGCTGTGTTCACTGACATTTTGCCGGGCTTTTAGACCACTTCTAAAACTTTGAAAAATCGGTACAAAGAACAACTGTTCTTGAGGTGCATTTCCATGTCCAGGCGACTGATGGAACTCTTTGGACTGATTTAGGACAAGGGACAGTGAAGTGACCTGGTTCTTAATCAGAAAGTCTCTGCTAGATATCGACCCTACAAGGTGCTGCTGGCTATCGCTATGGACTGCCTGAGCGGTACGGAATCTCATATCTCTATTCTGGCTTAGAGATGTGATTCAAATAGGAGTCTTTTGAACAATATTCTGAGTCCGAGACTTTATGGTTGTAATGCAGAGTTAGATTTTTATTTATTTGTTTGTTTGCTTGCTTTCCAGTCTACCCAAACCTAAGCAAACAGTCTCATATTCCTGCTCCAATAGCTAAGGATGATGCTGGTTATTCTATTGCCGCAATTTCACTTCTATACCTTTAACCCATGAGGCAAAATGAATTCTTCCTCCCTTAGAACACTTATGTTAGTTATGTGGACACAGGCATGAGAGGAGTAACCGGCAGACTCAGCCATTCTACTGACAGGCAAACACGGAAGAGAAATGAGTACATCCTCACTTTTTAAATGTCCTAATCCCATGCTTCAAATCAGATTTGTTCACCACAGCTCCAAACCATGAAAACCCAAATGCTCGTAGGCGCAGAGCACATAAACAAGATGGTGTTTTGTTTGTGCAGTGGAACGCTAGACAAAAGAAAAATTGAGAAAGCCCCACATCCCTGCTTAAGCAGAGTATTAAACAAAGAAAGTTGTCCCCTGAAAGTGAGACCACATCCACAGGAAAGTATAGAATAGACAGAACAAATTCAGAACAGCATAACTCCTCCAGGGAGATGGATGGTGGCAACCGGGGAGCAGACACCAGGCTGCTGTCTGGGGTGGGCCCAAAACAGCTGGGGGTGGGGGGCTGGAAACCTGTCCTCTGGGCTAGAAGGGAGCAGATGCAGAATTGTTCCAAGAATGGTCACCATAGGAAAACTGTAGCTGAGGGCTCACTTAACTGCCCTTTAGGAAGAAAACCACTTGACAACAATGACTGGTCCTTTCTGACTCTGAACCCCAGGACTCACCACAGAGTAAACAATGTTTTTGAGTGATCCCTCCAGCAGCATCTCGTCACCCTTGCTCTACATTTCTTCCCCCTGAGACTTGATGAGTCTATAACAAGCCCCCAGACCTTAGCATGTTAGAGGCACCATTCCGACCTTAAAACCCTGCATGAAAGTCCCAAGACAGGAACAATGACCTAGTCCATCAGTTCCAGCATCAAGGAAAGTTCCTAAATGTACTAACTTTGCCTTTTGGGTTCTGTAGCTCTGCTTTTCTACTAACTGGTCTTGATAACTAAAGTGCATCAACCAGGATGTAGGTTTTGTGCATGAAAGACAAAGAATAGCCAGGACTGGGCTGGATGATTTGCATGATGTGGTTGAGTCCCCTGTGTAGCCACTTGCTGGCAATCAACACTTTCTTTTCAGCTTTAAGAGTGTGTCTTCTCTGGTGGGTTTGCCTGGTCTTCCGATGACTCATCTCCCACTCCAGCTCCTTCTTCTCTTCCTGAGACTTGACCTTCCAGCCATGTTTAGCATCTTCTTCCTTTACCACAGCTTCTCTGTGACCAAAAGGTCATCTATTTCTCCTCCTATCATGTCTAAAATATGCAAGTGCTTTCCATGACTGTTTTTCCTGCTATCTAAGATTCGGTTTGATTCTGATATTGGAGCTCAGGAGTTGGCTCAGATCAGAGATGAAAGGCTGAGCCCTATCACAACAGCCTCGCTTCAGCCATGAGTCAAAAGTCCACACCACTCTGTACATCAGCGCACCCTCTGCCTGTCAATAATTTCCTTATAGTAACTTAAGCTTTAAATTGTGAGCCCATTTAAGACACAATGTAGAGATTATTGTTCCTAGAATTCACCCTGTATCTACCCCAGATGTCCATAAAATACATGTAGATTAAAACAATAAATGCACGAAGGGAAGAAAACCCACTACTAGACAGTAATTGTATTGACTAAAACTTGATGAATTAATTCACATTTTCATTAAATTATTGCTTAAAAGATTAGCTACATGTATATTTCAGCTGTAACTTGGAAAACTCCATTCACCAAAGAATTGCTCTACAAATGACAAAACCTCACAAGTATCATGTTGAAGTTTCCTTCACAAGTCGGACTACCAACTGTGTTTGCCCACCCCCATTGTGGGCTCCATATGCAAGAACTCAAGCAACCACAGGGGAAAAAAAAAACCATTCAACACACTGTTATGTCTGCACTGGGTATGCACAGACTTTCTCTTACCACTTTTCTCTCTACTATATGGTACAACAACTATTCCCTTAGTATTTAGATTCTATCAGGGATTGGGGAGGGGGAAATCTATAATTTATGGCACCTGGAAATTTCATGTGCAAATATTATGCCATTTAGTATAAGTGCCTTAAGTGTCCAAAGCTGGTGAAATTGAGAGGAGTCCTGGAACTATCCCTTTGGATTCTGAGGGATTTCTCTATTCTTTGGCTAAAACCAGTCTGAAGACTTGGCTGAGCCAGGGTGTCTCTCAATTCCTAGTACTTCTCTGCTTCCCTTGCAGCCAGGTACAGCCTTCCAGTTCACTCAAAACTAACTATAACAGACTCTACCCCTTACCAAAAATGTGTCAGTCGGAGAAAGTAGCTGACTTCTCTGAGGCTCCAATTCTTTGTGATGTGGGACTGACAGACTTAACTCTCTTCTGGATTCTTCCAAAGAATAGGACCTAGAGAGCGTAAAAAGGAGATGCCAACTTTAGCATGGACATTCCTACTTCACTTTCCACCTCCCACCCAGGTATGCTGATAGGTCTGGCTGGCTCCAGATGGCTTTGGCAGAAATAAAAAGGGGACTGTGCCTCTCTTCCTTTCTGGGAACTGGAGAGATGTTCTAATTATTCTCCCCAGGCTTCATGGGAAGTTCTAACAAGAGACAGTTTAAGGCAGGCTCTCAAATTCATGTGAATTCCTCCCACCTCTGAGCTAAGACCAAAGGAGCCTTTTCCTGCCAGGAGAGAAACATTCCAGTCTGTTGACATCAAGAGGTCTGTGGGATCATCCAAGGGAGATCACAGTAGAGGATGAAGACTACAGATTGTGTGTAGAGGCTTTGGGAGAACACAAGGTCATGGGGTCAATCATGCAAAGTGAGAAAAGGAGTGAGTGTTTTCGCCAGCCTCTTTGAGTGGAGACATGCCTAGATCACCAAGAGAAAAGACGCATGCATGTTCTTTTAAAATACCAAAAAAAAAAAAAAAAAAAAAAAAGAACGCAAAATTTTCCTTTGGAAAAAATAATAGACACTGGCAGACAATTTTGAAGGGAGATGTGAGGGATTGGGCCTGCCTGGTCCACTTATGCTCAGACACTGCCTCTTTACACACCAAAGCTACTGTTCATTGCTAGTCCAGACGACCAGGCCAAGCCTTCTCTTCTCTTTGGCTTTCCCGACGGATGACCCAACTCACTGCCAGCTGGCCATGGATCTGAACAAATTGGCAGGGTCCCACCTGTTTTAAATGAATGCATGTGGTTCTCTCAGACTCAAGGCAGATATCCATTGGCCTGGCTAATGAGGAAGCTTACGATGGCCTGCCTACTCACAGCAGTGGAGCCTAAGTCTCCAAACCAGATACCCTGAGAGGACCAAGGCAAAGGACTTCACACCCCCACCCAAAGCCCTCTGTAGAAAGACTCTACCAAAACGATCAGATGTATTTTGTGGAAAGAAGCTGGTAGGGCTAAGAATGAACTCTAGAATCAATGACTGCACGTGAGCCTAAGTGCTATAGAGCATGGTTCCTGAACTTTGTTAGTTAAATCTCAGAGGAAAAGGAGACCGGGAGATACCCATCTCCAGTCTAAAATGAATCAGGCTAAGGAATAAGGGAGAGTCACCCTGTGTCGTGGCAGCTAGGGTTTCGTCACTATCCCAGTGTATTGGCGGGGTGGGGGGAAAGCTACCATGCACTCTCTGCTCAGGATCCCCTGAAACACAAGAAACAAGTCCAACCCAGCTGGACAGACTGAGGAAAGGGAAACCCAAGGTGCTGGGGCATTCTGCTTTCTTTCTCCTCATCCCCTGTGTTCTCTTCTTTGACAAACTCCTTTATCACATTTTCTCCCTGATTCCACTTCATCGAAACCCTTCAGAATAATGGCTCTTCTGTTATCTGAGATCAGTGTTACCAAAGTGTTCGAGGTGTGATCAGATGCTAATTGCTCTATGAATATGTGTAACTTGAGCAGTTGGGGCAGTTCCATAAGAGATCACCAAATGTCCACAGACAAAGGAACATCTTGGAAACCCATCAGCTCTTTGTCCGCTAAGTCTGAAGAGGAAAGAAGCAAATTCAGGAGGTGTTAGGAAGAAAACACAAGGGTCAGGAAACAGGATAGTCTGTAAGTCCTAACTCAGATCCTACTTCCTGCATGAGATCCTTGAACAGAACCATTCGGTGCAATCCGATAAGGCCATGGCGTCCAGAAGCCTTGGTTCTGGCCATGCGCCGTCTCCAGCTCACTAGACTTTCCCCATGAGCATAACCCGCTCAGCCTCTGCTCTGTGATCCACCGGTTCTCTGCTTAATTCTATCCAGACACAGTGTCATAGGGAAGAAGAAAGTGACAGTGGGCACAGCTTGGAAGGCCCTGGAAGGGAGCTAGTGCAAGACCAGCTGAGGGTGCTTTCCTAAGCTCCTGAGGATGAAGCACCAGATGAGAGAGGCAGGGACAGCAGCAGGCTGGTGCCCGTTGTTTGTAACTCAGGCCACCAGGTGAGAACCATAGGAGGCCGGTGAGGCCTCGAGAAAGACATCTTCATCCCTCAATGCTTCTCATCCCTGTCTCCTGTTCTGGAAGAAGGAAGAGGAGAATACAGAGCAAGGCCGGCACCCAGGCTCCTGTTCTCCACGGCTGCTGTATGGAGCGACAACGGCTGACCGTCCCACCAGTCATCCTCCAGCCCTGTGGTCTCTGCAGAGCGGGACGAGGCCAAGATAGGTGGTAGCCAACCCGCGCCCCTCACAGGTACTTTCTAAAAGTAAGCAAAAGCGAGCATGTCTTTGCTTTCACTTTCCCCTTGCATCAAATTTGGAAGAGAAGTGTGTGTCACGTCTGTATAAATCCTCAGCCAGCCAGTTACACTCCAGAAGTCTGTGCACTCCATTTCTAGCCTAAATCTGCCAGACAATGAACCAAAACACGCACTTTTATTGCTTCTTGGGGAAGAGCCACTCGGTGGAACTGGTCATCCTGCATATCCTACCATGCTACCTTAAGGATTGCAGCCTAGGGAAATGTGCAGTGATGGAGGACTAAAACCAGAGGTTGCCCTGCATTCTGCAAGAGCAGAAGGATTAAATATTAAAAAGTGGGAATGCAGTTGAATGAGTTACAGCAACAAGGAATATTACTAAACCAAACAATTACATAAGGCATCCTACTGCCAAAAGCTGTTTATAATATCTGACGAAATTTTAAAAAAGTCGTCAAAAACAAGATGGTCCCATTTTTGTGACATAAAAATTGAAGGGCAGAAAGAAAGGAGAGAGAGCCTAGGAATATGTTCTTAGCATGCTTCTCTGCACGGTGGCTTTGCTTTGTTTCATGATTTTAGCATGGTCTGCGTTTTCTTTATCCTGAGTGGCCATGCCCCATCACCTAGAGTCTTGAGAAATGTCTTTGCGGATCTTGACTGTGGTTCTGGGAAGTTATCAGCACTCAGTAGGGACAGAAGGAAGAGCTATGAGGGCAGGACAGGAATATGTCTCATTCTGTAAGTCCTGCTGTTATGTGTCCAGCGAATGAATCAAACTAGATCTCTTGTTACACAATAATTTTGCTTTCTGAACCACTAACGCTGAATCTACAGGAAAAGGAGAAAATCCCGAAGGGCCGTGCTATCCTAAGGAGGTTATTTCAACTCATTCTTTACGGAGCTCTTGCGAGTTTAAATGAATGGCGAGCATGTGCTGCCCAAATGGTGGCTGTGTCTTAAATATCTGAGGGCAGGGAGCTGAGAGAGCTGGGCTGCAGGTCCAGCTCAGCATCACCTCCAGCACTGAACTCCCCAGGCCTGTTTTCCCCTCTACAAAGTGGGAAAGGCGCATTTAGCCAGAGCCTGCATCTCACTCCATGCTTCCCGCGTGTCTCTGGGGTTGCTTCATGGTTGCTGCCAGGGGTGCAGGAAGGCACAGAAAAGGAGACAAGGGAGATGCCAAATGAGTCCTGCCTGGCATCTTCACCCCAAGATCTCAAGAGGAGCCCACATCTATCTCGTCTATATATTGAAGTTGAGCAGAGGCAGCATCTGGAAAAGAGACTTACACAGTTAGAAAGATGGGAGCCAGCAGACTGTGGCTTGGGCTCCAGTGTTCGTGAACACCCAGACTGTCTTGAAGCTTAGAAGACTTTCCTGCTTTTGGTGATGCTGTCATTTCAGCTAAGGTAGGCATCGATGACCTGGACCCTTCTTCTATTTTTCAGTGTGGCTATCTTTGCCGTATCCAGAGCAAAGTTGCCGCCCTTCATCGTCTCAGAAGTGAGATGAAAATATCCACCAAAGATGTGTTCTTAAGTCAACCTTCCACAAAGAGAGCAAGAAATCCATGGAACTGGCCTGTCTACAAGGCACCTGGCACCAATTAGCCCTGGCTCCGTCTGAGCAGCTCTACACAAGAGCGTTTCGAAGTGAAGTGCGCTATTTGGGGCTCTTTGCTTGGGTTTTGTTGGGTATTTTTTTTCCATATGAGGAAATGGTTCATTGCTGTTCTTAGCAGTGCTTGCTACGCCGTAGCATGCAGCTGACGCTCATGCATCTGTGTGACACGGGCGATACCTTTCTGGTAGATTGTGTGTGTGTGTGTGTGTGTGTGTGTGTGTGTGTGTGCTACATTGTTTCTTAAAATAGCAGCACCAATGAGGAATTTTCCAAAGCTATCTGATTGAGCAAGACTGCAAATTCTCTCTATTGCTAGAAATAAGGATAAACGGAGGAGGGAAGCAGTAAGAGAAAGGAAGGAGGAAAACAGAAGGAAATGAAAATTCACTTGAGAGCACCTTGGTGTGATCCATTTCCATTCTGGCTGAGCTGGCAATCCTTGGCCTGTGACGGGACCATGAATTGGGTTTTACTTTTGTGTTTTGAGGCAGAGTCCCACTAGGTAGCCCAGGCTGGCCTTGAACTTGTCATCCTCCTGTTCCAGCCTCCTGCGTGCTAGGACTGCACACCTGTGCCACAATGCTGGACTGTTTCTGTGAGCTCGAAAAGCACAGTCACGTGTGGGAAAGGCGTCCATGCAGATCTGAGTGCCCTGTGAACAGCTTGGGTTTATCTCTTCTCTGGGGTTGGTAGGGCTCACAAGAGGTAGGAAAGCCATGTTGACAGAATCCAGAACCATCAGATTCTCATCATCAGAGAGAGGATGAGCCGAGTTTTCTAATCGCCCATGTTCACATGGAGGAGCCTCACTTCCACACCTTCCCCTTCCCCAACCCAGTCTAGGTAGGATGAAGGTCTGCAAACTTTACAGGTAGCCATCATGAGATTATTTGGCCTCCAAAAGTACAATGCGCAGCAACCTGATCCCCCAGGCACTGTGGAGAGGAATAAAAAGATTAAAAAAAAAAAAAAAAAAGAACATGCAGATCAAAGGGCTTAGGATTTCAGACCACAGAGTAAACTTCAGCTGCCTGTCAATGCATTGTGGCCACAGTTAATAACGACATGCTGCAAACTTCAAAACCGATGTAGACTTTTAACATGGTCACGACCCAAATATGATAAACTAGCGAGGTGATGGGTATGTTGATGAGCCTAACTGACCCCAATTGCACTCCATAGACATACACAATTGTGGTGTGTCAAAAAAATTAAAAACAAACGTGTAATGAGACCAAGGAGTTTTCTCCAGCCTACAGGGGACTTACTCTGGTCTTAAACCGACCTGACTGCATGCTGCCAATGAAATTCCCTCATCGAGAAACATGGAAAGGCTTTGAAGGCTGTAGTTCCGGTTACTGTCAGATCTTGCAACACTGTTTTAAAAATGAAGAGGTGATTTGGGAGTGGTTTGTAGTTTTGTTTCAACAGACATAGGGAGAGAATGTCTTTAAATTTCATAGGAGCCTGATGTCAGTGGCCATAAGCTATGACAGACTGATGAGCAGCCTCCCCCAGAATGGTAGGCTCTGCCATTATGGTCATTTGATCTAGGGAGTGGGGTGTCTTGTCCAAGCAAGCACTCAGCTAGGAGGTGGTCATCAAGAAGTGAGCACAGCGCTGTGGTATTAACACTTAGGATGGCAACATGTCAGGACCTTCTTTTTTAAAAAGGGATGCTCCAGTTTGGAGATGCACATGATCAGCTGGGGCATGGAGGGCGTGGAGCTACTCAGGTGTGCGACTAGGTCAGTGCCCCAGCTGCTGTCCCAGGGGAGAGGGGCACTGTCAGGGTTCTGAATGAAGACGCTTGCACTGTACGGAGCAAAGAGAACAAGGCGAACAGCAGGATGAATGCCCATTAAATTCCTAGAACTGCCCTATTTCACATGGCTCATATTTAATTTCTATATATCGCCAATAAAACACTCAATCTCCTCCTATTGCACCCAAACTTGGCTTGTCCTTCTTGTAGGTAGGTGTTCCACTGTAGGAGCTGTCCTTCTGAGAACAACTGTAAAATGAAAATATTTCCCCAACTTGACTTTCCCTTAACCAAGGCTGCTCCCATTCCTTGTGCCTGTAGCTGCCTGTATGCCGTCGGTGACATCATTCTGCTGTTCCAAGGGGGGCCTATACTTCAGTGTTGCACTTTCCTCATCGATTGTCCAGTTGTGTGGTTTGTAGAGATCGATAGAGTGATTTATCTCAGTGCCATTCTCTGTCACTTGGCCAGACTGGCATGCTGAAGGAAGTCCAGGCCAACTAGACTGAGAATGGAGAGCCTCTGTGTGAAGGGGAACTGAGACAGACAGGTGGCGGGGAGCAGAGGTGAAGGGAGTCAGAATAGAATGGGCAGAGGTGGGTTTGTGGTGCCCGTTCATCTGGTGGCATGGCTGTGACCACTGCTGTTCAAGAACAGTGACGCCAAGCCGTGAGCAGCCATGGGTGCCCTTGACATGCTGTGGGGCGTTTTCACTTTCCTATTATAATCTTTGTTACAAACAGCCAATGAACTAAGAAGTGGTTTTATAACAAAAACTGTTAGAAGAATTTCAAGCTGCCACAGTGGTTTATACCAAGAAGAAGAGATTAACAAGTGACCACAGCAATTAAGGTGGCGTGTCTTAGCTTCCTTTGTCCAGCAAGAACGGTGTGAATCTGAATTACATGGCAGAATAAATCTGTAATAAATGAATCAAGGCAGAAAGCAACAGAATATGTAACTATGATCTTGGTTTAAGACCTAGAGACAAGGTTGGAAGTTATTGAATAACAATAAACTCATAAGGTACAATGGTTCCACTATGGCCATTTTCCAGATAATCCCGCATGACTTGGTAATCTAGCCCAGTTGAATGCAGGGTTTTTTTAAAATCTCAATCTCACTTATTAGTATTAACTCTTTTCTATCACCCATAACAGCTCTCTCTCTCCATACACACACAGACATACACATATATACATGTGGATATGTATGTATGCATTTATGCATACCTGTGTGCTTGCAGTGGGAGGACAGAAATGCAGACAGGGTTTGCACTGATAAAATGAGAAGTCAGATCAGTCATAGGAAAGGTGCAGCAAAGACAGCAGGGTAAATGTGTCCTGTCCACTCAGTACTGCACTGCAACCGAAGAGAAAACAAAGGTTGCTTTGCAAGCACATGAAGAACCTGAGAAATAAATACAGCTCCGCTACGGGGGTCTTTTTCCGAGGATCAGGAAGACTGCCTACTATAGACTGGCTGCTTGGGAAGTAGCCCTCAAAGGCTCCAGTGTTAAAGGCTTGGTCACCAGCCTGCCATGCTATAGTGGAAGGCTGAGACGTTTCAGAGGTAGGGACTTGAAGGAGGAAGGAAGGCCACTGGGAACTTTTGAACTTTTGACACTAGGGCTCTAATTCTTTCACATCTTTCTCTTGGTTTCCCAGCTGCCATGGGCTGTAGACCCCCTTGGCAACTCACTTCTGCTATGATATAATATACCACCAGAGGCTCCAACAGCATGGCCAGGTAACTGGAACCCTGAGCCCATGAGACAGGAAAGCAAACAAACACAAGGTCCTTGGCCACCATCATCAGAGACCACAAAAGAATCAATGCGTATTTGATAACAGCCACTCTATGAAAAGGAAAATTAAAAAGAATGTTTCTGCTATCTAAATGGCAGGATATTTTTCCTATGCTGGAAAACTGCATCTCAAACGAAAGACTATCGATTGGTCCCACCCAACATGATGATGGTCATGTACTTGGTCTGTGGGTTCCATTAGAGACCCGCTAGCCATGTGTGCTACAGACCACTCAAAATGCAGATACAAAGCACTTTAAACAAGCCCTAAGTTATTTAAGTTTAAATACTTTCACATGCCCAGAGACAACCCAAACAGACTATCTAGCTATGGAGTACCAGTTTTTTAAATCTTAGTTACTTTTCTGTTGCTATGATAGACACCATGACCAACAGCAACATTCAGAGGAACACATTTATGTTTACTTACAGTTCCCACGGGACAAGAACCCACAAGGCAGGAAAGACTGGCAGCAGGTGTCAGGCGTGGCAGCGCGACCAAGAAGCTGAGAGCTCACAGCCTCACACAAGCACAAAGCAGATCGGGAGTGGCTCAAGGTTCTTAATTCTCAAAGTCCATTTCCAGGGAACGTACTTCAACCAACAAGACCTCACTTTTCAAACCTCCCCAGATCGCACCATTCACGGGGAGGCAAGTGTTCCATTGCCTGAAGTGGTGGAGGACATTTCTCGTTTAAAACAGCGCATCTCTCAAAAGTTCTTAGGAACAAATGTCTTCGCTAAAGAAAGGGTCAGAAAAATTTAGGAACGCATCAAAGGCTAGCGATACAAAATTTACCAGACAGCCTGCATGTGGAGTGTCCATTGATCACAACCGACAGAGTCCTCGGCTCTCATTTCCTCCCTGAATCACTTCAATATTATAACCACTGAGGAACAAAAGAACAAAAACAGCAACAGAGGCTAAACTGTATGGAGGTTCTCATTTGGAATTTATGCTCTTTGGTGTTTATTCTTAAGTGTAGACACTTCCTGGGAGGTAGCAGACTGAATATTCAACAGGACTCTTCTGAGGCCTGATTCCCACACACTGAACAAATATTCTGCCTCTCAGGGGAGGGCAGCATGAATACCTGAGTTTACAGCATCATCGGAAGGTTCAGAGAGGAATGGAGATCCATTCTTGCTTCTTACAGCTTCGGTCTCCACCTTCCCTACCCTCAATAGCAAAAGGGAGCCAAGAGGACAATGGGAAAAACTGTCCAGCTTGGGGGCAGCGTTGAGCTTGACTCTATCTTTGTGTGCTTCCCTCAAAGGACCCTTCATGGTAAATTGTTCCCTTGCTACCAGTGAGCACAACATGGAGATTCATCAACATGACAAAACGGAGCCTCTAGGGCAGGGAAAGGTCAGCGACTGCGTGGGGTGCTCGGCTGTCCGGAGCCCTTCACAAAAGCTCTGGAAATGGGCACGCTTTTGTTCCCCTCTATTCTGGTGGAAATGACTTGGTGAATGCGTGGCACCTTCCTTTCCCTCCAGTGCCACCCTTGACCCCTCACCTCACCCTTTCACATGAGATCTTTGTGCTTCGCTGGCCTTTCCGGATGAGGAAGAGTCTCGCTAGATTAAGAATGGACCTTTTCAGAAGAGGTCAGTCGGTCCTGGGGAGCGGGGAGAATGAAGCTGCCCTCTCCACTCTGACCCTTGATTGAAACCCTATTCACAGGCTCCAGGATGCTAGGGAGGCAACTCTCTGGGAGCTGCTGAGGGGACATCAGGTTCCATTCCCATAACCCATGCCCAGTCACCCCAAAGAATCGGCCACTAGCCATAGCTCCCTCCCACCCAGATACACGGTAACCCAAACAAGTCTCTTCTGTGTACATTTTCTGTAGCGTGTAATTGCTAATGGGTGACACAGAAGAATGGGGAGGAAATGCATTAAAAGATCTTCAACAGAATTATGGTCACAAGGACCCCCATCCTACATGCCAGGAGCAAACTTCATGACATGGCAATTCCTGGAGGAAGGACTGTGCCCTGAGTTATTCTATAAAGAACTCAACACTGTCACCAAAGCCATATACACCACATACACCAACGTGTGCCTCCTAAAAACACAGACTCTCACAGTCACAAGACTGGCAGGTACCTTGGAGTCACATCCTTTCCGCCATGAGAATTCCCTTTTCAAATTTTCCACAAAAGGCTACCCAGGAGCAGAGATACTGCTAGTTCCCTAGAATGAATCCAAATTAAACCGAATATTTTATGACAGCTATCACGTTTTTCTGATTTTATCATTTCCTTGGTTCTTCGATCATGCCTACTGTGTCATCATTCTGGGGTCTTCGTTAGTGTCACCATCAAGGTCCATAGAGAAATGAAGCTCAGTCTCGTCTACACAGATAACGACCATTGGCCTCGAAACATTTTCTTGAGTTTAGCCTAGGATGGTGTGGGGGCTGGAAGTCAGAAGAAGGTGTGAGCATGTCCTTGTCCTGAAGCAGCACTGAATACATATTGTCAGGGTAGGGTTGTGGGGCCTGGGAAAGTACTTCGATTTTTAAAAGATAATCAGAAAGTTCAAGAGCCCACCAGAAGCTCCACCAGGGATTTCATATGCCTTGATCCCTACCAGAAGGAAAGGCTTTACCAATCTCAACATACGATCAAAGGGAAGAGCACCATTGACAATCAATGGTTTGCCTAAAGCTGTAGAGCTAATAAGTGGCAAACAATTTAAGCAGCCAGAACTTTGAAGAGCCTGATGTCTGCTCCCCAATACTCCGTCTTACAATAACACAGCATCTCAAACCCAAGTGCTTCATGTCAACCTTTTAAAGTTTTCTAATTAGCCCAGTTTGGTCAGTGTTTCTTAGCTCAGAACATTATCTACTGTAACCACTAGTCCTTTCCTCATCCTTCCAGTCCTGCATGCTCTAGG
This sequence comes from Chionomys nivalis, assembly GCF_950005125.1. Lineage (NCBI taxonomy): Eukaryota > Metazoa > Chordata > Mammalia > Rodentia > Cricetidae > Chionomys > Chionomys nivalis. The sequence goes on along the minus strand of NC_080109.1, from coordinate 3,204,450 downwards.
CTTGGACAGCTCCCTGATCCCACAAGTCAGCTCTTTGCAAATTCTTCCCTAGCTGTCATGTGTAGACACCCTTCTCTACCTCTTCCAGGGACAGGGATAGACCTCCGGAGTCAGGCATGGTACCTGTGGGGAATCAGAGTCAACGATTGTGAGTCTTGACTTCAAAATGCCAGTATATGAACTTTAAGTTTCCAAATTCTTCTGCTAAATGGCCCCCAGATGTGTGTGTGTGTATTTATATGTATTTGTATGTGTGCAGATATGTTTATGTGTGTATGCATGTGTATGAGCATGTATGTGTATATTTGTGTGTCTTTGTATCTAGTGTCCTTTAAGAATCTAGATGAAGTTGAAAATATATCAAGCACCTAGTTGGGAGTGTGTGTGTGTGCATGTGTATGTGTGTGTGTGTTCACACATGTGCAGCATGTTACACACGTAAAAATCAGAGGACAGCTTTTAGGAGTTGGGTCTCTCCTTCCACCATGTGTGTTCTAGGGATCAATTCCAGTCATCAGGCTTGGTGGCGAGCATTGCTACCTGTAGTGCTTTCTTGTCGGTCCCCAGTTGTTTAAGAGTTCAGTGAGATGGCTTTCGATGGCGCCTTCTAGACATGAATGGACAATCACACTTGTGCCCTCATGACAATTGTGGTTTCCTGTACAAGGCCTGTCCACAGTCGAGCCAGCTAACAAACATTCTAGCACACAATGGGAGAGAAAGGAAAGGGGGAGTGGGGGTAGGCTGAGGAGTCGAGGGATGGAGCTCACACAAAAGAGCAGGCTGACCTCCCACGGCTGCTTATGAACAAGAGCCCTGCGCTCGGGCCATGGAAGTTAGGCAGTCATGGAAATCCAACTCAACAATTATAAAAAAAAAAAGTTAAAAGCAATCCTATCTTTTCCTGAATCTATAGAAGATGACAAATAAAAACCAATTTAGAATCCACAGTAAATTTTCTTTAAAACTCTTGTTCTCCATTATCTTTCTCTCAACATGTCAGACTCCTAACTTCTTCAAAGCTTCTATTCGTCTTATTCTCAACCTCCAAGTTCAAACTCACCCTCCTAGGACATCCGGCACAGAGCTCCTCACTCCTCCAGGTGTCTCTGATTCCAAGCTTTTTTGAGAGTTCTTCTCTGAGGAGCCCTGATCCACGGCCTGCAGAGACCAGGCTGCTTTTCCCCACTTGGTCCCAGGTAAAGACCTAGTAAGCACACTAAGAGCAGCAAGGTCCCACGGCTAGAGAGCCCGGGGAGTGGATGGTGGGAAATAAAGCACGCAGATTACTGGGCATTCTTTTGGGAACTCTTAGGTGGTGTTTCAGCTGGGGAAATGAGAGAAGACTTTGGTTGCACTTGGGTAACAGCCTCAGTAGGATCAAGAGTGGAAGCCGAAAGATCAGTTCAAAGGTTGTTTCCTGTCACTGAGACCTGGGATGCTTATGCCTTGAACAGGGTGGTAGGATGGAGGTTAGTGAGCACTTAAGTTGCGAATATGTACCATAGGAAGAATCAAGAGCTTATGATGAGCAAACCCACACAAGGTGCTTAGCTTCTCCTGGGCAAATCCTGATTGACAGGGAAGAGGAATTAATAGATAAATTATTTATCTGTCTCAATTTTCCCCTAGAATTTGGTGAGTTTGTCACACTATTATAAAAGAATCAGGTCATATCCCAAAGCATTTACTCTTTTGTTGCTTGAAGGAGACACAGTTAAGTCTTCTGACCCCTTTCCTCCTCCCTTCTCTCTTCCCCCACATCCCTGCCCTGCAGTGAAGACCTTGTCTCATCAACTGTTTCTAACAGCAACTGAATTCATTTTCCACAGGTCCTGGTCGACACCAATGACGATCATTTCAGCAAATAATATAAAGCACAAAGAAACTGAAATGCCAGCTTAGGGCCCAGACTTACAGGGCAAGAAAGACAAACACATTTCTGCAGAATACCCACGACCTAATTACTTCCTAGCTGAGAGTTTTGTGTAGGGCCCGCCGTTCTCATGTGAACCTTGAATCAGAGGAATTCAAGCGCATGGCTTCATCCACCCTTTGCTTATTCTGACATCTTGCTTTACAACCCTCAGGTCCTGTGCTACACTTGGCAAGGAACTCATGCTTCGTAAACTGTGAATGTTTCTGATTCGTTAGCCAGAAGAGGGTTTTTCTGAAAGACAGATTCCTTCTCAGCTGAAGACTTGTCTTTTAACTCATGCACCCGAATCACCTTGCCTCCTGCTACTGCACGCACAGATCCAGAGAAGTGTACTGAACAGAAGAGTGGGGGTCCTTGAAGGAGAACCGGTAGCTTAACAAAAGCCTGGTCAGCTCAAATATAAAATACTGTTGAAGTCTATTTACTAAAATTTTTATTTAGATTTTGCACTCTCCCTACAAAGTAATTGTCTACTCATACTTAAAAAATAATAAATTGAATTTTCAAGGAAACTTCGAGCTGAATAAAATAGACGAAGCAACACACACCCATATCCAACCAAAAAGGCCTCCAAACAGTCAAGTGTTCATAATCTCAAAGACAAAGTGATATGGCAGTTAACACTGATGAAAGAGAATGTAAGTAAATCAGAAGATGCAGAGGGAGTAGCTGATACTCACTGTTCTAAAAAAGCAGAGAGAGGGGAGACCTGAAGTGGCTTCAGAATATTCAGACAGAATAGTCAGCAAACATACGGAAATCAGAGAGATTTGAGGGTACAATATCCAGGCTAAGGGAGAGTGTACTGGCGTCTAAAATCAGAACTGAAGACTGGTGGGAAAACAGAAAGACTGGATGAAAATCCGTGGAGCCCCGGGGTCTTCTTCCACCTGTAGTTCCCAGTGGATGACTCCCAGGTTCCAAAGGAAGAGAGGGAAAGACGGAGGGATGGAGGGAGGGAGACAGAAACAAACAAAAACCTATGTGAGCTTTACACTAACAACAGGTCCGATGAAATGTGGTAGCCAAGTTCCCCATCCAAATCAGGAGAATTAAGGGAGCCCCCAGAAATACAGATGAACAAAGAGAATGACTTGTTGTCTCCCTTCATTATGCTTCCAAACACCCACACTCTCCAGGAAAAATTCACTGCAGGGATTCGATACTGTGGTTGCTAAAGTGGCTACATACTTGACAAAAGCCACAGAGGGAAGGAGCGTTTCACTTTGACTCCCAGTCGGAATGTGCAGTCTATCAAAGCAGGCCACGGGAGGCCATGGCAGGCCACGGGAGGGAGGCAAGTTGTCACATTGTATCTGCAGCGGGGAAACAGAAGCTAAAAGAACGCTAATGCTCAACTCCCTTTCTCACTGTCACTCCATCTAGACCACAGCTCCTCGCCCACTGGCTGGTACAGCCTACCCTTAGGGTAGGTCTGCCCATTTCCCAGTCGAGAAATCCCCCTCACAGACCACTCAGAGAATTGTCCTGGTGAGCCCATATCCTGTCAAACTGAGTATTGACGAGCCATCACAGTCTAGCCAGGGGACTGCTGAAGGCCCTGTTGAGGAGTATGTCCTAAGATTGTTGGCTTTTCTTATCCCAGGGGCATACAAGCAGAATGGGAAGCTATGGATCTAGAGTGTGGGAGGTAAGAATTGCCTATAGAGAACTTAAAACCAGTATTTAAATAGACTGTAATTGCTTTCTTTTAATTATTCATGGACAACACTTCTAAATATTTTGTGATGGAGCTATCGGTTCCCCAAAGACTCAAGTTCCAAGCAGCTACTGTAGCTATCATACCATAATAATAAAAACATCAAATTCATACATCTTAACTTTCTAAATGGAAACTTATTTGGAAAACTCCAAAATTTAGTTAGTTTCCCATGACCACACTCTAAGCTAAGGATGGTCGCATCAAGGGTGAGTTCGGAGCTTCAAACCCCTCCCCTTGGCCTCAGCCAGGTCTCCTGTGGGACATGTTGCCTGTTGTTTAAACAGCAGGTTCCAGACAAACACCACCACCATTTGACTGCAACGATGCATTTAAAAATAGAGGACAACCTTAAAAAACAAGGAATCCTTTGGAGTAGTTCTTGTCATTTTATGTCACCACACTAATGGTTACATTTTCTTAAAACTTGGAAGTGGTGATGGAGAGCACCATGGGGAATAATTCGGCAGTTCTGTTTGTAATTACAAAATTTACTCTCCACACGAAATGCTTGGCTTACTTTGAGTGACATTTTAAAAATGAGATTTACCAACATTACTGTTCCTGAGTTTAAAGACTTAAGAGAATAATTATTATAACTTATTTTCATCACTATTACATAAAGTATTTTGGTTTGTATATGCATTATAAATATGTGTGCTTATGGACATCTATGTATGTAAGTTGACCTATTGTGTGAGCTATGCCTCTCGTTGGAAGCCTACTGCATTCACCAAATATATGAAATACAGAGACTGAAATTAAAAAAAAAAGACTCAAATGAAACTTAGAAACAAACCCTGAAGACACAGAAAGAAACATAAACCTCGGGCTTAAATTCTAGAAGATATAAACAAAAATTTACCTATTGATTGGGAACATGGCAATGGGTGTCTTAACTAATAGGACAAGGTCACTAAGAGTGGAATAAAGCCTGGCATCCCTGCCTTCTTTATGCATCAATCACCTCTGCTCCAGGACCCCTGCTCACCTCTGCCCCGGGTCCCCTGCTCGCCTCTGCCCCAGGTCCCCTGCTCACCCTCCACACCAGGTCCCCTGCTCACCCTCCACCACAGGCCCCCTGCTCACCTCTGCCCCAGGCACCCTGCTCACCTCTGCATGTAGGTAAGTTAACAAGGGGTATCTGTCTGATCCACCCCACCCCTCCTTAAGGCTGAAGGCTTAGCAACAGGAGTAACAAAAGCACACTGCTGTGGGCCTTTACAGTGTCCTTTTCCAGGACCCCCTAAATGAGGGTAAAATTCTCCGGTCACTATCCTAAGCCACTATCCTAAGCCACTTTGGATGCCAGGAACAGCAGAGCCTCTCAGGACAGACCATACCGCAAATAAGACTGGTGTCCACGCTAGAGAAGACGCCCCATGGAAGAAGAACAATCACTAACTTGAGAAACAGCGTCCCCCACCCCCCAGAAGCAATAATGAGCTTCTAGACTGCCCAGCAGACCCAAGACTGAGGTAGCAGTCAGCCAGACCACACCTTGGCCAAACCTCTTTCTCTCTGCCTCTGTTCTTTCTCTGTTTAAACTGAAGGCTCATGTCAGTGCCCAGAAAACAGACTCACTGGATCCCCCTCCCGCGTCTGTTCCTGATGTGCACATTGATTACACCTTTCTCTGCTTCAGCCGCTACCCATCCCCTTGATTGACAGATCGATCCATCAGAACAGGAGGCCAGGACTCAGCTGATGGGGGCCAGACCTGCTGCCTTTGCTCCCATACTCTGCCTATAGGGAAAACAAAGCTAGGATGACATTTTGGAAAGGCATTTTTAGACGACCTGAATGAACACTCAGAATTTAAGATGTAAGTGCAAGCCATCTAAATAGGGGCAAAGAAAATAGAATTGATATAATTTTTCAACGCTACAAGGCAAAACTGATAAGACATAAAATGGTAAATAAAATATTCTTAAAATCAGAGTATTAGCTCAGAAGAGCTGACCTCTGACTAACTGAAGCTCCGGAAAGAAAGCCATGTAAATGGAACAGCAAGAACAACAAAATCACATGATAGAGGACACATTCCCAGAACGAAAACCCGTGGTTTTCCAAGCAGAAACCCCTACCATATGCTCAGGACAATAAACGAGAAGCAAGCCACACACACTGCAAACCAATATGAAGTTTCTGGATATTAACAATAAAGTCAAAATCCCAGACAGAAAAATAATAGAATATACCAACTGGCAGAAGTTAGCATTTTTCTAAACTATATTGAAAAATAGAATGTTCTGGTGTCGTTCTAGCCAGGACCCAATTTTGAAAACATTCCCAATCTAGCATCCAATAGACCACAATGCTAAATGAATAATAACACAAAAACATCATATGGGCAAGTTTTCAAAAACCACCTTTTGTGGCAGAAAGCTCCAGATGAGAATAATTCTTCACAGAGCAAGACGGTAAACAGAAGCAAAACAAGGTAAGTCACCCAGGACACGGGAAATAGAATCACAGAAGAGTTGTGACAAACGCATCATAATAAAAAGAATGCTCCCATCAGCAGCTATCCAGGGGCCTTGAAAGTCCTCAAACACAAAGCAGGGAAGCAGCATCCTCCAAAGACAGCATCACCAAGGAAACGAAACGGGACAGTTCCTCAGATCACGTGTCCTGCAGGGTGTGGGAAGTAACTAGTGTTGGAACAAAATGCTGGGCAGATCTTTTCAAAGACAAGGACAGGCTGAGCTCCAGGACCAACAAAAGGCTGTACCAGAAGGAATATATAATCATAATACGTTGGCAGTGGTGCCAGAGTTGCGCTCATGATGCAAACACCCAGCACGGATTCGGCAAATAACTGAACACAGGGTCGATGGGTGGTAGGAGATGCGTGCACATCACAGGAGTTAAGTTCCCGTCTTTCCTGACTCCACTGACAATCACGAGAAGAAGTGCCAATCCCACTGTGCTATCTAGAAGTATGGAGCACTGGGTAGAGGAGAAAAGCTACAGTAACTAAGAGCAGACACCTCTGGGGTGTACAACTTAGTGAGGGAATAAAAAGAACTGTGATTTTTAAGTTTTTCATAATACTTGCTTTTAAGAACTTTGTACACATAGTGCTTTGGGCAACACATTTAAGAGGGAGAAGCAGGAAACCAGAAATTTATTGGAAGCCCCAAGATTTAATATGAATTAAAAAATGAATGCAATATTAAAGTATAGGAGGAAGGAGGGACATCTGAGGGTTTGCATAATCTACTTTACTGGTTCGCATCTGTGTGCCGGCTCAGACCTCAGGCCACACGCAAGCACGCTCTGGAGGGATGGACAGGATTGTTTACCGGATGCCAAGTGTATGCCAGCACTGCCTCAAAAGATTGACGGAAGGTATTGTGACTTGGTACTCCCCACGATCCAGGGGAATGGAACAAGGTGTAGCTCACATAAAGTGTGAGTCTCTTAAAGTTGAACCAGTTTCTGGCAAGCCTTTGCTCTAGCTTCCGGTGCGGGAGTCCTAAAGACAGTGTGGGTACAGGGTGATCATTCATCAAACATACAACTCAGTGAGACACAGCAAGCTCAATAACTTGACCCCATCATGCAACTAAACAGGGGGAGGGGGAGCTGCACTGCTACCCCAGCTTCTCCTGAACTCTCCTGCCTGAACCTTTGGAGAATAGGAGCCACGTTGGGACCCTCGGCGCTCACCATCTCTTGCATGGCACATAGGAAATGCTCACTCAGCACGCACCAACAGACGTGATCGATACTCCAGTTAAAGTCTACTTGGTTTGGTTCACCAGTTGGCAGAAAAGCAAGTTCCCCAACCCATCGTCTCTCTTCATGCTGTGCAGGAGTCATGTATGAGGCTTGCCTGGATGCAGCTTCTACAGAGAAATGACCCAGGAGATTTGTGATGGTTTGAATGCAACATGAGCGCATGTGTGTTGAATGTGTGTCTTCAGTCAGCGGTGCAATTCCAGAGACTGTGGGAATCCTAGGACTGGGGTTTAGTTAGAAGCAATGGGTCGCTGAAGGTGTGCTTTGGAAGGTGTACTTGGTCTCTTTCCTTCTGTTTTCTGACTCGCATGAGGTGAGTAACACCCACCGAGAGCTTCCTTCCTCTAGTGCTTCAGAGGCCCACAATCACGGCACCAAGAGACCACGAGATGAACCCACAGGAATCATGAGCCAAAATGAGCTTGAGTTGCCTCTGTCAGAAATTTTATCACAGCAAAGCAAGAATAAGAGACACTGGTCGCTTCTTTAAAGTCAAGAGGAAACTACACAGGTCACCCTCGTACAACCTAAGAGGCCAGTTTATAGCTATGTCTCTGGCCTTCCCACTGAAGTGCCATGCCCTTTAAATAGCAGAACAATAGCAATTGTTTTAAATCTCAAACCAAAAACAAAACAGCAAAATTAAACCTTCAATGTTTGAAAAGAAAGAAAGAAAAAGAAAACTCTGTGGAAACAATTTTGGAGCCCACAGAACTTTTGAAAATGTCATTAGCAAACTGTAAAATCGGGGCGATAAAAATCAGACAGCCCAAGGGAAATAAACAGCAGTGTCCTCAGCACAGCCCCCTCATCCTGAGTTACCATGACACCAGTTTCCATGCACAGGTCCAGGAAACAGGGAGGCCAGGGCTGGTGCGTCTCTCCTGCCTGCAATGGCCTCCAAGGTGAGGACAATCTGAGGAAGGAGGCGTGGAGCTGAACCAACAAAAAGTAAAGGGGAAATCGTGAACAGAAAGGAGGTCCCTCCCCTTCCCCCTTTGTCCTCCCCTTCCCCTTCTGCCCTTCCGTTTCCCCTCACCCCCATGCTCCCGATTTTGTCAGAAGATCTGGTCTATTTCCCCTTCCCAGGTGGATCTGTATATGTTTTTCTTAGGGTTGCCCTTGTTACTTAGCTTCTCTAGGGTCATGGATTATAGGCTCATTAGCCTTTGCTTTACAGCTAATATCCACTTATGAGTGGGTACATACCATGTTCATCTTTCTAGGTCTAGGTTACCTCTCTCAGGATGGTTTTTTCAAGTTCCATCAATTTGCATGCAAATTTCAAGATGCTGTTGTTTTATTTTTTACCACTGAGTAGTACTCCATTGTGTAAATGTACCACATTTTCTTTATCTGTTCTTCTTCACCAAAGCCACATCAGACAAAGGACTGATCTCCAAAATATATAAAGAACTCAAGAAATTAGACATCAAAATTTCAAATAATCCATTAAAAATGGGGTACAGAAGTAAATAGAGAATTCTTGACTAAAGAATCTTAAATCACTGAAAGACGCGTAAGGAAATGTTCAACATCCTTAACCATCATGGAAATGCAAATCGAAATGACTCTGAGATACCATCTTATACCAGTCAGAATGGCTAAGATCAAAACACCAATGATAACTTTTGCTGGAGAGGATGTGGAGTAAGAGAGACACTCCTCTATTGCTGGTGGGAGTGCAAACTTGTACAACCGCTCTAGAAACCAGTATGGAGGTTTCTCAGAAAACTGGGAATCAACCTACCTCAGAATCCAGCAAATACCACTCTTGGGCATATACCCAAAGGATGCTCAATCATACTACAAGGACATTTGTTCAACTATGTTCATAGAAGCATTATTTATAATAGCCAGAAACTGGAAACAACCCGCGAGGGGTTGGTCCACCCACTGAGGCAGTGTCCTTGTTCTAATGGGAGCTCACAAAATCCAGCTAGACCGGGTCTGAATGAGCATGTGATCAAACCAGACTCTCTGAATGTGGCTGACAATGGTGGCTGACTGAGAAGCCATTGATAAAGGCACTGGGATTTGTTTCTATTGCATGTACTGACTTTTCAAGACCCTAGACTATTTGGATGCACAGCTTCCTAGGCCTGGATGTAGCTGGGAGGGCCTTGGACTTCCCACAGGGCAAGGTTCCCTGCCCTCTCTTAAGCAGGGAGGGGGAAGGAGGAGGGTGAGTGGGGGAACGGGAGGAAGTGTAAATTTTTGAATGGAAAAAAAAACTATGTTCATTAAAAAAAGAAAAGAAACAACCTAGATGCCCCTCAACCACTGGGCTTTGGTAGTGGTTTGTCTTCCAGGACTCAGCACTGTGGTGGCAGAGGGCATCACTGTACCTGGCAGGAACATGAAAGCCAGGCTCCTGATGTTGTCCACAGACCAATGACCCCAGGGTGCACTCGTGCTTCAAATTCAAATGATCTCCAGTACAGATTTGACACCCCAAATCAGAAATACTGACTGAGTACCTTTCTTGGTTACTGTTCAACATCACATTAGAACCCCGTTCCCTGCTTCTAGAGTCTTCCCATGAGAGACCTACAGGCACATAAATCACTGCTACAGAGATAATGGGATCATAGTTGGCACGATTGTTCTAAGTGATGATCCAGTGTTTTTATATCACCATAAAATTCTGAAAATGAGTGTTACTGAGTTGGCATTTAATTCCCAGCAATTACCCTGGGGTAACTTAGGACGTTTCTAAGACACCATGTTAGCAACTCTTGCCAATATTTTTTATGAAAGGAAAAAAAAAAATCAACTCAACCTGATGTACCACAAATAAGACATTATTTCAATAACTTACTAGGCATGCATGTTCAATGTGAAGACATGTTATATCAATAAGAGTTATATCAGAGCTTGCCACATAAGTGTAAGGACCTGTGTTCAATCCTGAAAATCCACATTAAAAAGGAATAAAAACAAGTCAGGTGTATGCTTGTGATTCCAGCACTGGGGAAGTGAACAGAAATGAACTGGTACTCACTGGCCAGCCAGCCTAACCTACCTGTTGTCTCTGGAGAATGGGGAGGGTGCTTATAGAGTCTCCTTGAGACTAACCTCTGGCCTTCCCATGCATCTCCACGAGTGTTTTCCTGCACACACAGGAGCACACATAAGTGTGCTTGCACATACACAAATACAAAGAGGGTCGCAAGAGATGTTTTTGTTAGCACGGAATGTGCACACAGATCGACAGTGAGGAGAAAAGTGATCCACAATACAACGTGTAGCATGATAAAGTTTATAACATGCACATGTTACAGAGGATGTTCATCCATTCGTCAGACAAGCGTGGAGCCATTCTGTGTCCACACTGGTCTAGGCACTGAGGAGTCCAGAGCTACCCAGAGTTGATCATCTAGAAGGATGGGGGACAAATAAGCAAGTGAGGGACAAGCACCATCAGCAAGCTTTTTTCTTTATGTACATGGGCTACCTCTCCCTAAAATGGGGCTAAAGAAGTCAGCATTGGACATGGGCAAGATAAGGGTTTCTAGCTCAAGGGTATGGGATTACAAACAGGTGATTTAGAGAGACATAACGAGGTGGTTAAAAGAAGGTGATCATATAACAACCTTTTAAAACAAAAGTAGGGTTGCTAAATGATCATCACAACCTTCTGAAACAAAGACATGGTTACCATTTCCTGGGACAGGCAATACAGGACACTGTAAGGTGAGATGGGGCATAGTCCAATCCCTGAGAAAGACGTTTAATCATAAAGAGGAATAAACCTAGTTTGTCTTTACTGTAAGATGGCTTTCAAGCCTCAGATGGAGGTAGACTGGTTCATCAGTCACCAAAGGTCCTGGTCTTCTATGAGTCCTTTGAGGATTTTGAGCAGGAACGAGGCAGAGACTTTGGCTTCCCGATGGGAAGAAGACTGTGGAGTACGAGGAGAAGCGTGACGGCTAATTCAAAGACTATTGTGAAAACTGAGCCTGAGATGCTTATGCCTTAAGCAGGGTGGTAGAATTACAGTTGATGGATGACTAGATTTTGAAGAAATAACATAGGAAGAATCAAGCAGGTTATTTAATACACAGGATTGAAAATGTGAGTTTAGAGGAAAATTACTTTCTCTTTTTACCTGAAAATTATCATGCTATGTATTCAGAACATACGATAGCAGAACAGTTAGAGCAAGCCATCAGAAGAATCTCTGAGGAAGTGTGTGGCGATGCTAGCAGCTAACACTCGACTAATTTGTGTGCTTGGGGGCAGACGCTGCTCAAACAGGTCCGAATTATGCTCTCCCTTAGCCTATCACGATAACTCTGAGATGCAAGTCTCCTGTTGTAGAAGAGTTGTGGGCTTCCACTTAACTGACCATGTCAACTTTCTTCGTAATGACTACGCATTACTTTCAGAATAAAATTAAGGGTCTCTCTGTGATGGATGCAGAGAGAAAGGGTAGAACTGGTACGTTTTAGTACTTGGTGAGTCTCCAGCCATTGTTCAGTTCAGGTGGGTGTGAGCCTGTTGCACGTGTTTTCTTTTAGTTCATTAGAACACACCCTGACAAAGGACGTGCAAAGGAGAAGGGATGCATCTTAGCTTAGAGTTCCCTGTTACAGTCTGTTTGCCATTGGTGGGAAGCCAAGGGGACAAGAGACAGCCAGTTACAACACACCCACAGTCAAGAACAGAGAGACACGAATTAATGAACGCGTGCTTTCTTGTGCTCAAATGCCTTTCTGTACTGCTCTAATCCAGGACCTAACCCCAGGGAATGCTATTGCCTAAAAGAGGCAGGTCTTCCCACCTCAGCTAATCTGATCAAGAAAATCCCTCACAAAAGCGTCCAGCATCTTGGATTTGGTTGATCCCAGACCCAGTCAAATTGACCAGCACAATCCATTGTTCCATTTTTGACCCCGTGAGGTCAGATAACTTCACATGTAGAACTCAGTGTTCTAACCACGGAGCCTTGATCCCTGCACTTCAGATGTAACCTGCCTATCATCTTCTGGATTCTTTTAAACCTTTGGGATGCAAACAAACATGGAAGAGATATTAAAAGGAGATGTGGAATGTGTTGTGATCTCTTCCAGAGAATTACAAATGGGGTAAATTTTTTTAACTATGATGCCTGCTAAACCTAGCTTAGCACTACAGTATATCACAGATAAATAACTCCACCTGCAACCCCACACCAAGCCAAAGCTCTCTCTTACTATGTAAGTTGGATTTCTGGACTGTGTGGATTTATTTTTTAATATCAACATCTCATAAGTGAAGGATCTCATTTACCTTTGTCTTTTCTCTCCGTTTACCACAAATGCTGCTTATGTTTTCCAAGAGTTTCTATCTATGTGCGCCCATTCACTGCAGCAAGGAGAGCAGGGATCACTATGGTGCCTGGCCCTGCTTGTGCCAGATACCTCACTAGTCTTCACACCAACACTCTCTTGACTTGAGGATTGTGGGATTCTTCCTGCCGTGGAGTCCAGTGATTTGAAGCGAGGTCTCTCTCACTGTGCTTTGCCGCTGTCTGATACTTTCAAGATGCTTAAGTGGACTGGGACTGATCATCTTATTGAAGATGAAAGGGGAGCCTGAGCGCTCGACTCTTTGCTGGCCCTGCTAATGCTCAGTGAACTCGCGGCGCTGGAATGACACCAAAGGCAGTACCCACTCCATTCCCACAACTCCAAACAAAGTATCTATCTTTATTTTCTTTTACAAGTTTAGAGAGGAATTTTATCATAATGCGGACTTTATTAAGTGGGGTTGTATGTGCCTTGGATCAAATTGAATCTTCTGAATCATGAACATTGGAAATGGAAAGGAATGAGCCATTACATAGTCCAAATTTGCCACTTAATGGATGAGGGAAAAGATGCTCAGAGAACAGAAGGGTTCTGCCCAAGACCACACAGAACCGAGGACCAGAATCCAGCTCTTTAGCTGAGTAGAGAGTTCTTTCCGCCCACGAGATCATTCCACCTGCCAAGGCCTTTGCTGATAGTCTCCACCGGCCACGTGATGGTCTCAGGAGCAAACTGAGGAGCTGACCCAGCATGGGCGTCCATTTACCTCACATGCACCCACAGCACAAACCAGTTCAGACAGCAGCAACTGTATGTTGTGTTTCAGGCTAGGATGCGCGCCAGTATTTGCCTCTGCCCTCGATTCAAACCTAGAGATTGTGAAAGGGAACTTGGGAGGACTAAAAGAAGAAGAAGGAAGATAGAGGAGAGGAGATCAAAGCATGCTCACAGAAACGTACAAAAACAGGTCAGAGGCCCTCGAGAGTCGGACCTTTGCCTTTCAGAAGTTATTTTCAGTAACAGCTGTTATCAGAGTCTTCCATTATCTTCATGAATGTTTGCTTAAGTTCAAAACAGGATCAAGATTAGAACACAATTTTTTAGTTGACACCTTCCCTTGAACCTCAGCTGCAGTCCTTTGGCAAATCAGCCATTAATACAACCCCAGCTTGTACCGTAATCAACTGCCAGGTTGCTATAGGAATAGCTTTTAAAATGCAGTTGGCAAGCTCTGAAGTGCGCGTGCCGTATATTGTTACCTTTGCGAGTATGTCTAGATGTGGAAATGCGATCCATGCTGGGCGCCAACTGCACGTAACGCCCTTTCCCTGCCTGTAGCTATTTGCCAATAATCAATCATCCATTTTTATAGACATAGCAGGGTACTGTGACCACAGTTGGGTTTTCTGTAAGAAAATGCTTTGCTTTCTGTTCTGATGAAAAGCTTGACAATTCCCAGGTAGCCGGCCTGGGGAAAGCCTCCATCACAGCAGTGAAAGGTGTGAGGCTGGGCCGGTTGCTCTGTGATACTTCCAGGTCTAGAGCTCTGCTTCTCCTAGGTTTTCAATGACAGGCTTGTATTTGTCAGGGTTTTTTTTTTTTTTTTTTTTTCCAGTTGCAATGGCAGAAACCCAGCTCAGCACGAAGTAAAGGAATTTGGAGATGGATAACTGAAGTAGTAATGGTACCACTGGTTTTAAGGACCCCAAAAAACTGAAGAAGAATTATCAAGAAGTCTCTTTTACTACCCTGCTTTCTTGGCTCTGACTTCCCCAGTATATTAACTCTATTATGTCTTTTTGATGAACATGGGCTTGCTCCATCTCCCCCCCCCCATGTGTGTGTGTATTGTGTGCACAGGCACACATTCAGGTATGTTCAATATTGTGTAGTGTATATTATTGAGATACTGCATACATGACTAGAGGCGCTCCTGGCTTATCCAATTCCAGTTTAGCCACCCAGCCTAGGGGCAGGAGAGAACTTTTTGGGACATAATGCATTAATACAATTGCTGTGAAAGCATGCTAGTCCTACCTTTAAAACAATATGGAGCAACACAACTGACTGGCAGTCTTAGAGATACACCATCTCCAGGTATCCCACAAAGAATTCTGATTCCTTGTCCCAGCAGAATGCTATGAGTCACCCCAGACTCCAGAACCACATGCAAGAGAGGAGGGCAGTTTCCCAAGGAAAATGAGACGCCAGGAAAAGGAAGGGAGACAAGAGCAATTGTTCATCCCTCCTCAGAGAAGATCCTTCTTACAGGAGACAGGAATTAACACAGAGACCCACACTCGGGCAGTGTGCAAAGACTTCAGAATATACTCAGTCCTAAGTGAGGTGTCTTCACCAAACGCCTTCCCTCAGGGCTCAGGGAGCTATGTGGAGAGCAGATAGGAGGCAGAAGGATTGTCAAAGCCAGAGGTGATGAATGACCCCAAGAAAACAGTGTCTAACAGATTCGAGCACACTAATAATTAATTCACATATGAACTCACGGAGGCTGTACCAAGACATACCTCCACAAGTTCAAGCCAGACAGGGTCCCAGCCCCAACCGCACTCCAACCATACAACTGCACTCCAACCATACAACCACACAACCATACAACCACACTCCAACCATACAACCACACTCCAACCACACAACCACACTCCAACCATACAACCACACAACCAGAGTAGGTCCCCTGTGCAAGAGTAGTTGGCGAACACAAACAAACTCAATTGTATTTTTATGGACTTTTTGCTTTGTTTTGGCCTTTTTTTTTCTGTCTTGTTAGTCTTTTTCTGATTTTTTTTACTTTTTTGTGTTTCTTGTTTGGTTGATTGGATTTTTTTCTTTGTTTTTGAAAGAAAGAGAGAGAAAAACATAAAACTGGTTCAGTAGAGAGGTAGGGGGATCTGGGAGGAGTTGGGAGAGGGCACATATATATATCAAAATATATTGTAATAAAATTTAACTAAATGTTTTAATCTAGTTATTTTTTTTAAAGAACAATAGATATCAATGACATTCTTAAGATTTAATGAGGAGAAAGGATTTTTAAAAGAACCCAAAACTCATGTGCATAAAAGTCACAACGAAACCATCTCGCAACACAGTTTCCGACGGTGGCAGTCACGAAGCACAGTAGGCTCAGGTTCAGGAATAAGTACATATGGGTGTGGTCATGGAGTGGAAGGAAAACTTCTATACAGACAGTGGGGACTAGACACAAGTAACAGAGGGGTGTTCCTAAGTATCATTCCACCCTTCTTCCACAGTAACAGAGACCTCAGCTGTCAGAGGAGCACACCCCAGCCCATCTTGCAGCTAGCAGAAGCAGCAGCCTCGCGCTGATGGGGAATCTCTGTAAGCCAATGATCTGTAAGGGGCGGGACCACGTTAGGGCGTGACCTTTTGAATACCCAGAGAAAGCTCAGGGTTCTGTGGTTCCCCAGCTTCACAGCTGAGGACGGACTTACTGTTCCTGTCTCCTGAGTTTGACCCTTATAATAAAGCATATGTAATTGGTTTACCTTCTCGTAGCCTGGATTTCTTTAACCTGCATCATTCAACAACACGCCACAATCCTAGCCAGTGAGGAGAGCATGCAGGTGCTTTGATGTGTTGTGAAAAGCTCTGTTTATTTTTTTCTCTATCATTTCTTTATCCCTGTTCGTTAGAGCAGGGACATACTGACTCCCTACTCTAGCTAGAGCTGAGCAGATATGGTGGGAACCGAGGCAACTTGAGAGCAAAAGCTTGCGACAGAGAAGCAATTCAGGACTAAGTCAGAGGACCCACGACCCAAGGATGACCTTTGCTATATTGCATGGACCTCTTCTCCTAGAAAGAAATTCCTATTTCACTTGAGCTGTTTACTGTTTGGGGCTCCTAGTACTTACGATCAAAACAAGTTGGAACTAAGTCAAAAAAAAAAAAAAAAGAGCTATTTAAGAATGCCAGGATTCACAGAGGAACTCGGTCAACACCAAGGGTTGAGCCTCCCAGTAGCCAGAGCCCAAGTTAGGTGTCTGAGTCTCATGATCTCCTTAATTCTGAGCACTGCTCTCCAGGGGCTTTACTTCACTCATAACAGCTGGAGGGCAAGAGGGGGAGCACAGGGTCAGCTCTCCTGTGCCCCAAATCCAATGCTCCTAGGAAACTTGTAGATTTGGGAGGATTTTAGATCGTATTTATTTATTTATCTATCTGAGATAACTAATTCAACAGACAAACATTCCAGCATGCAAAAGAATTTTGAAATGCTTCTGATGTCAAGCATTTGGGGGTAAAGGGACCTTCATCCTGTGCAGGAAATCCCATCCCTACGGTCATCCTGCTAAGAAGTGAGCCTACACAGACACATGTCCAAAGTCCTCCGTGTCTACTGTCCAGCACCTTACTGTATATGAACAAAACACGAAAATATCACAGCAAAGTACCATCTCACCAACGGCCAAACACCAAAGCTGACCAAGTACCATCCTTACCAATCCACTGGAAACCTTATTTACCTTGTTAAATCAATGTAGAAGAAGGAAGACGTTTCCTCAAGAAGCCTCCAGAGAGCTTGCCTTCTGCAGAGGATGGGCTCACTGTAAGACAATCTGCATTTCCCCTGATGGAGAAGCAAGCGCTGTGTGACCTTGGAAAGTCACCCAAGAGATGATTGAACTTTGGAGTTGAAAGGCCCTGGACCTGGACACAAAGCGCTAGGCGCCACCACCAGGCTGAGAGCTTTGCATGCCAGACTTGGTTCTTCCAAGACTTACCTCCAGTCCCAAAGTCCGTGGGCCCTTCAGAAAACTCCCAGTTCAATGCCAGAACTTGGTCAACCACTATTACTGAGCTGACAGATTCCTGGCTCTTCCACATCTTTCTCTTTTTTTCTCTCTCTCTCTAGCTCAGTTTATTGCAGGAACAAATGCTCTCCTGCAAAAAGAATTCTTCTGAACAGTTGAAATGAAAAGTAATACCCCACTCCACCCTTCAGAGGCCACTCGGACTGAAGCACATGAAAACGTTAGTGTTTCTCAACCCAAGGTTTTATTTGGGATGAGGATTATAAAGAGCCTTTCCTAGCCATGGTGACAGGGAAAGAATGTGCAGGTCTCTCAAGAGAAGATCGCAGGAGTTCATGCTGAACTGACTTATGAATCTTCCTGCAGGAATGAAACTCCACAGATGCAGCGCTTGCTCAATGGCTATTTCATGTTTCACATATACTGTACATGTTCAGAAAGGTCTTTAAATTGGGACTTTAAACTACCTACAAGGAGAAAATGCATTACTTTTCACCGTTAACTTTGGGGCAGAGCATTAAAAAATACTCCTTCCACACGGAAGGCTATCCATGAGCTTGGGGCAGCACACAGACATGTGACCATCAGCAAAGCAAGGCCCAGAGTCACCTGTCAGCCAGTGAGTGACTATGTCACTGAATCTAGCATTGACTTTTGATGTGCACAACAACTATTTGGAGAAACTTCCTAAGGAATCAGCTCATTTCACCCTTCTTTAAATTTTAGAAGACACTGCAAACAGAACCGTGACTACAGTGTGCACACACACATGAACACATGTGTGTTTCACGGGAAAGAGGACTGGCATGAGGTGGTGACCAATGACCTGGACAGAAGAAGGAAGTCCCACGTTGGTCTGTGCTTTGGGAGCAGTGACACCATTGGTACACTTAGCTTTCGAGGGTCTGTGCATTGGGTTTATTTTCCAGGATATTAATCCATTTGTGACAAGGAAACACACACACAGCAACAAAGCAAAGCAACAACCCACAAGTGAGAGTCGGTGTCTCATGGGTCTGAAGTGGCTTGCTGTTTGTCTGTATTTATTTTCTATGGCTGTGAAACCTTACCACAGACTCAGGGCTTAAAACCAACAGACATGTCCACTCTGGCAACGCCAGAGGCCAGACACTGAAATCAAAGCGTCAGCATGCCTGGCTCCTTCTGGAGACTCTCGGGAGGATTTGCAGCCTGCTCTCACTTCAGGACACTGCCCTCAATCTTCGTTTTTCTTGGCTTGTGAACGCAGCTCTCCAGTCCTTCCTTCTGCACACGGCCTCCCGCTCTGAGGCAGTGTGTGTCTTTTCCACTTCAGAAGGATGCCTCTCCACAAATTCAGGACCAGCGTGATCCGAGATGATTTGCAGTGTTGGGTGCCTTCTCTATCTGTCTTCTTCCCTTGAGACAGGTCTCTTGCTAAACTCGGAGCTGTGCTGGCAGCCAGCGAGCCCCAGGAATCTTCCTGTCTCCTTCCACCCTCAACTGCACTGAGATTGAAAGCACGCACACGGCCACATATGATTTCAAAAACGAATGCTGAGTATTTGGATTCAGATCGCCATGCTCGGAGAACAACCTCTCTTATGCCGTCTTCCCTGGTCCTTAAGACCTATTTCCTAATAAAGCTGTATTGACAATTCCAGGTGCACAGGCTTTCTAAAGGGTCAGTTCCAACCCACTCTAGTGAAAAATGGTGTCAGAGCTGCCAATTGCTGAATTTCATATTCTTGGCTTCATTTCCAAGCTCTCTCCTTTTGCCCCTCTCTTTTTTTTCTGGTCCTCTCTCTTCTCCTATAGCAGATGCATCACTCTGAGCTTGCGACATCATCACATCTAGCCCATTACAACAAGGGAAGAATGTGTAACAATGTAAACAAACACCTTCAAGTCTTATTGGCCTATTCTCATCCCATTGAAGTAGGCACAACAGAGAGCTACTCTTTACATTCTTCAATATAAAGTTCTTACGCAGTCATAAAATAACCAAAAAAAAAAAAATCCCTACAAGCTAAATGCAACACAAACATAAATGCAGTAAAACGCAAATGTATTTACTCCTAAGGGCTTTTATGGTGTAATCTTTTTTTTGTTTTGTTTTGTTTTTTGTTTTTGTTTTTGTTTTTTTCGAGACAGGGTTTCTCTGTGGTTTTGGAGCCTGTCCTGGAACTAGCTCTTGTAGACCAGGCTGGTCTCGAACTCACAGAGATCCGCCTGCCTCTTTTGTGTGATACATTATGTAAAACCTGCTGGGGGCACAGTAATGAACCAAACAGACAACTTAGCTGACTGTGGTTTACATTTATATATCTTATACCGTTAATTCTAGCGGAAAGGACCATACTATGTGCAATCCAAACACTGTTCGCAGAGGGACTCTACAATGCTAACAAGAGGCAATACTGTGCCTAGGAGTTAGAGACTCCCTGATAGGCAGACAAATAGGAGGACAAGCCAGGACTAGATAATAAAGGTCCTGAAATTTCAAGACGGCTGGCTTCTTCCTTACCTTCCTGACCTCAGACAAAGGCCTGCTAGCCTTTCCTGGTGCCTGTGGACCATCTGACAAGTTCAAGGCCAGATATTTGTTTTACATTAACCTGTAGGCTTATATGCCTCCCTGCCTTTGTCCAAATTGACCAACCCTAAATTGGAGGAAGAGTCCCTCAAAAACCATGAATATCTCCAGCCTTCAAGGGAAGGCTGGCCTGGCCTTCGGCTTCCCTATCCCTGCTCTCATTTGCAGAGGTTCTTTTGCTCTGCACGCCTCGAAGTGTGTGTGTGTGTGTGTGTGTGTGTGTGTGTGTACGCTGTGTCTCAGATTTCTCCCACCACTACCTCTTGTGTTAGGGACTTTTCTTGCCTCTTGGTTCTGATGCCTCCCAGCGGGTAACAACCACTTGAGCTCAGGATACCCGTGCCACCGTTCACAGCTTTTTTCTCTGTTCTGGCAGCAATAAGCATTTCCCCATCACTGTGTGCTCCAAATCATTTGACATGCGCCACATTTACAAATTAAACGCGACATTTTTGTTCCTCATTGACTCTTACCAATTAAACAATTCAATGGTTGACATCATTCTATTTTTTTACCTATCAAACAAACATGTCAGTAGTGTTCTGTGAAATCTCCTTTTGAGAATAAGCGTCACTACAAATGGTTTTGCAACTGGCTAGCACAGTTTGGCGTGCACACTGTTAGTGCATGTTTGCTTGCTTGCTTGCTTGGTCTGTGTCCCAGCATAAGCCAGCCCAGGATTCTGCACAAAACTGTACCCTTCACTCCTGCACTGTTCTAGGAGAAAAATGTGTTACCCCAACATTTCATAAATGGACTGACCCCCTTGTTTATGCTTTTCAGTAAGTATTAAGAAACAGGCTGTAGAAAATATATTTTTCATATTTCAATTGACATTTTAATACTTACGCTTAGCTATTAATGCCAAATCCCAAACATCTCAGAACTAACACAACTCAACGTTTTGTGAAGAAAGTGAGAGATGAGGAGGAAGGGGTTGAGGTCCAAGCCTATCATTATGACCACAAAGATATCATTTTAGAATTATTTTAATATCATGTGGGACAATTTTGTTCTGGGGAATTTTCAGTGCAGACTCCTGGAGAGTCCTCTGCTAACAGCAGTGGGTGAAGAACGGCTACTATAACTTTTCTATTAGGAGTGGGTGGCAGCAGCTGGGTACACTTATCGGCGTATTAAAGTTAAGTGTCACTGTTCGGGGGACTGTGTGCTGTCAGCTCTCAACCGCAGATACAAAGAAAACACAGCCAGGTTCACACAGCAGGCTCAGTCACGGGTGATCAGAAAGAAAGGCCCGGCAAGGTAAGGATGAAGGGCATGCGGTTCTTTAGCCTAGCATGTGTGTGATCCAGTGAGTTCAAGTCACAGCATCCCTGGAGAATGGAAGAAAGAAACAAAGGAAGAAAGGCAAGCAGAGAAAAAGCAGCATTTCAAAGTCCTAGGAAGAACTCACTGGGCTCTGAGAATACACAGCCTCACTCAGCTCTGTGTAACCGATGTGGTGGTCCATATATAGAAAGCTATGGAACACTGTGTAGGCAGAACACTTTGCTATACGCCTGATTGGTCATCTCTGATGAGCTCCCCATGACATTCAACACTCCAGGTCCCAAACAATAGGACCCAGAGGGCTGCAGACTGAAGTCTCTGAAATCATGAGTCAAAAGCAAACACATAAATCCTTACCCTTGCATACTTAGAAGTTGATTATCTCAGTTATAGCTACAACAGGGAAATTAAGAAGGCGGTTGACACAGAGATATCCTTTGTTGGCTTATCACATTCTATCACATCCTATAAATCTTCATCCAGGTTGTTAGTCCCAGGACAGAAGAACTGCATATATTCCAGTCTTAATACTGGTAGGGTAGGGATGATGATGATGATGGTGATGATGAAGATGATGAAGAAGAAGATGATGATGATGATGATGAAGATGATGATGATGGTGATGATGATGAAGATGATGACGATGATGATGATGAAGATAATGAAGATGATGATGATGAAGATGATGATGGTGATGATGATGATGACGATGATGATGAAGATGATGATGAAGATGATGAAGATGATGATGATGAAGATGATAATGATGAAGAAGATGAAGATGTACTTCACTAGGATTGCACTTCCAGCAAGAGCTGGCCTCCAGCTGTGAAGTAAATGCCCTTCAAGCAGCCTTCAGCTCCACGAAGGCTGTCACAGCTGCAGAACTTCCTCCAAGAAGGCGGCATCAGAGGAGTGAGTCAGGTGAGGTACAGCCTGGCATTGCCACCTGACCCAGGATAGCACTGGTGGAAAGTATCCACTCCAGGACTGTCTGCAGGGTGATTTCCTGCCATTGGAGGCCCGCATCGCTGCCTGAAATCTGGCGTCTCGCTTTTACAGCGCTGATCTGCAGTACCCTCCTCACACTGGGCTCTCCTGTGTCTCCTTCTGCAGGGCCCAACCTAGAGCACCCATTTTACAGAGGGCGGAGGTGAAGAGAGGCAGAAGCTTGGCTGCAATCAGCCAGGCTGCCTGCTCTGAGGCTCGTGCTCTTGAGACGCTCTTGAGACCCTTTGCTAGCCAGTCTTGCAGTAAGTGAGGGACACCGTTATCTTTGCTCTTAAAATCCCTCAGTGTCAGGGCTGTGAGCAGGGACGAAGAACATGGCTCCTGACCCCTGTATTATCTGTTTTCATATCACTCTGCTCAGATTTATTACTACATGTCTCTGAGGGCTTTATTTTAAGAGCCAGCCCAGTCAGGCCATCTCAAGAAGGAACATTCCAAAAAAAAAAAAAAATCTAATCGCAGCAAGATGTCTGGGGGAGTTCTCTGAGCAGAATTACTTTGATTATCTCAGAAAACAGGGAAGTCAAAATCCTATCGGCACACTTAGGTCCAGGCCCTGGATGGATTGTTTGGTGGATTGACTTGGATAAACAGAGGGACAGTGGATCACAGAAAAGTGTGTTCATTCATCACCGATGTTCATTATAGTCTTCTAAAAACCTTAAGCGGCTGACACAGTAGTATCCCTACAATCACAGCAAGCCAGTGCCGGATAGCACAGCACTCCAGACACATCGATCCGTCTTGGTGAAGGGGAGTGACAAGCTGAACTCATTAAATGGGATTGGAACACAGAGCAGTGGGGAACGCTGTTCACAGTAAACTAAGCCATACTCAGGAAGACGCTCTGATTGAGCAGGGCACGGTGTGTCAGTGAGGTGTGGAGTCCGCCCCCCAGCCACTGACCTCTAAGGATTGGACCAACTGCCAAACAGACACTGCTCATAGTGTAGTCCAGTCAGTACTGCTTGTACCCTGGTCCGTTGCCTGCTGTGTGCATGTGTGTGTCTGTGTACGTTTCCATGGACATGCAAGTTCAAATACGATAGAAGCATGCGTGTACATGTTGAGGTCAGAACTCAACATCAGACATCTTTCTCAACGGTTTCCCACCTTATTTTCTGAGACTAAATCTGGAGCTCACCAGTTTGGCTAGACAGACGGGCAGCAAGCACAGATGTGCCTTTCTCGTTCCACCATCACCAATACACACACTCATGGTTCTAACGCAAGTCCGCATGCTTCCATGACGAGCACCGTACTGACTGAGCCCCACCCCTGTTGCCGCCTGCCTCTTCTATCCTAAAAGGAAGCTCCCCAATCCAAAGCCGAGAATCCAGTTAGCAGCCTGGGTAAAAGGCCAAGGTGACACCGCACTAATCTTATCAAAGATTACTCAAAGAGGCTGTCCCTGCTTTCTCAACTTGCACACACCTTTATCACTGCCATCTTACACCTCATAGTGTATGTGTATGAGTGGGTGTGGGTAAGTGTGTAAGAATGTGTGTGTGTGTGTGTATTCACTCTTCTGTGGTTGGAATTGCTCCATACAATGCACTTTCTCAAGGCCTTCTGGGATGACTATAGAGACAATTCTGTCTATTCAGAGCATACAATGGCCATTTTTACAATGGGCCATCTTTATAATGGGGCTTTGTCTCTATAAATAAAACAATTCCTTGAATTTTTGGTAAGTCTTCTGAGTCTTCTGATAAAGGACACACCTCATATATGGCTAACGTTAGTAAGCTCCTGGCTCATGAAAATGAGGCTGGGCTGGGCCTCTTCTGTAGTCCTGCACGGCCTCACTGGACCCTTCACGCTGCTCTGAAGGACCCCAAGCTCTTCACCTCCATACAAATTTCTCAGGGAGGGCAGTACATGTTCTATTTTTCTGAATCAAGGTTCTTATAGTTGTAATACATTTTTTCCAGCATCCCTACAATATATACTCAACATCCCAAAATGTTGTCCATGGTGATAATGATGGCACAAGATACGCTATCTTTTTATATATCTCAAGTTCTTGTCTGCTGTGCAATCCCCAGCGAGGTACATAGAGGATCATGTCAACAGCTAGTTCATAGTGAGAAGTTGGTTATCACATTTCCGGTTCTTAGACCTGCTCCTGACACACAGCAAAGCACTCAGAATATTACTGGGCTTCCTGGTGATAATAATTAATATTCTTAGCATAATGCACTAGGATGTGAGACAGACAACTTTGAATAAGTGAATTTTGAGCCCTGGGCAAGCAGAGAAATGAAAACATTCGTTAACAAATTTGCTACTTTCTCAATGGTAATTAATTTTATCATTAATATTTGCCCTAAAAGCCTACCTACTTTTTGCTCAGTTATTATCAGGCCTGTAGCCAATCAACTGTCAATCATTCCCCCTCTTAACCTAGCTTCACTGTATGGACTATTCCTTAGAGAACTTTGACAAGTGTCTCACTGGCTGCATTTCGAGTCCAGCTTCCAGCCTTCCCTCCACAGTTCTGAGCTGGGGAGGAGAGCCCCCCTGAAATCACTGTGACAGGGTTATTTCAGAGCCTTGGTAGTTAGTTTTTCTTTCTTTAAGCCAGATTTCTTTTCTAAAGCTACCCTTATACTCTCTCTATTTATTTACTTTGGCCTTGGTGGACTAGACCACGGCTAAAACTTTATGGACCTAATAAAATTCCCAACATTCTCAGACATGGGTCGTGATGTTTGTGTGCTGGGCAGAAAACAAAGACGTATTATGAGGAGTGAGGACAGGCTTACTCCAAGCGAGCCTTGTGCAGGCCTGCAGAGCCAGGCTGGAGCTAACCTGCGTCACCGGCAAGGCCCTGCCGTATGGACCCTCCTCTGCCCTCTTCCCAACAGGACACAGCCGATGGCTGGCATCCGGTCCTCGTACTCCATCTTCAGAAATGCCCTCCACATTTCTTCTTTCCCTGATCTAGGAAGAACCCATCTTTAGGGAAGACTTGGCGAACCTGATAGAGCAAGTTAATTTGTTATTGCCTCTAAGGTGAGGCTTTCCAGAGGTGGCTCTGTAGTTAAGGAAGTGAGTAAAGCTTTTGGGACCTTGGAAATGATGCCACCCTGGTGGTTTCCCCGAATGCGCGCTTCCCAGCCCAGCTCGCGAAGCTGCGAGAGTCCACACTGTTTTAGCGCCCATGGCTCCGCATCACTACGTCATCTTGTCCTCTTGCGTCTCTGTGCTCATCGTTTCTCAGTTCCGTTTCCTCCCTTGATGCTTTTAGCGTGGCTTGTTGGATAAATATGGCCTGTTTCTCTTCTCTGCAGCAAACAGGAGTTCTCTTACAGAAATTAAGGAAGAGCAGGTCTGAGGCTGGCCACGCAAGGACCTCATCAGTTAAACCGTTCTTTAGACGGCTGATGTGAAAGACGTTGATAAACAGTGTTTCTTGATTCCCTGCAAGGGATTAGTGATTTTTAGTATTTGGAATGGCTGTTCATTAAGGGAAGCATAAATCCTCCAGTGCTTGTAGGGACGACTGTTTCATTATTTAAGCTTTCAAAACTCAGTGGGAATATATTACAAGATTAATTATGCCTAGAGCAAATACACACTGCCGCCAATCTTCAGATGAGATTAGGGTTGGCTGTTTTCCTCCAAAAATATTTCACTTATGTACTTTCTATCATGCATGATGTTTTGAAAAGCCACTTTTGCACTAACATCTTGCCACACTTCCTGTCCCGGCATTTCCTCCCCTGCTCTCTAGATCTGCACAAGTTTTCAATTTAGATTGCATTTCCAGCAGATGTTGTACCTTTCCAAGTGCCCCTTCTCTTTCATTAAAAATAATGTGTAATTCATTTTAGTGTTGTGAGAGAAGACAGCCTAAATAGACATGTTGAGAAATCCTGGATTAGAGAAGGGAATGGGAGAAAAGAGAGGAGAGGAGTAGGGAGGGGAAGGAAGGAATGAGGAGAGGAGAGGAGGGGAGGGGAGGGGAGGGGAGGGGAGGGGAGAGGAGAGGAGAGGAGGGGAGGGGAGGGGAGGGGAGAGGAGAGGAGAGGAGAGGAGAGGAGAGGAGAGGAGAGGAGAGGAGAGGAGAGGAGAGGAGAGGAGAGGAGAGGAGAGGAACAATGAATATCTGGGAAGAGAACTAGAGAAGAAATGTTTTGCTTGCAAATTCCAAGAGAACCAAGGCTATCCTTCACCGGGCCCTAAAAAGGGAAGATGGATGAGCAAATCAAACCACAAGAGGAGCTCCTACTGCCGAGTGTATTCTGTGCCCAAAACCATTCCCTGTAGATACAGGGCTGTTTACATTTTCTGATGCATTCCCTAACGCTCAGTATAAACAAGGGCTCACAGGCTCACAAATCTAATGAGGGATTTTGAGTATGCAAAAATCTGCATTTCTCTGTCTTAGCACAAACTTAAACTACAGTTCTTTGCAGTGGACCTGCAGCCCTTGAACCAAACTATCAGTGCACTCCAAACTTCTTTTTATCATTTTGTTTGCTGAGTAGGAACAGTTCAAACTATCAGTGTCTCTCAGCCCTCATCTCCCTCTTTTCCCAAAAGGAATTGACCAAGTTGAGTGATTGAGACCGTTTGGGGATTTATGTCTGTGTTATCTTTGAGATCATTTGGGGTTTCTAAGGACACTAAAATATGCAATGACCTCAATCTTCATCTTACAAGTCCTGGAAATGTGTAGTCCAGTGGGGAGGTGCGGGTGTGCGGGGGCAGGGAGGAAGGAAAGTGCTTTTGAGGTCACCCGGCCGGTGCACGTTTCCCAACAAAGCTGACCTTGTTAACTGTAACACAAACTGCAGAGACTACTGAACAACAACAAAGTCTCGTGGTCCTGCTGCGAAGGGATGGAAGCCTGGGAGTCCGTGAAATCGGCGCTGGGAGTTGCCCTTGGCTTCTCAACTCTGTTGAGAAGAAAGGTCATTTTTTTAATGCGTTGTTTTAATTCTGATTGTCTTGTTATGGTCTCACAGGTCTGCAAAACTTGTGGAATATGAGGTTTTACACAACCTTCCATTCCCTGAGTTCAGCACGGTAACAAGGGTTGACAGCCAATATCTGAGCTTGACAGAGAAGGGGTGAGGGAATGAATGAGTGACGGCCCAGCTGTGAAAGGAGGCTGGGGCTTCCGTCCCAGAAGGCAATGGGAGCAGGACCAAATACTCCAAGGCTTTCCCAGAAGTCCTGACAGTACCCTGAGGACCATGGCAGTCAGGGCGAGACAGCCCACTAGGCAGTCCCTGAGAACTACACTGAGGGACTTGATTTGCTTAACAAAGGAACATTGGAGCAGTTGCTGCATCTAGCTGATTAACATTGGTGCAGTTTCTGAGCAGGCTGCAGCTAGTCTGGGGAGGAAAGCAGATGAAGACCCTCCTCATCTAGAAATGCTGCACCAGGATCTGAGATTTTCTGTTCCACACAGGAAACTTGTTAGCCATTGACTCAGTTTCCCTAGCACGTCATCTAAAAGGTCACACACACACCCCTAATGTCCCATTTTAGGGGTGTGCCATTAGTCCACAAACGCTTTTGATTGCATCCTCACCCTGAAGTCACCTAAACTAAATAAATCTTCTCCCAACACATTCCTACCAAGTCAGTTGATAGCAAAAATGTGTGTGTTCGATAGAACACAAAACAGAGGAGCCACCCATAGTCCATACTTTCTAGCAAAGACGAATGTTAGGTATTTGGTCAGCATTTCTCAACCTATGCATTGCAATCCCTATGGGGGGGGTGAATGACCATTTCACAGGGGTCACCTAAGACGGTAGGAAAACACAGATATTCACATTCCAACTCATAAGAACTCATGCAAAATTACAGTTATGAAGTAGCAATTGAGAAAATGATTTTATGGTTGGGGGTCCCCACAACATGAACAATGAAAGGGTCACAGTGTTAGAAGTTGGGAAGCACTATATTAGAAACCTTCCTGATACCACAGAGTATAAAATAAGATGCCCTACCAACTAAGAATTGAGAAAAGAAGATTAGGAGATGCTTGAACTGATGAAATCATCAAGAGATCTTGAGGCATGCAGAAGAGCCCTGCTCCAGTCCCGAGTGCGCCTGAGAAGCTGCTGTCGGGACATGTCAATATCTGAACACCCCTTCCTCCCTGAAAGTCTGCCAATGACCATCACCAGTCACAGACAGGAGAATGAACAAGATCCAGCTGCTGTAGACTCAGCAAGTGATTTATCCACTGTGTCTGCAAACGCAACAGCTCTATTCCGGCCCAAGTCACAGCTCACTGTACAGTGGGCCTGTAGCTGGGATCAGTAGAAGGACTGAGGCTGTGAGCAGCACTCTCCGAGGAAACCAGGACGGACCCCGTAAGCTGCCTTGAGGTCCTAACCACATCTCTGTTGGTTTTGCTTCTGGTCACATCAGAATTTCAAGGGTTAGCAAAGAGATATTCTTCCCAGAGCTCTGCACCCCACCCAGAGACTGACCACCCCAACTGTAGGCTTGACCTTGAAAGATATACTGTAAGGGCTTGCTGGTCCCCCTGATGCTTCCATATGTCTACAGAACAGAAACAAAGGGAAGACCGGTGGTCACTTTCAAAGAAGAGAGGGAAATGTATTTTTCATAAAGAGTTTGATGGTTGGCTTGATTTGAGAAAAACTCCTCTTCATTAGTTTATCTTGAAATTCTTATGTTGAAATTGACCATTAATGGAGGGGGTAGGAGGCAGCTTTGTTTACTTATACGCTACAATCAATTTACTTAATTAAAAATTAATATGTTTTGCCAAAAATGTCTAAAACATATAGAGCAACGTTTTCCCTCGAGTCACATCCGCTTGTACAGGAAGGCATCTTATTGACCCGACTGAATCAAAGCATGTCATGTGAGGATTGCCAGGAGGTATCCAAATGTGCCTTTGTGCATTTTAACCAAACTCTCAGAGCCATGATGGGGAAATGGATCTATAACATTTCAAAGAGGGAAAAGAAAATCTTTAAAGATTAAAACAGATGAAACACAGCAACTTGACTTCTAAGTGTGTGATTACAGCTAATTAAAACCCTGACACGTGGTCTTTGATTGCCACACAAATGAAATCATTTTTCTATCATGTTTTTCTTGTATCAGCCACAGTGGGGGGTCTTTTTTCCTGCCCTCTGATTTATCTGTGGATTCTGTGACCTCTCCCCAACCTCTCACACCTCAGGAGAGTCTTCTCTAATGAAGGGCCCCAGCTGAAATCGCTGTGACAGTGACATTAACGTTCAAAGTGGGTCGATGGAGGCGGGGACAGAACACAAATGGATGCTGTTCTTAGGTGATCCCATACAACAGAATTCAGAAATTTGTCTCCCTGGTTTCTTTAATGATGAATATATTGATTTACATTTCCACAGAACCCATACAACTATGGTATGTACATCAAGTTTTACACAATTTATTTAACATGTTACTAGTTGGATGCTAACTTGTGTTTCTGTTCATTATAAGAGTATGTCCTCCTGGGCATTCTGTGGGTGCCTTGTGGGGACTGGCCTCTTCTCATCTATCTCCACACCTTCATTTTTTTATGCCACAGTTGTCTTAACTAGGGTTTATATTACTGTGAAGAGACACCACGACCATGGCAGCTCTTACAAAGGAAAACATTTAATTGAGGGTGGATTGCTTACAGTTTCAGAGCTGCAATCCATTATAATCATGGCGGGGAGCATGGCAGCATGCAGGCAGATAGGGTACTGGAACTGAGAGTCCTGCATCTTGCAGACAACTTACAGTCACAATGAAGGAAGCTTGAGCTAAAAAAAAAAAACCTCAAAGCCCACCTCCACAACGACACACTTCTTCCTCCAGCAGGGCCACACCTCCTAATAGCAGCACTCCCTTTGAGATTATGAGGGTCAATTACATTCAAACTAGCAACAGCTGTGAGCGTTTGCCTTTCTCACATGTACTCTGTTTCCCATCAGCAGCCCTAAGTACTGTTACCTGGAGGTTTTCGTGAATATGAAGCCCAGTTGGTACCCAAAGGAGACGTGGAAAAGGAAGGGGTAAGAATGGACAGGGCCTCGTGGGCTGGTCAGATCTACCTGCATGCGTGTCATCAATTAAGGTCCTGGAAAGAGAGAAAGTTAGAAAAGAGACACCTGCCTCAGGAAGTACCAGCCAAACATTTTCCAAATTTGATAAAAACACAAACCTTAACAGTCTCAGTGCTCTGTGGATATCAGTACTTCATGGATACAGAGGAGAATCATAAAACAGAGAAGACAGACATGGAAAAGGGGGTTGCAGAGAAGACAGTGGGGGAGACAGGAATAGGAGGTAGATGGAAAAGGGTAGGAGATAAAAATAACCAGAATGTATGTGTAAAATTGCCAAATAAGACATAAAATCAATAAAAACAATAAAATTAAGGGTAATCAGTGTTAGCTATTATGCAAAAATAAAGGTTTTAAGATAAAAATGTCTCACTCAGAAGTCAGGAAGCACTAAAGAAGTGGGGTGTCTATTTAGAGAGACCTTGGACCTATAAGGGAAGGAAAGGGAAGGAAATGGTGCTTTAGCACCAGGAAACTAAAATGCCCCAAACCTCAGTGGACTGAAAGATGTCAGAGCAGAAGCTAGCGCCTTCAGTTAGGAAGACACTGCAGAGCTGTCCTGAGAGGGGCTGCATGGATTTTGACCATCTCCCCAAAGAAGGTGAAAATGAAGAGGGATGGAGAGAGAGATTCCAGAATCTCATTGAGCATCCAGCATGGACCAAAGGAAAGCGTAAAGTATCTGTAACTATTTGGATTTGAGAATCAACTGGCCAATGCTCAGAGCCTGGGAGTGGGCTAGTGCGGAGAGACGGGCCGGAAGAACAGAGACTGCAGCTCCCTCGAGTATCAGTTGGCTTCGGTAACAGTCGGTCCTTGGTGCTTTTGAGAGCAGAAATACACATGGAATACGAATCTATACACTAGGAAGATGAGTCAGATCGTGTTGAATGGTCAGGATGCTGAAGCCATGGTAGCAAAGATCAGACAGGAAGTGATAATGGCACCAGGGAAAATGAAAGAGAATATTATTTACTAAATAAGCGTTTTGTGTGCTCACCTGCTTTGGTCTGGGTCCTATGCCAAGGTCTACGTCCACAGCGGGGAACGAAACCGACAAAAATCTCACTTGCTGTGTAACACAGAAGAGACAACCTATTGCCTGTTGGGGGAAGTTGATCAGGATTAAATGAAACATTGAGTAATTCACACCATAGAACACAGAAGAGAAAGTCTGAGTTAAAACATTTTATTGTTGAGCCTTTCAGAAGGGAGGAGCGACATTCACCAACGACGCAGGGTGGCAGGAGGTGTGTACACTACGGTCTTCAAGTAATCACAGAAGAGAACATGAAGTGTACACAGAAACTCTAATGTCCACAACTCATCAGAGAATGGACCCGGGGAATAGAGAAAATTGGATCACTCTCATCAGAGGCAGGAAGAAGAAAAGTAATCAAAAAGAAACCAATTCCTAGTTCAGAGAATTTAGGGAAGGAGTTGAGGCGGAAAACACAGGCATGGTTATTCCCCAGCCTTTCCCAGGAAGGCGAGCAACAGCATCTAAGGCTGCCCTCAGGTCTAACAGAGGTCCAGGCATTTCCCAAAGGGAAACTGAGGCCCACTGCAAGCCACCGATTCACAGGAAAGCACGACAGCAGAGGTGGAGATGAGAGAAGTAAGGTTCTTTCCTTCTAGGAATGAACACACCTGTCTAAAGTTAACCAGTCTGCTGGCAGAGACTTTAAAAAAATCCACGTAGCCTATCAAAGGTAAACTGGGGGGAGGGGAGTGTTAAACATAGAAATGGTTAAAGCAAAGGAGTCTGGGAAGTTAATGCGTGAAGGGAAACTTTTGGATTTAAATTTTGATTTCTGGGATTTAAAACGGTCTGCCAAGTGGCTGGGTCTCAACAGTGGATGTCTTGTAAACCATGAGGACACCTAGAATGTTCAGTGAGGAGTTGAAGCTTTGGAGAAGTGCAGAGCTTGGGGCTGGACAGAGGAGGAAGAATCAACAAAGAAACCAAAGGTGTGGTCACAAACAAAGACTACTCAGGAGAAGGGAGTGTTGTAGAGGTCATGCGTGTGCTCAGAGGGTCAGTCTGGCTTTCAGCTCTGCCCAGCGCTGAGGAGGGCTGAGGCTGGTCAGGGACAACGGCTTAGATCACCAGGGGTCATCAGTGACTGATTTAAGGCCACTTCAGCAGAGTGGGGAGGTGAGGATGGGAGTGAGATATCAGGACACAGAAACAGAGTAAGTAAGAGTCTGAAAAAGAAGGAGGAGGAGGAGAAGGAGGGAGAAAAGGAGGAGGAGAGGAAGAGGAAGAAGAGAAGAAGAAGGAGAAGAAGAAGATTTTGAATTTTTTTGTATATGAGTGTCTGCCTGCAAATATGTCTGTGCAGTACTTAAAAGCCTGGTGCTCATGGAGGCTGGAAGAGGGCAGTGTATCTTCCAGGATTCTGGTAATAGATGGTTGTACACCCTCATGCTGGGAGCTAAACCCAACCCTCCACAAGAGCAGCAAGTGCTCTTAACTGCTGAGCCGTCTGTCCAGCCCCTTCAAAAAGACGTTGTACAGAGGACATGGGAAGAAAATTCAGAGGCAGTCTCTTGCCAAAATCTCCCAGAGAAGTAAAAGTAAGATATTGAGCAGAAGTTGAAAAGCCGGGGCCATGTGGAAGGACATCAGTTTCTGTCCCACTTGTTAAACCGCTCTACAGTTTCTGTTTGTGAAGTCATTTAGCACAAAGCTGTTTAAACTCAGAGTACCCAGGCACTGGTCCGTGAGAGGGTTCGAGAGAAGCGTCTGGTTTGGATTTTACTGCCTGTGTCTTGAGCGTGGTGTTTGTTAAAGGGCGCTGGGTCCCCAGCCCCTGCCCTGGCACTACCATTCACACTCAGAACCTGTGGTTGTTCCTGGAGCTCTGAGCCTCAAAAAAAATTTTTTAAAGGAGACCTTAGAAACCTGCTTTGAATTACAGCACAGCAAGGCAATATTTTTCTTAGCCAGCGGGGTTTTCTCTTTATTGTGCTTTGGAACACATTGGGAGAGAGAGAAAGAGAGAGCCATTGGAACACTGGAAGCAAAGGAGGCCTCTGGCGTTCCCGTCTCCAAGCTTAGTAACTTGAACATATTCTGATTAAGTCATCTTCAATAACCTGTATCCATTTGGACTTGTGATTTTTATTTTCTATAAAGCCGTTTTCCAAATTTTAAACTTCTCATAATGCAGTGACCCTCAGAACAATTAACTTGGGTTTTGTGATTATCTGTAAGCTTCCAGCACTTCCAGGTTCCACGATTTCCAAGCTAGAACCACGGATAAAGTGGGCGGCACTCTGAATCAGGGCCCTCAGGGGAGCAAGGCGGGGGACGAAAAGTTTGAAGCCAGCATGCCCTACACAGGAAGACCCTGTCTCCAAAATAATAATAATCATAAAGTATTCCTTCTTTAACCTCTTTCCTCTATAGTTGTACAAGAAGTCTTGAGTGAATTCCAGGCAAATAAATAAATGGACAAAAAGATGAATGAACAGAAGAAGGAAAAGAATGAGCAGATGAGCAATAGCAATGAGAGAAACTAAGGGTGTCAGACCGCAAAGAGGGCTTTAGACGGAGGGCTAAACACGAGCGCAGAGAGTTCATCCCACCCTCTCACTCCTAGGTCCTCAGACCTAAGACCTGGCCAAGAATAAGCTAGGGTTCAACATGCCAAAGTGCAAAATAAAAATGCGATTATCATTGGATGCTCTAGGGGGACAGAACTGAGAAACAAGCAGCAAATCCACACCAACTCACAAAATATTTTCTTATATATGCAGTGTGCTCAAGACAGATCTTTAATAGAAGCTCAAAATTTTAATGTTTGGGATATCCGTAAACAGATAACATCTTTTTCTTTCCAATTTTCCAAAACAACCCTTTTATGCTTTGAAAAATGTTACGGGTATATGCAATGTATCTTAATCACATCCACCCTCCACTCCCCACTCCACCTCTTCCCTGGATCCCCCCTCTAAAATATCTCCCTTTATGTTAGAATTGAGTCCAGTGTTGCTTGAGCAACCTACCTGTAGTCATTCCCACAAAGAAATATGACCACAGCAGCCTTCGATTGCAGCTAGCTCCTCTGCTGGGAGGAGGGCTCAGTGTATATCCTCTCTGTGGTGGAGCTCTTACCTGGCTTGATCTTGTGAAGGTCTTGGACAAATAACCACCATTGCTATTGAGTTCATTGTACAATAACCATGTTTTATCCAGAAGATATCTCACAGAATTCCTTCACAGCCCTTGGCTCTTTCCTTGCTGTCTGTCTTCTGAGGTGTTTCCTGAGCCATGGTGGAGAGAGATGGTCATTGACACAGATCTCCTGTCTATGACTAAGCACGTATAGTATTCTCAGCAACTGCACTGGCCACTACCCACCTCATGAAAATGCCCCTCTGGTCAACGCTGAAAGCCACACACGAGTCTTTAGAGGACAAACACAAATACTTGGAAAACAGTTCAACAACAAGGTCATTTCTCAAACACTAGCACCCCCACCCCAGCCATGCCTCTGCGGATCACCTCTCTAGCCATAAGCTGTTGGCTAGGTTGTTAGTACCAGACATGTATTCCCGGATGTGAAGCAGACCTCAAACCATCAGAAAGCAGCTGGCTACTCCTGCAATTGTCATGTGATGATTGCATCCTAGCAATGCAGTATAGGATAGCGTGCAGAATCCAGCACGACCCAAGAGCACTGCCATCTTCTCTCTCCCAGTAGACTGCACAGCGCCTCTTGGCACTATAGAAGCTAGCTAGCCATCAGAGGAAGAATTTCTTGGTCACTTTGAGATTCATTTCTTTATGGCCTGCAAGGCTGGAGAGATGGCTCAGAGGTTAAGAGCACGGGATGTTCTTCTAGAGGTCTTTATGGCCTGCCGACAAAGTGTGTGGTATCTATCAACAATAGGGTCTTACCATCTAGTGTACCCATGGTGCTTTCTGTGGCAGGAGATGCTTCTTCGTTGTCTTTGCATGTTTGTCTCTCTGTGAACATTGATGGTGTTCACATCTCTCATCTGTCGTGAATGAGACTGCAGATCTTTCTGAGCCACTGTTCCCTTTGCTATGGATCTATGCCTGTTTTGAACGTTCACTTTCCAGCTTATATCCAGTCTGTGTCATACCTCACTGAGACAGTTTTCTCGGCTATCCCATCTCAGACTCTTCCATTCAAATGATTTTTATGCCCCTGAAGCAAGCTATTCAATAGTTAAAATCTGTTCTTGATAATTTTTTTTTGAAAAATCATAATAGAAGATGCTGAATCCCAGCTGCTATACAATCTCACAACTGTTTACAACATTCAATTTTATTTTATTTTATTTTATTTTATTTGTATGATTGCTTTGCCTGCAAGCGTGTATATGCACTGCATGCCTGCCTGGTGCTCCAAGAAGCCAGAAGAGGGTAAGAGATCCCCTGCGACTAGAGTGAGATGCAATTGTGATCCAGCACGTGGGTGCTGGGAATCAAATTCAGGTCCTCCGGAAGATCAGGCAGCACTCTTAACTGCCGAGTCTTCTCATCCACTCCACCCCCGCTGGTCAATATGTAATAAAACAAATCAAGGTGCCCACGAGAAAAGCGGTCAAGTACAAACAACCCTTGTAAGAAGAGTTTTGTTTTAAATTTGGCCTTGCAGAATGTTCAAATCAAGAAATTCTGACGTGCAGGCGTCTGCCAGACTCCACATGTCCACATGCACGTTTTCGAAGGGGCTCTGAGGAGATTCTGACGGAGTTCTTGGATGCTGACAGTATTTTCACTGTTGGGGAAAAGCGGATCTTTATCCTGGCATGATAATAATCCTGGGACATGGCTTGTAAGTAAAATATACAAAGGTCTTCTCTGCCAGCCTTCTCCAGCTCTGCGCACATGCTCCCCAGAGTCCTCTCCTTTTCCCAGCTGACAACAGCTTCGGGCTGTCACATGGAGAGTTCATCGCCGTCACAATTCAGATTTATCTTCCCGTTGTTTCTTCCTGGGTAATACAGATAATCACTGACATGGGAACACGCGGCGGTATGGAGCCAAACAGTACCATATGGTCCATCAAAACTTATACTTACCAACTCCAATAAACACAGACCAGCCTGTATCTCATCAGTCCAACTTCACAACCGGCTGATGGCTGCAGTTCCGACTTTCTTCATCATATCACATTTCTGCTTTGCCGCTGACATAGGCAGGTTTTCCCAGTGTTTATTAAGTATTTGTGTGTGCCTTTAATAAAACCCCCTTGCCTTCAGGCAGATTTGCATTTTTCCCCAAAAATCTAAGATCTCCTGAAGTTGATGTCTTTCTGAGAAACGTATGAAAAAAAATACCATCACTGAATAGCTAATATGTCTAGGCATTTTAGAAATATTGCTGTATCTGCATCTGTAAGAAGCCTGATGAACCGGGGATGATGGTGCATGCCTAAAGGATAGACATCGTTATTAGCGCAGCACAGATAAGAACAGAAGTAGCAGAAATCACCTATGATTGCACTCATACACGACAACATAGGGAGGGGAATGCACACCCACCCGAGAAGAGAGAGTGATCCTTGCGCCTTGCCACCCTGCCTCACCACAGAACCGTGTCTGCCAGAGATGCGCAGAGCAGTAAACTTACAACATTCAAGGAAGGGCTCCATGTAACCCTTAGGGCAAGAATAATCTAGTATTTGCTTATCTTTCCCCCTGGATGGGCACAGCCGTCTTGATGACTTAAGGATCAAATGAAGGTTTGTCTAAACTAACTGGCTCTCTGTGTGATTAGACGGCACAGAGAGATGTGACTGTGTGAATCTGTTGGAACTGTGCTTCATAGAACTGACAAGCAGCTCAGCATCTCCATTCAGCCTCTGTAATTTGCTCAAGGTACTTGCTGCCTACACAGTTTCTCTGTTTCTATAGTCAACCGGTAGACGCTGGCAATGCTATCCAGATGAACTGTACAGCCTTCTTGGGGTTGCTTTGAAGCCATTTGATACCTGGAGCCTGTGACGTGAGAAAACACCAGCCTCAGGCTCGTTGCGGTCAGAACGCCGTAAGCTGGTGTGTCTCCACTATCTCCTTCCTGAAGCATCCGCGGAGGCCACGTGTCGCAGATGCCCAAATACAATGACACTTCCTCTGAGTGAGAAAGAAATCACAGCTGTAGAAAGTCCAGTACTGTGATTTCAGGGTCTAGCTGCTGTGGCCCCTCAATTATTTACCCAAGCAGCACAGAGAGATAAAAAGGACAGCCATGCTGCCGTACATTACTGAGAAACACCAGTACAGATGGCGAAACAAATACTTGTCAAACATAACTGACATTGACGAATAGATTGTTATTTATGTGTTTTACATAAATACGATTTATTATTGTAAGAGTTTTCAGTCAGAGGTTATAATTATTTTCAGTTATTTGCAAAAGAAAGGATGTTTCTGGTCTGCCAAAAATGTTGTCTTCAGTAAAAATAACTGCTTCCCTTTACCTTTTGGTCATCATTTGCTTTTTGATGAACTTCCACAGGCGGCAGATACACCTGCACTGACTAAATTTTAATAAATGAATATGCACACTCAAGCACTGCTTTCTTAATTAACGAGGCTGCTCTGCAGGTTCCTTCCTAGGAAATGACTCTTTTCCTTGGCGGTGTGCGTGGGAGGACAAGGGGCAGCTGGTACACCCATTGGCTCCCATGAAGCAGCAGCCGCGGGACAAAAGATCGCATATCGAACGGGGAGGTGCCTGGCTTTCCTCTCAATCTTGTGCCAGAAAAGCAAGCGACCGAGACCTGTAAACTTGAATTTAGAGCTGAGGACGAGATTGGAGACAGGGACCATGAGCCGCTTTCCAGCACTGTGACAAGCAGGGAGCTAATCAGATTTTAGGGAAGAAAGGATCTTTTTTTTCCCCTCAAGGTTTCAGTGCAAGTTTGTTTGGCCCCAGGGTCTTGGGGCTGTGATGAGGCAGCACATTTGGCAAGGAGCACCTCACAGAGAGCTAACTGCTTCTCCCGTGGCATCTGGGAACAAAGGAAGTGGGGGGGTTCGAATATCCCCTCCAAAGGGATATTAGTCACTTTTCCCATTGCTCTCATAAAATGCCTAAGAAAGGCAATTTAAGGAAGGAGGGTTTCTTTGACACACAGTCTGTGAATGCCATCTCTCATAGCAAGGAAGCCATGCAGGAGCCATGCAGGCAGGGGCTTGAGGGGCTGGCTATGCTGTGTCTGCAGAGAGAGAGAGAGGAGAGCTGAGGCTCAGCTCACTTTCTCCTTTTTATTCATTCTCTGATCCCAGCCACATAGTGCTGCCCACTAAATGGCTATCTACACCTCAATTAGGCTAATCTAGATAATCCCCAAGAGGCTAACCTAGTCTAGGAAACCCCTCCCATCCGTGCCCAAAGGCCTGTCTTCTGGGTGATCCTAGATCTGACCAGCTGAAGACCAGCATTAACTATCAGCAAAGATGTCCCCACAGTGACCCGCCTTCTTTCTACTAGGTCTCGATTCCTAGGTCTCAGGTTTCCTGCCTCCCAAGAGTATTGTAGTCCCAGAATAAGGCCTATAAAACACGAGCCTTTGGGGAATGCTTATCCCCACTGTAGCAGGGTGATGATCTTAATTCACGTACAAACATGGCTAACAGTCTCTCCCTCTGACCCCATTCTCAGCTGTGAATTCAAGCTTACCGGCCTCTAGCACTTGTTTTTCCAGCTCTTAGTTAGGAGCCCGGAAACCAGAGATGCCCCCATGTGATGTGCACAGAATCGTTCGCTCTGCGGCTCCTGGTTTCATGACTTATAAAAACAGGCTTACCTGGTGTATGTGCCTTCGAGAAGAAACATAAAAACAAAGAAAGTGAGGATAAAAATAGATGCCAAATGTCCTCAATGGAAATTCTCCTCTCCAGAGTTTTCTCCTTTAATTTTGAAGAGGAATAGGGTTTGGTCTTGAAGAAGAAGCCTACCTACGTTCTGTAGTTACTTCTTTTACACATGTCAGGAACTGGTTCCTCCAACAGGCATATAGGGAAGGAACTCGGGATATGAACTGCTCTCGTTATTTTTTTAACTTTTTATTTATTTTACATATCATCCACAGTTTACCCTCCCCCTCTCCTCCCACTCCCTCTGCCCACCTCCTTTCTATCTGCTTTCCTTATTATTATGTTTGTCCTCCCAACACTCATGCAGGAGTTTAACCTTCAAATTCATCTCAAGGGTGCTGAGTGGAGACTTAATCGAAGTTTGGTGTTTAGAGTTTGACCCTAAAGGGAAGTGATTGAATAGGTACCCCCCCCCCCGATTGAAGCATAGTAATTATACCAAGAGAGGGAGGGACAGACACAACACTCCCAACAAAGGATGCGGGCAAGGATGTCCCTTTCC
This sequence comes from Chionomys nivalis, assembly GCF_950005125.1. Classification (NCBI taxonomy): domain Eukaryota; kingdom Metazoa; phylum Chordata; class Mammalia; order Rodentia; family Cricetidae; genus Chionomys; species Chionomys nivalis. Next base: position 3,164,627 of record NC_080109.1, on the reverse strand, counting down.
GTAGAAGACAGTATGCTGTTGAGACCACTACATATATACACTAGAGATATCACCTTTTAATAAAAGCAGTGAGTCTAAAGCACCTTGTATAATGGACTAGTTGTATGCCAACTTGACATAGGCTGAAGTCATCGGAGAGCAGGGAGACTCAAGAAAATGTATCCACGAGATTAGGCTATAGGAAAGCCTGTAAGTCATTTTCTTAATTGGTGCTTGATGGGAGAGAGCCCAGCCCATTGCAGGTGATGCCATCCCTGGGCGGGTGGTCCTGGTTTCTATTTTAACAAAGCAGGCTGAGCAAGCCATGAGCAGCAAGACTGTGAGCAGCACCCCACCATGGACTCTACATGCAGACTCAGCTTCCAGATCCAGGTTCCTGTCCTGTGTGAGTTTGATAGTTGACTGTTGTATGGAACTGTAAAGCAGAACAAACTCCTCCCCAAGTGGCATTGGTGTTGGTATCTCATTATAGCGACAGAAACCCTAACTAAGACTAGTTGGTACCAGGGATCAGGTGTTGCTGTTGTAGGCCTATTTGGAGGAATGTGGATTTGGGGACTTTGGATGAGAACAGCGGCTGGAATCTGTAAGTGGGTCTTGATGGGCCGTGCTAGAAGAGATGTGGAAGATAGTGGTGCTGAGGACGAATTGAACTGTGCAGGCCTGGCTCGGGGGCTTTCCAAGAACGTGGCTGCTTTCTACCCTTGCCCAAAACATCTGCCTGAGGCTGAATTGAAGAGTTATATATTAACAGCTTTGGTAGAGGAGATGTCCAGATAGTCCAGTATTGACTGTGTTGCTTGGTTGGCCAGTCTTAGGCAGGTCTGTAATGTAAAGGAGCAAGCTGAGCGAGGAAAAACACAAAAAAACACAATTTGAGGAGAAAAGAAGCAACAGGCAGTACAATGAAGGAAATCCCTGGCTGGCTGGGCATGAGGGGACCTTTGTTTCAGTTTTTCAGGAAGATGATTTGACCTCCTACCCAGAAAACACTAATGATAACTTCACCTGAAAAACTAATCCTAAAGAGACCAAGGTGGAAGCATTCAAAGATGCACATTGGGAGAGCAAGATCAAAGATAGACCCATGGGTGTATTGTTTAAATGAGTTGAATATTCAAATGTCTGAAATGCCAAAAAAAAAATAAAAGAATACTGGCTAAGTTATAGAGACTACATATACTATAATAACAAATACGACTTGAAAATTGTATCATAATTATAACTACTTAAAAGATATCGAGGTATGTTCCCCATTCATCGCCATAGGCAAAGGCATCTGAAGACAATATGTGCAGTATGGTCCAATTTTACTTTGAAATATAGAATGTTAATATATATGCATATATCACTCTAAAGATCCTAAAATGTCTACAATGCGTGGGTGTCATCTTTAGGATAAGAAAAATAAAATATTACTTGTATAGAAAGCAGTAATGGACAGCCTAACCACAGAAGCCCAATAGAAGATGCTTCTACCTCATCGCCCCCCGCCAAATGGCCACAGGGCTAATCAACACTGTAATGCAGAATAAATAGGAAAAAAGGGGCAAATTTTATAATGTCTAAGAAGAAAAAGACCAACATGTCCCAGAAACGGACCCAGTTTTAAGTATCAGTCTCGGCACAAACCAGCTGTACAGAGCAGAGCTGTTCCCATCCGGGGTCAGCACCATCTTCTTCCTGTGTTTAACTGTCTGAGGCCATCACCTCAGCCACCCTGGGAATTATGGCTGTGTCAACATCACCACTAAGAGGCATAATAAAAAATAAAATGGCGGTAACAGTGATAAACTTTCGCACACGCGTTCACCCAAAGGGGCAATCCAATTAATCAAAGGTGAACAACACAGCTCTGTTGGAGAAAAATGTGTGCTGCCTTTTCTCAAGTCAGGGGAAGATATCACCGTAAAATACAATTTTACATTTGTATTTTTTTTTTAGTCCCTCAGTCCACACTGCTTAGCTTTGTGCAATCTCTACCTTAGCTGCAACAATCTTGCTCCTGATGTGGGATGGGAGAGAATTTTTTTGGACATTTGTTTTAGCCCCATAAAGATCAGTCTCACTGAGATCATAGCAGAAACGATGATCTTTGGAAGCCCTGTGAAAAGTAGGCATCTCTGAGAATTAGAAAAGTCCCTTCCCTTCCTCTTAAAGCATGTACAGTAAATACAGCAGCACACTATTAACTCAGAGCCTGGGGAGAACCAACCCGTAAACACCCATGTAAGTGTGTGTGCACATTCCTATTAAAGCTGTGCTGGATGTCTGTGCTGCCTATAATGAGAATGGTCCCCAGAGCCCCATGTGTTTGATTGTCTGGTCCCAACTGGTGAAACTGTTTAGGAAGGATCAGGAGGTGTGGTCTTGATGGAGGAGGTGTGTCACTGGGGGCAGCTTGAAGGTTTCAAGCACCCATGCCTTAGCTTATCTCTCGCTGTCTTTTACCTGCAGATAAGAATGTAAGCTATTTCTCCACCGTGCCTGCCTACCTGGTACCATACTCCCTGCTATGATGGTGATAGACTCACTCACTGAAACTGTAGAGTCCTAATAAATGCTTCCTTCCTTCCGTAAGTTGTCTTGTCGCAGCAATGAAAGAGTAACACATTCTTCTTTCAAGGCAGCAGAAGTTAGCTTAATCCTTATATCCCCAGATGAGGATGGGAAGGAAGCAGTGGCTGAAATTCCCATAGACTGTTCAGTAACTAATACAACAACTTAACTCTGTGGCTAAAGTGTAAAATTGATTGTTTGGGTTTTTTGTTTCATTTTGGTTAGTTAAATATCCAGATAGTCAAAACAAAAGTCAAAGAGGGAAATCACTTCTATTCCCTAAAATACAAATTAGCCAGAGGACCATGGACTGTCCCAAATTAATGAAACAGAAGGATTTCAATCTTCCAAATGGGGAACTTAAAATAAATAGGGTCAGCTTTGTTGACAAGCAATTTATTCTCAGTAAAATAAAATGTCACGAATGCGCCATCGTTAAGATTGGTTAAGCTAAAGCTGGCACTTACCTGAAAGGGATTTCCCAAAAGAGAAGAGGAAATTACATCTCCAAAGCGTGAGACCTAACAGTGAGCACCCTGATAGGGAAGGACCTTCAGTTACCCCACAAAGCCATCTGCCCTCTTCCCAGGATCCTAACACTCTGCACATGCCCTCACTGTCTTGTCTGCATCTTGATTGGAGGAGACGCTTGTTGAGCATCTTTAGTATCTTAACTGCTCCATGCAGATTGCTTGAACCAGCAGCTGGAAGGCCATGCTGGAGAATAGTCTTTAATATTCAGGAACAAGGGGCTTATCAAAACCTAAGCTATGAGGTTCTCAAGAGGGAATTCACCTGCATGCATAGCCATGCTTGGTTCTTGACTGTTAAATCCAGAGGAAAGTCTAATGAATAGAACGTGCATTGCCCATAGGCAGCGCTGACTGTCTTTCATCTGCTCATTCAGTTTGCAACAGCAAGGCTCTAGCTTTGCACTGGGATGTCTCCCCGGAGGTGCGCTGCCTTCACTGTGGGTTTCCTCACTCTCTTGGCACTGCTAAGACAGGGAAGCAGCTTTAAGAAATGGAGTCAAATAGAAGGTCTTCTAGTCATTTTGGTGTACCCTCAAAAGAGCTGGCAGGTTTTTGGGTCCTTCCTGTCTACTTTTACACCCAAGCCATGAAGTGAGTAGCTTTGCTATGCCATGGGCTCCTTGTTATGACCCTGCTGTCTCCCTACAGGTACAGAAACAGCAGAGCCAACTAACCATGGACTGGAATTCCCAAACTGTAGTAGAAACAAACCATCCTTTATAGGTTTATTGTTTGGGTGTCTTTCAGCATATCGTAAGCTGACTAATATAAACAGCATTATTTCATTTAAATATGCCCATGATAGTTGACAACATGATGTGTGTAGAGGCCCGTACAGCTACAGAGGAGCTAAAGAACATCTGGCGGCATGTTGACAAAGGTGCTGCTGCAAAAAGAAAAAAAAAAAAAAAAGAATCTACTGTGTTCCCTGAAACCTCAAAAGTATACTACATTGTTTTTTACAGTGTCTAGATATTGGCAGGAACCTTCTCTAAAATGACCACACACTAGGTAATAAAGCAAACCTCCACAGGTACAAAAGAAATTGGAATAATCCCATGTATCTTATTGGATCACTGTGGTTTAAAATTATAATTCAACAGCAACAGTAATTCCAGAAAGCCAACAAACTTTGTCTCTTGATTGCACCAAAAAGTCTCCGAGGGTGAGAGATATTAATCACCGGTGGGGTAAATCACTATAAGGGGCTCCTACAAGGATAAAATCATATGATATCCAATAGCTCAAGACATATGCTTCTCACTAAGGACACATGACTCTATCTGATTATATGTCTTTTACAAAACAATTTTCTCTAATCTTCCTAATTTTTTTTGTGAAACTCAAGTGTAATATACAAAAATAGGGAAATATGTAATTGACAGAAATCTCCACAGGTATGTGTTGTATTGTGGAATATTTATTTATACTATAAAGGTGTGTCTCTGCCTAAGGCATCTTTTGATTGGTTTAATTAAGAGATAAATTCCAAATAACTAGGCAGGAGAGAATAGGCAAGACTTCCAGGGAGAGAAAGAGTACTAAGAAGAGAGGTGGGATGTCAGCAAGAAACAAAACAAATTGGACATGCAGTACAGAGGAGATGAGATAATGAGCCACATGGCAGAATGTAAATTAAAATTATAGGTTAATTAAGTTATAAAAGCTAGTTGGAAACAAACCTAAACCAAAAGCTGATCATTCATAATTAATAATAGGTTTCTGTGTCATTGTTTGCGGTCTGGTGCTCCAAGAAATTCCGAGGAGAAAGCTTGCTACATTTTGGTGCCCAACATGGGGAACATCCACAAAAAGGAGGATATAGGAATGAGAGAATAAAAGGGTAGTTTATTAAATCTACTTTTAAACTAAAAACAACAACTACTAGTCTTAAGTATTTTACATTGGTATGGATTTTTTCATATCAATACAAATAATGTAAGACTATTTTGTTACATTGTATGCTGTACAGTGTGTGTGTGTGTATGTGTGTACAGTTGCTACTCCTGTACTTATGCAGCTAATTTAAACATGTAATAGAGCCAGGTGGTGTGGTGTATGCCTTTAATCCTAGCACTCAGGAGGCAGAGTCAGGTGGATCTCTGTGAGTTCGAGGCCAGCCTGGTCTACAAGACATGCTCCAAAGCTACAGAGAAACCCTGTCTTAAAAACAAAACAACAACAAAAAACAAAATAAATGTAATGTAAAGTTCTAGTCCTTAAAGGTTATTATTTCAAACTGTTTAGGGTAATTAAGAATGCAGGTTAGTGGTTAATCATCTATAACAATCAAACTTGTGGTCTTGTTAGGTATGCTTTCAAGTTTAAACAGATATATAGATAGATAAGTGGTGTTAGGATTTCAGCTACAATACAGCTGACAGTTCCAGGTTCTAGGGCCGTACATGTGGCAGGAGTGCCTAATGGCTCCAGGAATGTTAAAGGGCCCTGCGTGACCCACATGTGGTGTGGCTGCGTCATCCACATTTGACTCAGCTAAGCCCTTCGTGCACATGCGTGAGCCCCGTCTTCTGCATATGACTTAGTCACGTCAACCCCCTGTGTGCATGCACTAGGCAGCTTTTAAAAGCTGGATGCGCCATCTAACTCTGCACACCGATCTTCACCAGGCCTGTATAATCCCCCCACCCATAAACTCCTAAGTGGGTTTGTTGTGTGTTACATGTTCCCTTCTCACTCGCACCAGGTAATTTCAGGTGGTCTCCAAACACTTCAGAGACCTACGAAATATTGCATTTAAATTTTTTAATAATTTAAAGTTTTTCATTACAGTGAGATACATCTCCTCCTGGCGGCACTAATTTATCTTAAAAAGACAATTAGCGTCAAAGAACCTCCGTAATAAGTTTGCTTTCATTGTGGCAAAGTTAGCCACTGGGCAAAGAAACTGCCTTTGCCTTGACTGCTGACAGAGTGCTGTCCAGACTGGATAAGCAGGATACAAAAGTAAGTGACTGCCTAACTTTGCCAAGACAGCACAGACCTTCAAAATTCCTGCTCCATTAAAAAAAAAAAAAAAAAAAAAAAACTGTCAGATATTCTAGACCTGTAGACCAAAGATGGACGTCCTAATGTTACAAAGAAACCTTGTGACTGCCCAGGCAGCCGGTTGTCTCTGTCATTTCTAGAATTTAGAGGTGGCTTGCTTTGCACTTTCTATTTACTCAGATAACGTTCTATCTCTCCTGTTTCTTTGATGGGATTAAAGATGATATAGTTATACCCTTTTCTTTGCAATCAAGTTTTTAAAAATCTTACAAAAGAGATATTAAGTTTATAAGGTTAAAGACCATAGAAGCTTAAGTCATTTATCTAAAAATTATTTTAAGGTCAAAAAAATATTTTTAGGATGGTAATACAGGTTATGATGGAAAGTGGTTTAGGTATAAAACTATAGATTCATCAAGATGGGTTAGATAATAGAATATTTTCTCCAAATATGCCAAATACAAATGGACTGGATATTGTGAATGTAATTCTTACCTAATAATTATTTTTTGCCTTTTTTTATTTTATTTTGATTTTTTATTATTATTGAGCTCTACATTTTTCTCTGCTCCCCTCCCTGCCTCTCTTGTGTATAGTTTTACTATGTTAGAGATAATCCCTTTCCTTTTTATTTAGAAAAAAGGGGGAAATGTTGTGGGATATCTGTATATTGTTTGAAAATGTATTGCTGTGGTTAATTACTTAAAATGCTAATAGTTGGGCAGGAGAGTATAGTTAGGACTTACAGGCAGAGAGAGAACTCTGGGTAGAAGAAAGTCATGCTGTCAAGCTCAGAGGAAGGAGGAGGGGCAGTAAGGTGGTTACCAGCCAGGTAGAAAAGCATAGATTAAAAAATGTAGGTTAATTTAAGTTATAAGAGCTAGTTAGGAATAAGTCTAAGCTAAGGACAAGCTTTTATAGTTAATAATAAGTCTCCATGTTATATCTGCAGTCCCGACGATAAAGCACAGCTATGGTGTTGCTGTAAATGAATGAGTGGTTGTGAAAGGAAGCAAAAGGAGAGGAAGAGGAGATGGGAGGGGAGAGGAAGGAAGGGGGAGAGGACAAGGGAGGTGTGGTGGTCACTAGGTCCTTGTGCTCACGGATAGTACTGGGGAAACCAGGCATGATGAACATCCATGCTCTTCAATAGAAGGACTTAGGCTGTTTTCTCCAGAAAAGTTGGGAATGGATGCAATAAATAACATGGTGATCTTTGCTGTCTGTGGAGCCAGGCCTCACCCAAGTCCCCAGATGATTCCATTTATCTCAGGGTCTTCCCAGAGTCCTGAGCATTGTACCCTGTTCATTATTTCCCATTCTTATTTTTTTTTTTTTTTTGGTTTTTTTTTTTTTTTTTTTTTTTTGGTTTTTTCGAGACAGGGTTTCTCTGTGGCTTTGGAGCCTGTCCTGGAACTAGCTCTGTAGACCAGGCTGGTCTCGAACTCACAGAGATCCGCCTGCCTCTGCCTCCCAAGTGCTGGGATTAAAGGCGTGCGCCCCCATTCTTATTGAAGAGGTCACAGGGACTTTGTAAAAGACGCATACTTTGCAAAGGAGTTTCTGGGTGCAGTCATGCCTTAAGCTTTGTGATCTAAGTTGTACTGTGTCTAAAGTCAAAAATAAACTACTAGGAGGTTGAACCAACACTGGCTAACGAAGTCATGCTCAACTGGATTTCATTTTAGCCTCACACAGATCACTGCTCTGGAAACTGTCCATTTTCAGGGATCCCGATAGCTAGACACCTTCAAAAGCACTTACCCTGAAGCTCATATGGAGAATTCACGCCACAACAGGTCAGACCTTTGGCAGATTCAACGTAGAATTCTTACAGTTCTTAAAAAATAGCTAAGCCCATGTTCCTCGGTTATCAGACAAGATGAGCAGACAGGCCGCTCTATGGAGGGACGTAAAGAAGGACTTTGGGAGACTTGCTGCTTTCTCCTAAGGTGAATTCTGCAGAAGATCACCTGAGCATGCCTATGCTGAGTGTGCCCAGACTGAGATCCCGCTGTCCCTGAGCAACAGACTCACCCCCAAGGTGAATAAGTCAGAAGCACAGTCCTTTCTCCTCGGCAGCCCAATCCTTGACCCCCTTTCCTTCTCCCAACTGCGGACCCTTTACCATTTCTTTTCATTTTATCCTGGCTCACTGCTTCCATGCCTCTGACTCGTGCATGGCTGAGCTTTCTTTGAATGGAGAGGTGTGCTCCTGGGCTTCAAGGATTATACCACAGCCTTGCCTTCGTGGACCAATACCATCCCCAGCACCATTTCCCCTTGAAGATTTTATGGGCTATTATTTTTCTGTAAACATTGAAGAATTTTCTAAATACCCAAAGAAACAGCCCATAAGATACAGTCCAATCATACAAGAAAATACAAATTTGAACAAATACAACTTGAACCAATCTTTTTATTCATGTACACACAAGCACACATGTTCAAGTGTACAGATACAAGCACATGGGTGTATCACATCTGAGTGATCTGTTGTCACCAAAATCATAGAAAAAAAAGCTTCCTAATCTGAAATGCTTGAAGAGATCTATGAAATAAAATAGCCTTTGTCTTCACTGCTTTCTAGCAGGAATTTAGTACTTCCCTTAATTATTAGACTTGTTTGGCTTGGTCACTAATGGCAAGCTCAAACAGTTCCATGTTTCTTAAAATGTAATTCTTGTTTGTCACAACTTTGAACTTTGGGTAACGGCTCTATCCTTTGCTAAACATTGCCAGATGCCTTGACACGGGGGGAAGGTCACAGAAAGCACAAGCTTTATTTTAGAAATATTTGAGCAATTCCCTTTCAGAACAGCTCATCCCTTTGTTGATTATCTGTTTCTCTGTGTGAGTTTTAAAAGAGTGGCTCGGACAGGAGTTCATCAGACTGCCAAAGGGCCCCATGCCAACACGCACAAATCAAGAAGCATACAAAATCAATACACATCAACATACAACATCAAGAAGCCCCAGCAGTCCAGATGTTTGACCACAGCTTGCTCATGATTTAAACAGATCTTGATAAAGTAGAAGCTGGTTATTGTCACTTTCTATTTTTTTCTTCAAGATCTGTAATGCTCACTTTCTGTTCAAGTCTACGGTATCCCTCTTTTTCTGGTGAACCTCAGAAACACCACCAACAACAAAATCTTGTTTCCAGAGTTGGGAATAAGAAACGTTTTCCTTACAGCAAACACTGAAAGAACCTGAGCATCCCCTGGCTCTGCCTATCGCCTTACACAAGACATTCTTCTTCTGTGCCTTCGGACTTAAAGGCCAGACAATTCTCCTGCTATCCCCTGGTTCACTGAAGACATTTTTCCTGGGTATGCAGTCACACAAGAATGGTGAGAACTGGCCCTCTCACTGGGGAGCAGATTCCTCCTGCCTGGGTGCAGGCTCACAATGAGCAGCCACAAACCTCATGGCTACCTCAGCTGTAGGGTGAAGTAGCTACTTATACCTTCCTTGGACAGACATAAATGTGGGAAGTATGGAACACGGAAACCTCAGAGTCACCTATTCTTCTAAATTGATGAAATCTGTCTTAACCTCTTGCCCAAGAAGGCTTGTAGCAAACTTGAATCAGTGCTGAGAATTGATCCCTACTCTGGCATCATACCCCAACTAGTTCAGGTACACTGAGGAAGGTGTCTAATGTGAGGTTCTCATCATTCCCAGGGTCCTCTCTCCGCTCTGTTCCTCCTTCTCCCAGAATACCCAGTGATGCCTTCAGCATCAGCCATCTCGGCCAATCTCACCCTTATTTTCAAGGTTGAAGATGACAAAGCTCATTGTTAACTGACCTCCCTGTTCCCACCGCGGGGAACCCAAACCCACCCTGGTCCTCATGTCAGCTCATCCAATCTTTGTCTCACTCGTGAGGCAAACCTACTGCCTTGAATTCAGTCTCCGCATTCTTCTCTTTCAGCCTCTCCAGTGTCATGCCTCCTAGCCGATCCAGGCTTTTCCAAGCCAGTGATGGGCTGGGTGTTTGTCTTTGGAATACTTAGCAATTGCAAAGTTTGGCTCTCAACTCCCAAACCTACAAGCTGAGGGAGAATAACTGCCTGGCTACATTATGGGAATAAAAGTAAAACATACAGTCATAGAAATAAAATATAAATAAACATTCCCATTGAATGCCCTGCATTTAAAAATCAGTACGTGGTCTAGAAATATCTCTCTAGAGAAAACAAATCTGCTTGGGTATGAACGCACAGCAGAAAAGTGGTGAGCTACTTTGTGTGGCAACTGGAAACTAAGTTTGGGGTTTGGGTTGATCCATCCTTCACTACATACACACACACACACACACACACACACACAAACACTCACAGTTTAGCCAATCTCAGAGTGGAGGTCAAAAGAAAGGCAGTTAGCTGTCCATACTTGCTGTGACTGCCCGGCGTCCCCTGGAGAGTGTGTAGGAAGCACCAAGATGCTACACCAGGTAACTCAGCAGCTGTCCTGAAACCCACAACCACAACCCACAGGCAGTCACACAACCCGCGCCACACATGCCCACAGCTGTGGCCAGGCAAGGTTGGATTTCTAAGCCACATCCCATCCACAGAGGAGAAAATACTCCATCTCGTATGGTCATTACTCACTCTTAAAAGATTAATTTAGCAAAAATGAACACCCACCACAGTAATGAATGCCATTCACTGGGACATGGTTTGAGAAACCTAGCCACACTGGAAAACATGACTTTTTAAATTAATGGCAGAACTGAAGATTATTTTCAGATTTGGTCAGCATTTTTTTGAGAAGTAATAATTACCCAGGGTGGGAAAAATCCGGATTAGTATTAAGCTTTTGCATGTTATGAGGTAGAATTCGCTAAGCCCAAGGCCGGGCTTATTATCCACCTCCCCACCAACTGCTTTATTAGCCAGAAGGGACACACAAGGTCACACTACACTGTAAAACTAGGGGCTTAGTGGAGCTGCTGGATAAGGGACCAGGTACACATATCCATCACAAATCAGACTTAGTAAGGACAGTTTATATAGCAAGCTGAGAGCGGTCTACACGGGGTCCCTGGGGAAAACACTTGGTATGTTTGACTGCGTTTGGGCCACAGTGAGGGGCTGTTGTTACAGTGTCATTGCTGGCTGCATTGGTTACTAGTAATCTCTTTTTATAAATCATGATATTTAGGAGCAAAGGTCTTTATATGTTTACACTGAACACAGCTGGTACAGAAGGGATCCGAGATTTGATTCTGGGCAATGTGACTACAAAGCCCATGCATGTTACCATGTTTAACGTGGTAAGGACAAAACACACAACCGTAGACACGTATGTGCATTCAGATACTGTAGATATTTATGTGCATTCAGATACCGTAGACATTGTATGTGCATACAGATATCATAGACATGTATGTGCATTCAGATACTGTAGATGTGTATGTGCACTCAGATACTGTAGACATGTATGTGCATACAGATATCATAGACATGTATGTGCATTCAGATATCATAGACATGTATGTGCATTCAGATACCGTAGACATGTATGTGCATTCAGATACTGTAACATGTATGTGCATTCAGATACTGTAGATATGTATGTGCATTCAGATACTGTAGACATGTATCTGCATTCAGATACTGTAGATATATATGTGCATTCAGATACCGTAGACGTGTATGTGCATTCAGAATTCTGTGCACATAACTCGCATGCGATATGACAGATCACCTTCACTAACACCATAGTTAGTCTCCACGTAGGAATGGGCAAGGGCACTACCACCATAGCCAACCTCTGCGCAGGGCTGACAGCATGCAGTTCCTGATCTAACACTACACATACACTCATTCTCTGAATTTATAAAGCAACTTAGGCAGGCATTTCTATTATCCCCATATTACAGAAAATAAAACTGAGGCAGGAGGAAACTAAATTACTTGTACTCAACCATTAGGAAACTGAAGAGCCAGAACTGGAGGCTTCTTACTCTTCACCAATCCGATGAGGTAGGAACTGCTCTCCTTATGTCATAGTCAGAGCCAGTTGGAGGCAGTCTGCCTTAGAAAGGCTCTGTCAATGTGAAATAGTTAGAAACCCGCCAATAAATAGTGCACCTTATAACTGTACATACGTGTTCTATTCTCTGACTTTGTGACTGCGTGTGTGCAGATACATTCAGACATTTACATCTGTAGGCTCTGAAACCTCAGTCCCTCCTGGCCTCAACCAAAGGCTCATCTTCCTTCAAGGACTGACTCAACGTTTCCTCCCTCAGAGAAGCCAGGGCTGACTGGAGAAAACTCTGGAATTTGTTACTCATTCCATACTGAAAAGCCATTGCTGTGTTGTGGGTGTTAAAATGGCTCTGACCACCTCACAAAAGGTGCTCTCAGAGAGTGACAACCTGAAATAGTTTGCACATGTCAGTGCTGGCACTAGAGGTGCTACCCAGAGTCCTTGAAATGAGGGCGAGAGGGCCAGGGTGGTTTGGGGTAGCATCAAGTACACAGGTTGGTCATCTCATCACGTTTCGGAAAGCAAAACTGTTCCTGGCCTCACAAAGAATTCAACAGTACTCGTGGAGTTTAACATAATACTCAGTTGTAAAAAGTAATCTTAGAGCCTGGGAGTTGTGGCACACACCTATAATGCCAGCAACTTAGAAGACTGGGGCAGAGGATAGAGGTCATGGGCAGCCAGGGAAACAGAGAGATAAGCCTGCATCTCAAAAAGAAACCATCTTGGAGAGGAGACGCATAACGTGAAAGGTACCCACAGGCGTTGGTCATCTTTTAATTATTGTGACAAAATAGTTCAAATTGAAAAAAAAAAGGCTTTTTTTTTTCGTCTCATAGTTTTAGACAACTCAGTCCATTATCAGTTGGTCTCTCTGATTTTGGGCCTGTGACAAACCAGGCATCATGGCCAATGGTGCATGATAGAGGAGGATGCTCACCTCTTGCTAACCTAAGAATCAAAGACAGAAAGAGGAGCTAGGTCTTGAAGCCTGCCTGAAGGACAAATTCACAATAACTCACCTTCCTGTCACTGAAAATCTCACCACTTAGAGAGCCCACCATTTCCCAACAACACCAAAGACTGGACACCAAACCTTCAACGTATGGATGTAGGGCAAGAAGATGTAGGGAGAGAAGAAGCTCCCCACACCCTTTCTACACTGAAAATTGCATTGGCCAACACATACAATATATGTAGCATCCTCTTAACCCTCTGCTTCTCATCCCCAAACAAAGAAGGAGGTATGGAAGGAATGGGCAGGGAGGGAGGAAGAAAGGACAGTGTGGGGGAAAGAACAGGAGGGAGGAAGGAAGAAAACAGAAGGCAATGGAAAGGGATACTAATGAACTGAGAAACGGCAGACTGCTTTTGATGGAACTTTTCAGTCTGTGTGTTACTATGGAAACAGGAACAGGACAGAACTATGGCGCTGGTACTGGCATCACAAGCACAGATGAACATCTCAGAATAGAAAGATGTCACTGCATATACCCCTTTCCCTTTCAAATGCATAGGAAAGGGCAAATATTCGCTAGCCGTCAGCCAAATTTGGATAATGGAGAACTTAACAAATTAGATGAAGATGTTTGACAATTCTCTTTTGGAGCAGGCAGAGTCCTGTATCCCAAATGTTCATCGGTTTTTCTGATGGCGCCAGGAAGGCAGTGGAGGCTGTGTCCTTCTTGTTCTTGCGTGTTTTGAGGACTGGTGGTGATATCAGCTGGCCCTGGCACATCTATGAGGGTGAGGAAGGGGGTAATGACTCTGCTATTTTCTTTCACAACTTAAAAAAATCTTGTGTGCGAGTTTGCTGGTTTGCGCGTTTCGTTTTGGTTTTGTAATTGCCTGAAATACAGTGCTGATGTGTGCGAAATACTTGTAGGTGCTGTAAGCTCATAGGAGGATGTTTTGATGAGTCAGGAAGAGTCAAGAAGATTTGACCAGGACCCCCTCAATCATCTGTGAAACTGAACTTTGATGAATGGGCTTAGCACAGGCTAGCCTTCAACAAACTCATGGTGTATAAATTGGGGTTATTGAGCACAGCTGACCACAAGGGCCACACAGGAGATCTACAAATGAGTGCCGGCAACCCTGATGCAGTCAAACAGGCTGCTCTGGCTTGAGGACCCATCCTAGGCACTCGGTCATCAGCTACCGGTCAGCGCTCACGGAACACCAAGGGAGGCAAAGAGCTTTCTTTCAAGATACCACATGCACTTCTTTTTCTCCAGCAAAATCTCAACCTTGCCTTCACTCTCAGATGTAGCAGAAACAAGTGTCATTTTATTTAAAGAGCATCCCTTTGTGGTAGAAATTATAAAGGTGAGTCTTATTAAATCTACTCAGGCCTCTAGGGGAGCTGCTGAAGAAAGACCTCAGCTAGGGTTATGCGAAGAACAGCACACTGTTATCAATGAATGCCCGATCATTCTGCCAAGGCAAGAAACAACTCCAGACTGTTGCAAAAAAGACAGTGTTTCCACGGTGTGGCCCGGCTTCCAAGTGTCCGGGACTCTGAGAGTCCTCTCTCATAATGCAGAGGGAACGCCCTCTTCCTTTAAGGCAAGGCCATGATCTTGTCAAAAAAAGAGGGATGCGATGTAGAGGAAGGAATATCTCAGGAGTCTAGGTGGAGAGTTAAGGAAATAAGATCATCAATAAAAAAGGGATCCAATTATCCAGACTCCCCTCCAAAAAATAGAGCTTCATGTGTTATGTGAATAATGACTTGATAAATATCTGGTAACATTTGATTTGGCGATAAATAGAATGCATCTAGTGATATGACATTATGTGAGAGGTAGCACAGAGACAATGTGCCCACTGAAAGAAGAGTCCCCTTGAACTAGGACCCAGAAGTCTCACATTGGACTCTTTCCTGACATCGATGAGCCTTTGGCGGGTTGTATCAGCACCATTACAGATGCCTAGATGGTGTGATTGTATCCAAATGCACGGTTACCATACCATGTAGTTTCAGCCAAAGCTGTGAGTTCTTATCTTTTCTTGGAACAAAATCGTAAAAATGGGAGCTAAAGAGCTCACTACCTCAACTCTCTGCGAATCACTGAGTGGAGAAAAACCTGCAGCTAAGCTCAGGGAAGCCAACAGCATACTCTGTGCTCTGCAGCATCGAACAAAACTGGCCCTGACTTCCAGGTATAAGATGCTTTCTTTACCCTACCGTCTTCCTATGTAGTGGATTCACAACAGACCTTGCAAACAAAGCAGCCCAGACTGCCCAGGCCCCTGTAGTATGTGGAGTGCACGAGGGCCCTGCCCTTAAGGATTTTTCCAGAGGTTCAGAACAACTTAAGGTTGCAATAAGATCTAACTCTTTCTGAGTTTTTACACTCTCTCTGCACCTGGCCAACTGTTCCACAGCTTTCAAAACATCCTGATATTATACACTATACATATAAAACCACATATTTTTATTGGGCTCTTTCAGTATACTATGTTTGGTTCAGAGCCCTTGTGTTTTCATTGTTTGGGTTAAGATTTTACATTTATGAGGTGTTGGGGCAGAAGGAGGAGTGTGCTATGTTTTCATTTGTTTTTATTTTAATTGCCACACACTCTTCTAACCCTTCCCCTGGTGCTGACCTCTCCGAAGAGATGATAATCTCATTTCCTGCAACTTAAGAGGAATTCTTAGCAGGTCAAGACTCTCAACGAGACTTGAATGTTTTTTTTTTTTCAGCCTTTCTTTCCCTATTGATGACATTAAAATCTGAGATGAAGCGAATGTGATGTCAGTTTAGTTCAGATACAATTTACTTGGACCATGGTTCCTCCTCTTTGTGAAATAACACTTTCCAAAAAAATGCCAGCATCCTGTTCACCTTCTTATTTTTTATTTTATTTCTAGAAATTCTACCCATTTTAAAAAATCTTTTCAGTAGTTAAACTTCAAAAAGTAGAACAAACCAACTTGAAAGCAGTTGTCTTGAACATCTGTGGGATATTGTACCCTTCCCTCTGAAACCACAGGTCACTGGGCCAAGGACACAGATAAGACACAATGAATATAAGAACACATATAACAACACGCAGGTTATAACTACAGAAGACAGCATACAGCTATAATAAAAAGTCTTTTCAAATGTGCTTGCTTCCTGGCCCAAGTGGGCATTTACCTTCTCATTTACTCTGAGGTTGCAAGCGAGCACTGGTTTGAAGTATGGTCTCCTCCTCCAGCCCTTGTGGTTGGGTCTGAACCACGTGACTCAAGAGAGCTGAACAGTAGCTTTCTTTATTCTTGGAACACCTGTTAAGAGGTTATAGGGGGTTTTATGTACAGGGAGTCCTCGCTCTCTAGGAAGAGGGGGGAAGCCTCATTAAAACATATCCTTTGCCAAGGTTTCATTGCTCAAAAGAGGGAGTGTAACATTGAACCCTCAGGCACTCTGCAAATTGTGCTTTCAACCTTTCCAAAAGCCTTCTTGTAAATTCTGAGCTTAAATATATTCCCATCACTTTCTATGCCCAAATGGTTTCTGAATCAATATACATTTAACCACAATAGCGATTAAATAAGTTATTTCTAAATTAGCCAATACATTATACACATAGTTTTCCCTCACTGTAGAAATCATAAAATATGTATGTATGTGTGTATACATATATATATATATATATATATATATATATATACCCATATATATTCTAAGTGTAACTGAAAGGTTAGAATAACTAAATGCTCACAAAGTCAATGAGTAATTTGAATATTTAAAATAGACTAAAGATAATAATACATATTCAGTACTCAGAAATCTACATTCAGCATAGAAAACTAAATTAATACAAAAAATACTTCTATTCCACACCCAAGACAAAGAAACACTGGATACATCAGAACATACAAAAGAATAATAATAAGTTGAGAATGAAACAAGAATGGGAAATTTTCAGGTTCCAGAAATAGTAAGAACCATGAATCACAGAGGTTAATACTATAAACAAAATATAAGAATTCAGATTGTTCAGCAGGTAAGGGTGTCTGCCACCAAGCCCGGAAACCTGAGTTTAGTGCCCAGAACCCACATGGTGGAAGGAGAGACCCCCTTCTTGCAAGTTGTCTTCTGACCAACACACGCATGCCACAGCATACACACATACAAATAAAGAAATGTAATTTTGTTTGGGAAGTCACCATACTGATTTGCAAAGTGGCTGTACCAGTTTGTGCTCCCACCAGCAATGGAGGAGCATTCCCTTTATCCCACATCCTCTCCAGCATAAGCTGTCATTAGAGTTTTTGATCTTGGCTATTCTGACAGGTGTAAGAAGGAATCTCAGCATTCTGTATTTATAACAGCATTAATTGTCATAGCCAGTATCTGTAAATAACCTAGATGCCTCTCAACTGAAGAATGAACAAAGAAAATGTGGTGTATTTACATAGTGGAGTACTACTCAGAAGTAAAAAAATAATGACATCTTGAAATTTGCAGGCAAATGGATGGATGTAGAAAAAAACTTATTGAGTGAGGTAACCCAGACGCAGAAAGACAAATGTAATATGTACTTATTCATAAGTGGCTTTTATACATAAAGCAAAGAACAACCAGCCTACAATTCACAACCCCAAAGAACCTAGACAACAAAGAGGACCCTAAGAGAAATATGCATGGATCTAAATAGGAAGGAGAAAAAGATAAGATCTTCTGAATAAATTTGGAGGGTGAAGATCACTGGGGAGTAGAGGGAGAGGGGAAGAAAGGAGAGGAGCACATAAAAATGCATAGTACAATAAAAACAATAAAAAGAAGAAATGTGATTTTTAAAGTATGTGTGTATATGTATGTACATGTGTGTATGCATTGTGTATGTATATGTGTGTATGCATTGTGTATGTATATGTGTGTATGTAAGTCTATGTGTATATGTGCATGTATGTATGTATGTGTGTATATATGTATATAAATTCAGGACCAAGAAACATGGCAAGCATGACCTGAACCTACATGGTGAGCATCAAGCGCTACCCCACACCCATACTCAAGACAGGGACTAGAACACACTTTGCGCCTGCCTGCACGAGTTTCATGAATCCTTCCTTCTCCTGGGCAGTCGATAAAGACTTCTCAGAAGTCAAAACCTTCACTTTAACTTACTTTCGACCTAACTTCTACTCTAGGAGAAGAAACACAGGAATGTAAAGAATCAAATATTGAAGCCTGTCAGTTCCAAGTGATAGAAATTCTAGAATCCTGTCTGGGAAAACAATCTCAGCTGAAGATGAGTGAAAAAAAATAACTTATCATTTGAGAAGACACGCAACCAGATCATGGGAGAAATGACAGCTCAAAATTCAGCTGGGAGGTTATCTTAATTTGTGCTGCTATGGTGGGGGTTAAGACTCTGAAGTTTATGAAAAATAGAATTTAATTCATGGATCTGGAAGCTGGTAAGTCCAAATTCATGACACCAGTATCTTCTCTTTTTTTAATCTAGTAAATTTTTTTTGATTATTGGGGAATTTCACCCTGGTCAAATTCACTTTCCAGTTCTCCCACTATCCTTGTAAACCACCCCCCGCCCCCCAAAAAATAAGAAAAATTGAAATCAATACCAAGTTCAATTTCTGTAGCTCATATACTCACTGAGCATGGTCAAGCTCCCAGCAGCCAGCCCCTTAACGAAAACTGAATCCTTCCCTACCCACCAGAAGCCATTAGCTATGAAGAGTTTCACTTCAGCATCTTTATCACAGTTTTTAGGAGCTCAATGGCTCGGTGTCTAGACATGATGCTGCTGTCCTATGAAGTGTTCTGCCCACATCAGAATATGGCAGAGAGCTTCATAGAATGAGACCAAGCCAGGACGCCAGCTCGATAGTCTTCCTCATCTTACAAGGACACTAATACTATCTTAGGAACTTCAATCTTATGATCCTCATCATCAATTCTGATTACTTCCCAAAGGACCCACTCCAAATGCCGCTAGCATAGCATTTGGGGACTAAGTTTCTGACGTGTGTGCTCTGTGGGAATTCACTGAAACCACCACATAGGTTTGTTTGAAAAGAGAGATGTTTACCATATTCAAAAAGAAACGGAAACCAGGACTAGAGAGATGGCTCCCTGGTTGCTCTGTTGAGTACCCAGTTTCAATTCCTAGGACCGACATGGCAGGCCACAAACATCTGTCACTCACGTTCCAGAAGACTGAATGCCCTTTCCTGGCTTCCAACGGCACTGCACACATGGTTCACAGACAAGCATGTGGGCCAAACATTCATACTCATAACATAAAAATAAAAGATTTTTGTAAGTTTAAGAACGAAGTCATGGATGTAATAAGAGTTTCTGCGAAAGCTTTGGCTCAATAAAAGGCAGAAGAAAGAGTCTCATCCCCAGCCCTGTAGCAGACCCCGGGGAGTAGCCTGTCCTCCCTCTCTACCGCTGTTCCCTGGAGACTGCACTGAACCTTGGCATGCACTCAGCTCTCCTCCACCCGTGGAACTTTTCCATCCCTGCTTCAGCCCATTCCAGCTCCTTTGTGTCAGTGACTGATGCCTAGAAACTCCTTCTACCTGGAGTCCCCAGGAGCCACAGTGGACCTGGACTCAGGCAGGTGACTCTCCTTGCTGTCCTCCCTTGTGAGCTCTCCACTCTTACCCTCAGCCCAGTACAAACTCCTCACGGTGCCCCTCCTCCCACCTCAGCTCCATCCCCTGGAGACTCCAAGTCCTGGGTCAAACCCAGGGTCCCTTAGCCCTTTCATCCCCGGCTCTCCAGTTAACTGCTTTACTTCGATCTACTTGCAAATTCTCCCCTTCCCACCACACCCCCAACTTCCTGGGGACCCCACCTGTAGATGTGAAGGAGATCTTAGCCCTTTCATCCCTAGCCCATTCTATAGCAGATAATTTGTTGCCTTACTGTGGCCAGCTTGCAGAATTCCCTCTTCCAACTGCATCTCCAATCCCTTGTGGGCCCCACCTGTGGGTGTGAACAGGATCCCCTTAGCGCCTTCCTGAAGCCCCTCTCAGCCTTTTCTCCTAGCCCAGCTCCATTCCTCTTGGTTACCCACTGAGCTTCAGGTGCACTTCCTGCCAGGCAACCCAAAGCCACCACACTTTCCTAAGATACAGAGATGAAAAAAAAAAAAAAAAAAACAGCAGCAAAGCCTTCACCTCTAAAAGACAAGACCAGGTATCAATACCTAGAACCACAGCCATCTCGACCTAGACACCAGTGTCAATGCCCCAACATCAACAGTCAATAAAAAAGTAACCCAGAAAAATATTAAACAGAGAAATGCCAGAGTTAGCTAACTTCATAAACCAAATGGACCTAGAAGACATTGACAGAACATTCCACCCAAACACAAAAGGGCATATTTTTGTATCAGAAGACCAAAAAACTTTCTCCAAAATTTGCCACACACATGTACACAAAGCAACTCTCAATAGATGTAAGAAAAAAAAAAAACGTGTACCCTTTTTGAGCCCATGGATTTAAGCTGGATATCAATAACAACAGAAACAAACCAAAAAAAGTCTACAAACTCATGGAACCTGGTCCACTAATTACTAAATGAAAAATGGGTCAAGATAGAAGTTAGAAAGGAAATTAAAAACATTTTAAAACTGAATGAAAATGAAAATACAACATACCCAAACCTATGGGACACAACGAACGCTCTTTAAAGGCAAGTTCACAGCACTAAGTACCTACATCAAAAAATTGGAGTGATCTCATATTAGCAACTTAATAGTAAACCTGAAAGCTCTAGAATAAAAAGAAAAAGTAGAACCCCAAAGGAGTAGATGGAAAGAAATAATAACTTACACATTAAACCAATAAAATGAAACAAAAAAAAACCAACAATCAATAAGGCACAGGTAGTTCTTTGAGAAGAATCAGTAAGATTGATAAACCCTTAGACAAATTAACTAAAACACACAGAGAGGAGATCCAAGTTAATGAAATGAATCAAGACTAAAGAGTGATATCACGACAGACAAAGAAGAAATCCACAGATTCATAAAGATGTACTTTAAAAATCCATACTACACTAAGCAGGAAAACCTAAAAGAAATGGATAAATCTCTTGCTATATACGGCCAACCAAAGTTAAATCTAGATCAGATAAACTATGCTGTAAACAGGCCTATGAATCCTAGAGAACAAGAAGCAGTAATTAAAAGTCTCCCAGCCGAAACATCTGGCTGAGGCCAGATGGTTTCAGCACAGAATTCTATCAGACTTTCAAGAAGAATGAAAGACAATACTCCCCAAATTATCTTGCGAAATGAAATGGCAGAGTCTGGATGATTTAACAAGAGAAATTTCCTTCCCACAGTTCCAGAAGCTGGAAATTGAGGATCAAGGTATTTGCCAACCTAGATCCTGGCTTGGGCTTGCAGTACCGATTTGCTGTCGCTGGGACATCCTATTCGACATTTCCTCCTGAGACAGAATACCTGGTACAAACAATGTAAGGAACCGAAACTCTGTTGGCAGAAGCCCCTTGTCTCGGGATGGATAAAAATAAGTATAGAAGAGAGACCTGGGGACCAGGTCAGGCTCAGCAATCTGTCGTACTCTTTGGTTTCCACTGTCTCCTGAGACAGCACTGCCAGGAGCTTATATAGGGCACACTTCATATTCAAACATAAGGGGTGCTGCTCCTATTATGGGGTCCTCATCCTCAAGGCCTCACCTCCCAAGTACTCCACTTCCTGACACTCTGATGTTGGCGGTTAAGACTTCTGCATGTAAGTTATGGGAGAGTCCATGTCCGCTTAGAACACTACCCTGTCTGCTTGGGCCACCATCTATGTGTTTCTCTATCAGATATCTTAGCCTGGACAATGTATTCATTGGTATCATGGCGGGAGTACTAAGTGATACAACAATCTCAGCTGATTTTGCGTAGCTTTCCCTAGAACATCTTGAATTCTATTATATTATCTTGGTTTAATTTACATTTCATTTGAAAACAATCAAAAATCTATGCACAAGGAGTTGGCTTCACACTGAAATTCTCACTTCTCTCATTTATCATTTGCCCTCCAAAGATGAGTAAGTTACTGCTTGGCCACTGTTTACTAAAATGTTCGACAAAATGTGAGGCCTCCAGACACTCCTTGGGAAGATCATGTTACCAACATTCTGATTAAAATCTCAGGGGGGCATTTGATTTTCACGTCTTAAGAAAATAATGCAAACATATAACAGATCATTAAGTTGTACCATTTCCTAGGAAAGTAACTTACAGAGAAAAACATAATATTAAACATATTATTATGCTTAATAAACAGGTAAATCTAACAATGAGTAAGTGCAAAAGAGAAAAGGTCTATGAGAGTGATTAATACAAGGTGAATATTCAGCAGAACAGGGAGTGTGGAATGAACAACACATAAGCTCCACCAACTAGTACAGGTTTATAAAAACAGGTTTATAAAAACAGGTTTCCATGAAGCTTTTTTGAAATGAGATGAAACAGAATAAGCATCAGCCTGTGCTATGAATAACTCGGGAGTCAATTAAACCTCATAGCCATTGCAGGGTAACAGAGCTTCAGCTTTCAAACTAAAAATCCTCAGAAAAAAATGCAAAAGAATCATGCAATCAACAGTCAACCCAGAATCAAAAAGCAATGGCATTGGTATCTAATGAATTATTTCACAAACATTTAGCATGAACCCTCTAGGGGCACATCGCCTCGTGTTCTGTATGTACCGTGTATGTACAGCCACTATCCATGCCCATCACTACAATGCTGAATGTGTAAAATAATAGCACATTTATAGAAGTTCCTGGAAAGTTCAACTTCCTGTCTGCTACTGTTCTTACTTCTACAGTGTCAGAGCCTCCAACACATGGTGACCCTCCCATGCCAGTCTCCCTACTGCTGGAATGCACAGGCTCCATACATGTTTAAAAAATAGGGTTTAAAATGTTTATTTATTTGACTTGTTTATGGTGTATACACCATGTGAACACCCAGTGCCCATGGAAGTCAGAAGAGGGCACCAGATAAGATGAAACTATAGTTACAGATGATTGTAAGTCACCATGTTGGTGCTGAGAACCAAATCTGGATCCTCTAAACAAAAAAAAAAAAAAAAAGCTGCTGCTTTTAACTACTAATACATATCTCCAGACCCTCAGAATCAGGTTTTATATCACATTTTATCCTATCCCAGTTCACCTTGGGAAATACACATAAATATTTCAACCTCATTTCTCATTTGAAATAGGTAGTGACTATGAACTATGATTGTCAAATTACCAAGATCAAAAGATGGCGTGATGTTCATCAAGAAGAAAAAGTTTACTCTCTTCTTTTAGATGAAATATGATCTGAAAACACAAATGAAGTAGAGGCCAGGTTGTGTAATCCAGACCCCACTTCACCAAGCAACGCATGAGGACCAATAATTGCAACATTTTCCAGGGTGCGCTTGGTCCCATGCGGTTCTGTTGCCCTTGGCACTGATGACTATTAACCGCACACCTATTTTTCAGAAAAACAAAGCACATTGAATTTTTTGAATCATTAAATGTGATTCAGTGAAAGAGAAGCTGCCACAAGTAGGCAGATTTAAATTATTACAAATGACTAACTTTTAAACCCCACATACACAAAAGCAAGTTGTATTTCAAGGCTCTGTTTCACTCATGGGTGCGCATCACATGGAGATGATTCCATAGTTTATAAGCAAGCACACTTTCGATTTGCCATTTGAGTTTTACTAAACCTCTCAGACTTGAAAAAAGAATCATTTGATTTCCTGGAGGCTAATTATTAATGAAGGTGTCTTCTCCTGAATATATCAAGTAGACTACATTCTACTTGAATGGGACTCGTGGGAGAAAATAAAGAGATCTTATAAGAGAGGAGTTTAGGTGCTGAAAGGACAATAGGACACATGTGACATGAAAGGGGACAAAAGAATGCATGGAAAAGAAAACACGCAGGAGGTTGTGTGGGAAACGGGAAAGCATTGAGGGAGGAGTGAAGAAGAACAAAGACAGACATAGGAGAGATGGCCTCGGGTTAAGGGCACTGGCTACTCCACCAGGGGACCTGAGTTCATTCTCAGAAGCGACATGGCATTTCACAACCATCTACAACTACAGTTCCAGGGAATCCAATGCCTTCTTCTGACCTCCATAGACACTACATGTATGTGGTGCACAGACATACATGCAGACAAAATTCCCATGCACATAAAAAAATAATAAAGAGATAACGCTTTTTTAAAAGAGCAAAATATAATAACAAGTATATGATAATGACATAATGAATCCTATTACTCCATGTGCTATGATGCTTATTTTAAAACAAGAAAAACATTGGTATTAAATATGATATATATAAGTAAATATTAACATAAATAATAAATATATATGAATTTTTAGATAAAAATTTAGATGGGAAAAATGTCTTAGTTGGGGTTATAATTGTTATGATGAAACACTATGACCAAAAGCAACTTGGGGGAGAAAGGGTTTCTTTGGCTTACAAGTCCTCATCGGGCAGACAGACTATCCAGTCTCAAGATTCATTTTTGCCACATCGTCCCAGCCACTGGCTATGCACTCCTTTCCAAAAGGTAAGTCCCAATGTCGTTTAGGACAGAGCCCAAACAAACCAAGCATCTTGTCTCCAAAAGTGACTACTTTCTGGAAGCTTTATTCATTTTATTCTGAAAATTCTTGACATTTGGGCTTCTTTAAAGTCTTTTGGGTTTCCTGTCTATTCATCACTTCTCTTAAGAAAAAGAACTTTGGAATTTCCAACCATGTACCCAGGTCCAGATAGGAAAAACAGGAAATGGCATATTACAAGGACAGAAAAAAATGCATTTGAGGATAGCTCTGACATTAGCGAGGCACTGGGAAAGACATGGACAGTTCCAAAGAGCACATTTCATTAAACAGACATATGTAAAATTATTTTCATGTTGTGAGAACTAAATTGTCTATGATTTTAGTCATAAAATATGCATGTGCTTGAAGAACCATTTATTTTCTTAAACTGTCCAAAACTGGGGTTTTGTTTTGGTTTAGTTTTTTTTTTTTTAATATTAGTATTTAAGACAAAAGCTTGAAACCTGAGCTCATGGCCAGTTTCCTAGTTATTTAATTTCATAAAGCTGGTGTTAAGTTTGTCCTTTTTTGTCCCTTCTGTACATAATGTACTACATGGAGCTCTGGTTGTGACTTGAAGAATACATGTCAAACATTTTAAACATTCTAGTGTTTTTAATTTAGATTTAGCTCAATCATAGAAATTAAAGATGGAAAAACTCGGATTCTTCCTCTTAATACGAACCGTAGTCGTTGGTCCAGACTTGCCTCTCCTTTCTAACGAGTGAGATGAAGGGGAAAGTCCTCTGACTCCCTCTGGGAGCTGCCCCGCTGTTTCGGGATGGAGGGACTCTCCACATCTCTCCTGCATTGCGCAGTCACAGTGAGGCCCTCTGGAGCGCACACACCTTTTCTCTTTTTGCTTGGCATTATGTTCTAATTACCTGTGGATTGAAAGGAGCTGTGTCTCTATCAGCTGTAGTGTTTGAACAAAAGACGTGGTTATTGCTGGACCGGCAAGTCACAGTAATACAGTGAGCTGTAAACCATTCACAATGTTTAGACCATGACAAAAATCAACTTCAGCCTGTCTTTTAGTCCTGCATGACTTGCCGGTGGAAGATTGACGAAAAGAACTCTATGCAAGTTACTTTTCTTTTTTAGCAATAATCTACATGCAACCTCTTTAATCTGCCCAATAACTTCATGATTCCGTTTATCATCTGAGAAGTGACATAGCTTTTTAAAGGTCACATTCCTTTGGATGCTAGTTTTGCTCTTTTCATGGCAGTGTGCTCCATTACTAGACTCGCAAAGCTGAAGAAACCTTTGCAAGCCATCTCTTTTCACATACGAGGACACAGAGCCCAGAGCATGCGTTGTTGTTACCCATTCTACTTTTCTTTTAATATTTCACTAATGCAATAAAAAAAAAATCAATGTTGAGCTTCAGAGAACAACATTTGGTAAAGACTGCAACATGTTTCCCAGTAATAAATCCAAATGATTTTAAAACAGAATTTGAAATGCTGGTAGAATATATTCTTTATTTCAAAATCAAGTATGTTGTTGAAGTTGCCACACTTCACCAAAACAGAGCAGACCAAGACTGTTCGAGCCCTGGCGCATGCTGTATTAGCTAGATCTATGTTCTCATGGGCCTTTCTTAGCGTCCCAACCAGTTATTAAGTTTTTCCTCCTTCCTTGTCTAGAGCCCTGTTTCCCATGTGCCCCAGCACAATAACTAATGGAAGTTATGGGCAACCTGAAACCCATTGCTCCCCCTTACGATTAGTTGAGAGGGCTGGCCAGCATTGGCTCAAGAAGAAATAAATAGTATTTGCTTTGCCTTATGACTAAATCAAAGTGTAAGTTGACTGATCTTAATAGAACAAACTCAAAAAATAGCTGACAAAAATTCAGCAGAGCTTAAAAGCAAACACACAACTGGAGAGTTGGCAGGGAAGGAATTCTGCTGGCTGCCTGTCAGGCTCTTTGATGGGTCAGAACTGTTCTAATGAGTGTCAGCCTAAGGTTAACTTACAAGCAAGAGGTATAACAAGGCACATAGCACACCTCCACTTCAGCTTAGCCTACCTACTCACAAGCAGAGTCTGTTCTGTCTTTGGTTTCCAGGAGTGCAAAGGGGTGGTCCTGGTAGAAGGTATTGATTGGCCATTACAAATTCCTCATGTGTTAGACACAAATCATTTGACATTTATTCTTCTGCCTTTTCACTTAAGTCAACAGTGATTTATATCATAAAAGCCTCAATTTGTCTAAAGTATTAATTAGTTAAACTGAAAAATGCTTTCTCTGTCTTCCTCTTCTGACATCCCCTGGAAAGAATTTTTAATCAACAGGAAACTATTCAAGCTTCTACTAGAGAACGTTTCCTTAAGTCCATTTGGCGAGGCCAGTAGAATGGGAATTTGGCAGAGCCGGTAAACTTTTATTTAATTTCACTTTTACTTTGAAATGTTGCTGAATGAACAGTGCTAACTGGAAGAATGATGGATGAAGGGAATCTTTTCAAGTATTACCTAAGATATAAAGAAAGGAACATCAAAGGGACTGATGAAAGGCAAAGGAGCCATTCCGCAGGCCTGCCAGAGTCTTAAACAAAGCAGACAAGATGGAAAGGGACAGCCCCAGAGGATGGTTTTGACTGTCATGGATATGACTGATATATCTTCCCTACGGAATGCAATCGACATTTAGATGTTTCAGAACTCAAAACGTAAATTGGTATTGAAAAGAGTGAAAAGCTTAAGGGTTTACAGAAACTATCCCACATTCTAGTTATAAAGGGGCACAAGCTTTTTGTGTTGTTTAAGATGTGAGTCCATTTCCTGTTTTGATGGTTGTCTTCCTTTACAAGGTTGGTTTCTTGGGGAAATCCTGAGAAATCACAGTATTCACAAACTGTGGCACAGTGGGGAAAACAGAATGCCCATTTGGTCACATGAGCATTGGCTAAATAACCAGTCCAACACAGAACAACCCAGTGACCCCAAGAGACAGGCAACCCAGTGACACCAGACTGCAAGAGATTGACAGCAGGCTCCAGAGACTGGGTTTCTCTGACATCTCTGGAGCAGGTGCCTGCTGCACGTGGAAGGGTTCCTGGAAGTCACAGCTGATGAGAGGAGTAAGTCTCTGTTTTAATAAGAGGTGTCTATAGTGTCAGAGACCACACAAGCAGTACGGGGTCCTGCAGACCCTCCTCACTGTAATCACTAGGAAAGATGTCAAACCCACAGAGAAGTGGAGTATAAGGATTTTTTTCCAAAGAAAGTTGAGCCCAAAGAATGGAGAGTTCAAATGGAAAATTTGTTTCTGTGGGGCAGTCAACATTAGCCCAACTGAAACATACACTCTATTTGAGCTCAGTAGACCATTTTGAGCCCTTCTATGTAACATACTGTGTGTGTGTGTGTGTGTGTGTGTGTGTGTGTGTGTATGTGTGTGTGTGTGTGTGTGTGTGATAAATATTAAATATTTCTTAAGGAGCTACAGAGGTGGCTCAGTAGTTAAGAACATTTGCTGCTCTTTCAGAGAACTAGAATTTTGTCCTCAGTACTCATGAAAAAAAGATAGCTTACAACTGCCTTTAGCTCCAGTTCCAGGCATCCAATGATGCTACACCCCCTTCTGGTTTCTGCGGGCACCCACATGCCCTTGCTCACATGCACAGACACATACTCACATACACATAATAAACAAGAAAACCAGAAAAGGTGGTTTGATCCAAGAAAGGATGTTGAAATCAGAAAAAAAAAAAAAAAAAAAAAAAAAAAACATGGCCTTCCCTGTTCCAATCTCCCAAGAAAGAATATTTGCTAAGCATGCCATGTTTGGAACTCAGAAATGTTGCTTTTGCCTTTTGTCCAGGACCTCCGAGTCCAGGCTCCAGCAATGCTCTCCCGCTGCTCACAGAACACAGTAGTATTTCGTGAGGGTGATAAGACCAAGAACAGCTTCCCTAAAGCTGGGCCTGGAAACTTCCTGGAGCAAGGCGAGACACTTCAAATGTGTAATAGGCACAAGGAAGCATGAAATCAGCTTTCAAACGTTCTCGTAAGTCTGGACCGAGGAAAGCGCGTTTGACATTGCAGCTCCGGACATTTATTTGTCAAATTAGTTCAGTGTGGTTCAGATGCGAGCACAGCCACATGTGTGAGAATGAACAATGAGCAGGAAGATGAGCAAAGGGGGGAGAGGTGGTTTGGGCAACGATGACGTCATAGCTCTTCAGTTGCCACAGAGCCTAGGCTTATTGCATTTGCTTTGCTGTAGGACCTGTATCCCCTGACTCTGCACTGTTTCTTCACAAGCACACCTTAAGCAACTAAACGAATATTCAACAGCGAATAATGACATCTTCAAATTCCCAGTCACACTGATAGTATTCAGGCTTCAAACATTGCTAGGGGCCCAAAGGGAAAAAGAATCAATGATGCTGTGATTGTCTAAAGCTACACAGGAAAGACAGACCTCGAGTCACACACAGAGAGGCAAGAGGAACTCACAAGGTGAACAGTTGCAGGAAGAACATTCCAGGCGAAGGTGGGAGCATGTATAGAAACAAGCATGTAGGAAGAGCATCGGATGCTTGAAGAGTTAACTTTAAATGACTGGAGTGGTGGCAGATGGAGCAGAGAAGAAAGCAAGAGTCGGATTATCAAACATCCTCATTAAATGCAAAGTGTATCTAGGGCTCATGTGGATTCCTCGGGGACGCAAAGATGGAGGGTGGGTGTATTTTCAGCTGAGAGCAGTGTGCAGAAGAGATCAGAGGCAAGTGAGGCTGGCAGCTAAACCCGGTAAGTACTGGAGTGGAATTGGGCTGGTGGCATCCATGAGAAGTACAGATGAGGGGAAATGTAGACTTTGGGAGTATACAGGACAGCAGATGGGGGCTCTGAAACTCAGGGATGGTAATTAAGGATAACACTCACAACTTAAGATTCTGTGACCATTGGGACAGTGACTCCGTGACCCAAGATCTAAAGGAAAAGAGAAGAATTAATGGGGCTGAGAGTGAAGCAGAAGACAGAGAGAAGTCTGCACATACTGAGTTCTCAGGGAGACTTTCTGGTGGGACAGTAAAAAAGGAAAGCAGGAAGCCAGGACTGGAGCGGAAGAGAAAGGTCTCACCACAGGGAAAGGCTTGGAAGCCCAGTCCTGGCTCTGATCATCTGCAGAGGTGATGAGCCCATCTGAATGAAGACAAAATATGGGGCAAAAACTAAAGACAGAATTCTGGGGGCGAAAATGGATACAGAATGTCATCTTAGGGTAAGTCTGTGAAGGGGCTCACTTCTTGAAACATAAGAAGCTAGTCCAAGGGAGAGAAGGGGGAGTTTGGGTGAACTCAAGCCAGGGTCTGAGGTAAGGAGAGAGCTAGACCTGATAAGTAGACTTTAAGCAATGTTGTTGAAATGCAGGCGCTGGAGGATGGGTCCCCAGGAGCCATGGGAAAAGGACTGCTGTTGTAGGAGGCCGCTTGTTCGTCCCAGCTGCCCAGACTCCCGAAATAACTACACAGAAGCTGTATTAATCAAATCACTGCTTGGTCAACTACTTAAGCATGTTGCTAGCTAGCTCTTATATCTAGAATTAACCCATCTCCATTATTTCATATTTTACCACTAGGCTCGTAGCCTACTGGCAAGGTTTCAACGTGTGTGTATCTGGCAGAAGCTCCATGGCTTCTCCCCTGACTCAGCCTCCTTTCTCCCAGCATTTAGTTCCCCCGCCATCACCGCCTAGTTCTACTCTGCCCTATCAGCAGGCCAAGGCAGTTTCTTTATTCACCGATGGTATTCACAGCGTACAGAGAGGCATCACATCAGACTGCCATGGCTTCACCATGACTGTGGAGTTCCAAGGCTTCTGTGAGGAACCGGAATTGATTTTAGTGATTAACTCATGATGATAATGGTGACGATGATGTCTGACAACAGGAACAAGCTTGTGAATGGTTAATCTCCATTATTTGTAAATTCTCTACTTGCAAATTTACCCACAGGGAATGTGTTTTAATGCCCAGACACCACATAAGTTCTGTGGTCATTCGCAGAGATGCAATAAGTGGTAGAAATCTTGAGTCCCGACCTGAACATGCCAACTGAAGTCAAGTGAGCCAATGTTTTGCTTTCTGGTCTCAGTTCTCAAGTAGAAACAAGCTATATTTAGTGCCATGTTTTTACATATCTTGGCTTTAGTTGGTGGTCTTGCTCTTTAAAAATATGTAGCATTGGAATGCTACTTTAGTTCCTAAGCACTACAAAGTCATGATATGCTGCGCTGAACAGAATATCCATCACCATGACAAAATTCCTGGCATAAGAACTTGTGGGAGGATAGGTTTTCACTAGCTCACACTGGAGAGGTCTGGAAATAACAGGGCAGAGCTGCAGCTCAGATGGTGGCAGCCAGGAAGCAGAGTGAGTATGTCTGGGCCAGCAGGCTCTTTCTCTGTTCCCTGGGACCCTAGCTTAAGGGATGAAACCACCTACATTCCCACCCAAGTGTGAAAATCACCTCACGTATCTGTCTCCCAAACACTGCTCAGTTCAACCAAGCTGACAACCAAAATTAACCATCCCATGTTGTCTCAAGAGATGTATGTAAGAGAAGCTTCATTCAGGCATGGTTACAGTCTTCTTGGTCATGAGCTCAATGCTAATGAATTACATACATATGTTAAATAAGGTAGCTTCCAGCATAAATATGCATAAACAATATGCATAAACTGTTGTGACTGTAGTCTTGTAAGACTTTGGTGAGGCTTTTGTGTTCTTCTCTATGATCAGTGCCCAGTATCTGCAGCAAACTTTCAGCAAATCACAGAAAAGGGCAGAGGAAGTGAAGGCTGCAACCAGCTGAGAGCCACACTAGATCTAAGTGAAATTCTAACTTCCGCCACAGTCTCTTTCCTAAATACATAAGGATTAAAAGAAAGAGTTTTCGTTAGAGTTCCTCTGGCCAAAAATATATGTAAATACTTTGGTTTTTTTAAAATATTTATTTATTTATTATGTATACAATATTCTGTCTTGTGTGTCTGCCTGAAGGCTAGAAGAAGGCATCAGATCTCATTTCAGATGGTCGTGAGCCACCATGTGGTTGCTGGGAATTGAACTCAGGACCTTTGGAAGAGCAGGCAGTGCTCTTAACCGCTGAGCCATCTCTCCAGCCCCCTGTAAATACTTTGTATCTTTCTTTCTAAAAAGATTTTTTTTTGAGAATGCCATGTATGAGCACTGCATTTACATCCTGCGTCTCCCTTCCTTTCTTGCAACTCTTCCTGTGTCTCCCCTACCTCCAAAATTTATGACTTCTTCTTTAATTACATATATACACATCCTGCTTCCTCTGTGTCTAGCTGGTAACTCTGCCCTTCTTCCTTCCAGCATGCTCTCAGTCTGGCTCTCGGGCCTCACCTCTTCCTGTCTAGCTATTGGCCAGTTAACTTTCTATTAAACCAATGAGAGCAACCCATCTTCGCAGCTTCCTTCCTTCTTTTCTTTTTTTAAATAGCTTAATAAGTATTGGTTGTAAATTTTTGTGATCCTGGTAGAATTCTGCTGTGAATTCATCTGAGCCTGTTTTTTGTTTTTGTTGTTGTTGTTGTTGTTGTTTGTTTTTTCTGCTGTTGTTTTCTATGTCTGAAGTTTTTTTTATTATTACTGTTTCAGTCTCCCTAGTTTTTATGGGTCTGTTTAGGTTATTTATTCGTTTCTTGGTTTAACTTTGGTGGTTTTGATTAATTTAAAAATTTATCCACTTCTTTTAGATTTTTTTATTAATTGAATATAGATTCTTAAAATATTCCTTTATAATATTCTGATATTCTTTGGCAACTGTTGTAATGTTTCCCATTGATTTTTCATTCAGTTAACTTGGGTCATCTTTTCTGGTGGTTAATTGAGCAAAGGGAATGTCTATCTTGCTTCTCTTTCCAAAGAATCAGCTCTTAGACTTACTGATTCTTTGTATTCTTCTCTTTGTTTCTATTTCATTAATTTCTGCTCTGATTTTTGTTATTCCTTTTTGTCTACAAGCTTTGGGTTTGGGTTGCTCTAGATTTTTCAAATTCTTGAGTTGTAATGTTAAGTCATTAATTTGTGCTATTTTCGTAGGTACTTAGCATTATAAATTTTCCTCTGAGGGCTGCTTTTAATATGTGCCAGAGGTTTTATGGGTTGTGTTTTCATTTTCACTTCAATCCAGAACATTTTTTTATTTCTTTGGTAATTTCTTCTTTGACCCATTCATCATTCACCAATGAGCTGTTGATCTCTGTGATTCCATGTCATTCACCAATGAGCTGTTGATCTCTGTGATTCCACGTCATTCACCAATGAGCTGTTGATCTCTGTGATTCCACGTCATTCACCAATGAGCTGTTGAATCTCTGTGATTCCACGTCATTCACCAATGAGCTGTTGAATCTCTGTGATTCCACGTCATTCACCAATGAGCTGTTGAATCTCTGTGATTCCACGTCATTCACCAATGAGCTGTTGAATCTCTGTGATTCCACGTCATTCACCAATGAGCTGTTGAAGCTCTGTGATTCCACGTCATTCACCAATGAGCTGTTGAAGCTCTGTGATTCCACATCATTACTAAAGGTTCTTTTGTCCTTGACTTTTAGCTTTATTGCCTTTCTTCAGATAATATGCGCAAAGTAATTTCATGTGTTTATCTGTTGAAATTTGTTCTCTATCTTAATACGCTGTCTGTTTTAGAGAGATGTCCAGAGGCTGTTGAATAGAATGCACATTCTTTAGTGTTCCGTGTAATCGTCTGTGGTCTCCTGTTAGGTCTATTTCACGCTTGGTGTCATATAATCATGTTATTTCTCTGTTCATGTTTTGTTCAGATGGCCTATCTATTGGAGAAAGTGGCACTGGAATTACCTGAATTGCTGAGCTGAATTAATCCATATTTTTAGCCCAGTGACATGCTCTCTATGAAATGTGTGTGCCGAAGTTTGATGCATTATGTTCAGAATTGTAGTGTGCTCTTGGCTAATTTTTCCCTTCATCGAGCTCCATTGTCCTTTTCCCCCCTTCTGATTAGTTTTAGTTTCAAGGATATTTTGGCCAGTGTTAGACTATGTCTGACAGTTCTTCCTTTGCTTGGAATCCTTTTTCCCATCCTCTCACCCTAAGAGGGTGCCTAGCCTTGAAAGGTAAGATGGGTTTCTTATAGAAAACAAACAGACGGAAAGGGCGCATTTCACTTGCTCACCCGACAGGCTTTTGGCTGTGGGGTAGAGGCCGTTAATCCTCACAGTTACTGTTGAAAGGTGTGTGATTTTTTCCTCTGTTTTGTTTGTTGTGTTTGTGTTCTTAGTCCCTATCTTTTGTTTCAAAAATTATATTTTCATTCTACAACCTTCTGGCTATGTTGATGTTTTCTTTAGACTAAAGTATTTATTGCTTCCAGTATTTTCGATAGGGTTGGTTTGGTGGATGTGAAGTCTTTTTGGCTTTTTTATCATGTAAAGTTTTTCTTTTTCCTTAACTATGGCAATGGTTTGTTGGGTTGGGGTCTGTGGTTAGACCTTGGAATGTCTTGTTCTGCTGGATTTTAAAGCTTTGACTGAGAAGCCAGATATTATTCTGGTGGGTTTTCCTTTATGTGTGGTTTGTGATGCTTCTCTTGGAGCTTCCCATAGCCTCCCTGTTTACTCAGTGATTAAGTACAATGTTCAGTAGGCAGTTTGTTTCCCAGTTCTCTCTGTCTTATGTTCTGTGTGCTTCTTCTTCCTGTATGGAATTCTTCCTTTAATTCAGGGAAGCTTTCTTCTATGATCCTCCTGAATATCCAGTCTGTTATTGTCTTGGGGTTTTCTTCCCTCTTCTATGCCTATAATTCATAGATTCTGTCTTTCTGTGTTATCTCAAATTTCCTGTTATCCCTTTCATGTGTTGTTATTTTTACTTAATCATATACTTTGCCTGAGTGGCCCAAGTCCTCCACTATATCTTCAAAGCCTGATATTTTAATTGCTTGACCAAATTTACTGTTCTTTTAAATTCTGTATCCCGGGGTTCATCTAGGGAATTCTCCTGGAGCACATTCCTGCAGGACTGGTGGATTTAGGGTGGGGGAAACACCCTTAGCCTTTCCTATTGTTTATGTTTTACGCTTTGACTTGGGCATTTTAACTCCTTTCATTAGTTGAGTGTTTGATGTGAGATTCTAGCCCGCCTCTGTTAAGTTGAAGTTGGATTGTATTTTGTTGTTGCTCAGGGTTAGCTGCTTTCAGATCAGGTGTGAAGAGTTGGTAGGTCAATTCTTCAGACAGTGTTGCCTTTGATTGGCGGGATGAGAGTGTGTCTAACTCAGCAGGATTGGTAAAGGATGTGAATGGGGTTTCTGATGTGCCTCCGTGCTGGAATAAAGCTGTGCTACTTACGCTGTGCCTGGGAGTGTGAGGAAGAGCTCTAGTGGCCCAGGATCCAGGGCACCGACACTAAGCTTGACTGCCACACAAGCTGCCGTATAGACTTTCTTTTTAATATATCCAATCATTGGCTGCAATGATCAAACCAAGAGTGGAAAAGACCCTTCTAACTCCTTTCCAAAGCACCGTGGACTCAGAGT
The DNA here is from genome assembly GCF_950005125.1 of Chionomys nivalis. Taxonomy (NCBI): domain Eukaryota; kingdom Metazoa; phylum Chordata; class Mammalia; order Rodentia; family Cricetidae; genus Chionomys; species Chionomys nivalis. The sequence goes on along the minus strand of NC_080109.1, from coordinate 3,129,328 downwards.
TGAAGCCTGCCATATACCTGCTGTCTGGTTTGGAAAAGCATTTCTGTTCTCTAGGTCCTCTTCACCATACCAACCTGGTATCAAATCCCCATCTGTGCTGGCAGTCCAGGCTTCTGCAGCCAGTTCCAAGGCAAGGGATCACTTGTCATAGATTATGGCTTTTGAACAAGATGAGGCTCATAAAAAACTCTTTCCATTCCTTGGGTTTGCAGGACAGTATGAAGACTTATTCACTGGAGTGCGGATTTAAGGATCCCGAAAGATTGGCTCATAGAAAGGTCAGTTCTCTGTCACAGTTACATAACACCATTGGGAGCAATAACTTCTGCCTGGTGGTACAGGCCTATAATCACAGTTGTGTGAGAAGCTGACACAGGAAGACTGCAAATTCAAGAGCAGCTTGACCAATTTGCTAAGACCCTGTCTCAAAAAGAGGAAGTACTGTGGTGGTGCACGCCTTTAATGCCAGCATTTGGGAGGCAGACGCAGGCAGATGTCTATGAGTTTGAGGCCAGCCTGGTCTACAGAGTGAGTTCCAGGACAGCCAGTACTGTTTCACAGAGAAACCCTGTCTCTAAAAAGAAAAAGAACAACAACAACAACAACGGAAGAGTAGGGCCACCACGATGGCTAAGTGGATAGATGCTTGCCACAACTGATCTGAGTTCAACGCCCAGGAACCAGATGATGGGAAAAGAAAACCAACTTCTACAAGTTCTTCTCTGACTTCCACTTACACACTGTGGCGTGTTCACACCCACATACATAAACACTCATAAGATATATAAATAAATGTAACAAACTTGATTTCTGTAAATAGCAAGTAGAATAGAAGGGCTGAGGCTATCGGTCAGAGGTAGAGTAATTTCCTAACATGTACAAGGCGTGGGGTTCAGTTCCCTGCCCCACAAATAAAAGAGGTAGTAGGCTCTAATGTTCTGCAGAAAATGGGGTGACTACAACTTAACAATTATCAGTGATTTATTTCCTAAATAACTGAAAGAGAGAAGTTTGAGGACTCCAAGCACAAAGTAATGATGAGGAGATAGAAACAGCGCACATCGTATACATGTATAGAAATATCACACTGTGCCCTATAAATATGTACAAGTATCATCCATTAGTCCAAACATGCCAAGGAAAGGGTAATATTTACTTGCTGATTTGATCAGGACACATTGTAGGCATATGTCAAGTATGACTCTGTGCATCATAAAAATGAATAATCGAAATAACAAATACACGAAAATATAAAAGGGAAAGGTTCTAGGATTCTGAAGTTCAATAACAGAAACCAACCCAGAGGGAAACTGTAAGAGAAACTAAGACAGTAAAGCCCCCCAATTATTTCAAACTTAATGGAATTAAAAATGGAAATGAGCAACACATAGAAAAGAGTGCTGAACTGTGGTTATTTAAAGCAAATGGCTTGAGGAATCCAAGATGAGCCAATGGGCATGCGTGCCAGGCGCTAAGAGGCCCTAGCGGTGTGCTCTTCAGTCTCTCCAGAGGGCTCGGTGTCTCGGACCAACAATTGCGTGCTCGGTTAGGCACTTGGCAAAGTGCTTGGACATGTGGGGCCCAGCCTTTCTCATAGAAAGCTTTTGTTCCTCCCAGATGGAGTCCTCATCTTAAGAATGTGTGCAGGATTAAGATGTAATCCATCGTTTCAAAGACTACAATGATGCATGAAATAAACGCTCAAGTTGACTTTTTGTCTAAAGAAATCTTTAACTGTGCAGGAGACACAAGAATCAGAAGCCTCCATCTAAGAAAAGGTATCTTCCCCCCATCTCTTCCAGAATAGGGACGCTCTAGCTAGGTGGAAAATTTGGGGGGCAGGGAGCATGTTTCTTCCTTTAGCCAATAAAGAAGTTGTCATGACTACGCACAGGTCACACCTAACGTTTGCGAAGATCGAGGAACCTTCTCCCCACCTCCATCTCCATCCTGCGCTCGGCTCTGGCAGGAGTCTCATGCACATGAGTGAGGAGTCAACACCTGCTGAAGAAACCCTTAAGAGATCTTTTCCTAGACCCAGAGTCCCTGGGATAAGGCAGCTATGCTCCTGGGTCTTCGGGAAGCAGTTCAGGAGCAGGGTGGAGTCTCTGAGTGAGCATCTCTCTTGAGGCCTCAGCCTTCTCCCCTAGGAGGAGGGACGGAGCTGAATAGGCGTGTGCGTCCCTGTCTCAGGATGCTGGTTTCTTGTTTTCCACACAGGATAGTGCATTTGTCACTGCATGGATTTCCTGAGCTGTTTTTCTCTGTAAGCGTCTCAGTAGATCGAAATGTGCCCCTCCAGAGGACTGGCAGCACGGGGACATGGTAATGATCCTAATGCAAATTTGGGGAGAAGAATAAAGCATCTCCTATCAGAAGTTAAAGACTTAAATAAGATCTATGTGGCAATGAAAACAGCTACATATTCTTAATCACATTTATATAATATAAAAAGGCAGAATTGTTCTGCCCACCCACCCTTAATAAACTCCTGTTGAAGTATGAAGCCCTTGTGATCACATGACTCCTGTCTGGCTTTGATACCTGGCTTCTCAGATGATCAATAATAACTATTGGATAAAGCTCAACTCACTCTTTCAATCTGCACAACTTCAGTGCCTCTGCTCTAAACAACTGCCTTAATCTCAAAAACCCACAAAACAAACCAGAGCCACGTTCCGCATCCCTTGCTTCTTTCTGTGACCACAACTGTTTCTAATTGTTAGAAATGCATGTAGCCCCAGCAGGGCACTGTCTGCTCCACTGTTCTGCACTCTGAGGACCTCGTTCTCTTATAAAGTGTGCTTCAAAGAGTCACGTCAGCCTTCAGCTTTCTCTTCAGCAGCAGCTACTGGAAGGAGACTCAGGAAGCTGCTGTCGTGGCACAGGAGGAAGGCGGAGGGTGAAGACACAGGTCACCACTGCTCCCCAGACCAGCATCACGACATAGCACACCAAGGTGCCCTGCAGCCCTGGTGGAAAACGACTAAGAGCCAAAGCCTTTCACTTTTGACTTCTTCGTTCTCGTCTTTTCTTTCTCCCTCTACTTCACAGTCCCCAGACACCATCGGAGTAAAGCAAGCCTTGCTGGGGAAGAGACAAGAACACCCTCTACCTGCAGAGACCTGCGGGACGATTGAAAGGTAGGCTTGTTTCATTTTTTTCCCGCAAGATTGGAGACATTCAAAGCAGTTAGATACTTTGGTTGATACATAAAATCCTACAAATAAAACTCCAAAATAAAACTCTTTTGAAAATTGCAAATTTAGTTAAAATACATATGATCACGTGGCTGTATTATTTCAGATAAAGAAAGGACTGAAGTGTGCATACAGAGAAGTTGGGCTGCTGGTCAGTCATGGAGGATGGTCAGCCAACCTGGACTGGTCTAGGTAAATGGTTGTCCAAGTGTTCTCTTTGTCTCTTCCCCATCCTTGTCATCAGGTTACCAAAGGGCTGTGGTGGGTTAGTGGCCTGTTACACAGGTCATCCCATCTTATTAATATCAGCAATGCTCATGATCACAGTTTCTGCAGCTGGGAGGGGTAAAGAGGTGATGTGTGTGTGTGTGTGTGTGTGTGTGTGTGTGTGTGTGTGTAAGGGCAAAAGGACAAGATGCATAGCAGCACTGTGTGGGAAAAGTCCTGAGAACTGGAAGGAAGAGTCACTTGTGTTTTCTTCTCTAGGCTCTCATGTTCTCTACACTAATCCCATGTTTACCTCGACAGTCTGAGGAAACAAGAGTGCAGACACTATCGAGAGGGAGACACCATAAAAGAAAACAAGCCATCCCACTAGCCATGCGTGCCTCATTCATGCTCAGTAGCAATTTACTAAATCTGTTCTGCGCTAAACTCATCACTCATGTCTCAGCTACCTACTTTGAACATAACAAACAGGATACCAAGTTACACCAAATACAATCTCTATCAAAGGGGTCACCATAGAGCTGATTTACCCCTCCACAAACACACACACATGTGAACACGCGAGTTCACACTCACATCTCTCTGGGCTCTCATCTTTCTTCTTTATACAACTCAGAAAACAGAAGCAGCAGAAGGTGGCAATGAACTCAGTGCCCCTTGAAGCGTAAATGTCAAAACCGGGGAAAGGAACAGGGAGGGACTGAGATGGTTCCAGAAAGTACTTAGGGGGAAAATCAGGGACAGAAAATATTACAGATTTGACAAAATTAATTTACCTAATCCTTCAACCTAAAGTATGAACAGCAGGTCAATGTGTACTTCTGTTACCCTAGTGACCTCCCTCACCATTTTAATTTCAGATACAGGGGAATTTAATCCCTCAATCCCTGTAGTTACACACTAAGGTTCTGTAACCAAGATCCACGTGGACTTCGTCGTATTCCATGTATTACTTATGCAACCTCAGTCTAGCTAGCAACGGTTTCGTTTTCCCACTCTGAGGACTGAATGAACGGGTGACGTCACACTCTTTACCCAGGGTCAGAGTGAGGATGGCGTGCCTCCCTCTGGGGTGGCAGTGCTGAGGGGAGAAACCCAGCCCCTGCGTGCCAGCCACCTCCCTCTGCCTGCATCAGCTCTGCTCCCACACGGCTGACTTTTCTCAACCCTGTGGGCAAAGCTGTCACTCCCCACTGTGTGGAGACATTCCAGCACCTGCTGCCGTGTGATGAGCACATCTTTACCAGCCCATCGTCCTTCCCTCCTAGGAAACCCTGCCTCTCTATAATCCCACAGTGCTTGCATGCATGTGTGTTTGTGCGTGCATGCATGTATGTGTGCATATATGCTTTGTGCATATATGCATGTGTATGTGCATATGTGTATGCGTGCACATGTGTATATGTGTGTGCATGCATCTACATGTGTGTATGTGTATACCTGTGCATGTTTTAATGTATATTCATATGTTCATACGTGTGTGCACATGCATGTATGCGTGCATATATATTTGCATGTGTGTGTGCATGTGTGTGTGTGTATGTGTGTGTGTGTGTGATGTAGTTGGCATTTTTCTTGGGCTGCCAACCAGCTCCCAAGTAAAGACATAGAGATTTATTATTAATTATGAATGCTCACCTTAGTCTATGCTTGTCCCACTGGCTCTTTTAACTTAATCTAACCTGTTTCTAGTCATCTACATTTTGCCTGGGGCCTTTTCTCTTTCTTTCATTCTGTATGTCCTGCTTTCTGCTTTCTCTGTGTCTTTCTGGCTGGTCCCTTTCACCTCCTTTTCTTTCTTCCATTTTCCAACCTAAATTCCTCCTCCTACTTACTTCCCTGCATGGAAGTTCCACCTACACTTCCTCTCTTGCCATTGGCCTTTCAGTTTTTTATTAGATCAGTCAGGTGCCTTAGGTAGGCACGGTCAAACAGAGCATGTTTTTACTTAACTAACAAATGCAGCACATCTTTACAAACGTATCTTTGCATCATTAAACAAATATTCCACAACATGTGTGTGTGTTTGTATGCATATACATGTTTGTGTGTGTGCATCTGTGTTTGTGTGTATATGGATGGATGTCTGTGTATATGTGTACATACGGGTGTGTGTGTGTGTGGTATTAGCAGAGCAAGTAATGAATCTGAGTGAACTCACACCCAGTGAGTGGAAGGATCCTCGGGATCCAGAGGCATAAGGAAAGTCACCCACAAATACTTCTACTTTGCTTTCACCCCGAGATCTACTGAGCAACCCTGGAACTATTTAAATTGTGGAGCTGATGCCCACCATGACGGCATCCCTCCAGCCAACCAAACCCCTTCAGATCTGTCTTTTCTCAGAGAGGAGGAATGAGACGGTGCCTGGAAAAAGAGTCTCAAACACTGGCAGGATGACACACAGAAGGCAGGACCCTTTCCAGAGACCCACCGAGCCCAATGCTGAGCTTGCGGTGTGTTTGTGAGCCAGTCCTGTTCTCAGAGAGCAGGCAGAACACATGGCCCACAAATTTCTGGAACTCAGTCTTTCTCTTGTGGGACCACAAAGGTCGGCTGTCTTCTGTATCCCAAGGGGGATGGAAGTTTGCGGTGTCTGGATGGGAGACTATTGGGTCGGGAGACGGTCGTATTCCAGAGCGTCACGGCCAGTCACTGAGCAATCGCACTCCACTCTGATCCCACCCGCAAGTCTGACAGCTCATCGCTTAGTACAGCTAACACATCCTTCTTGCTTTCCTCTCTATTCCAAGCAAAAACTCAAATACCATTATGTATCTAAAAGAAGAAACCATTTTAAGTTCCTGGCCCCAGACCTAAATGCATTTTAAACTCAGTTTTGAACCAATGTTGCTTCCTCTTGAACCCATCTAAAAACAGAACCAAATCCAGTTTTCAAAAGACTCATCTAGGACTAAAATTAAAAAAAAAAAAGAAAGAAAGAAAGAAAGAAAGAAAGAAAGAAAGAAAAAACCGTTCTCTGATTTAAATGTGCCAAAGGCCAGCGCTTTGTATCATTAAAGCAAAGCAGTTGTGAAAGATCTTCATGTCACATGCTTCTTTTGGAACAGGGTAGGGCACAGAGGTCTGAAAATAATTTGATATTGCTTGTATGAAAAGTTCAAAAAGTAGTGGAAGATGAAATTTAAAGCCACTAATCAAAAGTTGAGTCAATGATCTGGAATAAATCAGACTAGAGTCCAAAGTATCACTGTCCCCACGATGAATATATTAGAAAAGGTCACCAACCCACATCAGGTAGGCAAGTCTTCCCAGGCCAGACAGAGGCAGCAGCAAAGACCAGCAATAGACTAGGTAAGCAGAGGGAAACCAGGTGGACCATGCAGAGGGTCAACCGAGACAGGCTCGGGGTCTGGGTCTGTATCCTGGAGGTGAGCCGGGAGAGAGAATAATCTGAGAGAGAAAGAAGAGCATCCAAGTGCCGGTAAAAATACTAGAAAGTTCTCTGACTACAGAAGATGAGAGATGACTGGTCTAAACAGGCTAACCTGGGCAACAACAGTCAAGAGATGGCAGCCACCATTCCCTGAGGGCTACACTAGCCCCACCAAGGCTTCAGGAAGATAATGGATTCTGCATACGGCCCATGCTACTAAGGTGTTCAATGGCTGGCTGGATGACCGAGCAGATAAGTAGCAAATGAGTTCCTATCTGTATGGGCTGATTGTTCTTGAGCATACATGTAAAACGTAAACCTCAGGAAAAGGTAAGTCTTAGGAAGGTGAAGTGTCACTGATTTGGTGTCCCCACCACCACCACCACCACCACGAAATTTGGCACATTCCATCTGGTATGTCTTTCCATGGCCCTAGAGGTGTCCTTTAAGAATAAACTTGACACAGGTGACCCAGTGATGCAGCAGGACAATATGCTACCCTCTCCCCAGACATGAGTCTTCATGCTAGGCATAACGCCCACACCTCAGGCTTTGATTCCTGTGTGACTCCTTCCCCCTAGAAACGGCTGAAGGGACTAGTTGTGGTGCCACCCATATCCCTGTCCCACCGAGCCTTGCTTGCCTTATACAGTCATCCCGACAGAGACATCAAATTATACTTGCTAGTATAAAGTGAAGCCACGATCTCGCGCCATCCAGCAGGCTTCCCACCCACCCCATGTGTCTTTCCCGCTGGCCAAGCAGAGTTGCCACTGTCCTCACTCACACACCTTTTCTCCTCCAGCCTCGAGCGTCATTTCTCATTTATCTTCGGTGATTTTAAACCCTCCCCTTGTCTGACCTCAGACGGCCTTCCTGTTTCTTGTCTGACATCGCTCAGCTGAGGCATGCTGCTGCTTTGCACCCCTATTTTAATTTCTTCCAGACCCCTGACTGAGCTTTGGCTAGAGGTTTTCATTTTCATCTTCCATAACTTTTTTTTAAACATCTTTACTCAAGTAATAACAACTTATTTCAGGCCTCCGTGCTTCTCCCTGCTCCCTAAGACGCAGGCCTGTCTCCGGAACACCACTCGATACAAACAGCAGAAGCCCCTGGTGTGGTTACAAGCACGGCCCTGGTAGATTTTCTGAACCCCCTCTGCTGGCACAAATGAGCATACTCAGCCCAACCCCATTTGGTTCGGAAGAAATCTGCAGTTATATGATTCTCAGGACGGACTTCACATACAAGCAAATGAGCAAGAGGCATAGGAGAGGAAGAACACACTTTACACAGTACAGCTGGAGCCCTCCAGGACATGTTTCTGCACGGAAGCACACAGGGAGCACTCCAGGACATGCTTCGGCACGGAAGCACACAGGGAGGACTCAGGACATGCTTCTGCACGGAAGCACACAGGGAGGACTCAGGACATGCTTCTGCACAGAGCACAGAGGGAGCACTCCAGGACATGCTTCGGCACGGAAGCACACAGGGAGGACTCAGGACATACTTCTGCACAGAAGCACACAGGGAGGACTCAGGACATGTTTCTGCATGGAAGCACACAGGGAGGACTCAGGACATGCTTCTGCATAGTAGTGCAAAGGGAGCACTCCAGGACGTGCTTCTGCATGGAAGCACAAAGGGAGGACTCAGGACATGCTTCTGCACGGAAGCACAGAAGGACTTTAGGACATGCATCTGCATGGGAGCACACAGAGAGGACTCTAGGATGTGTCTCTGCACAGAAGCATAGAAGGAGGACTCCAGAACGTGCTTCTGATGGAAGCACAGACGGAGCACTTCAGGACAGGCTTCTGCACGGAAGCACAAAGGGAAGACTCCAGAGCGTGTCTCCAAACAAAACCATCTAAGGTTTCCACCCAGATAGAGGCAGCACCTGGTTCTAACGAAACAGCACAGGGGCCTTCGCGAGTGATAAGACTGTTCCGTGATCTAAGTCGGGGGTTGTCAGGCAAATCCAGAGACATGGTAAAATAAACAGAAATGGCAGTGAACATTTTAAGTAAATTGTGCTGTGTGAGTTTAAATTTTTTAAATTTGTTTTTGCTTCAGCATAGAGGACAAGTTCTTCTTACAATCTCTCTTCCTCCACTTCCTGAGTGCTGGGACTATAGATGTGTTTAAAATTTAAAAAGTATTTTATCAGAGAAGGAAACTATGCCTGAATGATATCATTATTTTTCTGAAAATAGCCACCAGCAGGGATCTAATCAATGACTTGCTTTTCTTCATTTGTGCAGTTCGATGGAGCGAAGGCAGTGTCAATTATGCATTGGGGAGACAGGGAATGGAAAATGTTTTATGCCCTGTACACCAGACTTAATCTGCAATTTCCTCCCTCGCGTACCTTAACACAAACACAGCATGCAGATTTTACACAAACACAGCATGCAGATTTTACACCACTCTCCTGGTAGTGCCCACCTCTACGTTTATTCCCACCTATTATTTCATTAGTTTAGCGATTGCCACTAAATCTGGTTCCAGGTGATTCCGGCATTTGCTTCAGAGCCGTAAAACCATGCATATTTTTATTGATGCTTGATTTTTCCAAAACACGCAATCATTTCGTCATCTGATAGACTTTGTCGGGTTCCTAACTCACTTCTGTGCTGTTAAGGGTTGGATGACTTCACGAAAATCTGGCCTCGTGGATCCCAACTTTCCGTCCACGGTGGCTCTTTCGGTGTGTTCTTAGGTTAGTCAGATTTCTGAGGGCAGAGGTAGCCCAGAAAAATGTTGCCATTTGGGGTCTTGGTTTGGTTTTTTTTTGCCCCCACAGATCATGCAAAAACGAGCAGGACATAAAGACTCTCCCCTTATTCGTGTGCTGGAAAGCATTGCCCCTCTGCCCTGTTTTACAGTGTGTCTCTATTTTGCATAGCAATAATTGGTATTTGTAATCAACAACAAAAATGATTGAAATGTGGGGCTGGGAAAATTCCTAGTGTTCATGCTACATTAATGTCCATACTGAACCAATGTATTCTCTACACACGGACTTAAGAGTCTAAGCCTTGGCTTTTACAAAGAAAAAGACTTCTGGGGCTGGAGAGATGTCTCGGTGGTGGAGAGCACTTGCTCTGGCAGAGGCCCAGGCTCTGTTTCCAGCGCCCACGTGCTGGTCTGCAGCCATCTATAACCTCACTTACAGGGTATGCGATGCCCTCTGCCAGCCTCCTCCAGCACCAGGCACACACAGCCCACATACAAGCATGCAGGCAAAATCCACATATACATAAAAGTAAATAAGTCTCTTTTTTAACATTCTCTTAAAAATGAAATTGTTTCCTCAATTCTCTGTTTTACTGGGGGGAGCAGCATGACCTAAGGAAAATTTAACAGTGGCTGGACTGCAAACACCAAGCAGGAAGAACGGCCTCCAATCACGTCCACGCTTCCAGTCTTTAAAATTACTCAGCCATTTTCCCCCATGTCCACGCGTACCTTTTACCTCTTGGAAGAAATGTCAATGGTTAGGGGCAAGAAATTTTCCCCTATGACAAAGATATCTCCTGATATCTTTCCAGGATTCTCCTACCACGTTTTCACTGAAATGCCTTAACTCGTAAGTCTAAAGAGAGCTTCTCCCAGAAATAAATATCACCCTGGAAATTAGAACATCAGAACTCTCCAGGGAACATACGTGTAGTTGACACAGGCAAATGAGAGAGGATTCCTCTGCTGAGACGTGCAGTCCTATAACAATGAAATAAAAGTGGGGTGTGTGTGTGTGTGTGTGTGTGTGTGGTGCAGGCAGACGGTGCCACTGCACAGGGTAACTCCAAACCAAAGGGCTGGCCACCCGCCCAGCTGGGAGAACCTGCTGCTGTGGTCATGGAGCTCGGAGAACTGGTTTCACGTGCTTCCTCTTTCCTGTCAGAATTCTATATGTAACTCCACCCTCAGCAGATACCACTATGATGTCTCCCGACAGATGCTCGGGTTTCCTTGTGTCCGCGGCAACTTTCTCCTTATGACAGACCCATCATAACAAGCAGCAGAGGTGATGGGTTGGGTCGAATCCTCCCATGGTATCCTGGACTCACTAGGAATTCTGACTGAAGTCACAGTAAAAAAAAAAAAAAAAACCAGGTTCTGAGTTTGCGCAAGTCAGGCTGCGTCTGTGACCCACTGACAGCCACTGCCACATGGGAAAAGGGGCAACTCCACTGAGTTCTGTTATTATTACAGATTTTCAAGTTAACCATATTCCGTGTCTTTAAGACCCAGGAGAGAGAGAGAGAGAGAGAGAGAGAGAGAGAGAGCTCGCAAGAGCGAGCGCTATTTAGGTTTCACACTCACAGCTGTGGGTCAAGTGGAACGTGATCTTTGGAGAGTTTACTCTCATCTCTGTGTCTTCCTGTCTTGCATGGCTTTTCTTTCCGGCTGGTTGCACATCAGCCACAATGTACAAACCTTTTCAGTCCTTGGGGTTTTGAGTTCACTGAAGTCACCAAATGCCACCCTTTCTCACCCCAGTCAGCTTTCCTCAGCCTTTTGAGAGAGTCTTCTGAACTCCACCAGCTTCGGGGACCTTTCTTCCACTGACTGCCCCTTCCTAAATTGTGGGGCTGAGACCAGGACCCTGGTTCCCCAGCTCTTGTGGTTTTCTCCCCAGTTTCTCTTGGTTTTAAAATTTCATGTCCATTTTGGTGCACCCCTGAGGCCCCGGCAACGTTATTAAACTATTATTGCCTAACAACATTCCCATTAATCACCATGACAGATGGAAAACAGCCTGGTTATGTTCCCTGAGCTCAATGTCAAACATTCCCAATGCTAATGGAGATGACGCCAGCCGTGAATTAGCACTAAGAGCTTCTGTTTCAGCCCCAACCCTCCTGTTACCCCTCGCTGCAGAGCCGTTTTCTTGTCACAAGACCCCATGCTTCTCCACAGGGAAATTCCTCGTGGAATTGTGGGAAATGGCCTTCTGATGACAGACACCGTATAATGATGATAAACGACGGACATGTCGGCCTCCCTGAACGGCGCTATTCCCTGAGCAGCCGCTGTCCGCATGGTGCACTTCCACAGCTAAGGCAACCACGGGCGCAAACCTGGAAAACATTCTAGGTTCAGCCTCCTCTCACAGACTAGGAGAAAGACGCGATTCTAAACAGAACACGTAAGCCACCTGTGAGGTAATATGCCCCAAATGACGCCCAGAGAGCGCTGGGGGCACGCGAGCCGTTTCTCTACAGAAGAGCTTTGTTTGGACTGAACTGTGAAGGGGGTGTGTTGGTCCTGTTTGCTTTTCCCCAAAATAAGTTACAGCTCAGAGTGAAAGCTCCTCCCAACAGTGATGCCTTCCTCTGGGAACATGGAGAAGACTTTAAGTTCAGGCACTCAGAAGTGCTTTCTAAGTTAAAGCCATTTGGTCCCCTACGCAGGAAGATGCACTTGGACAGCTAACTCCACATAAGTAACCTCTTGTGGTGTGTGTGTGTTCCTTTTTCATTGAAAACAAAAAGATTCTTTTGTACAACATATTCTGATCATGGTTTCTTCTCTCCCAAGTCCTTCCAGATCCATCCCACTTCCCACATACCAATTCCATGCCCTTTCTTTTTCTTTCTCTCTTTAGAAAGAAAAGAGGCAATGTATATACTATATATAATAACACCAGAATAAAAAAAAATACTAGAAACACACACAAACACAAGATCAGAACCATAACATACAGGCGAAAGACCAGGAAGACCAAAAAGAAAAAGCTCAAACGAAGTGATATGAGACCAACAGTCTAAAATTACCCTCGAGTTCATCTGGGGTTGGCCACCTATTGCTTGGCATGGGGTCTAACCTTAAGTGTGATTAATATACCCAGTGAAACTCCTTTGGAAAGAACTATTTATTCTTTTGCAAACAGGTATTCACTGCAGAGAGGATCTTGGTTAGTGGTGGGAACCTACACCCGGTTCCCCATCTCAGTGTTGTGCCCCCATCTGCCTTGCACTTGTGCTGGCCCTGTGCACCCCCCCCCCAGACTCTGTTAGTTCATATGTGCATCAGTCCTGCTGCTTATGGAAGACCAAGTAACACAGCTATTAGATGTAAGAACATGCAATATTACCCTGGGAGACACAGGGAAGTTAGTCAGCCTCTCTCTGCCACATCACTGATGGACGCTAAAATCTCTTCAGGAGATGGTTCGTCTCCAGGTGGTTGGATGAGTGTGTTGAGCTCCACTGATACCACTAGAAAGGAAAAAGGGGGAGGGGTCTTAGGAGCAGAATAGCCCTGAGCCCTGCACAGTAGCACAATCTTATAGCACAGCTGAGCTAGGAGGAGCTCCAGTTGGAAGCCACCTTGAGCTACACAGGGCAAGCCTGGGCTATATAGAGACACAAAGATCCAGAAAAGAGAGGAGGAAAGAAAGGGCATTGGCAGGGATTGGCAGAGGGGAGAGAAGAGGTAGGAGAAAGGAGAGAGAGAGAGATTCTAACATGTTCAGCATCTCCCTTTTGCTTTCAGTAAAGAATAATATGACCTCAAGGTCTATCATGACAGCCACTGGGTACATGTGATAGTTTAGGTTTCAAATTGCTTAAAATTAAATAAAGCAAAATTAATAATTCATCAGGCAGGAGTGAGCACATATGACAAGTGGCTGCCAACTGAAGCGAGCAGCTGGCAGAGCATTCTCATGCCTCTGGTTGTGCAGCACCACAGAGAAAGGGTGTCCGTCTACCCACACAGTCACGGCTTGCTTAATACAACCTTCCCGGAAACAAAGTCTGCGGGTTCAAAGGATTTATATTCCACAAGGGCAGGGCAAACAAGGCACAAACAAACAATCAAGACTCTTCTGCCTCACATTGACTGCTACAGAGAAAACTTAACCAAGGCAGGGGATGTAGCTCAGTTGATAAAGTGCTTCGTCTGGCACACATAGAGCCTTGGATTTGACCCTAGTAGAGAACAAACTAGGTGTGATGGCATGTACCTGTGCTGTCAGGAGAATCAGGAGACAGAGGTCATCTTCAGATACAGAGGGAACTCATAGCCTACCTGGGATATATGAGGTTCTGTTGGAAAGAGAGAGAGAGAGAGAGAGAGAGAGAGAGAGAGAGAGGGCGGGAGGGAGTGAGGGAGGAGGGGAGGGAGGGAGACAGGGAGGGAGGGCGGGCGGGAGGGAGGGAGGGAGGGAGGGAGGGAGGGAGGGAGGGAGGAAAAGGAAGGAGAGGGTGAGGGAGGGAAGGAGGAAGGAAGAAATGAAGGAAAGAAAGAAAAAAGGAAGGAAGAGAAGGGGGAGAGAACAGGTAAGCATAGACAGGACCAGGGATAGTGTGTGGATGAAGGCCATAGCTTATAGAGAAATCCAGAAAGGACTGATTGCTAAGCATTGCTTAAGGAAGGATGCATGGCTAAGAGGACTAGGCTGGGTTGCTGTCGGGGTACAGTCTTATGGCTGAGGATTGTTCTCTGTCGGTTAAGAAGCAACCTAGGCCAACGCCTCACAAGCCATGCACACACAGGTGAAAAGCTGAAGATGCTGGGGACAGCAGGCATGCACGCTAAATCTAAACAGACTGTAGCTAGAGTCGGTCAAAACAGCACCACCATTTATCTAGTCAGCCTTCCAACATGGTGACCCTTATGGTAAAGCTGAGCCTTCTGAGAGAGACTGTGGGAGACAAATAGCCCGTCTGGCTGTGTGGAAACTTTATCCAGAATCATTTGTTATTTTTTCCTAACTGACAATGGGATGTGCCTTGCTAAAAGCACAGTAAAACGTACAGTTCTGAGTTTAAAATTCCAGGGACATAAGGTCCAGAGGACATATGTTTGTAGAGAAAGCATCTCCTGCTGATAACCCTAAATTAAAATGTGTGAGCAAGACAAGCGAGCATCATAAAAATAGCCCACCTTTTACTGCTGTGCACGCCACCAAAACCGTTCTGTTTCCCAGTGCTAAAGTCCTAGGTCTGGGCAGAGAGGTGAAATCATCTCTGCTCCCAAGTTCGTATTTTCCGTGGAGGATGTGGTTTTAGCCATTGTCAGGCCCAGCTTTTGCTGGAACACGCTCTCCTCGTCCGCTCAGACCACTGTCAACGGGTGGCCCAAGTTGCCCTTTCCCACTTGCCAGGTTGCTCCTAGCGGGATTTTACAGTAAGTCACAAATAACTCAATTCGCCTCTATCTCCGCTCAAAAAAGGAAATTTCGTTCCCCCTCTGTTTTGGAAAAGGTTTTCAAAATAACAGAGTCACCAGATCAAAGAGGCCTGATCATGTATACAAGCCCAAGGCCTCTCTCCGGTGACTCAGAGTCATAAGGGAGCAGCTGCTACAAGTTCCCTTTAATAGGAACACAATAGAAACATGGCCATTGAGTCATGACAGGGGAGGACGAGAGAGAGAAAGCCAGGTGTCCAGTAAGTCCTTCCAACTTTTTAACTTCTCATCTCCCCTTAATTTACACTTGAGAGACAGTGGCATAGAGACTTAGAGACAGAATACAGCTATATCCTTCACTGGGAGAAGTCAACTCCAGAGTCCTCCAAAACCTGAGAGGCACTTTCCTGAGTGCCAATGTGAGAATCAGCCCTGGTATCAAGTGCCCCACATGCCCTGGTAGCTGAATGCTATCAGCCTGGCCCTTGAGCAACCGGGCATGGGGCACAGGTTCTGTGTTCCAACTGGGAGGCTCCCTTTCTCCCTTGCTCTGTGCTCAGAGTTCTCTCTGGACCAGTGCTTCCTTCTCCATCCTGGGTATGTTTAAAGAAAGATTCCCTTAGCACCTTCAGTGGTCACTTACTATGTTATGTGCCACTTTCAGAAACACAAGGATGGATAAAGCATTTGAATGAGATGATTGTCTACAGGGAAACAGATGGCAGTCTACAGGGAAATAAATTACAGTCTACAGGGAAATAGATGTCAGTCTGCAGGGAAATAGATGACAGTCTACAGGGAAACAGATGACAGGCTATATGGAAATAGATGACAGTCTACAGGGAAACAGATGGCAGTCTACAGGGAAATAGATGACAGTCTACAGGGAAACAGATGGCAGTCTACAGGGAAATAGACTACAGTCTACAGGAAAATAGATGACAGTCTACAGGGAAATAGATGTCAGTCTACAGGGAAATAGATGACAGTCTACAGAGAAATAGATGACAGTCTACAGGGATTAGATTACAGTCTACAGGGAAATAGATGACAGTCTACAGGAAAATAGATGACAGTCTACAGGGATTAGATTACTGTCTACAGGGATTAGATTACAGTCTACAGGGAAATAGATGACAGTCTACAGGGAAACAGATGACAGTCTACAGGGATTAGATTGCAGTCTACATGGAAAATAGATGACAGTCTACAGGGAAATAGATGACAGTCTACAGGGAAATAGATGACAGTCTACAGGGAAACAGATGACAGTCTACAGGGAAACAGATGACAGTCTACAGGGTTAGATTACAGTCTACAGGGAAATAGATTACAGTCTACAGGGATTAGATTACAGTCTACAGGGATTAGATTACAGTCTACAGGGAAATAGATGACAGTCTACAGGGATTAGATTACAGTCTACAGGGAAATAGATGACAGTCTACAGAGATTAGATTACAGTCTACAGGGAAATAGATGACAGTCTACAGGGAAATAGATTACAGTCTACAGGGAAAGGCAATGTGAGACACAGAATGTACAAGTTAGAAACAAGAAACAACAATAATTTATTATTACTGGGTGAACTTTTGCACTTCCAGTGTTGAGATTTGCGGTTCAAGAAATTCCAATTAGAGAAAGAACAGGACATTCTAGACTGCAGAAGCAGCATCAACTCCTAATGAAGTACAGGAGAAGAAACACACATCCAAGAAGGAAAGAAACCAGTGGAAAACAGACAAGTGTAGACCAAGAGACTTAGGAACAACAGACGTTCAAGAGACATGGGGTCAAAAGGCGGATGGAGCCTGCGAGAAAGAAGAGTTTGAGGGTGTTTTCAATCTCAGTGGTAGGCATGTTGAGTTTAAACAGTGGTGCTTATCTTAAAAAAGGTAGCTCAAATTTTGAACACGGTCTTCACGGAGATGGTGGAGCTTGAAAGCCAATGACAGAGAGGAGAAATGAACTCCCCTTGTTCATGATTGGTTCACAAGTAACTGCTGTATTTCCTGATGCATCTTAAGTATGTTTCCCACAGTTACTTTTTAAAAAAAATAAATTTATTTCAAAAGTAAATATAACCTAAAAAGAGGGAGCAAGCAGAGAATAGAGATTGTGAAAGGCTGGTGGTCATGAAAGAAATGCCAGTGAAGGGGAAAAAAATAGAGGAGATTCAAATGTGAAACAATAATCTCAAAAAAACAACAAAAAAATCTTAAAATGAACCAAAATATCCAGTCATATAACCAGCAAATATTTATTCATAATTCCATATGTAAAAAGTGAGTCTGGCTATTGGAGAGATCTTGGGAGAAGCGCGCACACGAGCACACACACACACACACACACACACACACACACATACACACACCATGAGCCGCATTCTTACAAGCTTGCTTTCCTGGTGATAGGTAGCAGTACCAGAGGTACACTGCCTTTGGGGACATTGGATAGGATGAGAACAAGTGACCTGGATTGAGCAGCTGGAGTTTCTAGTAGCTGCTATTCAGGAACTTCGAGAAGATACGTTAGTGGGGCAGGGGCAATACAAGTCACACTGGATGTGCATGTCTGTTTTCCCCATAACCCCCCTGCTACTTCCCACATACAACAGCTAGCAAACACTGGCTGGCTGGACTTAGGAATGAGTGACAAGGGTCTAGGTAACAAGAGAACGAAAGCTCAAACTAGTAAATTCATTCACTGAATGTTTGTTAGTAGGATGCTGTAAATTGCACTAATCAGGGTTTTTGTTTTGTTTTGTTTTTTTCTGTCTTGTTTTTTTTTTTTTTCAGAATTAATTCATATTGGGCAGTGTTTAAACAGAAAAGCAATATGGAATAAAAGAATTTATACCAGCACTGACTTCACGTGACTGCAGAACTGGTTAAGAAGTTGGCAGAAGACTGTGCCTTCTACGCTTCTGGTGAAGTGTTGTAAGGAAGGCCGCTTGCTTGTTCCCGGATGCTCAGACTCTCGAAATAATCACACAGAAGCTGTAGTATTTAAATCACTCTTTAGCCCATTAGCTCTAGCTTCTTATTGGCTAACTCTTACATCTTAATTTGACCCATTTCTATTAATCTGTGCATCACCACGAGGTCATAGCATACCAGCAAGGTCTTAGCCCATCTCTCTCTGGCAGTAGCTCCATGGCTTCCCCTGGACTCTGCCTTCTTCTTCCCAGCATTCAGCTTAGTTCCCCCTCCTCCCTCCTACCTCTGTTCCCTATTGCTCTGCTATAGGCCCAACACAGTTCTTTTAATAACCGATGATATCCACAGCATCCGAGGGGAATCCCACATCAGTGAAGGTCTGAAATTGCTGGAAGTCTGCACACTCATTGGCAAAAAGTAGGTGAATGTCTAGTAGGGAAACCATGAAGATTATTGGGAGCTGTGTCTTGCCCTCACCATTCCAACCTCGACTGGATACGCAGAAAACACTGGCATCCTTTACTAGGGAGCTGTGCACATACCTGGCCTGAGATTCAAAGAAACCAAATGGGGATATTCAGAGGGAGATGGAGAAAGATTGAAATCTGTCTTGCCAATGAGCCATCACAACAGAACAGCAGGAGCTGTGCCCTCTGCCAGCCTTCAGACCCTATAGTCCACCTACCAAACCCTACACACATTTGTTTTGTAGCCAATCCTACCCTCCTCCTCATCCCAAACCACAGACAAAGAAAACCCAGGCAATCCCTAACAAAGCTTTTCAGTCATCTCTGGGGGAATACACCCTTCTTTTTTTTTTAATATTTATTTATTTATTATGTATACAATATTCTGTCTGTGTGTATGCCTGCAGGCCAGAAGAGGGCACCAGACCCCATTACAGATGGTTGTGAGCCACCATGTGGTTGCTGGGAATTGAACTCAGGACCTTTGATAGAGCAGGCCATGCTCTTAACCTCTGAGCCATCTCTCCAGCCCCGGAATACACCCTTCTTAAATACACCTGTGTTCCAAAGAAAAACAGTGACCAAGTCATGCTTCTGTTAACTATGCTCAACTGTTGTTCAAATAGGCATGAGGTGACTCCTCCCCTAAAACACACAAAGCTACTTTAGCTATCACGGAGTGATCTAATTAAGCTACAGTCTCTCTTTTGGTATCCTACAACTTAACTATTTTGATAAAAAGGTTAAGATGGTAGGGAGGTAGAAGGGAGAAAGAATATTAAAGTAGGGAGAAATATTAATAATGATGACATTCTTTTTACTATGACTAGTCATGTTTCCATGGTTGAAATTCATAACTTCCTTCTTCCATTGCTGATCCCATATTCCCCTGGCCCCCAGCGTGCACTTCAGCTCAGAGGTAATCCTTGATGCACCTGCCGCTTAGTTGCAACCCTCCTCCGTAAGTCAGACTCGATCACCAGTTCCGTGTTCCTTGCCTCCACCCCATTTCCACCACCGCTATTTCGCATTCTCGAGCATGCGAAACCCAAGTATCGAGCTTCGTGGATCCATTCCTGGGCTCCCTGGAGAGACTAAGCCTTCTAAACCAGCAGAATTCAAAGTCACCGGGTCAGGAAACAAAGATTTCAGGATGAGGGTGAATGGAGGCGTTCCTGTTTTCATATCTTCAGCTCTTGGATCCTGGAATCCTGGCTAGGAGAACAAGAATTCTATAGACCTGACTTGAGGGTTTAAATCAACATCGTGATTCTAAGGACTTGCTTCTGGCATGCCAGGTGTTCCCGTTCAACTGGCCCTTAAAACGCCATTCTGCTGGCCATTCTCGCTGGCCCGCTGCTTCAGGGTGCCGAGGAGACTCCGAGGACCAGCGAACTACACGAACCTCCGCCACTCATCACTGGCTGTAAAAGTCCATTGGTCAGAGCAATATTGAATAGAGCAAGCATTCCGAGAGCGTACAGATGTTGAGTTTGGCAGGAAGAGGAACGCGGAATCCAAAGTAAACATGAAAGTAAGTGTTGCCCCTTCCACAGCTGAAGTGGTCCAATGTCATCAATCTGCCGACAGCCGCCTGCTGGCTCCCTTGAGAGGTGACGAGGTATTACTGACTGAGTATTGGTCATTACCGCTGGGAAGTCAGCTGTGCTGTAGCCCCCATTCCCTTTGGTACATGGAAGCTGCTGTTGCCAAGTCTACACAGGACGCTGCTGCTATGGTCACTCGGTGCATGAACCCATTCAGTAAGGGCAAATGCTAGTGAGGGCACCAACAGAACTGTGCTAGGACCAATCCCTTATCCCCCAGGGCATTTAGATCTTCCTCACAGACGCCATTTGCTGGCAAGCATTCACAGGGGACACACTCATGGCCTCCTCATTTGGAGGGGTTGATCCACGCGTCTCTGTCTCACACTTCCTTGTCACTCAAAACCAAGTATGTTTCTTCTGAATCTCTGAGAGCCTGCTCAAATATCTTAGTGAGTACAAGAACAGTGATCAGCGCCCTGCCTGTTGGAATACCCCTCTTACCAGTGCCCCCCATGATGGGGTCCTACGCTGGCATCACCTGAACACACTTGCTAGCCAGTTGAAGGGGAAAGAGAAATTTTATGACAAGTTATAAAATGGTTTGCCAAATAAATGGGAAGTTTTAAAAGACGGACCCAAGGCTCAGCTTCCAGGAATGGCTCCCAAAGCCATAACAGAATCAGGCCACCTAAGAAGCTGCTGGCCTTACCATGACCAGGAAGCCTGTGGGTGAAACCGGAAGTCAAAGCATGGGTCTCCACGGCTATCGTGTCATGTCAGTCTGGTTTCGCAACATTTCATTTAATTCGCATTTTCCACGTCTCATGAAGGTACCTCTTGATGACGGAATTAAGTTGTATTCAAACTCATGACGACAGGATACCCTGGGAAATGTAATCATCACCTTCCAAATTCTATAGAACAGAAAGGGAATCAGGAAAAGGTTAGGATTCAGGTAATAAGGGCTCACTGTGTCCTACAAAATGGTGGTTTAAAAGCAACTTGTTCCTTTGCCTACAGACATATTCATGTTTCTATGTGAATGTAGTTATGTTACTATGTGAGTATGTCTATAGACAAAGAGGGAATTCAACGGGAAGATCTGGTGAGAGGTTGGGAAAGAACCGAGAGCAATGCACGAAAAGGAAAGAAAGGAGTCAGAGCAACACACAGACAGAAGGTTAAGTTCGTACCTGCGCCTACAGACAACAAGAGAGTTGCAGAACTATTGAGGGGAAGTCAGGGCATCCTCCTGCATGAAGCTCCCCATCTGCAGGGAAGATGGAAGAAGAGCACCTGCCGCTGTTGACGATGCTCGAGGCTAGCTGCAGCAGGAAGGGGTGGAGTGTTGGAAATGCATCAAGAATGCACCACTGATAAGTGAAAGGGGTCGTGTGAGCTTACGAAATGTACAATGTGTGCCCACTCTGCCAGCTCAGGTGCTTGACTAAGGCTGAAATGATGAGATTTTTGCTGGTCCCCTTGTAATTAATAAGGTTAAATGGATTCCCCCACCAAAGGCATCTGGTTCAACACTCCCAGAGTCTCCCAGGCTCCTCACAGCACTGTCTTCCCCTCCTACGGATGGGTGAGCTTTTAGGTGAGCATACCTTTGATAAAGCTAATAGGATACATGAGGAAAGCCCTGTGTAGTGAATCTAACTGGAGATGGGGCTAGAGGGATGGCTCAAAGGTTACGATCACTCACTGTTGCCCTTCCAGAGGGGTTCAACACCTAGCACCCACATGACAGCTCACAACTGCCTATAACTCCAATCCCTGAGTATCAGATGCCTTCTTCTGGTCTCTGGGGGCATGGCTCTTTCCATGGTGTGGGAAGTCCGTCTGTATGTGTATTGCTTTTATTAGTTAATGAGTAAAGAAGCTGCTCTCAGCCAATGGTTTAACAGAGAGATGTATAGAGAGAGAATAGGTGGAGTTAAAGAGACGCCATGTAGCCACCAGAGGGGGAAGACATGACTTGCCAGCTGGAACCTTGCCGGTAGGCCAGGAGCCTCATGGTAAAATATAAAATAATTGAAATTGGTTAATTCTAGATGTAAGAGCTAGCTAGCAATACACTTAAGTGATTGGACAAGCAATGATTTAAATAATATAGTTCCTGTGTGATTATTTCAGGGCTGAGCTGCCAGGAATGAACAAGTGGCTTCTACTACATTTTCGTCTCCTTCCCTCAACTCTTTCCCCTTTTAGAGGAGGGGATGCCCTTCTATTTAGGGCTGAGCATCTTCAGTCTCTTTGTTTCTTTACTTGAGTCCGGGTCTTACTCTGTGGCCTCAGCAGCCTGGAACTCACAGAGCTGGATGCCTCGGCCTCCCAGGTATGGTGGCCTTTCATTCTCTGCACTTTTACGGTTAGTCAATTATCAAACTTTTCTTCCCTGAACTGCTAACTCCCGAAGGAAGTGACTTAACCCAGTGAGCAGCAAGGACTAGTGTTTCTTGAATTGAACATAAATGTTTTTACTGAATAAGATAAAAAAATCTCTAAGAAACAAAAAGCTGTGACCTGGCTTTTTGTCAAAGCTGTATTCTCAATATGGAGAATCACTCTACCCGGGTTTGTCTCTTATTTTTAGAGCTGAGTGTTACTTACTGTAAAAGAAAAAGGTAGTGAGGGTTTTTAAATGTACACAGTGCTTTTTTTTGTTCGTTGTTCAGTAAGTTGTATCTTACAAGCCTTGGAACGCAACCTTAGTGCTCTAGAGAGAGCTGCTTGGGTTTTCTCAAGTGCTGCGATATTCCCGCTGCATGAACGGATCCCAGACTCATGGCAGGCACAGGAGGAATGGTGGTTAAATCAAGCACAAACGAACCAATCACTCCAAGTATTGCGTAACCATTTCTAGTGTGTCTTTTGCTCTCGGTTGTGCTCACCTAAAGCTTCCTGGGCTAATCCATCGTAATCACACGGGTGCTAGTTAAAACACAGACCCAGAGTTCCACGTTGGCTGTGATAACAGGATTCTCCAGAGAAGTAGAGCCAGCAAATCCAAGCCCCACACGGAAAGCCGCCATTCAGTAGAAAATGAAGCAGGAGCTGCCTCTGAAGGATAGTTCCAGCAAACTGGAAAATCAGGAGGATGTCCACGTTGTATTCAGGAGGCCAAATTCCTTCTCTTCCCCAAAGCTCAGATCCTGCTCCAGGGGTCCTAATCAAACGGATCTGACTGGGTCAGAGCAGCCTGCCCACATCACGGAAAATCCGCTTACTCAGAGTCTACTAATCGAAATGTTGACCGCGTCTAAAAATATCTCTGCAGTAGGATCTGCAGATGGTCTCCAGTTTGCAACGGTTCCGTTTCTCTGCTTCGAGATGGGGTAGGAGGTCGCACTCCGTAGAAGGGAAGCACTTTGGTCGTTTTCTAGAACAGCACTGCAGAGCGCGCAGCGTTAGCCTCATGGTGCGGCGGTGCAGCTCTCAAGTAGCCATGTGTACAGAGCAAAGGGTGCTTTTGCCTCTAGGTGTTGAAGGTGCAGACAGACTCGCTTGGCCCCAATACTCCGGGCCTGCGGTGAAGCAGCCTGTGATGGGAGGGTCATGAGGCAGAACAAAATGCTCACTTTTTCAGCCAGGATACAAGAGTAAGAAGAAGACGGCAGGGTCCCATCCCAATCTCAAAGTCATTTTTCCAGTGACCTAAGGCTCTTCCGCGAGGCCCCAACTCCAAAAGGTTCGATCAGCTCTGACGGATGCTACCCGGGTATCAAGCCTTTAATGCCTGCATCTTGATAAGATATTTAGGATCCAAACTATAGCAGAACACAATACTGTTACAAATGCCAGAAGCCACAGCCACATGATCACAAGGCCTACATGTCGCTAGACCACAGTGATTGGCAAATCAGGTCTGTTGAATAAATGCTTTCCAGCTCCTAAGAGGTCCGCCATAGATAGCTATAGATAGAGCTCCATTATAAACAGAGCAGCAAACGGAGAGCGGCTTTGTCCAGACAGCTGGTCGCCATGGTCTGGCTAAGGCAGCATGCCACTGGGCCCGGGAGATGGCTCAGGGGGTAAAAGCAGCAGCAGCAAGCCTCACTACCTGAGTTCAGTCCCTGGGACCCACGTCAAGGCGCAAGGAGAAAATCAGCCCGGCAAAGTTGTCCTCTGACCTCTACATGTGAGCTGTGCACCGACATACGCATCTCACATTACACACATAAAAAATAAATAAACAAGGACCAGTGAGATGGCCCAGTGGAACCCACACAAAGATGAAAGAAGAGAACCAATCCCTAATGTTGTCCTGTGGCCTGCGCACACACACACACGCACACACGCACGCACACATGCAAATAATAATTAGAAATAATTGTTAAAGACACAATTAACTGTCATCAATCACAGAAACCTCTCTAGAAAGCTTGCTTAAAATGCAGTAAGCCTAGAGGTGGGACCCAGGAATCTGCCTTTTTAAAACATGTGACAGGTAATTCTACTTTAAGCACTCCATGTAATTACAGCTATAGCACGGGGGGGGGGGGGGGGGATTCGCATAACTCTTTGTGGTTTTCAAAGAGCCTGTAATCCATATTCTAGAGTTTGAGGGTTGTGGCATGAAGTACAGCCCAGCGTGACAGAAAGACAGGCATTAGAAAAGTTGATGTGTTGGTTGCTCTTTGAACAGAGAGAGATTAAAGCAGGAATTCTCTAAAGAGATACTGGTGAAGAAAAGCGGAGCTCCGAGGTAGCAGTTGCGGAAGGAGGCAGACTCCACTCCTCAGGTTGCGGGAACACAGAGAAGCAACGGAAAGATTTTAGAATTCGAGGCTGGGAGCCTGTAATAGAGACACCACAGAGTGAAGACCCAGACCCTAAGGAAACGTTCTGCTTGGTAACGCTGGTGGTGGCATCAGCACTGAGAGGGAGGGAGGGACCTCTTTTTGAGACAAAAAGCATCTTCTGCCTAGAACTACAATATACACCCGGGGGGGGGGGGGGTATGCCATGAAGCTGATTCACAGCACAGGGAGACACTGTCAACATGAATAATCACCTCCATTTCTGGGACAGCAGTCTTAGGAACAAGGAGACCGGACATAGACGTGAGAACCAAGGCTCTTCCTTCTCCATTCCTACAGGCTCCTTCTACTGCCCTCTACTGGCAAAACCAAGCAAGGCTCCAACAGGAAAAGCAAAGCAGAAGGGCGTTTGCAGTTCTAGCCATCAGTGTGAAGCAGAGAGCCCTTGCCCAAAAAACAAGCCGCTGGCATTATCGCTGAGGGAACCCATCCCAGTGCTGCCCAGATGAAACAGCAGCAGCTGAAGGAGGACGGACAACCTGGACCCCCTCTTTCCTTAGTCATCGCATCTCCCGTCCTCACGCAAGTCTTGCCAGATCTTCGGTCCAGTGGTCCGGAGCATAGATCAACTTTTTGTACTAAAAAATACGGTGAAGTTAAATAAATTTGTGTGTATACTATGGTCTGGATGGAGAGACAGGAAAGCCTGAAAACATGCTAGAATAGTTGATCTTCAAAGGGGATTCCCAGACAGGTAGCACTCATACAATCTAGGAATTTCCAAGCCCACTAAATCAGAAACTCCACAGCACAGCCTCACAGCCAGTGTGCTGGCTGAGTAGCCTGCCATGTTTGCGACTGCATGTCAGGAGCATAATTCATCTTTCCCTAAAGTGAACCCTCCTTGCTGCAAGGTTCATACATGATATCTCCCCTAGTTTTCATGTGCACCCATCCTCACGATCCTACAAAAAAAAAAAAAAAAAAAAAAAAAAAAAAAAAAACTAAGCATCATAGCAAGCAGAGACTAAATTATAAAAGCGCTCTCTCTCCTTTGACACATCTTTCCTGTTTGTACATGCAATCATTTTCCAGGCCTGGCCCATTTTTTTTCAAAATTACTGTTACTTACTCAGTTTTTATTAATAAGCAGTGATGAGGTCCTTTCTGGTTCCCAGAGCAGTGCAACCCTTCAGGACACTTTAAAGTGAGCCGAGAAAATTCCGTTATTACACATGGACGTAAGAGAATCAGCTTCCTAGAATCAAAGTCCTGTCAGGCCGCAACCTGTAATCTGATTTGGAAAGACCGCATGCGATAGTGTGCTTCTGTCTCCGTGTTGTTTTCTGTGTTAGCATTTTTTCTGTGTGATTGTGCAAAAGGAACAGGGTCTAAGGGTGGAAAAACATCTAGCCCTTAAGAGAGAGACTCAATCAGCCTGGGACTTGATAGGGCGCACGGATATATTGTGCTGAACTCTTATGTAGCTGTCCTTTTCTTGTTTGGTTTAAGTCCAAAGAATTAAGCCAATAATCTCACTGTCGCTTTACTGTTTATTCAGGAGAGGGAAGGGCTAAAATCAAGAGCTTGCGTTTTCTGGAAAATTTCTAAATGTTTTTACTACAATGTTAATGATACGTTCGGTCTTGGGTTTTATGTTTATTTATTACTTAATATATTTATTCATTCTCTGAAGATTGCATACCATGTATTTCAATCACGTTCACCTTCTACTCTTCCCCCAAACTCCTTCAGAGCTGCCTCCACCACCTCACCCCTCTTTTTAGCTGTTTAAATATTCCCTCAGCCCCCATCTGTGCTACTCATATACTCCTGGGTTTGAGACCATCCTCGCCTTAAAGAAAACCGACCCTAGGGGCTGTTTAGTCAGTAACTCCTTACTTAGGCATAGAATACATGACCTTATCCCCTCTCATTTGTCTTGTCTTTACTATTTTCCAACATTTCAAAATTGGGAAGTTTCACATGAGAGTTCAGATTCTGGGTGGTTTAGATTTGCTTGTTGTTTTATTTGGTCCAGAAACACTGGGTGTGCATTTTCCCTCAATAACCACGGAGCCCAGGAAAACTGCCCACTTAGAGGAACACGGACTTAGCAGGCTTCTGGAGTCTCTGTCTGCCACCCTTCACTGACACACAACACACAATGGCTGCCACACATCCTGGAGGAAGGGCTTCCAGACCGGAAGGAGGGTGTCTCATTTATTGCCAAATGGACCACAAAATGATGTATATAGCTCCATAGACCAGGCTCGCCCTCGCCTTCTTCCCTAGGTGACTCCCACCCTCTGTGATGGAGCAGCTCACTCATGGGAACCCTGGTCTCTCATCTCCTGGCCAGCTCCCTCCCACCTGCCATGACTTGCCCTCCTTCTCTTTGCTGTTGGAACACTGCACAGAGTTTTAAAACCTTATAAAATGTGTATAAATTAAAATTCAAAGACCTCCTTTAACCCTGGGATGACTTGAAGCTAGCATCCAGCCTGTCTCCACGCTTTCAACCCACTCACTCTTTAGTAGGCAGCTGTAGTCCAGCTTCTATGTCCAGCATTCCACTGAAATTGGAGCTAATGATAAAATGGCCTCTTACTATCAAATCTAATGAACTCTTTTTTTTTTTAATTTGTCTGGGCCCTATCAGCCTTCTGAAACCGTCCCCACATTTCAAAGGTCAGCTTGGGTCCCGCTCTGCTCTGAGCCTTCCCAGGAGTCTTGTCTAGTGATCTGCGCTACAGTCTTTGTATGACAGCCTGTGATTGTCTCCACCACACACAGCAGCATAACTCCCGCTCATGAACCCGTCTTCACCGGCGACAGAGACTCAATCTCCCTTATGGATACAAATCACACCTTGAAAGAGGCTGGTCCATGGCGGGCGTTTATAAACTCTAAGGAAATGAATGGATGACTGAGGGGGGAAAGCAAGAATTAACTTTTAAAGTCGAAGAAACAGAAGCAACCAAAAAGCTTACAAAAGTTTGTTTGTGGCCCCTCAAATATTAGCTTTATCCAATATTACATAATGAAAGTGATACAGGACTGATGCAAACACATCCTTCTCTCGGTTTCTCACTAGATGTTTACAGGAGTTGGGGTTAATAACGTCCTGAAGTGCTTACCGGCCTTTAAAAAGAGACCATCCCCAACGGTTTTACAGCTCCAATTATGGGGCGGGGGGGAGCAAAAGTCCTTTAGGGGTCAGCCCAGAGACTTAGGGCAAGAGAGGCATCCTAAAGGAGTAGCAAGATAAGAATGAAGCAAGTGTGCCCCAAAGCCCTTTAAGAAGTCATTTGTGGGGTCACAGAAGCAACAAGCAGAGCAGCCAAGAGTGGAGAGGACACGCTCCTCCAGTGTCTCTTATCCCCTCTGGGCACGTCTGGAAGGTTCCATTACTGACAGTCAGCATTTGCTGGGCAGCCTCATTCAAAGCAACATCCGCTCCCTCTACCTCCACACCGGTGACACTTCAGCAGGATTCTAATTAAGGAAATCATAATGTTCACAGATATGGAGTTTGATTTCCACTGTCTAATAGATACTCAAAAGGAAGGCTTCATTGTCCATTAGATTTGTACTCTGTAGCTTAGGGTAGAAACAAGTACGGCATTTGGTATCTTCAAGAGGCAACAAGAAGAGTTAAGCTCTTGCCTTTGCCCCTGTGAGCTTCCGAGCTGGCATAAGCCTCATTGCTACCAGAGCCAGCAGCCTCCGCATGGGTTCCAAGCTTGCAACTGCTTCCTTGAGCTCCCCAAGGCCATGCACCTCCTCAACACACTCAGAGACCGAGACGGGGGAAATCAATGAGTGTTCACGCGAGATTCTGCCATCCTGAGCGCGGGCAACTGCTCTGGCCCTGCTCTTCGCCAGCTCCGATGTCACTTCCTCTGCGTGTGCTGGGAGACGGTGCGGCCCCGCTTTGCTTTCTCAGAGTAACGCACACTATCTCTGCAGCACACATTTACGTTGGGAATTTTCTGGATGCAATTACCCTTTGCGACTAATAAAATAAGATGTAATTATAGATGTACTGTGAGCTGTGCCACTTTACATTCCGGCTGATATGTTTGCGGCTGTGTGGAATTCCAGATCTGAGCGCTGTTTATTGCTTTAACCCACACATGTTATTTCTGGAGATGGTATGGCTCATGGGCAGAGAAGTCTGGGGCTGCCTGATCACACTCCTTCAGGGGCCCCTCTACCTTTTGGGGGGCTGGGAGCTCTCCTTGCACTTTTGACCTTCTCCTGAACAGCTTGCACCCCGCAGTTCAACCCAAGCAGGAGCCCCCAGTTGCTGCTCTGAATGCAGTCTGTAGCCTGACTTTCCAGGTCGGTTTTGTGTCTGCTGATTTGAATGAGGTGCAGAGACTTGCAAGAAGGGAACTAATAAATAAGTTTCCAGAAAGAGCCTGCTTAGACTTGCAGTTGACAGGAATCTCTACAGAATATGCCTGTCTTTTCTGCAATGGCCATGGACTATTAACCAAAAAGAAGGGGGTAGTTGGGAAGAAGAACGAAATCAGCAGGATTGAAGGGGACAAGGGAGGGTAGCAAGGAGTGGATATGATCAAAGTACATTGTGTACAAGTTTGAGAATGCCACGATGGAAGCCATTATTATATGTCACTGTCATATGCAAAGAAACGCAGAGAAAGAAACAGAGAAATGTTCAGTTGCTGTGTGTGGGTCTCCCAATGGACTCTGGGAGATTTCAAAGGAGATTTGCTTCAACTTTCTAAACAGGGTCTCCCTAAAGGCTGTTCTTGAACCTCAGTATAAAATAAGAAAGAAGGAAAAAAATACATTGACTAATGTGAACTGATCAGAAAATAAACAACGGAAGGTCTCACCCTGAGCTTCTCTTGACTGACATGTTAGAAGCTACAGGAAGTAGCCTCAATAGTCACCTCTCCGAAACCATAGAGATTGATTGGTTCCAGAATGTTCCATACATGCTAAAGTCCAACGGTGTTCTCAGGGCCCCTCTGTAAGATGGGATTGTAGTTGTGTATGACCTATGTATATACTCCTGTACACTTTAAATGGCACTCAAAATGTTTAATGCAGTGTGACTGCTACGTACACAATTATTAGACCATTATTGCTTAGGCATTAATGATGAAAAAAGAGAACTTCTTTCAAATAGTTCCCGCTCACAGCTGCTGTATCTAAGGATGCAGAATGCCAGGCTATAGAAAGTCACTTATACACACAGGTCTGTCGAGGAGGTATTCAATTCTCATGAATACTCATAGCTTGCCACATGAAATCTTGTAGCCAAGCAAAGTAATCTCAGGGCTTTTTAGCAAATGAACAAACTCAAACTAATACTCCAGTCCACACACACGCAAAGGAAGTAAGAAGCTCTGACCCAACACAAGGTCCTCCTCATTGGCTGAACCTGAGGATGGTTGAGACATCTGAATGGAAACAGCCAGAAAGAAAAAGAAAGCTTGTTGGAGAACCATCCAGGGTGCGTCTCAGCCTGAAGAACTCAGGGACAGAGCGTGGGATGGAGCAGTTAGCCCACTGTCTCCAAGAACCATGGCGATGACTGACGATAACAAAGGAGCCAGGGGACATGCAACTGGGCACCCTGTGGCGGATAAGTGACTTGAGGGTGCAGGTTGTTGAGGGTGTGGAGACCAGAAGAAGAAGAACACTTGCAATAGGAAGTTCTAGAAAAGTTTCCAACGAGGGGCCTGAACTTGAAGATGAGTTGAGTGTTAGAAGCATCAGCCCTAGCCTCGAGTAGCCTCTGGCAGGGATTTCAGCAATGCTATCCCCATACTCTAGGGCACACACCACACTCAGGTGCCCTGATTCCCTCCCTATACAGCAAACAGAAGCAGAAGAGCTGTTATCACAGACAGTGATCAGTATTAAATATACTTACTCACCTCAGTACACAACATAAGACAGGACGCCAGCTGTCAAAATTACAATTTGCTTCTGATTTTTTTCAAGCAGAAAAAAAAATAATAGTGTCAAAGTTGACTCAATCAAGCACTGGAGGCAGAGGGTTAGGGCGAGAGGAAGGACTGAGGGATTGTAGCAAGAGCAGATGATTCTTTCGAGTTTCTTCCCCAGAATGCTTTGCAAGTTGTCCTGACAGGTGACGAAGCCACAGAGGGAGACTGTAGGCAAGGCTCCTCAACGACTAGGGAGCAGTCATAACCCCACAGGTGGGTGAGACAGCTCCTGTGTAATCAATGTAGATCCCTAGATTTGCTAAATATGGGTCCATTCCACATCTAGCACATGCCAAGCACACTGAGAGGTGCCCAGGCCATGACAGTACTGAAATGCACACCGTTCCTGTGCACAGGAGAGTCCAGTCTGATCGCGGGTGAGTCGAGGTAGATGATAAGACAGATTGAGTCATCCTCAGCCAGGAAGTGGGGAGCGGGTAAGACGCTGACTGAGATCGCTCAGGTCTGAGTAACCTAAGGTAGCTTCTCATTCATATTTGCAGGGTCAGAGAGGGGAGAGGACAGAACTCAGGGTCCCAGGTTCCCCGATGTCCTACATCTCAACAAATTGCAAGCCAAAATCCACCTCTGACAATCTTTAGGAAAGTTTTGGGTTACCATGAAGAGGATGATTAAGGACAGTTTCTTGTGATACATAATTATGCATGCAGTTATGTATATAGTTATGAATAAATTCTTGTTCCCTCTGATATTTTTTACAAAGTAAAGCAATATATAATCACAAAGAATGAAATCATTTTTTTGATTCTCTATTGAAGTGTTAGTTTCCTAATAACAATCCTTACCATCGTTTATCCATCAGATTTACTAATAAGAATATTCTCCCTAAAGATAACTCTCAACAAAGAATTTTGCAAATGAACACTGAGCATACTGCAGATGCCAAAATTACTGGGGAGGCAAACTAGAGCCATGCAGGTGAGGCCTACGTGCAATACCAGTTCCCGTCCTGTAGCTGGTTTAAAGAAAAGATCAATAGCAGCAAGAGTTGGCAAGTACGCCAGCTACTTTGCTGTGGCCACGGTAGAACACAACCAGAAGCATCTTGTGGAAGAAGGCAGGGTCCGCGAGGGCAGGGAAGGAAGGTCAGCGGGTTCCCAGCAGAGCTGAGAGATCACGTCTCCAGTAACACACAGAGAGTGACTCACAAGTGAAACGAGGCTACCAACACTCACAGCTCATGCACAAACATAAACTCCCCAAGCAGTACTCCCTACTGGGGACCCAGGGTTCAAATGTCCGAGTTCATGGGAGACATCGCACCTTCGAACCACTGCAAGCATCTGGAAAAACTGAAACCCTTTCTTTTTGCTCTTGACAGGCCTATAAAATGGTATCATCATTTCTATAAACAATGTAGATTAACACTTCAAAAAGTTGGCCATATAGCTGCCATTTCACCTAGCAATTCTGTTCTTGTGTCTGTATCCAATAGAAATGTATGTATGCCTATACCTATAGATGCTTAACTCTACAAAACAGCAAACATCTATATCCATGCTTTCATACCCACACTACAGAGTCAAAAACTGATGAATTAATAAACAAACTATGATATATATATAAACAATAAAATGTTAAAGATGCATAAAAATCAGTGAAATACTGATAGATGCTATAGCATTGATTAATGCTGAAACATATACTAAGAGGCACAATAGACCACATATTCTATTTTTCCTTTCATATGAACTATCCAAAAACAGTTAAATCTACAAAAGCAGAAAGGAGATCAGTGGCTGTTGAAGGAAGGGGGTGGCAGTTAAAAGGCATTGGGCTTCTTCTGAAGGTATTGAGATGTTTTAAAACAGATTGTAATATAATGGTTGCTCAACCTGTGTGCGTGCTAAAACCACTGATTCTTGTTTGCAGTGAGTGGACTGTTTGGTATATGATTTATTGCAGCAAAAGTGTCACAAAAAAATAGTATCACCAACGTGCCTGTCATTTACATGCTTGTCTCCAGGGAAAGGAGAGTGAGAAGGGAAGAAGGCAAGGGGTGGATTCTGCTTGCTTTTCTGCTCCCATTAGTTACTCTTCCGGGAAACAAGTCAAGAAAAGGACGCACGCAGCACCTCTCTTAGTTTCGGTTTCTCTGGCTTCAGAGAAACATCAAGACCAAGAGGAAAGTTTGGGAGGAAGCCAGGGCAGGAACTCAAAGAGAGCAGGAACCTGGAGGCAGGACATGGAGGGGGTGCTGCTTACTGGCTTGCTGCATCATGGCTTGCTCAGTCTGCTTTCTTATAGTACCCAGGACCACCAGCCTGGGGTAGCATCATAACAATCGACGGGGCCTCCCCCATCAACCACTAATTAAGAAAATGCCCTACAGCCTTGTCTACAGCAGGATCATGTGGAGGCATTTTCTTAACTAAGGTTCCCTCCTCTCGGATGGCTATATTTTGAGTCAAGTTGACATAAGTTTAGCCAACATAACACCCATCAAGGGAACTATAAATTCAGCCAATTATACTTCCTTTTTTTCCTCCTCTTGGGATAAAACCTTGCACTGGATTTTAAGTTAAGTGTTAATATCTTGGTTGGTTTATTGAGTTTTGGTTTATATTTTTCAAAGGGGGATGGGTGTCAAGGGCAGAAAAAAATACATCTGATCTAATTTACCAAACATTGAGAAATGGAATCTACAAGAGAGAATTTATCCTTCTGTAAGATCTCATTTGAAAATCCATCTTCCCACACGCGAAATGTAGAGGCAGGTAACTATGCATGCCTGAACTTCTTCCTAATTCCAGAACACTAAGGCTGCATCATAGAATTAAAAGCATAAAATATAGACATAAATGTATGAAAAGTGTCCAATATCATTTTCATTCAGGAAACTGAATTAAAATTGCAATGAGAGACTGTGGTGATATTTTGTTTGTGGTCTAACAAATGCAGCTCACATGAAGATCAGAGTGCAGAGCTAAGCCACTAGTTAGCCATAGAGGCCAGGCAGTAGTGGCACACACCTTTAATCCCAGCACTCAGGAGACAGAGGCAGATATATCTCTGTGAGTTCAAGGCCACTCTGGGCTACACGAGATTGATTCAGTCTAAAAGAGAAACAGTCAGGCAGTGGTGCTCACACTTCCAGTACTTGGGAGTCACATGCCTTCAATTCCAGCACTAGGGAAGTGGAGACAGGAAGGAATATGGCTGGGCGAAGAGAGGAATATGAGGTGGGAGAAGAGAGGAGCTTAAGGCATTCAGTCTGAGGATTATTAGAGACAGGATCGCCCCTTTGGTCTGTGGATTCAGTACAGGGAAGAACTAGTGGCTGCTGCTCTGCTTCTCTGAGCTTTCAGCATTAACTCCTACATCTGACTCTGGATTTTTATTATTGAGACCAATTATAATTTGCACAACAAGATACTATCTAGCTCCAATTTTAATAGTTATTATCAAAAAATTACAAATGCTGGAAAGAATGTGGGAAAGAGCAATCCTTTTATACACAGTTGACAGAGAAGTAAATTAGTCTGCCTGTTCTAAAGAAAAGCATGGAGGTTCTTTCAAACACTGGAATTACGCATGTTCCAGCTGCACTGCTTCTGAGCACATATCCAAAGGAATGAGATATTTATGTCAAAGCAGTGCCTATAACCACAGGCGGTGGAGAACCCGGCGGCTTCCAGCCTGTCAGAAGAAGGCATGGGAAATCTGAGCTTGCAGGAGGTGGCGGGACCTGGAGGGACTGGAAGATACAGAGATGCTCACTTACACTGTGTGGTTTATAATATGGTGGAAAACCCTGGCAACATTTACTCTGTTTACCAGCAGGGAAGTGGCCAGTTCTAGAGAGTGACATGGTACCTTTCCATTGTTTCTTCAGAGGAATAGGATGCATGCTGTCTCTGTGACTTCCTCGGTGCCTACGAACTGCAACGTGACTGGCTGTGGACTCCAAATGAAGACACTGAGAAGAAAGATGCTAAAACTGACATGAAGGGCAAGCTGCTGAGCCAGCCCGTGGCCTTGCCACCATACACTGAACCCACCTTCCAGTGTGGCTGAGTGTGGCTCTGAATAGCAGCACTCATGACAAAGGCCTGACCATGACCACCTCCTTGCCCACATTCTCCTCCTTGGTGGGGGGTGGTGCTCATGAGCTCTGCGGGTTTTCTGGTCAACCATGAACCTCTGGGAAGGTGACACTGGTGAATGCAGGTGCTATGTTTGCTGTCAGTTGGGGTGGGAGGAAATCGCAGAACTCCTGAGGGATTCTCTTGAGCCCACTGATGCCTGGTCCCTCAGTTTCAAAGGCTCGGCTGGTGGTTTCCTTCACCTCAACACTGGAGTCTAGCTGGAGGCTGGGCTTTAGTTTCCCGGCCTCCCAGACCTGAATAATCATACAGAAACTGTATTAATTACAACACTGTTTGGGCTATTAGCTCAGGCTTCTTATTAACTAACTCTTACATCTTAAGTTAATCCATTTCTACTAATCTGTGTATCATCATGAGGGTGTGGTAAGTTTCTGTTCTCGCCTCTTTCTCCTTCGGCAGCTATGTGGTATCTCCCTAACTCTGCCTACTCTCTCTATATATATCTCTTCCAGCCTGGCTCTATTCTGCCCTGCTATAGGTCAAATCAGCTTCTTTATTAACCAATATTAATAAAACATATTTACAGCATACAGAGGGGAATCCCACATGATCAAAGAAGAAAAATCCTTCTTCCCACAGCATGGTGGTGGGGTCATTTCCCAAAAGGAACCGTTTTTCTATCTTTTGTATCAGGTTGGTGTTGAAGCTGTCTTCATAGGTGCCACGCCAATTTGAAGTTGATTCAGGAATCCCAGCATTGCCTAAGGAGTACTTAGGCTGTGTGCATCGAGGGACTCTTCGTATCAGCCAACACGGAATTGGCCTGGAGGAGCAGCAAAGTGAGTGGAGGGAGAAAATGGACTACGTAGAAATACAGATACGTGGACATTACAGAACTACAAAAAATAAAATCCTAAAAAAATAAATAAATAAATAAAATAAAATAAAATCCTGTCATTTGCAGCAAGATGGGATCGGAGCTGAAGGCCGTTGTAATAAATGAAATAAGTCACAGGAAAAGCTATATGCCACGTGTCCTCTCATATGCAGAAGCCCAGAACAGCCGAACGAAGACCAGTCATACACGGAGACTGGAAAAGCTGGGCGGGGGAGACTAAGAGAGAGTGAAATAACACTCTGGAGCTCATTAACGTGCAATTAATGCACATCACCAAAACAAAGTAGGTATTTCTCTAAAAGAACCATTGGCCAGAACTGAGGGTTAAAGGGGGAAATGAAGATTTCAGAGGTCCTCAGACAGATCTGACCTGGGTTAGCAGTGAACTGCACATCTCACAGGAGGTCCCCTGCACTGCATCTTGTACCTGAAGAACATGGAGGCACTGGGATTCAATCATTGTTTTTTTTTTTTTTTCATGAACAGGCACAACATAATTGTATGAAATTACCTGATCTTTCCAGCTAGGAATTAGGATGTGTCCATTTCTTTCAAATACTATGTTTTCTGATGGAAACTCAGCAGGAAATTTTTAGATTAAAGCAATGCATTCCTTTTCCCCTCTAATAAGAAGTGATCTACAAATTAGTAGAGGCTTTGGGGAGAGGATGGAGCGTCCATTGGCTCCTTAACTCTGGATCGGGGAGGCAAAATCCCGAGGACTGGAAATCCTTAGATGTGGCCGTCCAAGGGGAAGAAGAGCTCTTTCACAGAAGTTAGGAAAGGGGGGAGTCATCCAGAGTCTAAAACACGAACTAGCAAGTAAAAAGTCAGAGCGCTGAAGTTGGGATGAGATAAAAACGTACTTATCAATTTTTAAAAGCCCATTTTTTTGAAGAGTTAAAAGTTAGCTATCGAGACAAGGTACTAAAATGTCAGTTCAGAAAGCTGGGAGATAGATCAGTTGATGAAGTACACACAGGACAGGCATGAATTCCTAAGTTCCCATCTCTAGCACCCATGTTGAAAAAGAAAAACAAACAAAGCCTGCTCATTGCCACACCACACAAGTCTGTAATCTTAGCGATTGGGGGTACGGAGACCAGGGGCTCCCAGGTATCAGGCACATAGTACATTATACTTTTCAATCCCATTTTACTCATGTAATTGTTTGAAGATAATGCTCTTATTGTTTGACAGATTTATACACGTATAAAATGTATTTTTATTATATCCCCATTCTCCTGACAACAACTCATTTAACCTTAATAACCCCATAAGTACAACAGTACAATAAGTACTCACTCAATTAGCATTATGCTAATTGTACTATATATAGGCAAGGTATAACCTCACTAAATAAATGCTTAGTTAATGTCCTTCAGTGTTGAGTATACACAGTTTCTATCAAATACAAAACAGGTTAATATGCAATGAGACTCAGTATTTGTCATTTCCAATGTGGGTTAGCCATTGACTTCATTTCAATTTCTCTTAATATTCGACTTCTCTTTTCCTTTTCTAAACACATTTGAAACATTTTTTTGTTTTGTTTTAAGGTCCACTGAGCATAAGATACACTCATAGAAGGGCTGAAGAGTTGGCACAGTGGTTAAGACCAGGTGCTGCTCTTGCAGAAGACCTGAGTTCAACTCCCCACACCCACGTTAAAAGGTTCCCAGCCTCTATGGGATCAGTTGCTCCACTCTGGACTTCTTTGGCCCCTGCCCTTACACGTATATGCACCCCTACATAAACACACACATACACACATAATTAAAAGTAAAATAAGATATTTTCAAAGAAACAATCAGGCATCATTAAGACTAAAAACAAAATCCCCCCCAAAAGAAAGCAAACAAATGCCGCACCACCAAATAAAAAAATTCTACAAAAATGTCCAGTATTGGTAAAGACAAGTCTTTATTTTCACAGAGGAACCTCTAGATCAGCTTTGAAAAAAAAATCCTCATAACTGATTCCCAGCCCCCAAGACTTTGATTTAATTGGTCTGGGATGCAGTCTAGGCACTGATGTTTTTAAGAGTTCCCAGGTGGCTCCATTGTGCAGCTGAGGCTGAAAGCACAGCCTGGGAACCCACCAGAGAGACACACGGTACATGGTGGCTGGCATGAAGGCAGTGGCTGCTGGGACAGGGTGGTGACCACTTCTTCTCTTGCTTTCATCAGGTGGCCCTTGCTATCGAGTGATAGCACACAGACAGAACAGGAGCACCCAAGGAACTTCACACTTGAATGGAGGAGCATGGACTCTGGACATAAGGAGGAGATTGAGCTAGGCATGAGGGATCCAGAGGCAGAGGATCAAAGGCGATAACATTCGGAGGGGATTTCAGAAGGCAGTTTTTAAAAATCTGACAATTTCTGAGCTGGCAAACCAAGAGTCCCAATGAGATGGTGTTGACTCCAGGACAAAGGGCTCTTGAGGATTAAGCAACAAATGATGGAGCAGTTTATAGGGATAAAGCTAGAGCAAGGTGCCATGATCATCCCTGCCTGGCGGGGCCCAGTGCAGTACAGCAAACACAATGCATATTCAGGCTGTCCAGGTGCCAGAGACCAGAGCTGCTCAAACGAAGCAGAAGCAAAAAACAAAAGAAAATTCAGGAGGGAAGAGAGTACAGAGAAGAAGGGGGTGAGGAGAAGCAGCTGAGCTGCTGAAGTCTCCTAGACAGAGAGGCAAGCTTCTCTGGGTTACAATAAGCAAGGGCACACATCGAAGACTGTGCATAACCTTAGGCCATGTAAGAAATTTAGCTTACGGAAAGAGAGATGGTCTCAGATATGCACACTGGTGTCCCTTCTTCCCAGTAAGATTGGCTGCGGTCCTACTGTAAGGTCTCTCTGAGGGGCTATATTTTTGCAAGCAGTTTCCTCCAGCAGGAAGTAAATGAGGGACCCCTGTTAGCATTCAGGCATCTGTACTGGACTGCCCTTGGGGTCCTGACAGGATGTGTCCTCAGATGCAGCCACTAAGAGCATCTCCTCTGCACAGTCACTACCCTCCCGTTTAAAAAGGCTCTGCCCACCTCCTCTGTCTCTCCCTTTCTCTCCCTCTCCCCCTCTCTCCCTCTCCCTCTCTCTCTCTCTCTCTCCCTCTCTCTCTCTCCCTCTCTCTCTCCCTCCCTCCCTCCCTCCCTCACAGTAAGAGGGCACAGTCCATCATGACCGGAAGTCATAGTAACAGGAGCATGAGGTGACTGTTCCTACCAGGTCCACACCTCATGGTCTCCATCTACTGATGGCCACTACCTCCACTCTCCCAGTAATGCAGGAAGCATCTTCCTTTCAATGTTCTCGCCATTTAGAAGGCAGAGGGCATTCACATCTAGGCTGTGGCTTCATCGTTCTGCTTCTTCCTCACAAAGCACACTGGTGTGATAAAGAGAGCTATTCTGGATCTCCAGTGCCCTCCAACCGCCACACCTCTTCCATGACCTTACTCATCCCCTCCAGTTCCATGGCCATGTTGGCATTCTCCCGAGACTTTGTCCCCAGCCTTCCCTAAACTAGTTTTGCTTGAAAAAGTTACAACTATAGTCTGATAGGTTGAGGTAGATCTGAACGTTGGTCGATGGGATTTAAAATTTGTGTCTTGTGAACCTTATAAGCTTACCCTCTAACAAAGGTCCCTGGAGAATGACTCAGCCGAGGCTCCATCATCCATGTCTGGGTCACCCATGAGAGATTCACATTCTTGACATCATGTACAAAGAGAGGAAAGACCCTTCACCTAAGCCAGCTATTTTAATTAGTTTTGTTGGGAAAAATGGAGCATTTCATTCCTGGAGACTTGCAAGAGGTCTTCACTGGGGGTGTGCCCTCAAAGGAGATCGTGAAACCCCACACTGCCCTCATTATTTTTCTTTTAGACCTTTCATCCAGGGGGTAAGCAGTTTGGCCCCTCGTGGACTTATCTTGCCTCCGGCCCAAAGATCTCAGATGGAAACTTCACTGAATGGTGAAACAGAGTAAATGTCTCTTCACTATGAGTTGGCCATCTCTTATATTTCTTTGGGTGACAGAAAACCGGCGTGAGTGGGTTGATGAGTTTCTGTAACTCAACAGATTCTTAGGTGTAAAGTGAGACAGAGGCTTGCTCTCTTGATACTCAGTCTCAACGGTTCTCAAGTGCCACCATTCATTTCTCTCCCCTTGTGTGCATGTGCACCTGCATCTATACATAAACACACACAGGTGTGCACTTCTCCGAAGCCACTAATTCCTGGTCTAACACAATCCCAATCATTAACTGTTTGCCCTCTGCCTTCTTGGTCCTTCTGATGCATCCTTCTAAGGACTGATCTTACGTTGGCCAGTCTTAAGGTGGGTGGTGTGGGTGACAGTGATACAGATCATTCTGCTGTCCACATTCTTTGGAATACAGAAAGTATTTGTTGCTTAGTTCTCTGCTCTGGAGGACCACTGTAATCAGAACAGCGGAGCTTTATTGACTTGTGAATTTATATTACTCAGTACAAAATATTTGCATGATCAACAATTATTAAAAGCAAGGTTTCCTATTTTCAATTTATATTATCCAGTTTTATATGTACTTCACAATAAGAAACTGTTCAGAATGCAGTAATCACAATTCGATGACCTTGAAGGAAATTACCAAGATTTACAAAGCCTGGAGGCTGCAGAGATGGCTCAGAGGTTCAGAGTTCTTACCGCTATTGCAGAAGACTTGAGTTCAGTTCCTTAACCCATGACAGGAGGCACACAGCCATCGCCTGTAACTCCAAGTAATGCAAAGCCCTTATCTAGCCTCCACAGCAAACACACACACACACACACAAGAAAAAAGATGAAATAATGTTTAAAGATCCACCAGAGACTCAAACAAATAGGGAAGACATTTCACCATGGCAGTACTTAATAATAATTATTCCCCTCATTTGAAATTTATGCTTTTGCTTCCAGATTTTATTCTAAGTAGTAATTGTTTGGATTGCTTTAGACATTTCCAGAAATTGAAAATTAGGAAATTATCCTTTTTTGTTCTCCCACAGTAAAATTTAAGGGAAAAATGACTATAAAATCTAGTAGTTGAATTTGCGTGTGTATATGTGCTTGTAATTGGACCCAGAACCTCTCTCTCAGACCAAGCTTATGTTCTGTCGCTAAGCTCCACCTCAGCCAGAACTATCGTTTTTAATGGCATCTTTGAATCTCTCAAGGAAAAAGATTCCAAATAAATGAATATGCTTCCAAACCAAAGATAGCGCGTTAGTTTGCAGAATCCAGAAATGGTCACACAAGATACATCTGGCTTGACATGTAATCCCTGCTGTCATATTTTTGGCTCTTTCTCTATCTTTGAACAATATTTTACAGAAACTTCAACCCAGAACACAGATACAGTAAATCAACTGTATCTTTCACTCTGGATCTTTTTTTTTTTTTTTTTTTTTTTTTTTTTTTTTTTTTTTTTGCAGAGTTGGCGAGTTTTGACAAAGAGATTTGGGAGCGGAGGCGCCTGGCAGTCCCATCGTAGATGCAGTCCTGCAGCTTTCTCCTCTACAGAGAAGGCTAGCCACAGGCATTGCTGGAGCAGTATGGCCCTCAGGAGCGCTTCATGTGCCTGCCTCAGCTGCCCTCATCCTTCATCCTAAGGAGTCATTCAATCTCTCAGCACCTTACCATCTGTAGCGGTACCACCCCAGCTAATAGTCTCAGGTTATTAGCTGCCCTTTGCATCCTCCAGTTCCTGTTGGTCCCCAGTCCATTGTCCAGAATGCATCCCAGTCCATCCAAATAGGAGTACCGGGTCTTTGAAATCCCTTCCACCCCGTGCTCTGCCATCTTTGCCTGGGTGTTCTTTCTCAGGCAGCCGATTCTGAGAGCTTCATCTCTGCTCCCTCCTCCTATGGAATTGCATCCTGGAAAAGTATAGGTGAGTCACTAAGATGGGATCGGGAGATATTAAGATGGTCCC
Source organism: Chionomys nivalis (assembly GCF_950005125.1). Taxonomy (NCBI): domain Eukaryota; kingdom Metazoa; phylum Chordata; class Mammalia; order Rodentia; family Cricetidae; genus Chionomys; species Chionomys nivalis. The sequence continues at coordinate 3,087,711 of NC_080109.1, read as the reverse complement.
TCTAATCTAGAGGAATTTTAACAATAAAGAGTATGTTGGCCTTTAGCTAAAGCTAGCTGTAGCAGACACCCATAGCCATTCTGTGACATATTACCACCAACATTCTTGTTCACCACTTCCTAAGTCTCAAGCTCTGGCCCATTGCACCCTTCGCACTGCCAGCCCAGTCATCTTACTTCTGAAAACCTAAGTACAACCACCTTTTATTCTCTGCCAACTTTTCCTCGACCCTTCCCTTCCCGTTGCTCTCTCTGCCTGAACGCTGCCTCCTGTCCACAGCTCGACCCTGAACTCCTCCTTTCGCTTGAAGCCAAACCATTAAAATTTCTAGCTAAGCTCTCATCCAGTACCTCTGGAGTAAGGGACCAAGTGAGGGCATAGCTCATTCTTCTACCACTGAGAAAAGCAAAAGAGGAGAGGCAAAGTTAATTCCTTTTCCTCCTGCTGTGGCAAATTCCCTGACAAACGCAGAGGGAAGGAGAGCAGGCTTATTGGCTCACAATCCTAGATGGCGGTCCATCACTGTGAGGAATGAAGTGTTGGGATCTGGAAGGAGTTAGTCACATGACATCCACAGTCCAGAGAAGACAGCAATGGATTGACACGTGCAGGCCTGCACCTGCTTAGCATCTTTCCCCCTTTTTGTTCAGCCCATGAAATGGAGTCACCCACATTCCCTTCAATTAACCCAGTTTTAAAAATTGGCCAGCCCACAAGACAACATAATCCAGACAGTTCCTCATCAAGACCTTTGCCCAGATGATTATACACTGTGTCCAGTTGACCATCAAAGAGGTTCCTGATCAGTAAAAACCAGATCTGTGTCCAATACACACAGGAAGCTCGTGGTAACACCGATTAGCCAGAGGATTACTATGTTTAACATATGGACAGTTTGTTTTTAATGCTGGCAAATTCCAACAGGAAAATATAAACTTGACATGAAGAAAAAAGACGAAAGGAAGACTTTCAGCTGGTTTTCAAAAGAGGAAACTCTACCATGCTCAATACAACTGAAGTGTCAGTAAAATGAGCCTTTTCAAGCACAAAATTAAGGGAAATGAGAGCATCTGATGTGAGAGAATAGAAGGGCGGACACTCGAAGAGCAGTTCAGTAGACAGACAGCTTTAAAAGTGTTTGTTCTCCAAAAATTGCCTAGCAGTAAAATTCTAGGTACAAAAAATGAAAACTACGAACTTCACCGCAGCAGTGACAGCCTGAAGGTCCAGAGAGAAGGGGATGCTTCAGGGAAATACAGTGTAGCCACAGGATGGGCTAGTGAGCAGGAAAAACAAAGCAAAAACAACAAAACCCCCTCAGATTATACAATGCATGGTAGATGCTAGGGAAATAGCAAAATAAATAAATAAACAAACTGTTACATTTCTTTTCTCTGTTATATCATGGTCATTGTAATTTAGGGGTCTGCCATTTTCCATGTTGAATAAGCATTATAGCTAGACTTCTTTTTAAAGGCCTGTATTGAAAGCATTGGTAAACTATTCTTACCTAGAAATCTAAAAATGTCTGGCAAAAATCCACTCACCAGGTTCATCCTCAGCTGTTTCATGAAGGGTTTTCCTGTTCCCTTTAGGGGCAGGGCTGCCGCTCAGTTTGTAGACCACTTACTTGGCACACCTGAAGCTCTACACTCAATCCTCAGCACTGCTTAAACTAAGAGCCTGGTATAAGCCTTAGCAAGTGGAGGCAGCAGGATCAAAAGTTCAAGGACCTCAGCATGGTCATAGGCAGCCTAGACTAGAAGTCTTACTTCAAAAACAATTTTAAAAGCCAATGTAAAGGATGAGTAACTGAGCCCATGCACAGGCCTGCCTTCCAGCTGGGGAAATGGGGAGCACACCCCCTCAGGTTCTCCTCCCATCCTGGCTGCCCAGCTGAGCTTGATATTTTTGGTTCATCTTGAGTCCATCAGGTAGACATGACTTAATATGTCATAGTCTATGTATGTGTGTATGTATGTATATATGTACACATATATCCCTTCCTCTCTCCTGCCTAGAGTCGAAGGACCCAACATCACCTAGAAGGCCATCTAAAGCAAAACATCAGACCACATTGCAGACTTTGAATGAGGAAGATAAACCCTTGGTGTATCTTATCTTAAGGCACAGCCTCACTTACAGTGACCGACATGCTAAGGTCCTGTGGACAGTAAAGACATCAGCACAGACATGAGCTCGGACACAGTTTAAATCAAGAAAAGGAAGGGGTAATGGGATGACAGGGACAGGGAACAGAGAACTGCAGCTCCAAGTGGTGCAGGGTGAAGCCACAGGATGGTAGGGGAAGATCTTCCAAATGACACCAAGAAGGAAAAAAGGTGTGAGTCACAAAAGGTGTGAGCCACAGAGCCTAAGACAAAGAATTCTGCTGTAGTCTGTATATGGAAAACTTGGACCAGCTACCCTGATAGTGACGTTTGCCTTCTGAGCAGGAAAAGCAAAAATCCTCAACAGCAAAGAAAGGGGTGCAGAAACATTAGGAGAAAACAGGATTTCCGCAGGTGAAAACAGGAAATGGACACAGGAAACCACTAGAAAAATAATGACCAAATATTCCCAGAGCCTCAGAAGCAGTGGGCCCACTCACGGGGTCACTTGCTTTGTTCTAAATCCTCCGTGCTTATGCTATTTGCCTGATGTGGTTTTAAACTTGAAACAAAAGACGTAAACTGCAACTCCTACCTGCAAACAAATCTGCAGTTGTGAATGGCACACAGCGGGTGGTACCGCCCCACTCATGCACAGGGGAGGTGCCGCTCCACCCCAGGGTAGTTACTGCCCCACTCAGGGGAGATACCACCCCCACTCTCTTAGAGCTGTTATTTGCAAAAGCTTTAGATTAGAAGCATTAGCTTTAGATTGCAGACTTTCCATTACGGTCAGGGGCCAGTTTTCCATCGACAGATAACCAATGCATTCCTGTGGAACTGATGCGGGCCTCTTTGGTTCCTTTAGGTCATCGGCAGGAACAGGATAAAACTTAAACCTAAACAAGCATGATGGTGCATGCCTGGCATTCCCAGCCAGGTGACCTGAGCTCCACCCTTAGGCTCGGGATCCACCTGCTGCAAAGAGAATCCACTCCTGAAAGTTGTCCTCTGTCCTCCGTGACAGATGCAATATATATGCATGCGCACAGACACACACGTGCACACACACATACACACACACTCTAAATAAATAAATGAATAAGTAAATATAAATGAATTATTTCCTGCCAACTGAGGAAATCACAAAATTCTCATCTCATGAAAGATTTTTTTTCTTATTAAAAAAAAAAAAGCAAAAGTCTTTCTTAAAAACACTTTGGAGAGAAATATGTTTGGGAAAAATAGTCTTCAGAAGGGCACTGAGAAGCCAGAGGGTAATGTTCTTCTCAATGAACAGGGACTTGGAACCGCCCCTTTGGTGACGTCACTAATAGCGGACACTCTGCAAGCCCCCTCTATCAAATGCCTATCCCTGTCTCACCAGGTTTTCACACTTGCCCGATTCGAGTAACTGTCTGTTCAGATTAAAACCTCCACTTCCTTTTCTGAGCACTGGAGATTCTGACTTGCAAGTCGCCGTTGCTGTGGTGCATGGGCCTGCATGTGGTTGGTGTGATGTCCGTGCGCACAAGTGTGGAGGCCCGAGGCCCACAGCAGGTGTCTTTCCTCAACTGTGCTCTGACTTTATTCTTTCATACGGGGTCACTTGGTGAACCAGAAAGTCATCGATTAGGCTGACTAGGCAATGGGCTGCACGAATCATCTTGTCTGATTGCTACTAACCCCGACAAGGCTGAGGTTACAGGCACCCAAAACATAGCTGGCACCTGGTGAGCATTCCAGAAATTCAAACATAGTGCTTGTATGGCAGGCACTTTCCTGACTGAACCATCTCTGTAACCCCAGTCACTCTTTTCCCATTCTCCTCAGGTGAGAAGACTCTGAGGAAGTGAGGAGAACATTTGGGTGATTGTCTACAGATCCAAGAAAGCTTGCTCCCCTCTGTTGACCATACCTGGTACTGTTCGCCTCCCTGGGTTTGGCTCCCAGCATCCTGCAGCCCAGACTGTTTCACGGGGCCATCTATGCTGACTTATTTTTCTGAGAAAGCATTTGAGGGTGATAAGGAATGTAGCGTTTGTTACTTGATGGTAATAACTCATAACCCCTGCCTCCCTGCCTTGGTAACAAGAATTTCATCGGAGTTGCCATAAGAATTCACTGGGGGCTCCACATGAGATACATCAAGCACACAATATGGTACAAACACGTCTGTCCTGATGTGCACATCTTTTTATCGTTAGAGAGGACATGGCAGCCGATGCAGACATCTTTAAAGGTGTAAGATGTCAGCTACTGCTTCTCAAAGGAGGGACAAAGACATCTCCCTGGGAAAAGAGCTGTGTGCAATGGGGCCTGACTTGGCTGTGCTGAATTAATTGCATTTCCAAAACATTCTTGCCTGAACCACGTTTCAAGAAGACCCTGGGCTGCAGAGGATGCAAACGCCTTCCACACACATCAAAATCAGAAGAGGCGCCAGATCCCCCCGTGGGATATTGTTTCTTTCCTGCCATTCATGAGAAATCTGGCCCAAGATGTTGCATTGCAGAGAAATCGGAGATGAAATGATCACAAAGTGAAGAGATGTTTAGCCTAGGGACAGGTATGTGTGTTTTACAGGAAAAGGGAAAGGGTCGACCCTAAGGTGAGGGAATGGCTCAGCTTTCTCTACAAGGGAGACAGAGAACTTGCTGCTGAAAATATAACAAGAACAGCCCAGGAAGGAAACCTGAGCTATTGCCGGAGTGTCTTCTCTGGTCTGAGCCAAATGTTCATCTGCATTGTCAAAGTTTGTTGAAAACTGAACAATCTATAAATAGAAACAAGCTTTAATGGTGGCTTAGAAGTGAGGACACCCCCAAAATGCACTTCCCACATACCCTGGGGTTTCAGGATCCAGGGAAAATTGCAGATTTAAAAACAGTTGAACTGGAGAGGTCAGCCCAGCCATGTGCGTTCCACATCATCCCAGCCATCCGAACCCCTAGCTGTCTAGAAAGGATTAAGAGTCCGCTCTCCTCCCAGGCCTATGAAAGGTCTATATTTCTGTTTAAGACAAAGACATTCTCTGGAGGACGGTGCTTGCCAACACTCTGAAGAAATAATCTCCCAAAATTCTTGCAGCCCACTGTGTTATGATTTCATCTCATGAAATACAGCCCCTTACATTAAACTCCATAAAACCAAATCCCGGAGGAGCGCCTCTAGACGCAGAGTAAGCAGCCTGCAGGTGATGCCCAGAAAAAGAGAAAAATGGAGCAGCCTCTTCTCAGAAAGCTGGGTCCCACCACTGGGACCAAATTTGTTTTGCCTCTTCAGAATATTCGCAGGCAATCGCTCGCTCTTGCACCCAGCAGACCATGCAAAGGCTTTGTGAATGAATGACCAGGCCGCACTTATGCAGCCTTGATCCCCCTCTGCAGAGAATCTTTTAAACTGAAACCACCCAAATTCATTCTGCTTCTCCTGTCTGTCTACAGATCGATCTCTACTTTTGCGTGTGCTGGTCAAATGTATCGACAGGAGGGTCAGCAAAGACAAAAAGAAATATTCTAGCTAACAAGGAATTCGCAGTTTCTGTTGTATGTTGACATATATTGTATATTTATATACACTGTATATAAATCCAGGAGCTCATGCTTGGGGAAACACAAGAGGAATTGGAGAAGTTGGAGGGGAAGGAAACAAATTGAGCACACTCATGTGTGAAATTCTCAAATTCAAAAAGCAGAGAGAGGCCCGGCGGTGGTGGCGCACGCCTTTAATCCTAGCACTTGGGAGGCAGAGGCAGGCAGATCTCTGTGAGTTCGAGACTCGAGACCAGCCTGGTCTACAAGAGCTAGTTCCAGGACAGGCTCCAAAACCACAGAGAAACCCTGTCTCAAAAAACCAAAAAAAAAAAAAAAAAAAAAGCAAAGAGACTGAAAACAAAAAAAGAAAATTTAAAAGACCAGGTAGAGTGAGCCATTGCCAAGACAGAAGAGTGGGTTCGTTTTCTGCCACTGTAATAATACACCTGAGATAGTGACCGTATGAGGGAGAAAAGTCGTAGTCGTGCTGACTCAGACTTAATCCATGGCTGCCTGGCCTTTCTGCCATTGACCCTCTGATGAAACAGGACTTTGTGACAGGAACATGGGACATAGGAAGCTGCTCATTGCATGGCAACTGGGAAATGGAAGAGACACGAAGGGACTGGGATCCCACTAGCCCCTCCGAGGGCACACCCCTAGTTACCCAACTTTTCCCCACTGTCTCATCCCTTAAAGGTCTTACAATCCCTCAAATCTAGAAAGTAGCAAAATCAGTTCCCCCCACACCCATACAACTGGATCCTTGATCCCAGAGTCCAGTAGGTCAGCATCAGAACATTCAACAAGCTATCCCAGGCCAGTTTCACAGTGCACATTCATGAGCTTGAGCTGGGAATGAAGGATTCCTAGGACATTCTCGGTGCTTTGCCCCTCTACCCACTAATTCCCCTTATGTCTACTGCACCCCTACTCGACCATCAGCACCATTTCCTAGTGACTTGTCTAAGAAGCCTGGCACTCCTGGGATCTCGGGTTCTTTACCCATTAAGCAAAAGAAATGCCAATTTCCCATCCCAGGAGTAGGTCTGCATGAATTTACCACCCGGCATTCTCTGTCCTGCAAAGACACTGACTGCACATAGGTTGCCACTTTGGTTGAGGAGCAGGCCTTCTCTTCTAACATCATAAAGAAGGAACACAAGCCAACCAAGCAGTGTTCTCCATGGAAAGTTCCAGTGTCTATCCTTCCCCAAGTCAAAACAACCTCAAAAGATAAACTTCCACTCTGAGGTCAAGATGACTCTCAGCATGTGCCAACATTGGCATTCATCAGATTTTTTAAAGGCCTTCTGTCTATACAAAAGAAATCTGAACTTGGGTAGTCACAGAAAGACTGTAAACAGTCTCTGAAACAGGCAAAAGCCTTCATGCAGAGTGAAAAATCATTGCCATCGGCTTCCTATCGCATATGAGTGGTGTTTTCGGTCAAGATCGACGACATCCAACAAAGGTAGAGGAAGACAAATGGACGAAAACCACATCACCCCGTGTGTGTATAATGAGCTACAGACTGAAGTTTAAAGAGCCAGGGTATCTTATTCCCACACATAATCTGTCTTCATCTAAAAGATTTAACAAAGTGTGTCATGGAAGGCTTAAGTACAGGGTTCTCCAGAGGGAGATTTTCAGCACCATAATAATGAGTTGGCGAGCTTCCCCCAACCTCAGCCCTGGGCTATGACACTTGTAGTTGTTTTCTCCTGAGCCTTGGGCCAAGTCTCGTTAGATTAAAAATGCCAGGGATAGACCATGGGGCAGCCTGAGTCACACACCACACAATTAAAGTCAGCATGACAGTCGCTGCAAAACCCTTGATAATCATCTCTTGGGAAGAGGAGCAAAATCCGAGGAGAATGGATAACCCTGGACGTCTCCCAATCATTCTTCTGGGGCTTCTCTAGGCCAAGGACAACCTGGGTGTGGCTCCTTTAGCCAGAACTTCATCTCCTCTCTCTCCCATCACCATTCTGTCATCAGACTGGCCACAACCAAAGGGCGCTTTGTCAGAAATGACTTGGCATGCCCCACATCTTTGTTCCTCTGAGCCAGGGAACTAGAAACCAGATTGTGTTCACTGTTGAATTTAAGTCTAGAACTTTGGACTGAAAATGTGGCTCAGTAGTACCAAAGCATGAGTGGATGCCTGGGTTTCACCCCTAGACCCACAGAAAGAGAAGGGTCTTACTTAGTCCTTAGTAGGTCATTTATAAGTGATGGAGATTTATTTCTCACATAGTTTGGAAGCTGGAAGTTCAAGATCAGCAGAGCTGGTGTCAGGGATACTCTCTGCTTCCAGGATGGTGCCTTGAGTCTCCAGAAAGGACAGAGGCTGTCTTCCTTCACATGAGAGGAAGGACAGAAGAGAATGAGCCCCTCCTTTAAGGCCTCCATAAGGAATCAGGTTCCACCCATAGGAGTTATGCCCCCATTACTTAATCGCCACCTAAAGACGTCACCCCCTTAATAATGTCCTGCCAGTGAATAAGTTTAAACACATGAATACTGGGAAAGAAATTCAGACCATAGCAAAAAGTAATCATTTCCTGAGATCTTAAAATACGTAAGCAAGAGCTTATCCCAGGATCCCTATGATCAAATGGATGGCCTTTGTTAAAGGGAGAGGACCACAAAACGAAAGAGCATGAGTGTATGAAGGGGATGTGTAGGGTAGAGGGAGTGATGTCAGGAGTGGGAGGGAGGCAAGAGAGCAGATGGAGTGAGCATAATCAGAACGAATTTGAATAAACAAATGTAAGTAATTTTGAACATTAAGTTATGATGAGGGATACCAGTATGAAAGAGAAAGAGAGAGAGTGTGTGTGAAGGGTTTTCCCCTCAGACCCTTGGCTGTGTTGTTCAAAGACAACAGGGCAAGGCAACACGAAAAGACAGCCGTCTGTATCTTCCAAAGTCACACTGATGAAAAGGGCTGTTCTGTGTCTGTAACAGGTGGCACTACTTGTAATCCCAAAGGGACTATTTTATGCACTGCTTTGCAGCAGAAAGTATGCCATTAGCATCCCACAGCACAAACGGTTTCAATGTGACTTACCTTGGGACAGGGATGCACACATATGTCCATGCAGTCCTAAAACTGCTTTTGTGAATCCCACATGCTGATAAAAGACCATCTGATGAGAACGTTGGCATGAGGGGCGCCTGTCACAAATTGACTCTAGCAGTGGTCACATTTCATTTCTCCTATTTTCTGTCAAAATTCTGCATACAAGGTTACATGTTCTGCTTTCTTGCTCTCCTCTGCTCATTTCTATGAACGTCACTAACACATTGCTTACTGTTTGTGTTTTCATTGATAAATAACATGGAATGCAAAAAATGCATATCAAAAAATGCCATATCCGGTAGGCATGTATTTAGCCATGAATGAGCTTAAGAAATAAAAGTCCCGCCTTTAATCCCAGCACTCGGGAGGCAGAGGCAGGTGGATCTCTGTGAGTTCGAGGCCAGCCTGGTCTACAAGAACTAGTTCCAGGACAGGCACCAAAGCTACAGAGAAACCTTGTAAAAAAAAAAAAGAAAGAAAGAAAGAAAGAAAGAAAGAAAGAAAGAAAGAAAGAAAAGTCCTTCACTACAAAGGCTTACACATATGTCTATTATTTTTGTCTCTAGCAACAAGAAGTCTAACTGCAGGAACAGTACCTGAGAATCCACATGAGAATCCACATGACTCAATCATTGGGGTCTTGGGATAGTTTTTGTCACCATAAAGAAGGGTGGAAAACCTAAAAGCTTCATCCTGAGGGAAGGTTGTGTTTTTGCATGGGAGAACTGGATAGTGTTGAGTCACAGGACCAGTAAGGTGAGAAACTGATCAAGTGTTTAACCTTTAGCCTTCTCAAGAGGTTAGAGATAACTGGCTAGGTGCAGGAGTAAGAGGGCAACTCCCAGCGCTGTGTGCAAACAGGTTCTTTATGCAAAACAAGTGCCCTCTACAGGCCGTGTGTTTCCCTGACTCTGTGTGGCTCAGTTTGTCTCCAGTGGTGTTCTTAGGCTCTTGGGCTTGATGCCTTTGTGTCCTCTTCACTTCAAGCTTATATTTTCAGAGCCCAGTGGCAAGGATGCCTTGTCTTCTGGCCCATGCAAGCTATTTGAAGTGAATGGCTCATGTTTCTAACCCAAACTTCTCTTCAATTATAATCATTTCCACACCAGATTTTTGCAAGTCGATTTATTTTGCTAGTAATCCTATTACTTTTTCTGTGTTTAAAATAGAGAAGACTGAGCTCAGATTCAAATCATGCCTGTCTGTATTGAGCAGTTTTAGCTGCTTTTGTGAAGCCTGTGACAATGGGGATCTCAGACATGCACTGCCGCTGGAAGGGTTTCAGATTTTGCTCTGAATCAGCTGACATCTATGTCACATATGCGAATATGAATATGGGCAAGCTAGGAAGGCAGTAACCCACTCAGGGAGTCTGCTATACACGCTCTACAGAAAAGGCGCTGGAGGCCAACGAAAGATCTAAATACGAGAATCGTGGAAGAATGCTGGGATGTTATATGAGATGCTTTAGAAGAAACGCTTAAACAAGTCATAGAAGTTAGACGCCATAGAGAAAAATATTGATAATTGTGTCTAAATTGTCATTAATACTGAATGAAAAAAGACAACAACAAAGCTATAAGGGCAAGACTCCAATGTATTAAAGATATTTGTAATTCATTTGGTTGATTTGTTTTAAAATGTGACATCAAAATATATAAAGAAAATCCATAAATCAATAAAGAAAATGACAGAATAGAGAAAAACATTCAACTTGCTGGAGACTTTGGGAGGCCAATAAATATTCAAAGGGCATTGTAAACCTTGCTTGTAACCAATGAACCAAAACAATTAATATGATATTCACATCCATCACACTGGAAAGACAGTGTGGTACATCTGTCAGTACCATCATGCAAGGGTCCAGGACTAACTCATATCCATTACACTGGAGAGACAGTGTGGTACATCTGTCAGTACCATCATGCGAGGGTCCAGGACTAACTCATATCCATTACACTGGAGAGACAGTGTGGTACATCTGTCAGTACCATCATGCAGGGATCCAGAACTTACTTACATCCATCACACTGGAGAGACAGTGTGGTACATCTGTCAGTACCATCATGCAGGAATCCAGGACTTACATCCATCCAGTTAGAGAGATGGTATGTCTGTCGGTAATAGCATGTAAGGATGCAGGAAAGCGAAACTCTTGTTAGCGAGAGATTCCAGTGGAATGGCCACAGGGGACTACCTAGCCATCCTCTGGGGCTCAGAACATCATCCATTCCTCCTCATAGTTCCCTGAAAAAACATCTTACAAATAAGCACCAGGAGGCATATACAAAGAAGTACATTGTATCTTTGTTTTTAATAATGAAAATTTAGAAGTGATCTAAAAGGAGAATTCAGAAAAAAATGCTGATTAATCATACAATGGAACACTATGAAAATGAAAAATAAAAGTGAAAATAGATGAGATCGCCTCCCCACATGGATAAAGTCCTGAACCACCCTCCACCCTCCATCCTGCTCAAACTACCCCTCCTTTGGATCTTTTTTTTTGGTGGGGGGAGAGTTTGGACATGGTCTCTTAGTAGTCCTGACTGTCCTGGAGCTCGCTATGCAAAGCAGGCTAGCCTCACTGAACCCTGCCTGACTGCCCCCGCCTGCTGGAATACAAGCTGTGTACGCCATCAGCTCCTTAGGTCCTTCCTGACTCACCCATACCATTGGAAACTTCCCCCACTTCTTCCAATCTTGCTCTGGCCCCCCAGAGATTCTGATTCCTGTCTGCCTTAGTCATCACAGACACCACCGCAGCAGCAGCCATGGTCCCCAACATCAGAGACTCTGCAATGCACTTGTTCTTGTTTCATCTTGTATAATTTGATAAGAGGAAGATCTTCCTCTATGTCTCTGTGGCTATTAGTCCTGAAATAGGAATTTTCACGTGCTAATTATTTCTTCATTTCCTCATATACAGAGTTTGCCGGAGCCTTTTCAGATGGTTCGCCGTGCCTTTTTAAAAAACAGAAAGTAAATTTAAATCGAATTGAATTAAGAGCTAGAATAATGCAAATGCTGTAAGCAAAATAAATTGCTCCAACACAAGTAGTGTCCTTCAGCTACAAATGTGTGCCCCCAACACTGCAAACTGCATAGTGAGATGCTTTCCTCACTAGGGGAGTGAGTCATACACCTTCCTGGCTTAAAAAATACCCCAGTAAGCCCTTAATTCTGAAACTGTATGAGCTTATTCTATGGATTTAACATATCCATCTTTGAGGAGGTTCTCATCAGCCTTACAACCACTGAAGTGCAACGCGAATGAGAAACGATTAGATGATCACAACAGTCTCTTTTCCCAGAAAACATGAATGCTCCCTCTACCCTCCTCCTGCTGTGTTCTGAGCCCCACGTTTTCCACCATTCCTGGATCTGTTACTTTTCGTTGCAGTGGGAAAAGGTTATGACGAAGAGCAATATAAAGAAGAAGCGGTTTGTTTTGACTTGTGGTTTGTCCTGGTAGTTGTTTTTTGCTTTGTTTGTGTTTGCTTGCTTGTTTTTGTCAACTAGACACATGCTAGAGTCATTTGGAAAAGGGAACTTCAATTGAGAATCTTCCCCAACCAGACAGGACTATGAGCAGACCTATGGGGCATTTTCTTAGTCCCAGCTCACTATAAGTGATGCCATTCCTGGGCAAGGGATCCTGGGGACCAGGAAAAGCAGGCTGAGCAAGCCAGGAGCAAAGCAGTGAGCAGCACTTCTCCATGGCCTCTGCATCAGTTCACACCTCCAGGTCCCTGGCTAGCTTTCCTGCCCTGAGCTCCCTGGCTAATGGACTGAAAGCCAGGTGAAACAAATCCTCCTCACCCCCAGGTTGCTTCTGGTCATAGTGTTTTATCTCAACAATTAGAGACCCTAACTAAGAATAGTTCTGGGGGGGGGTCCATAATGGTGGGGGAGGCACAGAAACCTGAGATCCACGTTAAACTTCTAACATGAAGCAGAGAGAGAAACCTGGAAGTGGGGCAAGGCTATAAACTCACACAACCCACCCCCCCATGGCATACTTTCTCCAACAAGGCTGTACCTCACAGCTTCCCAAAACAGAGCCACCAACAAGTATTTAAACAAGTATGCATGAGGCTATGGGAGACAGATTGCATTAAAACCACTGTCTTGCAAAGTTCTAGAGCTTCTTGGGGCCTCGTAGACTCATTTTTCACTAACAGTGTCTAATAACTTGAATTTGAATTCAAACTCTAAAGTCTAAAATTAGAAAAGTATTTAATAATATGTGTGTGCAAGTATGCACACATCGGCGAGAGAGAGAGCGAGAGAGAGAGCGAGAAAGAGAGAGAGAGAGAGCGAGAAAGAGAGAGAGATCACATCTGTAGCTAAAAGAACGGTCATGGAACCAGAACTACCAAGATCATCAAAGCTGTAACCATCCCGGCGAGTTTTCCTTCTTTAGGAGAAATTCACCACCTGGCCTGGATTTTAACAAATAGCATCAGACCAAGCCATAGCCTGAAAGAGTGCTTGGCTCCTGGAGGGTTGAGCATACATGATCCCTTTATTTGAGGCTAGTTAGCATGCTGCTTAAGAAATGGGCTCCAGAACTCAACCCACTCGGATATAGGCAGCACCAAACCCACTGGATCAGACGGTTGATTAGTTTTTTATCAAGCTTAAAGGTTGTTCTAGGACATAACGAAAACCAGAGTAGATAAGTTTGTTTCCACTACTTCTCTACATTGCAGAAACCAAATTATTTCATTGGAAAAACAGGACTGAGATGTAGCTTGGTGGTAAAATGTTTGTCCAGTATGTACAAGACACCATTGTTTTGTCCACAGCGCGTGCGCGCACACAGACACACACACACACACACACGAGGCAAGCAAAAGTGATACCTAAATACGATGTGTCATACTCTGTGTGACATAAGGTGTGTTTGAGGTGTTTCAATTTTAGTTCATTTGAGATTTGGTTTTTAGGGCCATATAAAATAACTGTTCTAATCTACAATTATCATAAGTAAACAGCCTACAAAGCTTATTTTTAAAAAAAAATAATAACTTAAACCAGACTTTCGTTTCAACTAAAAAGTTCCCAGGGGACTACATTTCACATGTGAGACCCTGACTTAGCTAAAAGGTTTATAAGGACACATGCAGAAATACAAGACCCCATTGGGTGATGAGCCAGGTCTGAAGCATAATTACGGTTCTCTCTGCTCTCCATTCTGCTGGAAATTGCTCCCAGGAGCCTGGGGGTGAGGTGGTTGGCAAGAACAACATAAATGCTTCACATAATATGACCACCTGGGTCCCCTTCCCACCAGCCAGCCCAGCCTAAAGGCCATGAGAAGACAGTGCAAAGCACTGCTGATATTAAATTAATGGGATATTTACTCTGTTTGGAACCAGTGTCAATGATTTGTCAAAGACTGTAGGGCCAGCTGTAGTTGGATCTGTCTGTGCGTTGTAATTGCTACCCGGTGGGCCTGTCTTAAGTACAATATCCCAGACAAAAATCTATGCACCCCAGTAAGATGTGTACTACATAGAGTCCAAGAACAGAAATTGAGATTTTTCTGGTAAAAAAAATGAATGGTTAATAATTTGCTGAAATTCCTCAGAAGTGTAAAAACCATACTGGGAGGCCAGAGTTTTGTAGCCTATTCCTTTGGAAAATGTTCCCGGATCTTCCTTTCATGGGACAGAGTGGAGATGTCTGTTCTTCTGCTCCCAAGAGAGACCTGCTGGTTCTTACAGGCCTCTGCTGGGTGCAGGGGTGGCAAGCATTTCTGTTGCCTTTGTTACCATCACAATTTAATCATCATAGCGCTAAACCTGACCATCTAGAGGTCTCAAATCTTCTGGACAAATGGTCAGAATCTCTAGAACACAAGGGTTAAATGTCAGGGTTCAGTCTCATAAGGAAAGTAATATTTAAAAGGACAATTATAGGGGGAAAAAATCATGTGCTTGTTTCTCTTGAAGACACTGTGGCCACCAGCACTGGTCAGCCACGTACACTCGCCTCTACTTAAGACAGCTGCATGGCTGAGCGTCGCAAGCTCTGAACAGTCTAAGACCGCAGTCGGGAAGCCAGACTCAGGAGCTCCCAAGTCATCCCTGATAGGTGAAACTCAGCTCTGCCCTGCAGCTTGCAGCAATACGAGTCTTCTACTGCTCAATAAAATCCCATCGTGCCCAAGAGTTTGCAGAGACATCAAAGGAGCAATGCAAATAAATAGCGATAAAGGAGCATGCCACATTTAATACAAGCACTCTAGAGTATACAGCCCATGCACATTGAATACAAGCACTCTAGAGTATACAGCCCATGCACATTGAATACAAGCACTCTAGAGTATACAGACCATACACATTGAATACAAGCACTCTAGAGTATACAGCCCATGCACATTGAATACAAGCACTCTAGAGTATACAGCCCATGCACACTGAATACAAGCACTCTAGAGTATACAGCCCATGCATGAGTCACAAATAAGCATGGCAATCTTTGTCTGCACAGAAGAGTAGTTCATTGAGTCATGTAGGGTGAACCTGTTGGCTTGGCCAGCTGTCTGGAATGATCTACCTCTAGCTGGTTGGAAATGAGGACTCATCGTAGTACAGTTGGCAGTGAGTTCCCATGTGAATGCCTTTCCAATGCCGTGGAAACTTACTGTGTGTTACTGGGAAGAATGAGATTCTAAGCCAGGACTTGCACAGATATCCCTGGTCTGGTCACGTATTCAGCCACGTGGAGCGTGCGTAGCTCATCTTGGTTTCAAATAGCAGAAAGGCCCAAGTGTTCAAGACACCATCCTGAGTCTATTCTCTCTCTTGTCTGACACTTTTGGGTCAGGCTCTGCTTAGCTTTTAAACAAAGATCCCTAGACATAGAGAGATGCCTTGTAGATTGCTTCGTTATGAAGGCACATGGGTACCAAATAAATACATTCAGACTCCAGGCTGGACACAGACAGACACAGTCAGAAAGGAAGGATTCCTGCCTCAAGGGGTTCATGAGGTGCTTCTAAGGCTTTGAGTGACTCTGCTTTTAAAACACACGCACACACACACACGAGAGAGAGAGAGAGACAGAGAGAGAGAGAGACAGAGAGAGAGAGACAGAGAGAGAGAGACAGAGAGAGAGAGACAGAGAGAGAGAGAGAGAGAGAGAGAGAGAGAACCCTCTTTTACAGAGGAGGAGGAAGGAAGACGGGTCTACTTTAAAAACTAGATCCTACTGCCAGGTACAGTGGCGCACCCTTTAATCCCAGTACTAGGGAGGCAGAGGCAGACAGACCTCTGAATTTGAGGCCAGCCTGGTTGACATAGGGAGTTTCAGAACAGCAAGAACTACATAGTGAGACCCTGTCTTGAAAAAAGAAAAACTAGATAAGTAAATAAATAGAAAAATAAACAAGCAAACAAGTAAGCAAATGAACAAACAAATAAGCCCTTCACTTTCCCATCACACCAAGACTGGAAAACCGCTAGCTCTTCCTGATCTTGACCGTTATCCCAGTTTTCTCAGGGCCCTCAAAGATGCTGACATCCCCAGACAACAGAAGCAGTATAGAAATATATCATCCACATTCCCAAGAGGTGGGATGAATGATTTTTGGTCATTGGGTGGGTTATGGATGTTTGTCATTGTTTATGGAGGTTGGTTGCAAGTTGTTACTGGTCATGGTCAGAAAAAAAAAAAAACTAAGCAAAGGAGTTTAGATTCAAGGCTTTTTTTCTGAAAAGGAAAAAAGGAGCATAGGAATGATAGGGCAAAAGGGCGGATTGTTAACTCTACTTCTAAACTAAAAAAAACTATTAGCATCAAATATTTTACATTGGTATGGATTTTTGCATATTGATACAACTTTAAGATTATTTGTTTTATATATATTATATGTTGTTATATATAATATACATACTACAAGGTGTTATATCTATGCAACTCATTTAAAATTGTAATATAAAGTTCTAGTCCTTAAAAGCTATTATTATAAACTGTTCAGGATAACTAAGAAACAGGTTAGTAGTTAGTAGTAGTTAGCCATCTATAACAATCAAACTTGTAGTCGTGTTAGGTATGTTTTCAAAGTCAGAGATATATTTTAGATAGAAAGATGGTCTTAACTTCAGAGATCTAGAGAATATGTTTTAATAACATCAGGCTTTTCATGACAGTGAGACATATCTGCTCCTGACAGCACCAATATACTGCAGAGATGATGATGAATATCAAAAAAAAAAAAAAAAAAAACCTCCATATAGAGCTGGCTTTCTTTGTGACAAAGTTAGCCATTGGGTAAGAAACTTCCCCTTGCTTCAACCGCTGACAGCATGCTGTCCAATTTGGTCAAGAAGGACACAAAAGAAGATAACTGCCAAACTTTGCCAAGACACAGTAAAACAGCACTTCAAAATTCCTGCTTCACAGAAAAGTCTGTCAGATATTCTAGGCCTGTAAGCCAAAGATGGCTGCCCCAATGCTGCTAAAGAATTGTGGATATCTGTGAAGGCAGTCAGATGTCTCTCATTTCTATAGTTGTGAAGTTGTTTGCTCTGCACTTCCTGTTTACTCAGGTAATGTTTTATCTTTCTTGGGTCTCTGATGGGATTGAAGACTAGATAGTTGTACCAGTCTCTTTGTTAATGAATTCAGAAAGGAAACTTACAAGAGAGATGTAAAGATTGAAAGACATAAAAGCTTAAGTTGTTTATCTAAGGAAATGTTGTCCTCCCTACCCCCTTATCCCAACAGCCTCCAGCTGGTGAGGAAACTGTTTACCAGCTTTTGCCAGCTACAACACTCAAGAAAGTGGACCCCACACCTCTTCTGAGCAGCACAATGGAATTGACTCTATTTACAAGGACATAGGAGAGCCATCCCAGAAAACATGAGCATAGGAGACCTGGCCCTGAGATGCCCTATTGCCCCATCAATGACTGAGGCAGGTAGGTGAGTGGACCCTGAACTCATAAGAGCAAGATAGCTGCTCCTGCCCCCTGCCCCCTGCCAGCTGCAATGCTTGGGAGAGAGGCCCTGCACCTACCTCACCTAGGCAGCACAAAAGCACCAATCCCATTAGCAGAGGTTTGGGTAAGCCATCCCCAAAGTTGCAAGTATGGGGAGCTGTCTCCACTACTGGTCTGTTGGTGGTAGAGAGAGAGATACTGCCTTCACAGATATCCACAATTCTTTAGAGAGAAAGAGAAAGGGAGGGAGAGAGAGAAAGGGGGGGAGGGAAGGAGGCTATATATGATATATATATATATAATAGATAAGGTATATATGTGTATATGTATATATAATCCAATATATAAGAAAAATATGTGAGATTTGTCTGTCTGAGTATCTTAGGGTTTCTATTGCTGTGAAGAGACACCATGATCACAGCAACTCTTGTAAAGAGAAACATTTAGTTGGGGTGCCTTATAGTTTCAGGGGTTTAGTCCATTACCATCATAGTCAGAATCATGACAGGAAGCAGGCAGACTTGGTGCTGGAGAAGGAGCTGGAAGTTCTACATCTGGATCCACAGACAGCAGAAAGAGAATGCCACACTGGGTGTGGTTTGAGGCAGTGACACACTTCCTCCAACCAGGCCATGCCTCCTAATAGTGCCATTCCCTATGGGCCTATGGAGCCATTTTTATTCAAACTGCCACACTGAGTCTGACTTATTTTGCATAAAATGGTGTTCTCCAATTCCACCCATAGCCTGTAATGGCGTATCTTCACGCTTCTTTACCTTTGACTCGCTCCCTTTTTACACATACCGTATTTTGTTTAACCCTCCATCTCTGATAGGTGTTGTGAAGAGTGCAGCATGAACTCGGGTTTGCAAGTGGCTCTATGGTACCTGACTTAGGTTCCTCCAGAGAAAAGGCTACGACTGGTTGAGCTGGATCCTATAATGGTGGTAATGATGGTTTTAGCTTCCACGGTGGCTAGTTTCCATTCCTGTCTCAGTTCCTCTTCTCCACACCTCCACCAGAATTTGCTGTTTTCTTGATGATAAGATCACAATAGTTTCAATGTGTATATCCCTGACTGCTAAGGATGCTTGGCATTCTTTATAGATATATTGTCTGCTGGTATTTCATTTTATAACTGTTCTATTTCCTCGCTTTTTGGATGGATGATTAGGGAATTTGATGTTTAATTTTTTTGGTTCTTTATAGATTCTAGATATTAATCCCTTCTCAGGTGTACGTTGGCAAATATTTTTCTCCTATTCTATAGGCTGTCTCTTCACGCAATGACTTGTTCCCTTGGCTGTGCAAAAGCTTTTGAGTCCCAGCCAGTCCCACTTGTCAGCTGGTGACATTATTTCCTGAAAGACTAAGTCCTTTTCAGAATGTTCTTGCATGTACTTAACACTTGAAGCATTTTATCTGTTTGCTTTGAGCAGTTTGAAAGGTTAAAATCTTCTCAGAGGTCCTACTGTTTTATGAAAAGCTGCTGACTTTTGTACTTTGATTTTTTTTTGTTTTTTTTTTTTTTTGCTGTTTTATTGACATTATCGCTTACCAGTGTTTTCTAATGAAGTCATGGGATCCTCTCAGCATAGGCCGTATCATCACTGTGATGGCTGAACTTCTTCATTTTCTTTTGGCATCCCTTTATTCCTCCGGCCATCCTGCTGCAGTTAGGACTACGAGCACTATCTTAGAGGTTCCTGGGCTAAGGCACTTCCCACTAGAGCAGGTTTGATCCCCGGTACCCATGTGGTAACAGGAAAGAACCAACTCCTGCCAGTTTTTCTCTGGCTTTCACACCCACAGCACAGCACAGCACATGCATGCTCACACTGACCCTACCCTCATGTCTACCTCACACAACAGATCAATCAATGCAACTTAAAATTATTGGGAGCATGGACATATCGCCAGGGAAACCAGGAATGCTAAGCCTGCGGGATTCCCCTCAAAGGGAAGGACATCTAACCTATTTTCCATCTAAAAAGCCTGGTGTTCGGCCTTATCTGTGGGCCAGGCCTACCAAGCATCCACACTAGTACAGAGGTGGCTAGTAGTTCTTTATATAACCAGGGGCTTCCCCCAGGCTCCCACAGCCAGGACTGGAGATGGCTAATGGCCCAATGACCTCTATGCTATCTGTATGACGGAGACTATCCCAGAGCCTTCCTTGGGCCCTTAAGCTAATAGAGGTAGCTTATCTCTGGAATCCATCTTCTTAGGGGAAATAACTTGTACTTTGCGAAGAGTTTTGATGTAATTACGCCTCCTTGAGCCCTGGGGTTTGTATTACACCAGGAAACCTTTTCCCAAATTGCACAGTATTTAAATATGCTGGCAATAAACCTCCTGGCATCCGACTCTCTAGAAGTTGATGCAGCCTGGTGAAGTCCAGCTGAACCGAGTTTTCTTTCTCATCTCTTCACGGTTCATTCCCCTGCCTCTCACGATGTCGGCAGGGTCCCCCTCACAAAATCTCAAATATGGCATTAAGACAGCATCACAGCTGTAACAGAATGCATCCGGGTGCCGTCAGATGAACCCAGGCACAGTGGACAACGAGCAAAGGGGGGGTTCCCAGTGGAATGGTAAGAGCGAGGATGACCTGCTGGCTCGTTAGTGAGCTGAGACCAAAGCATTGTCTCCAGTACTGCAGATCCAGAAACGGCACTGAGTCTGTGCACACAGGATTAATCGGGTGATGTCCGCATGCCAGAGACATTGGTAATGAGTGACGGCACAATCATGTATGGAAAGAAAGGAAGCTGATGCCCCTGGGGACTCATTTCTTCCAACTTCTGGGAGCTTAGGAAGAAGTTGACTCAGCAAGTCTCACAGGACTAATTCCAGATGCCGAGTCTCAAAGACTCCCTAATGAGGCCTGCTCCTCCACCAGGAACTTGTATGGCTCCAGGGACATAGAGGCAAGAGTATCTCTTGATCCACATGTTCCTGGGCTCAAAGCTCACACTGGAACTGTTCTGACAATGAGGTGAAGGCGGCATCACACGGTCAATCAGCATACTACTACCTCCATTGAGAAAGTCGGACCGGAGGAAAAACTAAAACCTGCCTGCTAACCAAACCCTGTGCTGAGGGACATTGTGGGTTGACAGTGTGGCACCATGCCATGTGTCCTCATGCACCGGCACACACTGAGTGGTATCGCAGGTGTGGGTTCGCTCTCTGTGCACGTGGCCCAGCTGACGTAGGTCTCTGTGGGATAACGAGCATTTAGAGTTCCTATTCAACCTGCTGCCTGGCTCCTCCACTGTCACTTGCATTCCCACAGGAGTTCCTGTTTCGTGTTCCTACTGCATTGGCAGAGGTCAAGCCCGTTCATGACCCTTTGACAAGACAGCCTACCAATACTATGGTGAACACAGCCTTGCTAACACCTGAGGTTGATGGTTATCCCCTAGCACCCCCCAGCATTCTGTCCACCTTGGCACTAATACAAAGAAAACCCATCAAAGGTGCACTCTTTAAATAGGGCAGCTGTTTTCGTGGCCAGCAACCCCTTGTCCATCACTGTGCCCTGAAGGCTAAAAGAAGCCGTGCCTCAGCATGGTCTGAGACCTTTGAGGCACCATGGTGTGATCTGCCCTTCTTTCCCACCTGGAGAGGTATCCCCAGTACTTTACCTCCTGTGAGTAAGGATCCCAAGAGGCTAACAGAATCCATATCTCAGCATGAGACCTCTGAGGCTCATTGATGGTCATTGGTTGCCCAGCCTCAGTTGTCCCAGAATACTGAATTTCAGTACAGTGCAGGCCTTTCCACTTCCATATCCTGACATCTTATGTTGAAGTCCCAATTCCTAGCACTTCAGAAAGTAGCCACGTTTGGAAATGAACGCTTATCTGAATGACTGCACATGACTGGTGTCCTAATAAGAAGAGGAGGCGCAGACACAGACAGATGAATGTCAAATAGGAAAAGACAAAGAGAGGGGTCTCAGAGGACACCGGCCCTGCGGAGCCCTGATCCTAGACTGGTGGAGAAGGCAATGTCTGGTGGAAGACCCCCATCTGGGTATTCTCTTATCACAGCCCCAGCAAACAAGTGCAGATTGCTGCCCAACTTGAGGGTTTCTTGGCAAGTGCAGGACACAGTAAGAAGAGACTATGCTGAGAAATAGCTCAGGAAGGAGTGTTCATGCCCGGGGGAATTCAGAATCCATGTCAGCATCATACTGGATGGGAGTCAAAGACCAACTGGCCTCCAACATCTTTCCCAACACTTAGATTCTATCGCTTTGCCCTGAAGACCTAAATTTCTCTATGGGAAAAAAAAAATGTGTCCTCTATCATCAAACACAGTTGGCTTCTACAACCTAGAAATTAAAAATGTGTGAAGATTTTCACTTGGTTCCCGTGTCTCTCCCTCCTTTGCTCTTTAATTGATGAAATTCATGGTCTCTTACAGCAGTCACCGTGTTCTTCCTGCTTTGGAGACATGAGTGTTTGAAACTGGCTTTGAGAGGCAGATAGGAACCTGCCCAAGGAGAAGAGAAGGACTTCTCTCCTTGCCGAGAAGGAAGTGATAACCCCATCTTCCCTAACAGGGTCACAAGAGGGGAGATGGGCTTTGCGGAGCTGCAGTTGCCATGAAGAAAGCGTATTTGAGCATCTTCTGCCAGGCTGGAGAACCACCAACCCTGCCCCACTGTGGTGGGTTCAGTGTAGGGAAGTGTCATCTACTCTAGGTTATGAGTAAATCTAATTCTACTAAGAGAAAAACATAGCAAGAATAATGGTCCCTACCAACAGCACATTTCCATCTTCATTCATAAGTCCCACTTCTCGTGCCATCCAATCGTCTATAAAAATATAACTGAGAGAACTTGTTATGGAATGGGGCTGTCTATCCCTTCCTGCCCCATGCCTTTCTTTGGTAAGAGTGCTAATGAGTCACAGCGGCCAATCTCAACAATTGACAGGGCTGAGCGGTGTCTCAGGATCAGGAAATCACACTTCTAGGTGTGTCTGTGAGATTTCCAGAAACAATCGACTAAGGCTGGAAGGGCCCACTGGAAATGTGCATGTCACCGGTCTACACTGTGGTGGTCCTAATGAAATAAGAGAAGAAAAAAAGAAAGCCAGCTAGCATCATCTTGCTCCTCCCTGGCCTCCTGCCATGAGCTGCTCAACTTCATCCCCCCTCTGTGGTGGATGAGACCAGAGACCAAAATAGCTCTTTCTTTCTCGAGTAGTTGCGTAAGGTATTTTATCACAGCAACCGATAGCTGACTAACACACTCATAAGTATGCATCCCCAGGTGAATGGTGATCTCATTTAAAAAGTTAACACATGATACAGATATCTCTGAACTATCTATGTAATTAAAAATGGTCTAAATGACAGGCTTTATGTTATGAATATTTTAATGCAATAAAAAGATACACAGAGTATTAATTGGAAGATATTGCCTGTAACCATCTTAGGTCTTCTAAATGGACAATTAGGAGAATTTTGTTGAACAGGATGATGGGCAGGAAGGGGGTTGGTAGCATATTACATATACCCAAAGAGAAATCGGTGTCTTTTGTTCAGACTGATACAATGACCTTATGTGCAAAGTGCTAGTCACATTGCCCTGGTAGATTTCACAGGGTCACACCCTTTGCTGCTTAGAATTTTCTACAAGGTATTTGTCTATGGTTTTTGAAAGAGGAGGTCAAGGTCCAGGGTAGGAGGCCGAACTCCAGATGTTGCTGCTCACACTGTCAGAACCAAACTCACTCTTTCCACGTGGACAGTAACTGGGAAAGACAATGGTGCCATTCCAAGAAAAACCCTCTGTTCGGCATCTGCCTTAAGTATGTGATGTCTTGTTTAGCTTTCAATACAGAACCCTAACAGACTACACTGATTATACTCTTGCTGTATGCAAAACACACCGTGGTCTTGGGGGTATGGCGAACGCCTGCCGTCACAGGCTTAGACTCTGGATGGGTTGACAGCACATGTTTCTAATTAGCAATGGTTACCCTGATGAGATTACCAGGGAAGATTAATTACAAGGATCCTTCTTGGCGTGCCCGAACTGCTCCCCTCAGTTAATATTTCAGCTTCTTGTCGTCTATTTTGTAATACAATTTTGACTTGCAATCCAAATTCCAATGACAGCAACATTTTGAAAAATAACTGGAGATCGTTCTAATTTAGTGAGCTTGACTTTCTTTTCAGCGTGTGAGTCAGGCTTGTTTCCTGCGATGTTAGCGTGGCCTTCGGTCCTGACCCAGTCCTTAAGGGTTGAGGAAAGAGTCCAATTCTGCTGTTGAGCTGGGTCAGTCTCCCGACACCTCATTCCATCCATGTGCAAAGTCCCCAGCCGCAGCTCCTGCGCGTGGAGCCGGCTGCCACAGGACACTACTGGCTGCCTGGTGAAATGAAAACAATAAATAACACATACATAAAGTACTTACTGTGCGCTTTGTCTAAGTGCTTTATCTTATTAAGTCTCACCGGGGACTACCGTGGTTTGGATAAGTGTGCATAGAGGACCATGTATTAAAGTTTTGGTTCTCAGCCAATGATTCTTTTGGGAGGTGGTGAGCCATCTCTCCAGCCCCAACAATAGTGACTTAAGCACTACTCAAAACTGCTGTTGTGAAATGTATGTGTATATAGAATAGCCCTTCATGCTGCCTCCTGTATATAGTTTCTTTCCACCTATAGCCACAAGGTAGGATTTGTATTATACCCCATCTGCATTAGAGGGCCTTATGGCCTCAAATCTTACAGATTTGTCCAATGGATGTGGGTAAAAATGACGTGTACCACTTCCAAATGGAAGCATTTATTATCTAGTAATAATAAATAATAAAGAGAGCTCTTGAGCTCTCTCTGCCTATCCAGCAACTGTGAGTGCATATCTTATTATAGCAGTTCCAAACACAACACTGCTGAGAATTCTGAGATGGGAAAACAGAAATCTTGGCACTGAGAAACAAATTTCTGTTGTTTGGTGGCAATCGTTATAGCAGCATAGCCTTGCCCAACCTGACTAATACTGTATGTGATCTATGGCTGAAATTACACTGACGGCCCAGCCACATACAAAACTTCTTAAATAACTTCCTTGCCCTATCAACGCCTACAGATCATTTTAATGATAGCATTGTGAAAATGATTACTAATGCGTAGTTCCAAGGACAGTTGGGAAAGAGTGTGTGGTAGTTTGAGTGAGAATGGTCCTCATAGGCTCATGTGTTGCAATACTTGGTCCCCCTGTTGCTTGAGCTGTTTGGGAAGGATTAGGGGGTGTGGCCTTGTTGGAGAAGGAATGTCATTGTGGGCAAGCTTTGAGGTTTCAAATTACTCACAGCAGTTAGAGCATTCCTCTCAGCCAGAATGAAACACACCTTTAATCCCCGCACTTGTGAGGGAGATGCAGGCAGATAGGTCTCTGTGAGTTCTAGGCCAGCCTGGTCTACACTCCTCTCTCTGCGCCCTCAAGATGTGTGCACTCAGCTGTTCCTGCCTCCTGCCTTTACTCTGCCATCACTGACGCACACTCTCTGAAACTGTAAGGTCAATTAGAAGCTTTCTTTCATGCATTGCCATGGTCATGGTCCTTTGCCACAGCAATAGAAAAGAAACTAATGTGGATTGTTTGCGTAAACCCTCATTCACAATGTATCTCTTTGATTCTATAGAAGAGAATGGTGGCAAGCAGCCCAGCTGTCAGGAGCCCCATCCTGCAGCATAAGGAACAGCCCATGGTAGCTCAAAAGTCTAAAACCTTATTTAGACAAACTAATTCTGAAAGTGGAACCTAGATAGGCATAGCATGCAAACACCTTCCTTCCAGCAGGAAGGTGCTTTATCAAAGGGCTTTGGGGAACACCTTCTGAGCAAAGCCAGTGCCCCCCCAAAGCCACGCTTGCCGCTGCAAAAGCTCGGCCTCATTACTCTCCCACTAAGCAAATCAGGCTTTCCAAGGACATGCTCCAGGCAACTAGAAAGCCCCGCTTCCCAGAGCGCATTCCTGTCTGCACAAAGGGATACTTGAAATACATGAATGGGAAAAATGATTCAGAAAAATAAGGATGAACCCTTCTCAAATTTTAACCACACCATTTTTGAGGTTAAGAGGAAAGTTCTATTGGCTTTTTTAAATTTTAATTTAAAAATCAAAAATTCCTCCTTTCAACCAAGTTGGTATGGGAAATGTCATATTGAGGGAAACAAGAAAAATTCTTTTTGAGATTTGGCAAATCTGTCCAAATGCCAGAAAATATTATGATCAAATTTCTGTACCAGAAGAAATAGAGGCAATGGGGGTACCCATTCAGAAACATCTCTGTCACAACACACAGATCTCAGGCATTGCAGTTAGCAGCACTCTTGGGGACACAAGCAAGAGGGCAGCCATCATGACAGCGGCACACTGTTGACCAGGCATGGTTAGAGTAGATACATAAAGGTAGTTCATTATGACATAAGTTTCCATTGACATATGATAGGTTCTTACAAACTGTAATGTACCTTCTGCTCATGTTTTTAATTAATGTGTGTGTGCGCTGCAAGTGTTTACATGTGCACATGTGGGAACCAGAGATTGATATCCGCTTTCTTTTCTCAACTGCTCTCCATGTTATGTCTTGGGGCAGGGTCTCTCCCTGACTCAGAAACTCACGTATTCAACCAGACTAGCTCACCAGCTAGCCCCCATCACTCTCCTGCCTCTGCCTCCTCGGCACAAGGATTATACATGGGCACCTTCAGATTTACACAGGTGCTAAGAATTCACACACAGGGTCTCATCTTGTGTAGCGAGCACTTCACAGACTGAGCTGTCTCCCAAACCCTTTACTTGCATTTTTTTAAATGAAACTTGATGAGCATTCACTCTTGAAATGAAAAGAATATCATTGTTGTTCACACATTGGGATTTTTTTTTCTTTTTTGTAGATCAGGGTAGTAAAATTAAAGAGATTTCTATTAACTCCTTTGTGATTGTGTGTAGTAAAACTTTTCAAACTTCAAATGTGGATTACAAACAACAGGGTCCCACACCATTCCTTTTTAAGAGGAGCAAGCCCCGAGTGATCAGTTTGACTGTATATACTCTGCATATACTCCTGTATACACTCCAGTCTGTATACACTCCAGTCTGTATACACTCCAGTCTATGTATACTTCTGTATACACTCCAGTCTGTATACACTCCAGTCTGTATACACTCCAGTCTGTATACACTCCAGTCTGTATACACTCCAGTCTGTATACACTCCAGTCTGTATACACTCCTGTATACACTCCAGTCTGTATACAATCCAGTCTGTATACACTCCAGTCTGTATACACTCCAGTCTGTATACACTCCAGTCTGTATACACTCCAGTTTGTATACACTCCAGTCTGTATACACTCCAGTCTGTATATACTCCAGTCTGTATATACTCCAGTCTGTATACACTCCTGTATACACTCCAGTCTGTATACACTCCAGTCTGTATACACTCCAGTCTGTAGACACTCCAGTCTGTATACACTCCAGTCTGTATATACTCCAGTCTGTATATACTCCAGTCTGTATACACTCCTGTATACACTCCAGTCTGTATACACTCCTTCTCTACTTTCTACAGTAGCTACCTATCGGTGAGGGAATCAGTGTGCCTCATTAACCTCATGGGCCAGATAAATTCCTTGTGCATTTATGATAATTTAGGGAATTCAAATACATTTTCACTTTTCATTGCCACGGTAACTGTACACATGTGTGGAGAGGTATGACATTTCCAGACATGTATGCAGTGTGTGATGACAGATCAGATGGTGACCACAAACACCCATAATTTCTCTTTGTTGGGGAAACTCAAAACCACTTATGGCTTTTAAGGCAGACACGTTCTTCTCTGAAAGCTGTTTATGAAGCAGACAAAGAACCACTCCCCTTGGCAGGTTAAGCTGGTCTTACATGAAGACAAGGAGCGGGCCTCTGAAGACACCTGCACAGGCTTCTCTGACCTTCCATAAAACTGAGCACACACTACTCAAATGGGACCAGCAATCGATCAGTCTTGGTTTCACCGTTGCTTTCCTGGGCGCACACATTCCTCCCCCATGAAAATCTCCTGTTATCTATTTATGACTAGGAAAATGTTTATGCTCAGAAAGCTGCGTCATCTTCAACATGAAGATAAATGAGGAAGAGAAGAAATCTTACTTTTATCTGCCAATACTAAGTCAAAAAGAAACTCTCCTGAAGTTGGGAACATTTTTAAATTAATATTACAGAATATGATAGAAGTCTTTTGATTGGGTGGATGGAATTAAACCCCCGGGAACTTGAGGGGATTCCCTTCAAGTGTTAGGCTGTGTTGCCAGTGAGGAGAGAGGCAGGGTAGCCTGTTCTGCCTGTGGTGACATAGTGACATCCTGTGACAATCACTGTCATGTCTACACTATCTGTAGGTTTCTTCAACTCTTGTGGGAATGGAAATGCTACAAAGTAACACTATTTTTCAAAACTTTCAAAATGAAAATACACAGCAATATGATCTGATTTTGAAGCTGGGTATGAGACAAAGCTACCCCCTCTCTCTCTTTTTCCCCTTTGTGGTCCCTCCTGCACCATTTCCTCTGAATAGAGCAAGAACTTGAAGATTTCAAAGGTTTTAGCTTACTACCACCAAGCAGAGCGTTCTCCGACATATTTCCAGCATTTGCTACAGAGAAGAATCTATCTGAGGAAAACCAGAGACTGTCTTGTTTAGCTTCAGTTTTAATGCAGAAATATGAAAGCAGAGAAGGGTTTCTGAGCCCCTCCAGATAACACACTATCGGCTTCAGAGCACTCTACAACTGACTTTCTTCCAGGCTGGGACTTGTTGAGAGCCTCTTTAGCAAATTAAAACTCCACAGAAACAAAGGGAAAGAGAAAGCTTTGCACCGTGCGGCCAAGAGGATCACCAGACACTTACGGACTGGCCAAGGACCAGGAACCCAATTTAACATTTGCAAATGTTTCTGTGAAATATTTGGCTCCTCCCTGTACAACTGGAGATTTACAAACTATTAGGGAACATTCGGCTTACTAATGAAACCCTTATAAATACTAAGTGCCAGTGAACTCAGCCAGGGTGCTAAGTCTGCCTGGGCTGGATGCTATAGTCTGAAATCATACGCTGCATGCTTACCCTTAGACCAGTCCAAATCCTGCCTTTGACTAAAGCTGAGCTTGTCATAAATTGATGAGTCAATTGAATGATCCTGACAAATGTCTTTATTTGGGCTGTGAAAAAAAGAGTACCAATTATAAAAACCCAAAAAGGCAAATTACAAAATATGGAGTAGCATCCCTGAAAAGATAACTCGGTAAGAATGACGGAGCTTTCCATTCTGAAGTCTGTCTCTGGGAAGGACATTCACACGTGCAGCTCAAGTTCCATCTGCTGGGGTTTGCCGCCTTTGTTTGTTTGTTTGTTTGTTTGTTTTAAGCAGGAACAGTACAGGAAGACCAAGACGTGCTCCAGTCTTCCAAGGTTTCAAAGACCATCCTCTCCTTGGAAGAACAGATGGACTGGAAATGGGACCCTCCAAGGTGCCAACCACAGGCAGCCTTCCGTGTGCCCCACCACACCACCCTCTCCCCACCCTCAGAGGAACTTTGTCTAACGCAGTTCTCTCATCCATCTCCAGTCTGCTGATGACAAACTTTCCTGTGGCCAGGGAAAAGCGCTGTGGCCACTACAGACTAGGGTCATGTCTGTAATCGTTTTTATCGTGGTAGAACAACGGTCTTCTACTCCTGTTTTCGCTTTTGTATTTGAAACAGGGTTTTGTTATAAAGCCCAGACAGGCCTAGAACTCACTAGCCAAAGCTTGCCTGAAACTCGTGACAATCCTCCTGCCTCGGTCTCCCCAATGCTGGAACTTTAGGGGAGCCCCAAGCTATCTAGCTTCTTTTAGCCAGTTTTTTTGTTGTTGTTGTTGTTGTTTTTTGTTTGTTTTTCGAGACAGGGAACATTTTTTACCAAACAAAAATATTTTATGTGTAACTGTGTTTACTTGAATGCAGGCATATGCACCATATGAATGCAAGTCCAGGTGGAGGGCAGAGGGCTCCGGATGTTCTAGAACAGGAGTTACAGAGAATTGTGAGCCACTCTTAATGTGGATGCCGGCAACCGCCCCTGGTTCCGCAAGACCACTGAGTGGTCTCTACCTCTTCGGTCATTCATTACAGAACCTCCCGTTTCCAGCCATTGACTTCTTGAGCTTTGTCAACCAGCAAGTTCTCTATACTTGGGACAGAGAGGGCTCAGGTGTTCACAGATAGTTGGAATCTGCCAACCACAGGACTCACTCTTCTTTCCCGACAGGCTCCTTCAGGTGGTGAGGTAGTCATCAAGTCAGGCATGGAAAAGCTCAGTTTTGTCCTTCAGGGATCATTGCTTCAGATGCCTCTGAGTGCAGCCCAGGTCTCTGTTGTCCCTCTTGGTAAAAACTGCGCGTGAGCCTGACCCCCACCCCAGTAGGTCTCCTCCAGGCAGCCAGCCAGTTTCCCTGGTCTGTTTCCATGGCTGGTTTTCCTAGGTTGGAGCTGAGGTCCTTGAAATCTTAAACAAGGAAGTATGCCCCCACAACTCTGTTCAGTTGTTAGCATCGTCTTCGCCCACAGTCTAGCCATTTCTTAAAACGGAAATTTAAAGCACAGGGTCGCGGGCCGCCCACTCTAAATTCCTGGGGTGAGAAGCGCCTTTTCCAGGCATTAGCGCCTGTCTTCCCTGTGACCGCGCCGGAAGCTTCCCCTGGAGTGGGAACCGTGTCCTCGCTAGTGATAGGACGAAATGGAGTGTGAGAGATGAAGTCTTTGTTCCTCCTAGCACCAAAAGCCATCCTCTTGAGCAAACGGGTAAGAGTGTAAAAGATCTCAGTTTCCCCGGCGAGAGGGAAGCAACCATCTCTATACTAGAGACAATCTCTGATTTGTGAAATGGCGCCCCCAGATGGCTACTGCGAATCTTGGAGAAAGACTTCGCCCTGGCACATGGCAGCCTCACCAGAAGCCTGGGAAGACCTGGTATCCAGAAGAAGAAAAACAACAAGCTCGTCTGGAAAGCCTGTGGATAAAAAACAAGTGACGACCACTGCTGGAGACAACCAAAAGTTCAGGACCCTAAAGCAAGACAGCGATTCCACTTACGGTGTGACCTGGTTCAGTACTTAACCCTTCTGTGCCTCAGTTCCCTTATAATTATGACAGCCCAAAAGCATAACAATCAAAGCACTAGTTTGCCTTCCCAGTGACCATCAAGGTAAATTTGCTTGCCACCAAGCCTGACCATCTGAGCTTTATCTCCGGACCCGCAGGGTGCAAGGAGAGAACCAACTCTCTAAACCGACTCCAATCGCATGCTGTGGTCCAGCAACCCCCATAAATAAATGCGGGGGGGGGGGGGAATCACGGCCACCAGCTGGGTGGCAGTGAGGATTCCTGGGAACAAGGTGACATTGATCAGGC
Source organism: Chionomys nivalis (assembly GCF_950005125.1). Lineage (NCBI taxonomy): Eukaryota > Metazoa > Chordata > Mammalia > Rodentia > Cricetidae > Chionomys > Chionomys nivalis. The sequence goes on along the minus strand of NC_080109.1, from coordinate 3,056,533 downwards.
AGTTGTTACATCTTTTTATCTTCCTTGTAGGCTTGTCCTACTGTGCGCTGCTCCAATATTATTCTTGGCTCCTAAGCTGCTGTCGAGCCTAACCCCTCCCCTCTCCCCCGCCGTGCATTTTAACAAGGAAACTGGAAAGTTAGCACCCACATTCTTCCGTGTAAAGAAAGGACAGGCCAGTGGCATGAACACTGGAGGGTAGGGGTGAGAAATTAGTATCCATTTCAAGTCTGCCTCCTGCGTAGCCCGGAGCTGCATAGTGGAAATTAAGAAACCAGCATACACGCGGCTTTCTCGCTTTCTCTCCTTCGCAGGGCTTCGGTGGGCTTTTAGGATCGCATTCTAGAGTGCAGGAAGTAGCTCGCTTTCCCGACATCCAACCCACTCTGCGACCTTCGCGGGTGCTGGGCAGAACTGGGGTTGGGGTTGACAAGCTCCAAAACTTGGAGGTCCCCTAAGCATCTAAGTGTGAGAACGAAGGTCTTCCCTTTCCAGAAATCTAGCAATCAGCAAAGGTTTAACCAAGCAACAGAGAGACTAGGGAGGCTTTCTTTGTCCGTCAAGATTCTTCAGCGCCCTAAAGACAGAGAAGACCAAACGGAAAGGCAGGACCAAATGCAGGAGCTGCAAGGGCTATTCTTGAGGCCTGCAGAGTTTGAGCGGGAGGTTGTTCGCTGTGCACTGGCGAACAGGGGCGTGGCGGAAGGGGACCTAGTATGACTGGCGACCAGTAAGCAGCCTCCTCTAAGCAGAATGCCGGGTCTGGCACTGCAGATCACAGTACAGGCACTGCTTGCTAAACAGGTGAGAATCAGTGTAGCTTCTCTTCATGGAAGTAGGCAGGGAGTAGGCAGAAGAGGCTCAACATGGACTCTCTGAGGCAAAGGCGCGCAGCTTTGCGTAAACTGTGTGGAGGGGGAGGAAACCTGTGAACCAAGGAGTCTCCCAGGAACACTGAAGAGCCTGGGCAAACCTAGGCGCGCCAACTGCGTGCTTCTCCAGGAGTTTGAGTCTCCGGGCTACGTAAACTCACACAGAAACCCCATGGTCACCTAGTGTCATTGAGCCGTGCCTTGCCACAGCGGTCCACTCTGCCAGAGACTAATGTTCTGCTCCCCAGCAGCTGGCTGGCCTCTTGGGCGAGCTTCTCTCTCTCTCCTCTCTCTGTATCTGTCTCTCTCTGTCTCTCTCTCTGTCTCTGTCTCTCTCTCTCTGTGTCTCTCTCTGTCTCTCTCTGTCTCTCTGTCTCTCTCACACACACACACACAGGCGCTCGGCGGGTAGTGGATGAAAGGGACGGTGCACGTCTCGAGATGGAGAAGAAAATGCAGCTGGAGCCGGGTGGGGTCCAGGCCAAGTGGCACCGATGCTGGAAGGGTCTGAGACAGGCCTCCTGGGTTTCCACCCGCCAGGCAAGCAGGCGGCCGGGAGCTAGACCTTGCTCTTGGTGACACCGAGGACTCCCGTACGATTTCTGACGCCCCCTGGCGGCGAGCGGGACGGGTACAAGGTCCGCAAACAATGCCTAGGCCCGCGGGAGTGCGCCAGGCGCATGGGCAGCCTGCCGCTCGCTCGCCGGAACACAAAAGAGAGAGACTAAAACTAGGCGGATTGACTTTCGGCTTCTTGAGCTCCCTCTCAGGGGTCTGAAGGCCCGAGATGACCCCATAGGAGTGCTTTGGGACCACGAGCAATGGATATTAGAGAACTTTGAATCTCATCCCAGGGCCCAAGTCCTAGCATTTCAGCATCCTGGCTCTGCGTAGTCGTTTGATTTAACCTGTTCGTGTTTACGTGACTCGTTTTCAACTAGTTTGTATCTGGGAGGACTTTTAAGCCTCTGGCTGCTTAGGATGGACACAGAAAAGCTGCCCCGACCTTTCTTCAGGGGAGTAAGAAAAATGGAAGCTAGACCTTTCGAGACTCAGACAGTGCTCCTGCGTTGTCTATTACCAGGAGTGGATAGGAAATAGCATATTGTTGGCATTCCATCACTCCTTTACCTCAGAGAGACTGCGGGGGCCACAAAAAGTGCTGGCCACTGAGCCCCCAGTGCATCCTCCAGAAAAATGAGAACATAAAACGGGCAACAGTGATCAGGGCCTGCTGATGGCTCTAAGTGTCCGGGAAGCAATGTCCCTACCTACCTTGCATATGAAAGAGGATCGCTTCCCGGGGCCGTGGGTCCCTACCCAGGACCTACAAGAGCCCACTGAAAAGGAAGCTGACCCTTAAGATCAGGGGTAGGTTTGGGAGAAGAAGCCCCCCGCCCGCCGCCGCCCCTGCGCGCGCGTGAGAGCCCACACTGTCTCTTAGTCCCCCTTACACTCGCTCCCTGGCCTAGCACCTTACTGTTCATGCTTAGTATCTATCCTCTTACAGTTTACAGCCCTGCGGCACTAGGTTCCCTATTCATACAGAGCAGAGGATGGCCTGTTGGCTCGCTTCTCACATCCGGTGACCAGGATGGTGTCCCTGGTTGTTACAGGATGAATGAGCCAATAGTGCGGAGGACATGCTTTTGGGAACCTCTAGGCAGGAGTCTCTCTGCCTTTTACCTTCCCAACCTGTTAACCTCCTGTAGCTAATATTCATAAGCCCAGTTATTGCTTCAGTGGCCTCTCCCGAAGCAATCCTGAGCTATTTATGTTTGAGAGCCCGTTCTGCCCTCAATTACGGAAGGCAAAGTCTCTTCTCCAAAACGGAGAAACCCTTGTGAGTCTGGCAAGTCCTCTACAATGACAGAATCCTATAGAAACCCCAGCAAAATAGCAACTCGATGCATCATTGCTCTTACGTTTTATGATTCAGAATGCATCGAAAGGCAGTGGAAATCCACTTCACGAGCCAGCCTGCTCCACTTCGGCTGAAAACGAAGTTCTCCCGTGCAGCCTGGAGCATGCAGTCCTAGGCTGAAACCCTGAGGCACAAAGAGCCCAGAGTTGCCGGTTCGTGGTTTCCCGGGGACACAGTGCTGATACCAAGGACTGCGGAACATCAATAAGCGTGCAGGCCACGTACGCCATAAAACACGTTCCAGCCCAAACCCAGCCGCGAGGCTGCCAGCCTTGCTCCACGCGTGCCCCTAACTTTCGCTGCCTCGGCCTCACTCTCTGCTCGCGCGCAGTGGGACGCAGGGGCCTCGCTAGTCTGCTTGCAAGGGGGCTGCCAGAGAGTGCGCGCAGCGGCTGCTGCATCGGGGAGGGGGCGCAGCCCGAATTTCCTGCCAGTTAGCGCGTGAGGGGCATTCTTAACGAAAAACCAGTTCCAGAAAGTAGTGACCTGCCTCCTCAGATTACTCCGGGCTGGCTCCTCCCTTGCTCCCCACTCCACCTCCAGATTTGCATAAAAAAGGCCAAGAAAACTCTGGCTGGGCCCCAACCGCCGCTCACTCTGCTCCCCCGGGTCGAGCCCCCCGGAGCTGTGCGCGGGTTTGCAGCGCCTTGCCCGCGCCGACTTCCCAGCGCCCGGCTTCGCGCACTCGTGGCGCCGGCTTTCCAGAGCTCACGGGCAGAGCGAGCCGGTCCGGGACGAACTCAGGCTCCGGCTGCCTCGCGCTTCCCCGACTCGGCGCCTCCGCCCCCCCTCCAACCCCGGGGGTCGCAAGTCCACGATGCCGCGGGGCCCTGGCTCGCTGCTACTGCTAGTCCTTGCCTCGCACTGCTGCCTGGGCTCGGCGCGTGGGCTCTTCCTCTTCGGCCAGCCCGACTTCTCCTACAAGCGCAGCAACTGCAAGCCCATCCCGGCCAACCTGCAGCTCTGCCACGGCATCGAGTACCAGAACATGCGGCTGCCCAACCTGCTGGGCCACGAGACCATGAAGGAGGTGCTGGAGCAGGCGGGAGCCTGGATTCCGCTGGTTATGAAGCAGTGCCACCCAGACACCAAGAAGTTCCTGTGCTCGCTCTTTGCCCCTGTCTGCCTAGATGACCTAGATGAGACTATCCAGCCGTGCCACTCTCTCTGCGTGCAGGTGAAGGATCGCTGTGCCCCGGTCATGTCCGCCTTCGGCTTCCCCTGGCCCGACATGCTGGAATGCGACCGTTTCCCGCAGGACAACGACCTCTGCATCCCCCTCGCTAGCAGCGACCACCTCCTGCCGGCGACAGAGGAAGGTAAGCCTTCCGTCTTCGTTCCACTCACTCCCAACTAGCCCGAGGTGCTAGGACTGGGGGCGGGGAGACCCCGTAGCCTCCACTCCACATCCTGGTTAGTCCCGGCTGGGGGTTCCAGTCTTAGAGATGGCTGAAGCTCCCTCCCTGCCCTGATCTGCTGCCATACGGTGTACCAAACATGAGCTATCCAACCCCTTGCCAAAACGCCTTTCTGGTTATAACAGCTCCCCTTAGGGAGTTAAGAAAGTCAAACCAAAGTGCCAGTTCTTGTTTGGAGATGCTTGCTCTGCGGCCACGCTTCTGAAAGCGTTTAGCATGGCCGGGTACTGGGGATGAACACCCAGGCCAGAGGATTCTGCTTAGCCCCTCTCTTCACGTTCCTGTCCCACTGGACAAGAACACACGATACACACCGATCGCCCTTTGAGCTACTTTTTGTCCTTTGCCAATTTAGGTCTCGGAGATAAAGTGAAGACTGGCTGGGAGCGAGTGGAATCCTGGATATCCGTTTTAACTGCCCAGGTGATGGAGGAAGAGAGGATAAAGGGAATCTCCAGGATTCGTCTTTTTGTTACTATCAGCTTTTATCTGAGGAGTGGTTTTAATTAGCTGGAGAAAATCATGCAAAAGAGTTCCCTCAAGTTTTTAGAAAACAGAGAGAAATTCATAGGCAAGCACCGTCAAAGCAATGAAAACCTCATGGGCGCTTGCTATTTTTCCTGAAAGGAAAAAGTATACAATGTGTCTGAGCTGATTTAGGCCCTCTAAAATAGAAAGGGGCTCCTAATCCCTCTCCCGGACCGGCAGCGTCTCCCTTTCAATCTCTAATTGTTTTCCTGCAGACATCATTAGTTGAAGAAAATACAAAGTTGTTTAGCAATCTTTCCTGGCAGGCACCATGAGTCTGCAATCATCTTATTGGTTAGGTTTCTAATTTATTGCAAATGTTTGGCATTTTTCAAACATTTGTCCAACATATACCAGAGTAACCAATACAGGTTGGTGGCATTTCATAGACATTCTGAGCCCTCCCCAGTAGAAGTGTTTCTCTCAGGATGGGGAGAACTGAGGCATTTTGTGTGGTTTGCTTTTGGTAAACTAGGTATTTTCTCCAAAATTCACTGTCTTCCTTCAAAATAAGCACATATGCCTGCAAATTCTGCTCTTTGGTATTTTTTTAAATCAGGTATCTTTTCTATTATGAGTCACGAAAGAGTGTGTGTGTGAGTGTGTGTGTGCGTGTGTGAAAATTCAATTGCATACTAGTGAAAACCTATATAATTGCATTCAAATTTTAAAGACAACATTAAGGCATGTTTATAAATCAGCAGGAAAAAACATGTTTTCTTCTTTTTCATGAGCATGTGTTCTCTTACAACAGTCTTAGGCCGATAGCTGTGTGAACACACAGAATCCCTGGCCCTGCTCAGACAAAGCCCACAGAAAGTTTTCCTTCCTCTGAATCAGCTAGTCTTGGAGTTTGTTTGCTTGCATAGGATAGGCAACAAGCTCCTGTACCAGGGATCTGGAGGGGAATAATGAAATAAGTCAGTCAAACACAAACTTGGCAGGAAGTGGAAGGTGAAGGGGAGCCAGTGAGAGCTGGCTGTTGGAATTACTGAGCTGTGCTTCCAAGATGCAAACAGGCCCTGTGGGTTCCCCCACAGCATGCTGCTAGCCATCCCGCCCAGCCCAGAAGAGTCCCCCAGACCAAGCTCCCTGCTGAGCAGGAGGGGTTTTCTGCCCTTCCTGCGGATTAGAACCATCTCTCTACCGTACTTTATCGTCATACATCTTCCCGTCCCTCTGGGGTTTGGATCTTCTTGTGCTTTCTAAACAGACACTCAGGAATGACTGACTTCATCCCAGGAGTGAGGAGGATGAACTGAAAAGCTGCAGCCTCTGGGTCATCTTGCAGCACCCACAGATCCACTGTCTGCGACTCCCTTTTGGTTTGGGGGACAGTGCTATTAGGCAGGATGTGCAGTCATTCTATTTCGCCCAACCAGAAATGGAAAGTGCAGCACTTAGCAACGAGGGGCCCTATTTTTATAGAGGAGGCAGAAGCAGGGTCACATGGGACAATGGCCGCCTGCTGTCCCTGTTGAAGCAGACTCACTGAAGCTCTTTCTCACGTTTCTAGCTCCGAAGGTGTGTGAAGCCTGCAAGACTAAAAACGAAGATGACAACGATATCATGGAAACGCTTTGTAAAAATGATTTTGGTAAGTAACTGACAACAGCTGCAGACGCCACAGCCATTCGTTGGCTGGGGAAAGCTAAAGTGTAAACCAGGATGCAGTCTCCAGATGTGGCTAGGTGGCACGTGATCGTGTCGCCTGCTCCCTAGGCACTGCCTGGTTCTCAGTTCTCATCGTGTCTAACTGTCTCGTACGGACTCACCCTGGATCATGTTCCATTTCCTTAAACAATAATCAAATGAGAATTTCTCAAATTGCCGGTGCCCAATGGCTAACTTCTAATCTCTGTTTGGCTTTTGTGTGTGTGTGCATGCCAAAGTACAGAATCTTGTGCTGTGTGTCTTTCTCAGATGCTTGAGAGGTGCGCCAAAAACGAGAAAGCACACGTGACCCTCAGCAAAATAGATTCAAGCCCCTAAACTGGCCCCAAATAAACACTTGCTCTGGCACCAAATGAAAATATTTCCACCCTCTTTGTAGCGCAGAGTGACACATTTATCACCGTTTTACAAAGAGTCAGGAAAGAAGGAAGTTTTCCAGGTTAGGTGATGCTGTGGCTCGTGGGACAGGCGAAGTAGGGACTCTACGAGCAGTGTTATCCACGGAGCTCAAACATTAAGTCACGTTCCTAAGGGGGTTATAGGAGGAAAAACATCTTCGCAGAGAACACCACTTGGACCTACCTACCATCCTCAAGTCCCCAGGGGAAGGGACGAGTCGCGTTAGACACAGACGCAAAGCCAGAATCAGAATCAGGCGTGGCCAAGGACTTTACCCAGAATGCACTGCTGTTTTAATCCTCCAATGAACAGGCATCCTTGGTTGTATTAGAGGGATGAGTATTGTTCTGTCAGATTTTGCAAGTTATTGGTGAGTATAGAAGGCCACTGGTCCACGAAGCCACACGGATTCTAAGAGATCCATATTGACATTTCTGAACACTCAGCAAACCCTTCGGGCTGGGGAAACTGGGCCAGGCTGCCCCTGTTGACAACGACCTTGCCACCCTGAAGTCTCAGGCCATCGTGTCTCAGGAAGTGTCCTGAGTCGTGCCGTGCCCGGTTCCTGACCTATACCCCTGACACAGGAGAGACTTGACACTGTCGAGGTGGGAGAGCAGCAGCACTAGAGTTCCAAGTCCTTTCCCACGGGAGGAGTCACGCAAGGGACCCATCAGGTTTCCTATGCCTGTATTCAAACATACAGACCTCAAACTAACACAGGGCCAGGCATTCATTGGTGGGCAGTGTCCAGTCTCAAGAGTCTTACAATTCACAATCCTTTACTGCCACAAGGCAGATGATTATTTAGTGAAATTTACGAATCTGAAATATTTTCTCCTGGCCTAAGATTTCTCTTCTGACTTTCATGGGACTCCAAAGCAGATACATGTAGGAGACCACACACGCCACTTGCTTGCTCTGTGGCTTCCCTCACAGAAGACAAACTGAGGGAAAATGCCGTACGAAGGTCTGGGACAAAGAAGCAGCGTGAGTGTGCCGTACGGTGCAGCAATCAGGAGCGCTATCCTCTGTCCCCGATGGGGACAATGAGGAAGTGATTCATTTTGTCTCTGTTCTTTGGGGAGGTAAGCAGATGGAACAGCGGAGCAATGGAGCTGATTGAACTTGCAGCGTCCAGGCACACAGCACTTCCCACCCAAACCACACATTTGAAACCGAGGGATGAAAGGCCCCTCCTTACCTCCACAGGGCAGGTTAGGTCACCTCTGACTGCTCCCACCCCCATATACAGCATGCCACTGAGTGGGGACTGTCACCTGTGCCTCTTGCCACACCCTGTACCCCCAGCCATACCTTCCAGAGCAAGAATGTTATTTGGGGTCTTTAATTCCCTATGTTTTATTTCAGCTTCAAGTCTAAGGAAGAACCCCACTTCCCCATGACGTATGTTTTAGAGCTAAAGAAGGGTAGTTAACATACTTCCAGCTCAAAATGATAATTCTTCTGGGGTTAACGCTCAGGAGTGTACCATTGATCAGGTGAAGCCTTGCACTGGCCTCCTCTGTGTTAGAGAATACACTCTTCGCTAATGTACAGTCGGTTCCCATGGTGGCCTCTCATGTGACATTTCCACACGGTTTATTCCTTAAACTCTGAGGGGTCAGCACTGTGGGTCAGATGAGAACCGTATCAGACAAAACCCATTCACCAAGCCACAGCACCCTTGCTTTACTGAGTTCAGTACCCATCATTTATTTCCTTTTTGGCTGGAGAGTCAGCTCAGTTGAATTCCCTGTCTGAATTATTTTTAAAAGGAGAAGAAAACCTCAAAGACATCCACACACAAAATTCTTCACTATTACTAATTTAAACAAGGCATTAAACCCCATCAAAGTTGGGGAGTCATACACGCGTGTCATCTGTTACAGCTGTCGGTGGTACCAAGAGTCTTAGGACTCACTGGAGTGGAGCTGAATGCTTCACAAGGACGGGAATCTGACATTGCCTCCAAAGAACACGGTGGTAGTGCAGACAGAGGTTTTGGGACTGAGCTGGGACACAGCGACCTGGGTGGCCTGGGACAAGTCATGGCCACTCTCTAAATTTGCATCTTCGTGTACTAATGAGCTTTTAATGGGATGACCCTTTCTAACCTGAAAATTCTATCCTTTTCCTGCATGTGTGGAGTCCTGAAACTTAATCCCAGTGTGTGTATTTCCCAAAGCCGTGTTCGTGGCTATAAAATGTGTCTTTTATAGTAAACAACGTACTTTTTGGTCTCAACGTTCTAATGACTCTACATACACGTTTTGGAAAGAGTACATACGTGATCTGTAAATGCTTTGGCCTTGGCCGGGCAAATGAGAGCACATGAGGATGAAGTCTTCAGAAAAACTTTTATGGCTAAACATGTTGTGCTCTTAAAAAGGAGACTTGCATACTTTTCGTCCTTGTTACTTTTCCCAGATCAAAAGCAGCTGCTAGGTCCACTCTCCTTCCCCTGTAATCTGTTCTTCAGAAAGCGGTGACTGTGGTGCCATTTCCTCACAGGTTTGTCCAGAAACCTCTGTGACCGAATAAGCCCAGTTTAACCTTTGCAGCCTGGGAGACTCATGTTTCACCCAAGAGTTAGGCATTTCTCCCCATGCTGAAGTCTCCTCCAGTAGGGGAGTCGTTTGCTGAGGGTGGCATGAACCACATGCCAAGGGGCTTACCAGCACAGAAGCTTCTTCCAGGCCCTCATCTTTTTAGTTACAGGACTCTCCTCTTCCTCCCACAGGCCAAGCACAGAACAGACAGCCAAGCTAACACTACCCGGCTCTCCCTCATCATAACTCATGTTCTATGTTGTCCCCGCCCCTCTTGTCTTTGCAGCACTGAAAATCAAAGTGAAGGAGATAACCTACATCAACAGAGACACCAAAATCATCCTGGAAACCAAGAGCAAGACCATTTACAAGCTGAACGGTGTGTCTGAAAGGGACCTGAAGAAATCGGTGCTGTGGCTCAAAGACAGCCTGCAGTGCACCTGTGAGGAGATGAACGACATCAACGCGCCCTACCTGGTCATGGGACAGAAGCAGGGTGGGGAGCTGGTGATCACCTCGGTGAAACGGTGGCAGAAGGGCCAGCGAGAATTCAAGCGCATCTCCCGCAGCATCCGCAAGCTGCAATGCTAGTTTGCTAGTGGGCCCTGGGCTCGGTGGATCACTTCCGCTCTGCGAACTCACTTCCGGTTTCCCAAGCACAGTCCTGAACTCTCCGGCCCCAACTTGGAGCAGCTTGCCCTGCCTCTTGCATGTGTGTATCCCTAACGTTTCCTGAGTTATAAGGCCCTAGGAGGCCCCGGGAACGGATAGCTGTTTTCACATAGAGCGAAAGCCCGTCCAGATCTTGTAGAAATATCCAAGCTAATAAAATCGTGACTCTTTTTATGAAGTTTGAAAACAGCTCGTTTTAAGGTTAGTTTTGAGTAAGTAGTACCGTGACCTAAGGGGCATCTTCCCTCTCTGGTCAGTCCGTTGGTTTGTTCTGTGCACTAAGGTTGCCATGCCAGGCAAATTGTTTCATTTTTCTCTGTGGTCTACCCTTGTGGGTCCCAGACGTGGTTGAGATAAAGCTGGCTGTTATCTCGACATCTTGCTCTGTTCCAGCTTCGGCTTCATCGCTCCTTTCCCACCCTCATTACCTTCGCCCGTTGCATGCGTCCCATCCCAGCTACAGAACTTCAGTTTATAAGAGTACAATTAACCACTCCTCGTTGCATGAAAGCGTCACATAAAGGACGAAGCAAATACAGTCTTAGAAATTGGCTTGAGCATTTTAAACCTTGTTTAAAGCATTTTTACTCTATTTTTTTCATATTTGCAAATTAAATCATTGTAGCTTACTTGTAATATACGTAGTAGTTTACCCGGAGAAGTTGTAAAAATATTGCTTTAACCAACACTGTAAATATTTCAGATAAACATTATATTCTTTGTATATAAACTTTACATCCTGTTATACCTAGTCTTTGTCTTCTGTCATGCCCCCTTTGACCAAGAAGCTGGGAGGGAGGCCTGAGGCTCAGCCGTCTCTCCAGCAGGTTGACGCTCGCAGCTCCTGCAGGGTTTGATCAGGAATTGCCTCTTCCTTCTTTAGCATGTACCTCACATCTCTACCAGAATTCATCACTGCTACCCGGGCAAACCCCAGAGGCTTGGAGACTCTTGTTGGCCCTTCTCAGCGGTTCAGTTACATGCAATGTGACTCTGACCTGCAGAGCCACAGGCTTCAGAATCCTGCTGCTCCCTGCAGGAGATTCTTACTGTGAGAAAGCAGCCCTTGTGAACATGGTAATTCTGTCCCCACGTAAGCTCTGCCCCCTGAGGTAAAGAAAGTCATGATTTGGAGGACATGACTGGAAGCCAGGATAAAGGGAGAGGATGCTGAAAAACAGAAGAGTCAAACAGACGGCCAAAAATGCCTGCCTCAATCCATGGCGGCCACTATGACAGTAGCTTAGACTGGGTGGTTAAAATCAACAGAAATCTTACGGCTCTGGCACTCGGAGAGGTCAAGGAGCCAACAGATTCAGTATCTGGTGAAGACTCTGCTTCATAGATGGCTCCTTCTCACTGTCTCCTACTCCTAACGTGGCAAAGGGGGTGAAAACCTAGCCTGGAGGAGCTTAAACATTTAAAAAAGAAGGCTAGCCTCAACAGAAAAGCTAAGGATTATATAATTATAGATCTCTAGGCAGCTCATGCCTCTTCCCTTTAATAAATAGCTCAAGATAGGATTTGCTCTATAAAAACAAACCTAAATGTTTTTTGAGTGGCACTTCCCAGCTCACAAAGGATAAAAAGCGATACTTAGAAACACAGTTCAGTGGACTCAAATCCACAGCACAGGGGGCTCAGCTATCCAAAAATACTCCCCATGCCCCCCCCCACTCCCTGTTTCTCATCGAACAATGATCTGTCTGAATACTTACAACACATCCACTATCGGGTTTTCAATGTTCTATAGTGAAAGAGGGGAAACATTGAAAATCAAATCCAAGCATAAGCCCTCGACACTGCCCTTTGCCCTGTATTTCCCTTATTATCCTGAGTCTGCAGGATTGAACCGTGTGATGTTTGTCTGTGAAACACATTGTGTATGTACAAACTAATTTATTAACTCAGCAAATATTTACTGATTGCCAGTTATTGGACAGGGCTCAATAAATATACATCAAGTGTATATCCACAAGCCAGACACCTAAGTGTGGATGCATCAATTCTGTCCTAGTCCAACTTTGTTCTAAAGGAATTATACCAGATTCTGGTGATACAAGCACAGACATGTCAGTAAAGAGGAGAGGCACACACCATCACCGGGTGTCAAAGGGACCTGTTCATGGCCTTCAGGGATGCGCAGATGAGAGAACAGCTAACCAAAGCAGAAAACAGAATGCTTGACTCATTCAAGAAATGTCAGTGGCTCACACCAGAATGTCGTCTATTAAGACAGTTGAGAGAGACGGCACTGCCTACAGTGGTTAACTTAATCCGTTAGCTCGACTGGATGGGGAAATGCCTAGTGCATTAGTAAACCCAGCTCTGGGCATCTGGAATGATGTCATGTGTGCTCTGATTTAATCCTTGACAGGTATATAGACAGGTATATAACATGATAGCATTGTCAGGAAGTGGTGAGAGGCAGGACGTGGCACGAGTTGAAAGAGAGCAGTAAGAGGTCACAGGGAAGGTGTCTTGAAGGCTGCATCTTACTTGGTCTCTTCCTGTATCTCCTTTCCCTGCTTTCTGGCTGCCATGATTGAACTGTCCTACACCACCGTGCCCTCCCCACCATGGCAGAGTGAACCCTCTGAAACTGTGAACAGAAACCTCTCCTTCCTTTCAGGTTGTCTGTGTCAGGCAACCGAGAGAAGGCTGAGGAGCACAGCACTGTCCCTTCTGGGGTTATCTGACCCAAAGACTCCCTGCCTTGCTACTCAGGGATGCCATCTAGACACAGAAGCCACCTTCCCTTTCGAAGTGATGCCTGGAAGACCTTCTGGTGTGAGGACAGCCACACCACCTCCTCCTCCGATCCTACCTGCACACCACCTACTAAGCCTGCAGGGTCCACCGTGATAGCATCAACTTCTGCTCTGATCCTTTCCTGCTTTGCTCTGAAATCTGTGAACTCACAACACAAGTGCGGTCGAGCATGCTCCAGCTCAGCTAATGCAGGAGACAGGACCAACCTCAGCCAGCCTGAAAGGATTACCCACAATCATCGTGGGTGGAAGTAGAAAGGAAGGGCAGAGGAAGTTTGAGAACCTCGCAAAGAGGTGGGAATCATCCACTCCGAGATGAGTCTGAAACTGTAAGCAAGTGCCCTTTGTGAGCCCAACTTTTCATTCTTTTGAATATGCGTCGAAAGGGCACAGCTGGTGATTCATACGGCCACTGCGCCTTTAGAATTTTGAAGATCTGTCAAACCATTTTCCAAAGCGGTTGCATTTTACAAGGCTGCTTGTAATTTATGAGGAATTTCACATCTTCACCCGAACTTGTCATTATCTGGCGTTTTCCTGCCAGCCATTCCGATGGGTGTGAAGCCGCGATGGGTGTGAAGCCGCGTTTCGCTGTGGCTTTGCCCTGTATTTCCCTACTGATTTCTCATGGCATCATGATCCATGCCAGCCCCAAAGCATAAACAACCCCACAGTTCATGATTTGTGAACAGAATGTGGTGTGTTCCTGGGGTGGAGTATTATTCATCCCCCCAAAAGCAGCGGCGTGCTGAGGCATGTTACATGTATGATGTATGAGTATGGGAAGCAAGGCACTGGCATGTAAGGCGCTGGTCGAGCAAATGCTTTGTTGACTCCCATGGGAGGCCTTGCCCTTCCTGAGGAGTAAATGGGAGGGGGTAGGAAGGAGGTGAGCGAGGGAACAGGAGAAGAGGAGGGAGGGGAAACTGTGGTGAGTATGTAAAATAAATTAAAAATTCAATAAAAATATGAAAAAGATGCCAGGCAAAAGCCCATATAATTTAGAGTTGCATTGATGTATTGTTGGACTAGAAGTCCAAACATCAGGGAGGAGTTGCTCCAGACACCACTCTCACGGGTGCAATTGATGAAAAAGCAAGAGGATTTTATTCTGTCATGACAGGGCCCTTCAGGTTCGGGATATGAAGGACATCCGATAGCTGTTACAGTTCATCTTTTAAAGCAAAATCTCATTGAAACACAATGAAATCTGTTGTGGATGTCTTGCCAAGGATATAAATGACCCCTTTGTTCACTGTGTCCACACTATGCACTACCCATACGCTAATCCTTTAATAACCCCTTTAGTTATTAGATCCACTGAGGATACCCTGTGGTCTCTTACTCACTGTTTGGTGCTATCCACAGTCTCAGGAATCCACCATGTTTTGGAATACCCCCCTCAAGCACAAAGGGGAACCATTCTACATAGCAACACCTTGAACACTAAGCAATCTAGCATTGAAGCGGACGGAAAAGCCTGGGAGAGCGAGGTGTCGAGGGAGATGTATTGCCATTGGGGTCTGGGGAAGAGCAGGGAGAAATGGAAGCTGCCAGGCCCTGGAATGAGGGGCTGCACTTCCACAGACTCAAATGAGGAAAGCAGAAGGTTCTGCCAGCAGAGGGGAACCTGGGAGCCCTAAGGTGTAGGCACGACATGAAGTTTTAGGTACCTGGAAAGGGGATGCACCTCAGAGGCAGAAAGCTTGCCTAGCACACAGGAAAGCCTGGTCCCACCCCAGTGAAAGTAATGATATCGCTAGTAATAATAATAATAATAATTTTCAGCTATTTGCATGGGTAGGAAGCAGAGTAGGAGATCAAACATGTGTTAGAAGTCAAAACTAACAGCAGCCTCCTGTGGGTGAGTCTATAGCTGGCCTTGTTTAAGAACATTCTTGTTTTTCTTTCATAAGAACACAGCTTTGGTGGAACAGAGCTGTGGTGTGATTCTGGAAATTAATCCTGAAGTATAGGAGCTATGAGGGCAGGTCCTCAGTACAGACCCCACACCACAGCCTAGGGGCAGGAGCTATGAGGGCAGGTCCTCAATACAGACCCCACACCACAGCCTAGGGGGCAGGAGCTATGAGGGCAGGTCCTCAGTACAGACCCCACACCACAGCCTCGGGGGCAGGAGCTATGAGGGCAGGTCCTCAATACAGACCCCACACCACAGCCTAGGGGGCAGGAGCTATGAGGGCAGGTCCTCAGTACAGACCCCACACCACAGCCTTGGGGGCAGGAGCTATGAGGGCAGGTCCTCAATACAGACCCCACACCACAGCCTCGGGGGCAGGAAGCTGGGACAGCCTGGGTGTTGCTATGCATTCTCTTTTGATCCTGCTGTAAGCTGGTGACAAGCACCACAAGGGATGCTTCCTAGGACGAAAAGACCTCAAACCCCAAGGCCTGGGCAAACTGTGAGTGTTTAAGAAAGACCAGCTCTTTTTATGGCTGGGTCAATGGACTAGTTTGCCTGGGATGGGCTGTCTGACTTCTAACTGAGTGAAGAGGAGACAACGTTAAAGGCACTGGCAAAAAGAAAACAGGGTGAGGGGAGGGACAGGAGCCCCAGGGAGGACTGAAATGTGGTTCTCCCTCCCACTGAGGGGCCCCTGCACTCAATAAACTAGAATGACCCTGGCTGAACTTCCAAGCTTGGAACTACGACGGCTTTTTAAAAGGAGTTCTTCTTTCTCAAGATCAATTGTTCAGCAGAACTGAAAAGCTTGCCCTCGGAAGAGCCTTGGTCCTAAAAACCTGCAGGGCAAGCCATTAAAAGCAGGAATGTGGCATTTCTCCTAGGGAGCGGGCACACCACACCCGCCCCTGTCACTGTAGAAAGCCTGCTGCCCTCTTCTCTAAACGACCCAGAAACCGGAGAACCTGAGAGCCCGGGGTCTAGCTAGCATTATTGAAATGAACTGGCTGTTACATGAACCTTAAACCACATGGCATTTGGTTGTGAGGCTGCCCTGGGCCAAGAGCTGTTTGTTAATGCTGTCGGCCCCAGCTTACAAACAGACCGTGTTCCAAACATGCATTTGCAAGGCTGTGGTTTGAAAGTCAGAATGCATTTTCCCCATAGATGCAGGTTAGAGATGGCAATTAGGGCTGCAGGCCAGCATCAAGGAAAACGCGAGGGCATGCACACATGCGCATGTGTGGGCAGGGGCATGTGCATGCTCACACCGCACATACACACACACACATACACACACGGCTCTAAGAGGTTATGGCCTGTATATTTTATCTGGGGGAAAAATACCAACCAATAGTGTCACAGTACCAATAACAAAAAAAACTAGATAAGCAATAAAGTTGAGTATCTTTCCTTTGCACTGGTTTTCAATGTTTTAATAAAAGCAGACTTCCTCAAAAACAAAAACAGACAGCACCAAGGGGTCTGTACAATCAGGCTTAGGGCTCAGGGAAAACTGGGACTATAAGGAAGAACTAGGGAGTTGGGGGCCAGACCAACTTGCAGGAAACTTGGTAATTCTTAAGTACCCAGTGTCTACACCTAACAAAAACATGGTATCCACAAAGCAGCCTGAGGGGAGATGAGATCGGAGGACTCAGCCTGGTCAAGCCTTCACAGCTGTTCCTTCGCCTAAACTGGAGACTGGTTTCAGAACCCCATCCTGTAGGCAATTAATCCCGCTGAAGCACAAGTTGGCCCCTGGCTCCCGGAATGGAAGTCCAGAACCCTAAGTGCTCATCCACACTAGTGACTGAGACCAGGCAAGCTAGTGCAACCCTAACTGCCCGGATGACTTTAGATTTAATGCTCCCACCCCAACAGACACCGAATCTACCGCTCACAGAGGGGCCGCCAGATGCCTGCACTTTACCTAGGCTTTTCCAAGTGCCCGGCGCTGCACCTCACTGCATGCACCTGGTTCCTTTGTAACCACGTAGTTAGCTTAATGCTAATCAGTTACACATTTTCTGTCACTGTGAAAAAGAAAAAAAAAAAAAGGAAAAGAAAGGACTAAATGGGAGGACAATTTATTTGTAAAACAATGCGAAGGAGTTTTGCAAGACCTAACCATCAAGGGACCTGCGGCTGGGTTGACCTCAGAAAGCCAGGAGAAAGGAGGAGAATTAATGGGCAGAGAATGGGTAGGAAGGAGCTGGAATAAGTAGCTTAGTGTCTACGTGATTACTCGAGTGTTTCCCAGATACTACGCATCCACACCAATGCAGCTTGACTGCTTTGTGTCCTCCCCCACGTCTACTGACTAGGACCGTTTTTAAACCATATTTGTTTTGGGTTTTGGTTTGTGTTCTTTTTTGTTTTGTAGTACTTGAGCCCACACGTGCTAAGCAAGCAATTGCTCTACTCTATACTCCCAGTCCTCTTTGAACTTTCTGTTTTGATGTGGGATCTCAGGCAGTGTGAACTCACTCGGTATACTCTGGAGATTTGGACTTGTGATACTCCTGCCTAGGCGGCGGCACAAACAATGAAAACCCAGAGACGGATATTGGGGTTCAACCTGAGAGTCAGAAAAGCAAAACAGCCAGCCCCTGGCTCTGGTTTTTGGTCGTTCAATGGAGTATGGATATTTGTCATTGTTTAGGGAATGATGGTTACAAGTTATTATTGGTAATGGTCAGGGGAAAAAATGCTAAACATAGGAAATTGAATTCAAGGTTCTTGTTTGGAAAAGAAAACAAGGGGTATAGATATGATAGGATAAAAGGGTAGATTATTGAATCTACTCTGAAAAGAAAAAAAGGAAGGATTCTATAAGATAAGATAAGGTAGATTATTGAATCTACTTCTAAAAAGCAACTACGAGTTTTAAATGTTTTAAATTGGATTGGACTTTTGTGTATTGTATACAAATTTGAGATTAATTTTGTTAAAGCATACTGTACATGTGTTTCTAATCTTGTTCAAGGTATTATGCCTGTACAGCTCATTTAGCAATGTAAGGTAAATTTCTAGTCCTTGAAGGTTATTATTGCCAACTGTTTAGGATAATAAGGAAATGCAGGTAAGTAATTAGTCACTTATTATAATCAAACTTGTAGTCACATTAGGCGTGTTTTCAAGGTCAAACAAAGATATATTTTAGATAGACAAGTCATCTTCAAACACTTCAGGGATCTACAGAATATGACATTTAAGATGTTTTAATAATATAGGCTCTTTTTATGATAATGAGACATGTCTGCTCCTGGCAGTACCAATCTACTTCAGAGAAGATAATGGACATCAAAGAAACTCCACATGAAGTTTATTTTCTTTGTGGCAAAAGTAAGCCACTGGGCAAGAAAGTGCCCTTGCCTCAACTGCTGACAGTGGACAAGCAGGACACAAAAGAAAGCGATTGCCAAACATTGTCAAGACAAGAAAATACAGTCCTTCAGAATATCCTGCTTCACAGAAAATTCTGTAGGCCAAAGATGGATGCTCCAATGTTGCAGAGGAACTTTGGGTGACTGTCCAGGCAGCCAGCTCTTTCTGTCTTTTCTCACATTTTTTGGAAGTCACTTGCTCATACTCTTGCTTCCTCAGTTAATATTATTTCCTTCTTGGGTCTCTGAAGACTAGATAGATATAATTTTCCTCGTTAACCTGACACAGAAAGCAAGTTATGATAGTAAATTAGGTACAAGACTTTAGACTCACCAAGATGGGATAGACATGGAGTATTTTCTCTGAAGTTGTCAAATGCAAATGGACTAGACATTGCTGATGTACTTATTGCCTGTAATATATTGTAAATAGTCATTGTACTTATTGTATATAGCTTTTCTTATATTAGATATAGTCCTTTTATTTTAGACAAAAATGTGACATTTCATTTGCATTCTAATAAATTAAGCTTGCATGAAGATCAGAAAGTGAAACAGTAACATTGGTCAGCCTTACATACCAGGCAGTGGTGATACAAACCTCTAATTCCAGTAGCCACACTAGTTTGCCACAGAAACTGGGTGGTAGTGGTGCACGCCTTTAACCCCAGGCCTAGAGAGGATTATAAAATTGGAGATCTAAAGAATATGACATTTAAGATATTTTAATAACATAGGCTCTTTCTATGACAATGAGACATGTCATCTTTCTATCCCCTCCCCCAATACATATCCAAACAGACACCTTGAAGGCTATGTGTTATCTGTAGCGGAAACTACAGTGATTTCTGATTATTCTTTCTGCCTTGAGTCACAGAATTAACTGCTCCTTTCCATCCTTAGAGCCAAGAGACAAGTCTAGCAAATTCCCTCACTTAAAACTGGAAACGACTTTCCATTCTCCCAAGACCACACTCACACGGTTTAACACATCTTACCCAGGCTCTCACAGCTACTGGCCTGAGTGGTTAAGAGCCCAGGCAATGGATTCGGGTTTTTCAGGCTTCAAATTCCTGCTGTACAACCTAACTTTAAAATGTCCCCAGTACTGGGAATGGAACCCAAGGGTTTAGCATGCTAGGCCAGTGCTGTAACATGGAGGTATACCCTCAGCTGCTTTAACAAGCTTTTGAATATCACTCTCTAGTTTGGAGATGGTAAGAATATGTCTGTCTGGGAGGATTGGATGACTGACGCACATAGACAGTTTGGTGTAGCACCTGACACATGGCAAGCATTCCGTGTCAATTAGTGCTTTTATTTTGGCCCCTTCCATTTTCTGTGCTTCTCCAGACTCCTGAACTTCATCCATTCAGCTGGAACACTGCCAGTACCCAGACCATCTCAGGGAAATCTCTGGAGGTGGTCAACAGCAGCTGCAACCACCAGAAAATTCTCACGCCACAGCCAAGACGTCCCCATACCAGAATGACTTTGGAATGGGAGTTGCCATAGCCTTTCTGATAGAGCTAAGCTGCAAGAGACGCATTGACCTTCCCAAGCTGCCCTTGGATGTTTATCTGTCCCTACCTCCCTCTGGATACTAAGTTCCCCAATCACAGAGACAGGCCCATCTAGTTGACTATTCGATCTACAGGCCTAACTACTTGCAGGTGATGAAGCGGGCTACATTCTGCAGACTTGATGGTTTGACTGGGTTTCTTCGTTGTGTATTTTTGGTAAATTTAGAGCAAGTGTGTGTAGGGGAACAGCGCTCAGTTTTAGGAGAAAGGTGCCCTCTGAAGGTCGAAGGGCAAAGGTGGGTATTCCTGAAGCACCACCCTAAGGCACAAGGTTCTGCACACTCTTTACTTTGTCCTCAACTTTGCCATCTTCTAAAATACCGAAGGTGGAGGAACAGCGGACCCAGCAAACAAGATGTGAGGTCCAAAAGGGTCCAAGCTCAGAACCTGGGCGGCCACCCAGACTCTGTTCTTCTAATGCCCCTCTGGCTGACAGCTAAGGAGGAAATCTCGTTCTGCCTCCCCACTCCTGTCTTTGAACCCCTCCCCTCAGCTTCTTCCTTCAACCTCTAATCTCCTCATTCTCCTTCCTCCTCCTCCCCTCCCTCCCTTTTCTGCCTTCATCTCTCTCTTCCCTTCCTCTCCCCCTTCCTCTTCCTCTTCTCCTTCCTTCACACCTTCTTTCTCAGCCCCCTCCTCCCGCTCTCCCTCCTCATTCCCAGTCTCCCCCTCTCCACATCCATCTCCCTCTTCCCACTTCCTCCTCCCCCTGCCGGCTCTGATCCATTTGCTTTGAACTCCCCACATGTCTTCCTACCTGTTTGGTACCCTCTTCTAGCCCAGTCACCCCTGGTTCCAGAGGGGAGCATGAGGCAGGGCACAGGACACTCTGTCGCCTAGGAGAACCCACAGGATACATCCTTCCTGAGCGAGTTCTCTAATACTATTTTCTGACCCACGTTTTTTCTCTTAAGAGCTCTTAAATTCTTTGGGTTTCTTCATTTATACCTAGTCCTTCCATTTAGTTTTATTTCTGTTCCTTTATGTCATTTTGTTTGTGTCTTTGTGGTTTTCTTGGTATGATGGGTGCAGAACCTTCTGTCTTAAACAGGATGCCTTTGGCTGTTCACCATACACACACTGCAAGACAGTGGATGCTCTCTTGCAGCAGAGAACACTGTCGACAGACAGTGCTTGTGGCTGACTTGCTGGTCCTTTGCTCGATCCACTGTTATAGGTCCTTTCAGGTTAGATTGTATCCACAGAATGGAATTCTCTCATCTTCCATGTGAGGGGTGTGTCTGGTCACCAACATTCTGAGTCAAGTGGGCACATCTGTGTCCCTAAAACCAAGGCCAAAAACACAACAGAGGTTCACATGCCAAGCTCCTAATTATAAACCTGCCCATCCACCCCAGATCCGCAAAGACTTCTAGGCCTGGAAGCCACAGGGGCTGTGTTCTTCTGTTGTGCCAGCATAGAGGCCTTCGACTGACTCTCAACCAAACTTGTGGTTAGCAACCCCAGGTGCGCTCCTGCCCCACAAGTCCTGGGACTTATCAGTTGGCACATTCCCTTGAAGGTGCTGCCATGGTCTGCTGGCCTTTATGCCTTCTGGTGCTGGCCTCCCTCAGGGTCCTGTCTCCACGATGCTTTCCCAGTGACCATTTGCTTTCAACCCTGCAACTGTTGCTTGGATTCCCTTCTCTCCTCTCCTCTCCTCTCCTCTCCTCTCCTCTCCTCTCCTCTCCCCTCCCCTCCCCTCCCCTCCCCTCCCCTCCCCTCCCCTCCTCTCCTCTGTATCTTTGGAAACACATACTGGATTGTCCTTCTGATATCAGCCCAGCTCCGTGTGAAGGAGAGGAAGCGAGTGCAGACATTAGACTTGTCATGTTTCACTGGAAGACCTTGTTTTTACTTGATTCTCTTAAAAAAAAAAGTATGGTTATTATTAGTGAGCTTAAACATCTTTCCACAAATTTAATGGCTATTTATATTTCTTTTATGAATTTCATGTTGTCATGCTCCATCTTTTGGAACTTTGTATCCTTATGATATGCATGCTACAAAGCTCTTTTTACATCTTGGTTATCAACTTTATGCCTTCTAGTCTGTTGCTCTGCCTTTCAGTAGAGGCAACTGTAACATATTTGATTTTTATGTGCTCAGAACCTGTCAGCTGTTTTGCTTTATTTATCAATTTTAGGCTCCGTGTCATACTTCCAAATTTCTTATCTATCACACAATGTATAAAAATATTTATCCAGGCACTTCCCCAAGAGCAGCCCTGAGGCAGTGGCCTCCACAGGATCAGGTACAAGGGAGCCACCACAGAGGGAAGAGGCCCCTAACCATAGACCTCTGTGGGACCAGGTGCAAATCAGAGACCTCCTAGGGAGCAGGCCCAAGGCAGCGACCTCAGTGGGATCATCCCCAAGAAAGCAACCTCCGTGGAAGCAGGCCCAAAGACCCCTGGAGTGCTGAGTGACCTCCCGGAACTCCGAATGACCTCTGGGGTGACTGGAACAGTGGAGAGCAACCATCTGAGCCTTGGATTCACTGGCACCGGAAGATTGATCACCAGAGACACAGCCAATCAGAGGAAAAGATGGGTAGACAAGGTAAAAACACACTCAACACCACAAAGAGCATAACAACACCAACAAAAACTAGTGACCCTACAACAGCAGGACTTAAACACCCAAAAACAGACGAAGCAGAAGAAAATGACCTAAAAAATAGCTTTAGGAGAATTTGCAAGGCTCTTAAAGAGGAAATGAAAAATTTTCCTAATAGAAATGGAGGAAAAAACAAACAAAAAATTGGAAGAAATCAACAAATCCCATAAAGAAAAATCAAGAAAAAGTAATCAAACAGATGAAAGAAATGATTTAAGACTGAAATAGAGACAATAAACAAAACACAAACCAAGGTAATTATAGAAACAGAAGTTAGGAGATAACGATCATGAACCACAAATGCAAGCATAAACAGCAGAATACAAGGAATGGAAGAGAGACTCTCCAGTGCTGAAGATACAATAGAATAAATAGATTCATTGTTCAAAGAAAACATTAAATCTAACAAAAGCTTAACACAAAAACCCAGGAAATATGGGACACCATTAAAAGACCAAACCTAAGAATAATAGGGATAAAAGAAGAATTCCAACTCAAAAGTCCAGAAAATATATTCAACAAAATCATAGAAGAAAACTTTCCCAATCTAAAGAAAGATACACAAATGAAGATACAAGAAGCTTACAGAACACCAAATAGACTGGTTCAAAAAAAAATCTCCCTAGCTATATAATAATTATAACACTAAACATACAGAATAAAGAAAGAATATTAAGAGCTGCAAAGGAAAAAGGCCAAGTAACATATAAAGGCAGACCTATCAGAATTACACCTGACTTCTCAATGGAGACAATGAAAGCCAGAGGGTCCTGGTCAAGCATTATGCAGACATTAAGAGACCACGGATGCAAGCTCAGACTACTACACCCAGCAAAACTTTCAATCAGCATAGAAGGACAAAACAAGATATCCCATGATAAAACCAGATATAACCAATACCTAGCCACAAACCCAGCCCTACACAAAGTACTAGAAGAAAAACTCCAACCCAAGGAAGTTGGCTATATCCACAAAAACACAGACAATAGATGATCTTCACAGCAGCAAATATCAAAGAAGGGAAAACACACACACAATAACATCACTGGCTATGAAAACTAAATTAACAGGAGATAGCAATCACTGGTTATTAATATCCCTTAATATAAATGGAATCAACTCCCCTGTAAAAAGACACAGACTAACAGATTGGATACAGAAACAGAATCCATCCTTCTGCTGCATACAAGAAACACACCTCAACCTCAAAGACAGACATCACCTCAGAGTAAAGGGCTGGGAAAAAAATTTCAATCAAATGGACCTAAGAAACAAGCTGGTGTAGCTATCCTAATATCTAACAAAATAGACTTCAAAGTAAAATCAATCAAAAGAGACAAAGAAGGACATTTCATTCACAAGAAAAATCCATCAAGAGGAAATCTCAATAACAAACATTTATGTCCCAAATACAAGGATACTCTCATATGTAAAAGAAACACTACTAAAGCTTAAATCACAGCCAAACCCCACACACTAAGAGTGGGAGACTTCAACACCCCAGTCCCAGCACTAGACAGGTCTGTCAGACAGAAAATTAACAGAGAAATAAGGGTACTAACAGGTACCGACATCTATAGAATAGCCATCCAAACCTAAAAGGACATACCTTCTCAGCACCTCTTGGAACCTTCTCAAAAATTTACCACATACTAGGTAACAAAGTAAACCTCAACAGATACAAAAACAATCAGAATAATCCTATGTATCTTATCAGATCATCATGACTTAAAATTAGAATTCAAGAGCAACACTAATTTCAGAAAGTCCTCAAACACATGGAAATTAAACAATGCTCATCTGAATCATCAATGAATCAAGAAAGAAATGAAGAAATTAAAGACTTCCTAAAATTCAATGAACGTGACCACACAACATACCCAATTTATGGGATACAATGAAAGCAGTGTTAAGAAGAAAGTTCATAGCATTAAATGCCTACATAAAGAAGCTGGAAAAACCCCACACTGATTTAACAGAACACCTGAAAACTCTAGAACAAAAAGAAGCAAACTCACCCATGAGGACTAGATGGCAGGAAATAATCAAATTGAGAGCTGAAATCAACAAAATAGAAACAAAGAAAACAATACAAAGAATCCATGAGACAAAGAGTTGGTTTTTCAAGAAAATCAACAAAATAGATAAACTTTTATCCAAACTAACCAAAAGGCAGAGAGAGAATATCCAAATTAACAAAATCAGAAATGAAAAGGGATATATAACAACAGATACAGAAAAAATCCAGAGAATTATTAGGTCATATTTCAAAAACCTGTACTCCGCAAAATTGGAAAACTTAAAGGAAACAGATAATTTTCTGGATAAATATCACTTACCAAAATTAAATCAAGACCAGATAAGCAAATTAAATTGACCTATTACTGCTAAAGAAATAGAAACAGTCATCAAAAGCCTCCCAAACAACAAACAAAAAGCTCAGGACCAGATGGTTTCAGCACAAAATTCTACAAGATTTTCAAAGAAGAACTAATACCAATACTCCTCATATTGTCACACACATAGGCATGCTATTGAGAATTTCTACGTTCCTAGAACTTGGCACCTGAGCCCGGCTGCTGTGACCTCCTTCGAGGCCCCACCTGTGGAAGCTATGGTATAGATGTCAGTATCGAGTACTGCACTAACCACCTGTTTTAAGACATCATTTGGAAAATTGTCACATGAGCCTGTCTAAGAAGTTGAACACAGTCATGGAGAGCCTCGCTCTTTCATCTAAGGGAACGCCTCGTGCCTCTCACAGAAGTACACATTCATATCGAGTCCATTTGAGTTGGAAATACTAGTTTCAGCCATGTCAGAATAGCTGGCACCATTTGAAGAAAGTGAAGAGGAGAATGTGTGGCTAATACTGTATAATGCATGTTCTATTTGCCTTCTCTTCTCTGCTGTCTTCAGAACTTCAGCTTTTGATGGTATCTTCTAACACAGCTGGTCTGGGAAATAAGCTGTTGTAAGACAGTTTTTCTGCTGGTGGTGGTAAAGGTTTTAACTAACTGGAGGCAGTCTTTGGTGGATTCTGTTCTGGGAATGTCTGTGCTCTCCAGTTCAACTGCAAGGAAATAGGCTCTGCACAGTAATGCCTCCTTACCTAGAAGGCACAGCAAGAACCCCACAGAAACTCAACTTCTACTTAGCTCTGACTCTAAAGCCTTGAACTTAGAGATGGTGTTTGCTTGCTGGCATCTTTCCAGCACCATCAGCCAGATGGTTTTTAGGAATGCTGGATTTACAAGCCATCTCCCTGGAGCTAAAGGAGCGCTTGCCCACAAGAGGCCGTTCCCTACGATCTTGACTGATTTGCCAAAACAAAAGTACAGGAATTGGAGACACATCTGGTCTTCCGACCTAGGAGAAGAATCAAATATTTATTAATAGTGACCTGATTGCTGGTATTTTGTTGTGTTTTCTGTTTTCTGTAAGCAAATTGTTTTATAACTGCTTTCATCCTAACTGATTCCAGTACTAGAGACCGTTACTGTTTTTCCTAGTTTGGGTGTCTCATGTAATGTTTTAAAATACATGTTGAGAAAATAAAGAAATTTTAATAAGTGCCCTTTTATGTTTTCCAGCTCTCCAAGCTTTCCACAGATGAAGCATGGAAGTAAGTTATTAGTATTTTTATGGCTGCTTTTATTAACAGTAAGATTCTCCTCTGAACAGCTTGAAAGATTGGATGAAGTCATCGTTGTCCTTGTGAATGTCCTAGGATAAAGTGAGAGAAATATAGCCTGCATGTATGTGACACGGCTACTCTAGACCCAGAGAGTGTGGATTTTATGTGTCTTCTCCCACGTGACCCATGCAGTACCACCAAGTTAGATTTGTGTGTTCTTAAAAATGTGGCACTAAGAAGCTCTCGCTTATTGTAGGCACAAGACGCATCTGGTTTTCTTTACTCACTGTTTCTTCTGTGTTCTGGGACCCATAGTGGGGCCGTTGGGTACTATGAGCACCACATGAAAGAAATAAAAATGAAAAGCCACTCCCTTGTTGCATTATAGTAATCAGTTATGAATGTATTCCTATTCAAAATAGGGAATACTTCTTACATATGTATGCTAATTTATGCTTTTCAAAATATTTCCAGATAGGTTGGCCCACCTGAGATGCATTTTCATTACATATATATGGGGGCATGTGGTGGGGTGTGTACGTAGGTGTACACACAGATTACTATCATAAGGCAGAATTTGTCTTCTATCTATAGAAGTTCCATTTTAGATTGATGATGAATCTGTGTGTGTCCCATGTCCTTCCTACATGGCCCATGTGAAAAAGCCATTCATTTCACAGACTATTTAATGTTCATTTAGGATTTAGGTCTGTAAAAGGCATACATTCTTAGACTTGTCATTTCTCTTTCTCTGCTTCCATTTCTTCTAGGGAGCGGGTGTATCACTTATAAACTTGCAGAAATCCTTCTCATCTTCTGGAATCAGCTTCCAACAATCCATGTAACCTTACTCACGTTGCTTCCCTGACACGACTCCAGCTTCTTCCCTTGATAAGTGAAGGGTGTTCGTCCATCTGTATCCCTCCCAGGACTGATGTCCTAAGTACATCTCCAAGCTCCACTCCACCAGGCTTGATCATCTCAGAATGCTCAGTTCTACGCCTTATCCAGCAGGGGGCACCCCTGGGGTTTGGATGGAGCCCTTTCCTGAAGTGCTGGATACTTCCAGGCTCTGCAGGATTGCTGGAAAGGAGAGACCCCAAATGGCTGGCACACCCCACCAGAATCTTTAGAAGGTCTCAGGCTTCTGACTGCAACGCTAGCTAACTGAGCATGGTAACCAGCCAGAGGTGGAGAGGAACCTTCGGAAGATTCTGTGCCCATTGCCATTGAGAGCACGCTGTTATATTTCCATTTTCTCTCCCATCATTGATTTGACTTTAGGTCTGTCTGCTTCTCTCTCTCTCTCTCTCTCTCTCTCTCTCTCTCTCTCTCTCTCTCTCTCTCTCTCTCTCTCTTCTCTCTCTCCCACCCCTTTTTTCTCTCCCTCTCCTTCCTCTCTTCCCTTCCTCCTTCCTCCCTCCCTTCTCCTCTCCCTCTCTCTCCCCATGTCTCTTTTTCTTCTCCCCACCACACTGTCTCTCTGTCTCTCCCTCGCCCCTTTGAACCAGTGGTTCCCAGTCTTGATCACCCTGAAAATCATGTGAAGATTTTCTAAATTACCGATACTTGAACTATTATGCAGCCTATACATGTACATAAATATCACACTGTATCCCATTAAACATTATGTATGCAGCCTATACATGTATGTAAATGTCACACTGTATCCCATTAAAATGCAGTTCATTTTATGTAGCCATTAAAAAGAAACGCATCATGATTAAATTTTTTAAAAATAAATTTGTTTTCTGGAAATCTGCATTATTTTGCTAGGGCTGCCTTAATAAAATAACACAGATGGGATGGTTGAAGCAACAAACATGGATTCCCTGGTATCTCTAGAGGCTGAGGTGCCGAGATCAAAGTGTTGTCAAGGCTGGACTATGAGTGGAGGTGACAGGGGTCACATCTCAGGTGCAGGAATTTTGGCAGGCCAGAGAAGTAGGGGTTGGGCTTTCTGTGTGCGATTCAGCTCTCAGTGTCCGTCACTTGTCACTTAATCGGTCTGGGACGCAGTTTGGACACCAGGACTTTCGGAAACTTCCTAATAATCCTAATTCACAGCCAAGGTCAATAGTACTTTCTCTAGAGTTCTCCTCAGGTCACTCCCCAGGTGGCATGCTACTTTAGTGATGTTATCTGTCAGGGTGCAAAGGAGTGTCCAGCTAAAACTGAAGCCCATTTATCATCTGTCCTGTTCGAGAAAATGCTTAGGCCTGTTTTTCTCCCTATAACGTCTGTACCAATGTAACAGTTTGTGCAGCCCACTCTAGAGCTCTCAGTTCCTGGTCAGGCAAGATCACTGTCTTTGGCACAGGTGCCATCTATCTGCAGGGAAGCTTTTTGTTTGAAAATAGGAGAAATTAAAGTCAACTTATGAGTTCTTTTATAGCATATATATATATATATATATATATATATATATCTGCAAAAGAGACAGATGACACTCTCAGGGTTACGAGACAAAGAAGTGGTTTATCTGGAACCAACTGTACCCTAAGTCTTCTCTACCTCATTGGTCTCTTAAATGAAAATACAAGACAGAGGTCAACGTCACACATGAAAGCAGAGGACTGGGAGCAGGGGTGTTAGTTTTGCTGTTCCTCCCCCCCACTCCCAAGGGAAAGGAAGAGACCAAGAAAGATTCTGGTCAAAGCTTACGACCACCTGTACTTGAAATCCTCGTTTCTCTCTGAGCCAGGGTGCTGGTGATGTTTTGCCAGGCAGGCAAAGACAAGGGTTTTTTTCACAGCCTGTTTGTTGGTTGCAACCTGAATCAGGAGAAGATGATTTGGATGTACTGGGCCATAAGGCCATGCACCTGGAGATGATCTTGATCTCCTTCTCTGCCCTGATTGCCGTGCAGGTGATGTTGGTGCAGTAGAGACAGAGGCAGGGCCACTCCTACAACGTGAGCGCCCTGGGTCCGTCAGCTAGACCGTCCTCTGGCTGCCAAAGTCCTCCTTTGTGGCCACTATGGACTAGGGCTGCGCTGGCCTAGATCAGTATTTCCCAGCCAAGGACACTTTTGCTCTGAAGAGGTTCCTGGCAGTGTCTGGAAAGGCTTCTAATTGTCAAGACCTGTCTAAGGGGACAGTGTGGAGGAAGAGGGGCTGCTCCTTGTGTCCAGTAGGAAGAAGCCAGGATGTTGGTAAACTTCCACCATGAAGGCCAGCTCCTGTTGGTTGTCAAGACACTAGTGACATCTGCCACAGCTGAAGCAGGACGTGCTTCATGAGGCTCCCACAGCTTATTGAGACACTCTGTTTTGTTTTGTTTTGTTTTTGTTGTTGTTGTTAAATTATGTATTAAATGAACTATGTTGGGAAACCCAGGACTGAGTGTATTACTCAAGTCAATATCTTGAGGCTACAAGTTGGTATCCTAAATAACTACCCCGAGAGGGCCTAGTTTCTGAATATTTACCATGGACATCTGAGATCATGTGATATCTGCCAAGGCTACTGAGAGCTTTGATCTCATTTATAAGATTTCTGGAGTTTCTAGCTGTTTTCTGCAACACAATATAACAGGGGGCCGTAATATCTACAATGCAATATAACAAAGGGTCATATATTCTACACTGTAATATGATAAAGGGCCATATAGTAAAGTTTATTGCCATGATTTGCTGCTGTAATTACCACCAAATTAGTAGTATATCAATAAAGAGCATATGCAATTATAATAATTACTGTACTATCACATTATAATAAATACTATAATCATTTTAATAACAATATAAACTTCCTGAGTTACTATTATAGCCATGATAAGAGCCTTTGAACATCAGTCCAGTTACATGTGGTGATACTTACTTTTTAATCTCACTCTGTACAATGTAGCTCATAGAGTTTAAACATAGTGACCAAACCTGTATAGTTAATTAGTTGTAAATAGAAGGCTAGAATCCAGCCTTCCTGGCGGGTCATTTGCTCTCACATCAAGAGCAAGCTCCTTAAATATCCCTAAGCCGTGGTTGCCTTCTCCATAGTGCAGACACACAATACTACACGGATTTCTAGCGTGGAGACTGGATGGTTCAGAACCCTTAGTTGACTCTGAGTGTGCACAGCAGATGGTGCTTCTATCTGACATTCATGCATGCATAAACACACACGACTAAAGCCATCTGTGGATGGGAGGATTCTTCTCTGCACACTTCTGTAAACTGCAGTGACTCACTGGCCACTAATATACCTTTTCTATTAGGGTATTTGGATGTATTGTCTTTTCGAAAGTGATACACTTGGACATGTATCCCTTTTCGCCACACCCTGCTACTCTGCCATGCTGGTTTGGAGAACAGTTCCCTGGGCTCATTTTGTGAGTGGTACTTGTTGGACCTGGCAGCAGGGTGATGAAGGGGAAGACCACTGGCTTGCTCAGGAGTTGAAAGGCTCTAGCTATTCGTGTGCTCGTACTAAGCCTCATTTTCCTCGTGTTCTGCAATTAAGTCAGAATAGACAGCCGGTTCCTACTCCAACACATAAGAACTGTGGAAGCCATCACTCCCACCTCATAACGACAACCAAAAGAGCCACACGAGCAAACTCAGCATCAAAAACAATCAAACCGGTCAGAGGATTGAAGACACCACTTTGAATCCCAGAAGCAGGTGAAGAGGGTGATCCCAGGTGAGGTCCACTGCTCACAGAAGCAGTGAGAAAACCTGGGCACATATCTGAGAAAATCTGCAGGATCTCTATGCAGACAACCAAACAGCTCTAAAATGAGGGGAAGATGGCTCATGTTCAAATTACGTATTGTCGTGATGCTGAGTCTTCCCAGTTTGACCTGTAGGGTCAATAAAAACCCAATCAAAAGTCCAGCAAGCTCTTCTGTATATTGTACAAAAGTACTCCACAGTTTATATAGAAAGGTCAAGGCACCCGAATAACAAGTCCAGCACTGAAGGGGAATGGGGTGAAAGGGTAGGCTCTGCCCAACTTCAAGAGTGGCTATAAAGCTCAGTCATCAGCAGGATGGTGTTCCCAAAAAGAGTAAACACACAGTTATAGGTGAGGATGGACGGCCCCTAACAAAACCACACACACAGAGCCACCCAAGTCAAAGGGCAGATGTTTCAAAGGAGGAGATCTGGAATTTCAATAAATGGTGAGGGATCAACTCAACTTCCTTATGCAAAATAAGTTAATCTGGATGCAAAACCAATAATTTCCACAAAAATCAAAATATTTCAGACCCCGGCCAGCTGGCCTTGGTGAGTTCCCGATAGAACATCCCCATTGCCTCAGTGTGTGGGTGCACCCCTCGCGGTCCTGAGTTCCTTGCTCGTGCTCTCTCTCATTCTGCTCCTCCTTTGGATGGTGAGACTTCAGTCCAGTGCTCCAATGTTGGTCTCTGTCTCTGTCTCCTTTCATCGCCTGATGAAGGTTAATATTCAGGAGGATGCTTATATGTTTTTCTTTGGGTTCACCTTCTTATTTAGCTTCTCTAGAATCACGAATTATAGTCTCAATGAGGACTACTGAGAACTGAAGAACAATGGCAATGGGTTCTTGATCCTATTGCACGTAATGGCTTTGTGGGAGCCCAGGTAGTTTGGATGCTCACCTTAATAGACCTGGATGGAGGTGGGTGGTCCTTGGACCTCCCACAGGGCAGGGAAACCTGCTTGCTCTTTGGGCTGAGGAGGGAGGAAGACTTGATTGGGGGGGGAATGGGAGGTGGTGGCGGGGAAGAGGCAGAAATCTTTAATAATTAAATTAATAAAAAAAAGAAAACATAAAAAAATCAAAATATTTATACTTAAATATAAAATACAAGACTTTTATAAGACAATTCAGGAAAATTGTTTCAGTGCACTTGGATTTGGTGGCAAATTCTTAGGCCCGATGTCAAAAAGCCCACAGAATGAAACTATAAGTAAATTTTAATTTATGGAAATGTAAAGCTATCCTGTGAAAGATACTGTAAAGAAAATGAAAACCAAATAACAAGCAGGTCTCAGACTAAGAGAAAATATTTACAGTAACACATACTTGAAAATGAACTTGAATCCAAAATAGATTTAAAATTCAACTATTAAAAGTAACTAATTTGGGGCTAGGAGATGACTCAGCAGGTGAGAACATTTACCAATCCTACAGAGTCTGGTTCCTACTACCCAAATCAGGTGGCTGACAACTGCCTTTAACCAGTTCCATGGAATCTAGTGCCTTCTTCGGCCTCTTTGGGCTCCTGCATGCCCGTGGTGCACATAAACTCATGCAGGCACATGCACGCACACATGCACACAGACACGATTTTTAAAATGTTTCTAGAAAAGCAACTAATTTAAAATGTAAAGAGATAACTTGAAGGATGCCCTATCAGATGTGAAGATATCAAGGGAGCATAAGCAAAGACTCTCCTCACCCTCAACATCGCGTGTCAGAGGGGACTGCAAGGTAGGAGGATAATAATATACAAATGCCAGCTATTAAAAGGGCCAAAGTACCCAAAACAGACAGTGTTCGATGCTGCTGAGAAGCAAGATCTCTCATTGCTGAGAAGGCAAAATTGAAAGTCGTCTTTGCAGCTATTTGGTGGTCTCCCACAATGGCTGGTAATGGTTTTGCCACATGAGCAACAATTATTCCACTGGGTGTTTACATGGTCGAGTTTTAAACCTGCATTCACTAAAGACTCTGATGCAAGTGTATGTGTGTGCAAGTGTGCATATGTGTGGGATAGATAGATACATACATACATATAATTACATAGATACATAAATATATACATATAAATGTATATATTAGCTTTATCCATAGCCATCCAACTGAAAGCAACCCAGGTGCTCTTTAACCTCTGAATAAATTGGCCACCTGATAAATCCATGCAATGAAATGCAACTATTCAGTGAAAAATAAGCTTCCAAGACGTGGAAAGACATGAAGAAACCCTGGTGAGGGGCTGTATATTGTATGGTTCTAATTATATGGAATATGCAGAGACATGAACCTATTCACTAAAACACTGAGTGGTCGCCAATACTTCAGAGGGAAGAGGAGAAATAAACAGATGGAATAAGTTGGGTATTTTTTAAGATCAGTGAAATTTATCTGTGCTAGACTGTATTCATGAATACAAAACAGGCCTCTGTCAAGTCCCATACAACTGTATGGTGCAGACAGTGGACCTTATGAGGCAGAAATTTGTAAAGATCAAATAAGACTGGGGATCCCAAGAAGAATGCAGCCTGACAAAGGGAGCTGAGTGAAATGCAGATGTGGGGAACAGTACTGAAGGTAGGCGGTGGGAAAGTGTACTTGCGAGTCATATCAGAAATCAGCGGAGACAAAGGCTTTGGAGACTGAACATGAGCACAGCACTCTAGCTGATAAGATAGCCTCCCATATGAGCAGTGGTTAGCAGTCTGGCCCTACTCTGGAGGAGTATGTAGCTAGGTAAACAGGTTCAAGCGGGAGCTGGGTTTCTTCAGGCTTGTGTAGGAGTTTACAGATACTGTGCAAGAGAAAAAATGAGCGGAGAAATGTCTGCAGTTCAAGCTAGGACACTATTCTTTATGTATGTTCTTTATACTCTAGTGATGTCCTTATTTTTACAATTTTTTTCTTCAAGCATAACTCAGGGTATGTACTATAGAGGACAGAGAATTCTTTCTGAGCCAGGTGTAAGATGCAAGCCTTTAATCCCAATACTGCAGAACTAGAGGCCAAGAGTCTAGGAGTTCAAGGCCAGAGTCTACTACATAACAAGTTTGAGAATACCATGGACTTTATAAGACCCCGCCTTATACAAATTACAGATGCACACACACACACACACACACACAGAGAGAGAGAGAGAGAGAGAGAGAGAGAGAGAGAGAGAGAGAAATTATGAAACTGACATTTGTCAAAAGAGAGTGTGTTCTGTGGTTTATAGGAGCTGCAAAATTTAGAGCAAGTTATTATAAATATGTAAAGCAAAGAAAATGATTGACATCCAACACCCCTTCACGAGAAAGGTGTTGGAGAGAACAGGGATACAAGGAACACTCCTTAACATAATGAAAGCAATATGCAACAAACTGACAGCCAGTATCAAATTAACTGGAGAGAAAGTCAAAGTGATTCCACTAAAATCAGAAACAAGACAAGGCTGTCCATATCTATTCAATAAAGTATTCAAAGTTCTAGCTAAAACAATAAGACAACAAAAGGAGATCAAGGGGATACAAATTGGAAAGGAATAAGTAAAACTTTTGCTATTTACAGATGATATGATAGCTTACATAAGTAACCCCAAAAGTTCTACCAGGAAACTCCTACAGCTGATTACACCTTCAGTAATGTGGCAGGATACAAGATTATCTCAAAAACATCAGTAGCCCCTCTTATATACAAATGATAAATGGGCTAAGAAAGGAATCAGAGAAAAACACCCTTTCCAAATAGTCACAAATTATATAAAATATCTTGGAATAACTCTAACCAAACAAGTGAAAACAAGTCCTGTATGACAAGAAATTTAAGTCTTTGAAGAACATATCAGAAAATGGAAAGATCTCCCATGCTCTTGGGTAGGTAGGATCGACATGGTAAAAATGACAATCTTGCCAAAGCAATCTACAGATTCAATGCAATCCCCATCAAAATTCCAACACAGTTCTTCACAAACCTCAAAAGAACAATACTCAATTTCATATAAAAAAACAAAAAACCCAGGATAGCTAAAACAATCCTGTATAATAGTGGAACTTCCAGGGGTATCACCATCCCTGACTTCAAGCTCTAAAATAGAACTATAGCAACAACAACAACAACAAAAATGGCTTGGTACTGGCATCAAAACAGGCACATGGATCAATGGAATTGACTTGAAGACCCTGACATTAATCCACACATCTATGAACACCTATTTTTTTGTCAAAGAGACCAAATTGGTACAATGTGAAAAAGAAAGCATCTTCAACAAATGGTGCTGGCATAAATAGATGTTCATATGTAGAAGAATGCAAATACTTCCATATCTATCCCCTGCACAAAACTCAAGTTCAATTGGATCAAAGGCCTCAACATAAATCCAGGTACACTGAACCCTGATAGAAGAGAAAGTGATAAGTAGCCTCAAACACATTGCCGCAGGAGACCATGTCTTCAATATAACACCAGTAGCACAGACACTGAGATCAACAATTAATAATGGGACCTCCTGAAACTGAAAACTTCTGTAAGGCAAAGGACACAGTAAGTGAGACAAAAAAGCAGCCTACAAAATGGGAAAAGATCTTCACCAACTCCACATCTGACAGAAGGCTGACCTCCAAAATATATAAACAACTCAAGAAATTAGACATCAAAATAATCCAATTTAAAAATGGTGTACAGATCTAAACAGAGAATTCACAACAGAAAAATCTCAAATGGTTGAAAGACATTTAAGGAATTTCTCAACATCCTTAGTCATCAGGGAAATGCAAATCAAAACAACACCTGTCAGAATAGCTAAGATTGAAAACACTGATGACAGCTTATGTTGGAGAGAATGTGGGGTCAAGGGGAATTCTCCTCCACTGCTGGTGGGAATGCAAACTTGTACAGCCACTTTGGAAATCAGTATAGTGGTTTCTCAGGACATTGGGAAACAATCTACCTCAAGACCCAACAATACAACTCTTGGGTATATGCTAAAAGGATGCTCAATCACATCACAAGGACACTTTTTCAACTATATTCATAACAGCATTATTTGTAATAGCCAGAACCTGGAAACAGCCTAGATGCCCCTCAACTGAAGAACGGATAAGGAAAATGCGGTGTAATCACAATGGAATATTACTCAGCTGAAAAAAAATGGCATCATGAGAACAGCAGGCAAACAGATATAAGTAGAAAAAATCTTTCTGAGTGAAGCAACCCAAACCCAGAAAGACAAACATGACACGAACTCACTCATAAGTGGGTATCAGATGCATAGGAAAGAATAACCAGGCTACAATTCACAGCCCCAGAGAAGCTAGGTAACAAGGAGGACCCTAAGAGATGCATGGATCACCCTAGGAAGGGAAAATAGATGAGATCTCCTGGGTAAACTGCGGGCAGGGGGTAGAGGGAAAGGGATGGGTGAGTTGGGGAGGGATGGGGAGAGAGCAATGAAAGAGATATCTTGATGGGGGAGGCATTATGGGGTTAGAGGAAAAACCTGGTACTAGAAAAAATCCCAGGAATCTACAAGAATGACCCCAGCTAAGACCCTAGCAATAGTGGAAAGGGTGCCTGAACTGTCCTTCTCCTCTACTCAGATTGGTGACGAACTATCATCAGAGAGTCTTCATCCAGTAACTGATGGAAGCAGATGTAGAGATCCACAGCCAATCTCAGGGAGTCCAATCAAAGAGAGGGAGGAGGGATTGCATGAGCAAGGGGAGTCAAGATCATGATGGGGAAACCTACAGAGACAGCTGACCTGAGTTCATAAGACCTCATGGACTCTGGACCAACTGCTGAGGAGCCTGCATGGGACCAAACTAGGCCCTCTGTCTGTGGGTGACATTTGTGTGGTTTGGTCTTTCCATTGGTTCCATGACAATGGGAGGAGGATCTATCCCTGGAGCGTGAACTGGCTTTTTGGAACCCGATCCCTTTGGTGGGATACCTTGCTCAGTCTTGATGCAGTGGGGAGGGGCTTGGTCCTGCCCCAACTTGATACCAGGCTTTGTTGACTCCCCCATGGAAGGCCTTACCCTTTCTGGAGAGTAAATGAGGGGTGGAAGAGAGGTGGGGGAATGAGAGGAGGGGAAGGAAGAGGAACTGTGGTTGGTATGTGACATGAATAAAAAATTTAAAGATAAGAGAAAGAAAATGATCTCCTTGCCAAATAAAGACTAAAAATATAATTAACCGGCCTGTTTGATATCAGAAGGGGAGATGTGGAGTGGGGATCTCCTACTTTGCTTGGCTTACTACTATAGAGGGCTCTATCCCCCATTTTCAACATGGCACAGATCGACCATTTGAAAGTTGGAATTTTTCTTCCCACCTGGTAATTTTTCTTCTTCCCTCAAGTAATAATCTTGATGTAAAGTAGACATTGGCAGACCTTCAAGGTTAAAGCCTTTCTGAGTGCTCTTAACAGCTCTTCATTAAAACATAAAACCTTTCAATACAATTTCTTTACCTGTTTAATGCAAAGCTATTTTTTGTTTCATGAAGTAGGGAGATGTCTTCCCTGAAAAAGAATCCTTCAATGACTCCACAAACTAATAGGGCCTGAAAACTATCTATGCAGAATTCAGGGTTCAGACACACCATTAACTTACCTCAATACAAAGGCAAATACTTTATGGGAGACCAAAGTTTTGTCCTGTTTAAATCAAACTTCCTGCCTAGCAACAGGCATGAAATACTAGAAATGATTATTGTGCCAATAATGCATGTGTCTACTCAAATCTTTTGAAAATGAAGCAAGATGCAAACACAGACATCGTTATGTACACACCATCACAGGATCTGCACAGACACAGTTATGTACACACCATCACGGTGTCTGCACAGACATAGTTATGTACACACCATCACAGGATCTACACAGACATAGTTATGTGCACACCA
Source organism: Chionomys nivalis (assembly GCF_950005125.1). Lineage (NCBI taxonomy): Eukaryota > Metazoa > Chordata > Mammalia > Rodentia > Cricetidae > Chionomys > Chionomys nivalis. The sequence continues at coordinate 3,019,008 of NC_080109.1, read as the reverse complement.
TCACAGGATCTACACAGACATAGTTATGTACACACCATCACAGGATCTACACAGACATAGTTATGTACACACCATCACAGGATCTACACAGACATAGTTATGTGCACACCATCACAGGATCTACACAGACATAGTTATGTACACACCAACAGGATCTACACAGACACAATTATGTATGCACCAACAGGATCTACACAGTCATAATTATGTGTGCACGTCAGGATCTACACAGACAGAATTATATGCATACTCTTGAGGACCTACACAGACATAGTTGCATGTGCCATTGCAGGATCTTCTTTAAGAGTTAAGTGACAAAATCAACTCTCTGGATTGAGTGGGAGACATAAATGTGTGACTGCCCTTCTCAGTGTCCATCACCTGCCAGGATCCCATGCAATTTCTTGCTCAGATTTATGTCCTCCCTGTCTGTAAGTGCCCTGGTACTGATAGCATCAGTGTTTCCGGGAAGCATTTATTTCTGTTTCTCTCCTTAAGTCTGAGCGCCCACTGCCCTCCCTGTATGCCACCCACAATACAATAGTGGAGGAATTGCCGTGCTAGGAACACGAGCATCACACAACTTCTTTCCTTTAATATGCGTGGCCCATTTATCATTTTGTCCAATTAGACAAATGAAACATAACCTTGATTTGATTTCATCTGTGATTCTTTTGCCCTTCATTTGTGTGCATAACAACAAGAGAGAAAAAAAAACATGGTACCTTTGGGCAGCATCTGATCTGTCAGGAAATCCCTCGCGCTGTGGTTTGTGGGTGGGAGAGCAGGGGGGATGCGATCCAGATGCTCGAGCTGCCCTCCGCTAGGAATGCAGATGTGCATTCTCCTCGTCTGTCCAGATGGTGACCCCTCTGGCACTGTTCATGTGTTTCGCATGCCGGGCTTCCTTCTTTGCATGTGCACGCCTTGATCTCACGTAGTGCATGCGTTTATTCATGAGACACAGCATTGCTTCATTTCACATGTGGCAGTAGCTATTAAAAACGAGGAGTTTTAACTGCTATGGAAATTGATAAAGAATCTTTTAAATTACTATGAATTATGATCCTCATTTTGAAACTCCTCTTTATAAAATTATTGAATTCATAATGTGAGTTTCTGCCTTTCTCTTGAGAAAATATGGTGCTGGATACACAATTTCAAGAGAGTTTCAAAATCAGTATTTCCATCCTTTGGGTATATGTCCAGGAGTGGTATAGTGGGGTCATATTGATTCTTCATTTCTGATTTGGATATACTCTCTCTGCCTTTTGTTAGTTTGTATAAGGGTTTGTCTATCTTGTTGGTTTTCTTGAAGAATCAACTCTTTGTTTCATTAATTCTTTGTATTGTTCTTTTTTGTTTCTATTTTATTGATTTCTGCCCTGAGTTTGATTATTTCCTGCCATCTATTCCTCCTGGATGAGTTTCTGGTTTTTTTTGTTCCAGAGCTTTTAAGTGTGCTGTTAACCTGCCAATGTGAAATTTCTTCAAAATCTTTATGTAGGCATTTAGTGCTTTGAACTTTCCTCTTAGCACTGCTTTCATATTGTCCATAAGTTTGGGTATGTTGTACATCTTTTTTTTCCATTAAATTCTAGGAAGTCAAAAATATAGATAAAATTTTTTTGGAAGTTGATCATTTTTATTGTTAATATCAGCATTCTGCATGTCAGCTATGGTGAGTGCTGATAACTGTGTTTCTTGAATCTTGTTATCCAGCAAGTGATCTCCGGCCTTCATGAAAACTGTCCTAGTTTCTGAAGTAAGGCCTGTTTCCTCCTCTTCCTACACACACACACACACACACACACACACTCCTACATGTACACACATGCACATATACGCACACACATGTTGACCATACCCACAAACAGAGTGAAAAATGCTACCTTCTGACTAATTAGGCAAGAATAAAGAATATTTCCTCTTTCCTGAATACTCCCTGAAAAGCAAGGTCGCTGGGTATTTCCACCAACTCTCCAGAGACTTTCTGTCCTGTGGGCATTTTTTTCAAGTACAAGGGAAAGAACAGAACCTTAGCCTTTTCTGAAAACTGGTTTGGAGCGAGATTGTTTCTGAAACTGGAGGGAGAATCAAAAGCCAAGGAGACTCTACTTTTTCTCTCCCATCTTAAGGTCTTGTCCTGGTTTTTGGTTTTGTTTATCAACCTCAGACCATCGCAACTGAGACCTTGTTTAAATGAGCCACAAACGCAGACAGCTGCTTCCCCCTAAGCTCTATGTAATAAACATGTGCGATCTATTCTACCACCCTGCCCTCCTCGCTGCAAGTGTAATAAACAGGCCGGGGCTCTTTAGTGCTAAGTCGGGATCTAGGACCAGAATCTTCAACAGGGCTGTACAATGTAATCCTAAAATGTTCCCACTTGGAGATGGAACCTCATTGGCCATCCTTTGTAACATTTCCGAGCAGCTAAGACATGACGATGCTATAAAATGCGAAGACCAAAGGTCTTGCTTTCCAACTCCGCCTTTCACAAGAGAAGCGGCTAACTGATGGGCGTGCTCTGAAAAAAAAAAAAAAAAAGCTGTCGCTAACGTAACCCTAGCAACCAGCAACCTAAGGCCCGTCCGCCAGCTTGGTCTGTCCTGGTCCCTGTCACGTGAGGTTGGGCCCAGCCAGGTTAAATTTACCTCTGGAGACCGCCTGGACTCTGGCCAGTGTGGTACAGACACAGAAGGCTATACATCAGTGAGGTTCCTACATCGTGCTTTCTGGAAAGGGCACCAGAGAAGAGACGCAAAACGGGAGGACAGAGGTGAGAGTTGAGCTGCAGAATGCACTGTGATCCATGCCGAAATCGGAAGCTGCCCTGAGTCACTCACCACAGCTTCCTCCTTTGACAGTGCTATGCCCTTTCACGTGGGCACGAACTGGCAACAGCAGACCCTGGCCTCTGTGTAACACAGCGCAGTTTTCAAAGTGCCTTCTTCTGGCTGCGTCTGAACCCTGTGTCACCCTGCAGGATAGGGAGGCTGCACAGACATCGCTAGCCTCAGTTATACAAATACGCTGATGCCTGCCTGTCCCAAAGCCCTTCACTGCGGAGGCCCTACCCAACTTATAACTAAAGCTTGTCAAAGCAACGGCAAGACAAGGGCATTCCCGAGCATTCCCATGTGATTTCTCGGGGACCAGTCTCAAAAGTACCAACTCTCCATGACCTCTCTGGATGCAGCATTAACTCACAGCTGGTAGGTGAACCAGCGTTACAGAATAGACATGATGATAAGAGCACTTTCCACCAGAAAGCGTCTGAATCATTCAGCCAGGGATGAGACCCCAGGGCCAAGATCTCATTCAGAAATCGCTAGCAACACAGAGCAAACTGAGAAGCCATCGGGCCCTGTCATTGAAGAAAACTTTCTGTTCGTTTCTCTAATAGCTGGTAACCTTGCTGCAGATGTGGGTTGTCCCTTTACACTTCGTGATAGCTCCACTGGTGGTACTTTCTGTCTATATGGGGACCGTTCTCTGTTATTACTAGACTCATCCGCTACCCGGAAACCGCTTTCAGGGCAAACACCCAAGTTGGTATTCTAATCGCTCCTTCCTCACGGCACATTCTACTTCATGTTTAAAATGGGTTGAGGATTTTTTATTTGGCTACTCTTGGTTTTTATTTGTTTGTTTTTGTTCTTGTTTTATTTCACAATATATGCTAGAAAAACTCACAATTTTTCTGCCTTCACCTCTCCCAAAGCTGGAATTAATATTTTATCTTTCCTAGTATTTTAGATGATAAAACCAAGTGCTTAAGTAAATAAATGATCTTGAGAATATTTTACAATTCACACTACTATGTCTGACTGCATCTCTTTCTTGTAAACCTTAAAACGTCTCTTTAATTTCCTCTCGTCTTGAGGTGTCTGCAGGTTTCCAGTCCTCCTTCAGTAATCTTTAACCTATGCAGCAAAACCATCTAGAGACTGGCCATCACACCACTAACTCACTTGCCCTGTGTGACAGTGACTCAGACTTGCCTCCTGTACAGTTCATAACTGCAGACTTTCATAGGCAGAGACAGGGAAATAAGGAAGTAAAAGCACTTTTTTTTTATCTCTAGAGCATGATTTGCATGTTTGTTTTTAGCTTAACATTTTGTTTTATTCTCCAGACATCACGCTAAGGGCTGGAAGTCTGTGGTCGGACCTGACCACATCTAACACATCAGGCAGATAGGGAAGCGCATCTGGCAAGTGGGGTGGTCATACCGCAGGCTGGCTGTCATCCCATTGAGATTTACACCGTTCCATGGGATTCTCACAGATCTTTCACAGGCGCCTGAACACCTACAGGCTTGATCTGGCTCCCTCAAACTGTGAGCGGAGTGTGTGTCCCCACCACGGCACCACTGCCGCGAGATAAGGAGAAAGTGTGCTGTGTGCAGCGGTCACAAGACAACGGCCAAGTTTACCCTGTTGGGAAAAATAAAACTCACGGGCCACATTTCAACGTTCATTTCTCCATTTGTGTGTTTGGTTTTTCTCCTGTTAAATGCTTGGAGAGATAGAATAGCAAGGTTTCCTTTTAGCTTGGAAAAGGAAAAGTATACAGTGAGAGAGGTTTAAACAAATATGACGGTAAGTTTGAATTCACTGCTCTTGAGGAAGAGTATGGGTTTAAGTCAGCCTGGGCTACACAGTGAGCTCCAGATGAGCCTGAACTATGTGGCAAGACCCTGTCTCAAAAAACCAAAACAGATAAACAACAAAAACCAGTTACATGAATGCAGGTTTGCAGATTTAACTTAATTCCCCATTGGGAGGACCTTGGAAGTAGCAGGGGGAGACCATTTAGACGAGCCAGGTAGGGGTCTTAGAAAGCCTTGGAAGTCAGTGAAAAGGGTTTCCTTTTGTCTTGGCTCCCTTTCTCCTGATTGCCAAACTTTATAAGTGGTAAGATTTGTCAAAGTGCCTTGCGTTTCAGAACTCAAATATACCTGAGTTCATCCCTGAGCACCATTAGTACAAGCAGCTCCCTTCTGAGGAGAACATTTTACTTTACCACTGCATAGTAAACAGCCCTTGTTCCGTTCAGGCTCCTAAGCAAATCAGCTCACCACAGCAGACTCCCATCACTACAGGAACTACCCAAACGTGCTCTGCTACTCTGCATAGCCCGTATCTCAGATGGCCAGGGTGTCATACCACCTACATCTCACAACCACGACAATCCCTTGCAGCTTCTCCCTGCACAGCCTCCACATATCCCAAGAGCAGCCCAGGTTCCAAGGTTTCCACTGTGTTCTAAGCTAGAGTTTCTTAAACATTTTCACCTAATAAATTTTTATACAGTCCCCCCCCCGATATAAGGCTTATAAGAATATTTGTGTGAATCAAACATTTACTGATGATAAATTATAAAGCTTATTTTAAAACAATGATTTGATATGCCTGCCATGTGACTCTTTACTAAAGATGAGAACGAATGGGCATGTTGAGATGGATGTGTTTTCCCAACACAGATCAATTCAAAACTATGAATTAGACACCCACGTGCTGAGGAACCACAGTAGAAGTACATTTTTATTTGGAGCCTACTCTGAGGCAGAAGCACAGTTCCTTACCTGGCGTAAGGTCAAACAGCCAGACAGCTCTGGGTTCTACATTCCTGAATGTGGCCCAGTGAGCAGGAAGAAGAGACGCATGGAGACTCTCTAACACACCCGAGACAATGAATCAGCATGCCATGAAGTCATAAAGACTTTTAAACAGAAATGTATTCCAGCATATACTCTCCAGGTCAGTGTTAGGAGCCAGCCCCGTCACCATCCCTTATAAACGAGGCAATCATGGGAAGAACTGCCAAGGAAGTTGTCTAAGGTCCACAGTGTCAAGTTCAAAAGACAATGGTTTACAAGGCTCTGCCTCCAACACCAGGCTGTGGGAGCTGGTTGGTGGGGCAGAAAGAGACTCATTACAGATAATCTATAGTTCACCTGCAAAGTAAGAAGACCACCATTGAAAACGAGCTTCCAGTGTTGAAGACTGACTCATTAAACTGCACGGTCCATGGCCATGAAAGTTTAGCATCCAGAGACCCTCTGGATATCTTGTTTCTTAAAATCCTTAAAACTGAGCTGGCTGTTGCCAAATCCATGAGCTTGTATGACTACTGTGCACTTAAAATATGAAGTAAGATTGCCTGCGTGTAAGATGCACACAGATTTCAAGTATGAGGAGAACAGGGATTTGTGTGATTACATGTTGAAAGGGAAGAGTTTTAAATATACTGTTGTGATAAATGTCGCCTTACCCTGTTTGCTTTTGAATGTGAAAATTTAAAATTACAGGCTTGAATTGCTTAATGAGGATGATGTGTTCTGAGAATTGTGTTGGGCAGTTTCATCATTGTGTAAATCTCACAAGGTATTTTTATACAAACTATGATAAAATATTATGGTACTATCACTATATATGAGGCTCATCACTGGCAGAAATGTCAGTATGCAGTCAGTGTTCATGGCTGTATTTTTATGCAACATCACAGACCTCCAGTGGAGGGGAGTGGGTATTTAGAGACGGAAACGAAAGCTAAAGGGTGCCAGAAGAGTGGAGTCTTGTGAGAAAATAATTTGGGATCAATCAGAACCGCTTCTCCAGAAAGAAGGTGGTTCAGGAATTAATGAGGCCGTGGACCACGCCTGTGCTGTGGAACGGAGATTTAGGAAGAATCACACAGCTATGAAAAGCAGCTGTAATAAAAATTCCCCAGAATATCCCCTCGGAGTGAAGCCACTCCACATCCCAGGGACCATAACAGAAATTAAAAAGCATAGATCGGCAACCCCCGAGTCATAAAATAAAGAAAGTAAGTGGATGAACGATCAGTCCTGTGTTGCCAAAGGCACTTCCTTGGGCAGTGCAGCGATCCAATTTTATAAGCATTTCATGGAGCTTGCAGAGAGAGCTCCTAACGTTGCCAGCACAGCAGAATAGGCAGTAACTGAGCCGATCCAATACCGCTAGTTTAGACACGGAAAGGCATGGGCTGCTTCTCTTTTTAGCAGGCGTCTAGAATGCTTCATTTCTGTGAGTGTTGAAATATTTGAAAGGGTTTTCATGAAACATTTGCGACCACAGTTGTTCCAAAACCATCACTGCTTAGGATTTTCAGACCTTTATCCATGAACTTTCCTACAGGGAGGCATGCTGAGAACTTAGCCCTTCGGACTCAGAGGGGACTCGCTTTTCACTACTAATGATAGTGGACGTATTACTAAGATCCCTCCATACGAAGCAATGGGTTTTGTTATTGTTCTTTTAATCAATAAGGTGATCCACACCTAGTGCCAGTCATGTGGCAGGAAGATAGAGTTTATTCCCCACATTGACCTAACCATTATAAATACATGAGTAAATTCCTGAAAGAATGAATGATCACCTCCTTTGGAATTCCCAGTTCATATCACACACACACACACACACACACACATTTTTTTCTAAACATGCAAAGTCTTTACTATGTCCTCCTTAAATTAATGACCATAAAGTTAACCATAACAGTTGAAGATGGTAATGAGTACCTGTCATTCCAGCACTGGGGAGCCTGAGATAGGAGGATTGAGAGTGCTAAGCTTGGCCTAGCCCTGGTCACACAGCTCATGTTCTAGTCTTCCCAATAAGTGTGTGTAGCTCTCACCCCTCAGCCAAGAAGAATTTTTTGCAGCCAATGGAGACTATTACAGAAACCACAACTGGTCAAAAATGCAGAAAACACCTGACTGTAAAGTACTCAACCCAGCTCATGTATCTCCAGTGCATTACCTACGCCGCAGTTCAGGAACATCTTAGAAGAGGGAGCAGAAAGATTGTAAGAAGCAAGCCAGGTGGTGGTGGTGCACGCCTTTAATCCCAGCACTCGGGAGGCAAAGGCAGAGGCAGGTGGATCTCTGTGAGTTAAAGGCCAGCCTGCTCTACAGAGTGAGCTCCAGAACAGCCAGAGATACACAGAGAAACCCTGTCTCAAAACCCCTTCCCAAAAAAAGATTGTAAGAAGCAGAGGTTGCTGTGGGATAATGTCTTCTTTATATGACAGGACTGCACCCGTGAAATCTCAACAAGGTCCCCTAAACATAACCTACACAATGACATCAGTTGGCAGGCCAGTGTGGGCGAAAGAAGTCTCACAAAGTTCTACCCCTAGATGAAGACTCCTGACAGAGACCAGCCCCTGAGAGGTTATCCCATCCCAAGTGACCAACCAGAAATAGGTATGAGTGACACTAAGTGGACTTGGTAGTGTGTGTGTGTCCACGCACGCACGTACGCGTGTGAGAGGTGTGTGAGTGTGTGTGTATGTGTGTGTGCAAGAGAGATGTGTGAGTGTATGTGTGCATGTGTGAATGTGTGTGTGCGAGAGGTGTGTGTGTCTATGAGTGTGTGTGTCTGTGAGTGTGTATGCGTGTGTGCGTGAGTGTGTGTGTGTGAAGTGTGTGAAGATAATAAGTAAAGTAGACGAGATCATTAATTTCAAAGGGAGTAGGGAGACAGAGGAGGAATCAACAGAGGAAAAAAGTGTGGAGTGGAAATTACATATATGTATAAAAATGGTGCTCATGTATGAAAGTCTCAAAAATAGATTTTAAGCCAGTCAAGTAGGAAAAAATGAGTTCTAGTTCAGCTTGGGCAGCAGAACGAGCCACTGTCTCAAACAAACAAACAAATAAATAAATATTAAAAATAAGCAGATGAGGGGTCCCACAAGTAGACTACATAATAACTCTCTCCACCTCACTCCCTTGCCCAAATCAGTGAAGCCTGGGAGGTCACTGCTGGCATTGGAGAATGTTTTACAGATAAAACATCAAATATTCAGGAGTTAAGATTTATTAATCTAGATTAGGGCTAATTGCGTGGTTTGTTTGTTTAAGATCTTTCCTTTATAAAGGGGGAGAGGACCATCACAGAGAAGCCTAGTGCATCTGAAATGTCGCTCACCTTGCAGAAACAAGCTGTCCTTGCTGTGTGGCTGCCAGCGCATAGAAACAGCGGATCTGAAGACCCAAGCTTCACTCTCGACTGGTAGCTGTCGACTGTCTAGTCTCCATGCTTTCCCATTCGAACAGGGAATGATACAGATTCCAGACTTTTTAAGGCAACTCAGAATACTTGCAAACATTCTACAGAGCCCAAATCTAGGGCAGAGATCTTCAGCCTTTGCTGTACCTGACAGTCAACCCTGCGAGACTTCTTTCCCCACTCCAGGACCCATGGATTCAGGAGCATTCGAGAAAGGCCCCATGCATCAGGACATCAAATGTCTCTGCCAGGTGGTTCTAATATATGCTTAGGTCTAGGAGTTATTGCCGTGGTGGTTAATGTTAGTTACCCTTAGAATCCCTTGGAGTCAAGGGACCTTCAAAAATTATTGCTACATAGCTCTCATCTCAAGACCTGCAATCCCATTCCGAGGTTCTGATGTAACTGGGATACAGTGCCATCTGGAGATGGTTTTCATCAGCTGTCCACAACTTTCTACATCCAGTCAAATTTTGAAGCTCGATAGAATGGGCTTGTCTAAACACTGAGTTACAAAGAAGCATTTCCTGACTGTAGTTGGAGGCTGCTTGTTTGTCCCCCAGCTGCCCAGACCTGAAATGATCACATAGAAACTGTATTAATTAAAATGCTGCTTGGCCTATTAGCGTATGCATATTTCTAGCTAGCTCTTACATCTTTAATTAGCCCATTTCTATTACTCTGTGTATCACCACCTGGTGGTAGCTTACAGGTAAGGTTCCATCCAGTATCGGCTCCTGTCTCCTGTGGTGGCTATATGGCTTCTCTCCAACTCCACCTACTCTCTCCTCCTCCATCTGTTTGGAATCCCCACCTTGCCCTATTCTGCACTACAATAGGCCCAATCAGATTCTTTATTAACCAATAATATTCACAGCTGTCATAGAGGAATCCCACATCACGTGACCCTAGCAGTTCCTCTCCATCTGTAGTTTTACTTTCTGCAGCTTCAGTTACTCATAACCTACAAAGATTCAATCAGTAAGTGGGAAATTCTGTAAATAAATAGCAACAACGACTTTCATGCCATTCCACGCAGCAGCTTATGGACTCCTTCATCACTCTGCTCCGTCTCAGCTGCAACACGGATCACCCTTTGCCTGTGTTTGCCCACCCCAAGTTCATGCTACCCACACACGAGCCACTTAGTAACCAACTCAGCTATCAGATCAGCTACCACTGAACCATAATACTTGTGTTCATACACAAATGTGTTAATACAAGTAGCCCACATTTTCATAAACTTCATTCTCAAAGCACAGACACTTACTACACTGCGTTAATTGTTTCAATGTCCATGTTTTTAAATGCTTCTTACTGCATTTAATTTCTAAATTAAACTTCAGAAGAGATACATGTGTATGAATGCATAGGATAAAGCACATCATCCATACAGCGAGGTACAACCCAAGAATTCCTGCACCTTTGGGTTTGGGCATATCACCCAAGGACAGATTGAGAAAGACAAATTTACAGTCCTCATTGTTAAAAGGGAAAAGCAGAAAAAATTATTGAACAAATGTATAGCCACAACGCTCTGTTAAAAATGATGACAATAGCATTTCCCAGGCTCCAGCCCTTCCCGCCTGACCCAAATACCACATTATTACTTGTGTCTATATTTTTCCATAGAATCAAATCTAGAGATTCTGTGGATCTGGGGAGTGGATCCTTGTTTTATGGCCTTAAGACTATGGACGAATGGGGCGAGCCTTCGCGGAGGTCTGCTCAGACTACATGGCATCTTCTCTAGCAGCAAGCGTTGCTCGCTTTGTTTGAAACCATTTAAGACAGAGGAAGAAGCATCCCCTTTGTACATATCTGCACCATTTCTTTCGGTGCTGTCCTGGTTCTCATTGTTCCCTAGAGTCTCATTCTATCAGAAACTATTCATTGTTAGTTAGTTAGAAAATGCATCCCTGAGGCCAGCAACGATGGAAGACTCTTGTTGCTAAGACCAACGGCATGAGTTCAATATCTGGTACCCACATGGTGGAGGAGAGAACCAATTCCTAGACATTGTCTTCTGACCTTCATACATGAGCCACATGACATGTGCCCATCCACCCCACCACCACCACACACAATAAATACATTTTTTAAATGTCAAGAAAATGCATTCTTTATATAAAAGTATTGGGGAAGATGTTACTTTGTAACATAAAATGTTCCTTATTCAAGTTATCATGCCTAGCATTTTCCAATTGCCAACATTTAAGGAATTAATCCAAAATGAGCCATGACAAAAGCCACTTATTTCTGACTGAAGCACCATCTAATAGAATAAAAATAGCATTTGAAGGGCTAGGATATAGCTCAATAGGAGAGAGCTTGACTAACTGTGAAGGCCTGAGTTGACTTCTTAGCCACAGAAGGAAGTAATCATTTTACGATGAGCAGTAGCTGGGGTAATCTTGCCATGAAGATTGGTCAGCATGGTGCAGCGTGTGAAGAAGCAACCATGTGGAAAAAGTGTAAAATGTGTTCTGACTATACATTTGTGACTGGACTTTTAAAAAGAATCTCAAATAGTTGTGCTAATTTCTTATTTTTTTAAAATTCAGAATGGGCGTAGCTCCTGGCTGGGAACATTCACCTGTGGCTAGCGCATCTATGTCTCTGAACGCTCCCACCAGAGGGTTCCATGCTTCTCTGGGTTTCTGTCCTGCTCTTCCTGTGTCTTGTGCACATCCAGTCTGAAGTGGGGGATATGTGTAAGTAGCAGCACGAGGTTCTGGGCTCTTCCTCCTTTGTGGAGCAGGCTTGAAAGGGACATGCACTTGGCTTCCTTTGCACCTGCTGTTCTCCCTGCCTGCTCCAGATTCGATTGCACCCTCTTTCTAGAACAGCAACCCAACCTCAGAGGTGACATGTTCGAATGCCACACCTTAGTGGTTCCTCGTCCATGTGTTGCCTAAGGGAAAAGTGTGGGAAACCACACTTCTCATCAGGGTCAAGGTGTACACAAGAAGCAACTTTCTCACTCCCCGTTCTGACAAAACAGACATCCTGTCTCTAAGACGATCATTGATGCTGTTTGTGCTTGCTTATGAGCATGAGAGGAAGAGGAAGAATCTATGTGTTCTCCCCCTCCCCCCATGGACCAGAAAGAAGAGCTTCAATGGTGAGGCAGCCCAGTCACGAAGCACCAGCTCCCTAGACTTCTCCCCTGATCCCATCCCACGGTCCTGTAGGTTACTATTCTCTACCATCTTCATTCCAGGCCCAAAATCTATTTTTTAAAAAAATACCTTTCATAGTCACCTGTAGTAGGAGGAGCAGGCCGCTTAACCCCCAAAGTAACCACACAGAAACTGTATTAATTAAATTACTGCCTGGCCCATTATTTCTAGCCTCTTATTGGCTAACTCTCACATCTTGATTTAACCCATTTCCATTAATGTGTATCGCCACTTGACTGTGGCTTACCAGCATGAGTCTAACCAGCATCCATCTCTGGCAGGAGGATCATGGCATTTGCCACACTGCCCTTCTTCCCAGAATTCTGTTCTGTCTTCCCCGCCTTCACGAGTTCTGCCCTATCAACGAGGCCAAGGCAGTTTCTTTAATAACCAATGAAAGCAACACAAATACAGGACCTCCCACACCAGTCACCAGTAAGTCGGTGTATACATACGGGTGCTTTGTGCACACATGAAGGCTCACACTGGCACATGTGTTTGGGACTGAGGTGAAGTGAGGGAAGAGTCAACCTCTATTCCCCTGCTAGTATCCGAGCCCCACACGAGACCAATTAAGTCAGAATCGCTGGGAGTGGAGCCAATGCATCTGCTTTGTAAAAAAAAAAAAAAAAAAAAAAAAAACCACTCTCAAACCATCCACAAATGGATGGACCTTAAATGCTTGTTTCTGAGTGAGAGGAGCCAGTCCAAAAAGACTACACATTGATCTGATTCATTTGACGTTTTGGAAAAGGGGCCACTGTAGAGATGCTAAGCAGATCAGAGCTTGCCAAGGGGCTAGTAACTGAGAGGATTGGCGGAAAGGAGCTGAAGAAGACGTCTATCTATAGTAGTGGAATTGTTTGATACTAGACTGATGGACACATGACATTGCGTTTCCAAGGATTCACAGAACTGTGCAGCAAAAGCGATCTATCTTTGTACATGCAAAATTTAAAAAAAAAACTATTTAGGAGGTTAGAGAACCCCAGGATAAAAAAATATTGTGACAGAAGTAACCTAACTGTATTGCAAACATGTGAAACTACCTTACTGTGTGTGTCTGTGTGTCTGTCTATGTGTTGGGTTGGGTGTATGCATGTGTGTATGTGTTCAGTTGGGTGTGTGTACATGTGCATGTACATGTGTCAGGCGAGGGTGTGAGCGCGTACGCACATGTCTGTGTGTGTGTGTGTGTTGGGTTGGGGTGTGTGCATGTGTGTGTGTGAGTTAGTAAGTGAGTGCATGTGTGTGTAGGGTGGAGTGGGGTCTTATGCTGACTTTATACTGAGTGCAGATTCTAGGTCTGAAAGCAGAAAGAGATTACATATTACACAGCACCGTACTCTGAATGATATATGGTCCCCAGCCCCAGAGCTATGGATTAATGAATTTGATCTTTTATATGCACATTCTGGAAAGGAACTGTTGAATAAAGGACAGCCAGTAGTGGAATTTGAATTTCTCTATGCCAGAATGAGAGATTACAGAGAAGCAGGGAAAAATGGCCAGAATATTCCATATTAGCAAAGGGCTAAAATCAGAGTTATCAGTTAACAGTTATCCTGTTTTGTTTAGTAAAGATGCAGAGTTTCAAATAGAATTATTTATAGGCATGTGTGCACACATGTTAGTATGCACAGATACATTTCCTTGTTCTCTTAGCTAAGAGATCCAGGAAGCAATGGTGCCCACTGCCCGGATCCTGGTTTCTTGAGTCACCCTACAATAAAAGAACTCAGGGCTTCTTAGAGAAATAGCTGGGTAAGGAACAGTCAGCATGAGCCCAAAGGACACTGTAGCATCCAACGGTAAAAAGACACTGAAAACGAAACCCTTAGTGACAGGGAGGTCACATGAGAGAGAACCTCAAACATGCACTGTTGGCCACAGAAGCAGTATTAAGTGATTACCTGGAGTATAAAATAAATAGCCCAGAGTTTTCATTGATATAAAAAGAAATAAATAAAATCAACAAGTGTATAAGAGTAGACAGACTCCTGCCAAATGCTTCCTCACTGATAATGGGCACACACTCTCACCGAGGTTGGGATAGTTGAATTTGCTGTGGGCTGTGGAACCCAGCTACCTGTTGAAACACTGGTCTAAATGTAGCTATGAAGGTCTTTTTTTTGTTAAGCTTGAAGAAAATTTTATTAGAGTCTAAAAGAAAACCCCAGGGCAGGCAAGCCATCAGTCTTGACAGCTGCCCAGAAAAGAATGAGAAGAACAAGCAGAAAAAAGAGAGAACTGTGCTATTTTGAGTAAGTTAGCATGAAGGTCATCCACAGGATGAGCAGCAAACAATAAAACAGAGGAAGAGTGAAGAAGCCCAAAGTGACAGGGGGACCATGTTTGAAACACAGATAGGGAGAAGAAAAGGAAGAGTGGGCTGGCATGAAGGCCTTTTATAGGAATTAAGTGAAAATTGCCTCTGTAGTGTGGGTTGACCTTCTCTAAGCAAAGGCCTGAAAAATAAAATCCACAGTGTCCAGAGAAGGAAGCCTGCCTCCAGGCAGGGTCCGCCACACCCATGCCAGACTTAACCAGACAGCCCTGCGGGTTTCTGACTTAGCCCCCAGACTTGTCGGCCAGGTCCTTCAAATAGATCTCCTAATAACAGCAGACAAAAGCATACGTGGTGCTCTCTGCCTAATCTCTGGATGTTGTCTTTGTCATAAGATAAATGCTATGTCCCAACGGAATTCTTTCACTGTGAGGATCCCAGTGTGTTGCTACTGTCAATCAAAACCTCATCGGCAGCCCTGGAAAAGGAGGGTTTCCCAAGTTCAAATTCTAATGTGTTGCTTTCAGGACAACTGATTGGGCTGAGAGTGCCGATAATAACGTAGGAGTCTTGAAAAGGAAATAACTTCTGGGATTTGATCCAGGTCTCTGAATGGAAATTTCCAGGAGAAAACGGGGAGGAAGAGCCCAGGGACTGGATAAGCTCCGCTGCCCTGATGGCAGAATCACCACTGTGGATGGTAATGCCGCTCAGAGGCAGAATAAGTGCGGAGGTTTGATGGATGGCGACAATCGCAATGCACTCTGGGTATGTTGGTACCCAGGATGCTCAGCACCTCTGAGCATTGTCTCTACAGGAAAAGGCATCTCAGGGACTGGTCAATTCAGAAGCAATGAAGACCCCAGGTCTGAAAAACTATCTAGTACAGTACCTGCAGTGGCTGTCCCATGCACACTCGATGGCAGGCTCTCTCCTCTCTGACAGCATCCTCTTCCTTTCCCTGGTAGTCCTACAGTGTCAGACAGATGCCCACCAGGGGTCTGTCAGGCGATATCTGTGTGATCTGTGGGCAGACCTTTGTGGCACCTGGTGAAGAAGGGCTCATTGAAAACACCTACAAGTTGTCATGTACCCACATAGATCCTTCCCTCAGAACCCTTTCTTGGCTTTCCTGAAGCTTTTGACTTCCCATCTTCCCCTTCTGCCCCCATCTCCATGGAGCCCCAGACCTTTGTCCTCTGACCGTCTCTACTTGAGACTTTCTGATGGACCCTGCTGAATATACAGTGCTGATTAAGATGAGCCTCATCCTTTATTTCCTTTAAAGAAGACTTTTCATCCCACAAGGGCAGGAAGGCTGCTGCATGTGAGCAGGGTGCAGCCTGGGGAAGCCGGCGGTAGCCGTGAGCGTATGGACAAAAAGGAGCAGAGAGAAAAGGGGGCTGAGAGTGAGAAAAAGAATCCAGTAGAGTGTTGGGGTGTCACTCGGTGCCCAAGCATGTGTTTAATGTGCAGGAGGCCTTGGGTTCATGCCAGCAACACAAACCCTGCAGAGTGTATCCCATGCAGGGGAGAATGCAGGGCTGCTGATATAGATCAGTGGTTCTCTGCAACCTTCCCAATGCTGCATCCTTCCCAATGCTGCGACCTTCCCAATGCTGCGACCTTTCCAATGCTGACAGCTGTGACCTTCCCAATGCTGCGACCTTTCCAACGCTGCGACCCTTTGCTATAGCTCCTCGTGTTGTGCTGACCCCCAACTATAAAATGGCTTTTATTGCTATTTCATAACTGTCCTTTGTCAAGTGTTGTGAATCAAATATCTGTGTTTTCTATGGCCTCAGGCGACCCCTGTGGAAGGATCATTTGGCCCCAAAGGGTCACAACCCATAGGTTGAGAAACACTGGTAGAGACCCCGGTGTCTAAATCTTAGTAGAACAACACATGCAAAGTCCACACTGATTGGAAATAGTCTTAGGAACCCACTTGCAGCAACAGAGTGGGGGAGAGAATAACCAAACATCTGGTAAAATTTCTAGGATGGGGTATTTAAAAAGGGTGACACCATAAGGCAGCCCCACACTTTAGGGCACAGAAGGAGGGACTGGCATTTGGCATTTTGTTTTGGGACCACCTAGCACTGTTGCCCATGAGGTCCTGCTCCAACAGCTCTCTACTGGCTGGAGGACCTGGAACGGTAGGAATCTCTATTTGTTACCTTCGCATAACTAGGACCACGTGGCTCCTTAGCAACAGCTCTGGGAAAGAAAGACTGGTTCCGGCTCACAGTTTCGGAGGTTTCCATTCGTGGTGGCAGGGCAGGCATTGTGACTGGAGCATGGGGTGAGTGCTGCTCATACCATGGCTGACCACAATACTAAGTGCAAGGCTGGAACCAAAGGCTGACTATAACTTCAGTGGTTCACCGCCACATTCTTCCACCCTCTAGGCCTCACCTCTTCAAGACTCTACAGCCTTAGTATTTGGCGCCACCACCTTGGAGACAAGTGTTCAAACACATGAACCCATGAGGGCTAGTTCACAATCATACCACAATGGATAAGCCCAGACATATAAGCCGGTTTCTATGAGACTAGCCCCAGCTAGAAATGCTGGACTCTTGAACAAATCAGTCCAAGCTGTCCAAGACTGGGATTGTAGATGCCAAAGTTGTGTCTGGTTGACCAGTAGTCCGTATTTTTGTTTGTTCCTAAGTAGGCATCAGGACATCGCTCATCTTTACATTACAGCACTGATATTACAGTACTGTCTCCACATGCCTGGTCAGACCAAAGCTCTGGCACGGTGACATGCTTGAACCAGCTGCCCTTTGCCACTGCAGCCCACCTAATCCAGTCTAATGCCTCCGAAGCGCGTGGCCAATGATTCGGTCCTGTTTAATCTGGGTACTTTCCACTGGTTCAGCTATGAGAGTCAGAAACGGGTCCAAATGCATCTCAAATGTAATAGGAGCCTTTCTTCAACGTTTAAGCCTTAAAAATGTAAGGGAAGAAACACAAAGCTATCCCATATGGAATTCTACAATGTTGGGTTTTTTTCCCCTTAGTGTGATACACACACCCCAAGAAACTATCATTCTTAATAGAAATTCCAAGTCTGGCCCTCGTTTTAAGTATGATTTACTTTTCAAGTGTTGGAACAGAGCCTCTTCTGCCATTTTCAAGTGAAAATATTTCTCTCTCTCCATCTTTAAAAGCCCTCAGGGATTGCTGTTCATGTGTGCATATGTAATCTGAAATGTAGTCACCTTTAAGTACGCTTTGCAGGGAGTATTATTAATGGCCCATTTTAGCATGAGTCATATTGGTGAGGAGTGAGCAAATATGAGTCATATTAGCCAGGAGAGACTCTGAGTTTCTCTCTGCAGCGGTTCGGCAAGTTTGCAAACTTCGAGCCTAGAAACTTCGGAGATGAAAGAATACAGCATAGAAGATGTGGATGCTCGACCCTGGTTCCATGACCCCGGAACTGCACCTGTCTGGAAGGTGTGGCTCTAGGCCAGCCTTTTTAAATAAAAGGCTGGCTGTGTGCATTTGAGCTCACGATCCTTCTTATAATATACCACTTTATGTTAACCCAAGCACATTGCAAAAATGTCACAGATTCCAAGGACATAAAATAATGGAAACTCTTAGTTGCATAGAGAACTTGTCTGAGGGAATTAGATTGATGGCCTCACCAGGGTCCCACCTCCCACCTCTGTTTCTTAGGGAGAGAAGTTCTATATCATTGCTGTCAGCATGAATGGGTAACAGGCTGGCTAGAAAACCATGTGCTATTGGCCCCCAAACCACACTGAGACCAAGGACTGTAAATCAATCAGTAGTAAAAACTAATCATTTTCCCCAAATCTGAAATCCTAGAGAACGTGGAAATATTAATTTCCAAAAATAATTAGTTTCGAAACATCCATTCAAAAATTCATTTGATAAACATTTCCCAGACACTTGCTTTGGTGGCAAGGGGAAAAGATGAGTTGCCTGTGGTCATGCGGTAACTGTAACCTAAGAGGCTGTGAGTTTTCACAGCGGCTTCTCGTGTCTTAGAATCCATTCCCAGTCCTGTCAGGAAACAGGACTCATGCCCCATTGAGGACAGTGGGCAGACAGCCTAGGGATGATATTTGTACACGAAGTTGTGCATACTAGAAGATGAGATGTTCACTGCGTTTATATTATACTAAAATAATTCCTCCTTTGTCATCAATTTTTAAAAGTTGAGGAGAACATTTGAGAAGTTATTAGAATTATTTGCAATTTAGTGGTGATGTTTAGCACACATGAGGACCTGGATTCAGTCAGGACGGGGACAGGGCAGGGTGGGTGGAAAGCTAGAAGCTTGAGAACACACATCACCCTGGTGCCTGTCATAGGACTCAAACAAGATAGCAAGCAACGCACAGAATCTACGATTGGGAACGTCAGTGCATGTGCGTTTGGGTCAGAGCATGGCACAAACATAGGGGTCATGGAAACGCAAATAAAAAATAAGAAATTATTATATAAAAAGTCCTCACGTTCTTCACCTAATTCTTATTTTAACCAAGTAAGGTGAGAACGAACAAGGCCAAATTGTTAAGTAAATTCAACAGGGCCATGAAGCTGATCCACTGTCCCCCCTCACACACAAACAGACACACACACACCCTGAGTCCCCTCATTCCATCCTAACTGTCCCAGGCTCTCCCTAAAGTGAGGACATGCACACTCAGAGTGAGCCATGGTCCCAACAGACCACCACTCTTAGCCTCCTGTTCCCAGACAGAAGGATCATCTCCAGGTCACATCACCATCACTGGGCATGTATTGCTCTCTCCCGACCTTCCTAACAAGGCGCTTCAGTTCTCATGAATTCTGCACACGAGGCTGATATATTGTTGGAAAGAAGGAGGCATGTCCTTACTGCAGAGAGAAGGCTGATCTGAAGAGGATGACCAATAACCAGTATCCTTCTAGAAACGTACAAAATATGAGCTTAGATGTGTCTAGGGATGCGCTGTGCAGCCTGAACTGCTGTCATCTTCCCTTAGTTACGGTATAAAATGTTTGTTGTCTCTAACAACCTATTTCAACATGACTTTTTTAAATTGCCTAGGCAAGTATTCCTATTCTGGCTAGGAAATTAAATACTCAAGACCATTCTACCGTTTACGGCTCATACTTTCTTTGTTAAGAGATTTTACTGGAAATGTGTTAGGGCAGCTCAGAAAATGAGACCAATATGAGGAAGAATAATGGAGATGTTGAATGGATGGGTGGATATGTACTTGAGTACTGGGTTTGTGATTAAATCACAGATAAATTAAAATTGAAACTTTAAAAGTCCAGATTGTGAACTAGTGTGGGAGAGCAGTTGGGGGCAGAACAAATTTTTATTTTTACCAGAAATGACTACATTTCTCCTTGCCTTGCCTCTTAGCTTTTTTATTCTTAATTTCTTGTTATGCCTCATCTCTCTTTAGACTAAATTCTAGCAACAATGATATTAAAATGAAACAAAGACCCACAGATCCGGGAAGCTCACGGTAGCAACTCGGACTTTCAAAAAAAAAAAGTGTGTGTTTCAGTGTTTTGCCTACATCTGGGTCTGTGCGCCAATAATATGCCTGGTGCCTTCAGATGCACTGGAGGCCTTGGAACTGGAGCTACAAATAGTTGTGAACACACGCGGGGGCTGGGAACCAAACTGGCGTCCTCGGGAAGAACAACCAGAGTTCTTAGCCAGTGAGCCGTCTCCCCAGCCCCAGCAACTAAGACTTTTATAGGCACCAGGATGCCTAATAGAATAAACGTGAATCCCATTAAGCTCATAAAAGGGTAACAGCCTTTAACCAGAACTAACTAGAAAGACTTAGTCCTCCATAGCTCTGTCCCAAGACCATAACATGTTTCTTCTAAGGATGAAGGGGGTTGAGCACGTTGCCTCTTCAGCAGAGGGACTGAGAAGGTGGCCTTGTCTGGTCTACATCTTCTACGGGAGGCTGACCTCTGTACTCACTGTCAGTAACTTCACAGTGCTGGGGGAAGCAACTTTTCCCCTCTCCTCCTCTGCTCCTCACCAACCCAAACCATGTGGCCGTGAGGTAGCTATTGATAGTGTCTCATCTCTGACTCCCATGCACAAGGACTCTTCCAGCTGGGACATCAGAAGATCCTGCATTCCTAGGCCTTCGGATCTCAGGGCCAGGCTGTGGGTGAGACCACCTGCTCTGCCCACAGAGTTGGCTCAGTTCTAGTCTGGAGTGCACAGCGCGTATGGTGTTCCCCCTCCTTCCTTATCTACTCTACCTGAAATCCCCTTCTAAGGCAACATGACTGGGTTCCTCAACCTTCCGTTAGGAACTTACAGAACGACTGTAAGTCCATCTGCTAGAGAACCAGCTATCAGGTTTCCTTACATTGTCTAGAAAGAACAAGCCACTGGGTGCAACATATACTCTTACTGATATTTATATAAGGACAGGCTGTATGAGGAAGCTGGCCTTTGTAATATTGCTACCAGTGATACTGGTTATCAGTTAAGCTCCCTTTGTACAATTTATTAGTGATACTGGAAAAAAACAAAAGATGTGACCTCCAGAATAAACTGATGCTGCTCTTCCTGCTGCACCGAACGCCCTCGGGTGTGTCCACTGCTGGGGAACCAGAGCTCAGATTTTGCTCACATGAAGCACCTCCTAGTTTTCCAGAGATGGATTTTTCTTTTCCTTTTTTCAACATATACCCTTGCCTTTATTGCTGTTTGGAGTTACCATGAGTGATCTCGATTTGTTCTCAGAAAACGAGTGTGGTGTAAATAGCAAT
This sequence comes from Chionomys nivalis, assembly GCF_950005125.1. Lineage (NCBI taxonomy): Eukaryota > Metazoa > Chordata > Mammalia > Rodentia > Cricetidae > Chionomys > Chionomys nivalis. The sequence goes on along the minus strand of NC_080109.1, from coordinate 2,997,706 downwards.
AACCATAATGCTACAAATTTTTTGAAATGCTTTATTTATGTATTTATCATTTTTATTTTTCAAGAGGCAGGCTCTCAATATGTGGCCCAGACTAACTCCAATCTCTCAAGCTCAATTGTTCCTCCTGCCTCAGTCTCTCTAGCATCTGGGACCACACAAATCATGGAAGTCACCATGAAAAACTCATAGAATTTAAAAGAGGAATCGCCCCATTTGAGACACTGTTTATTATATTTGCAAGCGATGTTGATGGGTATTTCCTCTGCCTAGTTCTACAGAGAACAACCCCCTAAGTGACGCTCGGCTAGGAGCGTACACATATGCCATATGCAGAGATCTTGGGTTGGCTTTGTTACTTGGTGGCCCAGCAGTGCTGACTGGAATAGTTCAAGGCATTAGCTGTCTCCTCAAGCTGGGATAGCATCATAGACTTCCTCAATGCATTGCATGGTGGGAGTATTTTTAAATCCTTGGTCCTGCATTTAAAATTAGTATTCTGTTTGGAATTTGGAGATGAACTCCAAAGAGTTCGGGAAACAAAGTCTGATGTTACACCTAACCTAATTTATCTCCGTGGAAAGAATTGAAAGCTAAACAACGGAATAAACAAAATGTGTGTTTTCCTCTTTCTTGTAACACCTACTATGTCACCCATGCACGAAACACACTTGTTATATCTCTTCCTGGTATAGGCATTGTGTTCCCTGTTTGACCGATTGCTAATTGATGAGATCTTCAAAGTGTTTGAGAGCTTGGGACATGTGCCGCATATACAATGGTGACCCTCAGTCCAAGATCATCTTCTTGTCGGTAGAGGCATTAAGTAGTCAACAACTCAAGGAATGCATCTTTTCTGCTCTTCATACCTGTCGGCATAGGCAGCTCTAAAACTGGGAAGCCCCCGTCCACACTTAGCTACCCTCAAAGCTCTAGCAGCAGGACCATGACGTTTTGGGACCCTGGGTACTGTCAAACTGAACCCTCCTGAGGGCTGAACTAAAGGATAAGGAATCACTCCTTGGTTCACACACATGTACACACATGCACACACACAATGTACACACATGTACACACACAGATGGGAGGCACAATTCTGTTTTGGTACCTGATGGTGCCTTCTTCAGAGAACTCACCAGTATCTAAAATCAAAGCCGTGCACTTTTGTTTGTCTTCTACTCCATGAAGCCAAGTTTCATCTGTTTCATTCCCTACTATATCCACAGCAGTGCCCAGCATGTAGAACCACCCTTCAGAAACATTTATTGAGATGTTACAGCAGAGGGAGCCGGGTGCTTGTTTGTCCCGGCTGCCCAGCTAGCTTACACCCAAAATAATCACACAGAAACTGCATTAAGTAAAACACTGCTTGGCCATTATCTCTAACTTCTTATTGGCTAACTCTTACATATTAGTTTAACCCATCTCCATTATCTGTGTGTCGCCATGTGGCAGTGGCTTACCAGAGATTCTAACCGGTGACCGTCTCAGGCAGAGGATCCATGGCTTCTCTGACTCTCTTTCTTCCTCCCAGCATCCAGTTCTGTTTTCTCCACCTACCTAAGTTCTGCCCTATCGGGCCAAACAGTTTCTTTATTAATTAACCAATGAAAGCAACACACAAACAGAAGGACGTCCCACACCATTGAGAGAGTAAGTTAATGTGGCAAAAGGAACTAGGTCAACAGACTACATAAGACCAGTTGGAAAGAATGGACTCCGATAGCAGTTTGAATGGGGATGCTCTCCATGGGCTCAGGGCTTGTTTAAACACTTGGTCCCCAGCTGATGGTACTGATTGGGAGGCTTAGGTAGTGTGGCCTTGCTGGAGGAAGTCTATCACTGGAAGCAGCTTTAGGAGTCTAAAGACTTGCGCCATTTCATGTTTGTCCTCTCTGCTTTATGCCTGTGGTTTAAGATGTGAGCCCACCCATTATTCTTGTGTTTTGCATGCCTACAGAACAAGCGCCATATAGCTGATACCAAGTCCTACTGCCAGCTGAGCAAGTATCGGAGCCCCCTTGGACTGTGACTACAGCAGCCTCCGTGGCTGACCCTGCTCGGGCTGCTGTTTCTTAGTAGGACTCCAGACAACACTCTTCCCAGGGCGAGTCCTTCATTTTCACAGCATGGAGCCTTCGATGGGTGGGATCTTACCCTCAAATTACATTTCTTCGTTTACCATTTCAAAATGCATGGTTTCCTCTTTATTGTACTGGTCTCTTTAACAGCTGTCATTTCCCCTATAGCAGCTGCTTTGTTCATGGTTTGAAACACGTACACATTCTTCTCCTTGCCACACAACAAAGTTCTCAAATCTGCTCTGCGTTTTCTTTCTGCCTCTCACCATAAAGCTGGCTAACTATAGCAAGCAAAACTGTTTCCCTGCCTGTGTCTTATACATTCTTGATATTTCCTCCACCAAATAAATTAATCCGTTACTTCTGAATTCGGGTACTCAAACTTTCATAACAGAAACAGACTGTAGACCGATTCTTTCCTAAACTGTGACATGAGTGCCACCTGACCCGTTCCTGGTGAATCTTTCTTCTCGTGAACCCTCACGAGCTGCTCTTTACTGTCTGCAGAGCTACTGCCATTCTTGTCTTCCAAACTCCCCCTGGGATGGCCAGTAATCTCTGAGAATAGCATGCAAGGGCTTGTCACGTCTGTAGCTTCAAATTCTCCAGCATTCCTCTCATAAGCCACTTTCAAAAGCCTGCAAACCACATGGTAGAAATACCTGTGCAAAGAACCCACTCCCTGGTACCTTTTCCTCTATCAGTTTCAGAGTTTCTTAGATTGAGGTTCTTGGCCCTTTTGGTGTTAGTTTTTGTGCAGAATTGTGGGAGGGAGCCGCTGGTTGGTTCCCGGCCGCCCGGCTAGCTTAGACCAGAAACAATCACACAGAAACTGTATTAATTATATCACTGCTTGGTCCATTAGATTTAGTTTCTTATTGGCTAACTCATATTAATTTAACCCATTTCTATTATTTGTATATTGCCATGTGGCGAGGCTTACTGGATAAAGTTTCTAGCATCTGTCTCCAGTAGCTCCACAGCTTCTCTCTGACTCCACCCTTCTTTCCCCCAGCATTCTGCTTAGTTTTCCCTGCCTAGATAAGTTCTGCCCTGCTATAGGTCCAAAGCAATTTCTTTATTCATTAATGGTAATCACAGCACATAGAGGGGACTCCCACATCACAGAATGAGATATAAAGTGTAGCTATATTCTTCTATGTGCAGATACCCAGTTTTACTGGCATATTTTGCCGAAGGTTTCACTGTTTTCTCAGTGTGTGATATATCTGGAACCTCTGCTGTAGCCCATGCATTCAGGTCTGCTTGGATGGTGGCATCATGCTATTTTATTGCTATGCTGTCTGGTGTAATTTGAAGTCAGGTGTGGTGGTACCTCTTCCAGTGTTCCTTTCACTTAGGACGGCTTTGGCCATCTGGGATCTTTTGTGTTTCCACATGAATTTTCAGATTTTTTTCTATTTTTGTAAAGAATGGTGTATGACGCTATCATTTCTAAATGGAGGGAGGAAAACACATTTCTCAGTTTTTACCTCAGCAATTCCTCATCATGCCTTTTTCAGATACTTTGATCTCCCATGATCTGGATAAGGGAAATTGCATTGAAAAAATTACATAATCCTATCAAAAAATTGTGGCCCATATTACATAAAGAATTATTTGAATGTTTTAAAGTTTTAGAAAGAGAAACTTCTAGTTGAGCATAGAATGGAAGTGTATGTTTGAAAATAAAAAGTGTGTGTGTTTGTGTGTGTTGTTACTGTGTGCATGTGTGTGTACATATTTTTCACAGGAAAAAGAAACTTTTATTCCTAGTTGCTTCAGGTGACTTTCCTCTGCTATTTTTTAGAGAAGTGGGGGACAGGCTTGAGTGATTAAACTAAATGATATCTCTTGGTGACAGCTTTTTAGGAAAGACTGCTGTGTAGAGATCTTGCCCCAGGAGGGTGGAATAATTACTTAAACTTAGGATCAGAGCATAGATTAAAAGTTGAAAAGAATCTTTGGACTTTCAAAGAACCTTTGAGACCTGTGGTTCTCATATTGTGGTCTCTGGACCACAGACATGGGCATCACTTGAGACACTGTTAAAAAAAATCAAGTTCATTGGACCCCTTCCAAACCTCCTAAATTAGGAAGTACAGGAAAGACTAAGCACTCTGTTTTAACATGTGCACGCCAGCTAACCTGTCAGCGCCATTGAGCCTGACCCTCCCACCAGCTCCCGGAGTATTCTCTGCTATGGCATTTCTTAAAGAGGCTCTTCTGTACACCAGAACACATATAAGGGTTCCCCACAGAGCGTGACATCACACAGACTCCTGATACAGTTCACGTGCAATGGTAACAAAGAAAAATCACCTTGATTGTCATCTCACAGTCACTGCTTAAAAAGTACTTGACTCTCAAGCTCGTTTACTAGCAAGCGGCACCCTGTGTTTAGGTTTCTAACCAGAAAGCTCTTTCATGGAGCTAGAGAAATGTGTCACTAAGCTTGACATCCTGAGCCCAATCTCAAGGACCTAGCATGGTAACAGGAGCAAACCAACTCTCCCAGGTGGTCTCTCAAGCTGTCCTTTGACCCCCACTTACATTCTATGATGCATGTGTAAAAACTTCTATACACAAAATAAATAAATATTAAAGAAATTTACTCCAAGGTATTTTCTCTAGACTACTGTCAATGGGACTGTTTCCCTGGTTTCTTCCTCAGTATGCTGTCACTGGTTTATGGAAGGCTATCAATTTCTGTGTGTGTTAATGCTGCACCCTGCCGCTTTGCCAAACCTAACTTTCAGCAGGATGAGTAATAAAGATGAAAGGTATGCTTAAATCTATCAAACCGTGAAGGTATTTCTATTGCTGTTTAAATTCTTGATTTAAAAAAAAAAAAAAAACGTAATGGATCCTAAAAAAGCACTGTTTGAGTTTTCCACACTAAAACTCCTGATACACTAACAAACTTCTTTCTTGAGGGCATTTTTCTATGAACAACAAGGTCACTAATCTCTCTATAGTGTACATAATAGGAACATATTAACGATAAAATGATTTCCTTTGAAATACCTGCCCCAGTAGCAAAGATGTACAACAGGCAACCTCTAACTCCACATGTACACATAGGTCCCATTTGGGCAGCTCTGATACCATTGTCCCCATAATCCTTCTGACAGTGAAGGCAACCATGGAGTGTGGTTTTCTAATCCTGCTGCATCTCAAAACCTCAACGATCCAGCATGTACAGATCACACTGCCCATTTTAAGGACAGAAAAATATTTTGGATTAGGTCAAGTGTCTTGCCCAAGATTGAATATTTGTTAACCCAAATGCCTCTGATTCCAAAACCCAACTAACCACACAAACCTAGCCCTGGCCCAGAATTAACATGGGTCAAAGAAGGTTCAAGCCATTTCCACTGTGGTTCCCAGCACAAGATAAAAGTTGTGAGTTCAAGGCCAGCCTGGTCTACAAACTAAGTTCCAGGACATTCAGGGCTATTACACAGAGAAACTCTTTATCAGAAAGAAAGAAAGAAAGAAAGAAAGAAAGAAAGAAAGAAAGAAAGAAAGAAAGAAAGAAAGAAAGAAAGAAAGAAAGAAAGAAAGAAAGGGGAAGAAAGAAGAGAAAAAGAAAAGTTGCTGAGTACCAGTACCAGTGAAGAACTCTCAACAAATAATGACCCATTAAAATTTGATGTACTACCAAACTTACATATAAATATTAAAGGCACTGGTATCTGTCTTCAGATTACTATACATGGAGTTACTTTGAATCACAAAAAACCTCTAAGTATATAATTATTTTCAAAATACTATGTTCACATGTATTTTTTTTTCCAGACAGAAAGTGTTATAGAATTAGAAACAAGACTTTTCTCCTAAGAAAAAGCAACAAATTGTCTGACGGGGGTAGGAGCCAGAGCAACCAGACACTGGGAATGGGCAGCTGAAATCTAATGGAGTTCTGTACCAGAACACGGGACCCTTCCTTCAGATCCTTCCAAATCAATATTGTATTTATACTCTACTCATTAGTTCTGTTCTCATGGCAAGACAAGATTTACTATGTCTTAGGTTACATATATTATTTCAAAGAATTATGTCTAGAGAACCCTATCAAATACTCAGAAAGACAAACTCAGTTTACATAAAAATGCAGCCTGCACCATTTATACTGAGATCTGATGAGTCTCTCTAGGACCCAAACATTGTGACTCCTTGTCCTTGAGATGTTGCACAGAGGGATAGCAGGTGGGATAGCAGATTGGAAAATACTCCGTAGCCACTCCCACAATACTCCATAGCCACTCCCACGTGCTTCTGTCCAGAAAGCGCTGAAGCATTAAATCTTAGTCTGTGTGTACCTTTTCCAGATATGCTAAGGAAACAGGTTATTTGGATATCAGTAATGGAGTGGTACCTTGGTTATCTATAAAATAAGGAAAAACAGAAAAACCGTAATATAAAATATTTATATAACAGCATTCAAGATAAAGCTCACAATTACCAGTTATATTTAAATCCTCAAGGGTATAATTCTATGTACTTAAATAATTACGTCAGAATAAACTTTCCTACAGTTCATGGTTAGGGCAAGACTAGACCTGGATGGTGAACCTAGGACTTTATCGCCGTTCTCAGATTTGCCCAAAACACTTCGCGCTGGGCTTCATCCAAGGGCCACTCCAGGTAGGTCTTGGTGTTCATGATTTTGCGGAGCTTGCAGAAGCGCTGGGGAATGGCTTTCTTCTCAATGGGCTCCAGCAAAACGAGAATACACGCATCATTGTTCTCATCGAAGAGCCGGAAGTGGGAGAAGTCCAGCTCATATTTGCACCACTCGCTCCTCACGAAGTTCTCAGAAAGCACAAACACGGTTTTGTGGCTCTTCTCAATGGAGTCGATGATGTTGTCAATGATCCACTTGCCTGGAACGAAGTCCCGCTTGTGGAGACATAACTTGAAGGGCGGGTCGGAGTTCTCCAGCTGCTGAACCATGAGGTTCTCCACCCAGTAGGAATCCTGCTCGCTGTAGGAAACAAAGACATCATAGCAAATGTCTCTGCACGGAGCTTTCTTGGGCTTCCTCTTTGCCCGGAGCCACGCCCACATCATTCTCAGGTACCACAGCCCATGGAAATGGTGGCACAGGCCACCTATGAGCAAGATCAACAGGAGAAGGGCACAGCAGACACCAGACACTAGAAGAGCTTGGTGACACTCCAAGACTGAGGGCCGGGCTTCCTGAACCCTCTGGCCGCGCAGGCGAGGTGGAGAGTCACACAGGTAGCTGTCTGGCCAGTCGGGCAGGACCTGGGACAGTGCTGGCTGCCCCAATGTGAAGGACAAGAATTCACAGGAACAGACGAAGTGGTTGTCACCTGCTTCCAGAGTCACCAATTTGGGGAAAGAGCTAAGTTGGTCTTTAGAGAAAGTGTTTATGGCATTCTCTCTGATCTTCATGACCAGTAACACAGGGAACAAGGAGGCATCTGGGAGAGTCTTCAGCTTGTTTCTGGAAATATAGAGCTCTCGGAGCCGAGGCAAAAACAAAGAAAATGAGTTGAGATTGTTGTTACTAACATCCAGCACCTCCAGCGTCTGTGGGATGCATGTTTTCACAGCCTGTATCCCTGTACTGGACAAGTTCAGGAAGTGCATCTTTGGTGGCCACTGGCAAGTGGCAGGCATAGGACGGAAGCTGTTCCGGCTGATGTCAAGGGCAGTCAGGTTTTTCAGAGTCAGTAAAATCTCTCCAGTCCTTTCTAGTGATTTTAAATAATTCTGCCTCAAAATTAAAGTTTGGAGAGAAGGCCAGGCGTCCTCACAGGCTGAGTTTCTCAAATATTCTTCAACCATCAAATTTTCGCTGAGATCCAAGAACTCTAATGATTTCAAACGCTGTGAAAATGCACAAGGGACCAGAAAGACCTTGCTATTCTCTACTGTGATGTGCTTAACTTTCTCTAGGAGATGGTACACAGCACTCAGATCACTAACTGAGTAGAATCTGGGGATCTGCAACCTCCGTATTATTAGCGTTTCTACTTTGCCTAGTTCTCTCATGATGTCTGACTCAGAGGGTTGGAAATCGCCCACTCCGTCAAGGGTGCAGTCATCAAACTCTACCTCCAAGAGTTCTGGGATGTAACGCAGCAGCTTCAGCAGCTCGTTAAAACTTTCGTCGGTGAGATCTGCATTTCGGAATGCTAACTTCTTCATCGGCGAATTTATTTCATCTGCAGACAGTTCTGAGAAGCGGAAGCTGGCCACACCAATATCTCTCAGTTCTAAATATCCCACAGAACTCAGGATGTCTGCAAAAATCGCCAGGAGGAAATCAGACTGGCTCAGGTGAAGGGTCAGGTGATGGATGTTTTGAATTGACTTCAGACTTTGGAAGTCATAAGTCTGGAGACTTAGCGCTTTGATCTCAAGTTCATCAAGAGAAGTCAGTCCAGCAAAATCTATCCTCCTAATCTCACTGAAGGTATCAATGTTTCCTACCCTGAGAGTCTGTAAATTTGTGAGGTTGTAAAACAGTGATGTTTCCCCCAGTATCCTGTAACGATTTCCTAGCAAGTTTAAGTATTTCAAAGAGGACAGAGGCCTGAACCAGGAGAAAGATAAGTCAGATAGCTGGTTATCAGACAAGTCCAGGTGCTCAAGACTGCGCAGGGAAGAAAAGGCACCTTCCTCTATTCTGTTGATCCTATTGGACTGCAGCATCAGAGCCCGGAGGTTCACACACCCCCGCAGGTCACCGTGGCCAATGGAGGTGATCTTATTGTTAGACAGGTCAAGACTCTTCATGGCTGTGGAGAGTCCTGAGGGAATGGAGGTGAAAGACCTGGAACGGCCATCACACACACCAGCATCACATGACAGAGGTGCCTGAGCAGAACAGCCCTCCCTTTGGAGGTCTTTCATGGCCACCAAGATCCACAAGGTCCACAGAACACGGAGCATCCTCCGAGATTTGACCTGGAAATGAATGAAGCACGGGTGAGTGCGTGTGCCGGTTGCCACATCACGGCTCTCCCTCTCGTGGGCACAGCCCCCTCTCAAATGCATGCATGCGTATAAGCAGTAAGTTGGAGGCAAATGCAAACCATGAATGAAGATTAAAAATTAATTTTCTGAGGGGCTGGAGAGATGGAAGAGCATTGACTGTTCTTCCAGAGGACCTGAGTTCAATTTCCAACAACCACATGGTGGCTCACAACCATCTGTAATGAGATCTGGTGCCCTCTTCTGGCCTGCAGGCATACATGGAGGCAGAATGTTGTATACATAATAAATAAATAAATAAACAAACAAATAATAAAATCTTTTTAAAAAATTAGTTTTCTTATATATACAATAATGCTAGCAGATATTTGTCGGCCAGTGAAGAAACTAAAAAAAACCACAAACATCTAAGGGAGATAAAAAACAGGACTCAGTAAATGTGGGTTGAAGAATAAACAAACGAATACATGGAGGACTGACAAGACTGTCATATGGATTTCTGTTTCTCTAATGCCTCCTGCTTGCCTCATCAAGCCTGTCTCTTCCTTAATTCATTGTCCCCGTGGTTCATGATCCCACCAGACTAAACCCCCTCTCTCACGGGACACATAAACCAAATTCAGGTCTGGAAACAGCCCATTCTCTGACCAAAAGAAAAATTCCATGCCCACTAAGTCTGCCTTGCCCCTATTACTAGCAGACAGAGGGTGATTTGGAGCCCTAGGCAGAGGGAGTCAACGGTTTGATGAGATAAGGGGCATTCAGACCATCAGAACCTTCTCCTTCTGCAGCGTGAAGTCCAGAAAGCTGAGTCCAAACCCACACATGAACGAAAGGCAGTGGTTTGCTTCACTTGGCTGATGTATTCATGGGAGAAGCCCACACTTTTCTCCCAGTGCCCTGTGGGTCCTAGGCTTCCATGTGCCATTGGTATATTTGCTCAGTTAAGTAACACCAAATTTTCCAAAATTCTTTCTGCACTTATTCATTTTGGGGGGACATACATGTGCCACAACATCTGAGTGGAGATCACAGAATACTCTGAGGAAGCCTGCTTTTTCTACCATGTGGATTCCGGAAATTGAACTCAGGTCATCAGGCCTGGTGGTAAGCACCACTTTATTGTATATGTATATTTTGCCTGAGTATATGCATGTGCCCCACGTGTGTACAGGACCCTAGGAACCAGAAAGAAGGCAGCAGATTCCCTATAACCATGCGGGTGTTGGGAACTAAATCCAGGTCCTCTGGAAGAGCATCAAGTGAGCTTTACTGCTGATCCATCTCTCCAGCCCTATAGCATCCTTTTGTGCGTTTTTAACTGGTTGTGCATTTTCCCTTTCGATTTTTAGTGTCCTTAAGAGATGTATGTCTTGGAATCAGCAGGTGACAGGTCTGGGATATAGCTCATCAGTAGAGTGCTTTGCTAGTGTATGTAGCTTAGACGGGAGGTGGTGGTGCATGCTGTGATCCCAATGCTCCAGGAAGTGGAGGCAGGGGGAGCAGTAGTTCAAAGCCATCCACTGTCCTGTGGTGAGTTCAAGGCCAGCCCATAAGACAACAGACCCTCTCGAAAAGATATGCCAGCAGATTGTAGATGTTAAGTCTCTTCTGACACTATCCATCTGATCATTTAAGTGAGATTCCTCTTATTCAATATAAACTAGCATTTCGAAGTTTCCAATCATTGCGTATGTGCTTTCTGATGCCCCCCTTTTGTGTTCTCTCTTAATTTGACTTCTTCAAACGTGGGGGTGATTTCTCATTGGGCATTTATCCAGGCAAATGTTAATTTGCTTATAAATTTAGAAGTTCAAAAAGGTTAACTGGTAGCTTAGAAACTTCTAAAAAATACTGTCAACACCTGGCAATTTTGGTAAAAGTTGAAAACTTAAGGCACAAGTGTTCTATTCTGTTCTTGGAACAGAAAGAAACTCAGAATATGATAAGACATTTTCCAATAGTCACGGTCTTCGCTGTTTCCCTTTCGGGGAAGAAAAGAGGGTCTTTAAGACGAGTCCCCAACCCTTTTGTTCTTTGCTAAAGATTCGTAGCATAGGCAAAACCTTAAGTCAAATCAAAGTCGTCCCAGCAAGCTAAGCGATTTACACCCGAAGTAATTTCTCCTTTTTGAAAATAGAAAAGCCTTTTCCTGGCGTCTAAGATGTAAACACAAGGTTCTCGTTTATGGAACCGGGAAGTCATAAGGGGACCCTCGGAGAGTCCTTCTGTGAAGAACGCCACACACTCTATCTGCATGCGGTTTCGGTGAGTTGTTTTTTGACCAGAGATGCGACTCGGATGCTCCAAAGATAAAGGAACACAGAGACATGAAGCCCCACCACCACCCCACACACACCAAGAAGCAAGATTTCAGTTAGAAAGAAATAGTCTGCACCGCCTCAAGCGACATCTTTTCCCCTTCTAGGTCTCAAAAACAACCTTCACTGCTTCCTAGTCCGAAACAGTGATTGCGGACACACCCCCGCAAGTGACTCTGCACCGGGCTCCAAGCCAGAGAGCTGGGCTGGAGGGCAGTCCTTTCCGGTAATGCCTGGGCAGCGCCGTGGTCACCGAGAGTTCTAGGGCTCGGGGGCACTGCAGATGCTCCCTTCCCTTCGGCGACCCCGGAGGTAGAGAGGCTGACAGGACTCCGGTCCCACAGCCGCAGGCTCCGGACTCTTCAGTCGCTGCCACTCTACGGTGCTCCTCCCCTCTCTGGGTATCCCACTTCCCGCGGCGACCTCAACTAGAAACATCTGTCTCCAAAGCTGAGCCGCACGGCTGGGGGCGCTTGTGCACGACGGTGGGAACCGGGTCCCCGCGGCTGCGCGGAGCTCCCAGCGGCTGCCCCGTCGCCCTTGGCACTTCTTGCCCTCGAAGGGGTGCAGGGACCCTGCAGCGGGAGCGACCGACCTACCTGGAGGATCTCCACCGCCGCCTCTCGCCCTCCGGTTGTCTGGACCCCGGACGGCGAGGATCGGGAAGTGAGGGAAGGCGACGTCCTCAACCTCGGGCTCGAACTTCCCAGTTGCCAGCACCGCCCCGCGCGGCTGGCGCCGCCTACAGGGGTCTGCAGAGGAGCTGTGCGTGGCACCAAAGCTTGTCTGGAGCCGCAGGGCAGGAAACCCAGAACTGAGAGGCCAGTGGCTCCGTGTGGGATTTCCCCTAGACAGGGCAGCCAAGGGCAACCAAAGAGAAAGCTGCGCGGCAGCTGGCATTTTAGTGAAATTGAGCGCTCATTCTACTGCAAGAATTCTAGCAGGAAGGAGATATTCTAATTGGACACTTACACGCTCCATTTGGTTAATGGATTATTGCAACAACGAAGCCCCAAGGAATTGTAATTTCCCCCCAGGTGTCTCTGGCTGAGAGAAGTTAAAGGTTGCAACCGCCTGCCAATCACAGGAAGTTTTTGTCAGTTCACTGTGGCAGAGAGACTGGAAGCATGGACAATCAGATGGCTGAATGGCTGCGGGTACCACACCTTGACCAAGACTGCCTACTTATAGATACTTCTTGCCATACATAAACTTAAACGCACAACAGGATGATGAACTTAGGATGGGGTGTCATACACCTCTTTTTTTTTTTTTTTGTCGTCTTCCTGTTGTGTCAATTCTTAATCATTGAAGCAACTTATTGAGGTTCGAGACGCTGGCTAGCCAGGGCTGCCGAGTCAGTCACAAAACCTCACCTTGCCCCTCGAACATAGCTTTTGAATTTCTCTCCATTCTCCAAAGCTGCAACTTGGGCTCAGGGGTATTGTTTCTCGCTCTTTTCAACACTTTCTCCCCCTGCCGGCATATCTCTAGCATCCATTTCCGTGCAACACCTATTAGAATAGTCATCTAGTCGCCTTCCAGACATACGCATGCGTGTGTCGTCCAGGACGTAAAAGGATAAGGACAGCCCATATTCATTTCTTTCCTCAGGCCCGACCTGTCCCTGAGGGTGTGCTGAGGGGCAACCCATTCTTCCTCCCCGCAGGAAGATTCCGATTCCGGGCTCTCGTTTCTACCTGTGACTTTAAAGCTAAGTACTTCCCTTTTTGTAACCCGTATTTGCATCTCAAAATGATTCTAAAATCAGCCCTAGATTGATTGGTTTGCTTCGTGACTGAGACGTGGCTCCATCTTCCTCTGCAAGGAATAATTATAAGGGGAAAACCTCCTACTTTTAAGCAAGTTACTGAACCTCCCTGTGTGTCTGTGATTCTGTGTGACCTTGGCAAAGGGAGACTGGGTGGGGAGCAGACACCTTACTTCTGTTTACCTAAGGAAATGTCCTGTAAATCTACACAAGGCTTGAAGCCAGAATTTTTCCTTAATCAGAAGGTTCTCTTCTGTCCTGGGTTCCACATCCCTCAGCCTTCTTAAGGTTCTCTAGAGAGTTACACACACCCTCTCTGTGTCTCTCTGTATTTCTGCTTGTGTGCCTCTCTTTGAAAGTTACATCCTTGAACCTGCTGAAACAAACTGGAAAAAGAGAAAAGGCGATTTCTTCACAACACACACACACACACAAACGCCTGGAAGCCACACAGGACAAGGAGACTCAAAGAAGGACCAGTGTGTTGGTGCTTTAAGAACCTCTTCATGACAGAGGTAGGGGTGCATAGCTTTGATCCCAGCACTCAAGGAGACAGAGGCAGGTGGATCTCTGTGAGTTCAAGGCCAGCCTGGCCTACAAAGCGAGTTCCAGGACAGTGAAGGCTGTTATACAGAGAAACCCTGTATCGAAGGGGAAAAAAAAATCCCTTCATGGGAGAGAGGACATATCTGAGAGGGATTCGCTTCTAGGCGACAGAATGCACCCAGAGAAGAGACTACTGGGCTCTAGATGGTTTGGTTTGCCTGGTGAGTTTAGTCTTCAAAAGAGTCAGTGACAATAAAGTTCTTCTTTGACAGATCCAGAGGTTGTGTAGCTAAGACTCAGGGAAAGCCCCTCCCACATTTGCTGTCCCAAAAGTTGTGAGTTTGAATTCCAAGCTGACTCCTTGTGGAGTATCATTTTCTGATCCCTCGCCCTTTGAAATTCAGTGAAACTCCATCAGTAAGCAGCAACTCAAACTTGAGAGTAATCTGTGTTCTGCGAAGTCTGGTTCTATATGTTGACCATGTGACTAAGCCTCCGGCCTCTGCAGCAGCTGCCTTCCTTCCTCTGGATTTCCCAGACAGCTGAGCATGCTTTCCCTAACCCTGCAAACTGCTCTTCCTCCTTCTTCTCTCATGGAACTTCCTAGGTTAACTGAGTTTCCTGCTTTGTGGTCCTAAAAGCAAAGCCGAGAAGAGCCATTGATTGCTGCCTGGTGTGGAGGCTCACACCTACAACCCCATGATCTGGGAAGCAAGGAAGGAGGGGTGCAGGGAGTATTAGGCCAGCCTGGGCTACATGAGATGCTTCCTCAAAACAAACAAACAAAGCTGTTCATCTATCCGCAAATTTCTTGCAGCAACATCTGTGTGGTGTTAGCAGATCCTACAGTGATGCTGAGCCTGGGCTCTTGGCTGCACTGGTAGGTGCCAATCACCAACAAAACACACCTCATATCTCTAAGGCTGCTCCAGAGAGGATTGAGGATTGTCGTGTGTGAAAAATAACTATTCGGTGCAGCCACATCAGGAAGATGACCAAAAAAGTGCCTAATGCTCCATCCTAAGTCTATCAATCCTGTTACAGGTTTAAGTTAAGGTATGACAAGAAGTGTCCGTAAGTAGACAGTCTTGGTCAAGGTTTGGTATCCCAGGTCATCCAGCCATCATTACCCAGGCTTCCAGTCTCTCCCCCATGGTGATTTGCCAAAAACTTCCTGTGATTGGCACACAGTTGCAACTTTTAACTTCTGCTGGCGGGGAATTCCAACTCCTTGGGGTCTCATTGTTGCAATAATCCACTAACCAAAAAGAGAATGTAAGTGCTCTTCAGAATAGCTCCTTCCTGCTAGAGTTTTTGCTCAACTCAGCTAAAATGTCAGATGGGGCGCACCATAAATATCCTTACCCAGAGCTCTCCAGGACTTCCTCTTGACCTGGAGCCATGCCCACATCAGCCTCTGGTCCCAATCTGTAGAAATGGTGACATAGCCCCGCCCCACCCTTAGCCCCACGAGCTAGCTCTTTAGAGAAAGTTTATTTTTGCAAAGCCTCTGGCAGAATCTTAAGCATACATCTGAAAACGTATTGTGACCGAGTGAAAGGTCACTATGTGGCATCCAGAAAACACCGAGTCTGAGGACGCAGTCTGACGAGGCAGTCTGAGAAGGTAGTCTGAGGACGCAGTGTGAGGATGCAGTGTGAGGAGGCACTCTAAGAAGGCTGTCTGAGAGCAGGATTGCCCCTTTGGTCTGAGCACTGGTAGAGGTAAAAACTCCAATGGCTGCTGCTCTGCTTCTCTGATCCTTCAGCTTTCATCCCCTCATAACTGACTCTGAGCTTTTATTTTAAACAACAGTTAGAATTCATGCAACATCTGACACCCAACTTTTGAGGTACGAATTGACGAAAAAGCTGTGAGCCACCAGCATAAGCCAGAGCTACACACGGTCAGAGTCACCACCCCACCAGCCAGCTAGGTTTCCCTTTCTTTTTCTAAAAGCAAAGAAAAACAAACCTACAATTCATAATTCTAGAGAACCTAGACAACAAAGGGGACTCTAAGAGAGACATACATAGATCTAAACTACATGGGAAGTAGAAAAAGACAAGATCTCCTGAGTAAATTGGGAGCATGGGGATCATGGGAGAGGGTAGACAGGGAGAGGGAGGAAGGGAGGGGAGCAGAGAAAAGTATATAGCTCAGTAAAAACAATTTAAAAATAGCACGCACAGGCAGACTCCTTTCTCTGGAATGGATACAAATATGTCCCAGTAATGTGGGGCTTCCCTAGCCCCTGTCAGTCTTCCCTTCTTCCTCAGCCCACTTGCTAGCTCCTCACACAAACCCTTGGTGTCAGCTGAAGCTCTCAGGTGGGTAGGTCAGCAGATTCTTTGGTTTCCAAGCCTCTCAGTATTAGATGGAGAGTCATAGCCTCCCCCAACACTTCTAATTAGACTTTAAGATGAATCCTGTCCCCCTCTTATAAGGGGGAAAAGCCCAGCTTAGCAGCCATGAGCTGTTTCTGAGCATAAATGCTGAGGGCCCATGAGTAGTGGGTGAGTTGCCCGGTGGAGCTAGCCAGTACTTATCCATTCCCATTGCCACATCAACTTGTCACTTCAAACCCTGTATACTCCTGGACCCTCACTCTCTTCCTTATGTCCCTGGGAGGCCCCCTCGGTGTAGAAGTCCTCTCTACTCTCTACTCAAAGGAGACCTACTGCCTTCGAGTTACTCAAGCACCTCACTCTGTGTCTTCAGACACCCCTGCCTTCTCCACAATGGCATCTCAAGCTTGCTCCTCGTCCTTTCAACCACAGGCAGGCTATACCTCCCCATAACCTCTCTGGGAACTTTCCCTTTGCATCTCAGAAAAGTTTAAAGCCACTCAAAGAAGCCATTTCGATTCTCTTAGGAACTGCCCACATCCATCCTTTCTTCCTATCGCAATAAAAGACAGGGCCTCTACTGGGAGCATCAGCGTCCATAGCCTGCCCTGGCTGCTTCTGCATTCTCTACTCATTACCCATGTGTACTTGCTCTCCCTGCCAACCTCATATTGTTCACCACTCTGTCTCATACACCATTGTTACAGTGTGTACCTTAAGCCCCTCTCTACACACCCTACACACGCGTGCATACCTCCTCTATCATCTCCACCCATCTCTCCATCATTGGCATCAGTTCTACCATCCCCACACCTCTACGTGCCTCGTTACCATCACAGGTACCTTTACCACCGTAATTTCCATCAATTCCACTATCTACTCTGCAACATTGCCCTCTCCTCCACCATCACCATTACCATCACCACCACCATCACTTTCTCTGCCCTCTCCTCCACCATCCCCATCCCTACCTTCCCTCTGCCACCATCCGTACCAGCTCTGCCCTCATCAGCAACTCTCCACCATCACCTCCACCACTGACACCACCTCCACCAGCCCCCTTGCCATAGACAGCTCTGGATCCTCCTTCAGATCTCCACTTTCCTCACTCTTCAGCCTACACATGTGGTTTCCTCCTCTGTGGCTAGCCTGATGCTTATGCTACACAGGATGCCACAGACAGCAATGTCTGCCTTCTCGTGCTAACCCTAGAAACTGTGAGTAACAGCTGTTCAATATATATATATATATATATATTAACACGCATACATATGTAAATCAAGGCAGGTAGAAAATGGCACCACACATAATGTGAGGGAGAGAAGAGAAGGCAACCGACTTCAAAAACGGCCAAGTTTCAGAAATGGACCCCAAATGGGGATGAGGAATGGAGAGTGACTTCCACTGATGCCCCATCTTGAGCTAAAATCTATTTTTTCTCCTTTTGTGTTTGTGCCGTTCTTCAACAATTATGTAAGAGAGGTACTATCATCTTTTTAGCCAAGGATACTCAGAGTTTAGGAACTTACTGGGTTTGGCTCTCCCGTATGATCGAAAAGCCCGCACGCTGTACACTTCACCGACTCTCCCGAGACCAGTGTCCCAGCCCTCATCATCCACTCAGTCGTCAGATGATCCACACAGCCACACACTCGGGCAGTTCAAGAGGCCGAGATTTTAAGAGTGTGTGAGTATCTTCCCGTTTTTCTATGAGTTCTCTTTACAGGAATGTTGCCCAATACGTTTTACACAATTCAACTTCGATTGCCACAAATGAACACTTTCAGCCATAAACTCTGCCTGGAACAAAGTCATTTATGATTTTAGGCCTAAGATGGAGGTCACTGATAATTGAATAATGACTGAAGTTATTCCACTCCAATAACAGGTGGGTTTTCTCCCAGTTTAAATCAAGTTATGCATACAGTGTGCTCAACAAAAATGCTGGGTATACAGAAGGAGCTCAGTAACGGTAAGCTGTCATCATCATCATCCTTGGCCTGCAGGTCATAAGGCTTCGCTGCTGGTCTAAGATACAAGTTCTTTTTTTTTTTTTTTTTTTTTTTGTTTTTTGTTTTTCGAGACAGGGTTTCTCTGTGGCTTTGGAGCCTGTCCTGGAACTAGCTCTGTAGACCAGGCTGGTCTCGAACTCACAGAGATCCGCCTGCCTCTGCCTCCCGAGTGCTGGGATTAAAGGCGTGCGCCACCATCGCCGGGCAAGATACAAGTTCTTTACACTGGCTCTAAAGGACCTACAGCTGACCACTGCTCTACATCATCTTTGGTCTGACAGGCAGCCTTTCGCAGTAGCTCACGTGCCTCTAGTCCAGAGCTGTGTCAGCTGACTGCTGGGTACCAGAATAATGGCCCCTATGATCCACAGCATTGTGGGGACAACAGGGCGTGACTCATAAGGGTAACTGATTCCGTCCAGCAGACTTGAGTTTAAATCTTGACCGTTCCACCTCCTGGCTGTGTGACTGAATGAATAAGACTCTGCTTTCACACAGGGAAGGGGGAAATCATCCTTGTCCACAATACGAGGCCCAGAGCAGAGCAAATGCCAAGGCTAGCCAGTGTTTTCCAGAAAGCGTCACAATTTAAATCAGTTTCATCTCCAGTTTGCAGGGTATCCAGTCAGACTGGTCAAACTGTTGAAGGATCGAGATAAAAATGAGGGGGACATTTGTCCTGGGAAAGGAAAGGTGCCACACAATCCTGTTTTGTTTACATTTAGTCTTCTTTTTCCAGATTCTGCTTTGAACAGGTACCAGAATTTGCTAGATGTGGCCATGCTCAACAATACTGTTTCACCATCCCTGAGCACATGCTGGGTGCAAAAGGGTTGAGTCCCACCCCTGTAGTTAAGTGGTCCAGACTGACTAGAGGCTAGAACACCATGACAAAAAATAATATTCCAAGAGGATTTGGAGACACAACTGGCTGCTTAAAGTGCAGCCAAGAAGCAGGGCTGAGTACTCATTCTGAAGTTAATTACTAAAGACTCTCAGCTATCTTGCTAGTTGTGAAATTTCGACCAAGTCGTTCTCACTGTGCAAAGTGTGAAAGGAAGTGTGTGCAGGGCACAAATGGTGCCTGATTTTTCTAAGTGGGAAAGGAAATGTGTGCAGGGCACAAATGGTGTCTGATGCTTGTGAGTGCTGGGTATGAGATGGGCTGTTAAGAACAACACAATAATACATGTTTATTTTGTGGGGAAAAAAACTGCCCGCCTATGCTCACACAAAAAAAAAACACCAGACAGGAGAGTGATAATAATGATGATGATGAGGAGGAGGAGGAGGAGGAGGAGGAGAAGGAGGAGGAGGAGGAGGAGGAGGAGGAGGAGGAGGAGGAGAAGAAAGAAGAAGAAGAAGAAGAAGAAGAAGAAGAAGAAGAAGAAGAAGAAGAAGAAGAAGAAGAAGAAGAAGAAGAAGAAGAAGAAGAAGAAGAAGAAGAAGAAGAATATAGTTAGGGGTGAATGAGTTAGGAAAGGGAATTGCAGGCAGTTGGCACAGGAACATTTAGACTCGTGAAGCTACAGAGTTCCAAAGCTGGCAAAGGCTAAAACTAGAGAAAACTTTAACACTGTGAATGGGGGGCAGGGGCAAGGCTAAGTTTTGAGCCACCTTTGCCTAAAACAGCTGATTGCCAGGGAAGCTACCAGGAGACAATGTCCGTATCCCCCTGTCTGTTCTACACGGCGCCTCACTGAGGGCATCCATGGCGCAGATCAGTGAGCCAGGCCTCTCCCCTCCACCATTTGACTGTTGAGGGAACAAACTCATCAGCAGCTGTTACTTGACAGGCCTGGAGAGAACTATAGAGCCAAAGGCTGCTTATAGAATTGTATTATGCAAAGTGCTCCCTTGGCCATGTGTGGTGGCTCACACAGGGGATCCCAGTATGAGCAGGAGTTTGAAGCTAGCCTCGACTGCATGAGACTCTTTCCAAGACAAAACAAAACAAACAAAACCCACACAAATTAACAACAAAATGAATGTGGCTATAATCAGACTTTCAAGACACTTATACTCAGCATGAATTAGGTCAGTTTTCTTCCACCAAGTAAATGACTCATTTCTCTCAGGAAAAGCCGGTGACTGGCATAGAGCAAGGAGTGTCACTTCCCAGAGAATCAGCTGGAACAGCACAGGAAAAATAACACAGAAAGAGCAGAAATACAGAGTCCTGGAAAATGGAGGGGGCCCACAAATGAATGAAACACCTGTTAATGGAATCTTGTCTGTGGCAGCATTTTTGCCTCCATAAAGGTAGAGCTCCAGGCCCAAACTGCCAGTCCAGCAGCAAATGAGGACTTCCCTCTCAGAGGAGAGGACCCTGGACTTGGCTGGGGAGATGCGGGGGATTTCCGTGGCTATCCAGGGATAAATGACTGACTTGTCTAAGTCAGCTGAGAATGCTGGCAGCCCCTCAGAAACTTGCATAATGAAGAGAAGACCGTCTGCACCAGGAGCACCATAGGACTGGCTCTCCGCTGCCCCGGGCACCAGTGAAGAAGAGCTGAAATTCCACTCTTGCTTAAGTTACTTCTCACAGGTTTCAGTTTTAGGAAATGAAAGTGGCAGACTGTGAGCACTGAGCTTCCGGTCTGACTGAGCCTCCCTGATGCTGGCCTAAAGCCAGGCATAGGAATGCAAGAAGAACTGCAACCCTTAGACACCAGAGAGGTGCTGAGCACTTTCCACAGGCAAGAATTTGTATGTGTACTCCCTCTCTGGAGCTGCTGTCAACCAGCCAGTGGGGGTGACACAGGGAAACCGGGGATCTGCCCCTTGGAAGCTCACAGCATAGAGCATAGGGAGCTCATGGCAGAGGGAGGCTGAGAGAAATTTATACCAAAGAACACACCTCCCCCCTCCGGTGTGTGTGTGTGTGTGTGTGTGTGTGTGTGTGCTTACAAAGATTGAATAAGATTAAACTACATGGTAGAGGTGAAACATTCTGTGACTGAAGCGGTCTTGTCTGACTGAAGGTGAAACAGTTTCTAAAGGAAAACCCAACGTTCTCGGGCTGTTTACTCCGCTTGACAGCTGAGTGCAGTTCAGAATTGCTGCAGGAAGCGGGAAGCAGCATAGGCGTCTATCAAATAGTCCGACTGTCAGTACTGCCTTCCATCCAGTGGATCCATATAATTTCGGATGCGTTTGCTTCCCACCTATGTAGAGATCAGCTTCGGTTTGTCCTGCAAAGCATTTTTAACAAAGTATGAAGGTGTGTGCCTGTAATCCCAGCAGAAGGTCGAAGCCAGCCTGAGCTATGGAGAGATTATCTCTCAGAAAAATAAAACAAAAAGTATTATATTCTTCACAGCATAAAAAAATAATCAAATGGCAAAAGAATGAACGACAAATGGGAGAATATTTGCAAACCATATATCCAACAAAAGTTAATGTGTAAAGATATCTTACATAATGAGAACAAATAACTGGATTTTGAACATGGACCAAGAAGCTAGAAAGATGGCTTGGAGGTTAGGGACGCTTGCTGCTCTTGCAGGGGACGATGGTTTGGCTCCCAGCAACTGTATCAGCTCCAGTTCCAGGGGATCCAGTTCCCTCAAAGACCCTCTTGGGCACCAGCACTCACGTGCACAAACCCACACATATGCACATAATAAAAAATACGAAAAAAGATGGAGCAACTAGACTGACATTTCCCTAAAGGAGACAGCAACGTCACACGGGCGTACAAACCATGCTTAGCATTGACTAATCGTAAAGGAAGTGCAAATCAAACCACAAGGAGCACCACCTCTCGTCTGTTAGAGAGAGGCTGCTACCAAAAGGCTGAAGGTGGCAAGTGTTGGCCAGGCTGTGGAGAGACAGAAACCTCACATACTGTTGAGGAGAGGGCAGACCAGTGAATTTATTACAGAAAACTCTCGAGAGGGGGGGAGACGTCTCCTTAATAGTAAAATACAGACCAGCTGAGCCTAAAATTCCACTATTGGGTAATCAGTCAAAGAAAATGAAAGCAGTGCATTGAAGAGATACCTGCATCCCTTGTTTACTGAAGGATTACTCACAGTATCCGAGAGGTGGAATCGATCTGTTTGCAATCGCTGCTGATAGATGAGCAAAGAGAGGGTGGTGGATGGGCAAATTGATATTCCGCAGCCGTGAGAAGGAATCCTGCCATTTGAAACAAGAAGGGTAAACCTAGAATGCCTTACATCCTGTGAAGTAAGATGCACTCATAAGACAGGCTGTAACACATGATTTCGTGTACGAAATCTTAGGAAGAGTCTCAGAAAAGGAATCGAAGTGTCTGAGGCTGGGGCATGTCGAAAAGTGTGTGGGGAGGGTGAGCAGAGTACAGATTGACACTTATAGGGATAAATTCTGGAGCATGTCATACTTCATAGCAACCTTAGTTAAACATGCTGTTGAGCACTTAAGGCTTGCTGAGGGGATAGATCACACACATCCCCACTAGTGTGGATTTTCACTCTTTACTCTTGGGGGCCCCGCCACCCAGCCCCTAAATAAATAACACACAGAGACTTATTTTTACTTATAAATGCCCAGCCTTAGCTTGCCTTGTTTCTAGCCACCTTTTCTTATCTTAAATTATCCCAAACACCTTTAGTCTCTGGACTTTTTCTTTCTTCTGTATGTCTTACCTTCGCTCTTGCTGGGAAGACCAGCGGTAACCTTTGCTGATAGATAACACCTGTCAAGTTTCAGGAGGTCTCCCACAATCAGATCTGGTCCGTATTAACCTGGAATGAATCCACAGCCTCTTGTTTCCCATGGGAACAAAAGCAAAGCTGCTTCTCCAAAGCACCACATCTTTTACGTTCTATTTTACAAACAATTTTTTTTCCTTTGGATTTTCGAGACAGGGTTTCTCCGTAGCTTTTGGTTCCTGTCCTGGAACTAGCTCTTGTAGACCAGGCTGGCCTCGAACTCACAGAGATCCACCTGTCTCTGCCTCCCGAGTGCTGGGATTAAAGGCGTGCGCCACCACCACCCGGCTACAAACATATTTTTTTACTTCCATTTTAAAGTCAAGACATTCTTAAAGTATATAGGCTGGTTTATTTTAACAATCCCTCTTTCAACTCCAGTTTTCAGTTCTCTTAGCAGCTGTTGTCTGCTTATCAGTAATCAAAAAAATCCAAAATTAACATGATGCTATACAAGATCCAGGCTTCCTGTGTGTTTCCCATCTGCATGTGGCTTTTTCTTTTACTCTTACTGTCTCTTTAAAGACTTTACAATTTTTTTAAATCTATTATTTCTTTCCATGACTGTCTATACCATTTTCTTTTCTTTCTTGAGCCTACACACATTTTAAAACACTCTGGAACCTGTTTACAAATTTTCTTTTCCACCTGGACCTCTTTGACTGTATACCTCTAGTCTTTTTTGACCGCACCGAGCAAACTTTAAACTGCTAAGCTACACCTGAACCCTCCGCGTGGCTCTTGGCTGGCTCTGCCCACATCCAGGTTGGTGAGCGCCAAGCCTGTCTTTCCTCCGGCCTCACTACTGGCCGTTCAGCTCTTTATCAGACCATTGGATGTTTTAGACAGGCAAAGAATCACAGTTTCACAGTTAAACAAATACAAGATAAAAAAAAATACAACACATCTTCACATCATTAAAAACAAATGTTTCACAGCATAAACACATGTCACACACCTTAAAATAATATTCCACAACACTCCACATGTGTGTGGTTCACTGTGGAGAGTAATACACGTCTGTTAGCTTGATTCTGGCCATCATCACACAACATATATGAATACTATTAAATATATGCAATTTTTATTATACCATTAGAGATATGCAATTTTCATTGCTCATACTTTAGTGAAGCTAAAAACAATGCAAGACGTGCTGAAGGTTATAGACTGGGCCACTCAGAGTTGATGGAGGTTGACAGACAGGTGAGTGGGCCAGTCAGAGTTGATGGAGGTTGACAGACAGGTGAGTGGGCCAGTCAGAGTTGACGGGAGACAGCCTACCGCCTATGATAGTCCATTGGTGAAAGGCAAGTTATAGTCACTCCCACTCTCAGGGGGCAGGGTTTACAAGAGCATGCACACCGAAAGGCAGGGATCATGGAGAACACTGAAGTCACACTCAGTGCCCCATAAGGATCCCAAGGAGCCAGTTGTGCTGAGTGGAGACTCTAGGTTAGGAGCCCACGTAACCATGGTCACATGACCTGTCCTTACCACAGCCCTTAGGGCCCACCTGACCACGGTCATATGACCTGTCCTTACCACCGTCCTACTGCGTGCCCTGAGAGACGAAATGCTTAATAAGAGCGTTAACGACCTCTACAAACAAGCAAACGTGCACACGTTAGAGGTTAGTTAGTAGGTACTAAGGCGGAATCAGGTGCCGGGGACGGAGGATGGTGAAGCAATCACAGAGCATGCTGGGAATGCAGCCAGGTCCCCAGTGACGTTTTCATCGAGCTTTTCACTCAGCACTGCTGGTGTCAGTGGACTTTTGGCCCCAGGTGGCTGCAACAGGGCAGGTCCTCCTTGGCTTTCCGCTGCTGTGATAAAATCCTGACCAGACCAGCTTGGAAAGGAACAAGTTTAGTACATTTTACGATGCAGATCATAGTTCCACGAAGGGAAATCCGAGGCCGTGGAGGACTGATGCTGACTGGTCTGCTCCCCAGTGCTTGCTCTGCTTCTTTCTTCTCGTATCACCCGGGACCACCTGCCCAGACACCACCCAGAGTGGGCTCAGCCTTCCCACATCCATCACTAATCAAGAAAATGTCCTATTGACAATCTGATGGAGGAAAACTCTCAGTTAAAGTTCCTCCTTCCAGGATGATTCTACCGTATGTCAAACTGATAAAAACAGAAAGCACTAACCGACCCACGGGCAATGATTACATGTATACATGCTTCAACCTGGAAACGACAGATGTGACTTCTGCTCAAATTCATTGTCTAAAGCAATACCACACAAGGAAGTGACCTCTCCCTGTTGGCCAGTTAGGAAAGTCCCCTGATAAAGTACTAGGTAGCAATCAGAGTATAGACAGTGTCACACGGATACCTAGGAAATGAGTGCTTCAGAGAAAACAGCTCACAAAGGCAGGTCGGCCAGAGCATCCTCGGTGTCTGTAAGAGATGCAAGGAGGCAGTGCAGCCAACGGTGGTGAGGAATAAGGATGTGGGAGAAGGCATGAGCCCCTGGGGCGGTGGCACTTCAACGACTTTGGAAAGCTACAACCGGGTGCTGAGACAGAAGTATGAGATGGGTCCACATTTAGAAAAGGGCCAAGCAGTGTTTAAATGAATACAGTTTGTGTGTTGTTATTTCGGGTGTAAAGCTAACCATGTGGGAGCTGGGCAGGACGAAAAACAGGCCTGCCCGCAGCTCCTTCTACACCATGAGAACTAGCCAAGATCCCTCCCAACCAGGACTTGTGTGTCTCACAGGCACCATGCTGGGAGAAAAACAACCAGGAAGAAAAAGAAGCATCTGAACAGAGCTGTTTGAACAGTGCACGACAAGCCATAGTTTATTCTCCTGGCAGCAAAAGGCACAGCTAAGTCCTGTCAGGCTGATGTAAGGCCACTAGCTCAGCGGGGTTTGACATCACAGCCAAGAGCTCACGGTCACATTGTCACCGCAGGGTGACTCATTGTCCCTGTGTCCCCAGTACTGCCCTGGTGTTAGTCAGAAAATCTTATATCCTGAGACATGAGAGGCTGGTTACAGGCCCGTGTTGCCTCACCCTTTCTGGTAGTTTCGGCAGTCAGCCTTCTAGAGACTGGTGTGGTCTAAACGGATGGAGCATGAGATAAACTGAGGTTTCACATCCTCCTCTGCTTGTCTCTGGCAGGCTGTGTGGTCTTAGGGAAGTTGCTCAATATTTCAAAACACAGTGTGCACCACACACGCCTGTCAGCACCTCCTTCCCTGCCAGGCACCCACTTCTGCGCTCCCGTGTGTGCTCTCAAAATCTCGTTCCCTCCCTGACCTCTCACTTTCCTTGTGTGGAGGTGGCCTTCCCAGGAGGGTCCTCCCCACCACTCCTCTCTGCTTACCCATCAGTCCTCAGGGCAGCGTCCCCTCCATGCTCCAGAAGCTCTGTCTCATTCCTATTTTCTTTCTTGAAAAAAATCTGGACTTGTTTATTTTTCTCTTTAAAACATGAATTATTATCTTAATCGTACAAATGTATGGGGCACAGTACGGCCATCGGAGGCGTCTATACAGTGTGCCATGATCAATCAGGGTTGTTTCCATCTTTTTCAACATTTTAAACACTGCTTGGTTGCTATTTAATAATTATATGTTTTTATGGGCACAGCATGGTGTTTCCATGCATGGATGCAGCGTGTACTGATCAAATCGGTATAATAGCATTTCTGTCTTAGGTCTGTGTTTGGAGTCTTTCAGCTCATCCCTTCCCATTACCATAAAATGTTTAATAGGTTACTGTGAAGGATTCCCTCACCCCTGTATTGTTTCAGCACCTAAAACTTAACACGCATGTCTGTGTCCAGGTTACACACACACACCCCTGACACCAGGGCTCACTCTGCTACCTACTCTCATCTGCTTTGTTTCCTTGTTGACTATGCTAGGTACCCTCTGAAGCGGCTTCTGCGACGAGCCCCATTCTTGTTCTTCTTCACATGTCATCGTAGAGACCAACTCCTGTCTTCATGAACCCTAGGATGCAGGCAAAGGACAGAACAGAACAGGACCTGTAGCTCTGCCTCCAGTGTTAGCTGATGTGACCTTCGGATTCAGTTGTGTGTTGATGAAGATGAGCAGCAAAGTGGTGTCATGTCCCCTCTAGAAAGGTCGTGACCTCCCTCCTGTTCTCCCACCGCTCACTCTCTGGCTCTCCCCTCCCTTTCCACTGCTTGCTCTGATGACATGCACACTGTTCTGCTACCAAATGTCCTGATAAAGAAGTGACCATAGCATGCACGGAAGGCAACATGCAGCCAGCTTCTAGCCAGAAGCCAAACACTGCTAACAGCAGCCATGCCATGGAGCTTGGATCAAATTCATCCCTGTCCCACCCCCACACCCATGAAGCCTAGATGACCTCAACCTGGCAAGATATGTCTACCGCTTCCTTGAGAGGAATCCAGAAGCCATGCCTTGACTACTAACCCTCAGATAAAAGAGTGTCTGGATTTATTTATTTATTTATTTATTTATTTATTTATTTATTTATTTATGCTATCAGGTGTCTAGGTCCCTATATGGACTTGAAAGACACTGAAGACATAAGAAAATGACCAAACTAGGCCTGGGTTTGGTTGGGATGAGATAAGAGTGGTTGAGGAGGGGTTGATGCTTTGACCGTGAAACCCAACTAACCATTTACTGGACACTCAGAAATAGCCTAGCTGCTCACAGCACAGTGAGAAAAGAACTTGCAAAAGAGTGTGAATATCCTGTCTTTGAACAAACACACTTTGCTGAGTCTCCTTTACCAGAAACACATGGGTCACGTCTTCCCACAGTGTCAGGATTTATTGAATACCAATAAACTTGTAAGGTTCAGACATTTCTTTTTTTTTAATTATTTATTTATTATGTATACAATATTCTGTCTGCATGTATGTCTGCAGGCCAGAAGAGGGCACCAGACCTCATTACAGATGGTTTTGAGCCACCATGTGGTTGCCGGGAATTGAACTCAAGACCTTTGGAAGAGCAGACAATGCTCTTAACCACTGAGCCATCTCTCCAGCCCCAAGGTTCAGCCATTTCAATAGCAATAGTTTGATAATCCCACCTACCTTGATAACCTAGTTGTGATAAACTCTTAGGTCACATAGCACACAGTAAATGTGTGTGTGTGTGTGTGTGGTGTGTGTGCCTATATGCATATATATTAAAGAGGCTGCAGCAGAGTACAGAAGGTTTCAGAAGTGGCTGAGTGAGTCTGTATGAGAAGATAACAGAGCAGACCAGAACAGGGCGGGAGGGCCCGGAGTCAAGATGAGAGTGAAACTTCAGCATCCATCCACAAGGCTAAAGGTTGACAAGGGCTCCAAAAGCAGGAAACAGACAGCTCGTGACCACGTCCTAGACCCGTCTTTTCACCAACTCAAGTGAAAGGCGGACAGAAAAGTAGTTAAGAAGGCCATGTCAATGGTGGAGGGCCTGATCTGAAGCTTCAGGGACAGCTGAGAGTCCTGCTTGACAGTCTTTGACTCAAACACCAGGTATCTGCTGATAGATTGGGGTGGAGCCATGACATCAGGTGTCCATCACTTTATGAAACCCTGGTGAGAGAATCACAGCCTTTCCTCTGTCTGCTGTGCCTGATGTTAGGGACCCACATGTTCTCACAGTTTCAAGTCAGCACAACAAATTTATAGGGTGTCTTCTTTCTACTGCCAGGAATAAATCACTCATCAGTCTGCCGGATGAGAGGTTCCTGACTGTGGAGTTGCTGGGTCCACCCAAGTTGCTACAGTCCCACCCTTTTTTAAAAAAAAAACAGAACCAGAGGCTGCTTAATAAAATGGGATCACTCAAGGCGAGGCACAGCTTATAAAACCCATTTTCACACAGCATGCAGTTGTCCAGAGCATGCAAACATTTGCGTGTGTGCACATGTATGTGCACTCTCTCTCACAACAACGGGAAAGAGGCAACACCCTGCACGGCTGCAAGATTACACATTGTCAACAACGAGTCACATCACATCGCAAGACTGTAGTGGAGGACTACCAAGACAGCTCGGTGACACACACTTGCCACCAAGCTTAACAGAGTGAGCTCCATCCATGGAATCCCCCTGGTGGACAGAGAGAATCACCTCCAGTGCATCATCCTCTGACCCCTGAAGAAACACTGTGGCATGCGTGCAACCCCTTCTCCCCGAGACGTATTCAAAATAAGAAATTTTAAAAACAAAGATCGTAACAGGGCTGGACAATTCTATCTCCTAGTGACTTGACAGAATAGCTGTGTGATCACAGGGCAGTGCAGCCGCTCGTGCAGTGAGGACCAGTCCCCCCCCCACACACACACACCGTGCTAAGAAGCCCCGCGTGTGCAGCTGTGCACAGCTCACAGCACTCATGATGATAAGAAACCACTTTGCTACAGATGAGTTAGAGGTCGTTATCAACACAACGTGCCATGGGCGCACCAGCCGCACCCTCACGCATCTGCTGTTTACTGGGTCTCTTGATTGATTATGGTACACCCTCCTGCTTTGTGTAAGTGCCGTATAGCAACAGTCTTTCTCAGGTTACAGCCCTGCTGCTGACTGATGCATGGCTGGTTAGAGTGGTTGTTTTACAACGGAGTTTAGCATTTTTCGGTGACTTCCGTTCAGTCACTGTGACTCCACGTGCTGGGCTTGAAGCTGTCTTGACCCAGCTCTGTGTGACTGTATTGTTGAAGGACTTTTTCCCATCCTGAGATGTCGGCGGAAAGGTCACATTTTACTTCGCTGTTGTAGAGTGTTTGATCCCAGGGTTGCAGTGGCCGGTCTGTTTCTTCTGTCGTTTTAGGATTTTTAAATTTTGTTAAAGTATTAGAGCTAATGTGGGTAGCATGCATGCAGAGGTCAAAGGACAACTTTGTGGAGTTAGCTCTCTCTTCCCCCAGTATGTGGGTTCTGGGGACTAAATTCAGCTCACCAGATTTGCATGTGAAGCATCTCTACCTACTGAGCCACCTTGCCAGCAATATTTCACCACTGTGAGTGAGAAGAATGTGCTCAGATGAAGTCTCACAGGGCACACATGAAGGTGTGTTTGAAGTTTTTTTTATTATTCTTATTTTTTTAACTTCTAAAAGATTTCTTTTGCCAATAACTGGTCCATGGGGCTGGGGAAACAGCTCAGAGGGTAAAGTGCAGGATCTGAGTTCAGATCCCCAGGACCCATCTAAATGCCAGGCACGTGTGGCAGCCTGCCTATAATCTAGGCACTTGGGAGGCTGGGATGAGGGGGATCCCTACAAGTTGGATAAACTAGCCTGATCAGTGAGCTCTAGGCTCAGCTGAGAGAGCCTGCCTCAGCCCAATCAGTGAGCTCTAGGCTCAGCTGAGAGAGCCTGCCTCAGTAAAATATATGTGTATACTTGCATGCACACGTAGCCACACCCAGGTAAACATGTACATACACAAGCACACATACCACACCCATTGACACATGCAAGTTGTGTTAAGATGTTAAAACAATTGGCTGGAATCCAAGTATATTTTGTTTTATTAGCATCTTATTCCAACAGAAGCTTTGAACTGTTCAAATGTCAGAGGGCTGAGGATAAAGCTCATCAGGAGAGCTTGCCTAGCACGTACAGAGCCTTGGGTGTAGTACTGGAGTCTGCACAAGAACCACGGAAGATGCATTTGACAAAGCAGTTTTCTCCAGGCCCATCCTCTTGATGAACTGGAATTAGACTGCACGAGTTGTGTATGAGGACTGTCCTCTGTTTAGAGACCTTGCTGTGTGCCTTTCATCCCAGCCACATCATTACCACATACCTCAGTTTACGGGACTTCACTGGGGGCCGTATTCCAAAGCTGCACTTTTCCCTCGGCCTTTAAATCGTGTGCTTTACAGCCTGACGTAAACTTTATGAGGACTTTAAAATTTGTTTTTAAGATACTTTTCACCATTGTTAAATAAAATTCCCCTAAGATTTAATTAAAGGTTTTGGGGAACGGAGGGGGTAGGAGCCGTAAACATGCTCATAATAGAGATGCCTTCCCCATAAAGGAGGGAGAAAAACCCCAAACAAGCAGGAATCTCGTGGAATCCTGCTCACAGCGACACTGCGACCGCTTACTGTGCTGAGCCCCTCGCCTACCCCCAGTATTGCCTGTGATGTTCCCTTACAACTGCTCTGTTGGTGGTGGTTTGTTTGTTTTTGTTTTCTGGGATACGGCTTTACTACCTAGCCCAAGCTGGCCTTGAATTTATAATTCTCCTGCCTCAATCTCTTGAGTGCTGGAAATAGAGGAATGCCACCATGCCTAGCTTTCACAGTAAATTCTAGAGATTTCCTGGTATAGTAGACGTCCGGTTATCCTCAAGAGGTATAGTTTAAGAAAAAAGCTCGTGTGTGGTGTGTGTAGTATGTGTGTAGTATGTGTGTAGTGTGTGGTGTATGGTATGTGTGTGTGGTGTGGTGTGTGTGTGTAGTATGTGTATAGTGTATGTGAGTGTGTGTGTGTGTATGCACATGCTATGGCATACATGTGGAGGTCAGAGAACAACTTCAGGAATTCAGTTCTCTCTCTCTTCCTTGCTGAGGCAGTGCCATCGCCTTTGTGTTTCTGCTGCTTTCCTGTGACTTGGTCACTGTGAGCTTCTGGCTGATTCCCGTCTCCGCCCCCATCTTGCTGTAGGGATTACAGATGTCCAATACCACATCCTACTTATACATTTTTACTATGTTTATTTGCGTGTGTATGTGTGTTCAAGGCACATATGTGGAGGTCAGAGGATAACCTGCAGGACTTGGTTCTCTTCCCAGAGGTGGTTTTACTCACCAAGACATCTCAGAGGCCCACATCCTAATTTTTATGTGACTTCGAGGGATCAACCTCGGGTCACCAGGCTTGCAGGGCAAGCACTTCTACCCACTGACTAAGCTGCTAGCCCCTCTCAAGGGATCCATTCTGAGACCACCATAGACGCCGGAAATGGCAGAGCACCGAAACACACACATTTTCCCCCTTACCGCGCTGCACTGCATCAGCACCAGAGCCGCTGCTCCGTCCACACTCCGGACCCTGTGACCTCCTGCATCACGACTCCTCCTGCACATCAGGTAGAATCAGTGTGTTGCGTGGGAGAACAGGCAAGTCCCACATTTGTACTGCAGGCGTGGCGTGGCCTGACTGAACACGGCCAGAGGTGGGGACTTTCTTGGTCACAGACGAATGGTCTCGTTTTCCCGTCTGCTAAACTGTTACCCCATGAGCAGAGTGGAACAATCCCCAGAAGGTTCCATCTTACCATTTACTACCACAAAATGACTATGACCTTTTACTACAGACCTGCTGGTCTGTAACACTTCTGCCCAGAGTCAGACATCGGCTGATCAGAACTGCCAAGCTCCAGTCCCTCATCTGCAGGGCAAGAACCAAAAGGTGGGCAGATCCCGTATAAAACCAGCCACACTCCACTGTCTATAGAGGTGGCCGATTCTTCTCCACTGCCCTGGTCCTGCTCCCCTGCTATGTAGCCAACAAACTTGGCTTTTCCTATTCTGTTCTGACCTGAATGAATCCGTTCACTGCCCACATGTGGACACACCATAGAACGATGTGGAGACATTCAGTCTGATACCCAGGTATGGCGCTTACTAATGGTGGTAGACCAGATGCCCCGGATGATTCCTATTCCCAGCAGGACAGAGGGGAAAGGCATAAGAGTTCATTATGTTACTCAGAACAGTATGAAGTATTCTGGAATTTTCCACTGAATAGTCCTGACCACAGCTGACCCCCAGTTTATGGAAAACAGAGACAGTGAGATTGTGAGAAAGGGGAGACCAGTGTCCCTGGCAGAGCAGTGGTTCTCAACCTGTGGGATGTGATCCCTTGGGGGTCACATATCAGACATTTATATTACGATTCACAGCAGTAGCAAATTACAGTTATAAAGGAATAAGAAAATAATCTTACGGTTGGGGGGTGATCCACACTTTTGTAGCATTTGACATAGGCAGAAGGATGACCCAGAGAGCTGTTCCCTCTACCTGGATCCTATGACTTTGTATAGAAAAGACCAAGTTAAACTAAGAACCTTGAGCTTGGATGATCCAGGAGACCCACTCCAGTACAGGGTCCTCAAGCAGGAGAACCTTGTCTGCCTGTGGTCAAAGTAACAGGTATAGCCATAGAAGCAGAGATAGACAGAGGCTCCCCTGAGGCTCTGAAGACAGGTCCACCGCTTTTCTAATCTATAGCAGCAAAGTCCAAATTCCTCCAAACAGAAACAAGATACGGCCCATCACAGTAAGCCCCACTCCCGGGTACCATCTTCTCTTAGTTAGGGCTTCTAGTGCTGTGAAGAGACACCACGGCCCTGGCAACTCTCATAAGGAAAACATTTAACTGAGGCTCGCTAACAGAGGTTCAGTCCTTTATCATCACAGCAGCGAGCATGGCAGATGCGGTGCTGGAGAAGTAGCTGAGGCCGAGTCCTACATCTCGCAGGCAACAGGAAATGCTCTGAGGGTCACACTGAGCAAAGACTGAGCAAGAGAGACCTCAAAGCCCGCCCCCACAATGACATACTTCCTCCAACAAGGCCACGCCTCCTAATAGTGCCACCCCTTATGAGCATATGGGGCCAATTACTTTCAAACCACGACAGTGATCACAACAATCACTTACAGGTGTACCTATCAGCTTTCTCTTGTTGATTCCAGATACTGTCACATTGATAAGCAAGATTACACCCCCCCAGTCTTCCTGAAGACCTGCCAAGGTTTAGAATTAACAAGATTGTGCTAGACACCATGGGTATACATTAACAAGATTCTGCTAGACACCACGGGTATACATTAACAACATTCTGCTAGACACCACGGGTTTACATTAACAAGATTCTGTTAGACACCATGGGTATACATTAACAAAATTCTGCTAGACACCATGGGTATACATTACCTGCTACTGTTTTTTTCCCCCATCACATATTGTTTTTGTTTTCATACCTTATATTCAGGAAAACTAAAGAAAAGCAATTAGCATTTAACAGGCCATACTACTCTGGTTATACAAAAACATAGCTAAAAATAGTTGGAAAAGATTAGTTCTTTTTCAAGTTTAAGAATATTTTTATATAATATTTCCTTGATTTTTTTTTTTTGTGTGTGTGCTTGCTTCTCATTTTTTGGACAAAGAATATAGAACACAGTTTAGCCAGAAAGTATTGACAAAGAGAATTAACTATATTTAATTAATAGTGTTGACCTAGAAAGACTTTGGGGATTGTGAATGTTTTATTATCCCTGTTTTCAAACGGAGTAAACAGACGACGGGAAGGCTGGAAATACTGAGTGGACTCTGAAGGACACAGGGAGCCTCCATTATGAAGTTCTGAGTGGCCGCTGTCCCCATTTCACAGAGGAAGACACGGGCACAGAGAGGTCCCAGGCGAGCGGCAGGCAGGGCAGGCAGGGCAGGCAGGAAGGCAGGGAGACGGCAGGGAGACGGCAGGGGGACGGCAGGGGGACGGCAGGGGGACGGCAGGGGGACGGCAGGGGGACGGCAGGGAGACTGCAGGGAGACGGCAGGCAGGAAGGCAGGCAGGAAGGCAGGCAGGAAGGCAGGGAGACGGCAGGGGGACGGCAGGGGGACGGCAGGGGGACGGCAGGGGGACGGCAGGCCAGGTCCTCCTGCTCACCTTCCCACTGCTGCCACTGGGCCCACTTCACTGATCACAGCAGCCCCTCTGGATGTCTTCAAACAGATCAACACTGGTTTCTTCCTGCACTTGAAAATCCATCTTTCTTGTTTCCTAAGGCATCGATGAAGGTGAGCTTCCATGCCCTTCTGCTGTGACCCCCTAGACCAGTAAGCCCAGCTACCCCAGTGCCCTGCCTCAGGGGTTTTGCTTTCACTGTCTCCACTGCAAACCTGTGCCCACTGATCATGGCACACCGGCTTTCTTGGGGTTAAAGTTTTTACCTCAAATGCACCGGGGAAACTTTCCCTGATGACTTCAAAGAGGCTGCTGCCCAATGCTCTCATGCCAGCATATGCCCTACTGACCCTCAGAGCACTGACTGTCTCAATCCTTGAGTGTTTTCAGCCCTGTTCTGCTTCTGGAAGGCAGCAGTACAGCAGGAAGGCATCTTATTCTTTGCAAGTTCAGCCAGTCTGTGCTGTCCATAGCCCCAGAGACAGCTCCCAGCCTAAGAAGTTGCTGAAAAATAGAAAACTAACTTCCAATTGCTTTGGGGCTCTTCTTCCACCCCAAAATGTTTCCACTGTGGTAGATATAAATAACATAAAGTTCCCCACTTTTAACCAATTTAACTGTGTTTAATTCATGAGCGTTATCTCCATGTACAGAGACTCATCCCAAACAGGAACTGTATCATTCACATCCTCCCCTCTTTCCTCTCAGCCAAGGAGCTACGGTTCTGCTGCCGATCCCTCTGGCCATCCCTGGGCCCTCAAGGGCACACCTGGCCAACACTTACCTGGTTTATTCCACTCAGCATAATGCTTCCAAAGCTCACCCTTGCGGCATGCACTGATGCCACTCCTAGCTAAGACAGGAAGTATTCTGTTGCTGAATGTACCATGGTTTATTATCGGCCCATAAACACGTGTGCTGTTTCTACTCGGGTGGTTTTTTTTTTTTTGTGACTAATGCCAGGGACACGGGTATTAAGATATCAAAGTCCTTGTCTCTCATTCTCTAGAAGCAAAATTAAACATAAGAATAAATGAACAGTATTCGGTCCTGGAGGATCCTGACGCGGCGACCAGAGGACTCCCCAGAACTCCAAACCCAGAAGGCTTTGTCTCCCCAAAAGGGTAGCCCTGAGCCTGTACGCTGTCTCCCTTCGGGGCTCCCTACCCAACCACAGTAACGGGAACTCGCTGCAGACGAACAAGGACAGTCCCTCACTCACAAGCCACTCCAACCTGAATCTCCAGCAAAGACAAAGTGAATATAAAAATCAGCTTTTATTCAAAGTTGAAAATGTTTCCAACGTTCACACACACTGCCACCTCCAAGGAGGCTTCCGGCACCAGGGACAAGCAGAGAAGCTGCTTTGCCACCAGCGCCCACTCCCCTGGGTACCAGTGCTGAGGGACGCCCACTTCCCGGACGTCCAACACTGACTGGCCTAGCAAGGGCCAGGGCAACTGTCACCACAGGACAACAGAAAACAGCACCTTCCCTGAAACACCTCCACCAGGGCAGGGACTTTTCCTTCTGGGGGGCCTTTCTTCCAGCCTTCATCTTACTGCCTTCAGGGACAGCCTACAAGGTCCTCTTTGAGAGCAGTGACCGCCAGAGACGCTGCTAGACTAAGTCAGATTTTCTACGGTGTCCTCAGGGGTCTGACGTTTGGACAGAAGTCACAGCCGCTCCCCGACCCCTTCCTGCAGGGTGGAAGCTTTGATCCCGGGATGCCAAGTCTCTGGCACTCATTTGTGAAGGGTTAAAAAAACAAGCACCCAGATTTAAAAAAACAAAAACAAACAAACAAACATTTATTTTTTTTATATAAAAGTGCCAAAATATCCACCAATGTCGTACTCTATCTCAACAACCAGTTTACTAGGCATCAAAACGCAAGGCCCTTTATTCGCACGGCTCAGAGCCGACCCCTCACGCGTTTCCGCAGTAGCTAGAGTCCCGGGACAGGGGGAAGCCGGTGCTGCGATTCGCCGTGCTAGTCCAGATGTCCAGGTTCATGTAGGCACGGAACGGGTTAAACCCTGGGTAGTACTCCTTGCACATGACCTGGTTTTCCATGTGGGTCGAATGTTCCGTGGTGGGGCTGATGGGGCAGCAACTTTCATACACGTCGCTTTGTGGGGCCCAGATGGAACCAAAAAGTCCAGACATGGGAGACAGACTTCGGGTGCTGGTGAGGTAGGACTGAAGTGGAAATGAGGAAGGGGAAAAAAGAGCAAAAGGGTTAAAAATCAAGAAGGGCATTTCAAGGTATAACACAGAGACAGCCCAGGCACCCAGGGGATACGGCCGTGTCCTGTCTACCCCGTTACCCGGGAGCTGTGCAAGTGTCCCAAACATTCTGGGTTGTTCTAGGAGGCTATGACATTTTCACGTAATTGATTAAGTCTACTTTCAATCCAGAGGGCTCGGCCATATATCCTTCGTGTGAAAAAAATGTGGGAGTGGACATGAGAAGTAAAAGTGTTAGGCGGTCCTGACTGACCTGTGGAACTTCCGTTTCACCTCCAGCCCAGCTATGTCAGACTTCACTTCCTGCCCGGTCTGCAGGCCCCCACCATCTGTCTACACAGATGCTTCATGATGCTGCCACTGCTCTTGTGTGTGAACCCCACCAGCTCTGCCGGAGGGGAACTCACTGCCAGAAGGAGCAGGGAACAGAAAGGCGAGAAGGAGAGCGGCACTCACCGGAGAGTTGACGAAACT
Organism: Chionomys nivalis; assembly: GCF_950005125.1. Lineage (NCBI taxonomy): Eukaryota > Metazoa > Chordata > Mammalia > Rodentia > Cricetidae > Chionomys > Chionomys nivalis. The sequence continues at coordinate 2,960,564 of NC_080109.1, read as the reverse complement.
GGTGTGCTCCCAGGCAGTGGGGTCGCCGGCTGGAGAGTTCCAGGTAGAGTGAGCGCTGTGGCCAACGAAGTCGGTCTGAACTTTAGAGGGGCAGGGGAAGCCATTGGTGTAATTCATGTTTTCTGTGAGGGAGGGGAGGAGGAATGCGTTCACAAAGCACTGAGCTATCACTCCCGGATGGAACACTTTCTGGGATTTACTACAAGACACACCATCTGGCTGGGCTAAGGTGTCTGTACTGGCTCATTTCATGGGATATTTCTAATATGCAAAATTTACTGAGAAGTGAACAGTCCAAATCCTTACCCACCCTTAATGCCCCCAAGACACGCAGTGCGGGTCATGGAGTCCCAACCCACTCTGTTCATCACCTGCCCCTCCAACTCCAGCCACTAGCATGTGTACCACACGGCCCCCGTAAAGTCACTGTAAACCAAGTACTTCCAGATATCACCAAGGAAATCCTAGGGAGAAAGTTACCCAAGTGCCCCCTTGTGGTGTGCCTGCAGTGACGCATGTGTCAGAACCGAGAACAGGGATGCAGGACTTCCTTAGTCCTTGCTGGGCAAGGCAGTATCAGCAGAACTCCTGGTCCAACTGTATCCTTTAGTTTCCAGGTGATCATGGAAATCCCCTGACTCTTAGGTTACTGACTGTGGCATACGATTTGAGGCCGAGCATCTCTAAGTATCCACTGTTCCTGCTCCAGGCCCCTTTCCCTCCTGCTGGGTTTCCCACACCACTGGGGTAGAGTAAGGGCATGCTGAAGAAAGGAGTCTGTACCCCATAGGAGACTTGCCAGCTGAAGAGTGCCCAGCTGCCCGACACACAAACCACCCTGTTAGGGCTACAGAGACAGAAACGACTCAGTTTTACCTAATTAACAGGACCAAGTGGGGTACGGTTACACATGGAAGCCCCAGGTACCAGAATGAGGGCCGCTGGGGAGGGGGGTCATTCAAAATTGCCTCTTTCAGCGTGCACAAGTGGACGCAAGCATTAGCCTCCTGAAGGACTGGGTCCTTCACGGTGAGCTGCTACGGTAAGCACACATCCCTTGCCCTGACTCTGACTCTGGGAAGGAGGGATCACCCCGTCTGCTCATCGTACGATAAGCGCACACCCCTTGCCCTGACTCTGGGAAGGAAGGAGTGCTGCTGGCACTGTTTAGGTGCTTTACCTTCTGGAAAGGCATTGTAGTCATTCAGTTCCAGCGGGCAGTACACGTTGGGAAACTGGCCCTCACAGGATGCACTCCAATCAATGAAACTGCTACAAAAAACAAACACAAACAAGGCCTCGTTTCAAAACCAGGGACCAAGAGATCAGGTAAAGACGGAGCAGTTGCTCTGCTGCCCTACCTATGCTCTCCTCTGCTTATCTTCCTGCCAGTGCCGTTCCACCTTCAGCACAGTGGGCTGGGTCAAGGGCAAGCTGCCTTCCTAACCACACGTGTTAGCTAGACACAGAACCCGGCCGCAGCTGTCGTAGTACCACGGAAAGACAAGGAGACACCTCAGTATCTCAGTACACATTTGAGGGCTTCACTGTGTCGGTTCTGCCAGCCGAAGTCCAGCTGTCTCTCAGAACACCAGCAGCATTCAGCTTGGACAAGTCTCCATTACAGCCTGGGGCTGGGATGGCCACCACTACAGACTAGATGATCATTAGGGACATAGGCAGGAATACTGTCGCAATGAGCTAAACCACGCCTGGACCCTGTGACGACAGAATGTCACATTTGCCAGGTCCCCTGACGAACACAATACTGTATGGCACAGGGAAGCAGCTGCTACTGTGTATCAATTTTCTGATGCCAGGCTCTCGGACCAGGTTAGTTTGTAAATGTGTTCAAGAATGAGGCATGGGGCCGGGCAGTGGTGGCGCACGCCTTTAATCCCAGCACTAGGGAGGCAGAGGCAGGTGGGTCTCTGTGAGGTCGAGACCAGCCTGGTCTACAGGCTCCAACGTTACACAGAGAAACCCTGTCTCAAAAAACTGGAAAAAAAAGAATGAGCCATGGGAAGATGAAGATCTGCCAGGGAATAGGAAATGTGAACATTTCTAAACATGTCCCATGCATGAAGTCACCCTTTCAGCCTACGGAGGAAAGTCTGGTGGGGCTGCCTGATTCACTGCTTTGATTTCACATTTCTCACATGGCTGTTTTGTTAAACAGCACAACACAACTCCAGAAGGCAGAAAACACGCAGCTCCAAGGCCCAGTCCTGGTGTCTGTGAGGAAGCCCTAACAGCTCTGGCTGCAGGGCCTTAGGCCAGGCAGAGCTGTATGGTGCAGCGGGCCTACCTGTCAGGGATGGCGGCAGGTTCCTGTGACGTGCCTGGTGCATCGCTCTCCACGGGGCAGTTGAAGCTGCTGGTCAGACACATGGGCTGGGACGGCCACAGGCCTCCAGGTGGATACAGACCTGAGGAGAACGAGGAGGGTCGCTCAAGTGAGCAGACACACAGCATGGCAGAGCCCGTGAGGCAATTTTCAGTTGGGTGGTCCAGGCCCTACTGAGGAACATTCTGCTGAAAGTGTGGCTGAGGGTGGGGACAAGTCATGACTGTCCGCGAAGGGAGGGAGGGAGGGACCAGAGGTTGACAGGACTGGCACCGTGCCTTGGCAGGAAAGCCTTGGATGGCGAACATCAGGAGTGTGGGCACAGGTTCCCACAGGTACACCCATTTCTGCACTGGGGCCTACTCTGGACGATCTTTCCAGAGACATTCGCTAAGTCAAAGCCGTGGAAAGTTGGGCCTTCAGCAGAGCAATTGGCAGGCACCCTGCCACTGGAGAGAAGATTTGGGTCCCCAGGCTCAAGGTTTCTCTCTGCCACATCTATACCCACCTTGTTCAGGACACTTGGCACTAAGGGAAACATTGGTACAGCTGGCACAGCCCTGCCTCTAAGACAAAATTGCAGCCATCCCTCTGGGGACCCAGGCCCCATTCTGTCACACAGGCTGCTAGTTTAGGAGGACTGCACCCTTGCTGCCAGGCTGTCTCTGCACTGCAGCATCCTGTCTGTCATGAATTTCTAGGCACAAAAGCGAGCATGCAGGCAAAAGCTAATGCTGCCATGAAGAGCAAACACCACTCATGTCCTGCCACGATTCCTGACCCCGATTTGGAAGAAGTCCCATAATAAAACAGGTCACCAGAGAACAGACAGAAGACTAAGAGGAAGAGAATGGAAAAGCTAAGAACTGGCTGTGGGGGAGTGTGCTGGTTTGAATAGGTATGGCCCCAATGGACTCATGTGTTTGAATGGTGGGCCACAGAGAGTGCACTATTAGGAGGTGTGGCCTTGTTGGAGTAGGAAGTGTGTCACTGTGGGGGCGGGCTTTGAGGTCTCATATGCGCTCAAGACACTCCCAGTGACAGAGTTGCTTCTGCTGCCTGCGGATCAAGATGTGGAACTCTCAGCTCCTTCTCCAGCACCATGTCTGCCGGCATGCCACCATGAAGATAACAGGCTAATCCTCTGAACTGTAAGCCAGACATGATGAAATGTCTTCCTTTATGAGTTGCTGTGGTTAACATGGTGTCTCTTCACAGTAATAGAAACCCTAACAAAACAAGTGGACCCCAGGATAAAGCAGGGGTTCCTTTTGACCCCCTCAGTCTCCAGTCTGGGGTCACTGTCTTACCCTCCTGCAGGGTTCAACTCTGTCTCGATCCTAGTTTATGAGTCAGGCTGTTCACCCAGGCTGCAGGGGCCCAGTTAAGGGGTTCCCACATGGTGGGGTGGGGAGAAGAGGGTCAGATGGGGACAGGAAGCCGGCTGTCCCTGCTTGTCCCTACCTCACTCTTGCTTCTCCTGGGCCACACAGCCACTTGCTTGTTATCTTATTGGGGAAGTGAGCTCGGCGCAGAGGGAGGATCTGGCAAGGGCTGCATAATGTCAGTCAGTGTCCTGACTACCAAGGGTGTTCACAGTGGTTCAGGACGTTCGGCCAGACACCCGATGTCTCTCCAAAGAGCAACTATCCTCCTCAGGCCAGCAAACAAGGTTGGAGAGAGGCCCCCACCCTCCCTGGCAGGAAGACACACATGGCCCTTGGGCGTCCACAGTGAGCCTCACCTTTCTCTTCTCCAGCACCTGAGGGCACGGCAGGAAGACTGGCACAGGAGGACTCTGTGAACTGGGACAGGCCACTCGCATCGCTATGGGCAGAGGGAGGACAGGAAACCGTGACTTCCTCACACAAAGAAATCCAAATACCGCATAACCAGATCTCATCTGAGCCCCACAGAAGTCCCGTGAGAACCACAGACATTAAGATTCACAAAGCCAGGAGAGGGTTGAGGAACACCACCATGTCTTACTTGAACAAACCATTTGGACTACTGTGAGGTCGGCTGCAGCTTCCAGTCTGCCTGTACAGACAGCAGCACCTGCACCACAGACAGTTCACAGGGAGCTTTCTTAGGTGTTAGCCAAGTCTGCCCTCTAGCAAGGCCAAGCTCGTCCTTCGAGCTGCTGTTGCATTCCTCCCTCAGGCGTCCCGGGCTGTGTGTGTGTGTGTGTGTGTGTGTGTGTGTGTGTGTGTGTGTGGCCTGAAGATATCTGGAGGAAGCATTGGACAGCAGCTACCAGGGACTGTGCAATCAGACCTACAAAGGCCGAGTCTGTACTGAAAACACACACACTTTTCTAGTCATTATCCCCCAATCAAGTAGTCTGACTTCAATTTATAAGACATTGTCATTACATTAACCCTACCAGCAATCCAGAGATGATGCAATGCATAGGGGAGGATCGGCATGAATAGTTCTATGAAATATTGTCATTTTGTAGTTATTTTGAGACAGGGTTTCACCACGTCAAACTAGCTAGCCAGTCTAGTACCTAGCACTATAGAGCCCAGGTTGCTCAAATTCATGACAATCCTCCTGCCTCAGTCTTCTGAGTACCAGGGTAACAGGCATATGCCACTATCCATGTTATATGAGGGACTTGAGTTATCTTTAGAGTTGGGAGTGTGTGCAGGTCCTCGAATCTACTGCCTACTGATACCAAGGGGCAACTGTATCTTTATTATTATTATTATTATCATCATCATCATCATCATCACATCATCGATCTAAAGCATCACAGAGGAACTACAAATGTCCTGCTAGTTCCTTGGAGGTTTTCTGAACCACTGGTGCTCAGACTGAATTCAAGTCCTATCCCAGGAAGATGGCTCCTCTTTCTGCTTTGAGAGGTGACACATTTCCCAGCCTGTCACCTGGCTGAGAAGACAACAAAGCCAGAGACTCCCCCACATAAGCCCCGAACACGTTATCTACAGTCGGAGTTTGCTTTCCTGTGTCTTTAAAAAGGCCTTCACGGCTCAGCCTACAGAGAAAGCACAGAGAAGCAACTCACTAGCAGAGAAAACAATGCCACACTGTGGCAGTGAGGATCCTCAGAACTTACGTGGGGCTGCAGATGTGGTGGGAGAGGCTCAAGGGGATGGAAGCTTCTGAAGGGAAATCCTGCGGGGAAACACCGTCTCCTGCATGAAAGCAACACACTGTCAGAGGTTGTCTGAGGTCAGCGGTGCGTTCGCTGTGTTCACGCACAAAAAGCGTCCAGGTTAGCCCCTAACGAGAGACTTGTCCTCATATTAAACTGACAGTCACGCGGTCATAGTCTTCTCTTTACTGTGTATTTTGCGTGTGTATGTACAGGCGCGTGTCCACAGGCAAGTGAAAGCCAGAGGTCAATGCTGGGTGCTTTCCTCTGCCGTTTCTATCTTGCTGTTTTAGACAGGGTCTGCGCTCAGACACAGCTAAACCCATGAGCTCCTTGCCCTCCAAGCCGCCACCACACCGGCTTTTCTATGGGTGCCGGGGACCCAAGCTCAGAGATGTCGTCTTGCCGTGCTGTAAGCTTCAGACCAACATCAAGAGTGTATCGTGTTATGTACAGTAATACCATTAAGAGGTGTATGTCAGCAGCTCATTCTGTTGAGTTGTTTTCAACATGGTGAAAGGGACATGCCTTTAAAACACACACACACACACACACACACACGTCTTTCTGTACTTAGCGTATTCACAGACAAAAAATCCAAATAAAACACAATAATACACATAATCCAGACTCTCTCTGTATTTCCCACTTTATGTGGCTTATTTTTTTCTTTACCCCTTTAATCTATGACCATCTGTACTCTGTCTCTTTAAAGACTTTGTTTTAATTTTTTAAAACCATTTACTTCTTTTTATAACTGTCTATACTCTTTTTCTTCTCTCTCCCAAGCCTACACACATTTTTTAAAACACACTGTGACCCATTTAGAGGTCTTCTTCATCTGAATCTGTCTTTATTGTATACCTGTAATCCTCTTCTGACCAGGACCACTTCTTCTGTGTGTGTGTTTATTGATTTTCATTGAGCTCTACATTTTTCTCTGCTCCCCTCCCCTTCAACCCTCTCCCAATTTCCCCATGCTCCCAACTAAATTCAGATCTTGTCTTTTTCTACTTCCTATGTAGATTAGATCCAAGTGATTTGTAGGCTGATTTTCTTTGTTTTATGTTTAAAAACCAGGACCACTTCTTAAAATGCTAAGTGGTGTGGTTGAGACTGAGGCTGCTTTGCCTTTTGGCTCTGCCCAATCAACATGGCAGAGGCATGTTCACTGCCTCTGAACCTGCCGGGTGGGAGCCATCCTCACCACCTCAACTCTGGGTAGCACCATACAGCATGTAAACCCTGTTTATCTGAGTAAAAACTAAATCTGCCATGCAGCGCACTGCATGGTCTGGAAATATCTCTGTGTATGGCGCAGGAATCCGCCATAGTCTCCCGCCTGTGCATACCTAGTAGACCCAATCCCACTGCCTGCCCAGGTGGGGAGTCCTAGTGAGATGTCTCTGTCATTTCTGGAGTTTTGGAAGTTGCTTACAATGCACTTCCAATAACTTAGGTAATATTATATCCTTCTGCGGTCTTTGATAGAGTTGAAGAATAGATTATAGTTGTAGTTTTCCTTAGTTATGATAAAAGATAAAGTAGATATAAATATTATAACTATAATTCTTGCTTGACACACCTGCTTTGTTATATGTAATTTTACTTTGTTAAAACCTTCCTTTTTATTTGAACAGAAAAGGAGAAATTTTGTGGGCAGTTCTTCTGTTTATGTGTTGCTTTTATTGGTTAATGAATAAAGCTGTTCCAGCCAGTTGCTTAGCAGAATAGGGCAAGGCAGGAGTTCCAAGCAGATAGAGGAGGAGAGGGTAGGCAGAGTCGGAGAAAAGCCATGTAGCTGCCACAGGAGACAGATGCCTCCGCTGGAGCCCACCGGAGCATTGCCGGTAAACCACAGCCATGTGGTGATACACAGACTAATAGAAATGGATTAATTTCAGATATAGGAGTTAGCCGGAAGTGTGCTTGGGCTATTGGCCAAATAGTATTGCAACTTAAAAAAAAAAGGTTAAGATTCTCTTGGCTTCAATGAACAGACCGGCCCCTTCTTCAGAGACAGTTTCAGCCTTGTGGAAACACAGTCTGCATAAGAGTCAGGTTTTTGGCACCTTGGTTTTGACACACTAGTTTTAACTGTTTGCCACAGGACCAAGTGTTTGTCAGGTGTTACACACATGGGGCTTGAAAGAAAAACCTACTTTGAGAAAACATAGGACAGTTTTGTTTGGAAAAAGGAGTAACATTCGAAGAACTATTAATAAATACCATTAATAGTTCTATTAACATATATTAACAGATAATATATAATATATAATGTATTATATATAATATAATAGAACTATTAATGGTATTACTGTACATTTGTACAGTAAGTTAAAAGTGGTTTAGAAGATGGTCAGTTCTGTTTAATAGTTTAGCACAGTAAAGAAGACATACAAATGTCTATGTCTTTGAAATGGTAGTAACAATAGTGCCCAGGAGGAGAAAGGAGAGGGAGGCAGCCAGCCTCAAAGCTGCAGCCATCGCTCTGTCCTCTGCAAGGTACCCTGGACCTTGTACTGGCTGCAGGCAGGATGCGGCCCCTGGACTCACCTGCTGGCGGGAAGTGCTGTGCCTCCACCATTGGCTTCCTGTCGCAGTCCGAGCTGCTGCTGCTCCAGCTGCCCCAGCTGCCCCGGCTGGCCCGCACGCTGCCTGAGGAACTGCCACAGTCAGAGCTGGAGTCTGAGCAAAACTTGTCTGCACACTTCTTCTCAGCCTTCTGGTAATAACTGTCTGGAGAGGCAGAAGAGGGGCCATGCTGCGCCAAGGCGGTTCCCACAAGTAGAGAAGGGGAACAGGGAGGGCAGGGTAGGTTCACGGCCACCACCTCTGCTCAGCTAGTAAAAACACGACCATGGCACTCGAGGAGACGCCAAGGCACAGGGTAAGCCTGCTCTGCCTGTGGACAGACAGTGGGACCAAGCAGAACCTTCATCTAAGCCTGCTCTGCCTGTGGACAGACAGTGGGACCAAGCAGAACCTTCATCTAAGAATTGGCTCCAAGCTGAGTGGTGGTGGCACACGCCTTCAGTCCCAGCACTCGGGAGGCAGAGGCAGGTGGATTTCTGTGAGTTTGAGGCCAGCCTGGTCTACAAGAGCTAGTTCCAGGACAGCTAGGGTTGTTACACAGAGAAACCCTGTCTCAAAAAACCAAACCAAACAAACAATAACAACAAATACCAAAAAAACGCTTGCCTAGCATGCACATGGGATGTGAGCCTCAATGCAAAACAACTGAATTTACATGCAAATGGTTCTAGAAATAAGCAAATGGTTCTAGAAATAAGCAAATTTCTATCAAGAAAACTGAATCTACTGTGCTACACAGACTATTCTACACTGGCTCTGGCACTGGTGTCCTCACAGCTCTCACTCCGGGGACCCTGCCCAACAGACCCCTGCTGGGTCAGCACTCCAACCCAGAAACTACAGGGCCACATATGCAGAAACTACCGGTTTCTCGCCTGGGTCTGCCCTTTCCCCAAGGCCTGCCTAAGGTCTTGCGCATACTGGCCCTGTTCCTTTAACCATATGCACAATGCCAGCTGGGAATGGACAGACCTCAGGGTCAGCAGCCATGTGGAGACTCTCAAAGAACAGACCACGAGGAGACCATTCACAGTTGTGTTACGTACCCTCCTCTCTCCGTGCAGGGAAGCTGCCTGAAGTTTCCACGCCAAGTTTGCACATCTCCCTCATGCTTTCCTGTGTACTCCAGCTTCTCACGTCCCCGCTGGGCTCTGGCCTCTCAAAGCCACTGCACATGAGCTTCAGTTCACTCTGTTCAGAAGGCCTGGGGGAGCCATGGGAAAGATCACATCTCTCTCTCGTTATACAGATAACACTTCTGCTCAAGATGCGTTGGGGCAAAGTTACAATCAGAGACAAACTGAGGTCTCCTCTCTGAATCTCATGGAGGACGACAAGCAGGAAAAGCCCTTAAATGATGTAGGAGACGGTGGTGTGGCTCAGTGGCAGGACATGCTTAGAACACACACAAGTCATAGGTTCAATTTTTGCATTTCTGCATCCCCAAGAGGTTGCCACTTTGAGTTAGAATGAATTCAGGGCTATTTGGTCCAGTTTCATGCTTTACAATGAGAAAAACAGATTTTACAATGTTGCTCAAGGTGCCTGGCATTTTAGGGCTCCTGGCCTGTTTTCCTGGATTTCTAGTGGCTGACCCTGCTGCTTAGTATCTGGTGGGAGGTCCAAGAGCTCATCTGCAAACATTCCCTTAGCTGTTACCATACTCTGCGCGCGCGCACACACACACACACACACACACACACACACACACACACACAGAGTACTCTGTCGTGATCCCAGAGTCAACTGTGTTCATGAAAATACATAGAGAATGCAGAAAGGCCTGATGTTTCCTCTATACAGAATACTGCACTACAACTCTCCAAAAAACATCCATGAAGGATGTGGTATGTAACATGTTTATTTCCACTGTGCTGAATGCTCATATGAATGAAGTAGAGAACAGAACCAGAAAGCTACCCTGGCTGTGAGGAGCTATGATAATGCTGAGCCACAGGCTCTGTTCTTGGTGACGGCCCCCTTGGGCTCTGAGCTCCGTGGCGGCATCCCTGGGTGCTCTGAGCTCCGTGGCGGCCCCCTTGGGCTCTGAGCCCTCAGAATCTTGACTGTGCCACAGTGGAACCTCACTCCCACTCAAATGTACAAGAGCTGGAGGACCCGGACAACAGCATGTTGAAACACCACCAAGCTCACACGGTGGTGACGTAAGAAGAAAAGCCTACCCAGGAAGAGGGGGCCCTGGCAGGACATGGCTTTCACGCTATTCATGGCTGCTTAGGGCAGGTGGCAGGATCTTGGAACAGTTTTCTACAGGAAACTGGGGCTCTGCACAGGGATGCTCTTCAGACAAGAGGGAACTGGGGGGGGGGGGCAGGAAAAGCCTGCCTGTAGCTAAGGAAAGAAAGGGGCGATATGTGTGCTAAAGGCTCCAACTGGGAGTCTAAGATAAAAAACCTGAGCTCAAAGCCACCTCTGCTGGGTGCGGAGTGAGAGTGAACATACTGGGTTAAAGCGAAGGTCAGGAAAAGCGACTATACAGTCTTATTATAGGACTGGGGGTGGCGGTGTGCATGTGTGTCTGTGCCAGGGATTTCTACACCCCCTGCTCCACGAAAGTATAAACAGAACGAGGCCTTGCTATGAGGGACAGATTAGGTACTTCCTCTAACGTTTCCCATAGTGTTTAGCACTTTACAAGGGACAGATGAAAATAAGTCTTCAAAGGTTGTGTTACAGCATTTTACGGAGTAAAATTACAAGAAAATGTGTTAATTGCATTTTGATCTAAATTTAATGCACTGTGCTGTATCACCTACCCAACCTTATAAAAGCAAAACACTGAAGTGAAAAGAAACCCAGATTAAACCGGCAGAGCCGCAGACATGGCGTACCTGGAGGCCTGGGCAGCAACCCTCTTCTTGTTTTTCCTACATGTTCGGCTTTTATTCCAACCGAGAGCCGGTGTACTTCCTTCTCTCTTCTCCTGAAGCTTCCTCCTCCTGTAAGGATCTTCCTGCTGAAGAGGAAAATGGAAACACTCGGTGGCTTCAAGAAACATAGTCTCTTGAAGACAAAACTTGTGATGGCCTTTGTTTAACTTTTGGGGAGGAACTCTATCTGCACCCAGACCTCTCAGCACTGGTGAGACCTGCACTTCTCAACCCCTTTGGAATGCCTATGGCATACCTATTTTGTAGCACTTCCGTTTAATTTAAACAAGAGTCGTGTTTGCTATATCAGATTTACAGAATACAGAGCAACTACTCAGAAACAACGAGGCTCCCTGCCTATTTTACAAAGCTTCCCTCTGAATATTTCCCCATGAGCCTACACATATATAATATGACACTAAGGAAATGAATTACTTTCCCACTGAGTCTGAAGCAAGCTTAAGTTTGTGTTTCTTGTCTTCCGTGCTCCGGGCAACTCTTTATGCCTCAAGCTTCATGAATTATGAAGACGGTGCCTATGTTTGTCATTGGACATCAGCTTTTCCAGACCTACACGGTGGAGCATTTTCATCTATGAACTGAACTCTTCCCTTAAAGCAGGAAAATCTTCTATTCCACTGATAACAATCTTGTGCTCTTTTAGAGAAAAGATGATGACAGATGCAGGACAGAGAAAGATGAAAAGGAGATGTCAGCACTAACCAGATGGAACAGGTTCTGGTCTGGCTCTACTCCACGGCTGCCACTAGGAGTTAGTCCACCGCTTAAGATGAGGGATCCAGAGATAAATGCTACCTGGGTTCACTGAAAACCATTTCACTATACCTATCTAATCAGAGGATAAAACTTTCTGAACAAACAAATTACAGTTACTATTACCTGCAGAGAAGACATCTACTTATAAGAGAGATCTGTGCTCTTCGCCTGCCTGCGAGCGCTGCTCTCTTTAACAGGAGATAGAGAGGAATGCAAACCTCTGGTGGTGGTGTGTCCTGCTTCTCGGAGCACGTGCCCTCTGGAGATGCTCTCTGACTCCTCCTGGAGGAAGACAGCTTTGTGTCAGCCCCCTTCACAGTCTCACCGCTGTCTGCTTCGGTCTTGACGGGCACTGGCTGGTTATTTCCTTGAATAAATTAAAAAAAAATCAATGTCTAGCATTTTCCTATTCATAGTCCCCATAATTAAATGTTTTCCTTCGTCGATCTCATCTAATTTAATGCAATTTCAGTTTTGATAACCATGATTCCCCAGAAATGCACTTTGTTTACAAGTGGAAATACACTTACATAAACGTTCTGCAATCTTTAAAAGATGTCAGAGTGAGGATGGGACATTAACATTGCTGTGTGGTCACAATCCACAGTGGCCAAAGGTGGAAACAACCTGCTGTCCACCAACAGACACAGACAAAAGGAAAACTATTGTGGGGTTATAGTTAGCACTGCCAAAACCACACATACATTAGTTAAGATGCTTTTTAAAAAGAGATTAAAATCCTCATTGAAAGGGCCTGAGGAACCTTAAAGGCAGTATATGAAATGAGCCAGACAGAAAGGAGCGAATGTTTTATGACTTGAGTTGGAGGGAGACCTAATGCAGCCACATTCACACAGACAAGAGGACGTTTCCCAGGCACTGGGCAAGGGGTGACGGGAGTTTAGTTTACTACTCAGCAGACACTGTTTGAGTTGACAAAGTCCTGAAAATTGACTGAGGCGATGCTTGTCTAACACCTCACATCAGAATAAATGCTCCTCTCAGAGAACCCCAACTATCTTTTACATCATAGTATTCTTTATGGAGCAGTCAAGTTTCCTCTTGCAGATTGTGCCAAAAGCATGAAGCTCTCTAGAGTTGGCTCAGAGCCTTCCCAGGGCTTCACTTCAGTGTCAGCAAGTGACAAGTAACGAGATCTTCATGGTTTGAACTCGCGCCTTGGTTCCCCAGACAGCGTCTCAGGAGGTGCGGTACACCTTTCCGAGGCAAGCCTCCTGGGCGGGGCTCAGGTCACTGGGAAGGGGTCATGAGACCTTGGTCTTCCCCTACACTTGCCTGTTTGTTTCCTGGCTTTTAATATGGGTGTGCTCTGTGATGGAGGCTTTCTACTTTGCCAGGTGAACTCCAATCAGAGCCTTAAAAGACAAGAGAACCCCTAGAACCCTGCCCTAGTGCATTAAGAGATACTTCATTGCAGTGATATGAAGCTGGCCAACAAGTGCTCGGAGCTAAGTGTGAAGATCAAAGCTTGACTGTATGTTAGCATGCACCTTTAATTCCAGTACTCAGGAAGCTGAGCCAGGAGGATCTCTGAGTTTGTGGCCAGCCTGGTCTACATAGTGAGTTCCTGGCCAGCCAGGGCTACTTTATGAGATTCTCTTGTAAATAAATACAGGCTGCTTGACTTTTTCCTGTATAGGAGGGATGTGTTAATATACTGGCCTGAGAAAGAAAGAGGAGCGGGGAGGGGAAGAGGTGGCACAGGCCCTCTGGAGCGAGCAGGCATCTGCTAGGGCACGCTGCCCAGTTCCTTCTTCAGTCAATAACATCTATCATGACAGCATTTGTCTTTCTTTAACCAAGAGATGTTATTAAAAATGCAAGGATCTAGGAGGTGCTACAGAGATCAGAAAAGCTGGTGTAGCCGGCTGTGGTGGCGCATGCCTTCAAGGCCAGTAGTTGGAAGGCAGATTTCTGAGCTCAAGGCCAGCCTGGTCTACAGAGTGAGTTCCAGGGCAGCCAAGGCAACACAGAGAAATCGTCTTAAAAACCAAAAACCAAACCAAACAAGTTGGTGCAGATCTGATTAGTCAGAAACCCTACAAGGGGTGACTACTTTTTTTTTTTTTTTTTTTTACAAAAAGTCTAAAGCAAAAAACAAATAATTAAAAATGTATCAGTATCAACCTAATGATGACAGATGACATTAATACCCCTACCTTGTTCTAAAGAATGAAATTCTTAGTCATACATTCTAAAAAAGGGTGCCATGTTTTGAATTTCAACATTGATGCCCTTGCTAAAATTGGGTGCACAAACTCACTCATCTCCCACAGACACAAAGACACAGTCAGGCACTGTAACCCCGTGACTTGGGGTACTGAGGGAAAAGTCCTGTGGTGCGTCAGACAAGACGGGACTGCACTCGTGTAAGAACATGAAGAAAAGCAGTGGGAGAGGGGACAGCAGTGTCTCTCTGAAGGTTACAGGTGAGAGAGACCAAAGGAGAACAATCGAGACAGCCAAGATTACCATGTTTCCTGGAGACTTCTGGCATGTCTGACTGCTGGTACTGAGGTGGGCTTTTGGGCAAAGGACTTTCAGGTGGCTTCTTAGAAGTCTTCTGTGGGCAGGGCTCTTGTTCCTTGAGCTCAGCCATGGGTTCTGGAGTTCTAATGTCAGTTTCCTTAGGAAACATACATGTCTGTGGTCCCTCCTTCATACTACATTCTGAAGAAGTATTATCGACAACTGTATTTCTCACTGAGTTTTCCTCTTTGATCAGTACATTTCTGGGGAGGGTTAAATTCTTCTGCAAGCTGACGTTCACACCACTGGCATATTTGAGGCTGACCCAGTTCTCACTCGTGATATCAGTGCAAACATCTTCCTTGGCAGCTGACAGGGAGCTTGCCAGGGTCAAAGTCTGCTTCTCCTCAGTGGCGATGTTGGCACTGCTGGCCATGGAGGCACTGGGTTTCTGTTTGCTGTAGTAGAAGGAGCACTTATGCTTCTTCTGAGAATGCCCATAGGTGGCCGGGCTCCTCTTGGACGCATTCTGGATCCTGCTCAGGGGCGGGCCCACTGGAAGGCAGCTCTTCCCTCTGCCTTTATCAGGCGGGCTGTACGTGTCAAGAAAGTTCTTGCAATTGCTTCTGAACAAAAGAAGAAACACATTTAGTATGAACACAAAGCAAACCAAACTTCACTTCTGCACGAGGGTGGGGCCAATTGGTGCAGTGCACTGAGGAGCTCCAGCCTCCCCTTCTTTCCCAGCCCCACGAGTTTCCTGCCGAGAGGCCATCAATGAGCCAAGCCCTCACAGACTATCTAAGAAAACAGTGCAGCTGTTCACACAAGCGACAGAGAATTGGATAAGAGCAGAATTTCTATGACCTTGGAAGGAAATCAGAAACGAGCACCATGAACCCCCCAAACGCAGAGAGAGAGGCCTTACTTGTGAGAGTTGGAGCTGACCACGTCCACTGGACCACCATTCTGCTGTAAGGATGAGCTGCCATTCTGCCTCTGCCTTGTTTTCATGAATTCCATCAGAATGTACTGTGCTTGCTGGAAGGCTATCAGGATCACACCCAACAGGGACAAACTGGGGAGAGAGTAGTGCCGCGCGCTGCTGTGTGGTTCTGAGCAGCATCACGAAGACCCACCATAAGCCAGGCACAAGAGAATACACCTGTAGTCCCAACTGCTCAGAAGCTGAGGCAGGAGGACTGTTTGAGTCTGGTGTGGGCGGCATAATGAGACTGCCTCACAAACAAAGCAGAGCAAAGCTAAAAGACTTTTCTCTACTACAGAACAGTGGTGAGTGGACGATAGAAAACAGCTGCACAAATGGGGTTACATTTTATTAAATGGATGACTTATTTCTGATTTTTTTAAAGGTTAAAAAAGCACTTTAAAAAAGTTAAAAATGTGCATATTCATAAGGTTGTCAGGAAAATTCAATTTTTAAATATGTTTCTAAATAGTTACTGTTAAAAGGTCACTGTGGTCTTGCTGAGTAGTGGTGGCCACACCTTTAATCCCAGCACTTGGGAGGCAGGGACAGGTGGATTTCCCCAAGGCCAGCCTGTCTACAGAGTGAGTTCCAGGACAGCCAGAGCTGCACAGAGAAACCCTGTCTTGGAAGACAAACAAGAAGGATCATTATGGTCTTATGACGTCAGACAGTCACTGCACTGATATAAAGACATCAGCCCTGAGGTCTGCCAACCATGACTGGCGGTGACAGCGAGTGTGGAACAGAGTTGTGAGTCACGCCACAGGTCCTACCACCGTCTCAGGCAGCGCCTGTCACCGCCACGGGACTCAGAGCAATGAAAGTCCCTCATTCTTACACGCCTGCATTTCCAAGTGACCCTGGGGGTGGGACACATGGGTGCTTACCTGACAAAGAAGACGGTGAGCCTCCAGAAGGACTCCTCCCAGCTGGGACCCGGAACCACCTCTGCACACAAGGGCAGCATGTGATGCGGGAGAGTCACATTGAGCGTGAAGTGGAACTCCAGGTCTGCGGCAGTCACCAGCATCAGCTCACGGATGACCCAGGAAGAGGTAAAGTCCGGAGTAAACCTAGGGTAAGTGGCTTATCGTTAGGATTATTTGCTGATTTCAGGGGTACGTGGCTCATGGTTATGATTATTTCCTGGTTTTAATTCTTATCACAAAGTCAAAATAACAACAGAAGTGAAACTTAGGCCCACATAACAACACTCAGGACTGGAGAGATGCTTCAGTAGCACTGGCTCCTCTTCCAGAGGACCGGGTTCAATTCCCAATATCCAAACAGCAATTCACAACTGTCTCTAACTCTAGTTCCAGGGGACCTGATAGCTTCTTCTCTCCTTGGGTACCAAACACCCACAGGTACATACATATGCATGCAGCCAAAATACCCATACAAATTTTTTAAATAAAAAAGGATATTTATATAAAAGCAGGTGAACATGTCAGTTACTAATGGGCTGGGTGCCTCTCCCAAGTGAGTACCATGATCGAAAACGACTTACGCGATGCTGATGTCACGGGATGTGTTTGGGGTCAGGGAAAACGGGCGGCAATCCAGCACTTGGAATCCATAACCCTGGCAGTTATACCCATTGATTTTCAGTGATGTCACGGTTACAGGAAGAGGCCCGATATTCTCAACCTTGAAGTTCTTTGTGATGGATAAGATCTGCTTGCTGTCTTTCGGTTCTAGCAAGGACAAGTTGTTTTATTTAGTATTCATGAACTTCTAAACTAACTTTAATAATAAACAGAATCAAATAGTTATTAAATAGCTCAAAGTCTGCTATCTACCTGGTTTGTGGAACAGTTCCTTATTCTGTCATCTCTAGATGTTGTCATAAAACGAGAAAACAATAGAAATACTCAAGCCCAGACTCCTCTCAAGTGAAGACTCTGCCTTCACCCGCTAGAGACAGAACTCAGACGCTTATTCTTCCTGGAGCTGAACGGTACGACCTTACTGCAGGGCATCATGTACTCTGACCCTGGAACACTCACTTATACTGACCCAGGGATGAGGAAGAGACAGGGTGTCTCATATCCCAGGCTGGCCTTAAATTTGCTATGAGGAGCCAGAGATGGCCTTAAACATTGGATCCTCCTGCCTCTATCTCCCAAGTATTGGATTAGTGGGGCTCATATCATCACCCCAGGTTTACAGACATTTTTGTTTAAACATCATCAGTTCAGATACAATAGCAAACCTCTGGAAATAAAGAAAGCATATTTTATATTGGGAGTTTTGGGAGTCAACAGCTTAAAATGTGACTGTAAACTTATTAACTAAGTCTAATCTATATAAGGAGTAATATTTAACCATTTCTATGGTTTCCTCCAATCCTTACTTTAAGAACTCTAAGTTATTAAGTGAATGACAAAGATGTAGCAGGTGAAAGCCTGTAAACTCACGTCGACGACAGTCCATCAGAGTGGACTCGGGCACCTTAAATCTGAGTGACCCTCCTGCACCAGGAAGTCTTCCGCCCACTTTCAAGAGCTCGTGTGCTCCAAATCCTTCCACAGCAACCATGTCGAGGACAGTCAAGTTATTCCTACAACAAAGGGTAGCACAGCAGCTTCACCCCAGGCTAAGTCAACACAGCCCTAAAGCACAGCTAAAGACCTTCTGAGACACCAGGAAGCTTAGCGCAAATGTTACAAGCTGCGAAGTTTAGCTAGCATTAATCCAAGACAGAAAGAATATCGTGAGTTAAAAATACAAGCATCTCTTAAAGCTATGGCATCTTCTGCATCTTACACATGAAGGTTTCTCCAGGAAATAAATTCTAGTCCACAGTGCTCACGCTAGCTGGCAGGAGAACACTGAGTGGCCACCACTCTCCAACCACCCGCCACAACCGGAAGCTCAGCTCTGTAACAACCAGGCATGGGGTGGTGACCACACCCCGAGACATCAAATAAAAATGGCAGACGCAGATGTTAGCCAAACTTGACAAAACGGCAAAACTTTAGAGGTTTTCACAGAGACTGCAATGAGAAGAAATACTGCCTGAGAGATGGGATGACCCTAGAATTATAATTCTGTTTCTTTTTAATCAAAATATCATCCCACAAATTACATTTAACTCGTCAGATTCTTACTAATGCAGTGGTGCAGGCCAGAGTTCATCTTTTTTTAACGGACACCACGCTTGCTGAGACGAAACGTTATGCACCAAGTTTAAAGGAGGCACACAAGACTGAATTTCCAGCACCATGGGGACAATGCCACCTAAGCACAGAGGGAATTCACCTCTATCTCTAACTATGCAAAATGCACTGAAATAGCTTGGTTAGTGATGTAAGGCTGGAAGTGATTTGTAGAAAATAATGTGTCAATCAACAAAGAAACCATCAAAAGTAAAGGAACCACTATTAGAAACTTTGTTTTTAAGTCTCGGGAAGCAAAGTTTATTTATAAACTTTCTGAAACCTTCTTCTTCTTCTTTCTTTTTAAAGAAGAACAGGTTTTAAATGAAGAGACAGCTCAGCAGGAAGCTGGGGAGTCTTGGGTCAAGGCTTCTGAGGACAAATGCTCTGGATTTTATTTTAGCACATTTTCCTTTTAGTCTCATTCAGCTGCAGAACTAATGCTAGCATATTAAAGAGAGCCTCCAATAAAATCTGTGCAATTGATCTGATAAAAGAAAAGCTTTTGAAAAGTGACTAAAGTATTATTTATTCAAAGTTGCATTTGGGTTAGGCTCACCAATGCGAATAGCTTCAGTTCAGGCCTGCATTGTGATTTTTGTAAAAGGACTCTCGTAAAGACTACTCATGGCAGGAAACATAAAGACTAAAAAGCATTTTTCCTGCTACATCAGCAAGCAGTAACTGTCTTTCAAGGGAAGAGAAATAAGCAGTGGGCTTGCCCAGGAAGGCCCTTTTCCCGTTGTCCTTGGGGCTACTGAGCACAAGAGGCTGGAGGTCCGGATCTACTCATGGAAAGCCTACAGCAATGTTGTAATTATCTTCATTGCTAAGGACAAAGACACAAATGTGTGTGCCTGTGGGTAGGTATGTTCTGCCTCTTGGGACCACATCTGACCAGAGGCTGAGTGAAATACGCTTCCTCCTGGAGACACTAGCTCACTAGGGAAGGGGTGTAACAGGGTTAAGTGAGGACTCCTCTCTGCGGCCCCTACCTCTTCCTAACCCACAACACAGCCCACCACAGACCCTTGAGAAGTGACAACTCTCAGTGACAGAGACACACCTACCGGATCAGTATGAGGGAGGTGACTTTTCCATAGTCCACTGGTGTGAACACAACACCAACCCTTCTCATCTCCAGAGGCTGCAGATGCAGATGGAGCGCACCCAAACCGGACTCTGAGGGCTCACCCTGCAGTTACAGAGGACAGCGTCAAACACCGCAGACAGCAGTGGGTTTCCACAGCCACCAGGCACATCCCAGTTATAAGCCTGACAGCATCCTCACCAACCTGCTTCCTTTTCTCTCCTCGTATCTGTGGTGCTGGAGACAGAACTCAAGGCCTCACGCATGCTAGACCACTGGGGTTCACCCCTTCTTTAGAAAATCCACCTGGACTTGTCTGTCCTCAACTGTTCCAGCATTCAATACCCCCTATGCCTCATCTGAGAAACTTCAAGATGGTAACTGCAGGGCAATCTAGCAGGATACTGCACAACGGATTTGTCTCCTGGCTTGGGTGGGAGTTGGAGTTAGAAGCCTTCTCTATCACACTCTTTGACTAAGAAACAGTAATCAGAGAACAGACTGTTCCTGCTTAATTCTATAACAACTGAACAGGAGCACCCATCCACATCAGATAAGCACAGACTGTCTCTAATAGCAAGTTTAGGTTTTATAGAATTTAGGTTTCACGATTTTCTCTCTCTAGGAGAGATACCGCTACTTATTCAAATTTGCCTTTATTCTCTCCGATTCCTCTGAGTAAACACTGTTGTTCTAGCACCGGTCAGCCAGACTTTACTGATCTGTCTAACTGACTTCTGCTGATTGGTCTAGCTCATGGAAAGGGAGTGGACTGACAGTTATGATATATAATCTGCATTTATCCTGTCATTTTTGTCCTCCAAGCCTTGCTAACATCTCCTGTGCTGCCTGGAAGGACAAATGGTGATAAACTCTGCAAGACAAAATCTTGCTTTATAAATATAATATAAACCCCAAACCAGAATGATGCCAATTTTAGTACTAAAGCTGTAATAATGTCAGCAACAGTCTATGAAATAGTTTTATATGCCAGGCACTGGATTATTTAACCCACATAAAATATTAAGCAATTTATTTTATAAACCTTACTGAATCTTCAAATGTTGTTATGAAGGTCAAAGATGAGATGAAACAACCGCCCAAATTTACATAGGTAGAGGGAGTCAAACCTACACTACCTGCCTGCCCTGCCTGCTCACCAGAAGAGGGCACCAGATCTCATTACAGATGATTGTGAGCCACCATGTGGTTACTGGGAATTGAACTCAGGACCTCTGGAAGAGCAGGCAATGCTCTTAACCTCTGAGCCATCTCTCCAGCCCCTATGGGTTTTTTTAATATCTCTCTGATTCTGTTGTTCTTTCTTCTCTTGCATGAATCTAATCCATCCCATCACAGGCTAAACTAATCCTGCAGTGCTATGTAATAGAAAAATAAACAAACTCTGCTATGTGTGCTTCATGCCCAGAGAAGGAAAACAAGAGCCAACACAGAACATACAGACACCAAAACATGAGGTGGTCAGGTTCGCTGTTTCTGTAGCCAGCAAGTCAGTGAAGATGGCTTCCTACCTGGTAAGGGCAAGCTTTGGTGAGCTGGAATTCATTAGTTGTGAAATTAATCATCTGCATATCTGTGCCAAACCTAAAAATGAAGCAAAAAACTCCAGTGTTCAAAATAACAGTGGGATCAGCCAACAAAGAGTTAACAATATGTGTGTGCTCACACACTCATTACCCCACTTCTCATCAGATTCCCCCTCAGCCCTCTCCACACCCACCAGCCACACTGGTACCTGCGAATACAGGGAATTAATGACACAAAGAAACATGCAACAGAGATCGACATAGGAAGCAACGCTAAGTCCTCCGGGTGGCTTGCTATGGAACTTGAGAATAAGTCGTTCTCAACCAATGGCCGCACTATGACCATGCGACCCAGCAGTGTCTAGAGACACGGGCTGGCATGGCTGGGGAAGTCTTGCAGGCCTCAGAAACCAGTCAAAGAGCTGAAGGCCTCTAGTGCTGGGTCCTCCTTCCTCTAGAAGGCAGTGTCTGTTCCGACACGTCACTAGGGCAGAAGTTGAGAAATCTGGGATCAAGTCTGCTCCACAGCCTCCTACCCACTATGCTGCCCGGGCTAGTCTCGAACTCATGGTCTTCCCGTCTCAGCCTCCCAAGTGGCAGGACTACAGGCCAGGACCACTGTACCAGTCTTCACTCTCACTTCCCATGCTGACGAAGATCATCATAACTTAAAAGATTCTTAATTTAGAAGTTTCTATGAAAACCTTTGATACTGTAACTCAAGAAAAGAATTCTGGACAGACCAGACACAGTAACAATGAAGGTGTCACATAATTCCAAGACCTCCCTCAAGCCACACGCACTGGGAGACCAGGCTCCCAGGCACAAGCTGACGGGCTCGCACTGTGCCAACACAGAGCCCGGGGTAGAGGTGCAGGAGTTCCCACAGCCTGTCCAGGGAATCCCCTACCATTTGTGCAGTAGGCGCACCGCGGCTTCAGGTTTCGGGTACAGGGAGAGCGGCAGGAGCTGCAGGGAGACTGGCCGAGGGGACGGGTTCCTCACCACAAAGTGTTTCACCTGGATTAGAGGAGAGGAGGGTTAACATGGCCAAGAACATGGAATCCTCCTAAGGTATCCCTGTCGGAAGAACATGACCAAAGCTCACACCAGGGTAATACTATGAATGGTTTTTGCCCAGACCGAGGGAGAGTAAAGCAGACCAAGAAGGCAGTGCACTGAGATCCTGGGCTCCATCTGAAGCCAACGGGAAAAAGGAAATCCCCATAACGTAAGACACTAGAAAGTCTGGCCTACAGAACATAGATCTGGTAACAATCGTGAAGCTTCATTTTATATTCTGGTTCTATAAACAAAAGCCCAGTTAGCGGAAGGGCAGCCCAATGTCTAACCCTCAGGTTTATAAAACTTCACCTATGTCACGAGAGAGAGTTGGCAGGAAAGTGTGGCACACTGAATACTGAGGACTCCTGGGCAAAGGTGACTGTCACCAAGCCTCATGAACTGAGTTCAAGCTCTGGAAGCCACATGATAAGAGAGAGAACCAGCTCCTGGAAAGAGTCCTCCGATGTCCCCTGTACACTTGCACACACACCACTAAATCAATAAACATAAAAAAGGCATGAATCCTAGAAAGGGGTGGTTGGAAGCTCCTCGTGCTAGTCTCGAAACTTAGAAGTTACGCTAAGATGGCGGCTGAGGTGCCTCAGAGAGCACAAGGTGCGGTGCGCCACCCTAACTTAGGTGCGGTGTCCTTGGTTTGCTCCCTTTGCCCCTTCCTGCCACCAGGACTAGGTGGGGAAAGTGCACGAGGGAAGAACCAGTGCACTAAGATGAGTCAACAGATACCCAGTGCCCAGGGCACTGCGGGCATCACGGGGCAATGGCTCCCTCTAGATTTCCACGACAGAGACGTGTTTCAGCCGGTATGAACCAAGATGTTCTCCGCTGCCAGCTGCTGGGCATTCCCCACTTCTAACACGGATGAAGTCCTGTCCAACGGACATCTCCTTGTCCAAAGGCTTTGTTTTCTTCCTGCCCCTGTCACATCCCCACTAACGTCCTAATGACGTTTGTGTCTGCGTTTCAAGTAATCTCATCTGAAACCAATCTCCAGGTCTAAATGCCCCAGTGCTCTGAAGGCCCCGGCTTGGAGGTCACAGACAAGCTACACTATGCTCACCACGCTGTTCCTGAGGGCAGTGGCACCGAAGTTCAACACGAGGCCAGGCTCCAGGACCAAGCGGGGCAAAAAGGAAACCAAGGGTTCTGAGTCCTTGGATTTCTTCACAGAGGCAAACTGAGTCATTCCCAAAACATTTCTCCTGGAGAATGACAAAGAAAAAGAAGAAGAATAAATATATACAAAAAACAACCTTGACATTTTTTTTTAAAAAAATGGAAATACTAAATACCATTCCCTATAAAAGGTAGGCACAAAAACTCTGGGGGAAACGGCTTTTGGTAGAATTTGGAAAGACAAAGCGTAAGACTGATCCTAGGGGTCTGGTGATGTCATCCTTGGCTGAGCACACGTTTCTCATGTCAGTCCCCGAGTTCAATGTCCGACATTAAAGGCATACTCATGCACACGTAAGCACATACGAGCAAACCCATGTTACTAGACAGCAAGCAATCAGAGAATGGTTGCCATTCTGATACCACATCAGAGACACACAAGCTGCCCAGAAGGACACACAGCAAAATTTGAATTTGTCATCAAAACTGCTAACTATGGGGCTGGGGAGCAAGCTTGGTGAGTAAGAGTGCTTGCGGGGCGTGAGGAAGGAAGCTCAGCGGTCACAAAAGCAGCTGGGCGTGGCTTCAAGCAAGCACACCTGTGCCTCACCCAGCTGAAAATGCTGAGCTCCATCTTCAGTGAGAGACTGTCTTCAGGGAAAAAGATAGGGAGAGACAGAGGGCACCTAACACATGCCCCTCAGCCTTCTGAACATGGGAACATGCGTGTACACTCATACTCTCATGTAGACACCCTCCACACACACACAAATTAACAAAATGATGACAGAAATTGCAAACTACAGTGATGCTCACAGGGGGCTTTAAAGGCTCACACAGTATATGGTAATAAACAGAGCCCACACAATGTCACCCTCAGCCTTCCCATGTCACAGGCAGCAGTTGGGCGGAGACAAGGCTTGCCCATGAATACTACAACTGCGGTGTGAAAGTCTTAGGGATCAGCCAATGTTACCAAAGGGAAAAGCTCGCCAAGGTGGACATCCATCACGAGTCACCTATAGCATTCAACTTTGCAGTGCTAACCATGGGACAAAAGGACGTCTGTGTGCTTCCCCGTGTGATGAGACCCCGACAGCACCGTACCAGCAGGGAGTGGGTAGTTTTGCTAAAATGGATGCAGCCTTGAAAACCAATTACACACAGAAGAAAGACCCATGGTGTGGAATAGTCTGTAAGACAACTTGTCTAGACTAGAAGATCTGTCAGCGTGATAAAAACTGCAGATGGATGGAAACAAGACAAGAGGATGTAGCCCTGAACGACCTCGAATTAAAACAAAGGAAAAAGAAGGGCGGGGTGTGGAAACAGGTATCATAGGTCATAGGCCAACTAGGGAACTTTTAGCATGAACTATAGCTGATACATTATTGGTCAATTTGCTGGTTGCAGTTGTAATGCTACATATAAAAGAATATTTTCCAATCATTTTCTTCTAATAATGAAAGCTTCAGTGTGATGGCCATCAGAGATGTTCCCAGGAAAGTACTGAGGGCTCAAGGCTGAAATTCGCTGATTATGCTCAAACAACTCAGCAAAAAGCAGTCGGTGGATACGTGCCTATGCGTAAAGACAGAATAAAAAAAAAAAAAAAAAGGCAAAATTGATGCCTGGTGAGCAAACTCCAGTTGAGGAACAGTTGAGAAATATGTACGGTGCTGCCCTGGCAACGCTTCTGAGGCTGGGAGTTTGCACGGTCACTAACAAGTCCAGTGCAGAACGCAGTAGGAAGCGGTCACGCCCCCGCCCATCCACGGAGGACGCACCTGCAAACGTGGCCACTTTTGTAATGCTTCCATCTTTCATACAGTTTATTTGCAAGTTCGGAATCCATGTCCCAGGTAGACCGATCCAGAGAAAGGCTTCCATCCCAAGGAGGAGTTTCTAAAAGTTAGATCAGATTCAAACTTCAGATTTACTAACTACAATTAAATTAGCAACTAATGCCAAGAGCTGGCCATTACGCTTCACAAACTAAGAGGGCTTATGGCATGAATAAATTCTGCTGCTTCCCTCTGAAGTCTCCCTAACTCAATGGCACATGACACGTCAAATGAAAAAACATGGGAAAAACAGAACTAAAGCGCGTCGTGTGAAGAAACAAGCTGAAAGACGACACATGGCTCACGACACAGCTGAGAGAAATCAAAACTGCGCCTGCAGCATTCCTGACAGCTTCCAACTGAAAGGGCTGAGCTGCTTCCATGGAAACACCCTCTGGCAGCTGCATCCTTCAGGGATTATGGAGGTCGGGGATGTGAGGGGGACAGACAGTAGTGGTCAAGGGGGGCACAGACCAGCCGTTGATCCGACACAACGCGGATCCGCGAGGTGCTCTAGGAGGTCCCTCACCCCTGCACAGCTGCCCTGTCCTGTCTCCACTAGTGGGGGTGCTGGGAAGAAAACGGGGTTCTCCCAAAGGTAAGGCTGTACTTTCTCTCTTTACACCAGAGATCTCAGTAAATCAAAGTACAAAGACAAAATACAGAACCAAAACCCAGGCTCAACTTCCAAATCACTACTAAGGCCTTCAGTTTCACATGGCACCTAGTACCTCCTGATACAGGGAGAGAGAGACGCATACATCTCCCTGTGACCTAATTCTAACTTCTAGCGGCTTTCATACAGACTCCCAGTTTTCCAGTTTTGCCTGGCAATAAGGTTCCTAAGATCAAACAATACTATTTTTTAATCTCTCACAAAAGCACAAGCTACATAAGAAAAAGAGGACATTCTTATTTCTATAAATACCCTAGCTGTCTGGAGGATTATCAACTATTTCAGGTCACTCTGTCAATGACCATGCTAAGTATAGAGTATGATACAATCGCTTTAACAGAATTATTAATTAATTCCATCTACTAGAGCTAACTTCTATCACTGCTTTCCATTTCCCCCAAACTTCAGTGCTACAGAAATCCTAAAGCAAAATACTTACCTGCTTTTGATTTTCCCATGAAATAATGCATGCCACAATGTGCTATCACTTCAAAACCCAGACTCCCTTCCTAGATTGAAAAGTA
The DNA here is from genome assembly GCF_950005125.1 of Chionomys nivalis. Classification (NCBI taxonomy): domain Eukaryota; kingdom Metazoa; phylum Chordata; class Mammalia; order Rodentia; family Cricetidae; genus Chionomys; species Chionomys nivalis. The sequence continues at coordinate 2,934,308 of NC_080109.1, read as the reverse complement.
ATATATGAATAACTTAAAACACAACACTTGGCATTAAATCCTACCACACTAAGACAGGAAGCAGACATGGGCTCTACCTTAGTGGACTCCCCTTTAGCCAGAAGCCAAACAACGAAAAAGCAATTTCCTGGTTCCTTTGTCACCTCAGAGGCGTCTGGGCTGCGCCTCACAGGGTGACCACAGTGGCCTCGCTATAGCCATCAGTGCCCTACAAGGACAACCGGCAGTCCCTGTACAGCTGTCAAAGACGTGAACCTCACTACACCAGACACCAAGCTGCCATAGGAGTTAGACTTGGAACATGTCTGGGGGTTCTGCTTGTCTTGAGCTGGACTCTAATCCTAGGGTGTGCTGATCTTACTAACCTTAGCTACCCCCAACCCCCACAGGTCTGGGGAGTGCCTGGGTTCTAGTCCCCGTGCTGCTGAAGCCTGCCTCCTCCCTTTAATCACTCTCTTTATATGCTTTGATCAGGGAAGGGCACTTGCTAAGAAATCCCTCTGCTTGAATATGACTACATGGATGAACTTCACACTCTTGCCACGTTTGGTGTAGAGTCCTGCGTTCACAATCTCAGCTAGGGCCAAGGCATTTCTAACTATGAAACATCAACACTAATAAGTGAGAAAAAAATCATAAAGATGGCTGTATGAATGTCTCATAGTGAAAAACCAGAACTTAGTGTTATACAGAATAGCTTGGCTCAAAAGGAAGCAATAATTAAATGAAAATAAACATTAAGGAAAAAAATGAGACATGCTTAAAATAATCTTAGCTGAACACAATTTGCCCAGATTTTAGGAAGAATTATCTCATGGACCTTTTAGGCTTTACAATGGACCCTTAAGAAAATTCAATGATTATGAGCAACTGAGAACCTCTTAAAAGAAGTCTATTTAAAACACTAAATAATCAGATTTACTTGAAGTCCCTACAAACACGTATTAAAAGTTCAACCATGCCTTTGGGAATAGGAGCTAGGGATGTCGCTCAAGAGCAGAGCATCTGCCTAGCAAATCAGGACCCTGTGTCTGCTCCGAAGCAGCAAAGAGAAAAATGAAATCCATCAATCTACTGGGGATGGTTTAGTTTATTAAATAATCATTACTTCATGAAAAGAACCCTTCTAAGTCAAGATTTCCATATCTAAATAAGTCTATCATCTGAGACGGACTTGGTGATGTCAGCTTAGACAGCTTAGAAGATGAAGCTAACTGGGGTAATAAAAGTCAAACACCACAAGGGGACTCAAGGCAACTGTCAGTACTAAATGGCACGACCGCACATGTGGTGTACACAATACCTTGGTTGGGGCCGAGAAAATCTGCAGAGGTATTGCAAAAATGGTGCCCGTATTCGTGGTCAGAAACACATTGGTGAGCAGATTTAGGAGAATGCCTTTAACAGCAAGTTTCAAGGAAAATATATTCCAACAGCCTGGGGGTAGAAACAAAGGGCCAGGGAAGCTCAGAACCTGAAAGGAAAAGAAGCGGGAGAGGTTAGCTGCTTCCTGAGACTCGTGAGGACTAAAATCATTACGGTATAATGCTGAATTTGTTCTATATTCTGGAAACTACAATCTTACTCCACTCATTCAGGATCAAAAGTAAAATATTTATGATTTCAAACCAAGTTTCGTTTCCAGCACACACCATTGTAGACGTCACAGCAGAAACCTTGAGGTGCTTTGTGAAACCATATATTTTAACCATAAACAGGGCCTCTCTGAAAGAGCGAAAGTTCAGATAGCTGTCAATCGAGCTTCTGACTCTTGAATGAATGTTAAAACGGAACTATATTTGCTTTAAAAATTGTAAGTCAGAGTCAGGTGCTGTAAGTATTGGCTTCACAAAATGTTATTAAACAGAGCTTAAAGTAAGTAAAAGGTTGGAGACAAAGGACTGTGTGTACCTTTAAAATGTGTCTGGCCTCCTTGGAAACAGACACATCTTCTAATACGATGCTATGGTCAAAATGGCTGCGGTACCATATCGACCACACTCCTGTTGCGTTCTCGTGACTCTCTATGTGAAACTGGGCTGCAGAGGCATCCATTCTGAAGTACCTGTGAGCAGAAGACATGAATGTGGCCTGTCTTGAGTCAGGATCGTTGTGTGTCCTCTACAGATCCTCCAAATGAGGAAATCGGAGCAGAAACCATTATCTTTGTGGGAAACGACCGCCAGCAGCTCTCCCTCAGCCTTGCGGCTCCCCCACACAGCAAGACACCCATAGGCAAGGCTGAAAAGACCCAGCCATGACCAGGGCAAAACCAGGATCCAAATACAACTCAGAGAATACCACAAGTTCAGTTTCTTCTGATTATCTGGTCCACACCTACCCCTAAACTGAATTATTTAGCCCCTCTTCTCCACTTTGCATTAGTTAGGCTAATACAGGGTGGCAGAAATTCACAAAGAATTGTGCAGGTACAGTCATGATTTTAAAGCATTGCCAAATGATAAAACAACAAAAACAAAAGTCCATTAAGAAGACAAACAGACAAACTAACGAACGGACAGTGCTCAGGGAAAGCCGGGGTGAACTCACCCCTGGACCACAGGAGAGGAGAGGCAGGCTCTCAGAGCTGGGCTGCTGGTCCTTTTCCTCAGATCCACAGCTCCACTGTCACACGAGGAACCTGCTGTGGGTACAAAGACACCATGTGAAGCACAAGCATCAGTATCGTTCCTGTTCTTAAACCTGAGCAAAAGTGAGAAAGGGTTCATTTCCACACTTTTAACTGTCTTTGCAGTCCCCAGTACACAGCACTGAGGGTAACATTAACAGAATACTGTTTAATTGTAAGTAGGAATCTGAACACAGGACGGTACTTGAGCTCACTGTGGGCCTTCGTCATCATAGTCTATCACGTTATCTGGACAGGTTCCTACAACTCTGCTCCCTGTGAAGGCACAGAACACACACACTGAACTGCAAGTTACCAAGCTTGAAGCTCAAAACCCGACAGGCATGGTAAAACACAGGCGGCATCCACAGCAGGTTCAACCACACCAAAGGCTGCGGTTTATAGGATCAAAACCCACTGGGTGTCTTTACACTGTGCCTCACCTGTAGCTGGACCGAGCCTGAAGGACACTGCTGGCTAACCCACAGAGAAGAGGAACACCTCCGCAGTTTCAAGAGTTACCTTTGCAAACAAATGAAGCGATCTTTGTGAAGTTTGTTGTGGAAGTGGGCAGCAGCACGGGTTCAAACTGCAGATACAGGGCGTTTTTCTGCGAGAAGTGATGTATATCCTGCAGCAACAAGAAAGGAATCCACGTCACTCCTCTCAGTCAGGAGGCTATCAGTGCACAGCATGGAGCGAGACTCTCCGAAACGGGCCAGCAGATGTGTCTGTAACTGCAGACAGGGTGCTGCCAGGATCCACATAAACAGGGTGTTCCCAGCAAGGGGGAGTGGGTTTAAATGACAGCAGAAGAGACCCCCTAAGGACCCGCAGCAAAATGCACACTTGTAATTTTAGATTACTTACAGATGAGCTTCAGCTATTACCTGTATCCAAATCAGGCTGTTTCCTGAATGCAACACATACATATTGACTGCCGATTCGTCTGCCCAAAAGAATCAGAGCAGTAAGGTTAAGACAAAGAGCCACAGACTCTCCACAACTCAGCACAGTAAAATAAATCGTACATTTCTAAAAGGACCAAAACATTTCTCCCACACTGAAATCGATGGAAGAGCCATTTTCCTCTGGCACCTTCTGGGGTGCATGCCTGAGTGAGCCCAGTACTGGGGATCAAACTCAGAGTTTCAGGTACATGGGATGGGTCTTTTAAGTCACAGAAGAGAGAGCCTTATAAAAACAAAAACAAACAAACAAAAACTCGCCTGGACACGTAGGTTCTTACATGCTGAAGAAGTTGCAGGACAGAAATTGATACAGTATGCTCCGCCTGAATGACAGTAACCACGCAGACAGCTTCCAGCCAAGCTATGCTCTCCAGGTATCTGGAAAGCCGTGTGTTACCTCATTTAAACCAACACACTTGGGAGGAATTAAACTCTGACATCTCAGAAGACAGGTTCCCCTCTATCATGGAAATGTGTTCCCTAGGGGACTAGGGTCTTCTCAGCCTGGGTGCCCATCTGCCCGTGACAAAAACCCAATAAAATACAAACCGCAGTGCAGGGGAGTCCTGTTCTAAGGGCTGGAAGGTAAGTGGTGATGCTCGCAGGAAGCGAGTGGCTCCATCCCCAGCGTGAGGTGGGTGGTGGGGAAGGAAAGGGCACGGCACACTCGATACTGCTGACTGCCAATAAACAACTATGCTTTTCTACATCATCTGTGTTGTTTCTGTCTCTGAATGAGTAATAAATATACACATTCATACCGACACAGTTGTTATAACAGCAAATCCCACATGATGAATCTCAGGCATCGTATAGGATGTATCTCCTGCAAATGTTCTTCAAAAGCTGAACTGCCAAAACAAGCTATTTCTAGGAAGTCAGACCCACGTTTCAAAGAGGAACTCTCCCCCCAGTTGTCACACATTGGGAAACAGCCAGCTGTCAGCTATGAAGAACATGGGACAGCACGGTCGGCTCAATGGCGCTTCTGCAACTCTGATCACTGGAGTAAGACTCGGGACTTCAGACCCTCTGTGGATGTTTATTTTTAGGCAGTCATGCCGACTTCATCTGCTTAATATCCGCACACTGCCAAGAAAAATTATTTCCAAGGAGACTCAGAAGAGCTGGCAGTGGTCACCTAACGTCCCTGAACTGACGCGGCCTGAGTAGCTGCAGACTGAGAACTAGCTCCTGCCCTGATCGACCTGCAGCAGAGGCTCCTTGCCTTGATTCTTTGACAAGACTGAATAACAGTGCAGGGAAACCAGACAAGCTGGAAGGAAAGGGTTTGAGCTTTCATGTTTGCCAGCGTCAGATGGGCCAGGAACCAGGGTGCACTCCACAGAAACTGTAAAGCCCCCACCTTACCTGTACTCCCGGACTCAGCAGTAGCTACGTAAACAATAGAGAGGTGATCTAAGAGGGCTTGCGTGCTCTCTTCAGGCTGCCTCGAGGAGTTTTCCATGGCGACCACTATGCTCATCTCCAAGGGTAAAGCGTTGCCAGGCCCCAGATAGCAACTCTGAAATGGGAGGCACGGGGAAACGAGAGAAGCTCAAAAACAAAACATCATCTGAACTTTGAGACTGTGCATTTCTGAAAAAAGAGGGCCACTTAAGGCAACAGCGTGCTTATGGTGAGAATGCGCCACGGTTTTAAGACTTTTAAGAGACAGGAAGGAAAACAGGGAGATCTGCTCAACACTGCTTTACCTTTAGCTGCTGACACACTTTGTTATGTAAACTGCATTCCAGCTGCACCCGCAGGAGGGTAGCATTAGTGGTTTCTGCCTAAAAGAAGAAAGAGGCAAAAGCACTTAAGAGGAGACAAACAGGGCAATCTGGCCTTAACAGTAACAACAAATTCTGAGTAGCTGTTAGATGCTATGCACTATGTTGTGCTGGAAATATATCCTGCTGTTACAAGCTTACACACTAAAGGAAGTGATAACTGAACGTTCCTAGTAAGGCCGAAAGCAGGTATGGCTTTCAAGCATACACATGAATACTGTCATGGGATGTGTTTAACATTGGGTTTAAACAAAGAAATATACTTTTATATTAAAGTGGGTTTGCCCGGGAATTACTGCATTTTGCTTAATTTTAAGGTGTGTGTGTGTATGTGTGTGTGTGTGTGTATGTGCACACTCAAGCCTTACGAGACGCAAAAGGAGGCCATTAGGCTCCTTGGAGCTGGAATCAAAGGCAGTTGTGAGTCTCCCTAGGTACTAAGAACCAAACTGCAAGAACAAGTGTTCCTAACCATCAAGTCATCTTTCCAGCCCCAGGCTTGTTGGGTTTTGAAAAAAGTTCTCACAGCATAGCCCTGGCTGTCCTTGAACTTATCCTCCTGCCTCAGCGCCCTGAGTGCTAAGACTATGTGTGTGTCCTACTATGCACAACCAAATGCTTTCAGGGGTTTGTTTTCCAATGTGTGCCTTCTTTCAGCTCAGTGGCCACGAGAAGCCATGACCCTAGAGTCTGAAAGAAACCTCAAAAAGAGGGTCCAGATGTCAACTGCCTGTCAGTTTTAACATGTGCAAGACCTATGGGCGGGAGATGGGAGACAAAGGCAGAAGGAAAGAATGCAGGGCTTGTCAAGGTCAAAAATCTCAGCCATGCTGGATGAGGTCTTGACAGAACTCATGAAAATCATGAAGTGAATAACCCAATCAAGGAGACACCGCTGTCAGGGTGGGAGAGGGGTCTGCAGACGGGAAAAGAGGGGGGAAGTCAGCAGAGCGTGCAAATCTTGGAAACTTGGCCTTGGAGAGGTTCTCTTGCATGAGGTCTCTATCATGGTCATTATAAAAGGAACAGATTCAGTCCAACAGCCAGAGTCTGCATTGGGAAAGTTCAGCAAAGAAAGAGGGCTTGCTTAGTTATGTGTGAGCATCCGATTCCAGGCGGAGCCACTCTTAGGATCACAGCCATCAAGTTCGATTTGAGACGATAAGTCGTAAGTACATCACATAAGAATACATTATAGGCGCCAGGGTATAGCTCAATGATAAAGCAAATGCTTTTTGATATTTGTGAGACCCTGGATCCATTGGCTCATTCCTCAATATTAAAAAGGGTTACTTTACTCTCATGCATGCAGTTAAAGTATAGAAAAAATTAATAAAGTATATTACATTCTTAAGTACAGTACAAAATTTAAGATACTTTCATCATGTAAGCAAGATCAACAGACCTACAAAATTAGTGCTAGTAACCAATATTCTGTATAATCAAAAACAGAAATAACACGCGGGTGTGAGGGTGGCCTGGTTGCTACATCCTCCTCACTGATCTTCAGGGGTCACTGTGATCTCGCGGGCTAAGGAGTGGCTTATCCCTTCCTCCACGTGGGCTCCTCCTACAGCCGCACACTCTGCACAGAGTGGGACTGTATGGATGCACACCATTTCTCGGGCAAGATGTGGGTGGGCTACAGAGAGGAGGGTCAGTCAGAGCATGAGGGTCTCGTGCTCCCATTAGACACCCCCCCCCACAGCCTCTCAAAGTGAAAATATGAACGCATTCCTTCGCCACAGACATGAATAAGAAAGGTCTAGCACTGGTCCAAACTACAGGGCAGTCACGAGTGACGGCCACGTGGTCCAGTTCAACCGGAACCTCTTTTCATAGTGTTTTCACGTGGTTGATCTGGGCGCTGTGTTCTTGTGCTCCCCCGTCCCAAGCCCCGGCTTACAAGGGAGCTCTCCAACAAGCAGGGCCTTCAGCATGCACTTCTGTAGTGCAGGCCTTGCTGCACATGAAGTCTGAACTCACCCATCACCTGGCACCGCTGTCTACCAGTCCTGCCATTATCCACAAAGCTGTCAAGTCCAAACCCAAGAAACCAACGTCAACCCACTGTTTCAGCCTCTACTAAATGATCATGAGTAAGTTACACTGGCCTCCTCAACCCCCTTAAACCGTGCATATGTCTCCATCCTAACGCAATGGAGGTCCAGGGTGGGAAACTGTGCCCTCAGCCTAACTCCAGTCCTCTGCCTGTTTCTGGGAACGAGGCCTTCCTGGAATACAGCTGTGCACCTCGTTCTGTGCACTGGGTCTGCTCTGCACCACACACAATCAGAGTACTAAGTACTAAGACACTCGTCAATAATCCAGAGAGAAATTCATGGGCACGGTAACCTCCACCCAGCACCCTTCCCACTCCACCCTCCCCACTTCAGAGAGAAAGAGTTCACATGGGAAAGCAGGCACGGTAGTTACCACCTCCACCCACACATGTGGAGACAGAGGCAAGAGGACTGAGAGTTCAAGACCGGCCTGGGCTAGACTGTGTCTTGAAAACAAGCGAAACGGTTTGCTCTTCAAGTTGAGCTGCTATGTACCCAAACTCCGTCAGTCGTGACCCTCAAAGCTTCTGCTAAGTGCCGGATCCTTTCTTAAGATGACAAAGGGGGCCCTCTTGCCTAGTGTTTCCTCTGTGTCCACACTCTGGCTTCACTGTTCCAGTGGGCATCTTTGAAATTGCTGTCCCTTTACAGTGAGCCCACTTCCTTACCCTGCCGGCTGTGCCAATCCCTGGCTAATTTACCCTTCATGCCTCAGTTTAAATACCCCCAGAAGCCACATCGGAGTAACCAACCATCACTTGCTCATGGGAACACTACCCAACTTTTTCTAACATTCCTCACTTACACCGTAACAATCTGGTCAAGGTCCACTCTCTCCAGCCGATCATAAGCACCTAATCCATGCTTCTCCCTAAGTAGGCACTTGGGCTATGGCCGCTGAACTAACATAGAGTGTACCGCCACAGACACCACGGAACTGAGGAAGCCTGAAATAGGCAACATCCTAAAGGGAAGAAACAACACCGGTAAAATGAAAGAATAAATCAAAACCTGATTCTTGGTGTGTACTTTTGACTTGAAAATTTCAATTTTAATGGAAAAAACATATCAATATATTTTCAAAGTACACATCTGTATAAGGTGGGTTCAATTTTAAAAGGTTTTTTCCCCTCTTACATTTCTCTGAATGGATAAATAACGCTAAGAGCACAGAATGATGATTTAAACATGAGTGAGGGTTAGGAACACGGAGACCTGATATGATTTAAAAGTTAATGCTCTGTTGTTCTTTGAAAATTTTTGCATGCATGATTTTTATAACCTGCCAGTTTAAGCAAGACTCATGTACTCAGCAGAAGCATAACAAATAGGAACCACTACAGGTTGAATGTTTTCTATTCTAGGGGCGAGAAAAAAGAAATTTTTCATTTTGGGATATTTCCACATATATTGTTAGCTCTTTTGAGGATGGGACTCATGTCTAAACACAAAATTCACTTATGTTTCATATACTCTATACATATAGTTATACATATAGTCTGGACATAATTTTACATAATATTTTCAAGCTATCTTGCCATGAAAAATTAGTATACATTGAACTATCACATTTGTGGTGTCCTACTGGGAACCAAAAATTTTCGGATTTTAGAGCACTCTGGATTTCAGATTCTCTAATTTAGGGAGACTCAAACTGTACTACTCAAACTGTTTTACTGTGGTAGGGTGTAGTTCAGAACCCCACAAGGGGGAGCTCAAGTACGTCCATACTGCCTGTGACCCGAGTGCATCTGTCTAAAGGAGATTGAAAAGGTGACATTTCTTTCCCAAAAGAATAAAATTATTGCAATTTTAACCTTAACAGAGAAGCAAACCAAACAAAGTTAACAAATCTCTATGTTTGAAAATTCCCATTTTACTTTAATGAATTAGTGCATAACATATGCTAAGTCTTTACATAAAGAATATGACAGGATTCCCTTTTAGATGTGGGGACTATACAGCTTGGAGGGTCAATATCTCAGAGCCAGCCAGCGGGAAAATGCAGGGAAAGTCTTTTTGCAGACCAGCACTTTGTTTAAGAAATCAAAATAGACTGAATCTATTCTTCCTAGGCGCATAAAAGACCAGATGTAAGATTTTTAAATCATTCCAATATACAGCACTCAAGAAAGCAGCAATGCTAAACCACTGGTTGTTTTGTGGTAAAGGGAGCATGAGGGACTGGGAACGGAGGTCTGAAGTCATCTCCATCCACGGGCTAAGACCATTTAGAGGAAAGGTGTGAGATTCTGAGACTGTGTAAAACAAAGTCTTAAAGCCCTAAGTCATTCTGACGGCTTCTACTGGTGGCAGGAGCCATACCAGGACAAAGTCTATGAGAACAGGCAGGACAGTCATCCAGACTACATGAAAAAGCCACTTGAGACAAGGTTTCCACACGAAAATGGCCCAGGAAAGCCCCAACTTCACAACCTGTTTTTCTGAGAGCCTTTTCACGGCTTCAAATGCAAAGTCTTTTGTGCCAGTGTGCCTATCAGTGGGAACACCAGCTCTGCACAAGCCGTGGGGCATTCCAGCGGCAGCCTAAACACGTGGGGCTAGACACTGAGTCTGCAGAGCAATGCCTTGTATAAGATAGAGCTATCCCAGGCCCTTGCCTTGATATAACCCTCAGATCCTATAATTCCCACTAACTGTAACTAGTCCAGGCTGCTACATTATCGTATAATTTCATTTTAGATAATTATTATTTTACAGTGGTTCTAAAAAGTTAAGTTCCTATAGTCTTTCAGATAAAATGGAGGGTACTAGGACAACCCATGCTTCAAAAGTTGTTTTAATCAAAGAAATCAATAAAACATGTGAGCAGCCTAGATCCAAGAAGGTACTAAAAAAAAGCTTTTTTTTTTTTTTAAAAAAAAAAATGTGTTTCATGGGGTGCAACCCCTAGAAAAAGAGCTCTAGGCAAATGAGTGAGTGCTGCGGGAGGGAGACCCGGTCTTCCCCAAGGATGAGCCCCTAAATAGTTATTCAATACCAGGAAGTCAGCTCTGTAAACACACATACAAGTAAAACTAAACAGGATCAGCATGCTGCATGTATATATTTATGTGTATATTTACATGTTCACAGCCACTATGACGAGAGAAAAAGAGGTCATAGATTTGAAAGGGGCTGGAAGGAGGAAAAGAAGAGGTAATAATAATGTAATGTTATTTTTATTATTAAGAATTGCAAATGAACTGGGCTGGTTAGTTTTTTGTTAACTTGACAGAAGCTCAAGTTATCTGGGAAAAGGGGACTTCAAGCAAGAAAATGCCTCCATCAGATGGGCCTGTAGGCAGATCGGTATGGCAGGTGCCTGATAAAGATCACTGGGGAGGGCTTAGCTCACTGGGGGCAGTGCCGCACCTCTAAGCAGAGCAGGCCCTGAGAAGGAAGCCAGCAACAGAGCCCTCTATGGCCTCCTCACCAGTTCCTGCTCCATGTTCTGGCCTTGGTTTCCCCCAGGGGACTCGGGATACTTAAGCCAAATAAACCCTTTTCGCCCCAACTTGCTTTTGGGAATGGTGTTCATCACAGCAACAGAAACCAAACTAAATCATAGACAAAAGTGCTGCTGTCTTGTGAGCTAACAGAAAACTCACAAGCTCCACCCACCAGAAAGCTACATCACAGGAGCATGCAGTCGACCTTGGGCACTACACACTTGTCAGACACTTCCACGTGGACCTCCTAGTTACTGTCTGGAAGAAGCTCTAATATACTGCTAAGCTGACAATCTAATTGGGAAAATCCTTTTTCCACTGTGGAGTTTTAAACTGTCTCTACGTTGTTGCCATAATAAAAATGCTACAAAAAATTTCATTGGCTTTTTTCTTTCCGGTATCATGAATAATTCAACATAGAGGAAAATCATTATGACACTTACTACAATTGGGAAAAAATTTAAATCATACTCAGTTGTCATTTGCAATCCTAGCCCTAATCTTGACCTCTAACCAAGTAATCGAAACTCTAAATCCTTCCAACAACTTCTAAAATAAGAATGCTGTCGCCTGCTGCGGTGGTAAGTCTGTTGAAGGTCAGAGGGCTGGTGTGGAGAAAAGGTGAAGCCCTGACGCCCTGGACGGAGCAGCTGGGAGATGTGCTATTTGGGGATCCCAGCTCAAATTCCCATTGACTCACCTATCTATTTAAAACTCTGGGGCCTTCGATGTACTACACAGCGAGCTGATACGGACAGTCTATAAAAAGACAACATGGCTGTCCGGGAGAGCCCCTGGGAGAGCAGGAGGGAGCAGCAGCGTGTGGACCCAGTGCCAAGGAGAGCAGATACAGGGCTGAATGGAGACCTGGGAAGTTCGAGCAGAGCTTGCATTTGAACTGGGTCTTGAAATACAGAATTAGGACATGTAGGATACAGTTAAATCTCATGAGGAGGAGCTGGAAGAAAGGGATGAAGGGTAAGATGCTCAGGGAAGAGAGGCAGGAGCTCCAAGGATGGAGAGGGTCACTAGGCCATAGCTAGGGATGGACACGTTTTAACAAAGCTAAGAAAGAAGCTTGTACTTCCCCCTGTGTACAACAGATCATATTACCATGGTGACACACACCACCCCAGACACACACACATACACACACACACACACCTATGAGTCGTAACTGAAAATATTTTTTTTTAAATCACTCTATTATCTTGGTCTCAGTTTTTATACAATGACTTGATTGACACACTTAAAATAATTTTATTTCTTAACTTCACATTTCTCCTTAAAACAAGATGAAGTTACCTCTCTTCCAATGGAACTAAAGAGACATTTTTGTATAGTTGACAATATACTTATTTCTGTCTAGACATCTCACTCTTCAACTGTGCATGAGACACTTTTAGGCCTGATACCAGAAAACAAAACAAAACAAAAACTCAGTTCTGCCTTGAGCACTGGACACCGAGAACCCCATGGGGGAACCATGACTCCCTAAGCACAACCTTCCACCTCAGGTGAGCAACATCAGCAGAAGTAAAATCCCAAGACACCATTTTCATACGGAAACTAAAGACTTTCCTCTGACAGGGAGAGCTGGCACCAGAGCCCACAAACATGAGGAATGTGCACACACAAGCAAACAGCTTAGTAAAAAAAGTACAGTAGGGATATGTTTTCAGGAATTCCATAGTACTTCTTAGGTTTAGGCTTTGTAGGATTTTACTTTCAGGTATATAAGAAGCCCTGAAAAACATTTTAAGAATTTTCTTTTTCTAATCATGACTAAGCTAAGAGAAGTGAAACAGACACCTTCTGGAGAACACCTCCAGGCGTCTGAACTGGATGGAAGTGCTGCTTTCAGATGAGGTTTTGTCTACACAATTCAAAACCCATTCGGCACCACAGAGCTACCTGACAGTACAGACCTCGGCCACAGCCATCTGGTAAGGGGAAAGAAGCCTCACCTAGAAATCTGGAGCAGACCTCACTGCTTTTGTGGAGCATGGAACAAGCTCAGAGCGGTGACTATAACTGATTACATTGTGTATGTGTGTGCATGGGTACTGTAGGAGAATGTGTTTGTGTATGGATATGCACACTGATGTACAGATATAGAGGCCAGAGGTTGTCATCAGGTGTCCTGTATCACTCTGTCTTTCAATCGAGAGAGGAGTCTCTCCTAAAGCCTGGAGCTAGGATGGTGTCTGACAAGTCCCAGTGATACCTCTGCCACATCCCTACAATACTGTGATCACAAGCACATGGACATGCCTGGCTGTCATGTGGGTACTGAGGGTTTGGAATCAGGCCCTTGCGCTTCCACGGCAAGTGATCTTACCCCCTGTGCCTTCCCCACAACTCACGACCTGTGTGCTCTCAAGGGAAGGAACACGAGTCTATTACATTCTAACGAAGATCCTGAGCCAGGAGGGGAAGAGGGAACAGGCATCTTAGGAACTCTCTGAGTTCAAAGAGGTTGAGATAAGGGTCCTAGAGAAGAGGTGGGGAGGCCCGAGACAACAGCAGGAGCAAAGGACACGTGGCAGGAGAAAGGCACACAGAAGCTCCAGACGAGGCTGGCATAGGACCGCGAGAGGAGGAGGGCGGTGTGCCGTGCACTGAAGACCAGAAACTAGGTACCCGTCAGGAGCATAGCACTCACCCTGCATCCACATGGCCCTGGCATGCGAGGCCACTCAGGGTAAGGACTGCACTTTAAACTGAGGACTGGGTCTAAGTTTTAACACCTAAAGGAACACACTGAAAAGACTACGCAGGTGATGGATGGGCCTGATTCATGGTATGGGAAAAGAGAACTGCGTTCTAAAGAACTGCTAAACATAAAAAAAAAAAAAAAAGTCCTCTTGCAAAATGTGGTGGTGCATGCCTTTCATCTCAGCACTCAAGGGCCAGAGGCGGGCAACTCTCTATGAGTTTGAAGTTAAGCTGGTTTACATAGCAAGTTCCAGGCCAGTCTGGGATACACAGTAAACCCCTGCCTCAAGAAAACCAAGTGTTTCCCCCATAAACCATAAGCAGATAGGACAAGAATCAGAGGAAAGGGATGGGTAAACATCTCTGAGGCTTGTCGCTGTTGGTGGCTCTAGCGGTTCTTTCTGTCTTCCTGAAAAGCAGCCAGGAAGATTTAACAAGCCCTGTAAAACAACTCATGGTCTATGACTACAGCCTCAATGTGAAATTATACCCCAAGGAAACAGACAAGCAAAACGGAAAAAAGAAAGAAGAAAGAAACATGAGCACACAGCCCAATGGCTAACAACAAAGAGGCAGAAGCATTTTACAGAGTAGCGACAGTGCTAGAGACACTGTGGAGTGGCTGTTCCAGGCTGTTAGAAGGATGTAGGGCTGGCTGCAGCTCAGAGGAAGGGCACTTGCCCAGAATGAATGAGGCCCTGCCATCTTTCAGGTATGGGGGGGAGGGAGGGAGGAAGGGGAGGGGGGGAAGGAGGGAGGGGGGAAAGAGAAGGGAGGGAGGGGGGAAAGAGAAGGGAGGGAGGGAGGGGAGAAGGGAGGGAGGGAGGGGAGGGAGAGAAGGAAAGGAAAGGAAGAAAAAAAAGTGCATAGATTTCATTCATTGACCCTTTGAATCATCTATTCCACATTTCAAGACTTTTAAAATAAAGAGAGTCAAACCCTGATTTGACCACATAAAACAGAACAGCTGTGCACACTGAGTTAGTTCAAAGTAGCTGTTAAAATGACCTGTGTCTGTGAAAGCTGGATGCTTTGGACCTGCGGAAGCAGAAAGTATGCATTCGGCAGCTGCTCGGCAGACCCTTCTGTAGAGACTCCGCGAGTGCCCACTCCAGATACCTGCAGGGAAGCAAGAGAAGCAGGGCCTGTCAGTGTCTGAATGCCTGGTCTGCGTGCACCTGCTGACCAAACATCTATCCTCCCCTACTGGAGAACTACACGCTCTCGTGCAGCCAAACTCCTCACAGGGACACCTCTGAGGCCAATGTGCTTAGTGGAATTATCACAAATAACCAAATCTCATGCTTGGATTCCTCGGTGCCCCATCTCCAGGAAACCCCGGGTGCCACGCTTGGGTTAAGATCCCCGTTCTGGGAACATCAGCAACATGGTATTTTCATGTGCCCTTCCCACTCTCGATTGGAGCGGTGATGTGGATATGGAGCTTCCTGGAAACGGACTGCCTCGTGCATGGCAGCATCTCCTGACCAGAAATACTCCTGAGCAAGGGGAGGCAGGCCAAGGGCACCCCTCTGAGAGAAAAGAGCCTGCCAGGTTTTATTCTAGAAAACCATACAGTAGATAATGTTTGCTTCACCCTAAAACACCTCGAAGACCCAGGGGCTGTCAGGCTGCACACCACAGAAGGCTGGAAGATGATAGGCTTTACATAACTCTGGGTTACAGTTTAATGGCATGAAACAGTAGGAAATCTCTCCAAGAGTCCTCTGAGAAAAAAGGCAAGTTCTCTAAATCAACAGGCAAGGATGTGGCAAAAGGAAACGTTACTTACATGGTAGGAAAGGACTCCATGTGAAGAGGTATTAATAAATAAAGAGCTTTCGATGCTCCCTTCCTCAGTAGGTAAGAAAATAATCCTGAAGGAAGTTCTCCCCATCGCTGGGACGACCTGAAAGGAGAGGAGAGCCTAGTCAGCCCTCTGGAGGAGTGCTCGCAGACGCCCCTCCTGACTGCTCCTGCAAACAGTTCCCTGCACGTCCTGTACCTATCAGCATCACCAAGCCCCAAGTCGCTCCAAACTGATCATCTCCAGCACTCCACGGGCACACTGCCAACTCCTGGCAGATAACTGCCCAGGACTCTCACTCAGAGCGAGTCATGGGTCTCACCTTCCTACGTTCCTTCACACCCACATGTCCACCAGCTCAGCTAACACAGTTCTGTTTCTATTTAAGTACAAAGGATGTTGTACACATATGTAGACTTATTGTTAAATATGTTAATATGACTAAAACCCAGGGGACAGTTTTTATCCACATAAAACAAACCAACAGTGAGGCCTCTCTGTGCATATTTCCTTGGTCTCAGTAGTTTGTCAACATTGTAACACCCAGCAGACACAGTAACCAACATTGTAACATCAAGCAGATACAGTAACCAACATTGTAACACCAAGCAGATACAGTAGCCAACATTGTAACATCAAGCAGACACAGTAACCAACATTGTAACACCAAGCAGATACAATAATCAACATTGTAACACCAAGCAGATACAGCAATCAAAATAAGGAAAAGCTTAGAAAGTTTAAGGTCACTGGAAAACTACAGAGGACTACTGTCTGTGGTTCTGCCGCCATACGAGTTGAGTACAGACACCCTGCTGCTCACTAGGAGCCCTGGCTTCGTAAGGCTTGAGAGAGGGTAATGATAAGGTCAGCACTAGTTACTGAAGCCTCAGAATCCATGGCAATCTTAAAAGATCAATATTATAAACTTTCTCTAGCCATGATAAAGCCATGCTAAATGCACATACATTACTATAGTTTCTTTAAACATGTTTCCCCATTGGGTACCCAGAACCACTGTAAGTATGAAAGAAAATGGGTCATAAATACACATAAAGCAAACAAAAGGCTAGAAAATGGAGCACGAGCACCAGGAAAGGCAAAGATCAGCACTCACCCTGCAATGAACAGGCGGAACATGAAAGTGTCTAGCAGCTGTAAACACCGAGTTCACCACAACTTCGCTGTCCCTGCTGGGGTTGTATGCATAGAGAAGCTTCGCTGCAGGATGCCCCAGGGACCTGGTTGGGGAAACAGAAAGGTAAGAGAATTGTGACTATCAGCATTGCTCATACACACATGCATACACTTACACGCTATTTTTTAGACTAAAGACTGAGCCTGGGGTGCCATGCACACCACTGAGCCCGTGATTTTTCAGGCCAAGGACCTCCATCATGTGTCCAGCTGTGTCTGGTTGCGGAAGATCACAGCTGGCTGTTGACAGCTGACAGTCCCTCACAGAAGGAGGGGCTGGGGAAATAATTTTCACAATTGCATGTGGCCCTGGAGAGGGGCTGGAGTATGTAGGCTGTGGAGAGCTGAAGGAAAGAGGCACCATCTACACAGCCATGGGTGTTACCATTCATAAGGACTTCTAGTGCAGCTGTTTGGGGGTTACCCATACTCTGTCAGTACCCCCCCCCATCCACAGTCTGTATGCAAGCCCAATAAATCATGGGTTCCCCTTTGGTGAAATCAAACTTTGGTTTGTCATTGGGACCTTAGTAGAATAGGTGTAGGCATTGCACAGCTCCCCTCCACAGGGAGAAAGTTCTCAGCACAGAACAATTTTTAAATCTTGTTGGAAATAAACCACTTAATACATAACGGTTTTAAAAACAAAATAAATCAATAAATAAGTAAATTATAAGCCTTTATTTTTATAAGACTAATGACAATCTACAGTCGCACTCCATTTCTTTCTGTGGTGTAAGGATTCGGCGCATCTGGGTTATTAAGAGCTTGCATGTTTGTCTGTTTAAAACCAAACATACCCTGGGGCATGTACCAGCATAGCTAGGGTTCTCGTTCCAACCAAGGTATATTTAGATAAGAGATTTCATTCACCATGAAAGCTGCTCTGAGCACCAAGGAGACAGCAGGGGCAAGGCCCAGCCCCCTGAGCTGAAGAAAGACGTGCACAGCAGATTGTCACTGAAAGGAAATGGTGGCACACATCCAAGGAGTAGCAGGGAACACTTCCCTTTCCCCATGACTGGTCAATGATGCACAGAGATGGCAAAAGAACAATACAAAGAAACTGAGCCAGTGTCCAAAACCTTAGAATAAGCTTACCTGACCACTGGTCAGCACAGAAATCCACATCTCTCCTCCAAACGGCCTGTTTTACTCTACACTCAATATTGCGGTAAATATATTTCCATACTGAACTGTTTGGCAATAGATTTTCGTGACAGTTCAAAGAGGGGAGAAAAGGAAGGAGAGGGAGTTTTCATGGAACTCAGTACCGTGGGAGAGAGCACTCAGGAAGCTGAGGCAGGGGAATGTCAAGTTCTCGGCCTGAGGTACAGAGGGAAATCCTGTCTCAAAACCAAAACAACAAACAAAAACCTGTACAGGCAGAAAGCTTTACACACAATCTGAAGACTTCCCGCCAACCTCCCAGTAATGATCTAGTGGAGAGGCTGTCAAGCGCAGCACAGGAGGGGCCTCCAGCTGGTCTGGGTCTTACTGACTCCTACCGTCCAGCACTGAATCCTCTAGCTCAATTAGAAGGCAGAGGAGCCTGCAAGTCAGTCTCCCAGCTACCCAAAACCACAGTTCTATTAGTATGGCCCCAAAATAAGCCTACTCCAATTTAGGCAAAAATCCTTGTATGTTATACTTGTCTTTCTGTAATTTTGTTGCAGGTTTTCCAATTGTAGAAGTGAGCTGTTCATCCTAGCAGGGCCGTTAAGACTGAAGACAGCAAGCCCAGAGCATCCTGGGTTACTCTGACTTAAAAAGGAAAACATTCACTGGAGTAACAATGATATGCCCACTGTTTCTCTATGTTCAATGTTTAGACATTTTGTCCTGGCTTCCATGGTTACTTTTCTAAGTACTCATCTTAATGGAAGATTTTAATATATCTGATGTATATTTTAAATCATAAATATTTTAGAACCTTCATTTATAAGTAAGACACACTCCAGTGTGATTAAAGTCTTGGTTCTTTCAGTGTTTAAATTTTATCTACTTTTTGTTTCATTTATATGGTGTGCATCTGAGTGTGTGCATGCCAAAAGGCTGTGTATTTGGAGGAGGATATCCACAGAGTTCAGACAAGGGTGTCAGATCTCCTGGGCTGGAGCTACAGGTGTTTGTGAAATGCCCAATATGGGTGCTGGAACTGAAGCTGGGTCTCTGGCAAAGCAGCAAGCACTCTAGTCCCCAAAATAATTCAATTAAAAATCTTTTACTGCCAGGCATTGTGGTACATACCTTTAATTCTAGCATTTGAGAGGCAGAGGCAGGCAGATCTCTGAGTTCAAGGCCATTCTGGTCTACAGAGCAAGTTCCAGGACAGCCAGGGCTACACAGAGAAACCTTGTTTGAAAAATCAGAAAAACAAAAGAAAAACAAAAACAAACATCAAAACCCTACTGAAAACATAAGGGTCACCTAATAAATCAGTCAGAGAACTGGGCTCAAATCTGCCTTTCTGGCCATAAAAGAGTACAAACTTCAGTGGCTTTAAGTAAAAGGTCCCAACCAACCAACAAAGCTACTTAAACTTGGCATTTAAACTATTCCCCACTGCTTTACACACTATTCACATAACGAAACACAAGCGTTCTGGTTTCCAAGAACACAGCCGCCCGCCTGAGATCTGCACTCAGGAGAGAGGGTCGCGCCCTCCCCAGCAGGGGGACAGCAGACACCCTCCCTCCCAGGGGAGACAGAAGCCTCCTAACCACTGCCTATTTTTAGTCTACTTTTCAATATTCTATTTTTACATGTGTTAAAAGGGTATGAATTTCCTTTGGCAGTGACAACTGGAGGATAATCTATTAATTTAATATGGCAAAAGAATGATGAAAATGTATGAATGATTAGCACTTCCAGTCATGGAACCAGTAGACTGCTAACCCTTAAAATAAGAGCCCAGGAAGACAAAGCACTAACAAGATCCCGATGCTGCATCTGAAATTGAAACCATGTCAGGAGAAAGTATGCTGTCTGCCTGAGGTCAATATCAAAATAATAAAGGCAAATACTGGGCCAGGAAAGTGAGGGAATCCAGGTGAGCTGGCTGCTGGCTACTGTCATACTCTAATAATAACGATAAATTAGCCAGGTGGGTGGAACAAGGAAAGTATGTGATTTTTAAAATGTTTTAGAAATTAGAATGAAGTTTGGTCTTGAGATTCTTTTTTTATTTATTTTTAACTTCAAGAAAATGACAGCCTGCATTTTACTATCATGAAAACTAGGATCGTGAGCGACAGCCTGGTCCTCCCCATCCTTGTAGTGACATGATGCACTATTTCTCAGCAACAAGTGTGTAAACTTCTGTGTCCCGTGCTCCAGCACAAAGACACCTGGCAATGAGAGGTGCCTGCTCAGGTGATGTCTGCCTAAGTCGCCCATGCAGGATGCAGTCACGGCTGCTGGGCTGCACAGCTGCAACCCCAGCCCTACAGAGACAGAGCCAAGAGATTCGGCGCAAGCTTGAGGCCAGCTTGGTCTACTGAGGTCCAGGCCGGCTAGGGTTACACAAATAAAATAACAAAGCAACACAACTCAAATGACATAAAACATAACTACACAACAAATACTATAAAGTAGTATATAATTTAACTGAATCTTCTGAAGGTATTTAAAGTCTTAAAAATCAGTAATCCTGTCAAATCAAGGACTCACATGACCATTCAATAAGGTTTTTAGATATCAGAACCAGTGATTGATGCATGTGGCTAATTAAGAGAAACACAGCACACATACACACACGTACGCACTGATTATAGAATTTTTTTAAATTTTATTGATTCTTTGTGGATTCGCATCAAGCCTGATTATAGAATTTTTATTTATTTGGGCTTCTTTTTTTCTTTTTTCATTGTTTTTATTGAGCTATACATTTTTCTCTGCTCCAGTCCCTTTTACCCACTCCCCTCTCCTGTGACCCCCATGCTCCCAATTTACTCAGGAGATCTTGTCTTTTTGTCTTTCCTATGTAGATCCACGTGTGTCTCTCTTGGGGTCCTCTTTTTTGTCTAGATTCTCTGGGGTTGTGGACTGTAGGTTGATTTTTCTTTGCTTTATGTCTAAAAGGAACTTATGAGTGAGTACTTATGTTTGTCTTTCTGGGTCTGGGTTACCTCACTCAATATGGATTTTCCTAGATCCATCATTTGCCTGCAAATTTCAAGATGTCCTTTTTACCACTGGGTAGTACTCCATTGTGTAAATGTACCACATTTTCTTCGGTCATTCTTTAGTTGAGGGGCATCTAGGTTGTTTCCAGGTTCTGGCTTTTACAAATAATGCCACTGTGAAAATAGTTGAGCACATGTCCTTGTGGTATGATTGAGCATCCTTTGGGTATATACCAACAACGGTACTGCTGGGTCTTGAGGTAGGTAGATTGTTTCCTAATTTTCTGAGAAATTGCCATACTGATTTCCAAAGCAGATGTCCAAGTTTGCACTCCCACCCGCAATGGAGGAGCATTCTCCTTACCCCGCATCCTCTCCAGCATAAGCTGTCATCAGCGTTTCTGATCTTGGTCATTAGCTTTGGTGCCTGTTCTGGAACTTGCTCTGTTCAAACCAGGCTGGCTTTGAACTCACAGAGATCCACCTATCTCTGCCTCCCAAGGGCTGAGATTAAAGATGGGCACAGACACCACCTGGCTTCGATTATAGAGTTTTTTAAAATAAACTTCTATTTTATGTATATGAGTGTTTGCCTGTATGTGGGTATGTGTACCACACAGTGAGCTGGTGCCTGGCCAACAGGGAGAATCTTATCCCCTGGGGCTAGCATAACAAACATTTAGTGCTGGAAACTGAGCCCAAGTCCTCTGAAAAAGTAGCAAGTGCTCTTAACCACTGAGTCATCTCTCCTATACTCAAATATAGAATATTATGTTCTGAAATAATAAAATGACAACCAGGATTCTAGAATTAGATTTTGCCTACTCTAGCTACATTCACCATGATCCATTTCATCATACCAACTAATCTATGGTCTCTAAATCAGCACTGCACACACACACAAACACACATACACAAACATATACATACACACACACACACAAACATGCATACATACACACACATACATACACACACAAATGTACATACATACACAGACATGCACACACATACACACATACATACATACACAGACATAAACACACATACATACACACAAACATACATACATACACAGACATACACACACACAGACATACACACACACACAATTTCCTTAAGGGAAAAAAGTTGTGTAAACTACTCTCCAGATTTGAAGTCAGAAGTGAGATTATAAATCACCTTATTTATATTACCAATTAATGAGTATAAATGCAACTTTTAACAAGTTCCTTTATCTAAAAATAAAACTATAATAATTCAATACAAAATACTCTGGGCATGGAAGTACAAGCCTTTAATCCCAGCACCCAGGAGGCAGAGACAGTCAGATCTCTGTAACTTTCAAGCCAGCAGGGCTACAGTGTAAGGCCTTGTCATTAATTAAATAACTAAGAAATTAAATCAGCGCCTAGAATCTTGCAAAGTCAGCAAAATACCTTTACAATTTTATCTCTTCCCCCTTTTAAAAAAAAATCTCAGCAAGACATTTCATTTCCACGTCAGTCCTCCCTGTTGTTCTACCCCTCAGAAGCTTAGAAGGGACAATAATGGAAGATGAAGGCACAACGCCGCCCCAGGCCCACCGGCCCCGTGTTCACTCATCACCACGCGACCCCACCCAGCTCTGCTTGGACTCACAAAAGCTCTGCACAGAACGTGAGGAACAGGCCCTGTGAGCTTACACCACCTTCCTCTGCGTAAAAGGAGCTTAATACAGTTTTTAAGCTTTGAGCTGCTTCGCAGACAAGGGTTCTAGGCTGCCTCCTCTCCAGCCTCCCCCTCTTCCTCACAGGATCCCAAAGTCCGAGTTTCTTCATTCGTGGTTCTGGACAGAGTCTCCTTCCGTGTTTCCTCTTCTCTACCTGAATGTCCACAGTGAACCCCAGCAACTGCAGACAGAGTATGACTTCCAGGCTGAAGTCACAGCAGACAGGGAGAGAAACTGCCTCTGCCCACAAGAATCCCGAAACCATCAATACCCAGTTTTCCTACTATGAAATAATCCAACTTTTTCCGGAAAAATAAAGGCTTACCATTGACTTCTTACTGAAGTCTACTCACTATCAAACAGCATAAGGCAAATCATTAATAACTGCTGGGGGCGGGGCTGAGCGTACAGCTCAGTAGGAGAGCCTATGCCTGGCATGAACAAGAGATCCTAACTTCAATCCCTCATACAGCAAAACAAATAAAAAAATATTAAGAAAGAACTTAAAACAACTTCTACACTCCCCTTTTCATGAAAATATTCCTTTATAGGATCGATTTACTTTTATATTATTAATATGCTTAAAATATAACGCTGTGTATATCATATAAAAGATACACTGAGAAGAGGGGCTGGAGAGAGGGCTCGGTGGTTCCCAGCTCATGTGCTCTTGCAGGGATGGGAGCTCAGTTCCCAGGGGATAGTGGGCAGCTCACAACTGCCTGTGACTCGAGCTCCAGATGATGCAATGCCCTCTTCTGGCCACTGTGGGCATCTGCACTCATGTGCACATAACCACGCCTCCCAACACACACATATATAACTAAAAACAAAGAAGATATGCTGAAGATTAATACAAATACAACAAATTCTAATAAAAAGGTACTTACTGTATCCCAAAATCTAGAGCCGACGGCTGAAAATGTAAACCTTTCCCAGTGAACAGTTTCTCTGAGAAGCTGAAAGACAGGAAAAAAGGAGAGGTATTGATGCGGATTTTCAAATCTGGATGTTGCAGCTGTTTATCTAGGCCATTGACTTTAAATTCAAGAGATATAATTTTACTCCTTTACAGATAATATACCGTTTATCAAGTGTATAGATCTCATCAGCATGAGGACGACATAAACGGGGCCCCAGCTAATGACTGCTAGGTTTCTTTCTACACGCAATCAGGTAAAAGGCCTCTCTTCATACACCCAGAATAAAGAAAAGCATTTATGTAATGCAGGTTTAAAGAAACTTTGGTACCTAAATCTGTTAGACTAAAGGTCAGTAGGAAAAGGCCAGTGTGTCACAGCCAGGCCAACTCCTGAAGGCAGACATAATCTCCAGCCACGTCTGGATTTCATTTGTTTGTTTTTGTTTGTTTTGAGATGAAGAATCAACTCGGTAGCCCAGGCTAGGCAGGGAACTCACTATGCAGCCCAGGCTGGTCTCAACTCATGGAAATCTCTTCCTGAGTGCTGGGATTATAGATAAGAGCCATCGTTCACAGTATATATTTTTAAGAATAAGAATCACATAAACACATTTTTAACACTTGTTGCTCATTACTGTGATCTCATTTCCCTTAAAGGTCACAGGCCGGAGGGAGGCTCAGAAGTTAAGGGCATTTGCTGCTCTTACAGAGGACCCAGGTTCAGTTCCCAGCACCTACAGAGTGACTCACAACCACCTTTAACTCCAGTTCTAAGGGATCTATCTGACTGTCCTTTTGACTGACTCCTTAGGGCACCAGGCACACACATGCTATACATATATGCATACATACAAGCAAAACACTTATATAAATAAAATAAATATTTTTAAAAATGAATGGTCATATATCATTTTAATTCAGTAGAAAAACATACCAAACACATGTAAATGAAAAAATGATAAAGATATAACAAAGTACATAAACATCTAGATAGATTAATTAGATAGACAGACATATGGCAATTTGAAAGTTACGTAACTCGGAGATGTGTAACTGGGGAAGCCCCTTAAGTGAGCATGCTTTATTTAGAGACTCAGAATAGCTTTCCATAACAGAATCTTGCCATTTTTCCTCCCCTGCCCTCAACCCACCCCCCACCGAAAGTCCCACGAAAGCCAGTCCGGCCTCAGTCATTTGGACCGTAAGTCTTCCACTAGTATGTTTTCTGACCTTTAGATCTTTCCTGAATGCACAATCTATCGAGGGGTCAGAGAACCATCCTCACAATTCCAGTCTTTCTTCCATCCCTCTGATCCATCAAATGCCCTTCCTCTAACCCTTCCTGAGTCTATGTCCACAGCAGCCGCACTAACAATTAAAGAGACTGGTCTCATTTCCTAACTCTCGTCACCATTTCCACCCACTGGAGAACGGACTCCTCCAGACCCCCAAAGTCCAGCATTAATGCTCTGTCTTGCTTATAAAGACCATGAGCTGTCTCCGGAACAGCAGAGAAAATCTCAGAGGTCCATTGTGGGTACCTAACTCTCCACCAAGCTGGTCAAGGCTTGGCATTCCAGGAGAAAGACAAGCAGCCTTGGAGAAGCTACAGAAACACTGCATTAATAATGAGCAACACCAAATGACAGCAGTCCTTCTGTCCAGGGCACTGAGAAGGGAGCTGAGCATGAGGTTTGGTACACGGTTTCCAGTGGACATGTGAAGCCTGGGGGATTTCATCAACTCACAAAGTCACAAAGCACAAAGAGCCAGAGCTAGCACCCTAACTCAGATCTGTGGCAGCTGGAATGAAGGACACTATCAATTCAGGCACCAACCTGCAGAGGACCCACTGGGCCCAGCCTGTTGGATGACAGTCTGGGCTGTAGAGGTCTAATAAGCCTGGTACCACACTGGTGGCCATTGTCTTCCTGTGCTTAATTTGTCAGAGCCTGCCTTGTTATCTAAAAGGTCAGTGGACAGCAAGATTTAGCTTACAGTTGTTGTGAAGACAGAATGAGGAGATAAGGCCTTCGCTTCAAGCTTGAACGTGGTTTATGTAATAACCATGAGATCGTGTTACAAAGAGGATGACATTCATCTCACCAAAACAGCAAGGAAGACAAATGGAAGGCAACTGGGCCGTGTCTGCGCTGCCTCTGGGCTGAGAGGTCCCGTGGAGTGGCAGTGCTGTCTATGAATAGAACTAATCAAACACAGACCTGGGCTGTCTCCCACATCACAGGTCTGCAAACCCACAGTCAGAAACTTCATGCACATAACAAAACCCAGGCAGCGGTGTGGAGCCTTGTCCACAGCCTATGGATCGGCAGCATGGGGGAAACAACCAGGGCCCGTGGCTTGGCACCTCCAGTGGGGAAGAGACTTGGAAGCCGTGGTCTTGGTCTACAGGCTCCGGTAAGACAGAAAATGTTGGAACTGAACGAGATGAGAGGACTATGGCCAGGATCTGCTGCATAGCTGACCACCGATGGCTGGTGGGGAAAGTTCCACACTTCTAGGAGTCACAGAAATCCTTTGTGTTCATTACTGTGGTGCAAAAATTAAGGGGGAAGGTGGCTGGCTTTCCAACGGTTGGTAAGTCGCTAGTGGCCATGATTTAGTCACATGTGGACATCAAAACTTATCCTCAAATTATCAGTGCTAAGAACTTAATGCTATGTTTGAAATGCCAAAGTCATTTCCAAACCAACACCTTCAGAGAGAGAACTTAGAGACTCTGGGAAATGAACTTCTCACCTTCTCACCTCCATTCTTCCACCAGCCAGCATTAGCATCACACATTTCACCCTTAATAAGACAAACCATTATCCAGGCATGTCAAATCTCACCTGGCCTCTGTTACTGCAGGAGAGTCCTATATGGCGTAAAGTAAACATATGCATCTTGTAAGAGCCAATTGTAAACGCAGGCTGTGTGTGTGTTTTACACTCTTACCCTGTATCCATTAAAAGAGAACAATACAGGACGAGCTGTTCTGCTTCTGGGACAGAGCTAGGGATGGACCATGGAGGTGCGATGCCCCCAAGAGCATGCACTCTTATCTATGCACCCTCTACCCCTCACACTCTTAGTCTTTCCTGGAAGATGGTGGTTGAGACTGAACCCAGAACCTCGTGCAGGCTAACGGCATTGCCTTGCTTCTATAAGTCCTTACTTTAAAGATGCCCACACTCTGTGGAGCGCTGAGCCTTTCAGCAGCTGGACACAGCTGGAAGGCATCCCACAGTTTTAAGGTCTGTCTTTGTCAATATGACCCAAATCAAGGCATCCCACACTTTTTTTTAAAAAGGCATATTTCTGTCTAAATGATTCAAATTCCTCTGTCTTTCTCTTTTTCCTAAACTTTGGCAATATTTTTCTCTATACACATAAAATTAAGCCAAATAAAACAAAATTAAATTTAAAATAAGCTTGAAAAGATGACTAGTCCAAGAGAAAAGACATTTGATCAGACATAAGATAGCCTGAGCCGGATGCAGCTGTAACAGCTTCCTATGGTACAGAACTCAGTTCCCTCTTCTGCAGAATGGGTGGACTGTGCTGGATGCAGCTGACATTCTTAGAGCTATCTGAACACCTAGATTCCTTACTCCAATTTGATCTAGGTGCTGATGTCATATGCACCATTGAAAAACAACAGCTTAGACAAGGGCATGAATTAACCATAACCAGCTGTCCTGACTGCTCAGAGAGCTGGTCATCTCCCCTTTCCAGAGTGAAGCCAGTGACCCCACCCCGGCAGCTCTAGAGCAGGTGCTCAGCCTAAGAAATATGCCCTCCTCGGGACATATCCCGAGTGTGGGAGTATGCTAACCAACAAACCACAAGGCTCTCCTACTGAGAATGAGAACCTTCTTGGGGGGAAAAAACAATGAAACAAACAAAAAAAAGCCAAGGTTTCTTTTCCCTTTTAACTGTGGTGGAATCCCAGACCGATGTGTGCCGGCTAAGTTCAGAGAACAGGTGAAACGAACACAGTCAGCAGCTACCACGGCTGGACACGGGGTGGAGACCATACCCAGAAGGCCGACTGTCAGCAGAGATGTAAAAGTTGAGGAGAGAGGAAGCAGGGAGAGGAAAGCAGGGGCCGGCGGAGCAGAAGCAGCCCCCCACCAGCCTCATGGTGGCTCACAGAACCCACAGGGGTGCTGGCCAGGCCCACGGCGTGCTGCCCTGCTCCAGCAGATGAAGTCATCTGTGTTCTTCCTGCTAAAGTCTGGCCACTCTCTTGAGATGGAGGCCCTGCTGCAGGAGACGGCCTGCTCGACATCTCCACTCAACAGAAGGAGAAGCAGGGATGGCACCTAACTGTTCTCCACACTCCTTAGACGTCTTTTCCATCAGTGGCGCTCAGAACCTTACCATCTACCGAGCTGGCTGCCCTTTAATAAACTGTTCCAACACCTAGACAGCAAGCAGGGTTTTTTTTCAAAATTAAAAATTTTAGAACAGCTTAAAGCCAAGACAATGGCTTTGGCCAATGAGTGAGAACAGGAGGAGAACTAAACAAAGAAAGGGTCCATTACATCAAAAGGGGGAACAAATTACTCCTGAGAAACCAATGTTCCTGTCTACATTCTGGTGTCCAGAGAAGACACTTTACATTAAAGACCTACTTACTAGACTGTTCTCATTGCTCCCAACAACACACTATGGCAGTAACAGAAATGCTTCGAGACCTGTGGCCTCTGTGAGGGTAAGGAGCCCTGCATCAGTATCTTTGCATCCCTTCTTCTCAGTGGTGTGTACCCCAACGAGATACCCATCCCCTGAGCAAGAAGCAGGTGCCTCTAGGACTCGGTCCCCGTTCTCAGAGGCCTTAGAGAACTTAGTACTTGCACAGTGTGCATTGTACCACAGCTCAATCCCTGCAGAGACAGAAAATGCCCGGTTGGGGCAGGCCTTACTGACTAGCCCACAGCTGAATGGCTAACTCAGAACAAAGCCTCCCTCGGGCTCTCAACACTGACAATGACTGGAAACTCACAGGATCCAAGAGCAAGGCCTTCTGAGGTGCCAGATGCTAGACCACCCTTTATCTTATCACAGGTTATTATAAGGACTCTGGGTGGGAACTCGGTATCTGCTACACTTGGGATCAGAACCTCCAGAATGCCTTATGTTAAAGTCTTCATCCACAGCGTGCTGCTTCTGAGTGCTGCTAGAATCTCTACATGAAACCTAGTGGAGGTGTTCAGTCATTCAGAATGTGTCCTTGAAGGCAGTAGTCCTCTACGGATCAAGACCTGAAGTGAACAGTTTGCTCTCTATGTGTTCCCCAGCAGGTCCAGCACCTCCACCACAGACAGAAAAGCCATTATCCCACCGGGTCATTGGCAGGACCCTCTAAACCCACAAGCCAACAGAAAGTTATCAAGTGTTCATTTCCTCAGGTAGCAGGAAGTCAACTAGCACCATGCCAACTTCATACACG
Organism: Chionomys nivalis; assembly: GCF_950005125.1. NCBI lineage: Eukaryota > Metazoa > Chordata > Mammalia > Rodentia > Cricetidae > Chionomys > Chionomys nivalis. Next base: position 2,905,460 of record NC_080109.1, on the reverse strand, counting down.
AGGAGATGAGTGGAGGGCTTACACAACCTGCCAAAGCCTTCCTGCTCCAGCTGTGAACACACGGGACAGGGTGGGAGTCCCCGTCCTCGTTACCACGCAGCTCTCAGCTCTCCTGCTAACGGCACTAGCGATCTATAAGCCACGGAGTCAAGGGCTGAGCTTCCTTAATCTTGCTGCTGGCTGCCACCTCTGGAGCAGCCCTCCCTGGGTTTCTAGGAAACTGTTTCTGCATGCTGTCCGTCCTTGACAGCTGTACCATCTGTCTATCCCCTCGTTCTCTGTGCTTCTCTGCACAGGACTGTTTCTGAGGCTCTTCCTCCTGCTTCTCTCACTCTGACCAAGGGTTCCTGCCCACCTACTAGGTCTGCCGTCTCTAAGGCATTTGTTATCTGGTGGCTATTCAATACCTACCTGACCACATATGTAGATTCCCCACTCTACAGCTTCTGAACTTGGAACTGAGCTCTTACCAGTTTTACTAGCTCCCCCTGTGGGTAGGATACGGTCACATGACAAGATGTGACCAGGGCATCAGGCACTGGAGTGGCAAGGAAGGAGGGAGGGGGAGGCAAATGGGGCAGGGAGGGGCAGGGAGGGGAGGGGAGGAGGAGGGAAGATGGAAGCCAGAGTTTCCTGTGGGCAACCACAGCAACAATAGTGTAACTGTGTTAGTGGCAAGGGTGGCAGTATCCCTAGCAGGTTTTGTGGTGGTCATTCTAGCTGCCAAGATTCCCTGTCGCCAGTATCTTCAATAATTCTTTTTTCTTTTCCACTTGACTCAGCCAGCAGTAGTTTCAATAGTTTCTGTGGTTTAACTTATTCATTCCCCAAGCTTGTGTATGTGACCTAGACTCCTCTGAAGCTCCCGGCTTGACGCCGCTCCACCTATACCAGAACCACCTCTTGGAGAGACAGTTGCCAGCCCCTCCAGGTGGAATCTAAGACAGCAGTTGGCTTGGTCTGTGAGATTCCCAGCTTGCAGAGCTGCTTGCCTTGTGCCCCCACTCCTGATGCCGGCTTTATCAGCACAGCAGGGGCTCTAAGGAGTCTCCAGGGATGTCACACTTTCATACCATTGAGTTTCTTGTTCTCCATTCCCACTATCAGGCTTTATTTTCAAAAAGCTCTCCATTTGCAATTCAAAAAACTTCAAAATAAGCCATTGCATTCACACATTAGTCGCAACGCATTTTACATGCTGCAAAGAACTCTTGTGGCCACATGGGCTGTAAAAATATGTCAAAGAAAAGACCAGCAATTAAGTGCGTATTTCCCTGGTTCCTGCGCCAGCTTTCTCCTTTCTTCAGCGTAAGTACAACTCCTTCGTGGTTCAAAGACCGACATCTTTCCCAGACTCCAGAGATATGTGATATCATAATAGGCAAAATAAAAAATCTGTTTTGCCTTTTCATTTTAGTTCCGGGACAGCAAGGTAGCACCAAACGTAATTTAATCTTAGATGTCTGCAGCAGTCATCTTAATTCAGACAGAAACAAAGGTAGCAGGGAGACAAGCAATGATCCATGAACTAGAGTGGGCATGCTCACTTCCCAGTGTTTTTATAAATGCTGGCATCGACAGTTCCTTGGAGGTGTGAAGTTCCCCAAAGACGAATGCATTAAGGACGCAGTCTGCAGCCTGTGGCTCAGCTGGAAAATGGCAGAACCTTAAGAGGCAGGTAAGGCCCAATAGGATTCAGGAAAGTGGAGGCATGGCCCTGAAGAGGTTGAGACTCTGGCTCCTCCTCCTCCTCCTCTCCAGAGCCTGCCTCCCTCCCCCCTTCCAAGAATGCCCAGAGGTGAAAGGTTTTATAGCTGTATCACCATACTGACTTCCCACAGACCCCTAACCAGGGAGGCCAACCCACCACAGAATGGAACTTCTAAAACATAAGCCAAAATAAACCTTTCTCCCTATAGGCTGATTGTTGTAGGTATTTATCACCCTGATGAAAAACTAATAGTGAACTAGCCTCTTTTTAAAAGATTCTGTAAAAGCTCTTGATGATTCTAGCTGAACTTGCTTTTATCAGAATACAGGAACAGCAGGCTAGTGATGTTCATTTCTCCTACCTGCATTAGGATCTTACCATAGCAAAGGCAGAGAGTTTCAAGACTACAGAGACAAAGAAGACAGGCTGTCTCACTATTGTGGATACTGTGTGATGGGTGTCACATACAATCCAGAGTGAAGTCCAGGCCCTAATTATCTGGAGTGTGCACAGGATGAAATGATCACCTGCTATGAGGAAGCTTTAGAAAAGCACTTTGGGGGGCTGGAGAGATGGCTCAGCGGTTAAGAGCACTGACTGCTTCTCCAGAGGTCCTGAGTTCAGTTCCCAGTACCCATATGGTAGCTCACAACTGTCTTTAATTCCAGTTCCAGAAGATCTGACACTTTAAGACCAATGCACATAAAATAAAGTTAAATTGTTTTAAAGAAAGAAAAAAAAAAAAGAAAACCACTCTGGAAGGGGAGCCACCTGAGAAAGGTCTGGAGATCTAAGAGGTTTCAAACAAAGGGAAAACTCAAGACAAAGAAAAAATGGTTAATGACAAAAACTGAAACAAAGTTTCTTTGTTTCCCAATAGAAGAAAATAACCCTTTAACTTTACTTTCCACAGAGATGTTTCAACTGAAATACACTTCATTGATTTATCTTTAATCTCAACACAAAGGCCCAGGGATGGCTCAGCCTCAAGGTTCTTCCCAGCAAGCCTGACAACCCAAGTCTGATTCCAAGAACCCACACTACAGGAGGAGAGAGCTGACCACTGTACGCTGTCCTCTGACCTCAGCGAAAATGTGCATACATATGCTCCACACAAACACACCCATGACACATACCGTACAAATGTAAAATAAAACAAAATAAACTTTAAAAAGTTCCAGCGTGAGAAAATTACCAAGACAATGTTTAGACGATACACAGAATGTCAGTGACACTGCCTGGGAAGTCTGGTGAGTTTTCCTGAGCTTTAGCTGCTTCCTAGGGCTGCTTGCCATAGTGACACAGCCACATGGCTTTACAGCAGCCATGAGAACTGAGATAATACTCACACATGGCTCACTGCTTCAATCTGCCTACTTTTATTTCTATGAATATTTGCACAATATGGTGTCATTCAAGACGTTCAACTCCTTTCTGTTGAAAGAAATGCATATATTTTTTCTGAAAGTAATGTTTGAAAGAGCAATGAAGGCATGTGGTTCCACATGTGGCTGGGTGGCCTTACGATTAAACCGCAAAACCAACAAATAGCTGAACAAACAAACAGAAACACAGCAGAACCCCTAGACAGCAATTCTGAGCGGTCTGCCGAAACACCCATCGCATGGCTGGCCACAGAACATGACTTATCGCCAGGCTCACGCCTATGTAATAATCCTGCTGTCAGAATGGCTTAAAGGCAATTTTTTTCGCATCTAAACCCCAAAGAAAAACCAGTCTAGTATATTCCCAGAAGAAAAAAGTGTTCCTTAGTATAAGACAGCGGTGAGAGGAGGCGAGTCCAGCCATGTGCTGTGTCAAAGCGATGCTCTCCTGACCGGACAATGGTAACATTTCTGTTTCCATGCCAGGCTCTGTGGTAGATTGTTCTCTGGGCCCCCAACACCACCCAGGCCCTCCTTTTTCCACATAATGGGGTCTTAGCTGGGCACACATCCAAGGCCCCTCTGAATGTGGGTACAGCCGGTGATGTAAGATCTAGCAAGCAGGCTGGAAGCTCAAGCTTCCAGGAAAGCTATGGCCCCTAGCCTGTGCTCTCCTCCACCTCTGCAAAGTCGGATCCTGGGTATCAGAGAAGGGAGAGGACCAGTGTCTGCATGCACTGGGGTCCTTGAGACCTGGAGCAGCAACTGCATGGCTCTGCCTCTCACGGCAGATGTGACCAAGATGCTTAATTATAGTTGAGCCAGCAGTCACTGCTCAGAGGCTAGTCCTGTGCACACGCCCATTACAGCATCTGCCTGCAGCCACAAAGATGTGACCGTGCCAGATTTTCGTGGTGTCCAGGCCCTGAGTTTAGTTACAGTAACACAAACATAGCCCTAACCTATTAGGAAACCAAATGCCTAAGAAGAAAAGATGGTTTCTACCGCCTTTCACTGGAAAAGGGCACTGACTATGACTGTGGCCCTTGGTAGCTTTAGTCAAGGGCTGCTGTCAATAAAAATGCCTGCATAGGGCTGGTTGAGAATCAGTGCTCTGCCTCACTGCCAGCCTCGAGACACTGCGGGGAGCCAGAGGCAGAGCCACTCCTGACTGACAAGTTCCACCAGAGGCAGAAGAGCTGGGTGATGTCCCCATCTGACTTCCAAGAATCACAGTCCCAGAAGGGAACCTTGAAGTGGTTTGAATGTGAGTGGCCCCAGAGACATATTTGAATATTTGGTTCTTGGATAGTGAAACTGCTGGGGGGGGGGGGATTAGGAAGTGTGGTCTGTTTTTTTTGTTTGTTTGTTTTTTGTGTTTTGTTTGTTTGTTTGTTTTTTGAGACGGGGTTTCTCTGTAGCTTTGGAGCCTGTCCTGGAACTCGCTCTGTAGACCAGGCTGGCCTTGAGCACACAGGAATCCACCTGCCTCCCAAGAGCTGAAATTAAAGGCATGTGCCACCACCGCCAGGCTAGGAAGTGTGGTCTTGTTGGGGGGGGGGGGGTGTCACTGGCTGTGGGTCAATCCCAGTAAGTGTGTGCATGTGCACGCATGCTCGCTTGCTTGCTCTTGCGCGCTCTCTCTCTCTCTCTCTCTCTCTCTCTCTCTCTCTCTCTCTCTCTCTCTCTCCCCCACTTCCCCTCCCTCCTTCTCTCCCCCTTCCTCCGCCCCCCCCCCCCCACTCCCTGCTGGTAAACTCTCTCTCAGCCATGGCTCCAGTGCCCTGCCGGTCTACCGTCTGGCTTCCTGGTGTGGTGGCCGTGCTCTCATCTTCTAAAACTAAGTAAGGCCCCAAAACTCTTTCTTCTGTAAGCTGTCTTGGTCGTGGTGTTTCTTCACAACAGAAAGTAAATAGAGTATCTCATCAATAAGAGCCCAAATGAACTAACTTTTCAAAGACTGCTCCTAACCTCTCGTTATTGGCACACAGTACCTCCATCACCCGGGGCAGCTGACAGGAAACAGTTGAACTCCTGTTCTTCTTGAGTTGTTCCACACAGGGACCCTGCAAGCTCTCGTAAAAGCCTATAAAACTGTGTTTTGCTTCCTCAGCAATACTGGGAGAAAGGTATACATGAGACACACCACGGTAGGAAAAGAAAGAACTAAATTCCCAGGGCAACAGTATCACTGGATTCTAGGCAGAGACCTCGGGGTTAATTAGAAAGATACAGAGTGAGGGTCTTTGACCAGACCTTCAGAAACCTCTACTGGCAAAGTAAGACCTGCGAACCCACGGAAGGACGGAATGAAGATGCCGCAAAGAGCTCGGCCAGTGGCCAGGTGGGATGTAGGCCCTTACCTGGAAAGAAAAGGGAAGAAGCAGCAGAAAAGAGAACAGAAGATGGACAAATCAGGGAGAGCTACAAAGGTCTGGTCCAGAATCCCATTTACTACAAGCAGAGTAAGGGAAGACCGCAAGATCCTGCCAACTGGATTCCAGAGAACTGACAGCCACAAGCTGCACTCCACAGGGACCCAGAACAGTAGCTGGGGCCTCCCTTTCAATTCAGCCAGGGAGTTTAATTGTTCTTAACTATACAGATGCCACTCATATGCAAATCCTGCACCCAGAGCTTTCCTTTTAAATTGTAATTTTCCTTTCAGAGCCCTGAGTGCTGAAGTGTAATTGCTGAGGCTGTAAAAGAAAGAAGGGCCCTGCTGCTCCCCAGGCCTAGGAGCCAGGGCCTATTTGCTCAGGCCCCTCCTAGGTCTGCCGGCCTCTCACAGCAGGTCAGCCCCATCCTGCTCCAGGGACTCCAACCAGCCCACCTCAGGCCTCTAACCACGTCCCCCTCCCTCCAGCACTCCCAGCCCCAAACACCCAGACAAAGAGCAGCAAGCATCCTGCAAGGAGCCACAAAGGCAACCAGGCAGCTGCAGAAAGCAAGCAAGCAGCCGGGGATGTGATCTGACCACCCCCCTCCCTACCCCCATCCCCCCCACCTCACCCCCGCTCAGTCAATGGCCATCAAGTCCAGAGTAAGGCTCTCCACCAAGGTAGAAGATTACAATACCAGCTAACAATGGGGAGTCGAGGGGAGCTAGTGTGAGGAAGGGAAAAACCACCCTGTACAACTTGGTAACAATTAAAAAAATAAAAAACCAGGAGAGAAACTGAGAAGGCAGGTGCCAGACACTCGGCCAAGCCCTGATCTGTGGAGCATTTGAGACATTTCCCTTTCCTTAGATTTCCTAAAAACTGGGAAGGGCGTCTGTGTCCAGAACTTAGAACATTCAGGATGGCGTGGTTTTGAGCAGTTCGAAGGCGGTAGAAAGGTAAAGACTTCCTGAGCACAGCCTGGAGTTGTTCCGCCTGCAGATCCTCTGTCATGAGGGTCTGTGCCAAAGCACTCGGTTCTGTTAGTTCACTGCACAGGGCCTAATTCCTGCTCTCACCCTGGTGTTCTCTTCTCTGGCTCCTGTCTGCCCCTTCTCTGTCCCTGTGACCCAGGCCCGGTCCTCTCAACCTTACCACCTCAAGTCTACTGAAACTTTTTTTTTAAATGTCAGGAACAGGTTTGTGATATGGTAAAGCACTTGCCTAGCATGTGCAAGGCCTGGGTTACACGCACGCATGCACGCACGCACGCTCTTACCATGACAAAACTGGGATGCGTTAGATGATTACAAAAGCTGCAGCTCTGAGACGCACTGAGAAGGATCTCAAGTTTGAGTGACAGGTAAGTCTAGACTGAAGAGGACAGGGTGGCAAACCTTTGGTTTGGGGCTTTCAGAAAGCAGCACCCAAGGATGGCCCTGGCTCTCAAATCCAGCTGATGTAGGTTCTTTGGCTGTGGAGGAACCTCCTTGGTTCATTAACATGGGAACCCCCATCACCAAAGTCACCATGAGTCAGTGCCTTCCGGGCACCTTCATGCCCAAGGCAGAAGGCAGCAGACAAGGAGTAATCACAGTGAACGCAGACTATACAGACTAAAGAACAGCACAGTTCCTGGGTGGACAGGATGGGCCCATGACAGGAAACTCCAATGGCCTTTGATGAGGCTTTCGCCTAGCACTGGATGAAGACTGAGATAATTTTTGTTGGGGTTGGTCTCCCGTTGAATGTACTGTCAGCTGAGCCAGTGAGTGACCTACACACCCTTCGTGAGCCTCCTCAGCCAGCTGGAGAGGCGACCGTACATTTTACCCAGGTGGGAAATGGGCACACACTGTGGTCATCACTGTGCATTTTACCCAGGTGGGGAATGGGCACACACTGTGGTCATCACTGTGCATTTTACCCAGGTGGGGAATGGGCACATACTGTGGTCATCACTGTGCATTTTACCCAGGTGGGGAATGGGCACACACTGTGGTCATCACTGTGCATTTTACCCAGGTGGGGAATGGGCACACATCATGGTCATCACTGTGCATTTTACCCAGGTGGGGAATGGGCACACACTGTGGTCATCACTGTACATTTTACCCAGGTGGGCACACATCGTGGTCATCACTGTACATACTCTTCCTCAACTCGTTTTGCACTATTGAACTCTGTAGGCTAAAAGTCACATCCCTCTTTATTCTTGGGGTACATGAATGTGAATAGTTAAACACAGGTGAGCTGAGAGGAGGCCCGGTTCAGAAGTCCACAGGCTCATTCTGCAGACATGCATCCCATTCCCAAACCCGATCCTCTCAGAAGCTACAGGGCTGAGATCTGAGCAACAAAGTCCTTCTGCCTCAAGACCCTACCCCAGGTTCCTAGGATAGCTGAACTCCCATATTTAAGCAACTGAGAAGGTCCCAGTTTAGGGTTAGGTATTTGGACCCAGTAGCTACAATGTAAGTCATTAAACTGGGACTAAAAGCTAGCAAAACAGGGACTGTATACTATTAAAATTAGCAGTGACCTCACAAAAACAAATGCTTTCTGAGAAATGTGTTTTTCCAAAAGCCCCAAGATGATCTGTGTTTTCACTAAAGGGAAAAAGGAAAGAAAAGAAAGAGCACTGAGAAGGTACAACAGGGCTGGAGAGATGGGTCAGTGGTTAGGGGTGCTTACCACTCTTCCAGGGCACCAGAGTCAGTTCCCAGAACCAAACGACACAGGGCAGTTCCCAGCATTCTGAAACACCAGCCCCAGGAGATCGGATACCCTCTTCTGACCTCCTTGGGAACCAGTACACGCCCAGTGCATGCACACACACACACATTAAAAGTAAAACATTGAGAAAAAAATTAAGTGGAAATGGAATTGAAGGGTAACAAAGCACTTTCGTGGCATGCACGAGGGCCTGGGTTTGATTTCCAGCATGGCAAAAGATGTATTTTAAGTACGACTGTAATACACAAACACACACACACACACACACACGCCAGAAGGTTCTTTAAGGAGGAGGAAACTATAAATAGATGGTAGTAGTGCCTACGCAACCCTAAAAACATGCTTAAAAATCAAATGCAAAACACTGGATTGCACTGTCTATGGCATGTGAATTCTCCCCACTAAAGTGTTAAGATAAAAGAAGAAAGAGAACAGTAAGTACGCTTGCCAGCCTCCCACCTCAATCATTCTATCTCTGGTGTGGGAAAGGACAGCCACTCTGGCAGATGCAGCTTCTCCCCATCAGCCAGCCTGGAGCTACAGACCCTGTATCTGTGTGCAGCTGAGGGCATCCCTCTCCTCCTGCACAGGATGAGAGCCACAGGCAGACGCTGCATCTGTGCATGGCTGAGAGCATCCCTCTCCTCCTGCACAGGATGAGAGCCACAGGCAGACGCTGCATCTGTGCATGGCTGAGGGCATCCCTCTCCTCCTGCACAGGATGAGAGCCACAGGCAGACGCTGCATCTGTGCATGGCTGAGGGCATCCCTCTCCTCCTGCACAGGATGAGACACACACAGACGCGTTTGATTAACGCCCTTCACACGCCTCACGATTGTGCGGCACTCTGAGCTGCAGCTAACTCCTGCCTATTATCCCAGTGCAAACTGCCCTGCCCCATCTGAGCGCCTGGAAGCTGCAGAGAACAGCCTTGTCCTTCAGGAGAGCCCCATATGACATCCACTCCTGCTGCAACAAGGGCTCCGTCACGAAGGGCTCATCAGTTTCGAGCACACAGGCCCAACTAAAACAGGACACAGGTGGTGTCTTTTGTGATCTGTTAGCATGTACTCTTAATCCTGAGATCTGCCTGGGGAGAGAAAAAAACAGTCCAACAATTTTGAGCCACATTTGAAGCAAGCTTTACTTAAGCACTGGCCAGGATGGACTTTGGTAGAATCCCTCTCTGGCATTTCCCAGCTGAGTGGCGTGGAGACACATGTATCAGGGGCTTTTATGGACAAAGCCATTCCCCACTTTACTTCCCCATGAGGCTTTGATGTCATTTTTCAAGAACTACAGCTCCCAGAATCCCAGGAAGTTACCTGGTCCTTAGGCAGCTGGGGCTTACAGGTTAATTTTGGATATTACCGCACCTTTAAAGCCATCAGAGAAAATGAAGAGAGGGGAAGAAAGGAGGAAGTTGGGGAAGCCAAAGGACAGAACCGGAACTCACACCAAGGCCTGGGATCCGGGAACTAGCTCGCCTCCAGAGCTCAGCCGACCCTACCACTACTCAGTTAGTTACTCTGGCCTCACTAGTATCCAAACGACACCTGAATGGCTCAAGAAGCAGTTCCTTTGCTTACAAGACTTCCACTGTATTTCTCCCTAGTCAAAAGAGATAAGGAAATGCACTAATACGTTATAATAAACCAGTATGTTTATTTAATGAAATATATGACAAACACTGGACTTTTAAATTATTTACTTATTTATTGTGTGTAATGGGGGATGGCACATGTGTGGCACAACATACGTGAAGAGGTCAAAGGTTCTCTCCTTTCACCTTCGCACGGGCTCCAGGACTGAACTCAGGTTGCCACGCTTGCAGGAGGAACACTTTTACACAGAGTCACCTCCCTAGCCTTCAGTCAGATCTTTAATTCTCACTACAGACAGTAGTCAGTCATATATGTTCTTCCTCTAGGAATAACATGATACAAATCCTGTGCACTCCAGACTGGAAATACTGCTACCTGCTGGCAGTGGGGACAGAATTAAGTACTTCAACGCAAGTAACACAGATTCTCCATAGTGGAATCTAGAAAAGTCTGTAGCTTCTAAACATTTCCTCTTTTCCGAAAAAGAATCCCCACAAATCCCAGATTACAGAGCCGAGAGAGGACGCAGCCTGCTGTGTGAGTAACCAGAGAAGCTGTCTTAAGTATGAATCCTATCTCCATAAAGGCACAAGTGTCAGGAGCTTGACACTGGCTAATGGGCTTTGGGAGGCGATCGGATCGTATTAAAAGCTTGATGCTAGATAATGTACTGTGGGGAGGTGAATGTATCACGAGGGCACTGAACTCATCATGGGATCAATACCTTGATGAGCTTACAGCTGAAAGGCTGTTAGCAAGTGTTCAGGGCACCCGTGTCCACACCCTCCCCTCTTTCTGCCTCCCAGCGGTCAGCATCCACCATGTTCTTCCCTGCCTGCCACAGGACTAAAGCCATGCGGCTCAAACCACAGACGAGCTGAAACTGACCTTTCCTCGTTCAGCCGACTTTCTCAGGTGTCTCTCACAGTCAGAACGGTAAGTGACCCTGGGACAAAGCTAGGATTCTGTGTTCACGGAACAGCCTCTTACGCAGCCATCCCACTATGCCACTAGGAAGGCTAGAGTAAGAGAGTGTACATTTGGAAGCCACGTCGGACCCACTCACTAGAGCACCAGCTTCCCCCGTCTGCAAACCAGCCATGCACCCTCTGCTCACGTCAGATGCTCTGGGACCTTCTGCTTCCAGTGAAGCTCCTTTCACTTTAATATGCTTCTGTCTCATATTCTAGCTATTTGGAACAGAACAGGATTTAATCCAGAGAATCAGTGCGCACAGGTCACTGGAGTGTTCACAAAAACAGATTATATGCTGTGCTTATAAGATAAACCCACAGAATCACGAAGAACTGGTCCAGGAGAGGTGCTGGCGCCTCTGACACGCTGGGAAGGCAGGTGCACCCCAGTTCTGAAGGGGCTGTTGTCCCAAGACCGTTAAGTCCCAAAGAAACGCAGGACAACTGGCTGACTGTGGTGCCCACTTAACATAGCGGAGCGGATGGGGCTGCCAGGCTCTTTCAGCATCACAAGTTCCTGCTCTAGAGTCCTGGCTCCTCTTGGGCTTCTCACTCCTACCCCCTACCATAAATCTCTCCAGCTTCTGATTCCTGTATTACCCAGCCATTGTGGCCAAGCACTCTTGGTCCTCGTTCTCTTGGTTCTTCATCTCTTTGGTCCTTGTCTCAGTTCCTGGTCTTCTCTCTTTCCTCTCTCTCTCTCTCTCTCTCTCTCTCTCTCTCTCTCTCTCTCTCTCTCTCTCTCTCTCTCTCTCTCCTAATGGCCTGGTCTACTTTGCTCACCAAGTTCAGTCTGGACTCTTCGAGATGCCTCTGAGTGTTCTCCATCACAGCTACAATAAAATCTTCTCTTCATCCATACCATACCTAGGAGAGGTCATGTCCTCGGTTGTCCTCATTTTTATTCAAAGACCAGCTACCTCTACTGCTGGTCCAAAGTCACCTGGTAGGAAGGTCACTCTCTGCACTAGGTTCAGAGACTGATCCTGACCCTATACAAATCAGAACCCACTCTATTAAATTCCTTTTAAAGTAGCCACCAGAACCCAGGTTCCGCCTGCCAGCCAGCCTCAACTCTAACACAGACACCCTTAAACATGCACTGAGTAGGCAGTGCCTCTCACTCCCCTAGGGCCTTCCTCTATTTCTCTTTCCTAGGAAGAAACCACTAACTCAGATCCGAGCTCTCTACCGGACGGCATCTTCTCAGTTTCTTCTCTGATTCAGCTTAGAATACAGTGCCTGGATCTTTAGAAACATTTCCAATAAACTGGCTCTTTCCAGTTCCTGTCATCCCCTACTAAAATCAGTTGAACTGGTATAACTAACATCCCCTATACTGGAAATTTTATTTAAAAAATATGATTAGAATCTGTCAACACCCAACCAGCATTTTCTTGGCAGTGGATGGATAGATTTAAACAGAGCTCCTAAGCCAAAAGAAGTATGTTTTCTCAAGAGGGGAGCAAGGCAAATAAATGACAAGACAGCTAAATTTTAGATTCGGCAAATAAAACACATGAAACAAACATCAACCAGGAACTAGTTTTGAAATACTGATGCTGTTGCTGAAGCAAGAGCGAGCTCTCCTGAAAGGGACATACTTAGCACCTTATAAACAACCTATGTCCACGTTTGCAATTAGGTACTACTTAAGGCAGCCCACAGAGTGACTTCAAAGCTGAGGCACACGTCATGTGGAAGGGGTGGGGAGCAAGCGGATGTCTGTGAAGCAAAGCACACATAGATTCAGGCTAGAGAACAGGCACAGATGTGCGTGGCTGCCCTGAAATTCCTTGGCTTCTTTTCTCCTGGAAGGAGCTATCACTCAGATCTGGTTTCATATTCATGCTTGACTTTAGAATTCCCACTGGGGATTCAGTTTTCTTTCCTTTTTGGTTTCTCATGTCTTTCGACCCACTGCCTCCCACAACCCCGGTATCTGTTTCTAAATCAGCAGGTCCCCTCACTTTACACATTCGCGCTCAGTAAGTGGAAACATACAGAGTGAGTTAAGTCTCTCTTCAAGTCACGCTGAAGGCCAAAGGGGCACCCACGGGAACCAATCTGCATGGAAAGTTTACTTTCATCTCTTTGGTACAAGAATTCCATCCCACCTACCACATCTCAAAAGCATGTTAGGTACATGTTCCTTAAATAGAAAATTCAATGTAACCAATCATTACATCTTTCATTACTGCAAGGACAGGTGGCTCTATGGAAAAGAACATTTCCATTTTCAAGATAAAAGTCCAAGTTCATAGACACTGGGTTAAGTGTCATTTCTCCTAAGAACCAAGACAAAATTCAACATAAAAATGATTCCAGAAGAAGCAACTGGTGAGTGCTCTTTGGATCCTGTGACAGCAGACTGTACGTCCTTCCTGGACTCCAGAACACTACAGAGATCTGAGCCTGCTGTGACCCACAACACATACAGCTGGATAAGACACCAACCACTGCTGGGGGCTCTGTCCTGATTCACACCTAATTCTCCAGCCCACATTCCATTTCCATTGTCTTGGTAACTCTGAAACTAGCTGCCAGGCTTCACACACACACACACACACACACACACACACACACACACACACACGTCAGGATCGGCCGGAGGAGCTGTAACGGCAAGACCGTTACTTTAAAGAAAGTAGGAGAGCCATTAGAAAATGTTGGAAAGCTACTTCCTCAAGTTCAGAAGTATTTCCCTTCTTCACTGTCTTTGAAACTTAACTTCTCTCACCTTTACTAACTGTGTTGCCGTGTTAACAGCCCAAATTTCCCACAGTGAAGCAGCTTACGGGCATCACTAAGACCAGACTGCTCACTCTGTTTTAATACACGCCAGTTTCTCTAGTAACTGAAAAATGACACATCAAACAGCCCATCACTGCCAGCTGCTGGAAGCTCACACCAGCCTGCTCTGCTGGTCTTCCCCTCAGCATGTTCCGTGTGACTACTGAGCCACTCGCCTGCAGAGGCAAGCTGTAACCTAGTATTACAATCGCATGCCAAGACCTGGAGGTGAGCAGAGACCACAGTGTTTCGTTCCCAGCTGAAAACTCCAGCGGTATCTGTGCAGCTCACTGTGGATGCAGGTCAAGGGCCGCACAGACAGTGTCTTCCGTCATCGCACAAATATCTAAGACGAGAGTGTCAGAGAAACAGCAGCTCTCAAACTAACAGGACCAGATTAAAGAAGCCCCTCAAAACTGAGAAAAGATAGTTTCAAAAGGAAGAGACTGAAGAAAAACAGGCAAGGCGGTCCGTGAAGGCGTGTAAGACCAGGGCGTGAGCAGAGAGAGAACAAGGTGGTCCGCGTAGGCATGTAAGATCTGTGTGTGATACCAGTCCCCAGTACTGCAGAATAAGCCTCAACCTTGGGGCCAAGAGCCCAAGATAACCAGGCTGGCCAAATGCGGCCTAGGTACGTGCGGCCATTACTTTCCCTGACGCGCTCAGCTAAGTTCTCTCAAACAGAAGAGGCCTCCCAGATCCTCATTCCGACACAAGCTGTGAAACTATTCAGAAAAGCCACGACAAGAGGCAGGCATTAAAGTGAAGAGGCTTATGAGGGCGGACACCAGCATCGCTGGAATCTCACTGGCCTGGTCCAGCTTGGATGAGTCCTCAGAGTCACGGCAACATTTACTTACCGTGTGAGGCTAACTTCCTACTCTCAGTCACAGCACTGTCGAAAGTCACCAAGTCCTAGCTAAGCTTCTCATGTCAGAGGTTTAACTTGGAAGAGTGTGACCTGACCTGACAAAAGAGACCTTTGACCTTTCCCTAAGAGGTAGAAAACCTCACTCATCCAACACTGAGCACTAGAGTGTCTAGGGTCCTGTCCTGACACGAAGGACACAGAGACAGAAATACACAATCTATTAAACAACAGCTTTCTCTTGAGAGCCCAGACCTTGATGATAAACTCTGATCACCATGCCCCCGCCATGCTTCCTCAGCCTCTTGCACAAACTCTGACAGCAGTGCAGATGTCACAGGATGGTAGCTCTCCAGCTTGGCTCATCTCCCCCCACCTCCACCTCTCTCTCTCTCCAAACCCCACCTGCTCAGAGAGTCTGGGACAGAGGGAAGGCACCAAAAAGCCCAGGTCCGCATTCCTGGCTGCTATTGCAGTTTCCTCCCCTGAAGTTGCCAGGCGGGCACAGACCCGGCCTGCAGAAGACACGTCATCACCTCTTGCCTGCCACCTGTAAAGTCTCTGGCCCCCATCTCTGGGCCAGAGAACCAGCCTGGGGCTTGCACTGTTCAGATAGACCTGTTACTATACTTTTCCAGTTTGGCTTGATCTGGCTTACTGTGTCGGTGGAGAAACTTATTACAGGGGTGGAGGGGGGGCAGAAAACCTAATACTCTCAGCCCAACCGCAGGAATGAGTTCTCAGAATCCTGCTGAGCATCTGAAGCTGGACTGGGTGAGCGACTCTCTTTGAAGATGCTGGGCAGCGAGCCACAGAAAGTACCTACCTGAGCCTGGGAGCAGCAGACCCAGGGTGGCCTGCATGTGCACTGTGCCCTCCCTGAGAACACAGTCCCCACTAGCAGCACCTGGCACCTGGGGGTCAGGTCATAAACACAGTCTCAGAGACACTCCATCCCAAACACAGATGCCATTTGTTTCTGTCAGAGCTACTATTGCTGTGATGAAACCCAATGGCCAGAAGCAACTTGGGGAGAAAGGAGTTTATTCAGCTTACACTTCCACATCACTGCTCATCATCACAGGAAGTCAGGGCAGGAACTCAAACAAGGCAGAAACTGAAGCGGAGGCCATAGTGGGGTGCTGCATACTGGCCTGCTCTGTCTGGTACCACCGACCCAGAGACGGTACCACCCAATGAGCTAGGCCCTCCCGTATAGATCGCTAGTTAAGAAAATGCCCTACAGACATGTCTACTTACAGCCCAATCTTCTCAGTAGAGGATCCCTCCTCTCAGATGACTCTAGCTTGTGTCAAGCTGACACAGAACTAGCTAGCACACCATCCATTCCTTACAAAGGCAACCCTCACTTTTCCTCCACAGAACATTCCTGGGGCCATAGCACAAAACCAGCCATTTCTTTTAATGGCAGTCAAGTTATAATGGGAGCGTGACATGCTAGCCAATGGCAACAAATAAAAAACAGCAAGGACGATATCACACAAAGTTTATGACACAGCTGAACATCTGTCAATAACACAGCAATAAAATCAGGCCTCAACCAATAACCCTGGAATTTTAGGGCAGAAGCAACCTTAAGAGATCACAGAACTAAATCTCTTCTCCCCACCAGGAAATACAAGCCCCGAGAAGCTCTGGCCTTAAGTCAGGAATCTAGTTAATGAGCGAGCAGAGCTGAAAACCAAGCCCCCGCCTTCTATCCTGCAATCTAACCCAAGACACTGGTGAAAGCTGAACTTGTTCACAAAACCCTGAGACAAGAGAGGATACGCTAGGTCCCCACCACTGTTCCACATGCCCACACCCTTTAGTTTTCTCTTATCCCTGCCCACACTTTCCTCTATAATCCTATCAGTGAAAATTAGTGATCCTACAAAACTTCAATACCAATACTAGAAGTCAGGTAGAGGCGGGGGGGGGGGGGGGCTTTCTGAGTGTTTCCCTTTAACACACCAGCCAACAGGCTGCAGATGTCAGTGTGAGCATGTCGAGCACTTCAGTTCCTCCTCAGAGACTTCCCCTTCTTACCTCAGCTCAGACCCTCAGACCTACCTCAGAGTCGGTTTCCTCCACCAGCCACGTCCGACCTTTGACACTGCAAGGGGAACTTCCTGATACAAAGCCTCTGCTCAAAGGCTAAGCAATCAGTTACAGAAATAAAGTAAGACTGCCAAGCTTACGGTTCTGTGGCTGGGCTGCATTCCTAGCTACTCTCGGTCACCTGTAGCCTGCAAGCCTCGGACTGGACACACCTGAAGGAAAACTATTTTCCTTCAAAATTTAAAGTGTGTTATGCTTCAACTTTTCCCCTTCTCTAGCTTTCAGAAAACTGAGAATAAGTCTTATGTGCCCCCCCCCCCCAGACAGGGTTTTTCTGTGTAACAACCCTGGCTGATCTGGAACTCACTTTGTAGAAGACCAGGTTGACCTCGAACTCAGAGATCCACCTGCCTCAGCCTCTTGAGTGCTGGGATTAATGGCGTGCGCCACCACGCCCGACAAGTCTTATGTCTTATAAAAGATATTTCACATAACAGACTGCAAGGAGCCAGATCTTAGGAATTTGGTCAACACTTGTAGCTCAAACATCAGCACAAGCCAGGCAGTTGGTAGCAACAGTTGCCAGCGCCTGACAGAACACTGTAAGTCATGGCCATCCTTCGGGTCACATTCTAACACACATGCTAAAGCTGCAGGCAGTTCTGTGATCTAAGCTGTTTTTATTGAAAAGCAATGCCATGAGATGAAGAGTCACAAAACCTCCAAGCCCAGCTATGTGACAGATCAGAGTGGGCTGGGGGAGGGGGCATGACATCTCCCCACTTCCACCAGAAAGGTAAAGGTAAATCAAGGCAGGGTCTGGTGCACACCTAGTGTCCAAAGCGGAGGTGGGGAGTGTGGTACAGAATGAGCCGTAGGGACGGCCACCTCCTGGGCACACGGCCATCTGCTCAACCTGAGAAACATCTGTGGAAAAAACCATCTGCTAGAACATCAGGATACAAAACAACAGGTACAGAAGGCCTTGCTCCTGCAGAACTCGCTCTGATGAGAGGGAAACAGAGGAGCACTGGGCAGAGCATGAAAGGCAGAAGCAGCAGAAGCAGCAGGAAGCTGGGGAGGGCCGGCTTCCGGGAAGAGGCCCCAAGCAGTCTGTCTGAGGTGCAGAGGGCTGGCCATGGCCTCCTTGTATTGCGTTTGCTTTCACTTCCACCCTGGGTGTGGTTCCTGGACACACACACAACACACAACTCTCCTGACGTACCCGCCGTGGCTGAGAGAAATGGCCCTTCTGAGGCCTCCTAACAATCATATGTAATGAAAGTCAGTCACCTATAGAGCACACGTATGCACTTAGAAAGTTTGAATTAAAGGAGCATAAAACAGGAACTCCAAACCCACAAAGCAGTCTTCAAAGATGGGAACGTACCATTTCAAGAAGGGCGCTGGGAGTTCCCACCTCGCACCTCTCCCCAGCTCTCCCGCTTCAGCCCCACAGATTCAGACGTCACCTCTCGCTCTCAAGAAGCTCATGTTCAATGGTTCTCTTTGTGACTGGGGGAACCAGATGTCCCAGTGTATGAGGGACTTTTTCTCTAGAATGAAATCTCCACTCCAAGTAACAAAAAGGAAGTGGACTATGGGGTCTCTCTGTTCCTCTTCACACTATTGAAAGACCATAAACCAAACAAGGCTCGTATTTTAAAATGACCAACAACAACAAGACACAATCAATGAAGCTTAAAGACATGCTAAGTTAAAAAAAAAAAAAAAAAAACCTGGTCCCAAAGGGACACATCTATGTAATTCTCCCACGAGGCAGGTCATGAGAACAGTCAGAGACAGGAAGAATGGTGGTTACCAGGGCAGACATACAGAATAATGGGAGAGTTACTAAGTTGCTGATTTGCTTTTAATTGCTCTTGTTTTGTGATTTCTCCCTAAGTAGCTCAGGCCTTCACAGCAGAGGTGCTAGGGTCACAGGCGTTGTCACCACGCACTACAGTCATTATTTAATGAACACAGAACTTTAGTTTTGTAGGATAAAAAAAAAATCTAGAAACGTGCAATGATGGTCACTAGGTAACCTGGATGCCGTCTATACTCAACTATACTCTTCAAGTAGTCCAAATGACAAATTTGATATCCTATGCAATTTACTACTCTAAAAATAAAAAACATTCTTAAGGGTTGTATTTTCTCTAAGCCAGAAGACAGTTATACTCAACAGTACGGTCTCCAGCAATTACCACAGAACTGACCAGGGGCTGGGAGTGCAGCTCAGGTGCAGAACACTTACCTGCTTAGCATGTGTAAAAGTGAAAAAGTAAACAGCAGTGAGGAGCTGGGAGGGCACTGGGGACACTGGGGGCACTGGGGGCACTGGGGGCACTGATGTCCTGTGTTGAGTGGTCCTCTGACCTCCACACACGTGCAGTGGCGCACACGCAAAGACAAACATGCAAACAAACTTTAAAGACGCAGAGGGACTGGTTTCCATCACAGTAATGCATCTGAAAGTGCCCTGCCTTGTTAGTCCAATGCTTAGGGATGTTCCCTAGGGAACAGTTGCGACTCAGTGAGTCCTCAGTACGCGTCCATCTGATGGATGTTGTCATCAGCCCACGCCTCCAGAGACAGGCCCTCGTGGGAAGGAACTGTCCTCTTCCGAGACACAGAGGAAGTGAAGCCCAGCATCGCAGATCTAGGCAGTAGCTAGAGTTGATGCACTGCCGACCTGTGGGTAGAGCTGCCCTCCAGCATAGACTCTCCCTAAATCGCACACAGAAAGGCCCGGGTGCCCAAGGCGGGCTGCAAGCCTCCTCCTCACTCCCCTAGAACAGACCTGCTCCCCTAGAGCAGAACACCTGCTCTGTGAACTAGGAGAACCGGTTTAACCGCTGGGTCCACAGGTCCCAGCTGAAAAGCAGAAGCGACAAGGGCCTGTGACAGGGTCCCCAGCTCTCCTATTAACTCACTCAAGGCAAAATTCCTTCCCTGGACACACCTACAGGCCCGTCCCTTAACAGAACCACTCCTACCCGAATCTGTCAGGAGGAAAAGAGGGGCCTAAGGAGCTCACAGGTGGCCTGACTTGTCTCCCGAGGGTGCTATTCAAATTCCCCCTCAGGCTCCCTGGGCCTTCCCAATTTGCTGTTTACTGTATAAAAAAGAATTGAAAGTTTAGTCGCCTATTTCTCCGGAAGACGCAAGAAAACTGAGCATTCAACTTGAGTTTATTTTAACGTACAATAAGTCAATTGGAAAGCAAACCCCAAATAGTAAATAAAACTGGTCAGAAAGGTGGTATTTATTCAAAGGTTCCAGGGGCACCCCTCCCCCAAAGCCAGGCCAGATGAGGAAGCAGACTAGTTCTCTGAGCTCACACAGGTCCCGGCTGCAGGCTCTCCCAGGCTCATTGCTGCCAAGTGTTTTCCCCCGACCTGTGTGCTGCCAGTAGCATTCACTCAGCATGAAGGTCAGGGCTTCTCCCGGGTAGTTTTGTTTTCAAGTGCAGAAACGTGTAAACTCCCTCGAGTGTAGAAACGTGTAAATTCCCTGAGGTCGGGACAGCAGCTAAGTTTCTGGCCCATCCATAGCACATACCTGGCGGGTTCAGGCCCTGGCAGGAGTCCCCCGGGTTTAGAAGGCACAGGACACTTCTGTCATCAGAACTCCATGTCCACGCCTTTTACCTAGCCTGACATTCAGCTCAATTCTATCGTGGTCGGCAGTCATTAACCCTCTCCTGCCTACAGGACCCACCTTCCAGGCAGCCCTGTCTCTAAAATTAGCCAAACTCACAGGTGCTAAATGCCTGCACCTGCTTTCAGATTACACTGGGTTGGGTGCTTCCCTCTTAGGTAGTGTTTGGAACCACACAGCCGCTCTCCTTTCTCTGAGCCTGTAGGCTAGTAGGGGGATGCACAAAGGACTCCCAGGGCAATCGGTAGCCGCCCCATCAAGTACCCAGCGCTTCTACATTAATGGTACCCAAGGCCAGCGGGAGACCTTACAGGGTAAGTGACCTTATAGGGAGAGAACTATCCATGTAGATTTGAGCACAGTCTTTAACGTAAAATAATAATAATAACAAGCATGCTCTGCCACTGAGTAATTTCCGGCAGCTTCTATTGAAGGCTGAGGTCCAGTAACAACCTGGAGTCTTTGCCCGCAACATCAGAACAACTGCTGCCCGGCTGTCAGAAGCTCAGAGCAATCTCTTCAAACCTCCGCCATTAAGATCCCATTCACAGATACCTTCCGTTTTCCCCAGGACTGTGTCCTCAGTAAACCATTTGCAAAACAAGTCATTGGTGTGTGCAGTCTGCCCTGCCCCCACACCCCGGAAGGACGAGGAGAAAAAGAATACCTGCAAAGACTGTGGGCCGTTCATGAGAAACACAAAACTAACTGGCTGTGCGCGGTGGTGCACCTGTAACCTCAGCACTTCCGAGGCTGAAGCAGGAAGATAACTCCCAGTGTGAGACCAGCCTGGCTGCATTATGAATTCCAGGCCAGCCTGAGCTACAGAGTAAAACTTGTATCATCAAAACAATCAAAACTAAAGAAAAATATAAAGCATTTATAATGCAGAAAAGGTGCTCATTTTTTAAAGATATAAGCAAGTAAACCAAAGTGAGGTCCCCCACTGTTCCCATGGGTCCCCGGGCTGTGGGAGAAAGCTGACATCTGATGTGATGTCAGGACCCTGGGGATCCTGGACAGAGGCACTGACTTTACAGCAAACACAAGTCAGCATATATAAGAGCCTGTCATACACACTTCTAATTCCCAGTAACTTAGCTCCTCCCACCCACATGCCAGTCACCATCTAAGGTCCCTCGCCCTGCGACATCACCTCATCCACATCATCTGCTCTCCAGGATGACGGGCAGCAGAAGCAAATGGCAATCACGCGGTGGTGTTTGTTACATGCTATCGAACCTTGGCACTCCGTTAACGGTTTCTAGGCTAATGGTGTCTCCGTGTTTTCAGAGCCCCCCGCCAGGCTCGGCCCTCTTCTGGCCGTATTTTCTCCTCCTCTCCACGCTGCCTGAGACCTATCTCCTGAGCTTCCCACAGCACCCTATCATCCGTAGGCACTGTCTTCTGAAACACTCACCAGCCCCCACGGTGCTGTCCACAGGTGCTCAGAAAAGGAGACCTTTGGGGAAAAGGCTCAGTGCTACAGTCCCAGGGCTGTACCTATGGTGCTGGGGAAGGCTTGCGAATCCCAGCACCTGCTCGCCTTGACCTCCTCTGCAGGCTGGAAGCAATGGAAGCCCTTCTTCATAGTCACACCTCCGTTCTCCAGGTCTCCACCCTCACAGAAGCCAAGTCAGGAGCTGACTGTTCAACAAAAGCTGATTGGATGTATGCGCACTGGGTTATAAAATGTGCGCCCATAGGAAATTCAGAAAACTAGAAAACAAATCACAGGGAGGGCACACCACTTAAGTCAGACAAATTTTAAAACAAGTCACAGAAAACATGATACCAAAGGCTTATAAACATTTTAGAAGGAGGTAATCCCAGGGCTGGCTAAGAAGCTTTAGGAAATGAGTAACTCTGCCAGGTCATCATAGTCTGAGGACACAGGAGGATGGACCAACACACACTGCACACACAGTTGATTGTTGCTTGAAAACCATCAGCGTTATTTCTGCCACTGCTAGTGTGCTTTTTATGAGCCTTGCAGGAACCAAGGACAGGTGGTACCGCAGGCCCCTGGTCTAAATGCTACAAATCTGATGACACCAAGTACGGTGGCTTCCCTCCAGTTCAATACTGTATTTAACACTGTGTCATACACAAGCTGTGTAAACGTACAGAGGTGAGGAGTGAGAGACAGAACATTTTAGGGAAAAAGTGTGTGTGTGTGTGTGTGTGTGTGTGTGTGTGTGTGTGTGTGTGTGAAATCTGACTTTCAAAACTTTGACACAAAGTATAACCATGAAAAACTGTTCTCAGGACTCCTCCCACTGCCTTAGAAAGAACCAACGTATTGAGAAGGCAAAGGAAGGTGTGTGTGCCTGTGGGGAGGCAGGAAAGCCTCCACACTGAGCACCAAGCACCAGGAATAATCTTGAACACAGGGAACATCCTCTCTCAAAGCATAGGAAGCAATCTCCCAACAGAGGAACAAGTCCAACAGAGAACATAAACAACTTCAAAATGCTTCCACAAACAAATGCAAATTAAAAGAAATATACAAGGCTTGCCTGAATCTCTTGGATTGAATTTCTAAAAATAAACAAAACCACTACTACCCAGTGCTGGGAAGGAGGTTGGGAGCTAATGGCCAAGGCCCAGCAGATGAGTGTGAATGTAAGCATTCGACACAGGCCACAGCGTCGGGCTAGTGGTGGCACCTCAGAAAGGATGGCACAAACATTCAGAGCACGGATGCGGTGTGGCGGACTTTCTCCTTCCCCTTCCAGACTAAGCTCTGAACACGTGGGGATGAGGCTCAGTGGCAGAGCATGTGTGTGGCATGCATAAAGCTGACACCAGCACATAAAACTTAACAAAAGGAAGAAAAGTCAAATGAACCTCATATATGAAGAATTAGATTTTAAATTATACTGCATTTATATAAAGAACTACAAAGCAGTTGTAAAAGGTGATGTAAAAGGCATGGGAAGATGGCCACAGCATGTCAACTTTAAAATGTGTCTATTATACAGTCCATTAAAAACATGGGAGCATGGCTCTGCAGTAGACCATATGTCTAACATGTCTGAAGTTCTGGGTTTAATCCAGAACACTGGAGAACATGCCACAGAGTGAAAGGAAAAATAATGTATTGCCTTAGTACAAAGCGATTCTGGCAGGAGACATTATTCTCTGAGGTATGCACGCCAACAAACAAGAATTAACACGGTTTAAAAATTGCCAAATGATTTGACCATACATTTCTCCAAATGGAGAAATAACAGGCACAAATGGCCAGCAAACACATGAAAAGAAGCTCAAAATGGTCAGTCAGCAAAGAAATATGACTCGAAACTGGGCATGGCGGCACACTTGGGAGATGGAAGAATCTGAAATTCAAGGCCAGACTCAGCTTCATGAAGTCAGCCTGGACTACATAAGAGTCCCTCAGAGCCGGGCGGTGGTGGCGCACGCCTTTAATCCCAGCACTCGGGAGGCAGAGGCAGGCGGATCTCTGTGAGTTCGAGACCAGCCTGGTCTACAAGAGCTAGTTCCAGGACAGGCTCCAAAATCACAGAGAAACCCTGTCTCGAAAAACCAAAAAAAAAAAAAAAAAAAAAAATGAGGTCTGGAGTGTGGCATTTGCCTAGCATGCACAAGGACCCGAGTTCGATCCCAGCTGTGCAGCAGGCAGAGAAAGAGCAGAACCAGCTGCAGAGACAGGCTGATCCTAGCATTTACCTTAAAAACAAGTTATGAAAGTAAACATTTCTAATTCAATAAACTGCTATAATCCCGGTGATGCTCTAAGTTGTCACAGGAACAAAGAATGAACAAAGATGAGCATTTTCGCCTTAATTCTTGTCAAACTGTTAGCTAGTGTGGTGTGACAGGCAGGTGGCGGTCACATTTTGCTAATACTCCTAAGGGCATATGAGTTCTCACAAGGGTGTCCCTATTCTTTCTGATGTGATGTCTAGACCGTCTTTTCCTGAAGCATCACATCACCACTGTCAAGTCCAGGTGGGGGCAGAGGAACAGTGGCTAAGGGTAGGCAGGAGGACACCTCTGCAGGGAGGCCAAGACTGTCAAGAGCCACACTTACCATTAAATATCTTCATGCTACAGCAATGTCTGCAAACATCCAAATATCCCTGAGATGAAAGCTAGGGAGATGCAGCAGAGGAGGGAGATGACTCTGCCTACTTCCTGAACACCTACCTAGTCTGCCCCGGGGCTGGAACAGCCAACTAACCCCTCCACTCTTGTTCAACCCAAGCCTGCTCATTTGATTAAAATCTTTGGGTTGTCTTTTCAAAACTACCAAGGACAAAATCATCAAAGGAAACTACTACCCTACTCAGTAGGGGCCCTGAGCCAACACAAACAGGCTTATCATAGGTCAGGTCTTACAGCCTTCTCTAGGCAATATGCAAAGATACTCAGAAAATGCAAACATGACTTTCTTCCCCTTAGGCAAACACTAACAACAGACTGGAAAAAAAAAAAAAAAAAAAAAAAAAAAAAAAAACATGCAGCAATCATGAAGCCACAATACCCTGGCCCCTACTAGCCCTGCCCTAGAACCAGCTAGTACTTCCCTTTGCCCACCGCCAGCACTCTCTCTAGACTCTGTGACACTCCAAAGCAGCAGATGAGAAGAGAACCAGCAAAAGATGAGGAATGGCACACACGCACTAAAGCAAATCAGCATCTCTGATGATGCCAACAGCCTACATCTCTAAAATAACCATGCGGCCCCGGCTGTCCTGAATGCAGAGATTAGCGTGCCTCTGCCTCCCAGCTGCTGGGATTAAAGATGGGCACCACCATGCCTGCCTGGCCTAAGAGAATGTCCTTTTTAAAAGATGAAGATCAAGGCAGAAGACTTCCAGATGTCAAGAATGGGCTGGAGGAATGCCCAAAATGAGTATGGGTCAATAAAACCAAATGATCTTAAGAAGAGCAAACCTTTCGGATCCATTCAAGGGTAGGCAATTTGCCCTTATTTATTAAATGCCCTTATTTATTAAAAACAACTGTTAGAGGCCAGACTTTGATGACTCACGTCTTTAATCCCAGCAACTCAGGAGGCAGAGGCAGGTGGATCTCTGAGTTCAAGGCCAGACAGGTCTATAGAATAAGTTACAAGATAGCCAAGGCTACCCAGAGAAACCCTGTCTTAATTAAAAAAAAAAAAAAAAAAAGTTAGAGCCTTTTAACTAAGGAAAATACACATACATGCTCAGCAGCTTCTTCCTTCCCCTGCCTTCGCCAAGGTTCCTCACAATTTTGTCCCTATAACTCCAAAAACAATGGGGAAGAGGGACCTCTGAATTCCTTCACACATTCTCAAGTTAACATTCTAAACACCACATTGTCCTTATCTTTATTGCTGCAAAGAATACACTTCCTGGAGTACTGTAAATTCTGAGTTAAGGCATCCACTCTGGTGGGAATGCCACAGCCATTTTGCAGGCAGCATCTATTCAGAGAAATCAACTGAAGAGCCTGTTACCAGCTGGGAATGGTACCTCAGGCGCTCGCCTTGACTTCTTTCTGCTTACTTTCCGCGGTCCTCCATACTATGACTTCTGTGCTAAGGTCTTCCCTATATTTTCTGCAACAGAGATCTATGAACTATGAAATCTGGGCATATTACCACCACAATCAGTCAAGATTTTTGCTGGAAATGTGCACTGTAGAGAAAAAGACGGTACCTTCGAGTTTGGTCATTCTCAGTACAAACTGGTTAGTGGTGGGACTGAGATCAGATCAGAACTCCACTGTTCTTACAGATGTGAGCCTAAGCAGATGCCAAGGGGAGTGGGCATTTTCCTCAAGCAAAACGCATCCACACGTGTCCACAAATCATCTGACCAATCAAGTAAGTCATTTTCACTGCTTTGGAAAACAGAGAGGTGTTCCATTCCACAGTCATTAGAGTCGCTCGCTTCTGGGCATCTGCAGAATCAGGCAAGGATCCCTCTTCGGCAAGCTGGAAGTACGCTCCCTTAAGGTGGTGAACGACCAGTAGGCCCCTGGGCCATGGCATCTTTTCAATAAGACCAGGAAGATTAAGACCGCCTAAGGTCTACGTGTCTGCCACGGTTCCCTCAAATGATGGACACTTGAAGAGTCTCCAAATATCTCCAGCTCGCAGCCACGGCTCTCAGTCAACGGAAAGGATGACAGACCTTGAGTTCAGAGGCACATAGAGATGGCCCAGAAAAAGATAAAGTCTTTCTAAATTACCCAAACTCTAAATAAAGTCAACTGTTTCACATACATGCTGTCTGGTGGTAAGGCACATGCTTAGCACGGAAGCCCTGGACCCTAGCATCAGTACCATGAGAATAAGCTCTCATGGGAATATTGGTTTCATACCATTCCATTTCCTAAGACCGGCTTCCAAGTGGAAACCGAGCCTTCTGCAGAACCAACACTGCACTCTCTTTCCTGATAGATTCCAGTTAGCAAGATCAGAATAGGGCACCTGAAATCAGCTGTGGACCTAGACAAAGCGACTGTGAAGCCATGAGTTCCAGCTGTGACAGCCTGTAGATTCGATTCAGTTACTACAGGGTGGGGCTGGATGCACCAGTAATTCTGCTTCCTAGAGGATTCTGAGGAGTGGGTCACTTTGGGAACCACCAAACTAAAGAATACCCAGGAATAAAAATTAGTTTCTATTGTAATGTATTATTCTAGGGTAATGTATTATTCTAACTTGTAGGTCACCCGATTAACTGCCCTTACTTTTTCTCCCTCCTCTCCTCTCTTCTCTCCCTCTGCGCAGGGGGTTAAATCAAGCACTCTACCAGTAAGCTACACCCCAAGTTCAGTATATTTTAACAACAACAACAAGAAAAAAAATCAGAGGGTGTATCATATGTTGCAAGAGTCCATGCACCTAAAAACACACCATCTTTTTTTTTTTTTTGGTTTTTCGAGACAAGGTTTCTCTGTGGTTTTGGAGCCTGTCCTGGAACTAGCTCTTGTAGACCAGGCTGGTCTCGAATTCACAGAGATCCACCTGCCTCTGCCTCCCGAGTGCTGGGATTAAAGGCATGCGCCACCACCGCCCGGCTACACACCATCTTTTTACTTTTTTTTTTTTTTTTTGGTTTTTTGAGACAGGGTTTCTCTGTGGCTTTGGAGCCTGTCCTGGAACTAGCTCTTGTAGACCAGGCTGGTCTCGAACTCACAGAGATCCACCAGCCTCTGCCTCCCAAGTGCTGGGATTAAAGGCGTGCATCACCACCGCCCGGCTCACACCATCTTTTTAAACTTATTTTTTTTGTTGTTTTTTTGTTTTGTTTTGTTTTGTTTTTTTCGAGACAGGGTTTCCCTGTGGTTTTGGAGCCTGTCCTGGAACTAGCTCTTGTAGATCAGGCTGGCCTCGAACTCACAGAGATCCGCCTGCCTCTGCCTCCCAAGTGCTGGGATTAAAGGCGTGCGCCACCGCCGCCCGGCTAAACTTATTTTTAAAAAGCAAAGCATTATTCACACATTGTAATTTGGGCAAGTCTTCCAGAATCATCATTAATAATCTGTCCCAGTAATCTTACAGGTGAGTGATATGGTGTACAATTACCAAACGTTGAATGGGAAGACACATCGGGACATGTCACTGCAGAACTGAAGTCCCAGGTGACATCTTCACGCCAGGTGACACTGTTTTGATGACTCTTCTACTTGTGTTTTTCGTTCTGTGTTTTCTTTTAGGAAGTCAAGATTCACAACTCAGAAAAAAGTGCAAACCCAGCAAGCATGTGCAGTACTAGACTCTTAGCAGCACCAAGTAATGAACGAGGTAAGAGCATCTTGTCAGTTTATTCGCCCTCTGGTACTGAAGGGTACCCTGTGGCACTGACCCGTACAGAACTGAGAGCTCTTTCACAGCTCTCTCAGGTATGGGAAGCCAGCACACACCCCTTCTTAGCAAGGACTTATGGACACTGACTCCCCATATTTGCAAAGACTGGTTTCTGGTCTTCATAACTGAAGGACATTTTAGCTGAATATAAAATTGTTGTATGTCACCCTGTATGTCATATGTCATTTTGAGAAATATGATGATGGTCCAATTCTCTTGTCCTTAAAAAGTATTAAAAGTATTCAATTTCTTCTTCTTCTTCTTTTCTTCTTCTTCTTCTTCTTCTTCTTCTTCTTCTTCTTCTTCTTCTTATTCTTATTCTTATTCTTGTTTTTGTTTTGTTTTTTTTTGTTTTTTCGAGACAGGGTTTCTCTGTAGCTTTGGAGCCTGTCCTAGACTAGTTCTTGTAAACCAGGCTGGCCTCGAACTCACAGCAATCTGCCTGCCTCTGCCTCCCGAGTGCTGGGATTAAAGACATGTGCCACCACCGCCCAGCTAAGTATTCAATTTCTTATGGCAGTCTTTGAGAAGGCATTTTATCTCATATTTTACAGAACTGTAACTGAGAGGTGACAATCTTTCCAAGATGCTGGTGGGCTCTTCCAAAAGCAGACGGCGTTGCCTTTGGGAACACGTGGTTGGCATAGTACCACACCTACTCTTTGGTTTCTCTCTCCGGCTAGCCCTACCAATATGTAAATTGTTCTTCTCTGTCTTCTACTTAAAAAACACTTTCTGATCTTTTTTGACATCACGGAAAGGTTTCAATTTCACAGGAAAGAAGTCAGGCTATCAAAATCTAGAACAACATACCCATACTTGGCCCTCTGCTCTGCCCAGCACTCTTTACCCAGCGAGCCTGGGCACTTCCCATACTTTTCCATCCTTCCAACAAGCACCCAGCACTGCTCAAGTCCTGTTCTGCACTTACTGAGTATCCCCCTCTCAATTCAGATATGGCACTACCTCCTGTTTTCTGATTCTCCTCATTTCTCTGCACAAGACATTTTAGATGGAGAATAAATTTAATTCTGTCTTATGCAATGTGCGGAGACCTAGAATGCACCTCTACAGAAAATAAGAAGGCCAACAGGGTCACAGCAATGTTCTTTTCCCCTTCAGTCTTGTTAAGGGGTAAAGTGCTTTCCCTTAAGAGACATATCTAAATCCTGAGGCCCAGTATTTCAGAATGTGACTATTTCAAGACAGGCTCTTGAAGGCTGGTCACTCTAGAAAAACAAATTGGCATTCAGATGCAGGTAGCCATCTTTGACAACTGCATTTCGTCTGCTGCAAATGAGGTCCTGTGAGAAAGCCAAGGATTCTGCAGCCTGCATTGCACTAGGAGAGAAGAAGGTTCTTGTGAAGCAAGTCTCAAAACCTACTTAAGAGACATACAGTATTTTGCTGCTTCTGCAGATAAATGGGGGGGAAATCATTTACAAGAAAACCTATTGGAGAAACCCCATCTCAAAAAAAAAAAAAAAAAAAAAAAGGAAATCTAAATTACAAGTTAGCCTAGCCAATGAGCAAAATAATTACCATTTGAATAGGCTATTTCTTTTGTTGAGGAAAAAAGGCATTTTGTGTTTTACTATGATTAAAAGCAAGGGTTTCACTATATGCTGGAAAACCCAGAATAATAAGTTTTAAATTGCCTCAGCTATGATTTTTACTTAACATAAGCCTGTTTTTCCTGATCCTCAGTCATTTCCAAAGCAAATTCACAACCAGAATGGCAGTTAGTAAATTTCTGCAGTAAGGCTACCAAGAAAAAGATATTAGCCTTGCTTTGCTTGAAGTGAAACCTCTAGCCTGAAAGCACACTCCAGCACACTGCAGGGTCCCATCCTGTGTCCTCCTAACCAGCCCCAGGCACAAAAGAGAACTGAAGAATTAATGTTCTATATACCTACTGCTTTCTCTTAACCACAGACAGTTCTTCCCATCCAACGTAGTCCATCCAGCAGGTTTCCCAAAGCTAAGGTGCTTTGTATACAACTACATAAATAATTATTAATTTTAAAATGTTAGTAACTCATAAGCAGCCTATTCATTTTGCTTAATTTTTTTTTCATTTCATGTGTGTGTGATGAGCTGCATGCTAGTATGGACACGGGCATATGTGCATGCATACACATGGAAGCCCTGAGACTTACTGTGAGACCTTTCCCCTGTCACTGAACACTTAAACTCCTGAGGCATGGCTGAAAGTCAGAGCTCACTATTCCAGCTAATCTAGCTGGCTGGCTTGCACAGGTATTCCGTCCCTGCCCCTGGAGCGGGGATTCCTGGCAGCCACCACACCCACCCAGTTTTTACGTGGGGGTCCTGGAGATCTGAACTCTAGTTCTCCAGGCTTCAATGGTTTATCCACTAAGCCACCTTCCCAGGCCCCTGTCTTTATGCGAATTAACTGTAGCAGGTTCTATGCTAATGCTGTTCATCCTGTCCTGGATGCAGGCAATTTTAAAACTATGCTGTAATCCAGAGACAATTTAAAAGAAAAAAAAACTCTGAAATGAGAAAATCCCCTCTACTCTGTAGATGAGTAAGAGAAAGGGTGAATGAGATGAGAAGTTACAGCCATGAGGAGCAGCGAACGCGCACCTGCTAAGTGGTAAGGTTCTTACGAAATTTCCCGAATGAGCAAAGGCTCTCCCAGCTACACGTGAGAAACTGCAATTCTGTTTCTCTGTGCTCCTGCACATTTTATATTGAGATTAGCCTCCAGGCATCTTGAGTTTTGCATCTAAAAATAGATCTCAAGTATTTAGGTCAGCAAAAATAAACACAGTCAAGAAAAACAGGAATCAAGAAAGGGAGAAAAAACAGTCAGCAAAAAGAGGCATTGCTTTCTAGAAAGGCCACATTTAGGAATGGAGTATTGGACCTTCACTTATCCTCTTGACAGAAGAGAATGATGTAAAAACTGAAGACGGGGATTTTCCAGAAGGGAATTCATAGCACTCCTCAGTAGGCTTCGAACAAGCTATGGCACCAGAAGTTGGTGGCACTCCCAAAGCCATATGAATTACCCCCCATGCCAGATGCTGGGATTCCCAAAGCAAATTCAGTCACTTCCAGTTACCTCTGGCTATGCAGTGAGTCTGAGCTCAGCCTTTCAACAGAACCCTTCCAAATGTTTATTAGCTAAATATAAAAAAGCTTTGGTGGTTTAAGGCCAAATCTAATGCATAATAATCTTTTGTCAACAGAAATGTAAGTAAAAAGCCAATGGTCCTTGGTGTTTGGACCTAAAGAATTAGCGTTCCATAAGTGTAAATCAGGAATGTGAATGATAAGGCTCACTTCTGACAAAGAGGACGCTGGGTACCAAACCCAGCCAGCTTTCCCTTCACATCGCTGGCACAAAGAGATGCTCGCCGGCTTTGCTTCTGTC
The DNA here is from genome assembly GCF_950005125.1 of Chionomys nivalis. Classification (NCBI taxonomy): domain Eukaryota; kingdom Metazoa; phylum Chordata; class Mammalia; order Rodentia; family Cricetidae; genus Chionomys; species Chionomys nivalis. The sequence continues at coordinate 2,874,046 of NC_080109.1, read as the reverse complement.
CTGTTTGGGTTTTTGAGCCAGTCTCCCATCTCAGTGGCAAAGGCTATCCTGGAACTTACTATATACCTCAGCTGTCTTCAAACCAAAGCTTTGCCTGCCCCTGGCTTCTGAGTGCTGCCCAGCCTTTTATTTTTAGGCAGAATCTTATTCTGTTGCCCCAGCTGGTATCAAACTTGCAGCAATCCTCCGGTCTCAGGCTCTTGAGCATGAGCCAGTATGTCCGGGTTTAGGAAGAGATTTCTAAGTGGACACCTAGCAGAAGGATAGCTCCTCTTCTAGCTTACTGTGGACGTGAGATACAACCATACGACTGTTAGGAAATCACACACAGCACACACATTCCTACGTCAGCTCTTTCCTCCTCCCTGGAAGGGACCTGAACATAATATCTACGCTAAATGCTACTGAAGACTTCAAGACGGAATAAGCTGCAACACTGATGACCACTGTTCCATCCCAGGATTCCTGCCTGCCTGCTGCTCTCGGGCGGTGCCTCTGCCACTGTGCTGTCGCATAAAGCTGACCCCAAACCTCAACGACATGCTTCACTAACACCAAAGCCATCGCAGTGACAGTAAAAGCAGCAGGTGCAGTTCCAATAGCACATGCGCACGCACACACACAAACTGCAATCCCTTACCATGGGCCAGAAAATACAATAGGGGATTAATAGACTTTTTTTAACCTTAGTCATTGCAAATCTCCTGTGAGGTGGACACTGTAAGTCTCATGACCTTAAAGGTGGCCCGTCCCCATCACACACACACACACACTTTGAGAACGTTCTCTTCATCCTCGCCTGGTACTAAATGGGAGTCTTTCAATGCACTGTATGAACATCTAATAACTAATCAAGTGCCACAGCCTTCTCTCCGCTCCCCTCATCAGTTTCTGTCTCCATCCACACATTTTGGGGGGCTGGGGTGGGATGGGGCACAACAGGAAGGAACCTGGTCCTTAAGCATGATAGGAAATGTCTCTACCTCCGAATTGTATCCCTCAGCCTCTGCATCCACTTGCCATCACCCAGAGTTCTCTGAAAATTTCCCACTAACTGTTTCTTCAGTGAAGGGGTCTTTTCTTTTAAAATCTGTCCTGCCACTAAATAGGATGTGGGGAGAGAAAGGAAACTAAGGCACTGGTCATCTGCATCACTTTTCCCACGACGGGAAACAAACAAAAACTGTGTGCGTGTGTGTGTGTGTGTGTTTCTCTGATCTCAACAAGCTAAGATACTGCCAAGGCAATAATATAAAACTTTAATGAGAACAAATGCACACACATTTTCATTGTTGCCTTCTTGAGAAAGAATCTCACTATGTACACGAGGCTACCCTACATCTCACAGAGATTTGCCCGTCTCTGCCTCCGCCTCCCAAGTGCCAGGATTAAAGTGTGCACTGCCACACCTGGTGCAAATACTTATTTTTATAATGCATTCAATTACCCAAGAATGTATTATCAAGAGCACTTATTCTGCTGAGGGAGGGAGGAAGGTAAGGAGAGAGAAAAAAAAAGGTAAAAAGAAGGCCTGCAGTTAGTATGCCTGTTGGGTGTTCTTTAGTTTGTTTGACCATAAAAACTACCATGAGACAGGGAATATGGAGGAACTGAATGGAGCCCCAGTAACCCACATGGTGAAGAAGAGACTTGATCCTACAAGTCCTCTGTCCTCCATGGGTGCACCATGGCAGTTATGCCCACATACTTACACGCCCATCAAAAATAAATAAATATAATGCAATTTTAATTTTTAAAAAAGCAGTACAAGGAAGAGGCAGCCAGAGGCTCCAAGGAAGTTTCAGGTTTCATTATAATAAATAACACCCAAACCAAAAAAAAGAAAGAAAGAAAGAAAGAAAGAAAGAAAGAAAGAAAGAAAGAAAGAAAAGGAACGTGTCCACAACACATGGCACTGTTGCCACCACAACCCTGCCACTCTAACACTTCTGGCAAAATTTCCACTGGGAAAAAAAAAAAAAAAAAAAAAAAAAAAAAAAAACAGTTTTTACCAAACAAACATTAGCGGGTAAAGAGAGGGAAAAGTTTAGCGTGGAAAAGTTAAGAAGGCGATAAAACCAACCAACATTTGGTAACTGTACAAATGAGCACAGCACGGTAAGCCCTCTGGCAGGGAAGAGAGTGCCCTTCAGCAGAGACTGTAGCCAGGGGGTGGAAGCCCAAGTCGGCAGATGTGAGTCTGACTCCCAGAACAGAGTGCCAGCGAGAGGCTCAGCAGGAAGAGCCAGTCCCAGCCGTGCTGCCCAGGATCAGAACCCCAGCCTGCGGAGGAAAGGCTTGGCTGCAGACATGGGAAGCTGAGGGCCGACATCCAGAACTGGAAATGGCTGAGTCTTCAGCTCCAGAGCCTGCCTCTAGGGACAGACATAGTTCCTCCAGCAAGACCACACCTCGTAAGCCTCCAGCAAGAACAGCATCATCAGCTGGGGACCAAATACTTAAATGTCAGAGACTACAGGGGACATATCTCATCCAAACCACAATAGTGGCAGTAACTTTCCCATCATACAAAGGGGTCCAGCGGACGCTGACAATCAATAGAGAGACTTACACCTTCACTGGCAGGGAGAGGATTACTGGCAAAACTGACACATTGCAGACTGTGCTAAAGCCTTTGCTGGAGCTGCATCTGGTGCTACTGCAGGTCGGCAGCCACGGGCAGAGATGCTGAACACTACCCAAATCCGCCAGATGGAGTGTGAGCTCTGGAGGCTGACAGCTGAGAAATACTCCCCGCAAGGAGTTCACAGCCTATGGTGATGCTCATAAGACACACAGTGCAGCCTCAGAATCCTTGAATAGTAGGTTCAGGCCTAGCCCACCCGGAAGTTCTAATAGAACAGAGAAAAGTGAGCTGTGTCAGGATCAGCCAGAATGAGGTTTTAGAAAATAAAGGGTTGTCCGAGTTCTGCATGTCAGACTCCAATCAGGAGAAACACAGCAGAACCAGCATTAACTCTGGAGCTCCACTGGGGACACTGGCTGGGGAGTACCAGCTGTAAGGCACAGACTGTGAAGCACCGGCTGGGGAGTATCCATTGGGAACACCGACTGGGGAGCACCGGCTGGGAACACCGGCTGGGGAGCACCGGTGGGGAGCACCACCTGGGAACACTGGCTGGGGAGCACCAGCTGTCACCTCTCGGCTCTGGGTTCCCACACTGCAAACGCGCACCTCTTACACCGCACAGGGCTTCTCTTCCCTTGAGGGCCTCTGAGTTGGTATATACCTGCAGTGAGGTAGGTCCAGCTTTGCTCAGAGTGAGGACACCCTGGGGCCCCATGGACCACAGGAGCTCCCTTCACCTTTCATGCTGTAGACTACAAATGGAGGACGCATTTGCTGGACCCTCCTGCCCTACACCCCCATGTAGTACAACTAACCCTAAATGCCGTGCAAAGAATGAGTAGCCTCCTTCCTAGCACCTTGCAAAACCTCTTTTGGTAAACCAAGCTATGAGAAGCACGTACTGCAGGAACGTATTAACCCATGGGAGGGGCTCGAGGGGAGGGCAGCAGAGCTTGGAAAGCCGGCCAGTCAGCCTCCTGGCCGGGGGACTGCCGCTGCCGCCTTCAGAGGCCCCTCGAGACTCTTGGCCCCAGAGGAGGAGACGGAGGGCTGCAGGCAATGGGGCATCCAGCACAGGACGCCTCCACAGCGGCTCAGGCTGCCCAGCGCCTTCAGAGAGGTGTGTGTGATAAAGCAGGCGCTGCCATTTCCACTCTGCCTCCCGGCCTCCTCCACACTAGCAGCAGACGGACAACCAAAACGGAGCTACGCAGAGAACCTGGTGGATCCGAATGTCAAGCTGCTCACACAATGGCTTCTTCTCTCAAAAGTTTTAAGGACACCTGTAAGAGCTGGACTGGGAGACATAAGCCTATTTGGATGGTCAATGTACGAACCTTTTGACTTTATTGTTTAAATGCTCATTGATTTAAAAGGGGGGAAACACAGTGAGCATTTCTGCATTTTGAAATGCATTTACAGAGACAAAATATAGAACAGGAAAGACTACAGCATGTCAGGCGGCTAGCCCTAACGGCATCCTGTTCTATCTGTGAGTCCAATCAATAGCTTCTCACTACCTACCAGAGTCAAACTCCAGGGTGGGAAATGCCCTGCCAGAAATGTAGACTGCAAAAACGCCTTTGGAAAGATGAACACAAAACACAGGGTCTAACTTGATCAAATTCACTCTCCATAAATGGTTCTAGGGACAGAATACTTGAAACTGGGTTAGAGTCCCAGGTTTCTGAGGGATGTGTCCCTAAGGCCAGGAGAAGTACCTAAAACACAGATGTAACCAGTGTTTGGGGCCTGAAGCTGCAGGAGGCCTAACCAAGAACAAGTTAAGTAAGGGGAGGTCCTGGGCAGTTTCAAGTCTCTGTACCCTGCCTGCCCTCAGCACCACACTCTCACTGCTGTCTTTCAGAGGCAAGGGGAACCTTCCCCAGGGTCCCACTGCAAGACAGTCCTTTCGAAAATGTCTTCATGAACACCAACGGACTATCAGAACCAACGGGGCTGGGTTCAACAAAATTTGTTGGTGACCTCTGAGGAGGGGCTAGTTTAGGCTAAGTGTGTGGCTGGGGAAGGGGTATGCACTACCAAATCACTGAATAATACAGAGGTAAGAGGTATTATTGAAAGACAAGTTTCCCTTATTCTCGGTGTGCCTCCCTCTCCCACTGTAAAGAACTGCCCTTATTTATCTATTGTTTGCTAGTTTCTTGACAGAATTTAGTTCAAATTTTTTTTTTTTTTTTTTTTTGGTTTTTCGAGACAGGGTTTCTCTGTGGCTTTGGAGCCTGTCCTGGAACTAGCTCTGTAGACCAGGCTGGTCTCGAACTCACAGAGATCCGCCTGCCTCTGCCTCCCGCGTGCTGGGATTAAAGGCGTGCGCCACCACCGCCCGGCTAGTTCAAATATTAAGGGATTTAAATGTGTGGGACTTGTTCTGAGCAAGGGGACCAAGACCATGATGGAGATACTCACAGAAACTGCTGACCGGAGCTAATGGGAGCTGAGTGACCTAAACTAACAGCTGGGGAACCAGCACAGGACGGAACTAGGCCCTCTGAACGTGGGTGACAGTTGTGTGGTGGCATGGGCAGTCCGTGGGGCACCAGCAGTGGAACCAGGACTTGTGCCTAGAGCATGATCTGGCTCTGTGGAGCCCATTCCCTATGGAGGGAGACCTTGCTCAGCCTAGATACAGGGGGGAGGCCCTTGGTCCTCACTCAAGTGATATGACAGACTTTGATGACTCCCCATGGGAGGCCTCATCCTCTCTGAGGAGTGGATGGGGGTGGGGTGAGGAGAAAGTGGGAGGAATTGGGAGGACAGGAGGGAAAAGGAACTGAGATTTATATGCAAAATAAGATTGTTTAAAAAAATGTTTGGGACTTGTTTTTCCATATCGTTTAGGGCAAGTTTCTCAGGTAACACTTGTGGCAAGTATAATGTGAGCCACTTCTAAAGAATTATTATCCACTAAATCCAGTCTAATCTGGTTTGATTTTGGGGCTGTCTTAAACTTTCTGATTTGGTTCCGCTCCCTGGAGGGCAGCTAGCAGGGACTTCACAGCCTGGCTGCGCTCTAGGAATTACCTTCAGATTACTCTGCGTCTACAGCTGACACGCCTCCCCAATGCAGGGTACAGCCACACCCCTGGTAGCCTCTAAAACAGCTCTATGCTTCTCCTGGAGACAGCAACTATTCTCCCCAGACCTCTCACACCTCCTCAGACGGAACAAAGAGACACTGGACAAGTCTGGGGGCAGTTCACTGAACCCTGGACTTCAGGAACTTGTCTCCCTGGCCCCGCTGGCTGCTGTTAGCTTGGACTCCTGACAACAGCCCCAAAGGCCCACCATTCAGTAACCTCGCAGCATGGCTCTTTCCTGAAGCCCCACAACCACTTGTTTGCTGGAGGACAACTTCCCATTCTTGAGGCACGGCAGCCTGCACCACGACCACAGCCGGGAAAGGACAGCCTAGCACAAGGGACTTTCACTGGGCCACTGACTCAGAACAAAGGGGACCGGAGTCTCTGTGCCATTACCGTCTCCGTGTGCTCCCCTGCCTGAGTCCAGACACTTCTGTGGGCTCGTGAGGTAGCTCAGTGGGTAGAGGCCTGGTGACACACAATGGAAGGAGAGCACAGGTGCCTACTGTTGTCCTTTGACCTCCCACACGCACGCCATGGCATGCACATGCTACACACATGTACAGACACACGAATAAAGACACTTAAATATATATGACTGCAGAGCACAGCAAGCAAAAATAAACAGTGAAATAATAAAGTAACAACTCTTTACTAAGGGTAAATATTGGACATTTCAGAATGAAGTCTTCCAGGTTGCACAGATAACATTTTTCTGAGAAGAATCCAGTACTATGAACATCCTTCTTGGCTGAGTATTTACTATAACACCACCTATACAGAAGCGCTATTGGACATTTGCCATTTTTTCCTAGTCTTTGGCCTGTATATTAGTCAGAGGGTTCCCTTTCTAAGTACAGCATTAAACTCATTCTACTTCCATGAAGCTCTCACAAGCGGACTCCCTCTAAAGAACACACACTCTGGTATTTACTGCCAACCACAAGCTCCCGCAGGCATGGTTTTTATATGTACTAAACCCCACACTCCAGTGAAGCAGTATAGAACCCTTGTTTTAGAGAAAGGGAAACAAAGGCACAAAAGCTTTAGCAAACTGTCAGTAGCTGATGTCACTAGCAGATGTCAGAGTTAAGCCTGGGAGTCTAAGGCACAGCAAACCTTAGGCACTGTGCTGCAACCCGGCCTGGAGGCGGGAAAACAATATCCTGCTCCAGGCAGTCACTGCCAAAGCCACCTGGACATGCAGTGCTATTTCACAGGCCAGCCACAAACACAGAGCTCCCGGGAGAAAGAGCCCAGCCCTGGCTCCGTTTCTGACTTCTGCTCCCTGCTTCTCCCTGTCAGCTGTCCGTGTAACTCAGCCCGAGGCTCCCACAAACTCACTACTTCAGAACTCGCCAGCCAGAAACATTTTAGGTGGAAAGAACTAAAGAGAAGCTCAGCTCGCAAGCATATCTTGCTTTGCAGAACCCAAAGTCTCTCTCAAAACCACATTCCTTTCTTGAGCACAGAGAATGTTTATAACTTACTCATTTGACCAATGTGCTTCAGGGGCTTTCTAGCAACTATGAAATGCCAGCTTATTATCACCAACAGACATCCTTTTTGTTGTTGTTTTGTTTTTGCAGTGTGGGAGACCAAAGCCATGGCCTCACACATGCTAGCAAGCACACTATGACTGAGTGTGAGTGAGACTCTCGTACCCACAGTCTTCTTTTTTTTTTCAAGACAGGGTTTCTCTGTAGCCCTGGAACTAGCTCTTACAGATGAGACTGGCCTCTAACTCACAGAGATCTGCCTGCCTCTGCCTCCCAAGTGCTGGGATTAAAGGCTTGTGCCACCAACGTCTGGCCTGCCCAGCTTCTTTTTAGTAATATATATTTCTCGTTGATTCTGTGGTAATTTCACAACATGAACCCTAATTCCACTCACTTCTGGGTCCCCCACATCCTCCCCTCACCCATGTAGCATTATACTCAAACAAAAAATTTAAAAAAATCAAAAAAAGACAAGCAAACAAACAAAAAGAAAAAAAAAACAATAAGACCAACTCTTGGCTTCTCCATCTCTCCTGCCTCTCCAGCACCTCTTCATCCGTCCTGGTGGTTCTGGAGGTCTCAGTGTGACACATAGGACGCCCTTTTGTCCATCAGCTTCACTAGCAAATGCTCATCCAAGAGTCACTGGTCTGGTTTCTGGTCCACCACCACCACTGGATCCTCACCAGAATTATCTCTGGGCTACCCCAAGTCATGGAGATCCTGTTGGTACTGTTCCACAGGACTGGTCCCTTCACAGGCTCCGGCAGGCCCTAGATGGGGCAGACGTTAGGGTGGGCTAACCCAAGGCCCCGCTGTGGACTTGGGTGATAGACAAGCTGGTCATTTCAGGCCTCAGGTAAGGGCGGGGGAGGGGGGACTGAGCTCCCTTACCTCTGCCATCAGGGTCAGCTCTCCTGTGAGAGTCAGGGCCAGCTCTCCCTGTGATGAGGGGTGGGGTTATCGCCCCTGAGAGTAGGGGTCAGCTCTTCTGAGAGGGTCAGGGCCAGCTCTTTTTCTGCAGTATTCAGTGAAAGACAGGACCAGCTTTCTCTGGGCCTGCAAAGGCGGGGTTGCCTCAGGATGGATCTCTGATTTCATCACACATGGTTTCTATGGCCCCCTGAGGTGCCACAGGCCACAGATATCAACACAAAACCCAGCTGCAACTAGACCAGGAATGCAGATACAGCCCCCGGCAGCAGTTTGAGCTCCAGGTGGGAACACTGGTCATGCAGGCTGGGATGGGTCTAGTGGCAGCATGGCCCCAGACGCCACCAAAGCCTCAGGCTGCAGCTCCAACCCTGGATTTCTGTGTAACCTTCAGTGGCATTTTAAGACTTAGACTTTGGCACAGGTCCCGCTGTGGTGGGACCATGGACCCAGATATGGTCCTTGCAGCAACTGGGTCTGGATGTCACCACTGCCCCAGAAATGCCACCTAACGTTCAGAATCCTCACTGTCTTCAACTGAGATGTGCTTTCTCATGTTGTTTTATGTATTATTAGTGTGCTGGTCATGCTGGCATGGCAGAGTGCATGTGTGAGGTCAGGACAACCTTCAGCAGCAGGGTCTTCCCCTCCACCCTGCATTTCAGGGATGGAAGTCAAGTGGGCAGACTTGAAGAGCATTCGTTTTTTGAATGAGGATCATCCATAGGCTTCCGTCTTTGAACACTTGGCCCCCGGCTAGCAGTGCTGTTCGGAAGGCTATAGACCCTTTAGGACAATGTAAGTTACGGCATGGGCACTGCAGGGTCTACAGAGCCGCCCCAATTCCTGCTCTCTGCTTCCAAAGTGCAGTGATGTGATCTTTTGGGTCCCTGCTCCAGCCTCCTGCTGGCATGCCGCTCCTATTATCCTGGACTCTTCCTCTGAAACCATAGCCCAAATAAACTCCTTTCTGTAAGCAGCTTTTGTGCAGTGTTTTCACAGGGCAACAGAAAGAAATGAGCACAGCAAGCGTGTGTTATTCGCTGAGCCATCTGCTCTCTGAGCCTGGTGATCAAGTGGGGAGAACCAGACAGGAGAAGCAGGATGCTAGGAGCAGGGGTCAACTTTTAATAGTATATTAATTAATAATTAATATAATAATTTCAAAACAAACTTTGGTGAGGTACAAAAGGAATATGTCCTCACCTTTATCATAAAAATGCATGCACTGTAATCCCAGCACTCAGGTCGAGACAGGGGGATCAAAAGTTCCGGGTCATTAAGTACACAGTGAATTCAATGCCGGTCTAGGCTACTTTTTCCTCAAGAAATACAAAATATAAACTAAATGAAATTTCAAACCATGGAAAGGGAACAGATTCAGAGCATCTTTTCCCAGGAGGCCTTTGTACAAGCATGGATAAGAGTTGTCTTGGAGGACCTACGTGTAAGAACCCCATACCAAGGGTGCAGCATTACTGAGCTGAAGGCCTACTCCCCCCAATAAGTATGCAAAGTCTCCTCCTTCAGCAGGATGATGTCCTGTTTCTAAATAAAATGATACACGGCTGATGTCCTGACACAAATATCCCACCTGAGCTTCCTCCAAAATGTCTGCAAGGAAAAGACCTGCCATGCTTATGTACGGTTTTGCGCAGGGTAAGTCCTTATCATCGCTACTATCATCATTATACCTCGGTTCAAAATCTCCACAGCAGGCTAGAAAGTAACATAGTCTACCTAACTTTCTGTTACTAAAAGTCTATCTACCAAAACCTAAAGAAAACTTAAGAAAAATGACAATATAACCGGGCTGGAGCTACAGCTTGGCAACACATCGTATTTATTAGTACACGCACACTCAATCCTTAGCACCAAAAAATAAATAAAGTAAAATCATACTCTACAAAGGTAGCACTAAAAATTAACAGAGATGATAGTAAGTGTGCTGAGGGTTTTGATTACACAGTTGCTCAAAATAAATGCATAAACAGAATGAACTAATACGACAACACATTTCAAGCTGTCCATAAACATGTTTACAAGAATAAAAGTTATTACTGACCACATAAATAATTACAGGGGCAAAAAAAGATAGAAATCACTGAGCAAACAACAATGCAAAAGACCAGGGATTTCTCACCACTGAACTAACAGCTGTTTGGTCAGAACCTTATCGGGCATGTGTGTGCAAAAACGCCCTGAAACCTAGCACTCCCTACCCGTGCCCTGGTCTGCTTCTGCATTCTGCCCTTCTCTTACTATCACAGATGCTGAGTCTCTTACAACACTTTTTCCTTGTCCAGCCTCCCCCCTTTCGATTCCCAGTTCCAATGAGGAAATTGAAGAAAACGTAAATAGTACTTAAGTGAGACAGGCCTTAAACTCAAAAGAGTGCAAGTTACCGCCACGCCATCAGCCACAAACCCTAATCCCCAAGCTGGCATCATGGTTAAGTCTGCAGAGACAAGATCAAGGTCACATCCTTGAACTTAACTCACTCTACCTGCTCCTGCTTGGGCTTTAGGCTCGTTTCTTAACCTAGAGTGCTGGCTCAGTGAGACTCAGGGTTAACCTGCAACTGCATCTAGCCAGGCAATTAGGGAGAGGCTCCCCACTAGCCAGAACCCAAAAGTGGTGAATTATGAAACCCCTTCCAGGCCGCCTAGATATATTTTCTAATTAAAATGTAGCCTCGTTTTACAGCCCAGGTTAAAGGGATTAAAAGATTACGGACTAGAGACCCAGAGCTTTCTCCACCTCTCATGGTTCTGCCGCTAAGGACAAGAGCAGGTGCTGGGACGGCACCTAATTACCAGGGAATTACACCACCCCACCCGGAACCAATTTCAGGACCACAGATCAACTTCTCCCCAAACACAAAGCTGCCAATTAAGTTACATGAAAGTCCAACTAACAGGCAATTTGGATATGGCATTTCCCACCTGAAAACAGACTTTCTGAACACAGCTCTTCCTTCGGCAGCACTGGAAACACCCTTGAGTAAATGTCATTAAAATGTTTGAACGCAGGGACTGCCCTCCAGGATTCAAGCATTTACAGAAAACAACAGGAGTTTCTGCCAAGCCAAGGAACAGTCCTCAGGATGCACCAGCAAGTCCCCACTGGCCAGGCAGCTAACAGCTAAGCTGAAGATGCTGGCCCTGCACACCTCAGCACACACGATCCACAGCCTCTTCTGTGGTCCCGTCATTCTGAATTCCAACGGAAGAAGCATGGTTTGCGTTCACGAGTTCACCCACTTGCTCTTTACCAACATATTCCCACACCTTCCCACTTAATTTCTCACAATGAACACACACACACACACAGAGCTGCTCAGAGCTCACGATCTATTGTCATTTTCTTAGCACGGACACCTACAAGTACACACAAAGAAATAATTTAGAAAGAAGATCCATTCACTGTGTGCCAACCCTCGGGCTGACAAAGATCCTCAGGAATGCCTGTGAAGCTGACACGGAGCTGGACAACCTGTTGCTGACCAAACCATGCTTCCTCTGAGCACCAGAGTTAGGGGGAGCTAGGGATGGGAGGGGGCAGAAGGGAAGGTGAGCGGCTACTCATAAGGCCTAGTAAGTTATAGCTGGCTACGAGTTAAACTACGTAGTCATCCTGCCAGAAGAGAGACACACAGGGACAAAAGCAGAGAGCAGAGTGAGGCGGCTCCAAGTCAATGAACAGCAACAGCTGCCAGACAGCTGATGCAAAGGGAGCCCTGCGCGTTGTAGAGGGAGCGGCCCTTTCGGCACCCAGACCGAGCTGCTGCTCTCCAGGCCCAGACAGAACTCATTTCTAATGCTCTAAGCACCGTTTATGGTTCTGTTACATCAGCCCTAGAAAACAAGCACACCACACAGGAACTTGCTTCCCTTCTTACCCTAATATCCACCCCCTCAGCCAGCGAGGGTTCCCACAGTACCGCAGAAGGACCTCAGGGAATCCCCAGCCTATGGCTGAGTTGGGGAGTCCCCTCTCCCACAGAACTACACATGACAATCCTTGTGCCAATCTTATTGCTTCTCTCTAGCTCCCAGCTGCCTCCTCTGGGCCGCGGCCTGCCCCAGTACCATCCAAGTTCCTGACACCCTGAGTCATTGGGTGGGGCTGAGGGAGGAGGGAGATGCGGGAACACAGAAGTCCCCTTCAGTGTGAGTGGTTCCTGTATTGATTGCCACCCCATTTTCTCAGAGTTCTTAGAACACTTCCAACTTCTACTTCCTATCCTTTTGCACTCCAACATTCTCCCCGCCCCAGCCCCTCTCTCACACAGCCTCAGCCTTGCCACATGTCACAGCAGACAGACAGCCTGGGCATACACATTGCTCTGTATTATGAGTGGCCGCTCCCACTCAGTAACAGAGTCTTTCTGTTATCAGGCCAATGTTTTCTGCCAAACACACATCCTTTATAACAAATGGCTTGAGAAAGGTCCTCAGTTCTCTGCTGGAAGCTATCATGCCAGAGCCTAACCCACCTGCTCACCAGTGTGCCACAGCAGGCTGGACACCGGCCTCACAGTGACACAACTGGATACCATATGAAGAGAATATTGCAAGCTTAGTCTGCGAAAACCCTGAGCTGGTGATGACAGGAAAGACTGAACAACTTTCACCTCCCAGCTCCTACTGACTGCTTGACCCACAAGATCACCTCTGCCTCTCATCATTTAATTGTCAACAAAGGTAATTTAGCAGCGTGATCCCTCAGATGTCTCACGCTAGACCAGCGCGCTCAAGCTGTAGCCTGCATCAGAATCACCCAGAGGGCTCCTTAACACAGATGGCTGGGCCTCTCCCCTGGAGCTTCTGACTCAGTAGGCCTGGGTGGGGTCTGAGAACTCAGCTGTCTAACAAGTTCCCAGGTAACGCTGAGTCTGCAGGAGGGACCGCACTGGAGAAGCACTACCTTGGGTGGCTCACCCCATACCTGGTCCCAGTTACTCACTTGCTGCTGGCTCCCCACTCTCCAGGTCCCTGTTCCCACTCGGGCAAAGCCCCTGTTGTGGTCAATGACCATAACTCCCTTGTGACTAAACCCCAGGCCAGTAAGGGACCGTGACAGGCACAGATCCACCGTGAGTGTCTTGGGAGATTCAAGAATGGGGCTTAAGGATGCTACTGAGAAAGAGGCACCATTTGGGGGTTATTTGAACCTGCCCTTCTGGAAGAGGTCTGCAGGTCTGCAAATGTGATCACAGCAAGACAAGCAGGTAGGAAACCTGCTGAGTCGACCAGCCCAGAGCCACCCTGCCCCGGCTTCTGGCTAGGTGACATGATGCTTGCTTTACTGTTGGAGCTGGCTGAGTCAGGGTTTTCTGCTCCTTGCTGTTGGAAATAATCACAAAGCAAAGCAAGCCAACAGGACAGCTTATCTGGACACAGCACGGTGACATGTGGTCTACAAAGGCCGGGTGCACTACGATACCACGTCTATATTTTCCAGATTATTTCAAAAGGTCATACTAGAATGCTCATGAAGGATTAAAATTTTGCAAGAGCGTAAAACTGAAGTTCTGGTCCAGCGCGTGGTAAAAGATCCAACTCTGAGATTGTCTCAAGAGCCAGCTCATCATATTTTCCTGGGGTTTTGCTAGGAACTACAAGCAATAAAGAACGGAAGCACTTCCTCAGTTCAATCCTGGACATGGTGTCTTCCCACAGGAGCATGCTGTCATTATATCCTGGACATGGTGCCTTCCCACAGGAGCATGCTGTCATTATATCCAAGTGGGAAAATGGTTCCCAACCTATTTTCCTTTGTATTCAACGCCAGGGTACCGGTATACACAGAAAGAGGGCACGTAGGACACACATCTGATCTGTCTGTCTTTTACAGATCTGCAACCTTATTTTACCATTATGGATATCTATCCTCATCAAGAAAATAAGAATACTACCACACAGCCACCTGGCCATCGAAGTACAACACATCTGAGAGCAATCTGTAAACCACAGGAACAATACCAGGGCAAATACTTAAATTCAGTTTTAATGCATGAATTGGATTTAGCTTGGCCTGATTAAAAAAGCAAAAAATTAATGATGAGCCCAGAAGACTTCCCCTAAAACTCCTATTAGACGCATCTCTCTTAGTATCGTCCGGTTGGCTCTGTTTAGATGGCAACAACATCTGTTCTATTTAGAGACCACTCGATGGTTGAGGTCTCACTAAAGCCAACCCTACAAACCAGCTGCAAATGCAGCAGCGGTGGGCACCTCAGAGCATCTCACGGGGGCAGACCTCCTCCCTGTAGGAGAACAGTCCGGCAGTGGTACGTCCCTCAGAGCTACATCTGAACAGAAAGCAGAGACGGAGGCTGGGGGAGTAGGAATGGTTCTCTAAACCTGTTTCTCAAGCTCACAAAGGTTCACCTTAGCGAGGAAAACACCAAGAAGTAGATAAGGACACCTTCTAGAATAGGAGTAATCTTTAAGAACTGGAAAGTCTCAATTTTTTTTATGTGTATGGGTGTTTTGTCTGCATACGTCTGTGCGCGTGTTTGCGTAAGGCCTGTGTCCACTGGAACTGGACTTAAAGATGATTATACATGACCGTATGGGTGCTGAGACTCAAACCCAGGTCTTCAGGAAGAGAAGCCCAAGCACTCAACCACAGTGTCTGTGACACACTCTCTAGACTGCCACAGAAATTTGTGACATTCTTCTCCTGTGGCGTGTGTGTGTGTGTGTGTGTGTGAGAGAGAGAGAGAGAGAGAGAGAGAAAGAGAGAGAGAGAGAGAGAGAGAGAGAATTGGGGGGGGAGGGTCCAGGCACAACCACTCTAGACTCAGATTTCACATGTGCAAAACTCTTAACAGCAAACTAATAATTTGATGACAATTCATTTAAAAGAGTAACAAGCTCCCAGGAGACCCCATATTCCTAATGCTGGTGTTCCCAGACAGAAAACGCTGCCTGGGGAAATTATTTTAAGTATTGAAATCCCAGCTGTGCTGTTATCTTAAGTAACAAGAAGTCTAGAACACCTTCACAGAATTAACCAGTACTGCCACTGTGGTATCAAGACACCTCTACAATTAGGGCCTCCGTGTCTCACGGGCCATTGTAACACGGTGTAGAGCAATTCAAATCACAGTGCCCACCACAGAACAGCAGCCTAACACCAAAGCATCAATCAGCTCAGTGCTTCCTAGATCCGTGATTTCCCTAAGAAATTAAAACCTGGGTTCCCAGGGCTTAAAAGCCCAGTGTCTCCCTGTCTCACAACTGTACCTTGGCTCTTGTCCCAGGTTCACTCACTTCTCGGAGTCTTTCCTATGCTTGTTTCGATTCGATGGGCACATCTTCCTGGCTGCGCCTCTGCCTGGCTGTCTCTGCCGAATGCCCATCTACTAAATGGGCTCCATGAAGTGATTCTGCCGCTGAACCTGGAGCGATAATCAGCCAGCCACAGAGGTGTGCGCAGAATGCCCTTTACCTGAGATGAGTGACTTCTCTAAAGGCTGCCCCATCCAGAGGAAGGAGCAGTGTGATTCCGCCTGGACCAGCTCATCTCCACACACACACACACACACACACACACACACACACACACACACACACACAACCACACTCACACCTCTCATGCTGTGAGCCCCTTTGCTCACTCCAGGAGTCGCTGGCATTAAAGGGGCTCACCTATTTTTTATTTTAGGCTAACACTTAGCAATTCTTGAAGGACTGAAAAATTATTTGGGAGCTGGGTGGTGGGGGTGAACGCCTTTAATCCCAGCCCTTGGGAGGCAGAAGGAAGAGGATCTCAGTGAGTTCAAGGACAGCCTGGTCTAGAGAGCAAGTTCCAGGAAGCCAGGACTGTTTGTTATGCAGAGAAACCCTGTCTCAAAAATAAATAAATAAATAAATAAATAATTTGATATGACCCCAATGAAGGTTCAAATAGTTAATATTAACATACAAATGCACACAAAACTTGCCAAGGCAAGAGTCTGTAAAAGTTTATTTAAATATCTAAAAAAAGTCAAATCAAAGTCTGCTAGCTCCAGTGTATTATTTTTCTAATTTATTTCAATTAAAGCTAAATAATTATATAAATTGACTGCAGCTTTGCTGATGTGGGATTCCCCTCCGGATGCTAGGAATATGTTCTCCAGGAATGAGAGCAGAGTCTCCGTTTACACTTGGCTAATATCTTCACAACACAAATTTAAATTTAAAAACTATTTTTAAAGTATTTTGTGGCTAGAGAACTTTTTAATGTATACCATGAGCACCGTTAGAAAGCCTGTACTTTATGAAGAAAACCTAAATGACAAGACTGATTGCAGTCAAAGACAACCCTCTTAAAATGTTAAAGCTAGAAAGACCATAACTAGACACATGCATCCTGCGCCCTCCCCGTAACCCAGCCCTGTAAGAGGCACCAAGGAACTTTATATTGACAGCGCCTGATCCACAGTCTCTTGTCACATGTCACTCCTGCAGTGGGCTCGATGTGAAGCCACAGCCCTAACACAGGCACTGGTGCCACGGCTCTCACAGCAGTGACTGACTGTGGACTTGGTTATGGAGAACATGCAATTGAGTTAAAAGACGACTATTTAATAGCACAATTTTGCAGAATAGCATCTAGCAGCTTTTCAACTCAGTGTCGGTGACTGAGTCTGGAACTAGGGAATCAACAGAAGGAGTACCAGGTTGGACCTTGGTACCACAAAAGGTAATTTCTACAAAGAAGCAAGCACCCTGTGCTAATCTTAATGTCAGCAAGGTTCAGGGAGGGTGAGGGAAGGTGGAAGGGAGGAGCAGAGAGGACACACAGTCATAAGGCTAAAAGAAAAAGGGAATGTGGGGAAGGACTGAAAAGGTGGACAAGACCCTCAATCACAAAATGACCTTCTGTGCCTGTGCCACACCTGGGAGTCTGTACTCTATCCAGCAATAATGTAACACAAAATGGGCTGATCTCAAGAGGAGGGATTCAGTGCATCCCTGGGATGGGAATGTCTTGAAGACCTGGCTGGACAGAGGCAGAGGAATCTCTGAAGATGACTCTGGGTTCTGAGAGGGTATGAGGAGTAAAGGGACCCTCCCTCCCTCCTTCTGTACCTCACTGTATACAGCATGCTGACATGACTCTTAGCTCAGGGTGCTTGCTCTTTTTCCCCAGGACCTGATGCTGGAGAAAGGAAGAGTCCAGGAGCTCAGTTTGGACACACTAGCTTTGAAGATATTGGTGGACACTAGGTGAGAGTTCTGGGCAGAAGGTACAATCTGCTTGCCATATTCTATGTAGTATTTATATATTATATAGGTTATATACACTCTATCTACATGGAATATGCAATCTTCTCATATATATATCATACAGAAACTCAAGAGCAGGTGCCTCTCAGCTGCGGAGGGCCTCCAGGAGTGTCCCGACTTCTGGTGTCCCCACTTCAGGATCCGCCTTTAACTGACCGACATTAAACTGTTTTTGCTGCTCTTCCTAAGCAGATAAAAATGCGTTCTGAGCTGGGAAGTGGTGACGCACACCTTTAATCCCAGCACTCGGGAGGCAGAGGCAGGGGCAGGCCCATCTCTGTGAGTCTACAGCCTGGTCTACAGAGCAAGTCCAGGACCCTGCCTTAAACACCCCCTTAAAAAAAAATACATTCTGAGGTTCAAAAGGGACTAGGTGGTAGAGTACTGTTCTATAGTATGTAGAGGCCTGGGTTCTACCCTCGGCATGGTACAAATTAACACTAATGAAGAGCATTCTACAGACACTGTACCTAGCCAGGCAGTGATTGTGATTTCTACAATCATTTTCAAAGCTAAAATAACATTATTCATTCCCTTAGCAATTCTTCAACTCTTCTGATCCTATTAGACACTACTGTGTTCCAAAAAGGCTTACCCAAGAGCCGTGTGCTCAAGGAGCCAGCTCAGCTTCCCGGAGAGCATTTACTCAAGTACGAGCTGGAGTCACTCAGGTTTGCTCCCTCTCATCAGAATCTCCCAAAGCAATCTCCTTTTCTCAGCAAAGGAGTAGATTGCTGCTGATATCTGAGAACACCCAGGAGGAAAGGAGGGATGGGGAGGCGAGAAGGAAGACGGGCTTCAAATAGTGCCTTCCTGGCTTGCAACCAAACACAATTACAGAGCAGCCACAGAAGATGATGTCAAGATAACACAGAGTCTTCACCAAGGCCAGTGGCACTGACAGCTTCCTCAGCTGAGGTGAGTGTGAGGTAACAGGCCACAGAGGCCCCACGGCCAGAGTCAGCAGCGGTTGGGCAGCCTCGGCTGGTGCAACACTGACATTTCAGCATCTAGATTTTCTCTAGACAGGCAGATCCACGGCAGCACCAGTCACGCTTTCTCAAAGCCCAGACTGCTGTACAGCCAAGTTCATGTTCAAGTCTCGAGTTGCCATAGGCGTAGCTGCTCTAGGATATCTTGACAGAACGCACGGTTTTGCTGAGCTGGCCATGGGAGCTCCACTGACTTTGTCTATCATTAAACGCTAGCACTGTGGTGTCATTCATAAAATTATAAAAAAGTAATTAAGAGGTGTAAAACGGTATGAGTGGCCTCAATGAAGATTGAGTACGAATGGTACTAAAACAGAAGGAAACACGGCGCTGGGCTATGTCTCAGAGCATAGTCACATGAATTACTAAATAAATAGGAGGGCCGCAAATCTACACAGAAAATTCAAACAACCTGGGTTGATGTAGCTTAATTCTACATAATAAATTTACCCCCAGAGAACACGGTGTGAAGGAGGCGGTGAGATGAGCCCCGGCAGGGAGACAGACAGACAGACGGTGACCTGGTAACCCAAGTCATAATCAAAGGAGAGCTTAACGATGGTGGCTCATGCCTTTAACCCCAGTGCTCGGGAGGCAGAGCAGCCCGGTCTACAGAGCGAGTTCCAGGACAGCCAAAGCTACAAAGAGAAACCCTGTCTAGGAAAAAAAAACAAGAACAAAAGAAAAGAAAGGGTTCAGAATCCAAGGAGAAGCTGATGCACGCATATTGTCGTGACAAGACAGCAAAGCAGCCTGTCTTGTGGCCTTCCTCCCCCATACTCTGGCCCATTCAAGCAGAGAAAAGTTACCAGACAAGCTAAAATTCAAGGACATTATACAAAATACCTGACCTCCTCACAAGTCCATCAAAATTTAGAAAAGTGATCAATGGAAAAATCACCCATGCCCAAGGAAACATGGCTACTAAACCTTCACATGTGACCCTGGACCTACAGACGAGACGCCCATGATCACACTCAAAAGCAGAGGATCCTTCCCAGTTGAGGAACTTTGGAACTGCCTTAAAGAATGCATAGGATTAAAATCAAGGAATCAGTCTCCATGCACACATGTGATGTAAGTGGCTGAACAACCAACTCGCTAAATCCCCACAGAAGAACCACATACAGTGTGCGAAGAAGACACTGAAGGCCACCGAGAACGGCCCTGGAGAGGATATTAGGAAAACACTATCGACGTCTAAACAAAGAACAGACCTTAGTCCACAGTACAACAGCAACGCTGCCTTCATGGCAATGAATGTACCAGAGCTTTAGACGATGCTAACGTTTCAACAGGTTGTGCTTGGTGACAATCGTGCAAGGCCTCTCTTTGGACCTTTGTCATTCTCTTGTAAATCTTTATTCTAAAGCAAGTCTTGATGTATTTGGGCTTTGCCTTTGGTTTCCTAAGACATGGTCTTATGTAGATCAAGAGGGCTTCAAACTGACAATGTTGCCAAGGATGACCTTGAACTCCCAATCCTCCTGCTTCTACCTCCCAAACAAGCACTAGGGCTATAAGAAATCTACCACGCCTGTTCAAACATTTAATTTTAAGTCACCAGCTATTGAACGGGCGTGAGGAAGTTTTTAAAATCAACTGAACGCTGGGTGGTGGTGGCGCACGCCTTTAATCCCAGCACTCGGGGGGCAGAGGCAGTCGGATCTCCGTGAGTTTGAGACCAGCCTGGTCTACAAGAGCTAGTTCCAGGACAGGCTCCAAAACCACAGAGAAACCCTGTCTCAAAAGACCAAAAATAAATAAATAAATTAATTAATAAATTAATAAATAAAAATAAAATCAACTGAACAATGACAGTTCTGGCGTAGGTAAGTCAGTGAATACTTCATACATAGGTCAGTGACTAGTCACCCATCACGTAACACTGAGGGAATTCTTAGAGCTCCACACTCTGCATTCTAGAAATGGACACAAAGAAGGTCTCTAACAGGAGCCTTCCATCTAGGTCATGATATGATCTTCACACATCAGGAACAATCTCAATTCTCAAGAGCGGAACAGACAAATAAACAAGAGGAAAAAACAGAGGGAGAAATCAGGTTAAAAAGCAAAGCAGCTGGGAGCAAAATAACAGCACAATATTGGAATAACGGCCACCAGCAACATGGAGTAGGGTCCAGGCTGATCCAGCTGTGAGCCATGGGCTACTGAGGCTGACCTGAAGGGGAAGGCGTTTCTTAGGAAACAGAAGTCCTAAGGCTGTGTGTGTGTGCACAACTGGGAACACACAGAACAGCAGGAAAAAGTCTTTTTACTGACGGACACTACACACAACACAAGGCAACGCAGAACTTGTTTGGTATGCTCTCCTCAGCACTGGGCACAGAGTCTGACCTCACAGAGGTTTCTAAACAAAAAGGCAGGCATAATACACCCCAGGAAAAACAAGGTGTGGCAAACAAGGGAGTATTGACAACCATTTTTTGTATCATTTTAAAACAAAATCAGATTGAATTACTGGAGAACGTAGAGTCCACTGAGGTCAAAGAGAAAGGTATCTTACAGAGAACAGTAAACACATATACAGAGAGAAACATGTAGAGACCAATACACCCAGTGACGTAGGGATGCCCGGCAGGCAACGATCTGTCCCCTCTCCTTACCTCTGTTCTTGAGAAGGCTCCTCCATGTCCTCTTCAGAGTCACCCTGGAGTGAAAGAACACCCATTAGCAACTGTCTCAAAGACACACAGTCCCCAACGGTGCGACGCTGAGCAGCAGTGAATAACTAAAGTGACCCAGCCGTCAGTGGAGATTTAGAACAGGGGGGCAGTGGTTAAAAGTGCTTACTCATCTTCAGGAAGACCCAACTTTGGGTCCCAACACCAACATCAGTCAACCAACAAGCTCCTGTAACTCTACCTCCTGGGGGGAAAAATCCCCCTTCTGGCCTCTGTGGGCACCACATATACCTGCACATACTCAATGACAGACACACAGACACACACACACACATACACAAAAATCTTTTTGTTTAATGATGTCATAATGGCAATATAAAGCCATAAGTTGGCAATTGGTCTCTCAGACACGGTAAGTAAATAACCTACTGGTTTAAAACATAGCCTGAACATAATTTCAAAACAAGTTAGATATCACTTCAAGAGCCTTTTTTAACATTTTAAGTTTAATCATATAAGACACTAATCAAAATAATAAGATCTAATAATAAAATCTCTAAGTATAGAAAACATATTATTTAGCTGAGCATGGTGGCCTAGTCCGAGCACTAGAGAGGCAGAAGTAGTTGGAGTTAAGAGACCAGCAAGGTGTACATAAAGAGTTCAAGGCCAGTCAGACTGCACAGTGAGATCCTGTCTCAAAAATAAAAAAGTAATTTAAAGACAGAAAGACACTGTATAGCTCATTGTATATTATATTGTATATTCTATATTAATATTGTATATTCTATATTAATTGCATATTAATATAGAATACACTATGACATCAATAAAAAGGCCACTAATTTTGTAAATTAAGCAAACATCCCCTTCAAATACTATTACGTGTATTTCAGGAGGAAACATGAGCAGGGTGGACAAAGAGAAGCCAAGGCCAACTAAGCCCTGCAGTGCCCAGCCCACATTAACCCTGGGGGCATTATGCGGCCAGGCTTCACCTGTTTGGAGCGCTGGTCGTCCTGACTCTCCAGCTTCTCTCTCCAGTTCCTCTACTCCCAGTGCTGCTAACCCTCCAGTCCCTGTCTCTGGTCCTCTCAGCCCAGGGTCCCTTCACTATAGCTTCAGTGTACTGGGTGTGGAGAGATGGCAGGGGCTAAGAGCCATTACTGTCTTCCAGAGGGCCTGGGCTTGAGTTCCCACATCAGGCAGTTCATAAAATCTTCAACGTGTTAGCACAGACTGAGAGGACAAGGCCAGACTGCTCTTCTGTCCCTCTCACTGCAGATGTCCCATCCGTGCCCACCATTCTCCAAGGCCAAGTCTCTCGCTTCCCAGCCAAGCTCTGTTCTGCACAGCGCCAAGCCTAGCAGCTGCAGGAAGAACACTGCAGGCACGCGCACTGCTTACAACACGGTCTTACTTCCAGACCTACAACGTCTCGAGCTCCACTCCTAGGTGAACATACACCCCAATGTCAGCAGTGCCTATAGAGAAGCTCCAGCTGGTTTTATTTAAAACCAGCCACACACACACACACACCCCAGACTTCTGCTAAGGGCACCATCACAATGCCTGACCCCTAGGCAAACCCTTTACTGCTCCCCTCTCTCCACCGCCAACTGGAAATTCAGATCTGCACATTCTCCCCTGTCCTGCTCACTGGCCCACCACCAATATCCCCAAGGCTTGTTTTACAGGGGTGACATACAGGGCTTTGTGTTATGCTTACAGGCTCACCTCCGTTCCATCCTACAAACATCACTGCGATACCCATCTTTGTCCACATCACTCCTTAACACCCATCGTACGCCTAGCTTCCAGTGTCCCTGCTTGGATGACCCAAAGGCTGAGGTGTGAAGGTGGAGAGTTCCCAGGCCAGCCTGGACTAACAGTGAGACCCTGTCTCAAAAACCAGAGGGTGCTGCAGAAGTTCCCAGTGTTCATGGGACTACTCCAAACTCTTTCAGGACTACGCTGGACTACTCAGGGCTGGGTCCCTTCTGGCCTTAGGTCTCAAGTGATCCCTCGGGAGACACTGGCCTCTTCTCTCTGTTCTTAATTGTCAGCACTCAAAAGCTGTCCCAGGCATTAGCAGCTTTCTCTCCTCAACAAAACCAAGCTCTCAAAGAACAAGATCAAATTCTCTTTATTCCTACCGGCCCCAGTGCCCCAGTGCCCTCCCACTGGCCATTTCCATCCCATGCTGCTCTCAAGTATCTTTTCAAAGTGGCATCCATGCATGGCTTCAACTACAACATCCCCATCACTGCCTCTCCCTGTCTGTGTACAACACGCGTGCCCTTCAGACAGACCACATGGCTTAGAACTTTGTGTGTCTCTCACCATCCATGTGCCTCTGTTTAAATGGCAGGGTCCAGGCGGCAGGTGTTTGGGTTTACTGTACCACCATCTGCACCTGAAACCGTGTTTGGCCAGCAGGCTTTGTACAACCCAGCTGTCTCTTAGAGTCTAATAGTCCTCGGTATTTTTGGAAAACTTCTCACAAAACAGAACTTGTATTTCCCTCCAACATGGGCACCATTATCACCACCACACGGTGCTCAGAGAGCACTGAGACACAACACAGCCAAAAAAGCTCAGGCTCGAGAGCTAAACGCTTCCTAGGTTCAAATCCTCCCCTGCTACATCTTTTGCTTGTTTGTTGCTGGACACAGTTTCTCTGTGTAGCCTTGGCTGTCCTGGAGCTCGCTCTGTAGACCAGGCTGGCCTCCAAATCACAGAGATCCACCTGCCTCTACCTCCTGGGATTAAAGGCCCGTGCCACCAATGCCCAGCACTTTTTTTTTTCTTTCAGTTTTCTGTTACTTTGTTATTGCAGCGAGTGACTTACTTAGCTGCACAGAAGTACCTCACTGTCTTCAGCTATAAAATCAGGCAACAATGCCTCACACTCTGTAGGGTATGAATATAAAGATGATGCTGATAGTTCTCAACCCATGTTAGTTATTATTTTTCAATGTTGACAGGAGAGTAAGCCAAAAATAAACATCTATGACAAAAAGATTTCCAAATACTAGTTAATGATTCACTGACCAGAGTTCTATGCTATTACATAATAATGTACCTGAGATTAAAACAAACAAACAGATGTTCACTGTCTTGTTTCTGGTTTCACTTTCTACCAATTTCTATTATCCATACCCCCAAACTTAGACGGGGAAATCAAAAAGACATGGTATTTTTAAAGATCATATCTTCTTCTTTATCTAAGTCAGAGAGGTTCAACGGTGCCGTGCCAATGCTTGGCGTCTGCATCAGGGCCCCAAGTCAGGCTGGCCCGCCCATCCCACCAAGGCCCCATGCGAGGTCCAGCATCTCCATTTCCACTCTGTGGTGTTCAGGAGTGATTCCAGGAAGACTAGGAGCCAACAGGACACAACAACAAGGCAATGAACACTCAGGGGTTTCATCTGTAATCTTCAGGATTGAGTAACTTCATCAATAAGACAGTGGAGCCAGACATCATGGTGACCACTGAACGCCCACTACATAGGGAACATGGTGGCCACAGCAGTGCTCTCAAACCTCAGCAGCCCAGACACATGTACGGGAACCCAGCGGAGACAACATGGCACACACAAGCAAAGAAAAGTCAAACGGGACAAGAGATGCAGAAGGGAGATGATGTTGACAGCAGAAAACCCAAGAGTCACAAAGGACCTAGCCCTACGGTGCCTCCATGCCACAGTCAACATCCATGGTTCACACCACAGACGATGCACTGGGCTCAGCGGGTCCCAAAGAAGGGACAAGAAAGAGACCCAAAGGCCAGAGGAGATCAAGGGAACACCACCCTCCATACACACGGACCACTAAGGTGCACAAATCTTGCTATCTTACACAAATGCAGCTGCCACCAGACAGCCCATGAAAAGACAAGCCTGGCTTCTGTACCATCACTGGGTTCAGGTACTGCATAATCAGAGAACAGGGGAAGATCTGTAACTCTAACAATAAAGCCTCTCATTATGACTGATAATTTTCTGTTACTATTCCAAACAATGTCCTAACAGGAGACTATATAACAAAAATATGTAAATAGGGATGGGGGCATAATCCGTTGCCACTCTCGGGAGACAGACTCCCCCACACGAATAACATCCATATCAGCCTAACCACAGAGTCCATCACAGTGGGTTATCTGCCCTGGTGCAGCCCCTTCAGCAAGGGAAAGTGTTTGCGTTTTCCAGTGACGGAGCTTATGAGTTGGCTAAGAAACCACCAAGATGACAAGCTACCAGGATCACCGAGGTCAAAGAAGGTCATCTTCGGGAGCTCCTCTGAACTTAGTATAAAAATACCCTGCTCTGCAGGTGAGAAAAGTGGTCACGGAGATACGGTACGCTGGGCCCAGATACAGCCCAGTGACTAGAACACGTGTGTAGCCCGTGAAAGGCCCTGGATTCCATCTCCAGCAGCAGCAACAACAACAAAAGTGAATTAACAGGCTAAATAGTGGGGCGATTCATACCTAAACACTTAGCGATAAGAGGGTCTGGCAGCTTGTAACAATTACTGAATGATGAGCAACAAGTTCTTAGTCACTTAGAGTCCCATAAGAAAAAGTTAAAAGAAAAAAAAAACACTTCTGTAAGAATAATCAGTATTGGCAGATCCTTGAGCACATCTTGATGCTCAGCTCTCATGGACAACTTTCAGGTTCCATAGCCTTTCTTAGACTTCCTGAGAGGACCTGTAAATATTCTCCAGACTCTTATGACATACACAAGGAAACCTTCTGAAAATAATTCTAAATTCCTTGAAAAGAATCTCTTCCAAATGACCTTCTTCAGAACACTCTGTATCTAAGTTCATCCCTGCCCAGGCAGATGCCCAGTGGTACAGTGTCTAAAGGGCACTCATAGAGATGACAGATGCAGAAAAGTATACACACTAGTCCCACTTCTGCCATAGCATGCATTAAAGTACCTTAGCTATCAAGGTTTCTATGGTGAGCATTCGGGTATGACAACTTCTCAACTGTAACCATTTTTACAAACTACACTATGCACGTGAAGTAAAGATCAAGCCAGAAACTGGGCATTTCATAAAATAAGTCTTGAGCCTATAAATGAAGTCATGTTACCAAAGGCCTTGGCATTTCCATTTCGGGGCCACAAAGAATATATCTTTCATGAAGGCAGAAACAATATCATTTATTTTCTGTTTGGGCTGGCCTCCATCATGACCCACTGAAGACTTGGAGACGTCAATCGAGCTACAACGCAAAGGCTCATCTGTGCATCTTAACCGGGGAAACCCTGCTTCCCCATATACTTGGAGACGTTCTCATTTGGTAAAACTGGTGGTTGGAGCCAGGGCCAAGGGAAGACACGCGGTCCTGTAGCTCCAGCTAACTCAGGCATGAAACAGGAGGATGGCTTGAGTGAGGGAATCTGAGGCAACACGGCAAGGCCTTATTTTAAAATAATAATAATAAAAGAATAAAACCCCCGCAGCAGGGAGGTACAATAACATGACATGAAAGTGCCACCAGCATCCAAGGAGCAGAGACCAGAACGATCTTCAGCATACGACCGTGAACAGGGAAGGCCCCCATCAGGAAGACGTCTCTGGCTCAAAGGTGGCTCATACCACCGATCAGCCACTGATATTCATGAATATAACTATTCAAAGTAAATGCTACCAAGAGTTTAGGGTGGTTTTCAGCTAAGGTTATGAATGACTTTGAATTTGAGTTTTGTTTTGTTGGTGGTGGTGGTGGTGTGGTACCCCACACATACACTTTTCAAAGCAGATGTATGATTTAGAATGGAGAGTAAAAAAAAAAAAATCCATTTGGTAAAACAAAGACTACTTGCTGATGGGGCTTCTTCTCCAAAGGTGGTTCTCCTGCAGCCTGCTGGCCTCCAGAAAAGATCTAGGAAATTGTCTTCTAAAAAAGAAAAAAAACCCACCTCTCTGTCTGTCAGTTATTATTCATTATCCCTGGCCAAATGAATATTTCAAATTTCTCAAAACCACTGCCATCAACGCTTCCTATCAGAAGAAAGGTAAGCCTGGAGAGTTCAAGAAGTTACAGCTCACGGCCCTGATTTTGATGCTGCCACCAGCATGGGAAGTAATAAACACTTTGAAATTTACCATATGCAAGTTAATATTCTCTTGTCATTCAACACCCCTCCCATCCCCAATGCATTTTGGGTCTCTACGGCACTGCTGGTGAAAAAAGTCTTCAAAATTACGTTTAAATGGGCATCTTTTGCAAGTCAGTGGAAATTTCTTGCATAATTCAAACATTCTATGCAAGACAAAAGCTTTGCAATATCCATTGCAGCCTGAAGCCCTCTATGCTACAGATTCCCCCAATAAAACGATAGCAATTATTTTTCCACATGTAATCATTATCTCATGGGGGGGTGAAAAAAACCTGAAATTCAGGTTCTTAAGTGGGTGTATTCTAACAGGAATTAAAGACACTTGGAGAAAATCCAAGATTATACGCCTTTAAAGTCACTTCTTCATCCCAAAGCTACTTAGGCTAATGGCGAGCACCACTCACTAACATTTATGAAATCAATATCTCCATTGTGTTCAACCCTCCAGCTACTTGCCATCCACACCACACCCGCTTGCCCAGACCCAAGTCCCCCGCCCACCCTGGACCACTGGTAGGCCAAAGAATCTGCCACCAGCCGGGCACAAGGCTGTGCGACACCTAACCTGCTTCAAGTGGCCTGGGCACCCACCTTCTGACTCACAGCCTGTCACATGGCGCGGGAGGAGGCCGAAGAGCCACCGTTGCCAGGTGTTCAGGCTCTGCACGACCGTTTATTTGCCTTGCAAAGTGACCCGAACGCTCCTGGGCGACGGGGGAAGGCCGGCTGCCTCCAGGCCTCTCCTCCCTCGCACGCCGGCACCCGCCCTGTCACCTGGTCCTCCTCACCTGAGTGGGCAGCAGGAGTTCCCCTTCTTCAGCCTGCCACAGCTCCACCACGTTCGGCAAGGGCTCAATCGCTGTACGGACACCAAAAAGCACACCACGTTTGTAATGCACGGAAAAGAGACGCTTCCTGTTTCCTCGCCCGTTCCCCCCGTGCCACCCGCCTGCCCCAAACAAGTCTGCTTCTTCTCTCTCGCAGCGGAGGCCACCCCGAGGGGATGAACCGAGGATGCAAAGACAATGTCCAGCCGGCGCCCCCCGGGTCGAGGAGCTGAGGGCACGCGAGAATGGTGCGGACCTGGGGGCGAGGCCGCCTCACTAGGCACGGCGATCCCCAGGCCACCGGGCTGAGGGGAAACAAAGCTGCAGGAAGCCGGGCGCGGCGAGGCACCCGCGCGCCACACAAAGCGGGGGATGCGCCCGGGGCGCAGGGGCCCGCGCACAAAGGCTCCGGGGCGCGCGCGGCTAGCGGTCCCCAAGCCCCGCGCTGCCCCGCTCCTGAGCCGGCCTAGGGCCGCCGAGGGGACGCTGCGGTCGCAGGGCTGCAGCAGCCCGTCTTCCCCCTCGGCGAGCCGCCCGGGGTCCCCTTCCTCCGCGATCCCTCACAGATTTCAACAGTTCCCTTAAAAGAAAGGGGGGGCGGGGCGGCGAGGACTGCCAGCCCCGACGGCGGGCTGACCTTGTCCCTGAGCCCCTCCTGGACGGCAGCAGGACAGCAGGACCTGGAAGACGCCCAGCAGAAGGTTCGCCGCAGCGGCCGTGCGGCGGTAGGCGCCGGGCTGCGGCCGCCGGAGCCCCGCCATGCTGGTGCTCGCCGCGCTCGCTCGCTCGCTCGCTCGCAGCGCTCTCCTTCTCTGGCTTGCTGGCGCCGCGGCCGTCTCGCCGCGCCCCGGGCCCGCCCCCGCGCCCCGGCCCCGCCCCCGCCGCCGGCCCCGCCCCCGCCGCCGGCCCCGCCCCCGCAGCTGCTGGACCGCGGCTCGGCGCCCGCGCTCGGCTGGCTCCGGAGCGTGTGTGCTCCGTCCGCCGACTGAAGGGGGATGGAACGCGGCGGGCGGCAGCGCAGGGACGAGGACAATGCGAACGCTCGCGGCGCGGCGTGGCGCGCAGCACGTGCCCCAGGACTCCCGTCAGCCCAAGGGGAGAGGACGTTCTCCTGAATGCTCAGGGGCTTCTCTTTGTGGGTGACATCCCCGTCGCGGTCGGGGGGACGGGGACGGTAACCCCCGGGGTGGGGTCCTGGGAATGAATGGTAGCCCAGCGCAAGGCCTGGAACAGGATATTAGTGGAAATAATGCTGTGGTTGTCAGGAAACGCGAGTGCAGCCGCATAGCTGCTGCCAGTTCTGCAGCGAGGATATCCGGTGGCTGCGAGGTCTGTAATTTAGAATCAAAAGCTCTCCCAACACCCGAGAGGCTGACCTCAGCGCCGCGTGGCGGTAATGCGCTCGGCACCCTCTGTGGAGACCGTCCAAGTCCTGACAGGTGGGAGAACTTCGTCGTCACTCAGACCTTCAGAGACCCTGCAAATGTCCCCACCTTCGGAATTAGACTGTAGAGCTGAGCCGGGCAGCTCAGTGTAGTGGAAGTGTATGGTCGCCCGCCCATTTCCAACGTTAGTAAGCAGTGTGAGTCACACTTGGAAATATATTTTCTGCCCCTGTGTTTTAAGTTGATTTGCTGCGTGCAGCAGACGTAGCTCATATGAAATTCAGAGAGTGAGCGATGGTGCACACCTGTCTGCTTACATTGATCTAATGTTTAATTGCTTCTGGGGCCTTCCAGACTAGACTACGGGAAAATGTGGTCACATAACAGGTCAGATGCTGGACAAGGACAAAACGAACGACGGACACTCGAGACTGTGAACCTAATCTTGCTGTCCGGATGTAAATATAAATGAGGAGGTTAAACCCCCTGATTTCTTTGCCAGGCTTAACATTTGATAAAAGGAAATGTCCGTATGAAAAAGGCCCTTTTCTTTGTCCACCTTGAGCAACTCCAAGTGTGTCTTACTTTTTTCCTGGGTTGCCTGGAAACATGCCTAGCAAGGATCTCCTGTCGCATCCCATTGTGATCTTTTCTCCTCCTCCGGGTTTATATTTGACTCCTAGACACTGAAATTACCTCACGGTGTTAAAGGGTCTCCGAAAAACCAAACCATATGCACCGGGCTGAGGGTGTAGCCTGGCTAGCACATGGGCTCTGGGTTCAACCTACAGCGCCACAAAACCAGCACTTGCGCAGTTCACACTTGTTTTCATTTGGATTCTAAGTTCCCTCACAAGCCTATTTATTTACCATATGTTAATTCTAAATCTCCCATGCTAAGGAAGCAAGCACACCCTGACAGCAGGCTTGATTTGAAAGTCACAATGTAAAATTCCTCCAACTTTTAAATTACCTCTTTACTAATAAAGCCCCACACTAACACGTTCCACACTGTCAAGGAGAATTATTTAAGACGGAGGAATATTGCTGCAGGCTCCATCTGAGTGTGCTCTCATTTATTCTCCTACCGAAGGCTTTCCGGGGCAGCCTGATATTTTCACATTGGAGTTTTTCTAAAGTTGACCGTTGCTCACCAAGCCGACAGCGTGTATCTGCAGCACCATGGGGCTGGGTAGGATACAGGACCACACAGCTGTCTTCTTAGATAAATCGGACCCACTTAGCCTTCTCTGGAGGTATGGTTCATGCTGACTCATGAGCAACAGGAAAGTTATAACTCATTAAGCAGCTTCAGTGTTTTAAAGTTCTTCTCCAAAGATGACACCTGGGCATTTGTGCTGTGTTTCTGCTAACCCCTTTGTCAACGGTAGTCACAGACTATTAGAACTGAGAATCTGAGAAAAAACTTAATTCTTTTTATTTAACTTTGAGGGTTTTTTTTTCTTCAGTTAAATCTACATCATAAGCTAGAAACAAAACAGTGAAAAACAGTAACAAGAGAAACCCACCCTTAGCGCTGCCTGATGGCCCAGGCCTACCAATCCCGGCTCCTAGACACACTAAGGCATAAAGAGCTCTCAAGGCCATCCTGGGGCCACAGAGTTCATGCAAAGACAGCCCAGGTGACTTTGATTTTGTGAGACAGACTTTGTCTCAAAATGAAAAAGAAAAAGCGGGCTGGGGACATAGCTCAGCAGTAGAGCACTCGCCTCAGCTCTGACCCTGGCTTTAATCCCCAGCAACATGAAACTACAACAATAAAATCGATTCTGACTTGGAAATATCGGTGATATTAACAATGTTTTTAAACCCTTTTAAATTAAGTACAGATTAAAAGCAAGTTTATACACACATATCTCAACACACCCTGATAAAGTGGCTCACATGGTAACCCCCATCACCCTAACCTCTAACTAAGATGATCAGACAAGCCCGCTCAGAGAGTAGCTGTGAAGACGGATGAGTAAGGCATGGTGAAATCTGTCAGGAGGTGCTCAGTAAATGCTAGAAACCATGTTGCTATTTATTCCCAGTGTGGAGGCATAGCACACCTATAAAGTGCTAAATTTGATAAAAACACTTGAAACGCATGGATCACCTATCATATCATTTATCACCCAAACATTGGGAAAGTTCATGTACATGCAGCAGCCTTCTGCTGACCCATTTGTCCAGCAGTGTTAGACCCACACTAAGGAAACAAGACAAGAGTTTCACTGTGCCACCCCACGCCACTGGGATCCAAGCTTCCACTCTGGCTAGAAGGAAATGTTCACATCAGGGTAGGAACCTACTCCTGGGATGCAAACTGCCCCCTGACAGGGTAGGAACCTACTCCTGGGATGCAAACTGCCCACTGACAGGGTAGGAACCTACTCCTGCGATGCAAACTGCCCCCTGACAGGGTAGGATCCTACTCCTGCGATGCAAACTGCCCCCTTGACTCAAAGGCACTCTTTTTACAAAGACTTTTCCAGCGTTATTTTTATTGTTTTAGTTTTTGGGTTTTTTTTTTTTTTTCTTTTCAAGACAGGGTTTGTTTCTCTGTGTAGTCCTGGCTGTCCTGGGCCTTGCTCGGTAGACCGTGCTGGCCTCAGAACTCACAGAGACAGGCCTGCCTCTGCCTCCTAAGTACTGAGGTTAAAGGCGTGCACCACAAAGCCCAGCTAGAATTGTTTTTACAGTTATTTATCTGTGTGGGTGTATGTGTGCACGCTACACACGTGGAGGTTAGAAGATAACCACAGGGCCATTTTCTTCCCACCACATGGGCTCTAGGACTTGAATTATGGGCCACGGGGCCATCAAGTTGAGAGGTAGCCGTCTTTGCCCGCTGGGCCACCTTGCTATAACCTTGCCTCATCTCACCTCCTGAAGCCTCCAGGCTGTCCTTCAGGAAGGTCCTCACTGGATGCAAAAACTAGGTATTTCCTGGGTTTCTAGATTGTTAGGAATACGTTTCTTTCTTTATAAATTACCCCGTCTACAGTACTAGGTGGGAAGAGTAAAGAACAAAATAAGACATTATGCAGTTTTCTTGACAGCCTCTTCCTCCCCTGCCCAAGCTTTAAACCTGTGCACCCTTCATGCCCCCTCCTATTGGACGCGCACAGCCCTGGGTCACTACTGCCTATGGGATGAGTCTACACATGTCAGGCCAACTGGAAGTTCCACACTTAATGCTGCCGCCTGCTTCCCATCCATAGCCCACTGTATCGTAAGCCTCGCAAACCTTACATGTCTCAAATTCTCAATTCCATCTGTCCAAATTCATTACTCGCTAGCCTTCCTAAGTTAAGTTAATGGTACCACCTAGTTCTTGAGCCAAAGGCCAGGAGTCATATTTAATTCCTTTTGTTTATATCTTTTAAATTTATCAAAAAAAAAATCATGTGTCCACTTCCAAAATGTTTCCCATCCCTCTTCCCCACTCTCTCATGCAGGAGCCTGTAAGGTCTTTTACTGTTCTCTCTGCTCCTACCCATGCTCCTTAAACCTCAGTCGTACTGGAACCAGAATGGCCAATTCAAAATAGAGCTCATGCTACATGTAAAATTCTCCAGTAGCTTCCTGTAGTAGAAACAATTTATATTCGAGTAAAATCATCCTGTAAGAACTATGAGAGATCTATCCCTGCCTACCTTCTGACCACTTCTCCTAGCTTTTCCAGTAACCAGTGGTCTTCGTGTTCCGTGAGCCCACCAGTACTGAGTCCATCTTCGGATCTTTGTACTTTCTGTCTTCCTCTAAACTTTTTTTTTTTAAATTATACTTTATTTTATCCCTGGCTGGCCTGGAACTTACTATTTGGATCTGCCTGACCTCAAATCCAGAGCAATCCAGCAGACAGTTCTCTTTCCACCAAGTGGGTGCCTGGGGAACAAACATAGGTTGTCAGTCTTGGAAGCAAGCACCTTTTCCTGAGGGGCCCTCTGAGCAGTCACCACTTTTCTCCTCCTCCTTTACTGAAATCCTTTTGTCCTGACTGTTGCCTCTGACTCTTGCAATCCATCCCTTATGAAGTGCTGCTATGTTTGCTTGTACAGGGAGTGACCACACTGAGCCCTAGTTCAAGGATGCCTGAACCAAGGACAGCATCTCATTCTACAGACTGACTCACTGACCAGTGGCCGAACCATGTGGACAGGAACTATCTCCTGCAAGAGGAAGGCCTCCTTCTAATCTGTTGTTGGAAACTTTTGGTACCTACATGTCTTATAGACTTCAGAAGAACTTGACAGAAGTAGCTCTATTTTATTTAGAAACGACAGATGGGAGGGGAAACAACCTTCAAACCATACCTCTTACTCATCCTACCATCCTGTCTCTTGAGAAAAACGAGACAAGAACATAAACTAGAAACCTACTTTTTTTAAAGATCAGGTTTTACTTCTACTTGATAAAAGATATTTGTCGTAAACTTAGAAGACCCTATGAAGACTCAGCTATAGTTGTGAAGCTTATGGAACAAGCTGCACCTAGCTAGACACTGGCCCACTCGCATGCCATTCCAGTGATAAATTACAGGCAACGTAAAACTCAGTAAAAATCTGTCATACATTTCTTTTGAGTCTCCACACATCTGAACATACAGGCCTGGCCCCTCGATGGACCTTTGTGCGTGCTGGCTGATGGCCTACTGAGACAGTCGTCTGTATAAGCCACTAAGATAGAAAAATGCATTAACTTAACTAGTTTCACTCTGCGATCAACATTATCTACTTGGGGAATCAAAATGTATAGATCCCCCACTGCCATCCTTGCTTGTTTTTCTCCCTTATTGGAAAAGATAAAGTGCCCAAGAGCAGCAAGAAACTGGAAGCAATACCTTGGTAAGATGGTCTCGGGGAGACTGTTACTCCAGATCCCAGGCGAGACCCAGCCCTGCCCTGGGAAGCGGAGCTGCTACCCACTCTTTCAGCTCCATCACCATTTAAACCTTAAGGCCAAGAACTCAGCCGCTGCTCTGAGAAATGATGATAGGAATCCTCCTGAAGCATTCATGATGTGCCCTGCCCTGCCCTAAGCACTTCCAATAACCCCCATGGGATGTAGGCTCTCCTGTTATTACCATTTTACACACAGGGAAATGGATGTCTTCGTCCATTCAGGGTGCTCTATCAGAACACTTGACGGGTGGTTTAAAAATGGCATAGACTGGTTCCCGGGGATGCTGGAGGGAGGAGTCAACATGGATCCAGCGTCTGGTGAAGGCTCCAGGATGCTCTCCAGGGCTCTGACCAGGCACTAATCCCTTTCATTAGGATTCCTCCCCTGTGTTAGTGATTTTCTCACCACTGTGACAGCTTTGACAGACTCCAGCTCCTAAGGCTCCACAACCTCCCAAACAGCAGCACTGCCTGGGGACCTACACAGGAGCCTTGGGGCATTTCATATTCTGATCATAACAACCCTCAGGACCTAATCACCTCTCAAAGGAGCCACTGCCTAGCACTACCACAAGTGAATCAGAGAAGGCACTAACATTGGGCTCACAGCACAGATAAGAAAGCTGTCATAAGTCAGTAAGAGCAGAACTAGAACTCAGAACAAGTTCTTCATGGATGCTTTTGGACATTGCAGCAATACCCCTAACATCCTCAAGGGAGAAGATTGTTAATGCTGCCACTGTTGGACAGTGACTGCTTGAATATGTGTCACCAGAGGAAGCCGGTGTATAGCCCAGTGGTCGAGCACAAACGTAGCACCCTTTTTAACAGACCATCAAAACCGCAGAGACAGTTTCTGTTATTGAAAGGTCCATGGTTCCAGAAGTGGCACCACACTGAGCAACAGAGATGGGGGTGTCTTCTTTCCATTTAACTGAGTAGCCATGTTGTACTATATGGATTAAGCCCTGTTACTCCGGCTGTCCCAGGAGCTCTCCAAACCCACGATATAGCAGCTTCCAGAGCTAATGACCACGTATCCGATACAGCCATCTGAATAATCTCCCTGTGAGGCTTTACAGCCTGTATGGCACTTTATGAGTTATAAAACGAGAACAGCCTCCACGGCCCTTCCCACTCCCGTGCTCGCGTGGTTTTCTGTCTCGACCTGATGGCTTGAAAGCAGAAACCTGAACTGCAATGATCATCAGTCCTCCCTGCTTCAAAACTCACCGTGTAGAGCAGCTTCACAGCGTCCTGGATCTGCGTGCTTTCAGATTACAGCCATGTTAGGTTTGGCACATAAAGTTCAAATAACAGCCTGCTGGTTCAGGATGGGGAGCCTCACATTAGGAAGGAGGGCTGATAAAGGGAAACTTTTTGTTTCTTCCTGAGTACACTTGGCCAGCCAAGCTAGGGTCACTTGGCAAAGTTAAGAAAAATAAATCTAAAAGGGGGTGATAGGAAGAAGCATTTCGGGGGCACTGCAGGAGAATAGCGATGGCTCATGTAAGGCAGATGCCAAGTCAACTTCATTGCCAGGCTAACAGAAACTGTGGCCCCCACAGATACCCCTCTCCAGTTCTTCCATTCCACACAGGTTCAAGTCCCAGCCATCCTAGCCAGGATACGGCTTCCTTACTCGGCCTCCAAAGGCTATCTACGCTGACCACCAGCCGCAAAAGGAATGCCTTAGGTAAGCTTTGATCTGCCCCTCGTCCTGTGATCTTCACCTCTTTTCAAAAGCTAACAAGAAGAGGAAGAGCCAAGCACCGTGGCACATGCCTATAGTTCCTACAGCAGGCCTTGGGGGTTATTTCAGTCCAGAGGTTTGAGAGCAATCTAGGCATCAGATAAGTTCCCCATTTCTACATACATACATACATACACACACACACATTCATACATTCATACATTCATACATAATAAATCCTTCTCTCTTCCTCTTTCCTCCCCTCTATCTCTTTCCCCCTCTCTCATACCCCTACCCCACCCCATGTGTGTGTGTGTGCGTGTATGTGTGTGTGTGTGTAAAATAAAAAGTATGCCCTATGGATGCA
Organism: Chionomys nivalis; assembly: GCF_950005125.1. Taxonomy (NCBI): domain Eukaryota; kingdom Metazoa; phylum Chordata; class Mammalia; order Rodentia; family Cricetidae; genus Chionomys; species Chionomys nivalis. Next base: position 2,837,674 of record NC_080109.1, on the reverse strand, counting down.
ATGAGATTGCCCACTGGGTTACTGAGGTGAACATCCTCACAGGACCACAGAATATGACATTTTACTCCACACCCTTTTAAACACTCCATACTTCCATCAGAAAGGAAGCTTCAGATCATGATCAGTGCGGGCCTGCACAGAAAATTAATTCCCCATGACTTGATCCTCACACCCTGGCTGGCCACTGCCAAAGCATAGAGAAACAGCCTATCTGCTCAGGGAGAATGCAGCAGCCAAACAGGACATGCAGAGACACAACCTGAGGCAACTTCACAGCTAACAGTAGCTTGGAGGAGCAGCAGGAGGTATCACAGACTGGAGCCAGCTCTTGAAGGGAGTCCTCAGGACAGTGTGTGGGAGCCAAGGGGCAGAATCACTAACAGCGGGTGTGGGAACCTCAGCCCACGGCTGCTGTGCAGCTGAGGGAAGGCTCCGGCATCACACAGCTTCATTCCTGAGACATCGCATTTCCAGAAAGCAGTGGGAAGCAGAGGATGTGGGAGAGAGAGAGCACTGTCTAGGGCTCAGGAAGCTTTGGTTCCCATCCTAGCTGGCTCCGTGCCCCCTTCTCCTCCCTAGGGCCCTCATTTCGTTTGAGCACTTTGAGCTGGAAGTGGTGTGCTGGAATTGAAGCTTGAAGGGTGGTTAATTAGCCAGGAAGCATTGGCAATTATCAGTGGATGAGGAAATACATAATCAGACTACACCACTAACAGTATTGCCAAACAGTAGCCAGAGGTCCACCCTGCCCCTGCCGCCCTACACCACTTCTCCTGTGCCAATCCTGAAGCCTCCCAGTAGACAGACATGATGGAATGACTTACCTCACCCAGCCTGAAATTCTTGCTAGATATTAAAGATCATCTGAGCCCTGAATTCTTTTTAAAAAATTACCTTTGTGTGTTTCTGCGCGCACACGTGTGTGTGTGTGTGAGTGTGAGTGTGTGTGCGTTTGCAGGTGCTCACGTGGAGCTCACAGGACGGCTTTTGGGGAGTCAGTTCCCTCTACGTTATTACTATTATTATCATTATTACTATTTTGAGGCAGAGTCTGTCTTTCTGCTTCTATCTCTGCTGCACTGACCAGCTTCGGACTGAATCTCCAGTCTCCGTCATGGGAGCGCTGGGGTTACAGGTGTGCACCACCCAAATCAAGCCTCTTATGAGGGCTCTAGCGATGGAACTCAGGTCATCTCGGCTGAATGGCAAGCACTTTTACCCACTGACCGTGTTCCCTACCACTGAATATTGATAAATTGTATGACTCGGAAGTGCAAATCAAGCCAGTTGTGGCAGTGTTTTACTTTATCTTAGTTTTGGTGTTGGGGATTAACTCACATCAACCCCCTATAGCTGCAGACCGGCCAGTGCCACTTCATGGAGATGAAGTTCTCTAACAGTAGAAAAAAAGTAAATTATTGTAAAATTAAGTATTGAGAAAGATTTGAAGAACTCTTTTACCTACAGTTCCAAAAACAGTTTGAAATGGTGCCTTTCCTCGAACACAAGCCGAATAAGGGATAAGAGCCCTAAAAATGCCCATACCCTTGACACAGTAGTAATTAGAAATTTACAGAAAATAATTTAAATATATTTTACAAGATACTCATGGCAATGTTATTTGTGAAAGCCCAAACTGGAAACACCCAGGTAAAGCCACTAAACAGGGAAAGCAAATAACACTGTGACAACCTCCGTGAGAAAGTACTCAATGACAAATATATATAACACACGAGAATGTATTTTAATACTATAAACAGGAAGAAGCACAAGGAAGTGCTCGTAAAGGAACTCCAAGCAATGAACCTGGGAAAATGTGGAGGAGGAAGCAGCTGACTTTGGGTAGAGCATGGGGTTTGTGAAGGAAGAAAGGGCTCCATCTGGGATGGTGTTGAGCAGCAGGCGTCATAGAGTGAGGGTGTTTAGACACAGGCCACTGTTCAAAAAGCTGGGGATGCACAGGTACACACGTATGCACACACACATCATATAAGTTTTCCCCTTGCAAAGGGAAACCTTGCATGCTTGAGGGAGATAAACTGGAAGGCTGGGGAGCAGGGTCATCAGGAAGAGAGTGAGCACGGTGTGGGAGGCTTCCAGGGAGGAGAATGACTGGAGTGGAGTTTTCTGCTTTTCTGGTGAGCAGGGCAGCACAGACATCTCTGTAGCAGGAAACTGGTGCACAGGTCAGAGCTCAAAGGGATCAGGGAAGCCATCTCTGAAGAGTCAGTCCACATGTATCTTAGAGCAAATGGGGAATAGACAGTGTCTGATAGAATAGGGATGTAGAAGCACTTTGCTGACTGGAAAGTGCTTTGCAAAGCTCGCCCTGAAGATGAAGACGGTATTACGGTGTGGTCTCCAGTGTCCCCCAGTGTAGCAGCGGCCAGAGGTCGGGCTCTCGAGAAATGGTTGGGTCATGATGGCTCTGATCTCAGGTGAGGATTAATTCACTGATGGGCTCATTGTTAGGTATAATCTCAAGAGGAGCCTCTCCGCCGACGCAAATAATTTCAATCACACCAGATTAGACCGAATCAAAGATACCCATGTTTAATAAATGCAGCGCTCCCGGGTGGATAGGTGAGCGTGGTGAGGAGAAGGGAGAGACGGAAGGGGGGGGCATGCAAAATCCAACCACGTGTTCTTACCCCCCCTTCCCCCGCAACAGCCTAAATAGCCTGTAGGGGTCAGTGCTTGGCGGGCTTCCTGGAGGTGGAGTCCAGACAAAGGCAACTCCCAGGGAGAGGGGCTTAGGACGGACGCCAGGGACTGGGGTGACATTTCCAATCACTCATAATTTGATAGAGTATCGTAGAACTTAGGATCTGAGACCTGGTTGGAGGAATTAGGTCTTTGGGGACTAGACTTTGTCCTCAGTCCCTAGTTCGTTCTCTCTCTCTCTCTCTCTCTCTCTCTCTCTCTCTCTCTCATCTCTCATCTCCTCTCCTTTGGAGGATGCCGTGCAATCATCTCTGCTCTGCCACGCCCTCTGCGTCAGGCTCCGCCTCATGACAAAGAACAGGGCACAGGGGCAATGGACCTAAACTTCCAGAACCATTCACCAAAGTAATTGCGCCCCCCTTTAAATCGTTTTCTCGGACCTCTTCTCAAGAGAGAGTGACACACTACAGCGTCACTGTGGACAAGACGGCAAAGCTTAGCTGACGTGCTTTCCGACAATTCTCTTAAATCAAGAGAGGACTCTATAAACTCTCTTTTTGAGGGTGGGGGAGACAGGGTCTCATGTCCTCCATGTTTTCTCCAAATTCACTATGTAGCCAAGGAAAACCTTGAATTCCTGATCTTCTGCATCCGCCTTCTAAGCGACACCTGGTCTGTGAGGTGCTGGGGACCAATGCAGGGCCTTGAATATTAGGCAAGCCTTCATCCTCTTCAGTACCCGGGTCTAGCTAGAGCTTTACCTCTGTGCTACAAACCCGTCTAGTTTTTCAGTTTTTGAGGCCAAGTTTGCTTGCTGCCCATGCTGAGCTCAAATTCCTAGGTTCAAGCAACCTTCTTGCCTCAGCCCAAGCCTGACTCATTTCACAAATTCGTACAGTTCCAAATTCAAATAAGCAATGATAGAATAATCTCTCTCCTAACTGAAACTATGCCTTTTACTTGATTATTATCAGTCTTGTTCCTTTTGGGAAATTCAGACCAACTTTAATAAATCAATGTTCTAAAAACACCAAGTCAACTATGATTGGTGCAATGATTTTGTGGTCTGGATGTTTAAAATCCTGCAACGTTCATCCATTCACTCAGGACAGGCATCAGAGGAGGCCTATGTGCATACAGGTGAAGCAAAGGCGGTAAGACATTCATTAGAGGGGCAGAGCACTGCAGGCTTTGAGATTTAAATAATCCTTTCTGATTATTTTAATGAGCAAATTGCATCTTTCAAAGAACAGTATTTCACCTTTTTTGCTGAGCCTTGGCATTTGTTTGCGCAAAGGCTGCCAGATGACGCCAGTTCCGCGCTTGCCTTACAAGCACTTACATGTTGTTTGAATGGTTAGCGTCTAGAGCCCAGAGTCAGCTTCTTACTCCTGCCTCAGGGGTATCAGGTTTCAGCTTATGTTGTCTGAACCTTGTACACAAAACTTTTGTGTCTTATTTAGATGGACCTTTCCACGGGGTTTCCTCTCGCCACTCCCGAGCCCAGCTGTTGTTAGACGTCGCTGTAACACGGGGCATGGATGAAAATGGCCGTGCAGCTGTATTTCTAGTTCACACAAAGTAGCATCTAGACTAGACACCAGGCGATCTGTTCAATAAAAGTGGTTATTCGGTTTGGGTTTTTTTTTTATTTTCTCTTTTGATGACCTCAATTTATAGCATTTATCCCTGGCCTATGTTTTGTGTTGCGTTATTAAGCACGCACATGGACACCGAGCCTAGAGTTTTTAGGCTCTTCTCCAGCTTCAAGTTTGCAAGACTTTGTGCTAATGGGGAGACAGACAGAGTTACAGCTCTGAACATTCCCTGCGCCTGATCCAGAACGTGTGTTGTCATCTCACACACTGTAACTTGATTCCAAACCCCTGCCAACAGGGCATAGACTGCATTCCCAACACCCAAAGCTCTGGGACAGTAAAACAGAATATAGCACGCCTCCCCTTTACTTTGGTATGAGCCTGAACCATCCTACATTTCCCCTCTGCAAATAAAAAACAGCCTCTAAAATCTGTCTACCTTGAAAGATAAGGGACTAGCTTAAAAATCTCCATTTTTTGCTAATGTCTAATTGCTGGTGTCTGTTCCAGTCTCTTGGTGAAGGCTGGTTATCAGGAAGTGGGGCAAGATGGAGGGAGCATTTAAAATAATAAAGTTGCTCTCATCCAGCTGATGAGAGACATAAACAGTCTGACTGTGATCTCCTGGGAGTACAAGTCTAGGGTTTCGAATGCTGTATAAACAGTAGCAAAATCTCTGCAATTACTCTACAAACGAATTCCTAGCACAGATGACAGATAAAAGAGTCATGTGTTTTCAGCTCTGTGGTAGTCCAGATTCTCAACCTGAATTTATGGTTAATTTATTCCTTGCCTAAAGTAAGTCTGTGGGTCAACATACACGGGAAAACTTGACTTCCTTTTTATGACTACTGAGAACTGGAAGTGGGGAAAGAGGAGCCACTGGTGTCGGGAGCATCTTAGGTACAACAGAGAGGGTGATTGACTCTTCAGAAGCCCCCAGCCACAGTGTCTGAGCAGCCCTGACTTGGGTATTGTGGTTCTGTCTTCCACATGACAAGGTCTACATTGTTCCTTCACGTGCTGAACATTTATTTTGCCCCTTCATTCTTTAGAAAAAAAAACAACAACAAACATTCTAAATAGTCAAATAAAAATTACATGTATTTATGGTATACAACATACAAAATATATAGACATTATGGAATGGCTACATCAGGCTAATTAACCTGTTCCCATGCTTGTTTCTTATGGTTAGAATACTTTAAAAGCTACTCGACATTTTTCAAGAATATAAAAATCCATGCATTTGATCCAACACTTCCTCATTAGAGCCTAAGAAAGCTACATGCACACACACACACGTGCGCACACACACACACACATACACGAAACAAGAGTAGTAGTTAATAATTTTCAATAAACTGGCTATTCCCAGAGGATGAGCTGCCAAAGCTTTAGAGAAGCAGGTTCTGCATATTTTCATCAAACCCCATCCCATATGAAAGAGAGCTAGAGCGATGGTGGCTTGGTCTTATTTGCCCCAACTTTATTAGCCAGTGCCAGCTATTAAATCAATACCGCCTGGCTAGTGGCATACTGACCCGAACCGTTTAAATCAATACCGCTTGGCTAGCGGCATACTGACCCGAATCCATTTTGAACGTGGTCTTAAATAAAACACTAGTGATCCCCTGGCCTTCAGGATGCCCGGCTACCAAGACTGGCTCTTGGTCCACCCACAGAATGACTTCCGACAGATCCCAAGGTTCAAGCCGCTCAGCCAGAAAACGGAAAAGCCAAAGTTTTAATGTATGTTTCTTTTTTTTTTTTTTTTTTTCTTTTTTCGAGACAGGGTTTCTCTGTGGTTTTGGAGCCTGTCCTGGAACTAGCTCTTTTAGACCAGGCTGGTCTCGAACTCACAGACATCTGCCTGCCTCTGCCTCCCAAGTGCTGGGATTAAAGGCGTGCGCCACCACCGCCCGGCCTAATGTATGTTTCTAGTCGGATTGCTTTAGTTCTGCTAATTTCCATCTTTTAGGGAATGAAAACAATGTTTGAAGGAAGAATATATATGATCATGATAAAGTTTCTTATGTGGTTTTCAAAAGGTGTCATTATGTCAAAATGGAGGAGGCAATACATAAGATTATAAAACAGGAAAGAACAACTCTGTTTGATAGACATATTCATTTCCTAAAAAGTCAAATTTGCGCAACACTTAAATGGGATCTTCTTAAATAACAAGACGTAAGTCTCTCTGAAGAAAGCCTCTCTTGAGACAGGTCCTCTTCCATTCACTCAGCATTTGCCATGAGAGCCACTGACGAGAAGCCAGTGTATTTTCGGACCTAAGTGAGTCCCATTGTTGAGTTCTCCGAGGAGGAGGAGGTCTGTTGTAGTTGAGAGATTAGTGCATTTGAACGGTCTTCCACAGAAAGCAGAGGTGATCTCCATTGGAGGAGAGGGTGGCAGGCATGATGTAAGCAGTAAGCAGGGGCAGATGCAAGCTTCGGCAGGAAGGCAAAGGCAGGCTTCCTTAAAAAGATGGCTTGCAAGCAAAACTGACCCCACCGCTCTCGTTCTCGGTCGGGCACAGCTGAGACCTTGCAGCAGGAGGGTGCTATGTGAGGCCAGGGTGGCTGCAGCGCTGGCTGTGAGGGGAGAGTACCCGGACGAGGCAGAGAGGGACACGGGAGCGGGAGAGTACCCGGATGAGGCAGAGAGGGACACGGGAGCGGGAGAGTACCCGGATGAGGTCAGAGCAGGACACGGGAGCGGGAGAGTACCCGGACGAGGCAGAGAGGGACACGGGAGCGGGAGAGTACCCGGATGAGGCAGAGAGGGACAGGCAGCTTGTCAGCACCGCAGAGGCCGCGGCAGAGGCTCTGATCTTCACTCTGCAAGAATTTCAGGAGTCACAACAGGATTTTGACAGAGTGATGTGATCTGACGCCTGCTCTATGAGGATCCGTCTGCTTATTCTGCTGCTGTTGAAGGTGGATGGCAACAGCCAGGAAGAAATAGCAACGCACAGCAATCCGGGCTTCAGGTTGCAATGGCTTGTACCAGGCATCGGCAGTGGAGGGGTCGAGAGCCAGTCAGGATCCACATGTGGTCTAAAAGGAGCAATAAAAGATTTCCTATATATGTGCCCGGGTAGATGGCTAGGAGGATAAAGTGTTTGCCACAGAAACCTGGTGAACTTTGATACCGGAACTCATGCCAAGGTGGGGACAGAGAATGGATTCCATTGCTGTGTTCTGACCCCCACTGAGTGCTATGGCACCCCTGCATCCACACCCGTACAGAGCACACAGAGAAACACACAACACACAATAGTAAACAGCAAAATTTATTTTAAAAAACTGACACAGAACAGAAAAATAGGGTCATAAGACTGCCTCTAAGGCTTGTGGCCTGGGTGATAGAGTCACCATCAACTAAGATGGTAATAAAATTAAATACGCAACTGCAGTTTCTAAAAAATGGCACATTTGGTGGAAGGCTCACTCTGCCTTTCCGAGGATCTCCCCACTTACAGACAAGCTGGCTCTCTTGTGGTCCCCTCTCCCTGCCCTTAGCCACCCTCCTGCCCTTCTGCTTCTGCTCATCATTGCTGCTCTTCTGCAATCTTCCAGAAAGCCATTATAACCATATCCACAAGAAAATAATTTTTATATTATCCTTAAAGAATTGTCTGTAATGATTTGTTTATTTCAAGACAGGGTTTCCCTGTGTACCTTGGCTGTCCAGGAATTTGCTCTGTAGACAAGCTGGCTTCAAACTTAAAGAAATCCACCTGTCTTTGCCTCCCAAAAGGCGTGCACCATCACCGCCCAGTGGTTTATTTATTTTAATAGAGAAACTCTCAGTGTTGAGTTTATTTTCTCAGTCACCATTTTTCCACCTCAATTCCTCAGCTTGTTTTCTTTCTTTCTTTCTTTCTTTCTTTCTTTCTTTCTTTTCTTTTTTCTTTTATTTTCTTTTTTTTTTTTTTGTATTTTGAGACAGAATTTCACTATGTAACCTTAGCTGTCTTGGAATTTGCTCTACAGACCAGGCTGGCCTTGAACTCAGAGGTCCACCTGCCTCTGCCTCCCAAGTGCTGTGATTAAAGGCTGCCATCACTGCCTGACTTATTCTTCAACTTTCAGTTCTTGGCGGGGAGGGGAGTATATGTTTGTTCTATGTTCAGGTGTGTGTGTGTGTACTTGTACATGCTGATGTACCTGCAGGCATGTGTCTGTGTACTTGTATATGCAGGTGTGCTAAGTGTGTGTTTGTGTGTGTACTTGTGCATATGTGCACTTTGGAGTGTGAGTGTGCACATATGTGAAAGGCAGAGGTTGACACTGGATGTCTTCCTCTATTACTCTCTACCTTATCTTTTTCTTTATTCTGAGACAGGGTCTCTCGCTGAACCTAGAGTTCAGTGATTCAGCCAGTCTGACTGGGGTGCAGGCAACTGCCTGTCTCTGCCCTCCCAGGGGCATGCAAACATTCCCAGCTTTCACATGGGTGCTAAGGATCCAAACTCGGGTCCTTATTTTATACAGCACGTACTCTATTCACTAAGCCAACTCCCAGCTCCTAATTCTTCACCAAGCACTTCACAGATGGCTGCCCCAATCTGAATTAACACAGACTTTACCAGGGCCACGCTCCAGATTGCGCTGTGGACAAGCCTTGCTGCCCTTGCCCCGCCTGTGGTCCTTCCCTGTCACCACTAAAAACTACCCGGATCTCAGGATTTACAGCATCCTTGGTTATCAGTGACGGATTCCATAGTTGTCACTGCTGGATGCTGGGGCAAGCGCTCCCTTTGCTCTGTGCTGTGCTGGCCACTGTACCTGGGACTCCTGCAGACATTTCAAGGCCTGTGGATGAACACCCAGGTGAACAGATTCCACACAAGTGTTAGCATTTCCTACAGCTACAGATCTGTCAACTCTCAAAGAAACATTCCTGAACTCTTATAGTGCCAGAAGCTGCAGGCCGTCTGAAATTCTGTCATCTCTACATACGATGTTAGATTTACATAACTTTGTAAGAGGGAAAAACACATTGAACATTTATGGAGGGAGGGGCAAGAACCTGTCTTAGTTACTATTCTATTGCAGAATATCTATCCCATGCCCCATGACAAAAGCAACTTACAAAAGGAGGCATTTCATTGGGGGCGTGCGTAGAGTTCAGGGTGAGTTCATAACCATCACGGCAGGAACAGGGCAGCAGGAAGGCAGGGATGGTGCTGGCTCAGTAGCTGAGAGCTTACATCTGATCTACAGTTTCAGATAAAGAGATAGAACTAGAGAGACTAGACCTGGCATGGGCTTTTGAAGCCTTAAAGTCCACCCCCAGGGACACACCTCTTCTAACAAGGCCACACCTCCAAAGTCCTCCCAGACAGTCCAACTAACTGGGGGCCATTCTCATTCAAAACAACACGGAACCCCAATTTCCGTCCTTGCTTACTTCTGTTATGCCCTCTCTCTGTCTCACAGTTGACCAAATGACTCTGAGGATCTCACCTCAAACTCTTCTCTGACTCTCCTGTAAAAAGCCGAAATGGTCCTGTACTACGTTCTATACAGTACGACGCCTGAAGCCCCGTGCCGCTACAGGTCAGTACACAGCTGGGAACTGGGCTGAGAGATATAAACACAGAGACAGAGGTCACTCTTGATACAAGAGCGCCAGGTTTATTGTGCTCAGGGGAAGCTTATATAGGCTCTGGCCACGCCCCAGCTCTCAGGATCTTTCAGCTGCAGACCCACGAGCCTGCCATCAGGGTCTCGTGCTCAGAGCAGCTGCAGGCTGCTCAGAGCAGAGGAAAACAAGTTGATCTGCTCAGAGCAGCTGAAAACACAGGAAAAACAAGTCGCTCTCAGGGTCCGGGGGTCCGCAGCCCCCAATAGCTCCCAACACTCTCCTGGGTGTGATCTTCCTGCGAACACAGGGGCTCTCCCTGGGAAGGGTGGGCTCACCAGCTCACAATGCTCACACTATTTTAATGATCCTCCTTCCCACCCCCGCTTCTCTTCTTACTTCTTCTCAGTTTTTTGCACAGTGTTCAAGACCAAACCTGACGATGTTCAACTCTTTCCATCAGCCTTCCTCCACTCACAGAATGTTGGTTGGGAACCTCTAATGTCCCTGTCTGTAGTCTGCCCTGACGCTGGTACACAGATCCCTCTAAAATACACATTGCTCTTTCCTGCTTTTGACTGTGTCCCTGGCAGCCCAGCAGAAAGTCCAGATTCTCAAGAGAGCCTCCAAGGCTTTCTACCCTGATTGCTGACCACAGTTCTGGCTTTGCTCTATTCTTAGCCCTCTTCTCCACCATCTCAAACACCAGGAAAGAACTGTCTTCCCTGGAAACCCACGAAACCTGCCAACTCCCCGCTTTTGCTGTGCTGACCTGTCTACATGCAGTAACTTGCCCATTTCTTTCCAATATGCGATTACTCATACTACAAACAATCACAATTAAGATAAACACAGTAGTGCACTATATGATGCTTCCCTGAATGACATAGCCAAGAGCAGCACAGTGATAAAGCTAGGTACAGAAGCGCGGATTTCATAATGACGGGGGTTGGTGCTACGAGGTCCGGCTTTCTCAGCTGGGGGAGCCTTCTGCAGCTCTCACGTAGTAAACGCTCTCCTCAGGCGGACTTCACCGTTCATGGTCCATATTCACCGTCTCTCACCTATGTGTGCTCCAAGTAGACACGATTGCTTTTTTTATTTCCTCCCCTTCCTTTTCTTCATCTTTTTTAATTTTTATTTTTCAGTGCTAGGGATGGAATCCAGGGCTTTGCCTATGCTCGGCGAATGCCCCACTGACCTGGAAGGCGTCCCATGTAAGGGATCATGTAGGGAGAGGCATGAGCCCAGGAGGCCATACGATGGATGGTACTGACGTTAACCTTAGATGAGATGCTCAGGTGCCCTTGCTTCCCTCTACTTTCCATTAATATTTCCAGCAATATTTCTGAACAAATAGGCAAACCAGCCATCGACCAGGATGTGAAACAATCACCCAGAAATGTGAAATTGAATTTGCTCTGGAAAATGCAGCCTAACAGGTCCCACCCTGAGCCATAGCGCCATACTGTCTGAGCCATGAAGCACCAGGGAAGCACTGGTGGCCTTCGTCTGGCTGACTTAAGAAGAGACTAGCTCCAGCTATGGTGGCAGAGGGAGAGACCCTGAGAGTGGGAAATCAGGGTGGGCAGGAGTGAGGCCGGCAGCCCCACCACAAGCTATGTTCTTTTCACACTGATGACTCTAATCTAGAGCCTCTTCTGGGAAACCCGGGGTGAGTTTTCTTTTAAGGAGTTTACAGACACAACTATTAGATCTCAGAGCTAATGTGATATAAATAACTTTGGGTGGGTTGAGAGAAACCCTGTGAGAACCTACCGTGGCAACTGTGTGGGCGGAGGTGGCGGTTCACAGCACAACTGAAATCACTGGGCTGAACGGAAGTGCAGGAACTCTCATCATGACCCTGAGAGCGCAAGAGATCACAAAAGGGCAGAGGACTGGCACACACGCACGTGCACACACATGTGCACATACACACACTGTGCACACACACACACAGTCTGGTGTGTTCATTTTAGAATCTCAAAGTAAAGTTGATAAGTAAGGTTCCTAACCACTATCCTTTGAATAAGGCATGAAAAGTAGAAAATAACCTCTATGAGTATTAAAACATTTTGAGGTACCAAAAAGAAAGAGCTTTAACTCACCAGCAGTCTACCAGCAAATGGTAAATGTTTTCATACTACATCTTCATACTGAAGACCTAAGATAGGACCTATCCCATGTTAAATATATGTTCTAGCAATGAGCTATACTTTCAGATACACATCTCCACATATTATATACATAAATATATTACATATACATTAGAAATGTTTGTGTGTGAGAGTGTATAGATGAGCACATATGCTCAAGGAGGCCAAAAGAGTGTGTTGGGTCCCCAGGAGCTGGAGCCACTCCATGTGGGTGCTGGGAACCCAGCTCAGGCACTCTTGCAGGAGCAGGGCTCAATCTTAGCTACTGAGCCATCTCTGCAGCCATAATTTTTTTTTTGAGGCACAAGGTTATATAACTCAGGTCGGCCTTAAACTCACAGGTTACCTGTCTCAACCTTCCAAGTAGCTAGGATTATAAAGAGTTACACACACACACACACACACACGCACGCACAGATGCACACACGCACGCACACACACATACGCGTGCGCTAGAGCTAATATTCCCAAATGTTATGCGATATCTTCTGTAGAAGAGTTCTTATGGCACAGTGCCTACAGTACCTGCTTCTCCAAGTCTCTGGTAATATTATCAGTTCCCCTGAAAAGCAAAGGGCTACAGAGATCATAGAAATCGGGTTTCCCCCCAGGATTGCGTACTGGGTATGGAACCCAGGGCCTCGGACATGCGCGGCAGCCATTCTACAATGGAGTGACACGCTGAGCCCTAGCAAACAGGTTTACACCGGAAGTCAGGGCAGAGGCACAGACACGTACTTGCTGATCATTAACAATCTCTTGATTGCCTACACACGGAATTTCATACAAGGGTGGAGAGGCAAGACAAAAGTACCCCATCCCTTCACCAGCAGAGAAAAGTGTCTAGATTTAGTGTCTTGTCACCGAGATGACAAGACCCCATCCTTAGTCAGGTACAGTCACACATGAGTTCCAGGGACTCAGAAGACTGACCAGGGCAGACAGCCTGAGTCCAGGAGGCTCAAAACTAGCTTGGGAAATCCCTTGAAACAAAAATGAAGGTGAAAACCAAGAAAATGACCCAAAAGAGGGCCTGGACAATGGTAACCTGAGGCCACCTTCTGCCCCTTTGCAGCCAAGTGACCCCCACCTGACCTTGCTCACTGCTCTGACAGTTTCACACATGACTTGGGAATGTACGCTCTGAGTTCTTTATTAAATTGAGATAAAATCTCACACTATAGGTCGGGCTGTCCTTGAACTCACAGTGAGCACCCGAGAGCTTGGATACAGGCATGAAGCAGGACAGAGGCACAGTTTTAATGAATTCTTTGCAAACTTTGTACAACGCATTGAAGTCACACTCACTCCCAGCACCGCCTCTGACCCTAGCTGCCAGCTCGACATCATCCTCCTTTAAAAAAAAACTCATCAAGACCGATCTGTGCTGCCCATAAACTCCCAGGACTGCGACCACGCACTGGAGCATGACCTACCAAGGGCCACCACTTTAAAAGATGACTCTCCCAAAAAAAAAAAAAAAAAAAAAAAAAAAAAGCCGGGCGGTGGTGGCGCACGCCTTTAATCCCAGCACTCGGGAGGCAGAGTCAGGCGGATCTCTGTGAGTTCGAGACCAGCCTGGTCTACAAGAGCTAGTTCCAGGACAGGCTCCACAACCACAGAGAAACCCTGTCTCGAAAAAAAAAACCAAAAAAAAAAATAAAATAAAATAAAATAAAAGATGACTCTCCCAGCAGCTATCCACTGCCAATAGCTCCTCAAATAGAGGCGAGACTCGTGGCCACCTCCCCTCTGTCTGTTGGAATTCTGTCTGTCTTGAGCTTGAGGCAGTCTGGTGCCCACACAGGTCAGATGAGGTCATTGGATATCAGGGAACTGGTGTAAAGAATGATTGTCAAGTACCATGTGTGTGCTGGGGGCTGAACCCCTGTCCCCCGAAAGAGCAACAAGTGCTCTTCCCTGCTGAGCCAGGGCTCCAGGCCCTGGGAGCTGTGTGTAATGAGCCCAAAGCTCCAGCAGGAGAAGATGAGACCGTTTCTGAAGGTTGAGTGGTGGCAGTGGCTGCAGAATAATGTGAATGCACCCGACGCCATCGAGCTGAACCCTGTAGAGGAGTCAAGGTGACATGTTTTATGTAACGCCTGTTTCCCTACAATTGGACATTTTAACAAGTGTCGACTCTTGACTGGTGACAGTTTTCACGATGGCTCAGTCTCGATATTTTAATGTGGTGGCAATCTGTGCCTGGCTCTCCAAACGGAGTACAAATCACGCGCTTGCGTTTGTCCTTAGTAAAAGCTTCTGAAGAGCAGCTGGGACCTCGAGAAACTCTCTCTCTCATCCTCGCTCAGTTCGCGAGCTGCCCACTAGAGGCCCAGATGCACCATTTAGTTTTACGACTGGCCTCGAGCATGAATCAGGTTCTTGATGAAATAAGTTTCTAGAAGCCTCCTCGGGTGTTGCTCTCCTCCTTTTCCACACTCCTCCTCTTCCTCAGAACAGGACATGAAAGGTTTCCCACTCCCCACCCCACCCCCACTGCAGGCAGGGTTCAGAAGCCTCAAAGTCAGGTCTGAGGCACAAAGGGGACATTTCCTTCCATTCTTTCTCCTAATATGGTTGCTTCTCGGGGGAGGGGACTTGAAGCGGACACTGGGAAATACAGCCTTCTGAAGGCCCAGTTCCTCTTTCTGCTTCTGTGGCTTTTACTTCCGCTGGCATCAGAAATCCCCAAGAGCTGCCGCTTAAGGCTTTCTCCTCTTCCCCTCCTCAGGCCCCTTTCGTTTTCCCCTGACACTTGCGAGTTCTTCCCCGTCCTCTGCCTATGCTGATTTCTCTGACTCCTTTTCCCACAGGGTGCTGTCAGGCTGTCTCTGTCCCAGACATCTCTCTTAGGATCGTGTTTTACCCTCACAGCCCGGTACAACTGCACAAGGCAGGCTGAGCCAGGTGGTCAGGTCTACCCGCTGGCTCATATCACCTGTTCTCTGCCATCTCAGGCTTCTCAGGGAGGAGTTTGTAGGAACAACGATAGCTCCCACTGATGCTCTGGGCCTATGTTCCCCACTCACTCAACTGTATTTTGGAAAAGTAGAGAAGAGACAGAGCTTTATTGGGTAAGCTGCCTCTACATTCTAAAATCTCAGTGGAGTCTTCAAAATTGCAATCATGCAGGGCATAGCAGTGCAGACATGTAATCTCTGTACTCCAGAACTGAGAGGAAGCAGGCGGCTGTAGGTTTCAGGTAGGCTAGCCTGGGCTACAGAGCAAGTATCTAGCCAGGGATACATAAAAAGACCCGATCTGCAAAACCAGAGAGACAAACATGTTGAAGAAATGGCTCATCCTCTGGGAGGGCTTCTGCTCCTACAGAGGGCCAGAGTTTGGTTCCCACCATCCATCCTGGGTGGCTCACAGCGACCTGTCACTTCCAGGACATCTAAAGTCCTCTTCTGGATTCCCAGAGCTCCTTCATGCTCATATATCCCCCCATACACATAATTTAAAAAAAAATCATTTAAAAAATAAACCCACCGTCAAGAACAAATCTAGCCAATGGCTAGGGGTGGAGGTCCTGTCTAACATGTACCAGGCCCTGGGTTTCAAGAACCAAAAAACAGAACAATCTTAAAAAACCCAAAGCAAACCCCATCTTCTCCTGGCTTCCAATCCCATCTTGCATGATTGTTCAGGTGACTCTGGTCTTGGCACTGAGGATCATTTCTCCAGCTCTTCATTCTGGAGCTCTGGTATGGCAAAGCCCACCACGCACCCACATTCCAAGGGTGCATAATGGCCTAGTCATGGTAAACCGAAGCTTACTACTGCATTTCATATAAGAGAGACAGCTTGTAATCTTCAGTCTGCGTAGATGCTTTCGTCAAAGCATATAATCTCATTTTCTCTATCATGTATCTTTCTGTTTCAAGTCCCAGATTGGGAAATTTCATCTCAAAGCTTCTTCTTCTTCTTTATTAATTTTTTTTTTTAATTTCAGCTATTTTTTGTGGGTCTCCTTCTCTCATTTCCCCAAGCTTTGGGGACGTGGGCAGTACCAAGTAATTCTGTGTACAGTCCTCTGCCCAGAGTCACCTGCTACAAAAGCGTCCACCCAGGTCTAGGAGTTCTCGGCAGCGTTAGGGTCAATCCTTGTCATCCACACCCTCTGCAGTCACTTGTTCAGGCACTCCTGCCGTGGCCACTTCTCCTGGGGATGGGGACTGCCCCATTTCCTCCTGGCACATGGGGTATAGCAGGACACTTTAAACTCTTAGGATCCCTAATTTCCCTTTCTTCATCTAGCCCCAGGGTTTCAAAGAGCAAGGAAATTGTACCTCTGGTTGGGGACTAATGTTTTGACTAGTAAGATCTTGGTGGTCAGCTGGAAGAAGGAACCCCAACTGAAACAGTGCCTCCATAAGACTGGCCTCTGGGGACATCTGAGGGCACTGTCTTGATTGTTGACTGATGTGGGAGGGCCCAACTCACGATAGTGCTACCATCCCCAGGCAGGTGGTTGTGTAAGAAAGCCAGCTGGGCGCAAGCAGGGACAAGCCATTAAGTAGCCTTCTTCCTTCCCTTCTGCGGTTTCTGCCTCAGTTTCCCTTGACAGACTGTGCATTTGCTTTTAGTCATGGTATTTACCCAGCAGCCCACACCTAACTAAGGACACTATGCTGACTGAACCCTCTTCTTGTCTTGGTTATTTTTTTCAGGTTCATTTGATTTTGTTTCCTGTGTACAGGTGTTGACCTGCATGTCCACATGTGTGCCGCATGCATCCCGTGCCCACAGAGGTCAGAAGAGAGTGCTGGATCCCCTGTAACAGGGGAGACAGATGGCTTGAGCTGCCATCTGGGTGCTGGGAACCAAACCCAGGTCCCCTGCCAGAGCAGCAAGTGCGCTCAACCCCTGAGCATTTCCTCGGTCCCTCTCTGGAGCTCAGATCTGAGAAAGCTCCAGGGACTCCCCCTTCCTTCAGTGCCGAGCACAAGGCCACGTGAGCACAGTGAGAAAGAGACCCCCATGCCGGCCCCGCGGTCAGCAGCTGTTTCTGAACACAAGCAGCACCATATCACAAATGATCTTTAGACATCTAAGAAAAACCCCTTTCTCACCAAAGCAATTGCCAAGGCTTTCTAGAAATCTGTATATATAAACAACCACACTCCTCTAGAACTAGAGTTCAAGAGTTATAAAAACTATTTTCTAGAAAAAAAATAGCATTTAACCTTATGGATTATAGTCCTCCAGTTGGGCAAGGGGGCAGAAGCAGGTGGATGTATGTGAGTTCAGGGACAGCCTAGTCAGCATAGTGACTCTGTCTCAAAAATAAATAAATAAATAAATAAATAAATAAACAAACAAACAAATAAATAAATAAATAAATAAATAAAATAAAAAAAGAGCCAGGCAGTAGTGACACATGCCTGTAATTGCAGCACTCGGGACACAGAGGCAGGAGAATTTCTGTGTGAGTTTGAGGCCAAAGGCCAGAGCTTTTACACAGAGAAACCTGTCTTAAAAAACAAAAGAAAAAAATCTCCCCAGTGCTATGAGGTCTCATGGATGTGTTTTTGTGTATAAAGTCTGACTGAGTCCGCAGGACTAACCAGGTCATCACTTGGGGTGCAGTAAAAGGAGTGCAGAGCTTGGGGTGCCTTGTTACTATGGTTTGGCACCTGTTAGAGCATTGGAAAATTTCTAATTCTAACCCTGCACGATTCCCAGACCCAGTGATGTATGGGAATAACAAAAGAAAAATGTTACGTATGTACGTATACAGTGCAATTAAGAGAACTAACCCCTCCTAGACTCTCTGGAGTGTCTGACACTCAGTAGAGGTGGGACACCTTTGTAATGAATCTTCTCTTCCTGGTAGCATCCACACTGGTATAAGTCAGAATCATCCATGCCGTGTTAGGAATGTCTGCTAAGAGCCTATGATACAGCTGGTGTGGTGGTGCCTGCCTTTAGTCCCAGCACTTGGGAGGCAGGGGCAGGCAGATCTCTGAGTTCAAGGACATCAGGGCCAGCCTGGTCTATGTAGCAAGTTCGAGATCAGCCAAGGCTACAGCAAGAACCTGTCTTTAAAAGCTATGAGGTACCTGTGTATAGTACAGTCCCCAGCTGGCAGGAATTTGAAATGCAAAGAGGGAACCTTCTCTACCTCTACAAAACCAACACTTTAGAATGTTTCCCTTTGGAATCCCGTCTTTTCCCTTTGCAGTGTATATAATTTATTGCTAGTATTCTTCATTTACTATCGGAGCTATACTAACACTGTACAGAAGATTGTTCAAAGAGTTTACAACACAATTTAAAAGAGTTGTGAACTGACAGAGAAAATAGTCAAATATTTGCTGATGCTAGGGGCTGTATTTAGATTTCAGCTTAGGAGCAAATTGCTAGTTTAGGTGTCTGACTTAAACATGTCGGAAAATCCTCTTTATAGTTAAGTGTCTGCATATAAAGTTGGATTCCACAGCCAGAAAGCATATAGATCAGTGGGGATGCAGTAGAAAATGCATTGACGAAGAAGATTTTGCATTCACTCGCCAGCACTGCCACTGACCAGATTTTGTGACTTTAATCTCTGAACCCGTCTGTGACTAGAGCTTCCTGGCCCATATACACAGATCTGAGACACAGGTGTGTCTAGATCAAGAGCCCCTCAAACCCTGAAGCCAGATGAGCCCTGGGTGACCTCTGGACCAGATATCCCCCTTTCTAGCTTCCTCTGTGTGCCTATGGGCACCTCCACATGTGCCCTAACTTAAGGGGAGGGGAGCATTACTCACCCAAACCTGAGTGAGCTGTGGGATCATCTGCCCCATGGCAGGTTGGGTTTATTGTTTTGTTTTTAAGAGATAATACTTATTTTTTACTTTAAATAAAACACTTCTGATTTAAAAAAACTTTTACAAAGACTATCTAATATATGTCAGATAGCATTTTAAATAGATACAACCCTTTGGAGTTGCTATATGGCATTTTTTTTTTAAATAAAGAGTCATAAAGGTGACCAACTGGACTCGTGAGATAACTCCGTGGGTCAGCGTGCTCACTCCGCAGGCCTGAGACCTGCATCTAATTCTCAGAACCCACTGTGAAAAGACAGCATGGACTCCCGAGAGTTGTCCTCTGCTTGCACATGTGTGCTGTGTGTGCCACATGTATGCACGCACACACACACACACACACCCATGCACACACACAATGGAAGTAAATTTAAAATTTTTAAAGGGTTGTGTTCTTTGCCCTGTGAGCTCCCATTATTTTTGAACTAGAGAATGATGAAAATATAAATGCATGAGAATGTTCATGCCTGCACTATAACCAGTAGCAACACCATGGAGAAAATCTCTATGTTAGAGAAAGTGTGCTAATGAAATGATGGCGTGTATAGCCATGAGAATCACTACGTGGAAGACTGTGTAAGTGTGTGCTCAGTCAGAGAAGCACAGTGCAAACTGGGATTCGCACGAGGATCACCACTGTGAAGCCTTCATGTGTGTGGAAGGTAACGTGCTCAATAAATTCAAGGTGTTAGTGTGAGGAGATGCGGAATGGTTTGAAATTTACTGCATTTATCTTTGTATTTTCTTTCTTTTCTTTTTTTTTGTTTTGTTTTTTGTTTTGTTTTTCGAGACAGGGTTTCTCTGTAGCTTGTAGCCTGTCCTAGAGCTAGCTCTTGTAGACCAGGCTGGCCTCAAACTCTGCCTCCCAAGTGCTGGGATTAAAGGTGTGCGCCACCACTGCCCCATGGTATTTTCAATAAAGATAAATGTCACTGTAAAAGAAAAAAAGAAAAAAGAAAAAAAGAGAAGAAAATAAACAATTTCCACATGGTCTTGAGTCCCTACCCAGGTGCCAGTGTGGGCCGGCTTCCCAATTTTCACAGGTAAGAAAGTGAGGCGGAAGAGATTACCAACGTTAACAGGTGCACCACACTGCTGCGTGAGTCTACGATTAGCTGTCTCCACGCTGACTAGTATTCCAGACTCTAGTATTCCTGGGACAGGACTGTGACTGTGACGGCTCTCGGCAGCTCACTTACTAATTGGTTCCCAGTTCTCTCATACGCTGTTACCCCAGCAGCTCTGAAGGAATTTGCTTTGAAGATCTCAGTATATACACTCATATGTGAAGTTAGCTCCTAGAGGCTTTGCATCCAGTGTATTTGACCCATCCCAGCACCAAAAGTGGCAGCTTTTAAAAAAACAAATCAGTAAGAAGGATTTTAAAAATAGTAGCAGCAGTTGACATTTCCTAGTGACGAGCACCGAGCCAAAGCCTCGCCTCATGAGGAACTCCAGGTGCTTCTCTGGGAACGCGCAGAAGACACCTGTGGTAGGCAGGTTAGGCTGACACCTCCCGTTTGCATGTGCACGTGTGGACATCTGTACCTGACGTGACTTCAGTGTCGCCGGCTGAGAACTAGGCTCAAGTGGTCGCACAAACACACTAAAGAAAGACCCTGAAATGGGTCAGTCTTGAGTATTGCACATGGATCCCAGTCAGGCTATGCTCAACCTCGAGAGCCCATAGGCTGCTCTGTCCCGGAGAGAGAAAGTGGGGCCTTGGTGGAGGTGACTTTCGGCAGGAATTCCCCGGGAAGAGACAAAAGACAAACATGGGTTGGGATAGACACCAGCAGTGGGACACCTCCCTGGCAGGCACCAGGCTCTGGGCTCGATCTCCAGCATCGCCAAGGACAAACGAAGCAGACACTAAACGAAGGGAGCTAAAGACAACGTCTCTCACAAAGCAATCATAAAACACCGCGAAACATGACTTAGAATTTTTCCTATTATTTTTCTTCCAAAATTTAAATGAAACACTTACTCAATAGTACTGTATAAAAGTTGACACGATCCAGGCTAAACCGTGTACTCCTGACTGTCAGCTAGCTCATCACTAACCCAGCCTCCGTCCCACAGAAAGTCTTTCCCATTGTGCGTGGGAATGCCTCGTCTTTCTGCATCTCCTCCCCACCCTGTTCTAAGTGCTCACCATCCCTTACTCAGATTATTACAATAAACGTAACTACTACCCTCTCCAATCTTGTCTCTGCCAACTGCATACCAGAAACCTTTGGTTTTTACCTCAAGTGCCCCTCAAAGGTCCACGTGTTAAATAAAGGACTGGTACCCAGGCGGATACTATGGGTAAATGGAGCAACTTTGAAGGGGTGGGAGCTGGTAAGAGTTTTGGTAGGCCATCAGAAATGTATTCATAAGGAGGACTGTGGGACGCTGGCCCACCCTCATCCTCTTACTTGATCTTGGCAATGGTGTAACTGACGTTGCTCTGTAATGTGCTCCTACCACAACGTGCTGCCCTCCCACGGGAACAAAGACAATAGGGTCGAGCAGCAACAAACTTAAACCTCAGCACCCAGCTGGCTTTGAACTCACGACACAGCTAAGGATGACCTTGACCTTCTGCACCTCCTAAATCCTGGGATTACAGGTATATGGCACCATGCCTGGTTCTGGGGTATGGAGATCAAATCCAGAGCATCGTGGATGGTACAGAAGCACTGAGTTACATGCCTGTCTCCTAAAATAGTGTGTTCATAAAACTACATGGTTTAAAAAGTTTAATGACTACCGTTCTATGTGAGAGTGACTTTTAAAAATACAGATCTGAAATGTCTCTGTCCCCGCCCCTCGGTCTCATACAAGTTTCATGTCGCGCGGGCTGATCTCCCCAAAGTAGCTATGCAGCTAAAGATGATCTTGATCTCCTGGGCCCAGGACCCTGGTGCTGGGATTGCAGGCATGTGCCCTTGTGCCCAGCTTTTTCGGTGATAGAGACTGAGCCCAGATCTTCACATGTGTATAGGAGGCAAGCACTCTGCCAACAAATCCCCATTCCCAAATCATGGACTTTTTCCAACCTCCCAAACCTATTAAACTTTCTACAAATTCTGAGAGCTCTACCACTCTCTCTAGTCCTACCGACAACCTCGTTTCTTCCACGGACGTGGGGCTCTGATTTTTCATCCTCTCACAAACAGGATTTTTTTCCAAGGGAAATCGTCATGCATGCTCATCCCACTGTCTGTATTAGGTTTCGGATTAAATGCTGTTCCCCCAGAAAACTACTTCCAGTTGCCGCTCCAATCCAGTTTCTCAATTAACCTTTTTCAATGTCCTGTATTTCCTGACATAGTACCTGCTACTTAGGGTATTTGTTCAATGTCTTCCAAAGTAAGCAAGACTCTTCATGAGAACCTGATTGTCAGTACACAGTCGCTGGATGGAAGAACGAACGGAAGCACTAGTTTTCTCTCCATACTTGCGTCCTAAGTTAGGACACCAGAGAGGTCCTCGGACCACCTCCTCATCCTCACCTCTGGCGGCCCCAGTGCTGTCAGCCCTGCTACAATGAACCACCCCAGCCTTGACTCTCAACTTTATCTGAAGCTAATGAACAATAATCTATAATTAAAAAGAATAACATGGTATTTTGTGAGGACCTTGCCTTTAGGAATCAACCCTAATTTCATTCAGTTCTGTGAGGCAGTTTGAAAAGCCCTAGCTGGTGACTGCCTTTCTCCTGGATTCCCCCGAATTACTCACAAATCTTTATCGCAGCATGTATTGATCGATAATTGCCATTTCAGTTTCTGTCTCTGCACAAAGATCATCTTTAGGAGTCTGTTACTCATTTTGTGAATGGTGTAAAGTAGGCATTCCATAAATGACTGGAGGGGTGTGCGTGTGTGTGTGTGTATGTGTGTGTGTGTCTGAGTGTGTGCAGAAAAGTTTCAGCTTGCTCAGTTTCCACAGTTCTCAGAAAACTGCAGCTGTCCCTCCAAGTAAGGCACATGTTCTGGTTAGGTGGCCTCTTCTTACGCTTTACTGTGAAGTATTAAACAATACTGAAAGTGGGCTGGGACCCAGTCATGGTGGTGGACAGGGAATCCATGCCTGCTGCCTACCTCTGCAGCTGATCTTCTCTGTCCTAGAGAGACGAATTTAAAGTGTAGCCCAGCTGAATACAAGCCTGGAATGAGTAGCAAAGAGGACCTGGAAATCACTCTGATCATAACTGCAAGGACGAATGAGGAAAGAAAGGAAGGTGTGCCTGATGCTTTTCGCGGTAATCACACAAAATAAAAACAAGAGAGTTGGAAACATGTGCTCTCGGGACTTAGGGAACATGAATTCTCCTGAACAACCTGCTCCAAACCCACTGTATTGATCTAGGTAGCAGCCACAGATTCATTGCACAGGAGAATTTTTTTTTCCTCTTCTTGCCCATGCAGGAGATTCTTAAATCTTAGGTCTTGAGCTGCTCAGCTTTCGACCCATCCGAATAAGGGCTGTGCTGGCTCACTTCAGTATCAGAATCTGCTGTGGAACAGTTACCAAACATGGGCAGCCAGCCTCTGAGCAGGGGAAGGGGAGGGGGGAACAGGGGTTCAGTTGTTATATAACCACACAGGAGCCTGCAAAAGCACAAAGCTCTGCCTCCTTAAAAATAGTAAATCCTGATGTCTAAGGAGCACACACGCGCATCCTGGTTGCTGGGTTAAGAGCTGGACTGTAAGATTCCAGACAGCAACATAATGCGATAGGGTTATACGGCCGCTATTTGAAACAATGTTAAATCCTTGACGACCTCAGAGAAATGTGAGTGCTGTAGCTTAAGCAATGGTGGAGTGAATGCGATGAGTCACGAATGCTGACCTACAGACTGTCCCCAAACACGATGCATTCCCATAGTTCATTTCTAAGTCTGCTGTTAGGAGCTGGGGACATAGTTTCCCACGGAAACAGTTTTAGATGTGGCGGTTTCATTCGCCAGATACGGCCAAAGGAGCCCATGAGTAATTTTATGAAGGTGATCTGCACGTAGAACAACACTTTTCTGTAAGAAAATGGTTTTCAACTTCCCAGCGAGAGTTTCTGGAATCCACCTCCCCTTGCCCTGAATCCAGGTGAAGGGGTGCAGGGTGGCAGGGGTGTAGGGAGGGGGACGTGGTGGAGCTCGGCCCCAGGGCTGCACAGCCAGAACTGTAGCTTCTGTTGTGCGGTGTCTGTCACTCTCGGGGATTCCTTCTCTTCTGGCAAGAACATGACCGCTGACACTGAGCACAGCTCCGTGCTGGAGAACAGTGTCACTTTTGGGCCACAGTTTTTCCTAACTCTCCAAACACTCTCGACACCTCTGAAGCCATTTCTACGTGCATTTAACAGGGGGAACACGAAGGCCTAGGGTGTTAAGTAACTTACCAAAACTCATATTTGGAGCTGGACCTTAGCCCAAAAACCTACTTTCCCTCCAACTCCACTTGTTTCCTGGACTTGAGAAACATTTCCCGGGAACCAACAGCTCCCTGTGTAACTGTCCGTGATGGCAATAATCTCATCAGCAATCACCTCCTAAGCAGCTGCCTCAGGACCACGAAGGATGGAGGGTCTGGAGACCTAATGGACACCAGACATCCCAACAGGAACACGCAGAGCCAATTTAAGCTTGACTGCCGCCAGATGACAGCCTCAGGCGATCACTGTGAGCAGGCACTACCGTCGAGGGCCCCTCAGAAGGGCCTGGGCCGGAGCAGACCTTACAGGGGTGAGTTTCGACAGAGGGGCTGCCTGCACAGCACACAGCAAACAACATCATTGGCTTCCTAGGAGGAGATGGAGCTAACTGTTCAACACTGCAGAGGATGGGGACACGGGGAAGCGGGGGTCAGAAGATGCAAGTATCCCTAGAATTCCTGCACTATAACTTAGCTTTCAAACAAATAATTAGGTCAAAAGAAAATAAAATCCCTCCTCCTCACCCTGTTGGTGATTTTCTTGTACAACCTTCTAGCTTTTTCTTGCCAGTCGTCTAGTAACGACAACCACACATACATTTGTCTTCCCTGTATTAAAAACATAGCACATGGCCTGTGGAAATTCTGACAATAATAATTTACTCTGTGTCATCTACTTTGCTATTTCAAGTTATTCTTGTTTAAAAGGAGTGGCTTCTACAGTAAACCCTGGCGAGGACGTGGGGGCAGAGCACTCTCATTCGCTTGGGTGGGACTGGAAACTGAGGGAATCAGTCTGGAAATCAGTGTGGGGAGCTCTCCAAGAGCAGAAGTTAAGTCTACCATGTGACCCAGCCATACCACGCCTTGGCATACCCAAGGGCTCGACGTTAACTCCACGGATGTGGACTCAGCCGTGGCCATTGCTGCTCCTCTCACAGTAGCTAGAAAATGGAAACAACCTAAGTGTCCTTCAATGGGTCATGGACATGTGGCCCGTATACACCAGCAGACTATTCAGCTGTGAGGAAAAACGAAACCATGACAATTTCTGAGAAATTGATGGATCTAGTAAATATACTGGATGAGGAAACCCAGACCCAGAAAGACAGACATCCCATGTTTCTCATCTGTGGCTCCTTACTCCACATCCTCAGGTGTGAGTATTCGACCTAGAGCAACCACAGAGAGCAGGAAAGACCAGAGGAGCTGTGAGGGCTTGGGAGGGACACGCAGAATGGAGGTGATATGAAGGGGAAATCGGGGAAATGGGGGGGGGCTTTACCTGGGGAGCAGGACAATACAGAGGGAGTGAAGAATAAAAAATATTAAGAGTGTTTGAAACACCCATAGGGAATCATTTTATATTTGCCTAAAGTTACATATGATATATACAAGTGTATGGATGTGTGCGTGCGTATGTGTGTGTCAACACACACAATTTTTAAAAACAGGACATAAATTTGAGAGGGAGGACAGGGGACATGAAAGAGAGTAAAGAAAGGGGGAAATTATATACACTCTACATATGAAATTTAAAATTAAATGCAATAAAAATAAAGGTTACAGTTTTTCTAAGAAAGTATCAAGTATTGGGGCCAGAGCAGGCGGTACCTTCCAAAGGTGGACTCTCGGGTTAATGCTGCAGCTCTCGAGACCCAGACCCCAGAAAACGGTCCAGCTGCCTGAGTTTTGCTCACTTAGCATGGCTATAATAGGCTCTCCCTGGTTTCTTCATACTTTACATCATATACACATATGAGCACATACATGCCTCAGCACACATATGGAGGTCAGAGGACAACTTCCAGGGGTCAGTTCTCTCCTTCCACCATGTGGGTCCTATGGAGCCAACTCAGGTCACCCGGCTCGGCGGCAGGTGCCATCTCTGCAGCCCCTTTATAGTTCACACTACTTTTGTATCTGCTCATCTCCCTTTGTGTCATCATCTGATGAAGTCTGACAAAGATGAGCCGTAAATGAATGTCAAGCATTTTGAATAGTGGAGAAAAAGCACCGGATGCATGTGCATAACATGTGCAAGGCATGTCCTGAATAACTTTGCTGATCGTTAGGGATACATGTGTAAGGCGTGTCCTGAATAACTTTGCTGATCGTTAGGGATACATGTGCAAGGCGTGTCCTGAATAACTTTGCTGATCGTTAGGGGAACAGGCCATAGGGAAGGGATGGCATTTTTCCTATCTGGACAACACAGTTTAATGAAGCTCTGTGGAGATGTGTCAGGAAAAACCAGGCAACACTGGAGTCAGACACTAGGAAGAGGAGAGGCAGTGCTCCCAGTCCCCAGAAGGTTTGTCATCAGTGACAGCAGAGTTTGGCCTAAGCAGGAAAGTGGTGAGAAGGTGATGGTGGTAAGGAGAGGAGGGAGGGCCCAAGTTAAAGCAGCAAAAAAATTCCTAACAGAAAATCAAGGGAAGTGTGGTTGAGTAAGGCAGAGGTCTAAGCGGCAACATTTGACACAGTTGTAGGGACTGAGGGAAAAGCGGCCTGAAAAAGAACAGCTGCCTGGAACCAGGCCAGTTAACATTTACAATTACCGCACTGATAAGCAGCAGTGAGAGGCCATTGGAGGTGGAGATATCACGTAATTCTTTCAAGTCAAATATCGAGGAAGTGCTCCAGCCTACAGGAATGAAAGGGGTGAAAATAAACATGCCCTCGGGGAGCTTCTGCTGAATAATGAAAACGTCATCTTTCTCTGTAGGTTATATTTAGTTCCATTGCTCCGGCCTCGCTCCTAAAATGACCTTAAAACAGTAACACCGCAGGGTGCAGTAGCCGTCACTGCTGATGTCCGTCTGCCAGAAAAGCTGAAGCACCTCTCTGGGTCATGGTTGAGCAAGAAAACGATGCTATGTAGATACGGCACGCCCCGATGTCACACTACATGACATGCTGACACAAAGGAAGCTACTTCTCTGGATCCATTAAGGAAACACTGCTATAAAATATGCTTTTTCCCTCCTCTTTCTTTCTCTCTCTCTCTCTCTCTCTCTCTCTCTCTCTCTCTCTCTCTCTCTCTCTCTTTTTGTCTGTTAAAAAGAAACAAATGAACACAGGCCATTTCAATCCATGCAGATGACTTTATTGGCGTATTTAAAAGGTAAATGTTTGTTCCAGTCGACCTAAGAATTAAAGCAAATAGCTTTAATGGCACTCACCGAGCAGCAGGGAAACAGGCAGCTGTGGGTCTCCAGAGGTTACCCAGCACTGGAAACAAACCCAGGCAGAAGGCAGGCTACCTGAACATGCTAACAAACACACCTGCATTGGAAAACATACAACTGTTCAAATTAAATGGCTTACAAGTTCCTGTAATTACTTTTCAAACTGTTGTGAGAAACACGATGCTTTCCAAGTCCAGGCTTGCAAAATAGCTCAGCCTCTCTGCATCAGACACGGTCTTCACAGGTAAAGGCGTGTCTCAGAGAGCTCTTTCAGAAAGGACTTGGGCTTTGACCCGAGCGTCAATCTTCAGTCTAATGACCAAGGAACGTTATGAATGTACTTCTCCACTAATGAAACCTAACTAAAGTACAATATTGTTCACAAGTCTGTTTGGATGAAAGATTCCCAGTTAACTTTAAACAATATTTTAAACACAAAAAACTACTTACAGATAAATGACTTGGAGATGATTTTTCTGTGGAGGTGTTCAAGGCCTCAAAGTCACAGCCCTTCTACTTCTTTTCTATAAAACTCAGCTGTGCCTTGTCTTTCTCATGCTCTTTTGAGAAGATTAATTCTTCATGAATAGGAACATTTTTTTGGTCAAGGAATTCATCCTCAGAACTCCCACAAATGTGCCAAGAGATATGTTTAGAAATGTTCTTTCAATGTAGTCTGAAATAACATGAAATCCAAATGTCCACCCATCTTGACTCAACAAATACATTCAGTACACACCTTCATAAAGACACACATCTTCACTACCTTTAGTACACATCTTTACTAGATGTGTAATACAGTGCACATCTTCATAAAGACACTAGTGAGCAAGCAAGTAAGTAAAGAAACCGTGGGCTCACATTTGAAGACTGAAGGTTTTCGAGCCTGGTCCACAATTACAGTGGAGTACCTATTAACTTTGAATTTTCTAAATGCTAATAAGAAAGGAACAACAGTTGCTGAGATACATTTGATAGTAGAAAAAACTATGGAATTAATCAGTCAAAATACTTTAAAGATGTACTAACCTCAGAATAGAAACCAGAACATGTATTACGTTGGGGCAGTGGTTTTGCTTTTGTTTTCATGGGAGATAAAAAGCTATGGAGTAATGGCAGTAATTTTTTGGGACAGATTAACAAAAACTATCCCAAAAAGAGAATTCAACTTATAAAGAGAACTAACTGGTTCCCTCCTTGCATTGTACGGGACACACCAATAACTGAAGCTCCTATATTCTACAGTGATGCAAATAAAACAGGAAAGGCAGGTACAGTGATGACAATTTCTCTAGGACTCTGGTAACACCACTAAGTGTAGGGCAGACAGGATCTCAGCCCTTCACTCACTCTCCACTAGCCTCCTGAAGGTCCACATCCAGAAGGAGTCCCTGCTTTCAGAACAGCACCTCAGGCATTACAGGAAAAGGCATCTTCTTTGAACACACATACACTTTTTCTAAACAAGGAAGCAAAGATAGTGAGTCAGGCCTGAAAACTCTTAAGAATGTCTGCGTTTGTGTAGTCAGGGGTTTCTTTTTCTTTCTTTTTTTTTCCTTTTCCTTTGGAGCCCAGGCTAGTCTCGAACTCACAGTAATCCTTCTGCCTCAGTATCCCAAGTGCTGTGACTAGAAGTATGAGGGACCATGCAAAGCTCTGTGCTTCTATTTCACACATCCAATTCTTCGTCCAGTGAGACGGTCTCAAGAACAAACAAAGACACACCAATTCACACTGCTCACAGCCAAGAAGGGATCAGCAGGCCCAGAGCAACCCCTGATAACACAAAGGCCTGGCCCCTAGCAAATGGCCTGGACGCCAGTTGGGTCGTGTGAGACATGGGGCACTTGACTCGCCAGCACAGGACAGTGTGAAGACACTGAGGCACTTGTGGCGTGGTAAGCGTTACCATACTGCTTTTGTCCTTAAGTCTGCAGTGTCCGCAAATGCTCCAGATGGCTAAGCTGAGCCCTTCCCTCTCTATGGCTGGGCCGGGGGCAGGCACTCATGATTATGTGTGTCATGTTAAGGAACATATACACTTCATCTTCTGAAAGGACATAAATCACTACAGTGGCCATGTTCTTTCTGGTAGAAAGGCACCAAACATTAGGACAAAGTAGTCTTCGTGTCTGAGGAATTGCAATGCAATTCTAAACTGAAGAAATACTTTCCTGTTTGCAGAAGACTGGATGTCAGTCACATCCGTTTCCACCAAGTACTGAGTACAGTGAAACAGCCCTTCTAAAGGTTATTTCTAACTCTGTGTGTGTGTGTGTGTGTGTGTGTGTATCTGTGTATCTGTCTGTCATTGCAACAGGGCATTTAATATTTGAATGAAATTTAAAAACCCCACCATGCCGTGGCTTTGCTTTTTAAGAATCCTGTGCATACCTTACTTGCGGGAGTGGGGACTCTGCATGAGCTGCCTGCCTTGATGAGCACTTTCGTGAGCACAGTGTGGAATATGGTACCAAAAAGGGACAAAGAACATCCTTACTTTATACTTTATTTAAAATTGTAAAATGATAAACAGTTAACAGTAGATAGAAATTCGGCAGCATTAGTCAGACAATGTTTAAGACTTGATGATTTAAGAGCCTGCAAATCCTGCATTGTCCAACATTTTAGTCTATGTAGTCAAAGTCTTCTGGAATTCCAAAGTTTTTGTCAATTTTATTTTCTTCAAACCCAAATTTTCTTTTGGCCCAGGACTTTATTGCAAATATGTTATCTATAAGGAAATTAAAAATATCTTTGAGAATTAAAAACACAATCATCAAACATCATAACCTAATTATCTGTATTGATACTATGCTTCCATTACTCTCTGATACAGTAAAATAAGAAGTCGTTTGCTACTTAAGAATGCAGACAGGGCAGCTTCCTTCAGTCTTCCTGCATTTCTCCCAGAGCTCAGGCTCCACTACCTCAGCAATGTCAGCTGTTCTTGCTCCCAAAGGGAGCACTTTCTCTTCAGACCTCTGTCCTTCTCCTCGGAGTAATGGCTTCCAGACAAGCAGGCCAGCCCGAGGGACTGGGCAAGAGGACAGGAAAAGGTTTTCCTCTTAAACTAACACAGAAACAGATGTGTCTTCGTATCCCTACAGGGAATTTGTATTCTCCCACTGAAAGGAGTGCTGCACCTACTTAAAGAAATTTATCCTACAGGGAGAACCCCGAATTGTACACAACGATCCCCAGACAAGGATCTTCACTCCAGTGCAGTAACAACAGGAGGGCAATGCCTATGGCTCAGGCATCACTGCAGGGCAGCAAGAGGAGGAGACGGTACCATGTATTACTGCCCCTGGGGTAGGCTGATGATCCCCCCAACCCCTCAATTCTATGCAGTTCTCATCTATTATATGATTTATAATTAAAATGCTTTCCACGAACACAAGAACGATGGCATAAGTTCCCAAGTCTGCTAGAGTGCTCTGCACTAGTTGTAAAAATGAATGAAAGATTGGAACAAGTTCCTCCTGGTGCCACGGCTACATCATGTACTTACTCCTGCCAGTGACCAGCACACCACCTTATATGTTCTGGAGACAGAGCCTTTAGAAGGATGATGGAGCTAAAATGAGGCCATTAAGGTGGAGTCTAACCAAATGCAATAGGTTTCTTTACAATTTAGACACAGTGGGAGAGATCAGCACCTGGCAGAGGAAAGACGACAGGACAGTCATGTGCAGACAGACAGTGGTCTCAGGACAACAGGACAGCCACATGCAGGCAGGCAGTGATCTCAGACAACAGGACAATCACACGCAAGACAGACAGTGGTCTCAGAGGACAGGACGGCCACGTGCAGGCAGACAGTGGTCTCAGGACAGGACCTAGGCCTTCAGGTGACTGAGAACACTGTCGTCTAAACTACTCTTAGTATATATTCTGTCATCCAACCAGCAAACCAATGCATGAAATTACAGCTTTCATTAATAGACTATCTTTGTGGAAGTATAATTCTAAGTATTAAATAAACATAAATTTTAGAATTCTGTTTCTTTCTAGAGTTAAGTACTACTAGCTTGAGAGGAACAGACAGTGCTGGACCCCAGATGGGTAGAAGAGCATTGACTAGATAGGCTTTGGGTCTAGTTAATTTATATACACACACATATTATTATTATTATTATTATACAGTATATATATAATATATCACATATATTATATACACATACATATATAAAGTCTTTTTAGAAAAAGAATCAACAGTGCTAACAAACTGTCACTGTTTGGGTAAGAATGTGTTACAGAATGCCAACAGATATTTAAATGAATCTATTCTTCATAACAATCTAAATGGATCTCAGCTTTTCATAACATGAGAATACTAGCAACCAACATGAGTCCAGGAGTTACGTTAGTTTTATCGGAGAGTACAGTCAGGAAAGCCTGGTCAATTACAGCCCAGAGGTGAGACAGGAGACAGCACGCATGCACTGCACACACGGCAGTGTGAGACAGGAGACAGCACTCGTGCACTGCACACGCGGCAGAGTGTGAGACAGGAGACAGCACTCGTGCACTGCACACACGGCAGTGTGAGACAGGAGACAGCACTCGTGCACTGCACACGCGGCAGTGTGAGACAGGAGACAGCACTCGTGCACTGCACACGCGGCAGAGTGTGAGACAGGAGACAGCACTCGTGCACTGCACACGCGGCAGAGTGTGAGACAGGAGCTTCTAGGTCTCCTTAAGGACAAGAAAACATCCAAAGACTAAAAACAAAAGAGCCAACAAAAGCCATGCTGTGGTGCGTAGGGGTTGATTCAGAGATGTTGGCTGAGCCTCCTCGGCCATTGGATGTCTGCCTTATGAAGCTGGTCCATATATAATCCTGACAATGCATTCCCTATCAAATAATTCTCCTATTATACACTATTTTTAAGTGGACAGACTATTCTTTTAAAGGAAACAACCTTAAGATGTGTAAGTCTTAATTCCTGCTAGTTAATATGGTTTTATACTCAATATCAACGTAAGATTTTGCAGTGAAGTCTTCTACCTCATGCACTAAGATGCCTTTTGATTCCTAGCACAGAAAACTCAGTCACTAAGTCTCTACTACCTGGATTTATTACGATGTAATTTGTTAAGTAGATGTGAAGTACAAAACATAAATAAGATACACTTCATCTATACTTAAAACTCTTTTTTTTCTTTTTATTTATTTTTGTTGACAGGGATTTTTTTTCAAGACAAGATTTTTTTTCTGTGTATCCCTGGCTGTCCTGGACCTTGCTTTGTAGACCAGGCTGACCTCAAACTCATAGAGATCCTCCTGCCTCTGCCTCCTGAGTGCTGGGATTAAAGGGATGTGCCACCACAAGCTGGCGGCAATCTCTCATTCTATAAACTAAAATGTTGAACTATTAAACGATATTCTTTTTTAAAATATTACACATTTTGGTTTCTGGTTTTGTTTTTATGGGATTTCTGTGTGGGCAAATTTGTCTCTATATCTATGTGTTTGAACTTTTTCTTTGGCTCTTCTTTTGTTCGTCTGTTTTGTCCTATTCTGGTTTGTTTTTATTTTTATTTTCTAGATACCTATAATCTCCTAATGAGAGGGAGAAAGTAAGAGTGCGAATTGGGTGGGTGGGGAAGTAGGGAGGACCCGGGAGGAGTTCTTAGGGGAGCATAATCGGATTATATTGTATTTCTAAAAACCTACTATCAGACAGGTGGTGGTGGTGCACACCTTTAATCCAAGCACTCAGGAGGCAGAAGAAGAGGGATCTTTGTGTGTTTGAGGCCAGCCTGGTCTACAGAGTGAGTTCCAGGAGTGATAAGGCTGCACAGACAAACTTTGTTTTGAAAAACAACATAAATCAAAATGTATTTACTATTTTTATGTGTATGTGCATGTGCTTGCATGGATTTATTTATGCCACATGCATGCAGGAGCCTTTGGAGGCCAGGAAAGTGTGTTGAATACTTTGGAACTGGCATTACACGGTTATGAGCCTTCATATAGGTGCTGGGAACTCAACGTTGGTCCTCTACGGGCGGTGGTGGCGCACGCCTTTAATCCCAGCACTCGGGAGGTAGAGGTAGGCGGATCTCTCTGAGTTTGATACCAGCCTGGTCTACAAGAGCTAGTTCCAGGACAGGCTCCAAAACCACAGAGAAACCCTGTCTCGAAAAACCAAAAAAAAAGAACATCTCTCTAGCCTGGAGAGTCATAGTTCTAGAAACAATTCAAGGACATTGCGAGGTAAAATTAAATCTGACTTAATTGATACCTGATATTTTTTGTATAAATAACACTGATCTTTTCTGTTGTTTCAAAATCTGGGATGTAACTCCCTTTATCTCTTATCTTCACCTTTCTCTAACAAAGTTTATGTGAAGAGTTAGCTGGAGCCTTAAGTGAAAATATTTCAAAGTCTCAGTAGCCAGGCCAACAAGGGAAGGGTTGTATGAGGTAGAATGACCTTGACCTTCTGACCCTCCCGCCCCCACCTCCTTTACCAGCCTGGCTTTACACAGCCTGGCTTTACACACGCTAAGCAGCCACCTGAGCTCCGTCCTGGCCCAGGAAACAGTTCTGAGCAGTTCTTCTGCCACCATAACAATATCCCTTCCAAAGGCTTTTCAAACTCTCAGAATTGTTTTGTTTTGTTTTTTGTTTGCTTTGTTTTTGGGGACAGCTAACCACAAAGAGAGAAAAATGTTTTTACGAAAGTTTTTCTAATGACAATTTTGTGAGTTTATGATAAATGGGGAAACAATTTATAATTACTTAATAGCCAGAATTTACAGTGCTTTGGGGAACCAGAGAAAGAAGACGGATGTCTAAACACCATGCTGAAGTGCTTGCAGACTCCAAAAGTAAGGTGGGATTATTCACAGAGCAGATGAGGAATCAGTTCCGAGAAGTTCAAAGGGTCACAGAACAAATAAGGAGCTCTGAGTGCTGCTCCTACTGTTTGAGGGGTGCATCCCTGCAAACCACTGGAGGACAATCATGAATTTATGTCGTGTTGTGTTGGGGGAGGCTGAGCACGTGTGTGTCATGGTGCATATGGAGGTCATAGTCAGTGCTCACCTTCCATCCTGTGCATCCTCAGGTGGACCCGACCCTCTCAACTCCTGCCCATCTCTGTCCCTGCCCATCTCTGTCCCCACCCATCTTTGCCCTCCCTGCCCATCTGAGCCCCTCCCATCTGAGCCCCCCGCTCATCTTAGCCCCGCCCATCCTATCTTCAATCCACAAGGACACTTCCTTTATTTTCACATTCAGAATTCCCTATTTCTCAGACCTATGTAAAATACAATTTTATCACTATTATTTTTATGTGGCCTAGGTTAGTCTTAAACTCATCACCTAGCTAAGACTGG
Source organism: Chionomys nivalis (assembly GCF_950005125.1). Classification (NCBI taxonomy): domain Eukaryota; kingdom Metazoa; phylum Chordata; class Mammalia; order Rodentia; family Cricetidae; genus Chionomys; species Chionomys nivalis. Next base: position 2,802,873 of record NC_080109.1, on the reverse strand, counting down.
CCTTGAACTCTGATTTTCCTGCCTCCCCTGAGTGCTGGGATTGCAGATGGGCATCACAGTGTCTCACGTCTCACAATGTAAACCTTAGTCACTTCTATGTCACTGACGCAATGACTGCTCTTCTGTTTTCTTTACTAAAGCAGCATTCTGTTTAGGAAACAACTTATAATAAATAAACAATAGCTTTATAGAAGCCCAAGGAGAATTCATTAATATTTTTTATTTATTAGGGAAAAGAGGTTTAAATTTCCTGTGTAAAGCAGGCTGGGCTTGGCAGCAGGAAGCCTGGCACACGCCTGTCTCCCGCAGGCTGGCAGTCCCCACACTGCGTACCCTCCTCCCATGGGAACACAATGATAGTGACCAACAATGAGAGGAATTAGACTCTGACCAGGTGGAGAAACTCAACCACCACCATCTTATTATCAATCACTGGAAAACATCAGTGCTACTTTGATCATACTTGTCTTATCACAACAATCATTACTAACTTTCTCCTAAACTTTAGAACACACATAATGCATTTATGGGGGAGCAGGCCTGACAGGATGGACCCTCATGATGTAGCCCAGCTGACCGTACTCATGGTCTTCTGGCCTCAGGCTCCCAGATGTGAAGTTTCTGAGCATGTGCGCCACACCTGGTGCCAGAGCTCATTAACCCCTCCTTCTTAGAATATCTCTGGTGTAAGAGGCTCACAGAGAAGAATCACACAGCAGAGCCTGCTTCCTACAACACGCGTGGCCTTGCTTCAACTGAGGAACAACAATCAGGTGTGGTTTGAAGTTTCCCACAGAGATAAGGTGAGTACACACCACACTGTGAGCAGCAAAGCATCCTCAAAACACCTTAGCTCTTCTTGTTTTCCAGAAGACAGACCTTCAGGAGTCTGCGAAATCCCAAAGGGATTATAAAGTCAGATACATGACTGCAGGCTGCAGATACTTATTAACGGGAGGGCGCTCTCCTGGCTTGTGCGAGGCCTTGTGCTCAATCCCCAGCACCACAGAAAAGCAAAACTACACAGACTTCAACACCCTTAGATATGTAAGATCGGTGATCAGGAACCGGGTTTAGGGAGAGCCCTACCAGAGGTAAACTTGGAGCTACTCCTGGATTCACAGAGACACTTTAGTAAGAGGATTCAGAATGCATGTAAAGGCACCGGACTGCACACCACGGGAGCCTTTGCTACAGTCCAGTGCCGCTGCAGCACTTACCCGTCCATCGGTTGGCAGCTTCCTTGGCTACTTTATTTGCTTGACCTGGAAGAAAAAAAATAAAATGACATGTATATTTATACATATAAAACTAGCTCCAACCCTCTAGAAATATACACCAAAGTATTAAAAATTACACATATTATAAATTACCACGAGAAAGCTCAAGTAGTGTTATAACATTGTATCTTAAAAATGCCCGAGAAAACTTTAGATCTTTGCAATTGTGTTAGGAAAGAACAGACAGCCAGTGTGAACACCTTCCCTTTCTAAACGACCATCTCCACACATCACTTCTTTAAAGCACAGGGCTACTTTACACCTTCGTTTATTTACTTATTGTGGGGGGCAGAGTGGGGGCACAGGGCACCCTTGCAGCAGTCAGCATGTTTAACCTCTGAGATACCCTGCCATCCCCAAAAGTACACGTTTAAATGAGATGTTTCTCAACCTACCATATCAAAATGATGAAACAACTTATTGATAAGAGTTTTACTCTATTTTTTTATTTTTGCTTTTCTTTTTTTTTTTTTGGTTTGTTTTTTGAGACAATGTTTCTCTGTGTAGCTCTGGTTATCCTGGAACTTACTATGTAGACCAGGCTGGACTTGAACTCACAGAGATCCACCTGTCTCTGCTTCCCAAGTGCTGGGATTAAAGGTGTGTATGACTACTGCCCAGCTTACTCTAGATATTCTTAGGCTACGGTAAATCTTGACTTTTAAAAATTTTAGAAATAAAGCTGGGCATGGTGGTTCACATCTTTAATCCAAGCACTTGGAAGGCAGAGGCACGAGGATCTCTGTTAAGTTCAGGTCAGACTGGTCTACAGACAACACAATTCCCACCTTCTAGCCCCTAACAGCCACCATTTGCTTTCTACCTTATGGCTCTACCCTGTGGGGATACTCTATATGAAGGAAATGTGTTCTCTTGAGTGTGGTTCAGGGTTCATCATATACCATTATCTATTATCTCATATAATAAACTACATTTCACAATTTGCTTACCCATTCATCTGCTTACAGACAATGGACCATTTCCATGAACCCAAAAAATAATTGCACTGAGCATATTCTCAATTCTCTTGAGTATGAGTCTAACAACAGAACTGATGACTCATATGTTTGTGCTATTTTGAGAATGGATAATTCTTTGTTTCTTTGAGACAGGGTCTTACCTTAAGTTCCTGGCTCTGCTTATATAGGTCAGGCTAGCCTCAAACTTGCCAATCTTCCTGCCTCTGCCTCCTAACTGATAGGGTTGTAAATGCAGGTCACCACACCTGGCCTTTACTTTTTAAAGTACCTGAACCACTTTGTAATCCTACCAGCTACACAGGGTTCCAATTCTCCACATCCTCAACAACACTTGTCTTTAAAACAACAAAACAAAACTGTAGTCATGTTGCGGGAGGTCCTTCCGCTCCTCCAGCCAATAGCTGCTGAGATACCAGCCCATTGAGGCGTGGTCTCTTTCCCTTTAAAAAGGCGGCTACTTCCCTCCTCGCTCTCTTTACTTCCTGCTCCGGTTCGGCGACTAGACTTCTTCCTAATTGCGCAGAGGGCTGTTGTCTGGGACCGTGATCTGTAAGTTTATTCCCCTTTAAATAAATACCACCCTATTAATCACAATTCCAAACTGGTGTGGGATTGTTTATGACTTGCGCCTTCATAGTCATCTGGGGCTGGAGAGATGGCTCAAGGGTTAACAGCATTGGCTGCCTTCTCAGGAGACCAGGGTTCAACTCCCAGCATTTGCATGGCAGCTCTGATTCAGGGAATCCAATGCCTCCTTCTGCAAGGAGGAACTGCATTTACATGATGAACACATACTCAAATAATTACTGTGAATTATCTATTTGTCTTTTTAATTCCTTAAGCTTTTGTTCCATGTATTTTAGCCTTCTTGTGTTAGTTACAATGTTAGTTTTCTGTTGCTAGGATAAACACCATGGCCAAAGGCAACCTAAGGGGGAAAGTTTTTTGGTTTACAGTTCCAGAAGAACCATCATGGTGAGGAGGTACAGCAGTGGGCTCTGGAGGAACACGGTGGAGGGACAGTAGCAGGCACTGGAGGGATGTGGAGGAGGACATGTTGGAGGGACAGTAGCGGGCACTGCAGGGAAATGTGGCAGCAAAAGGGAGCTGAGAACTCCCATCATCAAATACAAGCAGGAAGCAAAGCTCAAACAGAAAGGAGGAAAAGTTTGACCTCTCAAAACCCACCTCCCTTCAAACATCCTCCACTTAGGCTACATCTCCTCAACCTGCAGGAGTGGCATCAGCTGGGAACCAGGGTTCAAATGCAGGAGCCTGAGGGAGACATTTCTCATTCTACAGCTATGCACGTCCGTAACTTGTACCTGCTGACCCTTCATCATCATTGTAAACCGCACTTTTCCACACTAGCAATAACTTCTCAGAGTCTACTTTCCTTGCTCTTAGTTTAGCTGCTACGACCTCTTTCAATTACTGTCTCCAAGTCTTCCTCTAGCCTTTTACTGTCGACATATTCTAGTCTTTAAATATGAGTCTCCTGTAGGTGGTATATAATCAGCTTACTTGTTTCCTTCAATTTTGGCCTTCCTAACCTTTTAATTGGAAAACAAGCCATTTTCACTTAGTATAATTATGATATGATTTACCTGACATTTTGTCATTTCCCATGTGTGGTGCTTTGAGTGAAATTTTTTCTCTCATATTTGAACACTTGGTGCCCAGCTGGTGGCGCTGTTTGAGGAACCCTTCAAAGGTGGAGCCTGGCTGGAGGAAGCCCGTCACTGGGGGAGGGCTGTGGGAGTTTACATCCTCACGCCATGTCCCTTCAATGCTGTTTTCCACTCTCAGGCCTCCCTCATCACTAGGGACTCATTCCCAGGCTGTTCTGGGTCCTGGTGTCTTTCATCACCGCAGCAGAGAGGAGCTAAGGCGCTAAGGCAAGTGTCCCTGTTGCCCTTCAATAGTCTCAAATCCATGCTTGTGTTAAGTGGAATTATTTAAAGTTTCTCTGTCTCTCTCTCCCTCCCTTCCTCCCCACTCCCCCCCTCAAATTTCTGCACTCTGAAATAGCAAGGAAAACTGAGGATGACACTCGGGTTTTTGTACACCAGGAAAATACAAAGAAAGGTAATTCCTACCTCCCCGGCTGTCTCTTGTATCAGGTATCTTGAGGGTAGTTTTGTTATCTTTTGGTGACTATTCTGAGGACTGCCACTAACTACAGAAAATTCGGATAAATATCAACCTAATTTCCATCTGGCTTTCCCTGCTGTATGTACACATCATGTCCACCCTCCAGGTTATGCCGGCATTGCCACAGACTGTATTTTATGTACTGTGTGGTCGTTTGCAGACAGTGCTGCTTACACAACTATGTCCTAAATCAGAAAAGGAAATATACAGAAGTCTGTATATTGTCTGTTTGCTTAAATCACTGGTGATTTCTTTTTTTATATGGACAAAACTGAGTTCTAAGGTCAGGTATAAGCTAGTAGTTGTTCACTCGAGGGTCTTTTATTCTGCTTGTTATCTCTGAAAGCACTGTTTCTAGATATGGAAACCGTGATTGACAGCTGTCCTTCAGTATTTTGAACATGTTCTCCTCCTGTGCTTTTGGCCTCTCTGTTTTCTAAGTAGAAACAACAGTTAATTTTAGTGGAGATCCCCAACTGTGACGACTTGCTTCTTTCTTGCTACTTCCAGAGTTGTCCTTAGTTAGGGGATCATGATGTGGTACAGGCCTGAGAATCTGGAACTGCTTCCTGGTTGTTCGTTTTTCCTCAGATCAGGAAATTTCTGTTGAACCAGCTTCCAACCTGTTTTTCTCTGCAGCTGGCTCAAACCTCTGTCACTACAGTTACTGCAGTTTTAGACTCCAGAGTTCCCACTTGGCTCTTCTGGTCTGATTTCTGTTTCTTTAATAATATTATCTTTTCTGTGAGATAACCTTAGGCCTGTCTTTACTTTTTAGACAGGTCTCCTTCAGTGGACATTGAGAACGTTTTTTTCCTCAGAACAGTTTCTACTGAGGACTTTAACTGTGGCTTGTGGGGAGCATTTCTTGTTTCTTTGCATGTCTTTTAATTTTTTAATACAAAACTGCACACTTAAAATATAACGTGGCAGCTAGGCAGTGGTGATGATGGCACATACCTTTAATTCTAGAACTCAAGAGGCAGGGACAAGTTGATCTCTGAGTTTGAGGCCAATCTGGTCTACAAAGCAAGTTTTAGGACAGCCAGGGCTTCACAGAGGAACCCTGCTTCAAAAACCCAAAGTGGGGAGGGGGAGAACAAAATCAACAACAACCACAAGCCAGGGCTGAAGTTGCCCAGGCTGGTCTTGACCTTTCCATCTCTGTGCCTCAGTCTCCCACACAGCATGGGACACCACACCTGACTTACTTTCAAGTATGTTTGTGGGAACTTAGTTTCTACCACTAGTTTTATCTAGTCTTGTTCAAATAGTGGTTGACTTGGCTAAAAATACTATTACATAAGACAATTACGTTGACCCTAATTCCCTAGTTACTTACAAATTAAACTTGTCAATGAAATCAATTATCCAACTAGAATATTTGCTGAACTACAAATATTTCCTACAGGCATTTTTAAAATTGATTTTTATTGAGCTCTACATTTTTTTTCCTGCTTCTCTCCCTTACTCTCTCCTCCCCTCTACCCTCTCTCATGGTCCCCATGCTCCTAATTTACTCAGGAGATCTCATCTTTTTCTACTTCCCATGTAGATTAGACACATGTTTGACTCTCTTAGGGTCCTCATTGTTGTCTAGGTTCTCTGGGGTTGTGAACTGTAGGCTGGTTTTCTTTGCTTTTTGTCTAAAAGCCACTTATGAGTGAGTACATGTGATATTTGTCTTTCTGGGCCTGGGTCTGGGTCACCTCCCTAATATGATGTTTTCTAGATCCACCATTGGCTACAGGCATTGTGTTAAGAAAGAGATAATACACAAGCATGTCTTTGTGAACTATTATCACGAAAGTGTATCCCACATGACTCAAGGATAGCCTGGATAAGACTGAGTGTTGGAAAGTGGCTACGGGAACTTGCTGTTGAGTTAAATCCTATTAAAATCAATTTATAAAGCACGTAATCCTTGAACCCAATTCTTCCTGCACTAACCTGATCGCTGAAATCCTCTGAAAGTCTTCATTATAAAGAAGCACATTGCGATTTGGGGCAGGAAGTTAGACCCTAGTAAAGCTGTTTAAATTTAATAAGGTTTAAATTTAGACATTTCTGACATCTATACTAACAATTTTAAGTTCTTAGATCTGTGGAATTTGTGGTTTTCATTGAAATTTTTCATGAATAATTTATAATATCTACTGCATGGGTGCAGGGACCTGGCCAGTAGCCAGAGTACAATTTGCTTCATAAAAACTTAAAAACAATTGTTTTTACAGATATCTTCCTGGTCCAGCAAGCACTCCACTCTTTTCTGAGTTCCATTACACATATGTTAGGCTAGGTTGTTCTCAGACCATGGATGCCAGCTTGATGGCTAATGTTTTCTGTTTGCTATGTCTTCAAATACACTAATCTGTTCTTGGACAAAAAGTAATCTGTTCTTAATCCACTGTAACTCTCGTGTCAAACACAGTCTTCCTGTCAACAAGCCTGATGTGGGTCTCTGTGATACCTTTCATAATGACTCTTGAGTTTCTAACCCATGGACGCTGTAAGCGTTTTAATGCTCTGCTGGATGTGCTTCTGGTCCAGCGCTGACCGACAGATCACCCTGTTTGCTGTGTGTGATATCCTCCTAGTATCTGCACAGCTGGTATATTGACTTGCATTCCAAACACACACTCATATGCACATGCGTGTGCGTGCGCGCGCGCGCGCACACACACACACACACATACTTATATTTAGGGTTCAACAATAAACAGTGAAGGAAACATGCAGACAAAAAAAAAAACCCTCAACCTTTGAAAGCAAAACAAACTCTTTTTGCTAGGTGATTTTGGATTTTTAAAACTACTCCCAAGCTTGTTGTGGGACCTGCTAAGATACCTGGCAACAGTTTGATGCTTTCCATCCTGAGTATCCTGGTGGTGAGTGATATCTAGAAGTAATGGCAGCAGAAGCCAACTGCCCCAGGACACACCGGGCAGTACCAATGAGGGCGAACACTGACAACTAGTAAGTAGAGAAAAAACGGAATAGACGCAAAGAAGAGCTGCTCTGGGGCTGCAGAGAGGGCTCAGAGGTCAAGAGCACTGGCCGCTCTTCCATCCCAGCAACCACATGGTGACTCACAACCATCTGTAATGAGATCTGGTGCCCTCTTCTGCCATGTAGGCAAACATGCAGGCAGAATATTGTATACATAATAAATGAGTAAAAATGGAGATGGAGGAGGAAGAGGAGGAGGAGAAGGACTGGTGCTCCAAGGAAAGTGGTAGAATCACTGCACACCAGGGGGCTGCTGCTGGTCTCTAGAGTCTAAACATTTTATAAAGAGACAGAGATTTTCACCAAGAGCTGGAAGCGGAGCTCTCCGAGATGGTCATCTCTGTGAGTTCAGGGCTAGGGAGACAGGTCTGCACACAGACTTTTTACATCACCCTATGGAATAGAGTGCTCAGCTAAAGCCGGCACTACAACAGCTACTCGAACTGAAAGTTGTGACGACATCGGAGGAGCAGGAGAAAAAGGAGGTGGTGTTGACCAGCCAGCTGGCCTGCTTTTCATCAGTCTCAACAGGGAAGAAGTCAGCTGTGTGGTGTGCCTGAAGGTCCCCAGAGCTTCAGACACGCTTCTTCCCCAGGCTCCACACCCTCAGGTGACTTGCTCTCAGGGTCATAATGGCAGTACCTGCAAGCAGTTCCTGAAAAGCTTTTGTTTTCCCAGAAAGACAATCTGACCCTCACACCCTCGGACTGGGTCTGCTCCTCTCACTGCTGTTTTGCAATCTAACAGCTTTTCCGTATGGCAGCACATGTTCCACTTAGCTGACTTCTCTCCTTTTTACTGTATTTACATTCTATACTTCTTAGTCGGCGCCAATAAAGCTTCCACTCTGTGGTCTCCATGTATGTTCACAGGTGTTTCCTGGGGCAGGTGACCCGGACTGTACGGAAATCCCAGCCCTCTGGAGGCTGAGGCCAGCCTGGGCCAAAAGACAACACACATGTGCATGTGTGTGCTAGGCCGCACATTGGATCAACTATAATACAACTATGCTCAGGCTACTCCTAAAGTACCAAGTAGTCCCAGGTTTCTCAAAGTCTCAGTCATGTGCTGTCAGATCTTTTAAAAAGTTATACATATTTTCCTAACAATTAAAATCTATATCATTATGCTTTTTAAAATCTATGTGTTAAATTTTATGTTTCTATAAATACATTAATAATATCAAGGTTTTAAGATTCTGTTTTTTAAAATTGAAGGAAGGCAGTCAAGATGGCTCTGTCGCTAAAAGGTGCTGCCACCAAGCCTGATGACCTGACTCGGATTCCTGGAATCCGTGTGGTGAAAGGAGAGAACCAGCTACCGTAAGCTGCCCTCTGGCCTCCACACACAAGGAAGAAAATCACTGGTACACACATAAGGCAAGCTCTTGTATTTCTAGTATCCTTTTCTTAGACTCCTTCTCTGACCTCTCTGCTTCCTGTCTTATGCCTGTCTGTCCTACCACCTGTTTACTGCTTTACTTCAGAAATGCTTCCCGTGTCAGAGCTGAGAGCACACGCAGACATGAACTTACGGATCTCTTCTACTACTTGTGGGTCACATTCTCTGTATTTTTCAACTTCTGCCTTAAGTTGATCCCTTTGGTCCCGAAATGAAGAAAGTTCTTTTACAAGCATGGCTCGTTCTTCCTGGAGGGAAAGGATTTCGTGTACAGTTAGGCCAAATCATGTAGCAGGTGTTCTTGGACCTCCAGCCCCCAAATCATCACAAGAAAACTTATTATTAATTATGAATTAAAGCTCAGCTTTAACTTAGGCTTGTTTCTGGCTCGCTTTTTAAACTTAAATTAACCCATTTCTATCATTCCATGTGTTTCCCTGAGGCTTGTTTACCTCATTTACTCTGTTTGTACTGCTTTCCTGCTTCCCCCATGTCTGGCTGGCTGGCTCCCCTTTCCTCTTGCCCACCAGCCCCACCTATCCCTCTTCTGCCTAGCTATTGGCTGTTTAGCTTTTCATTAGACCAATCAGGTACCTTAGGTAGGCAAGGTAAAACAGCAACACATCTTTACATAGTTAAACAAATACAAAAATCTTTATAGAGTTAACAATTATTCTGCAATACAACAAATGTAATATATCTTTACATAGTTAAATATTTTATTCCGCAACAAAATAAATCTCATGTGTAATGAAGTAATAAATTCTGTAAACACATGTATATGACATATTTATATAATCAGCTCCCAGTATCCACAGGTTCCTCATTCATATCAAAGCCCCGAAGAGAGAAAATACACCCGTACTACACACACAGACGTTTCCTTCAGTGTCACTCTATGACGTAACAGGAAGACATGTTTACAGAACACTTCTGTTGTAGTAGGAATTACAAGTAATCTAGAGATTATTTAAAATATATGATGATTAATAAGATATATGCAACTGTTGTGTCATTTTATAAACATACATTACATTTACGTGAAAATACATTTTACATAGGTATTATATAGAGACAAACATAACTGACATGGTCCCAGGGATCGAACTCAGGCTGTAAGGCTTGGCAGCAAGCACCTGCACCTGTGAGCCCCATGAGAAAACCTAAAGGAACTGGAGCATCCAGATTTTATTATCACAAGGTCTTGGAGCCAGTTCCTCAGTGGACAAACCTCAGTATACACACAATATGCACAGTGTAAGAACAAACCTCAGTGTACACACAATATGCACAGTGTAAGAACAAACCTCAGTGCACACACAATATGAACAATGTAAGAACAAACCTCAGTACACACAAATATGCACAGTGTAAGAACAAACCTCAATATACACAATATGCACAGTGTAAGAACAAGCCTCAGTACACACACAATATGCACAGCGTAAGAACAAGCCTCTGAAACCTCGTGCCTTTCATATATAATAATTAAATAATGATATGTAGAAAGAACAATAAAAAGCAGGCAAGAAGATATGGTTACACATGGATGAACTCAAAGAGGATGACGTCACCATACACCAGAGGAAAGGTCACTCTGCTTTCTGGGTAATTTCATGGCTTGAGCTCATGCACGTAAGTCATGGTTTCTAGCAACATTAATCATTAAACAATTGTACTTCAAAAAGTGTTTGAAGAAATGTTGTAGATTTTTTTCAACTTTAAATGATTAACCTTTATAAATATTTAAGGGGATCAAAAATGGCCTCCTGTCATTTTTCTTTCAAGGTGAACCAAATAAGGCTTTTCAATAGCATAAGCCAACAGGCACCCTCTGACATTTTAGACAGAGCCCTCATCAACACAGAGATGTCATATTGCTATGACTGTGTGACTGACATTTGTGAAACCTGAAAAATAATTCATACAAAATCAAATGCTGGCAAACATTCCCAGACAAATACAACGTAAAAATCAAAGTTCAAGTGGCCTGAATGGTGCCGGCCTAAGGCTTCCCTGCCATCCGTACGTCCTATTTGTACCCTGGCTTTGGTTTTGCTACTGTTCCTGCTGTCTACAAAGTACCATGCTCTAGAATAGACTAGCCCAACAGAACAGTGCATGCTGGGAACAACCTAGCTCTGTACGTTCCAGCACAGGTCTATGGCAGTTGTGTCTGGAAACTGAACTGTATATGATTTAAATGTAAGGGGTGAATATAATTAGTAAATACTGTATTGACACAGCTCAGAGAAGTCCGAGGCTAACTAGGATGTACCACAATGGTTACCACCTGCTGTCTACACCCCGGTTAAACACGCTTCCACAGAGGAAAGACGAGGACAGGAGGAGCAAAGGGTGAAGGTCTGTGTGAGCGCAGTGGCCATGCTCCAAGCACTGGGTGTGGAATCTCTGCCATGACAGTTAATGTCTGCATGCTTCTGGTTCCTCAAATACAAGACTGGAGATCGTAATAGCAGCCCCTTCTTATACTGCTGGCAAGCAAAACACACTTAGAAAGTTCCTGACAAAGTGCCCGGTGTTAGTGACTTCTTCAGCAACATTTCCATGGCTGACCCCTAACAGACAGGGGTGGCGAGGCTTCCTTAGGAGCTTTCAGGTTAGATGCCCTTCTGCTAAAGGAAGCTCCACTATGTCTCGACGGACAGGAGGCCCCGCCCCAGCGCAGCTGCACTGGCTAAGAGGACTGACTCACTCGGCAGACAGGCTGGCAGCTTCTAGGGATGTTTATGGCACTACTCATTGATGCTGCTTCTCTCAACTACAGGAAAAGTTAGAGCAGGTTTGGGTGACACCTGGATCTTACTTCCTCTTCAGTTTGAGAACTGCAGGGAGAAACAGAATCAATAAAGAAAACCCAAACTGAGAGAAAACCAGAAATGAAAATTTAGAAATTCAGACAGGACCCTCAGAGGCAAGCCTCACCAACAGAATACAAAAGATGGAAGAGAGAATCTTGGGCATTGAAGACAAGATGTAAGAAATGGATAGCCTGGTCAAAGAAAATGTTAAATCTAAGAAATCCAGGCATAAAAGATCCAGGACATCTGGGACACTGTGAAGAGACCAAATCTATGAATAACAGGAATACAGGAAAAAGCAGAAACACAAAGCAAAGCTACAGTAAATATTTCCAACAAAATTGTAGAAGAAATTTCCCCAGTCTAAAGAAGGTAGAACCTATCAAGGTGCAAGAAGCATACAGGACTCCAGACAGGACCAGAAAAGCTACATAATAATCAAAACAGTAAACACACAGAGCAAAGCAGGAGTATTACAAAACCAAATAACCATTAGAATAATGTCCACTTCTCTCTTTTTTTTTTAAAAAAAAAAATGTTTATTTATTTATTATGTATACGATATTCTGCCTGTGTGTATACCTGCAGGCCAGAAGAGGGCACCAGACCCCATTACAGATGGTTGTGAGCCACCATGTGGTTGCTGGGAATTGAACTCAGGACCTTTGGTAGAGCAGGCAATGCTCTTAACCTCTGAGCCATCTCTCCAGCCCTAATGTCCACTTCTCAATGGAGACACCAAAACCCAGAAGGGTCTAGAGAGACTCTGAGACTCTTAGATCCAACCCGAATTCTTATACCCAGGAAAACCTTCCATCACAATAGATGGACAAATAAAGAGCTTCCATAATAAAACCAAATTTCAGCAATTTTGTATCTATAAACCTAGCTCTACAGAAGGCACCAGAGCAGTGGCCCTCCCCCTTCCCAATGCAGCAGCCTATAATACAGCTCCATGCTGACCCCAACTGCTGTGGGATAGTCCTCCTGTGCACTGTAAAGATTTGTCACTCGAATTGGTTTAATAAAATGATGGCTGGCCAGTAGCCAGGCAGGAAGTATAGGCGGGGTTACCCAACTAAGGATGATGGGGAGAAGAAGGGTGGAATGAGGAGAGAGAGTAGTGGGTATGCCATACTGAGAAAATGAACTGTCATGTGGCAGAACGTAAATAAGGAATATGGGTTAACGTAAATGTTAAAGTTAGTTAGTAATAAGTCTGAGCATTCATAAATAAATAAGGAATATGGGTTAACGTAAATGTTAAAGTTAGCTAGTAATAAGTCTGAGTATTTATAAATAAATAAGGAATATGGGTTAACGTAAATGTTAAAGTTAGTAATAAGTCTGAGCATTTATAAATAATTTTAAGTCTAATTTTAAGCATTTGTAATAATATTAAGTCTCTGTGCTAACTTGAGAAGTGGCTGCCAGGTATTTAGGAACAGGAGGGTGGGAGAGAAATATCTGATTTCACCCAACCTTAAAAGTATTTTTGTTGCTACTTCATAAATGTAATTTTTCAACTGTTATGAATTGTAACTCTCTATGCTTTCTGATGGTCTGGGCTGACCATTGTGTTAACTGGAATCACCCTGCCTTTGATAATTCAGTGCTGCCACCTGGCCCCAGCTACTTCAGGTCCCAATTAAACCCACTGCCTTTAATTCATCCAACTGAGCAGTAGCATCTCCAGCCCTAAGGTCGGCACAGGGAAGGAGTGACAGCAAGGCTCTCCAGATGAGCTGATGCTCCCTTACCATTCTATGACTTCTGGATTCGTGAAGAACATGTCTCTTCTGTGTCCCCCGTGGAGGACAGGTTTCACAGGGCGCCCACTCCTGCACTGCAATTCTCCTCAGTCTTCAAATCCCTTCATCGACCCTAAGCCAAGGGATATCAGGCCTGGGCCTTCTCTTGACAAACGCTTCAGCCAACCATTCAAACAAACGTTTTGACATTTTTTTTTTTAAACTGAGAAAGCGTCTATACCAAACCGAGAATCTTCATTCAGTGAGCCCATAGCAAAAAACTCAGCCTGATCCAGTTTTATGCTCTGTCTACATCCTACATCCTTAAACTCCATTTCCACGCACCTTCTCCAGACTTCTGCATGAATAAATTATCAAGCTCATTAAGCTCTCTTGTACTGTAGTGCACCTCCTTTCTATCTCCCCTCTAAGGAGCCTGCTTAGCCCTTAGTCTGGTTGTAGGTCTAGAGGTAACTATTGGTGGGCCCTGTTTGCTTAGTCCTTAGTCTGGTTATAGGTCTAGAGGTGACCATTGGTTACCTGGGGGTCATCAGTATCACCTTGCCTGCTTAGGCCTTAGTCTGGTTGTAGTCTAGAGGTGACCACTGGTTACCTGGGAGTCATCAGTATTACCTTGCCTGCTTAGTCCTTAGTCTGGTTATGGTCTAGAGGTGACTATTGGTGCCCTGGGTCATCAGTATCACTTTGTCTACTTAGCCCTTCGTCTGGTTGTAGGTCTGGAGGTGACTATTGGTGGGCCCTGGGGGGTCATCAGTATCCCTTGCCTAGCATCTCCTTAGGGGAAATGACTGTTGGTTTAGCAGATGAAAATGATCCATTTCCTGGGTCAAAGGCAACAGAAGCAGTATTCCGGGGGTGGGGCACATTTTCTGCTGTGGATGAAGTGACTACCTCCTCAGGAGAGAGAAACCCTCGAGTGCCTGAAGATTCAGAGTTCTTAGCCTCCACAGGCTCCTCCCACACATCTCCACCCTAAGTACAGGATCCCATTTTCTACCATTAGTGCCCCTACTTCAACACCCTCAGAGGCTGGGACTTGGATTTTCTGTGGAACTCAGCCAGTCACATAAAGAAGGCTTTGGTTTGATTTTCTGCTCCTTGCGCTTGTTGTCCACCACTGTGTCCTGGATGCTAGAAGTTAGTTTCATCATAGAGCATATTCTTCCATTGCCAGTTTATCCAGAGATCCTTGGAGCAAACAACCAGCATCATCATTTCCTTATTTTTTTAGAAACTGTCAAAAATTTCATACATAAAGTCACCAAATCTGTTGCCTCTCACAATTGGTGCATCAGGATAATCTGATACATTTGTCTCCTTAAGTTTGTAAAATAGTTCATACCGTGGGCTTTCAACACTGTCCACGTGTCTAGGAGAAGCTCCATAACTGGAGAGGGCTCAGAGTAGAGGTCGGAAAATTGGAAAACCTATTCTAGATACTTAAAAAATTCATCCCTATACTTCTATTGCTCTGGAATCACTTCTGGATATATATCACTAGATAGACGATGGATGGATGGGTGGATGGATGGATGGATGGATGGATGGATGGAAGGAAGAAAGAAAAAATAGGTAGGTAGATAGGTAGATGATAGAAGAAAGGAAGGAAGGAAGGAAGGAAGGAAGGAAGGAAGGAAGGAAGGAGAGGAGGAGGAGGAAGGGAAGGGAGGAAGGAAGGAAGGGAGGGAGGGAGGAAGGAAGGAGGGAAGGAGGAAGGAAGGAAGGGAAGGAGGGAGGGAGGGAGGGAGGGAGGGAGGGAGGGAGGGAGGGAGGGAGGGAAGGAAAGAAAGAGCAGGTTCCTTCCTCCCTGTCCTTCACACTGGCTTCCAGCAGATGAATAGGAATCTTCCCACCTCAAAAGATCTGCATTAAAAGGGGATCTTCCCTTTAAATGATTTAATTGAGAAAATAATACCTCGCGGTTGTACCTAATCACTTGTGTTTTTGTTAATTCCAGATGTAGTCAAGTTGACAACCAAAAGTAGCCATCACACGAATATTATTATAGTGATAATTTTTCTATTATGTGCCAAAAGTTTTGACAATTCTTTTGTGTGTGTGTGTGTGTGTGTGTGTGTGTGTGTGTGTGTGGAGAGACAGCCGTGGGTGCTGGGAACAGAACTCTTACATTTTTGGTTGTGAGTATTTAACAGCTAAGCCATATCTCCAGCCCTACAATTCTTAAAATACCTACCTACATATTTAATAGGGCTTCTTATGTACCAAACATCCCTTTAAACCTCTGCAAATACGGACTACTTTAATCCACACCATAACCTAATGAACATGTTCTGTTATCCCCATGTTACAACCTAGAAAGTTAAGAACAAAATTTAGGAGAATTTCAAAGTCAGGCAGCCTGGCTCCAGGGTTTATGTTGCTATTACACACACACACACACACACAAGAATTCACAGACACAGACTTACGGTCTCTTGCCGGCCAATTCTAGCTTTCTCGATGCTCTTCTGCAGGTTTGCATGCTTCTGGCTTCCCTCCAACAGCTAGAGAGAGAATCAAGCAGATAAAATGGTTTGCTAAGAATCTGCCTGGCAGACAGGATAGAAGATAAAATGAAACAGACTGCCGGTTCAGCTCTAAAGGCCACACTGAAAACTAATGTTTCTAATTTGAAGAAGATTGTCAATCATTAGAGCAGAATGAAAGAAAAGTGTCTTAGGGTTACCATTGACTGCTAGACGGAACGGCCAAGACCGAAAGGGAGTGGTGGTGGTGGTGGGGGGGGGGTAATTCAGCGTACACTTCCACATCCATAATGCACCAGAGGAAGTCAGGACAGGATCACAAACAGAGCAGGAAGCTAGAGGCAAAAGCTGATGCAGAGGCCATGGAGGATCTGCTTACTGGCTCAGCTTGTTTTCTTACAGCACCCAGGACCACCTGTGCCACCCATAATGCTAGGCTCTCCCCCATCTATCACTAAATAAGAAAATGGTGGTGCACACCTTTAATCCCAGCACTGTGAGTTTGAGGTCAGCCTACTCTACAAAATGAGTTCCAGAACGGTCAGGGCTGTTACACAGAGAAACCCTTCTTGAAAAACAAATAAAAACAGTCTATGTCAATAGACATAAACATTAGCCTACTCAAAAGTAAATGTTTTCTTATTTTATCCCCCCACCAAAAAAAGTCTTTTTTTCCCAATTTTTGTTGTTCTGAGACAAGGTCTCACTACATAGTCCTCACTAGCCTGAAACTCAAAGAGAAGAATGTGCCACAGCCTCTCCAGGAGCTGGGATTAAAGGCCTGTGGCACCACCCCCAGTCATGTCTTCAATATTTTTATGTAATCTTTAGCTGTTTTTCCATCTCTAACCCAAATAACCTCTAAGTTAATAAACTACTTAAAGTTAGTTCAGTTTTAAGTTGGATTTGAAAATTCAAAAATATCTCCTTTAAAACTCTGTACTCAAATTTCATTTCACTTTTGACTAAGGTCTCTGGAGAATACCTCATGCTGTTTCCTGTTGACTCGTACTGTGCAACCTCAGTAAGTCAGTACTATGTCACTACAGTCAGTCAGCACTACCTCACTACAGTCAGTCAGCGCCATCTACCTCACTACAGCCAGTCAGCACTACCTCACTACAGCCAGTCAGCACCATCTACCTCACTACAGTCAGTCAGCACTACCTCACTACAGTCAGTCAGCACTACCTCACTACAGCCAGTCAGCACTACCTCACTACAGCCAGTCAGCACCGTCTACCTCACTTGTCCCCACTGGAGCATCTAGAAGTCCTGCACACGTCACACATCTGTTACCTGCTGCCAATTCTATAAATATTCTTTTAATTTGTTTTTTTGGGACAGGGTTTCTCTGTAGCTTTGGAGCCTGTCCTGGCATTTGCTCTGTAGACCAGGCTGGCCTCGAACTCACAGAGATCTGCCTGCTCTGTCTCCTGAGTGCTGGGATTAAAGGTGTGCCCACCACAGCCCAGCCTCCTGCCAACTCTAGAAATGTTTAATTAGTCAAATAACTCAGGTATTTATCTTATTTAGCTTAGAAAGCACACGAATGTGGAAGCCATCCGTACAGTAAATATGGAGAAAAGACTGACAATCTTCAGGGCTCGCCTGACCCTCACACTGCTACTCTCGCCTGAGTCTGTGAGTAAATGAATGATCACGGACAACCCCCACACCCAGTGTCTCCCCATCTTTTACTGTGAGTTAAGAGAGTTTGGACTTGTTTGACTGGAGATGAGTAACCTCCGTGCCTCTGTCACACAGAGTCACAATCATCTAGAAAGTAACTGAGGACTGCATTAATTTAATTTGTAAGCTGAGAAGAAACTGACTTTTCACAATAAATCTAGAGGGAAACTGATGTTCAAATAGCAATCTTGCTTTAAATTCAGAAAGAATCTCTAGAAAGTTGATGGCTTCGCTGTTGGGACATCACTGCTGCTCCTGTGCCAGCAGAGACCCCATCTGCTTCCTTTCACTTCCAGCACCAGCTCCGAGAGCACAAGTGCGGCCCTGCACAGCTGTGCCTCTCCAGGAGACACTATTTTCCTCTGTTAACAAAACACGCAGGTAGCTTTCTCAGCCAAAACAAGCTTCTAGCTTTAAATTTAGCAACAAGATTGAGTTCTTCATAACAAAGATTGCAATTCATTTTTTAAAAAAACTCCATGTTTCAAAAAATCCTGAAGAACCTACCTGAAATAATCTTTAAATGTATACATCACTTCAATTCAGAAACGGGAATTCTCCAATTAAAACAATACATATGCAGTTTAAAAACATAGAAAATGTTTATAAAATAATCAGACTTTAGTCTTAAAGTTAATAATTACATAAAGCATCTGATAAGTCGGGGATATATTCACACATATATAATATGTACCAAGTACTCAAGGTACATGTCTATTAATAATCACTTACAGCTTAACTCATCCAATACTTCCCCAATTCTAATAATCTTATACACACACATATATATTAGTATTTTAGATGCATTTTATTTTATTTATGTCTCTCAGTTGTGTGCAGATGCCCACAGAGGTCAGAAGAGGGTGTTGTCTCCCCGTCCAGTTGTGAGCCGCCAGATGAAGTGTGTGCTAGGCAGGGATCTCAGCCCTCAGAAGAGCAGCAAACGCTCTTAACCACCAAGCTGGCTCTCCAGCCCTCAATCTAAGTATTTTAAACACCAACCACTACATTCATGACTTGTCATGTTAAGTATCTTGGTAATACAGGACAGTTTAAACAACAGGATCAGGACACTTCTGAAGGGCTGCTGGTCCCTGTGAGTTTTTGGAAACTCACCCCAAAATCCATGGCAGCCACAGCTCTCGTCAGGCTGCCTTTGCCATCGGGCTTTGGGTTCTGTTTTATTTTTAAGTTTTGCTTCTTTGTTTTGATCTATACAGCTATTAGAAGTAATATGCCCTGTGGAATTAAGTCAAGGCAGGCTTCGAGGGGAACGAGCTGAGATGTTTAGCCACCGTCTATGGGGCATGTGAGCCAGCAGGTCTCAAGCGGTGGCATGAATTAGTCGGTTGCTGCTCCCACCTCCTCAGCTTCTAAACAGAACAGTGGGGCAATTCTGGCCTTCACACTCCGTGAGCACTAGGCAAGCACTCTGCCACTAAGAGATAGTTCAAAGAAGTTGCATTTATAAATTTCCCAGGTGATGCTGATCCTACTGGTTATGAATACCGATCTAAATAAAATTTTGTTTTCTCCAAATAACAAACCCAACTGAAGCACATATTAATCTATGAGAAAATACAATCTACATTCTGAGAGAAAGCAAATTACTACTATATATTGTAGTTTGAACTAGAAAAATATTTCAGTATCTCTGTATTTAGAAATCAAAAGTCCACACTTAAAATAAAAAAGATGATATTTTATATTTTCAAGGGGTATTTACTGCAAGATACCTTTGAAGACCATACTTCCTGATATATTTCTATTAAGTGAAATGAGAATCAATTATATACTATACTAAATCAGTTTCCATATTTCATTAGTCTTATTTGGTAAATCTTCCCATTTTTATAGATCATGTTTCTTTTCTTGTAGAGCTGAGACTTGAACCTAGACCCTTGAATATGCTAAATATGCACTCTACAGCTAAGACAGACCCTCAGCCCCATACTAGTTCTTTCCATTATTAAAAAAACATTGCTCATGCTGCGTAGGAGTGGCCATGCGTGTCCCAGCTGTGTGTGGAAGTCAGCCTACCATTCTGTGGCGTTGGTTCTCACACCCAACCTTCACACGGGCTCACTTAGGCTTCTCCACACAGAATTACTCTCTTGTCTAGTCCTAGCAACACCAATGCCAACTATACAGCACTGCATTGTCTAGTTTCTGAGGGGTACAGATCTCACCTCACTGATCTCTTCCTCTTAAGAAAGGCAGCAGCTGAGCCCCGCCATTGGTGGTTCCTCTTCTCAGATACAGTCATGGTCCTTTATGAGCTGCTCTATTGCCAGAGTTAGAAAGTATCTACAAAAACCTAGTGGATGCTGGTCATTATTAACTAGGTACACAGACGGGCACTGACATTTTTACAATGGACTTTCCTCACTCAAGGATATGTTGGCCCATTGATTTTGAAATTCTGTACCCTAGGAAGTGCACTGTACTTCTTTGTTTCTTACTGAAGATTTAACTTTGTGTTTGGTGCTACTAAGAGATAGGCAATAACTCCAATCAAAGTAACATTTGTAGTGAATTTAATTGTTAGAGGTTAGTCAAAATGTAAATGTGTAGCCTTGAAAATAAGAAAATCAACAAATTTCAAATCTGAAATTGTTCTGTATCTAATTTAAAATTAAGTGGGTTTAAAAATAACTATAATATAGGAGGACAGTCATGGTTATAAATAAATAAATGTGAACACTGGAGAAATGATAAGCTCTTATATCTGAATTTGATTCCGTGCAATCATCTAAGTCTGAACCACCTTGGGTCAAAAATAGCTCAATTTAAAAACAAATGGAACTAACAGGATTAATTTTTAAGAAACTTCTATAAGCTGGGTGGTGGTGGCGCACGCCTTTAATCCTAGCACTCTGGAGGCAGAGGCAGGCAGATCTCTGGGAGTTCGAGGCCAGCCTGGTCTACAAGAGCTAGTTCCAGGACAGGCACCAAAGCTACAGAGAAACCAAAAAAAGAAAAAAAAAAAGAAACTTCTATAAAATACAGAGCAGCGGGGGCTGGAGAGATGGCTCAGAGGTTAAGAGCATTGCCTGCTCTTCCAAAGGTCCTGAGTTCAATTCCCAGCAACCACATGGTGGCTCATAACCATCTGTAATGGGGTCTGGTTCCCTCTTCTGGCCTGAAGGCATACACACAGGCAGAATATTGTATACATAATAAATAAATAAACAAACAAACAAATAAATAAATAAATATTTTAAAAAAATACAGAGCAGCTAGACATGTTATTAGTTCCGAAATACTAAAATTTACAAAATACTAATAATCTTCTGGGGGGCAAAATGGGCCAAACAAATTGAAATGAGGGTTAACTAGAAATCAATGGCATGCGTGACTCTGACACTCTGCCACCACCTGGTGGCACAGCATCAGTCCAGTTCCTGTGTAGTGGAGCTTCTGAGAAGGACTCTCACAAGCCTGGATCTCCTAGGAAACAGAGAAGAGTGTTTTGGGGATGAGCTATAGAATTTCATAGCTAGTTCAGGGTCATCCTTTTCAATCTCATCATGAAGCTTCTACAGCAAAGGAGAGTAATTTTGAAGGAAGTCTAGAAGCCTTGCCTGAAGCCATCTACTGACGACAAGAGCAAAGTAAACAGTAAACATTGTTTTAAATCTCTGATACCTTAAAAGTCATACCAAATTGCATTTCAACTGCTTTAGTCATTGATGATTTAAAACCATTTAAAATAGTTTACCAATAAACACTTGCATATTTCTCCCATCTCTGCAAACAATATCTAATTCTTAGTTATCTAGGACAATAGAAAGATAGTAATAACATCCAACTTAAAAGGCTTAGCTTCTTTTGAGGTGGGGAAGTAGAGGCTTGCTGTATTGTCCAGGCTGGCATCTAAGGATCCTCCTACCTCAGACTCCTGAGGAGCTGGGATGCCCAGTTTAAAGGCCTTGCAAGAATGCATAAGGATGTCATTTGCAGACCCTCTCAATTGCTTCTCCAAAGCTTTTCTTTCTTATCAGAGCTCTAACTTCTGTTTAGACTAGAGTGGTAATGTGCTCTGAAAGATTGGATGCTCCCATCAGTGTAAGCCTGCTAACTCAGACCTAGCCAATGAGACAAACAGAAGCCGGCTTGGGGAAGAAGGCATGCTGACATTTTCCTCTTGTATAAAAGAAGAGAGAGGGAGAAGAAGGGGAGATAGAGGGAGAGAAAGGAAAGAAAGAAAAGGAAGAGGGGAGGAAGGGGGAGGAGAAGAAGGAGGGAGGGGAGAACCTATTCTCTGGACTCTGGACACTGAGAGCTCAGTAGGAGCTTCCAACCAAAAAGGGAAAGTCAATGTCAAAGACAGTCTAGACTTCAGACACTGTGGTACAACTAGTCAACCTGGGAAGGCTGCCTCCATTTCCTAACATCAGATAATGAATCCCTATTATCCTACTGTGAAAGCCAATTTGAATCTGCTTTTCTCTTATTTGTTTGTGCAAACAAAAGGGACACATATAAGAATGTCAACAATAGGGGCAGGAGAGAGAGATGGCTCAGATGTTGGGAGGATAGACCGCTCATCTGGAAGACTCAAGTTTGGTCCCAGTATTCACAGTAGTCAGCTCACAACTGCCTGTAACTCCAGTTCCAGGAGATCGGACACACCCACACACATATACAAATAATTAAAAATAAACTTTTATAATGCTTTAAGAATGTTAATGGTTATTACCTTAAGTGAGTAATATACAAATTTATTTTAGAAAAATACCAATATGATTATTTTAAAATATCAGAGCAGCTTGGAAAGCTCTTGCTTGCGGCTGACAGAGGCACAGGTCTGAAGTGAGCAACTGGGTAGAAAGGAAGATGCATAACCTGTGAAGCAGACACTGCGAATGCACTGAGCAGCTGCTACTCTGAGTGCCAGGGGCAGGAGCAAAGTCAAATTAGTTACTTCTATGAACCCATGGTCCCAGATTCCTGTGACTACAGCGTCCTTTTCAGTAATACACCACATGTTACACAGGTACCTGTCAAGTATAACTCAGGCAAAATGGCAGAAAAATGAAATGATGAAGTTAAAAATACATACCTAATTGTTCCACATAATATTCATTCCCAAAGCTAAGTTTTTTAAAAAGTCAAGATTATATAGGGGTTACAATAATCATGTCCACACAATAGAAATAATATTTTGTTGGGGGCTGCAGACCCCTCACCTCTCGACTTTCTTTGCCTTCCTCAGACCCTTTGCCTACTGGGGTGAACTAAGCAAAACAACTTGTTTTCCTGTGTTTGCAGTTGCTCTGATCATGAGACCCTCATGAGTTCCTGATGGCAGGGGAGTGAATTCTGGGTTTTACAGCTGGAAATCCCAAGAGCTGGGGTGTGGTTATCAGTTAAGGATCCCTATATAAGCTTCCCTGGAGCACAAGAAAGTTGCATTCTTGTTTCAAGGATGACTCGTGTCCCCGTGTCTCTATCTGTGTGCGTGTGGTTTTCAATCTCCAGCCTAGTTCCCGGCTCACATACCGTCCTGTAGTGCAGGCGCTACAATTTTTACTGCTGTATGTTATAGAGTGGAAGGAAAAGGAAAACCATGTCAACAGTACTTGGGATGAACTCAGGCGGTGATGTCGTGATTACTGTATCTGTAGAGCATGCAGCATGTCTCTAGGTACTTCAATTACTGCATTACAGGCTAGAACAACAGATGAGCAAGCTACGGGCCCTTCCCTAAGACCATCTGGCATGGTCCTAACTGACACAGAGGTGTCTCAAGCATGCATACAAGAGCTGCGATGGTAATGCTGTCACAGAGTGTCTAGACGGACCCTGGTGTGGGAAGACCCGACTGCACATCCTTTTTCCCTGAAGTTATTTACTCCAGGTGTGGTATTAAATGGCAGGAACAACACATCCCTCACGAACACACACTGACAGCGTGTGGACAAACACATCACAGTGATGGGCTACTGCCACGTGTCTGTTTCAGTGTCCTGCCAGTCAGTCACAGCGCTCGCCACGGCAGTCACTAAACTTTCACTGAACTAAATGAACTTCAACAGAGATGGTGCCTGTTTTTATTAAAGATATTTCTAGTTATCTATATAGACCCAAAGGAGACCTACTCTTTACAGATTCAGTTTTAGCTATAAGTATCTATATGCCTATTTCTAAACATTATATACCAATTCCTAGAAAGTCTGGTCTGAACTATTCTCCACACCAAACCCTGAATAAAGAACTACGAAAGTTCTGGAGGAGGGGATTCCTAATTCTTGTTTTTAAAAAATCCATTAAAAATGCGACATAGCTGCTACCACGCTAACTACATTCTTATTTTTAAGAAGCCGCATTTAATTAGATATTTAAAACACTGCTTTGGCTTTTAAAATGTCAATAAAGCGCACACAACATTTCCCACTTTAACCATGTCTAAGTGTACACTCAGCATTGCTGTAACCCATCTCAAGAACTGCAGTTCCAGCTTCTGTCTGAGCCTGACTACCCTTCACATTCCATACAAGGAGAATTATCGCAGTATACCCCAACAGACACAGACACACGCTGTACTTGTATAGAATAGGAGCAAATTACTGCCACACTCCTCACTTAGACGTAGACTCTCTAGAGACTAAGTCGGAGGAATGGAGACATGGGTGAGAACCTGCTTGCTGGTCTTGTAGGCTCCTCCATGTCTTACTGCCTTCCTCTGTAAGGCTAAAGACAAGGATGATTATTTTAAGAATTAACTTCAAGGTCATTCTTGATCTTTAACAATTTTTACTTCATTTTTAATTATATTGGTGGGAGGCTGTTTGCACATGCATCCAGGTGTCCTTGGATGCCAGGTGTTGGATCACGCTGGTGCTGGAGCCACAAGTGTGGCTGCTGGAACACAGCTCAGGTCTTGAACAGAATGATTCTTAACTGCTAAGTCATCTCACTCCAGACCCCTAGCAATTTCCTTCCATCTTTTAGGGGACAGAGAAATGTCACTCCCTTAGGGGTTTCTTCAAGCCACATGTACAATCTTGCAATGTTATAAGGAGATCAATTTGTTGGAGGAGGGCCCACTTGTTCATCCTGGCCATCCAGCTAACTTAGCCCCGAAATAATCACACAGGAACTGTATTAATTAGATCACTTCTTGGCCCATTAGCTCTAGCTTCGTATTGGCTAAGCCTTACATCTTAATTTAACCCATTTCTATTAATCTGTATATGGCCACGTGGCAGTGGCTTACCAGGTAAAATTCCCAGTGTCTCTCTCCTCTTCTTCATTCCTCCCAGAATTCTATTTAGTTTTCCCCACCTACCTAAGTTCTGCCCTATCAACAGACCCAAAGCAGTTTCTTTATTAACCAATGAAAGCAATACAAAGACAGAAGGACCTCCCATACCATTACAGCAATGGCTTGTGGGAAGGACCCAGTCATCCCCACTGTCACTTGAGCTGCTGCTGGTGTCACTCAAGGACATGTGCCTTGCCATCTTCAGCATCCTAGAGGAAGCTTTAATACATGAGACCAGAACTGTGTCACCACTACCTACAGGGGCTGGTTTAAAGCTATTTCTCCAATCCAGCCCAGAGGGTTACTTTTTAGAAAAAAGTTACTATATCTCATTATTCTCAGCAAAATTAATATCTTAACCACATTAAGCAGAGGGAGAGAAAGTAACAACACTATCTTCTAAGCTTATAATGTAATTGTTTTAACCAGTCAAGTTGGCAATAAATAAATAAATAAATAAATAAATAAATAAATAAATAAAGTGAACTGATTCTGGCAGGAAAATTTCAGTTTCCTCTGATTGGAATACATGACAAAACCTAACCAACCACTAAGACATCCCATAATATAACCTCAATATACTTTTGAGGGGGGCAGTTTGACACAGGGTTTCTCTGTAGCTTTGTAGCCTGTCCTGGAACTAGCTCTTATAGCCCAGGCTGGGCTCAAACTCACAGAGATCCACCTGACTCTGCCTCCCGAGTGCTGGGATTAAAGGCGTGCGCCACCACCGCCTGGCCCTCAATATACTTCTAACTTTATGTGACCACATAACGAAAAGTCTGCATCTCTTCTTCCTAAGCTCGTCATCAACTATCAACTGAAGGTCTATAGTCTATCAGCTTTAGTCTTGTCTTGATTAACAGCAAGCCAGATAGTCAAAATGCCTAGAATCAGATCTTCCTTTGCCATCTCCCAACACTGTCACTGGGCGAGTTATTCAACAGTGGCCCCTCAGCTTCCTCATCTGTACACCATAGTCAATAACAACACTGATGCCTCATACAGGCGTGAGAATCCCAGGGAGCTCTGAACTGAGCCTGAGTGGTGGACACATCCTCAGCTCCTCTCCACATCTCCACCTGCAGCTAAGCCAGGGGTCCTCAACCTGTGGGTCGAGACCCCTTTGGGGTAGCATATCAAATATTATAACTCATAACAGTAGTAAATTACAGTTATGAAGTAGTAATGAAATAATTTCAAGGTTGGAGGTCACCACTGTTAGCATAGATCGACAGCAGGACACACCGCCGTCAGCCACTGTGGCTACTGCCACCATGAGTCAGGAACTTCCCCTATGCACATGCGCTATAGCCTTCTCTCCCAGCGCCCACTCAGAGGCCACCTCTGCCCCTTCCCCTAAGAGACCTCTCATATGGCATCTGTTACACTGTACGACTTTGTGGAGCCCTTTGGTTCCACCTGGTGCCCCTTGTCTCCAACCCAAGGTGCCTTCCATCCTTAAACCATTACTACAATCACACGAGGAGCTGTATGGAAGGTTTGCAGCATGAGGAGGGTTGAGAACCCCTGGTTCTAAACCTACCCTACTTTCAGCTCAAAATAACATTTTCTAAAAATGCTGTGTTAACTATACATATCTATAAAAGCCTTGACTTTGGGTGTGAGATTGCTGAGTGGTAAAGACCACCAAGCCTGACCACTGTCACTTGGTGAAAGGAGAGAACTGACTCCTGTGGCTGTTTTCTCATTTCCATACATGCACTGTGGCATGCATACACACGCCACTACATATACAAATAAATAAATAAACAAGCAAACAAATAAATAGATAGAATTTAAAGAAAAATTTAGAAGCCTTGCCTTTGTCCCTAAACTGTATAACAGAATTCACAGCAAAGCTTACCATATTAACCATCATACAGGCAACTTTTTATAGTTTCTTGTTAATCATTTCCAAGTAAGTTAGATAACTACACTTGATCAAGGAAACTGAATTCTCTAGGCATAGACCACTTACTTTCTATTCAGAGAGTGCACAACAGTGCGCGGCCACAGCAACACATGGTAAATCTATGGAGGTTGAGATATGCCACAGACGGCTGACTGTGTCATCTTACAAAATGTTGACGTTAAAACAAATTATAACCATGAGTCCTGCAGACTATCTTCAATGATGATCAACATATCCAACCAAAAGGCAAGGAAGAAAAATATATTTCCTGATTTAATTTTCAATTTTACTACAAGAATGTCTGTCCTCAAGAGACAGCATGTTCCCGCACGTAACTGGAGTCACCAGCAGAAGAGGAACGACATTAAAAGAAAGGAAGTGAAGAGTGGCCCCACCCCACAGCCCCAAGCCAATCTGGAAATCATTAACCAGAAGCTCAAAGGAAGCTGACATTCTACTTTGGCAATCAGTAGAACTACAGCCTGAGCGCGGCCCACCAGCAGTGCCTGTCAGCAGTGCCCGCCAGCAGTGCCCACCAGCCGTGCCCAGCCCTGTGTCTGTGTGAACCCTCAGCACTAGCAGGGCTCCTCACTCACGCTTCCCTGCAGGGAAATCACTTCCAGCACAGATCTTTTAGAGCATGAACACTGACTTCTACTTTTCAAGTCACCTTCAGTAAAATGCAAGTCCTCAACTACTTGCTCTGTGAATAAGTAAGTTCACAGTCTACACTCTGGGTGAGCCATCACTTATCTGAATGTGTGGCCACCATATGCAGGAACCCTAGAGGACCAGGAACCTGACCCTTCATCTTCACCACAACCCAGAAAAGTTGAGCAACCTTTTTTGTGAACTGGGAAAGCAAGTCTCTTAAAAAGCTTGCAAACTTCTCCAACTGCTCAAGAAAAATAAAAACAAACAAACAAACAAAAAACAAAAACAAACCCTTGTTCTGATTTTTAGGGAAGGAGGCACAGGACCTTCTACATACATGTCAGCATGTCCTAACTAACTCCTGATTCACACAGGACCTACTGCATACATGTTAGCATGCCCTAACTAACTCCGGATTCACACAGGACCTACTGTATACATGTTAGCATGTCCTAACTAACTTCTGATTCACACAGGACCAACTGCATACATGTCAGCATGTCCTAACTCCCGATTCACACAGGACCTACTGCATACATGTCAGCATGCCCTCACTTCTGATTCACACAGGACCTACTGCATACATGTCAGCATGCCCTCACTTCTGATTCACAGAGCTGTGTCAGGTTAAGTTTTGACCTACGACTTCTAAGAACTAAAGAGAGAGTGTACTCAAAACTACACTCAACATCAACTCTCAGACCAGCAGGCCAGGAGTGAACTGACAGCAGCTGATTTATATGATGATTTGGTAAATGTGGCTGATGTTGTCAATCTCTTACACACATGGAGTTCCAAGAAGACCAGAGCAGTGGGGATAAGAACGCCCTATTCAATCATTCAGTCCACACATCGATTACCCTCAATTCCACACACCAATACGAGAACGGTATTGGGAAAGAAGGTCTGTTACCAAGCACGCCTTTTCAGGGCTGCAGAGCCTTCCTTACCTGAGAGTTCAGAGCCTCCAGCTTGCGTGTCCTGGCATGAAGAGCTTTGCTTGGAAAAGCCCAGTAGTAATTGGATGTCCCGATCCTCTCGCAGTCAACCATGCCGTCGTCCACCAAGCTCTGAAGGACTTCCTTGACTGACATGGCAGCTGCGGGGAAACGTTCACAGGCTCCATGGTAAGCAACATCATGGCTAATTCAACAGGGAGTAATGAGAGACATTTGGAGAGCAGACCACAGTTAAGAGCTAAGAAAGAAAGATGACAGTTTATCAAGGGTATCTACATGTGCATAAAAGTGAGGCGACCAGGCTCTCAAAGGCAAACATTGCATGTCCGTCCTTTCTTTCTTCCTTCCTTTCTTTTTTTGAGACAGGGTTTCTCTGTAGCTTTGAAACCTGACCTGGTACTCGCTCTGTAGACCAGACTGGCCTCGAACTCCCAGAGATCTGCCTGCCTCTGCCTCCCGAGTGCTGGGATTAGAGGTGAGCCTCCATCACTCAGCTACATGTCCTTTCTTACATGCAGATCTTAGGTGTTTACACAGGAACAAGCGTGGCAGAGGTCATGGAATTAGAAAGGAGCCCACGAGAGAAGGAAAAAGAAAAAGTAGTAACGAAGGTGCAAACAGGACTAGGACGCAGTGACATACAGGCAGAAGGGCGCACAGCGGGTGTGCACAGTCCTGGGGGGGCTAACCAAACTGGAGTACACATTGCAATGCCATAAGGAAACTGTCACTTGGTAATCTAATTTAAAAACAAATAAAAGTGTTCTATAAATAATCACGCTCAAGATTTCAACTACAACGGCATTCTATTTTTTTTAGTACTAGAGTTTGAGACCAGGGTTTTGAACATGAGGTAAGTGCTCTAGGCTAAGCGCCATCCCAGCCTTTCTAACTCTACTCTAAACTGAAGACAAACTAGAACAAACAGCACACCTCCTGGACTACCAAATTAAAAACAGTCAAGACAGAAGAAAGGATCCAAAGATACATATGGAAGCATGTATCTAAATCTTAGGCACGTGGCTTTCCTTCTGAAGACATTTGCTTTTTTAAACTCAGCCACACAGCAGAAAGATGAACATACATGTTTGTCACTCAGTCACCTGGCAGAAAGATGGACATACATGTCTGTCACTCAGCCACACAGGAGAAAGATAGACATACATGTGTGTCACTCAGCCACATGCCAGAAAGATGGACATACATATTTGTCACTCAACCACACAAGAGAAAGATGGACATATATGTTTGTCACTCAGCCACACAGAAGAAAGATGGACATACATGTCTGTCACTCAGCCACACAGCACAAAGATGGACATATATGTTTGCCAAAGCATTTTAATCAGCAGCAAAGGAAACTGGAAACTAGCCCAATAGTTGGTTTTTTGAAAACACAATGCAATGCTATACAGCAAAGTTAATGATATGGATAAACACATGTTGAACCATACAGAATGCATGCTATAGAGAAGTGAAAAGACAGTATGTACTATGTGACCATAGTTCAGTTGGCGGATAGCAGACGATTTTGACTTTGACTTTCTTATTTATTTTTCCCCAAAAATAAACATGCACTGCCTTCAGCTAAGGAAACTAAAAGTTGTGACAACTCAAATAATAAACAAATTAGTGCCAACAGTTACAGCTAAGACTTAAAGTCAGAATCTATTAATCACACTTACGTTCTATATACCAAAAACCATATCCCCATTTTAATATTTAAATTTTCCCTAGAGCAGATCTCTAGCTATAAAACTTATTTAAAATGTAAAGATCTAATAAATAAAATTGACACCAAATGTGCAAAACATTCAACTCTACTCATCAAGTCCAAACTGAAATGGAAGTCAAAGGATTCTAAAGATAAAAGAGTCGGCCGTGAGGCTCAGCGACAGAGCGCTGCCTAGCAGGCACAGAGCCCTGGGTCCAACCCAACTCTGAAAAGAAATGGAAAGTGAGCGTGAGCATGAGCTTGCCAAACCTCTCCTGAAAGCGACTTAAGAAGATGTGCTTGAAGCTTTGAGAGCTGCGCGAGCCTTTGTCTCTGCTCTGCTTCTGTAGATGCAGTCTAACGACGCACCCGGAGAGGGGGTCCATGACCAAACCCCAGAGACCAGGCTTACCCACCAGCTAAGATAGAGCCAGAAAGCGCTGGCTTGAGAAGGCTGAGGCCCCATGTTTAGCTGCACAGTTCCAGCAACCAGGACAAGACAGCACCAAATTCAGTTCCTGGTGAGGATCTCTGTCTGTTGTGTGGACAGCCTGTGTTCTTGTTATGGGTGGCCTTTCCTTTGGAGACACACAAAGATCTCTCTCTCTCTCTCTCTCTCTCTCTCTCTCTCTCTCTCTCTCTCTCTCGTCTTAAAATCAGCGCCCCACTATTAAAACCTCACATAGCCATTTGTTTCCGCATGGTAACTGTAACATTTCTCACCGTAGAGCTCAAGCTAACTCAAACTCATGCTTTCCGAGTGTTGAGACTACATACATGTATCATTTACTCAGCCTATTAAGGCCCTGATGAAGGTCCTACTTCCAGAAGGGTGGGAAAGAGAGAGTCAACATATGAACTGGGGAGAATGCAGTTCAGCTCTGAGCAGAGAAACTGTTATTTATACAATACTTTTAGTAGCAGTACTTATAGACTATCTAGATGGTCAACAATAGGTGACCGGCTAAGCAGGTCTGATGGGTGGTCACAGGCTGGAATTGATCATGTGCAGATGATGTGCTATATGAAGAAGATACTCAGGTAAGATTAGCTGGAGTACTAGCCCGAAAAAGGTGAGCCCTGGGTCAGTCCCCAGCACAGGCACTCCTCACCACACAATAACTATAAACACAAACTGCATATGCAGATGGTTCCCTCTCAGAATGACAGATCTTTACGTACATATTACTGACAAAACTGCAAAATGTGCAAATGCTTACAGTTCTAAAGTTTCTTAGAACAGAAAAAGGACAACCTTTCTTCCTCAGCTCAGCAATGGGAGCGGCTCTGCTCCACCAGTCTTCCTGAAGCTGTCTGTCTGTCTGTCAGGTACTGTGCCACAGCCATGAAGCTTGACTAGCACACGGACGCCACTAAATCAAGGATCCCAAGATGAAAAGCACCTGTGCTTCAGTCTCCGAGGGAACCAACCCCACCCATACTTTCATGTCAACTTTCTACCTCTAGAGCTAAGAGAAAGTAAGTTTAAGTTTTCATAATCATAGTAAATTCTTGATACGGCTTCATGAAACTGATATACTATGTAAAGATACCAAATCACATTTACAGATACTACAAAATAAGTGAAACAATCTTTACTTCTTTTGAAATAAGCTATAAAGTAACTGTGCATGAGTAAAGGTATATGTGTTCCTCTTTTAATTGTTCTAGAACAGAGGGTCCAAACACAGGAACTGACTGATGGCAGAGAAGTATCATATGGGGCTTTTACAAATATACTCACGTCTAGGTTTTTGCATTGACAATAAAGGGAAACCCCACGGCAGAAAAGACTAAGTCCTGGTCCCCCAAGTCCCCATCATCCACCATCTCTTTAATACTCACTGATGCCTTTCTCTTTGGGAGCAATCTTCTCCAGGTCTTTCAGTTGGAATACATCTTTCTAGTTAAAAGGATTTAAAAACATGAAAAACACATAATTACTTTCTTCTGTTTATTTATGCTTATCATAACCATGCTCATAAAACATAGCATCAAAGAGACATGTCTACAAATAAAAACTGTACAAGAATTGAGCATTTCAGAACTAGAAGAATGGTGTACCTCATTCAGTGTCCCACAGAACTTAAGAAGGACACACTTCCACATGAGCACAGACATCTGTGCAGGTCTGGACAACTGTGCACACTTCCACACGAGCACAGACGTCTGTGCAGGACCGGACAACAACAACAGAGCCAGCTTCTCACTGAAGCAGGAAGACTAACCCGGGAAGGTAATCTGTGACATCAGATAACGAGCTGCTCTGACACTCTGATATTAAGAAAACCAAAAAATATCAGGCAGGAATATCAGGCTCTGTGGTTAAAAGCTTCTCTTGCAGAGGACTCTAGTTCAGTTCCCAATTCCTCCACGGTGGTTCAGGAGATCTGGTGCCCCCTTTTGACCTCTTTGGGCACATATGGTACACATACATACTTTCAGGCCAACACTCATGCACATAAAAAAATTTAAAATAACAAATCTTTAAAAAAAAAAGAGAGAGAAGGAAAGGAAGAGAAGAAAGGAAGGAAGGAGATAGGAAGGAAAGGAAAGGAAAGGAAAGGAAAGGAAGGGAAGGGAAGGGAGGGGAGGGGAGGGGAGGGGAGGGGAGGGGAGGGGAGGGGAGGAGAGGAGAGGAGAGGAGAGGAGAGGAAAGGAAAGGAAAGGAAAGGAAAGGAAAGGAAAGGAAAGGAAAGGAAAGGAAAGGAAAGGAAAGGAAAGGAAAGGAAAGGAAAGGAAAGGAAAGGAGGAACAAAACAGGCAGTGATGGGAGGATTGCTTTGCACCAGAATTTTAAGGCCAGCTTGGGCAATATAAAAAGGTCATACCTTAAAAAGAAGGAAGGAAGGAACAGAGGGAAGGGACAGAGGGAATGAGGGAGGGAAAGAGCCCAAAGGAAAAGGAGGGAAAGTGCTTTACTTGGTGTGTCTCATGTTCCAAGGATTTACCAGTTGTAACTAAAAATTACAGACAACTGTCGAAGTGGGTTTTCATCTAAGGTTTTATGAAGCAGCTAACTCTACATGACAGAAAGCCGTCCAGCTCCTGAGAGTCTCAATCACTCATACACACATACACACACACACGTACACATGCAGAACACAGCATTATGGGAAAATATGCATTCAGAGTATTTAGTCTGGCAGCTGGGGACAGCCTTTGCTGACCGCCCTTTCCCCAGTGGTGACTGGCGGCTGGGGACAGTCTTTGTTGACCACCCCTTTCCCCAGTGGTGACTGGTGGCTAGGGACAGTCTTTGCTGACTGCCCCTTTCCTCAGTGGTGACTGGCGGCTGGGGACAGTCTTTGCTGACTGCCCCTTTTCCCAGTGGTGACTGGTGGCTGGGGACAGCCTTTGCTGACGGCCCCTTTCCCCAGTGGTGACAGGCACTAGGACAGTGGAGTGACACCGTCTGGGGAAGCTAATGCACCAGCAATTAGCCCTGTGACTGGACGGGGTAGAGAGCCATTGCTTTCTTAGTTAAACTGAAAAAGCACATCAACTGGATGGAGACCACATCTAAAACCTCTGCTGATCCTAATGGACATCTGATAAAACTGTGAAGACAGATACTGCCGAAAAGAAAATATTTGCAGAAATATCTACTTGACAAAGAGGCCTAGAACCCAGAATCTACATAAAGTGTGTCCAAGACAAAAGGAAATAATGAACTGATAAAGGAGTGAGCCGAGGAATGCATCTATGTGCTCTTCATGGCTGTCATAAATGTTCTGAAAAGGTTTCTAACACACGGCTGGTGAACAACTCATGATCAGAAGCATCATGGTACATGGTGCTTACCCAGAATCATGACCAGCCTGGCACACAGTTCTTAGTTAGCAAGTTTTCTAATTAATTCAGAAGGTGACACACATCCACCAGAGACTAACTGAAAAAACGGACTATAAAACACAACCCTGCATTAGCATGTAATAAAACACAACAGCAATATTCTTCCAGATTTTGCATTTTCTACTTAACACCACATAGTGAACATTTAGCCATGACACCATCTTTGAAAAGGGCCACTATCCGTGCCTAATGCCAAATTCTGTAACTGATGGTGTAGAATGTCTGAGCTAGAAGTATTTGAGTTTGTTGGAATTTTACTTATCAACGATGGAATTAAAATCCAAATTCCAGAAACTGAATTCCAGAATTGATGTTTCAACCTTGGACCATAATATTGATTTGTTCTGAACTGCTGAAGGGCTGATGTCTAATATTTATGAACATTTGGCATCGGTCTGGAGCCCAGACACACGGTGTCCCGTGTGGAAACAGACACAGCATCTCCCACTGTTTCCTAAGTGCACTGCCTCACTCTGCAGCTCCCTCCCAGCCCACAGCTGAAATCGGCACAGCATATGGCATCACAGTGTGAGGACAGAGGGGGTACCTGAGCTGAATGGAACCAACCAACACGGCTGATTACCTCTGCAGAGAAAACTCTGTTGAATGTCTATAAGTTGCTAGTCTTTAGTGTCCAAATGCCACTGAAGGGTGAAGTTGAACATTTTTAAACCAGAAATGGCCAACTTTGGTATCTGAGAAGATCAATACGGAAAGGATAAAATCATTCCACTGACTACTTTCCTCGAGTCTCCATTGCCTGGAAGAAATTAGGTCTGTTCTTGCTCTAAGGTCACAGGAAAAAATATCCAACTCGGCCGACGAGAAAAACTGAAACAAACTTCATCTTCTCAATGACAGTCGTGCACTGGCTTAAAAACATAAAGAATATACCCAGACTTTCCTCAGAATATTTTAACTGTACGAGAATCTCCATTATCAAATGAAAATGAATTTTACCTCCATAATATTCTATTTTACCATTTCCCCCGTATGCACGGGACGAGAATAGCCAGTGAAATAAAGGGCATAGGGAGAATTTCTTGTGGGATAAAAAGCCCGTTTGGACTTGTTTCTTTACAAAAGAAAGGCCCATGGACAGGAACATGGTTAAGAAAGTAGACCTAGAGCCTGGCTTTCATCTCTGACTGTCACTTAGTAAAGCAGAAACTTTAGTTTTCTCTCAATGACCGGCACAGGTCTCTCCTGGGTATCATCATAATGCCATAGGCAGCCTGCAAACACAGAGCAGAAGGATGTCTGTGCTCCCTATGAAACCACGTGGTCCTCCTTGGCTTACACCTAATAATGTCCACTCTTGTTTTCTGTCTCGGGAGTCCTCATCTGCAAAGCAAAGCTGACGACCACAGGACTTACCATCTGCCGCTGAAGTCAGAAACCCTACACTAAAGCCTGGGACGGCCAGCAACCAGGCAGCACTCAGGAAACTGCTGTGACTACTTCAGAAAAGGAGGTCATAATCAAATACATAACTCAGAAAGAGAACTCCAGTGTCTACAGGGCGTTTAGGATCCACAGCTCAGAAGAGCCGAAAATATTGGAAAATTTTATCTGCCCCTTAAGAACCACAGCAGTATGGGTGTCTAACAAAGTGAGACATTGAATTACATCACAGAAAAATATACAGCATACTGTAAAAATACATTTACTGTAAACATTATACAAAACACTAACAACATTGTGGATCATTTACCGTCTCAAAAAATATCTCCATCATTCGGGTCCTTTTTTCTTCCGCACTCAGTCCTTTCTTCTTTGACTGAAGCATAGAACACAAATCAACAAAAGTCACGGTTTCAAAACAGCATTTTACAACAATTTTCATTAAATGTTATCTTAAAAGTTATGTGATTTTGTCTACTGTCCACAGGCTCATCACTTTCAGAGCCTGGCCTACAGGTTCCCAGCAGCCCTGTATGTACGGACTGTGCAGTTTTTGAGAAGCATGCAGAGCACTTAAATTTAGGGCCGGTGAGATGGCACATTGGTAACAGTGCTGGTTGCTGAGCCTGACTACCTGAGTTCCATCCCTGGAGCCGCATAGAGAAGGAGAAGACCAACTTCACTCTCTACTGACCTGTATACATGGTCCTTAGCACCCCACCCACAAATAAACAACAAACAGACCCCAAATAAACTCCAATGTTTCTCAAGTTGTTTTTATTTTTCTTGCAATTTTTTGCATTAAAGAAATTTGGCTCCTCTTTTTGTTTAATTTGAATGTAAGTTAGTATGTTCTGTGCATAATATACATAAGAATTATGTATTTCAGTTACATACCGATCATCTTATTTTCAAATCTGATAGATTTATAGGTATTACAGGCTTCCGTTTTCTATGTGGATAGGGTTTACTTACAGCCTGCACACGGCTGCCACTGTTCATTTTCTTTCAGTTAAAATACTGAAAAAATGTATGTGTATGGGTGTTCTGCCTGTATGTATGTCTAGACACCATGTGTGTGCTTAGGGCCCAGGGAGGCCAGAAGAGGGGGACAGATGTCCTGTGGCTGCTGGGGATTGGACCATGTCCTCTGGTTTGTAAGCCCCACTAAACCTCTCAGGATTTAGAAGGATCGCTAGAGTAGGTGACACCTGACAATAAGGTCTGAGGGTAAACAAAACAAATTAGTTCACAGAAGTCTTTTTATCAAGTCCCATTTTTTCTGTCTGTGCTCTCTCTAGTGCTCTCTTGAAGTTCCCCTTTCTATGACCCTCTTCAATGTTCCTCGCTGTCTACCCATCCTACATGGTTTCCCATTTACACACCCACACAGACGTGGTTAGCAATCCCATAGGTGACAATAATGGCACCAAGCATGCATTTCTTAGGACTAACAGGGTGGATAAAAGACTGACAAGGTAGAAGCCTTATGTCTCAGAAGGGGCGGGGCTGTGGAGCTCCCTGGCAGATACTGGGAGGATTAGGATGAAATTTGGCTCCTTGGGCTAAACATCCTGGTGCTGTATCTGCAGGCATCCAGGTGAGAAGGAATTTCTTTCTCTGGGGCTGGTTTAGCAACCCAAGCTTTTTTCCTGTATATTTTAGGGGTAAAGGTACAAACAGTTAATTTCCTAGACTAAGACCTTGTATCAAATGAAAGGTGAAGAAAAGCACAGAATATTAACAGCTTGTCAGGGTAGAGCAAAGGCCAGTAGGTTATATTCTTCTGGTTCACTATTAGAGAATCCAGGGTCACCCAGACCTGTTTATCAATAAGAGCAGACAGCAGACATACTGTCTCTCAGCTCAGTGCCTCCTGCTCAGGGCTCCTTTCCTGTCAGTAAGTCCTGTCAATAAGGATAATTGTGGGGCTCTAGCTGTATGTAGATTTGACTAGGAGAACAAAAGTTTGGCTGAGTGAACGCTTTCACACTAGGGCTCCACCATGTGGCAGAGGTCACCCAGTTGTCCATACAGAAAGAAGTTACCTCATCCATATACATCTATATACAATATACAATCTATACACCGCTGGGGTATCTCAGGATGAATCCATTACGAAAGGGAGAAGAGCCATGGCTTCACAAGATCTCTACAGAATTGAGTGACTATCCAGAAGACAGGTGTTCCCGAGCCCTGCAAATCAGGCTCCTCACTTCTCCCCTGAGTCTGTCTAGTGATTTGTCAGCTGTTCTTTTACTGTATAATGTCTGTGGCAGCAGCTGCACCTCCCCTTAGAGCGGTGGTTCTCAATCTTCCTAGTGCTGTGACCCTTTAACAGTTCCTCCTATTGTTGTGACCCCAACCATAAAATGATTGTTATTTCATAATTGCAATTTTGCTACTGTTATGAATTGCAATGTAAATATCTGATATGCAGCCCCTATGAAGGGGTTGTTTGATCCCCCAAGGGTTGTGACCCATAGGCTGAGAATTGCTGCCTTAGACCACACTGCTGCCTCACCGCCATGTGAATATCCTGCCCTAAACCCCCTGTTCTACCTCCCTTTCCACATTCAATGTCTTAAAGAGTTTCTCCGAGATGGGAAGCTTTAACTTTGGAGGAAATTACTACACAACAGATCACAGGAAAACAATGCTTGTTAAGATATAATAAGATAAAGATTGATTCTGTCCAACCAAAATCCCCACCAGAAAGCATCATTCTCTAACACTCAAAAGAAGGATCTTGGGACACCACTCTGTATTTCTTCTGGCAAAACTAGGAGCTCACTTGTTTCCACAGCAACAGTATTGTGTCGCGTGTCTAGATGAGCATGTTTGTATAAGTAAGCAGCCTCCAAGTCCACACTTTCCTTTTACTTCTGTCCCTCTGAAGACAGCAGTCCCCAGGGAACCATACTGAGCCCTTCCTATCCTCAAATCTCCTTTGATCTCATCTTCTTTAATTTTAATTAACACTTGTGAGGAGACCACAGATGCTGGTCTGGCCCCGGAGACTCCTGAACCTCCATCTCATGTATCTACCTGTCTGCTGGACAGACTTCAAACTCAAGTGGTCCAAAATGAACCACACTTTTTTCCCATGCCAAAGGCCCCACAGGCATCCTAGGGGCCTTCATCTCATTACCAATTACCAAGCTCTGTCAACACTGGCTCTTAAATATTCTCTAACACAGTGGTTCTCAGCCTTCCTAATCTGTGACCTTTAATGCAGTTCCTCATGTGGTGATCTCAACCATAAAATTATTTTCCTCCCTACTTAATAACTGTAATTTTGCTACTGTTATGAATCGTAACGTAAAAATCTGTTTTCCAATGGCCTTAGGCGACCCCTGAAA
The DNA here is from genome assembly GCF_950005125.1 of Chionomys nivalis. Taxonomy (NCBI): domain Eukaryota; kingdom Metazoa; phylum Chordata; class Mammalia; order Rodentia; family Cricetidae; genus Chionomys; species Chionomys nivalis. Next base: position 2,764,144 of record NC_080109.1, on the reverse strand, counting down.
AAGGCCATTTGACCCCCAAAGGAGTCGTGACCCACAAGTTGAGGACCACTGCTCTATTGCATCCTGCCTGGCCCGCCTCTGCCAGGATTCAAGCTTCACTGGCTACCTCCTGCAGACTGTCCTTAACGGCCTAAACACACTTTGGCCTCGTCCTCTAATGGAGAAACAAATCTGACTACAAAGCCCCCTTGTTCAAACCTTGTGATCGTCTCAATCCTCCTAAGGATCCAAGCTCCTCACAGGGTATAGAAGACCCGCGATCACCTGACCCCAACCTACTGCTTTGAGTAATTTCCCACCCCACCCCAATTTACCATAACAAGATGAAACACCGTGCAATTTGAAATGTAATAATAATAATAATAAAATTATTTCCAGAATTCTCTACTGGAAGCATTCTATCGTTTCTGTGCCCTGTAAAAAGATGTCCCTCTACCTAAAACATCTCCCCTCTGACGCCTGCCATACTGCAAAAGATCTCCCACAGCCTAGTGTGGGCCTTCTCTCCTGAAAACCTTCCCTCTGCTGCCCTCACAGGCTGAGCATGTGTTCCCAGGACACACTTGCATCCATCACTGACTGCACTGAATATCAGGACCACAACCAGTAAAAGCGCCCACCCTACAACTCCAAGGTGCTCAAGCTCAGAAGCCCACAGCACTCCTAAACACATAATCCAGGGTGTATTAAGTATCAGGAAGTTGGTGGTCATCACTTTGCTAGCAGAGAAAGCAGAGCAGTATCAGTGAGGCAGACAAGCTCCAGGAAGCTACGCAGAACTGCTGTTAGTTAAACTTATGGTGCATAGTCAGAACCCAGGGGTGTTTTATGACCCTTTCCACAGGGCTCTCTTGCAATTTGAAGCCATCATGAAGTTCACACCCAGGTAAGCTTCCCATGCCAGTGGACATCAAACTACCACACATGCGCTCATCTTAGGGACTTTAAAAGGCTAGAGCCCAAGTTGCCCTGTTGAGCTGCAATGTTGATGATGCACCTAGGCATGCGCCTTTAAAAAATATTCCCAGTTGCTTCGACTTGCTTGTCTCACTAGACTCCCAAGGTTGGCAGGGCTGTGTGGAGAAGTGGCAATCTCCTTAGGGTGTGATACCGTTGCATGGCTCTATAACATGGACCTGACTGGGTCAGCAAGGGAATGAAATATAAGCAGGATAGACTGACAGAAGGATGCTCAAACAGAAAGTTGGGATTGGTGCTCTGGGCTCTTGGTGGAGAAACTGTGGCACTCCAGAAGCCCAGTGTGTTCGTTACAGAGTTGAGCAGAGGCAGGTGGCTGCATACAGAGGGTTATTACATACAGATAAACAAGGAGACAGGGTTAGTACACACATCTGAACAAGGAGGCAGGATTAGCTAATCTTGGTAGCCAAGGAACAGCCTCTGCAGGCGAGCAGTCCCCAGGCCATAAACACCAGAAGGGAATAAAGTACAGTGCACATTTCCCACACACGCTGGCAAATCTTGCTCTGGGTCTCCCAGGGAAGACTTTGCCATCCTCTCTGCCTGAGGCCATGGGGTCTTTGGTGTGGCCACGTTTATCAACAACACATCCACTCAGGACTTCCCTCATTCAAGTCTCCCTCAGCTCCCTACATTAGGGCTTTATTGTGTGGCTAAATCAGGAGAAAGAAGCAGCCAAATCTGGGAGCAAACCTCCTTTTTTAATATTGTTATTTAAAAAGAGTTCCTGGGAAGTCCTTTGTAATTCCCAGAGGCAAACAAGAAGTTAAGGGCGCATCTTGGGGAACACAGTTTACAGGGTTCTTACTACTCAACAAATCTAAAATCACTCCAGGAAGGCAGATGAATTGTTTGCATGACTTTCAGGCTGTTTTATTTCTTTCTCTTTTATAAGTTACTACTAGCCACATCTGGAAACCACTGAGGTTGGATTTAAAATACCTAATGTAAAAAGGGCATCCTATTGACACTAGAGACATCAACAGAAAAAGAAAAAGGGCTCAGTACTTAAAACTGGAGGAGGGTGGGTAAAACGGTGACGCCTTCCTATTAGTAAGGGGACCCAAAGCTAACCGAGGTCTATGACACTTCCTATCTGAGTGAAGGACTTCAAGGTACTTTTTAGAGACTTGTACCTAGAGTCTTCCTAATCTCAACCCTGTTGGTCATTTGTAATAACATTTTGAAAGCTAAAAAGATGACATGTCACTCTCAAGGTTGCTTTTTCTCCAATTTCAAACTGTAGGCCTACACTTATAATTGTTTACAAAGCAAGCCCAGTCAAATCAAAACAGCTATTATCCAGGATTAGCAAAAAGGCCGAAAGTTTAACTTTCACCAGAATAACTCTGAACTCTTTTCCTGATCATATATAAAAATAATAGCAAGTACCTATGTGAAGCGTTAACAGCCATTAAATCCCTTGGCAGTAGGCAACGGCCCTATAAAGAGGGTTGGCCGGCACATCAATAACGAATAAATAGTTCATTGTAGTCGGGTGCTTTAATTCTACAAAGCGAAACTTGATAACACAAAGTACTGGTAACACGGTTGTTTTGAGCCATTTTATGCCCAGGTGGCCCGGTTGTTCAACCACAAAGAAGCCGTTATCAGTTATAATTACAGCTGGGCAAGTTTCTTCAAATAAATGCCTTACATCCTCGTCCACGCTTTGTAACGGCTACTTAACTAAATTAAGATATTAAAATCTCGGGTCACTTTAACGACACATTGATACTCTGTCGCCAGAAGCGGAAAGAATGGCGCGAAACTTCGAAGGTGGATGAAAATCAGCCAATCCGCAGAAAGTCATTAAGTTCGGAAAGATATGGGGGGGGGGGGCTGCGCGGGCCGCCGCTGGGGATGAAGGGGAGCGCCGTGCCCTGCCTGCACGAGGCCCCGGGTTCTAATCCCAGCCGAACCAAAGGGCCCTGAAAACGTCAGCGTCAACTCGGCCCCACGGGCGGCGTGGGGCTCTCGGACAGGCGCCGCGGGCCGGCCCCACTCGCCGGGCTTCGGCCTTTGGTTCCGGAACGCTCCGGTTCAGACCGAGCGCGGCGCGGGCCGCCGCCAGGGCTCGGGCGCAGCAGGAGGAGCGGGGCCTGGCCAGGCTCCCACCGCGCCGCCGGCCGCCGCCCCGAAGCCCGGAGGTGCGCGCGTGGGGCTCGCTCTTACCATGGTGCAAACCGCGGCCTCCCCGTTTGACTCTGGCGCCGACAGCCGCGTGGGGTGGGGAGGGCGGAGGAAGAACCGGGGCGGCCGCGACGACCCCTAGCGGCCCTCGAGGGCTGCGGGACCCGAGGGAGGAACCGGGCCGGGGCGGGGCCTGGGATGACGCGCAGGGCGGCGGGGGGCGGGGCCTGGGATGGGCCGGAGCGCTGAGACCAGAAAGGACCTGCAGAGTTGGGGAGCTGTGAACGTGGAATAGAAAAGCCCGGGGCTGGGGTGCCCTTCCCCTGCCTCAGGGGTTGCAGAGTTGTTTGCCACGTAATTGTTCAATGTGGCTTTTGTTTTTCTGTGTGAAAGGCAACTTTGAGTCTTCGCTTTTAAGTGTGTTTTGAGGGCTAAAAAAAAAAAAAAATGGGGATTTGTCTGCAGGAAATGAGTACGTTTATAAAAGAAATTCTTTTTTTCATTTTTATGACTTTTCGAGACAGGGTTTCTCTGTGTAATTCTGGCTGCCCTGGAACTTACTTTGTAGACCAAACTGACTTCGAATGAAAGGCGTGTGCCACCGCTCCTAGCCTTAGAAGGAAATCTTATACGCAGTGGTTCAGGTGTTCTGTACTGTGAGTGAATCCTAAGTATTCTGGTTCTAACCAGTAAGTATTAGTGACTGTAAGAACTTAAGCAGAAAGTAAAAGGGAGCTTTCTAAATTATTTGTAACAACTACTGGTGAATCTATCTGAGTTTCATTAAAATTGTAATTTCATATGATGGGGTCAAGGTGAGTAGCAAAAACGTCCAAAGCTCCTACAAAGGAGAACAATAATGGGGGATGGCATAGAGTAAGTAAATATGTATCATTGAAACCCACTTGCCATATTCACACCGTGACAACAGGCATAGGTGACCCTGTCAGTTACCAGGCACGGAGCTTCCATTACAGATGTTACTAACACTCCCCCCATGGCTCTTGATTTGCTCTGTATTTCTATTACTCTTTTGAGATTTTTTTTTCAACCCTGGGATTCCAGGTCAGGGCTTCCTGACAGCAAGTGCTTTCTGTTATTATTATTATTATTATTATTATTATTATTATTATTATTACTATTGCTATTATTACTGTTGTTATTATCTTAGTGAAAATCAGATTTATTAGATCAAGTATCAACTCTATACAAAGACGCACGCAGTTTTGGTCATTTTCCTTTGGAGCAGAACTGAAATCTGTGTACAGTCTCAGTAGGGAAGCCCTCCAGGTGTTGAGTTTGGTGAGTTGCTCTTCTATACACATAATTTATGCATTTTAGAGACTGACTTTGAAGCACAGAGTCACCAAATATTTGAGCAAAAAGTCAATTAATTAGAACTTATGCTGTATGGCAGACAGACCAGCGAGGGACTGAAACGGGCTGCGTTAAAGTCCCCAGAGTTGTGTGAACTCCTGGAAGGAAACAAGACAATCTGGGTGCTCAGCAGAGCAGGGAAGCAGGGGATCCTTGTCTCTGGGAGGCAGGCAGTTTGCTTCTGACCTCTTTATGTGTACTTTTAAATCCATGCTTTAAAAGGACCCAAGCCAAGTCATTCCTAAGCACTTAAAATACAAACCCTTATAAATGAACTGGAAAATCTCCCCCCCCCCACCCCCGCACCTTTGGATTTAGGTTCTGGGTCTGATATGCCATGGGAGGGGAAAAGTTGAAGAGTTGACTGATTTGAAAACAAGAGTTTTATAGACATAAGACGATAAGAGGCACTGTCTCATCAAACATGGAAACCTTCTGAGCTAACTAGGAGACTAGAATCCGGCACTCCATCCCCAACCAGTCTTCAGGCCAAGTGATAACTCCTTTTATTTCTCAGTGGTGCCCTTGTTCCCTGCATAGGCTGCTTTCATCTCTGTCCCCAATTATTCTGTGATGGCTAGCATGCCCACAGATTTGCTTGGTGTACATGGTGTCCCCTGGATGTCACCTGGCAATGATGGCCAGCTCATAACCATCAGCAGCTAGTGTGTTGGGATGTTGCCATGCCAGTGATAAACACACACCACTATGCCCAGCATTTCACGTCGGTTCTGGGGATGGGACTTAGGTCTTCACACCTGCAAAGCAAGCCCTTGACCAAGCTGTGTCTCCAGACCCCTTTCCATGAACAAGGAGCCCTACATTTTCATGTCACACCAAGCCCCATAAATGATGCTGCTGACACTCCATTCACTTGTCTCGAGCCCGTAGACTAGGGAGTTGTTGCTTTAATTGTTGGAGTGAATCCTGGGCTTTTGCTATCCCCTGGCAACTAGAACAGTACCTGGGTATTCTGTTGGTCACAGCATACTTGCTAGAGTGTATGTGTAACACTACTAAGTCTAGGTCTGTTTCATCAACTGTGAGCTCCTCAGTGGCACAGGTTCCGTTGCTCATCTTTGTAGCCCTTCCACTGTGGGAACTCTAGCGTGCTGTGCATGCTACACATATGTAGTGCATATGCATGCACCACAGGGAAGCATAAGGACGGTACAATGGTCAAAGACTGACGCCTGTCTACCTGTCCTGCCTGTCGCACTTCCGCCAGGAGAAACCACAGCTTTAACTGGATCCTGCTGCTCTGGAAAGGGATGCAGCTGCCTTCATGTGAGATGTGGTCCAAGTGAATAGATTGAGGTACCGGATGATGGGAGGTGCTTCTCTCTAAGTCTGATAGACACCAAAAAGCCCTTGATGGCCATGGTACCTGCTTGGAGGAGAGGAAAAGTCACAGCTAGGATGCAGGAATCCAGTGCAAGCTCAAAGCCAGCCTGATCTACATAAATTGCAGACTAGCCAGAGCAATATCAAAAGACCTTGCCTCAAAATAACCAAAAGAGGGCTGGAGAGATGGCTCAGTGGTTAAGAGCATTGCCTGCTCTTCCAAAGGTCCTGAGTTCAATTCCTGGCAACCACATGGTGGCTCACAACCATCTGTAATGAGATCTGGTGCCCTCTTCTGGCCTGCAGGCATACACACAGACAGAATATTGTATACATAATAAATAAATAAATATTTAAAAAATAACCAAAAAAGCAATAATAAAAAAGTGAAGAACAGAGGTGGAGATTAATAAAATAATATTATTACATAATCAGCAGCCAGAGATGTCAGTTTAGGCCCCTATTCTAATTTCTGTTGCTTTCTCTCTCCTTTTAAGGCTAACTTTGGCCATCTCTTTCTGAGTTCCAATCTGTTCTGAAGTAGAAAACATTGAATATGACAACTTGGATGTTTCACACAGAGGCATTGTTTGAGAAGTGTTTTCTCGAATTCAAGGACTGTGGTAAAAAGCTTCTTTGAAAAGATTAGGCGTGTGCACACTATCAAGCTCCTGGACACTGGCCTCTGCGAGGACTGCTCGATGTACTCTAGATGGTTCTGTGGTTAGAAGTATATATTCAGGAGCTTGATAGAATACAGAGACATTTACTATGATGAACTCTGTGTAAATAAATTCTTGGTTCCAAGAAATAATACTTGTAGTGAGGTCCTTCTTGATTCACTGACCCACAGTAGTGTCTGCCATGACAGGAAAAGGCCATCTCATCTTAAAACCCTTTGAAGATTATAAAGACAGCCATTCTAAGTAAACACACTGTCCACTGGGTCAGGATTTCCCCAGCTCCAATTTCAGACACACATCCCAGATACTACCAGGTAGTCGGCAACACAACCAACAGAAACAGCAGTCAGCTTTTTTCCTTTATCTCTAGCCCAACAGTTTAGTCAAGGTGTTGCAGTCTTCTACACGGTACAGAACAGCCCCCATCCCCCTCCACACAGGGAGCAATCTGTTAAATGAATATTCAGTCTGAAAATGGAGAAAACAAGCTTTATTATAACGATTTGAGATTTCTGTGCATGGTAATGATATACACATAAAACCTTGTTTCTCCTATGTTTCAAGACAGAATTAATTTAAAGTTTTATTAGACTAAAGCATCCAAAATACTGTGGTACGTATGTAGCTACGAACATCCAAACACACTGATGCACAGCGTCCATTCTTCCGTGTAAATAGGCAGTCAGCATTTCGATCCATGAAAAGAACATATGAGGAGGTTATAGCATTAATTGATGGCAAAGACCAGCGTTCTATACACAGAATGTATGAGACAGATCTGTAAAGGTGGAATGCACAAAATCTTCATAGGAACGAAAAGAAAACAAACAACCTTCATACCCATGGGCGGGCTCGGAAGGCTGCGCGGTTGGGAATGATAATGTCGGGAGGGCACACTTGGTCGCTGACACAATACCCCAGGTCGTAAAGCAAAAGCGTCGAGGTTAAGGCCGTGTTGCTTTCAAACGTTAATGGAAGTACTGTACATTCATTGGAACGACATAGCTGATTGTTAATCTCTTCTAGGGTATCGATGAGTAGCAGCCATACACTCTCCACAGACAGACCACACAATCAGCCACCACACAGTTCATCATTGGAAAGCTTTTTGAAGACTAGCGCTGCGATGTGTAGCTCACTGTCGTTTAAAGCAAAACCAAAGGAGCATCTATTTATACCAGACAAATTTTTAATGGGCACTTAGTTTCCTTTATGGCAATGATAGATTCCTAGTTATCAAAAATATTAAAATAACTGTAAATTTTAAGACCCTGCAACGCTTACAGAAAGTAACATTATTAGAACTTTTCGATTGTAAGGGAGATTAGCTAAGGTTTGCATCAGAAAGCTTCAATTTTATCCTACTTGGAGAGTCCCTCTTCCCTTGTCAGAAGCTGGTGAACAGAGAGAACGCTGTGAAGTCCAGATGCACACAGAGACTTTTCCCGTTTGACGTGATCTAAAGATAGCCCGCTGCTCTCTCGTTTCTCTGTAGGTATTACCAAAGCAATTCTGCTAACCCTGGTGGCGTACTGCTCGTCCAGTTCATTCCCTGTGAGGACATACATACCCTGTACATGAGTGGGAGCAGGTATCCAGCAGCTGCATGGACCAGGGATACTTATTGCCTCCAGTTTTGTCAAGTGCAGGAAACTCAGGGGCTTGTTTAGTCATGGAGACTAAAGTGTCACCAAAACCTTACACATCATTAAGAAAATGGCCAACAGTCAGAAAGGCTTCCTAGTTAGTGTGTTTCTGGTTGGTCAGGTGACTTCCTACCGCCCCGTGTCCAGCAGGGGAGGTTTACAAGAGAAGACACACTGTCATTAACTTATAAGACCTAACTGAAGGTATTTTGCCCTTAGTGCCCAAGGGAAATTCGAATGCTTACTTTCTCAGTGCTACGTATCATGAGTGTGTGACTCGTTCTATACAGTGGACAAAAATAGACAATCACAGTAGCCTAGAACCAAAAGAGCCACTTACTTATAAAAAAAAAAATCCTTCTTAAGTTTACCAGGAACCATTCCCATCAAATGAGACAAGATTTCATTTAGTTTTTGTCTATTTGTATCTTAGCAGCAGCACGTTCCCCCCGCCCCAAAATATGCTTACCACGAAGAAATACAGTAACTGCGCACACATACCCAAGTGTAGAACGTAGTGTTTCCTGCAATGCCCACAGCAGGGGTTTTAGTAGCTGATGGCAGATAAGATATAAATTAAATGATTTTTTTCATTCCAGTTTGTACCATTATTCATGTGTTAAGAAAACAAAACAAAGCAAAACAAACAAAAAAACCTCAGCCGGGTAGCGGTGGTTGATCCCAGCACTTGGGAGACAGAACAGGAGGATCTCAGTGAGTTCAAGGCCAATTTGGTCTACAAGACAAGTTCCAGGACAGCCAGGACTATTGCATAGAGAAACCCTGTCTCAAAAAAAAAAAAAAACAATAAAAAATAAATTAATTAAAAAAAAACCCTTAATTTGTATTATTTCCTATTAAGATACCGAGCCTGATAAGATATTTTATATATGAGACTGATTGGTTTATGAGTTAATTTCTCAGTTCACAAATATCTCAGTGTTGTACAAAAAGAACTCATTCATTAAATTCGTTTTCAAATTAATAGTTGCAATCTGAAGGCACCCATCAGTTGTAGAGCGTGTGCCTAGCATGTCTGGGGCCTGGATTCCATTCTAAGAAACAAAACAACAACAATAACAACAACAAATGGCCTGTGGCAAATTCTTTTTTAAAAAAAAAATTGTTTTCTTCTTGTAAAAATTAACTAAAATTAATTCACTCATTTTTAAAAAGTTTCTTTTAAACAGCCCAGAAATAATCCTGCAGGCAGACTGTTAATAAAAAGCACAGCAGAAATCCCCTTACAGAATATAAGCTGTAGGAGAGTAGAGATGCCTGTCTCTTTCAAGTGTCCCTCAGATCCCAGTGCCCAGATGCCCTGGCCCCAGTAGGAAGTCTGTAGACACAAATATTGACATTCATAATGAATGGGCTACAGGAACAACCCAGTATAGGGGGCTCTTGCTTAGCATGTCTGAGACCATGGGGTCCATGCCTAGCACAAAAAAAAAAAAAAAAATCAAAACATAAGTCAAAGACATATTTCATGGTATTCAAAAGCTGTCTTAGTTTATCACTCTGAAGCATATTTAATCTTATGTCTATCACAGACAGGCTTGGCTATTTTAAAACCCCACAGAACTGAAATAATAATAAGCTACACCCAATGTAAATCTCCCAAAATTGAAGTGTTTCCCCCCAGATGTTGATTTGGGCATAATAAATTAAATAAACCATTGGACGTAACCAGATTTCCCTTCCAATTTTTTGAATGCTCCTGTATGGAGACCATTAGGACTTTAGATAATAAGCCATAAACACCAGCATATACTTGTAAGGGAAGTGTTTCCTCAAAGTGTGGGTCTAAGGTGCTTTCAACGAGAGAAATCCCAAAGTCATCATCAAACGCGTCAAACACTGAGTAGAAAATCAAAGAACAGTGGAAACACACCTCGTCTTGTTTCACAGTGTCCGTGACAGGTAATGTTCCTCAAAATGCATTTGTACTTAGGTGAAAGGTAACGCAAACCCATCGTTTAAAGACGCCTTTTTTCTTTCTTCTTTCTCCTCTTTGTCTTGAAAACAGAAAGCCATTTGCTGCCTGGAAGTCAGGCATCCGCATCATGCTGGAAAAAAGGCAGCACGCAAGCCTGCTGGAGCGCCCCCTCCAGGAGGATGTCTTCAGACTGCAGCAGACTTCAGCAGACTGAGCTGAAGGCTGACTGGGCAGTGCTTCTGTCTTTCGGAGTGCTGCTATTTCCACACAGCAAGGATTCGGCTATACGTATGTATTTATATATATAATATTTATAATACATTCTATCTTACCCTAACCATGTATACTTGTCCCTTAACGCCTCTACTGTTCATTAGACAATGATAAACAACCATGACATGCCCATACCTGTAATGCTCAACACAACTTTGGTAACACTTGCTCTCTAAGGGGAGATCGTGAATCAACCACATGTCTTTGGTTGACACCATCTGTCCTCCAAGGGGCAGCTTATGCCTCTCTGTCCTAGGACACCGGTGTCCCACTACATGTGCTGACATTCTGCAGGAGGTAAAGCTTTCGCTTCCATGATGTGGAAGAGGAAAGACGTGAACACATGAATGTGAGTTCTCCTGATTGCTTTCCAGTGTGTTGATCTGAAGCTAACAACCAAAGGGTTCCCCATATGCCTTCCAAAGCATCGGGAATTCCAGGTTTTCCTGAAAACGCATTTCATTTTCTGATGCAAGGTGAGTAGAAAGAGAAGGTGAGGAGAACGCACGGAAAAGATCTTTGATCGAACCCCAAAAGGTTGGGAAATTTGCATTGATTCTGATGGGCTCAACTCAAGAGGACCCTGAGTCAGAGCTGGGAAGATCTTGCAAGACAGCCTTACTTTTCTAAAGTAATTACATGTGGTTGTTGACAATCAAAAAAGAACAAAAATGTCACCAGAGTAATAACATCTACTGTAAAAGTGAGGTTAGCAGGTCCCTTGGTCTCATGACCGAATTTAAATAAAATAGATAACTACAACTTTTGTTCTTGGAAGCTCGATGCAAAGGCTACCATTCATTCACCAGGCAAAAGACACGCTAATTCTTTTTAATGTCTGATTTGCAAAATTAGTTTAACTACATAAATCCCTGTCCTATGAGCCATAGTTCCCAGGTGTAAAACTTCGCAGTTTGTGTAGATTCAATAGAAGAGATTCTTTTTTTAAATGCTAAAAGTGAATTATGGAAATTGAATAAGCAGTTCTTAAGGAAATTGTTACATTCAGAAATAACCTTGGAAAGTTTACCAAAGGTTCTTCTTCCTAGTGTGAAAAGTCCCATGGTAATCTGGTCCCACATGGAAAACTCCGTTCCAGTTTCTAGTGCAAGACCTCAGTGCAGGGCTGTCCGCTGTCACTGTAAGTACCGGTAGACCTTGAAACAGTGGTTCCCAGAGTCCGCAACTACAACGTGACCATCTGAAGTTAGGGCCAGGCCTTGGGGGCCATAGAGGGGGTCAGCCGACGTGTTGATGTAGGACAAAAATGATCCACTCCCATCAAAAACCTACACAAACATAAAATCAGAGCATCATGGAAGTTACATATGATGCAGAACATGTATTTAAAAAGCATGTAAAGAGCCTTCTGGGTTTGTCCGGGCTGCCTCACACACATGATATTTGACAGTTAACCTTACTTGTTGATTTGGCAGCATCTGGAAACAGCTATGAAATGGCATCTGGGAACATCCATGAGTATATTTCCTGACAAGATTAGTTGGGCGGAAGGCGGTGTAATTCTTCCTCAACATGGGAGGTTGTAAGTGTAATGTGTGTGTGTGTGTGTGTGTGTGTGTGACTGTATGAGTGTAGTGTATGGTGTGTGTGAGTATAGTGTGTGAATGTGTATGTGTGTGTGAGTATGTGTGGTGTGTGTGTGGTGTGTGTAGTGTGTGTATGTGTGTGTGACGTGTGAGGGTGTGAGTATGTGTGTGTGGTGTGTGTGTGGTATGTGTGAGTGTGTGTGTAGTGTGTGAGAGTGTGTGTGGTGTGCAGTGTGTGTGGCGTATAGTGTATGGTGTTTGTATGTGTGAGTGTGTGTGTAGTGTGTGTAGTGTGTGTGGTATGTAGTGTGTATATAGTGTATGCTGTTTGTGTGCATGAGTGTGTGTGTGTATAGTGTGTGTGTGTAGTATGTGTGTGGTGTGTGTTTGTGTGTGTGAATGTGTGTAGTGTGTGTGGTGTGTGTGTGGTGTGTGGGTGTGTGGTTTTCTTAGTGGCAGTCAGAGGTTTTACTAAAATTACTGCTTGCTGCCTGTGGTCACAATGAAGGAAAATGAGTCTTCATGTTCAGATTAGTAAATCACCCATGTAATACTCTTTTCTTCAATAACTCTCTTGAATTCTACCTGTGAGCCCTTTAGGTGAAAACAATATTCAAACCAAAAAATTAAATAAATCAATAACCTTTGCATTAGAGAACCCTATGCTAACGATGTCCCCTTCTGTCTAGCTATCCACTTAGAGTGTCCCGGGCGACAGGAGATTAGCTATGGTGTCATGATGTGACCGAGGAGGACGGACAGCTTTCCACTGTCAGCCGTATCAGCCACGTGCTCTACCTGGATCCTGCTGTTGCCCCAGTCCGCCACAATGATGTTTCCATTCGAATCCACGGCTACGCCTGTCGGCGCGTTAAACTGCCCATTGCCTTCTCCGTTTGAGCCAAACTTCAGCATGAATTCTCCTTCCTGGTTAAATACCTGTGTGAAATATTGAGAGACTCTTTTATTGCAAATAGCTGACCCAACCACAGTGTTTAAGAGATGACTGTCTGAGCAAGTAATTTATAACAAGTCCTGTGACTTGAGAAGCCTAGAAAAGTGGCCTATAGACTAGACTCCCGTCACTGTGATTGCCAAATTAGATGTAATATCATTTATTACTCTTATTTTTTCTGCCATTTACAACCGATTATGAAATGAAATATCTGTATTAACTTTTTTATAAATTAAAAAACACTATAAAAATATAAGATGTTATAAATAGAGCTGAAAGTTTTTAAAAAAATACTAAATGTTATTTTATCTTCAAATAAATAGCTTTATTTACTGAATAAAGAAAAATTCAGAAAAAAAAAGAAAAATTCAGGAATAGAGACTATATCTCTACAGGGTGGATTGTCATTCAGCTTGGATCAGGATTTTGTTAAGCCAAATATTCATGATTTATTATCATTTTACTGTATCAACACAATAAGAACAGTAGGGCTGAGTGTCGTACTTAGAATGCATTATGTGTGCAAATGTGTGCAGAAATATACAGTGGCCATGGGCGAAGGACAGACAAGGACTGTTTTATTTGCTTCAGAAGGTACTTTAGTTAAAACGGAGAAATTTAAATTTTAGTTATAAATTCTAAGGCCACTATGATTAGAACCAACAGAGGCAGGGCTGGAGAGATGGCTCAGAGGTTAAGAGCACTGACTGCACTTCCAGAAGATCTGAGTTCGATTCCCAGCACCCACATGGTGGCTCACGACCACCTGTGTCATCTTCTTGCCTGCAGACAGATCACTCATACATTTCAAAAAAAAAGAAGAAGAACCAAAGAAGCAACAGAGGTTATTCTAAGTGAAGAATGAAGAACTCTTAAGGAAATATCTTTGATGCCCACTGTGATTGATCAGTCAGTTACTGTGCCTACCTGGCTTAATTGTCTCATGATTAAAACAAAATCCTTGCAGTGTCTCTGCTCCTTTGCATTTTACTTTCCTCGGTCCTAGCTGCCTGTAACCATGGCAGGAAAATAAGTAGGAAATTCCAGAAAAAGGCACAGTTTCAAGTTAACGCCTGCAGCAGGATGCTGTTACAATTGCTCCATTTTATAATTAGTTATCACGGTTAATTGCTGCCTTTGGATCTGAAATGTGTCTCCATGGCTATATGTGTTGAAGGTCTGGGCCCCAAATACAGGGATGCTCAGAGGTGGACTTTCTAGGACGTGAGTGGGTTCCAAGGCTCTGACCTCATCAATGGATTGGTTTACTGACGGGCTTGTGACTGAACAGGCTAGTAGTGGGTGGCTGAGACTGAAGGCAGTGTAACCTGTCTGGATGAAGTAGGTCACTGTCACCAAGGTGTGTTCTTGGAGGAATAACTCATCCCCAGGCTCTGTCTCAGCCTCTCTTTCTCTTTGTTTCTGCAAGTAATTATGACTGAAACCCTGAGACCGTGAACAAAAAGAAAGCTTTGCTTGGAGTTGTTATTCTCCAGCATTTTAACACAGCGACAGGAAGGTGATATGACTGCTCTTAGAGTCGTTTCTAGGAATTAAACTTTATCGTTAAGTATGTATGCAGAAGAAAACATAGCATCTTAGAATCTAGACTATTTGTGGCTATTTGTGACTTGGTATCCACTAGGGGTCTTACAACATATCCCTGAATAACACTGGTAGCTTTGAAAGAAAGAAAGGAAGGAAGGAAGGAGGGAGGGAGGGAGGGAGGGAGGAAGGAAGAAAACCCAACTATAGTAGAGTACTCAGTAACTCTGACTTACAGTTTTTACGTTTACTAAGCAAGAATCACCTGATACTACTAACAGCTGTAACATGGGAAACAAAACCCATGTGTTCCCTGCAACAGCTATCAGAGAGAAAAAAAATAAAATAAATTGCTATGATGTTCTTACGATGAAAAGTGAGCCCGAATAGTTGAAATAGCATCTCTACACCCTGAGACCATCCCTTCTGGAACTTTAATGGTTGCAAACACCCTATCTTTCCCGCTTTCCCCCTAATGGCACCTAGTTACTCACACATTTCTCAGAAGAACACAGTCTAAGAGCTGAGATAATTTTATGGCTTTGCGTTTTGTACGTGGATGGAGTTGCCGTTGAATAATATTGGCATTAATTCTTTCCTGATCTCGCAATCCTGCGCATGCTGGCTATCACCCCCACTTCAAAGTTTCCCCTAACTGTCATAATTGTGGTTCCTCCACCTTGGTGCAGGGGCTTGAACCCGGCACCTGGAACATGATTAGCATTTCCAGCCAGACCACTTTCTCTGCAAACGCAGTTCAGAGCTAACCACGGGCATGCTGACCGTACCTTGACGGAGTGATTATGGAAATCCGTGACGATGATCTCGTTATTGCTATTCACAGCTGCGAAATGGGGACCTGCAACAGAATGAGGGGGAGAACACATGAGGGTCCCAGTGGTGACGATGCATGGGGCACAGCACACGGGCAACACAGCACACGGGTAACACAGCACACGGGTAACACAACACTCACTGCCACATCACCACACAGCACACGGGTAACACAGCACATACCACCACACAGCACACAGGTAACACAGCACACGGGTAACGCAGCACACTGGCAACGCAGCACGTGCCTCCACACAGCACACGGGTAACACAGCACACGGGTAACACAGCACACACCGCCACACCACCACAGCACACGGGTAACACAGCACACACCACCACACAGCACACGGGTAACACAGAACACGGGTAACACAGCACACAGGTAACACATCACGCGCCGCCACACAGCACACACAATCACACTGCACACGGGCAACATGTTGATTTAATTAATGAAGAAAGGACAAAGAACCAGAGGCCCAGCTCACAGACAATCACTCAGCCAGACATCTAGCTCCAGACAAGCTGGATTCTGCACTTTCTAAACTTGGGGCTGTGTGATCTGGCCTCTCCTCCAGCGCACACAGAAGAGTGGAGTCCTGGCCTTTCTCTGTACCACCCTCTGTAAGCCACACCCACTACCTCTTCCTTTTTTCTAAGTGGAGGTGATGGAGTCCTACAAAGAGAGCATTGTTATTCTCAGCTCTGGGAAAGAGGCTCAAAAGTATAATTTTTCTACTGAAAAGACTGAACAAAAGCCCTGCGTTTTATAGCACTGAGTGACTGTTGAGAATCTGGGCCAGACAAAGAGTGAGAGAACAGCCACAAAGAAGATGCGTGCTAACGCTAAATCCCCACCAGCCACCTTTGAAAAGAAAACCAATGGACTGTGCTCCACCTTTGCCTGCAGATGTGCGCGTCCCAACAAGCTTGTGGGGATCGCAAAGTTGCCCAGAGCAAAGTAAAACAGATTGCCTTTGCTGCTCTAAGCAAATGCTCTACACTCCTATTCTTGTGTGGTAACCTACAAAGGTTCCCCAGGCTCCTTAGTGAAACTGCGTCCACGGGAAACAGCCACTCATTGCTCTTCACACTTGTGGGATTTTTTTAAAAAATATTTTATTTTAAAAGGTACTGTTTTACTTAATATGCATATTTGAAAATCTGACATCTGCTGTGTGAGCCGTCGGTAAAAACCATACAAAGGTTGTTCTTTCAACTGAGCCTTCTCAGGACAACTGCTTTGCTCCCACCCCCAACACCGTCCCCCAAAGCTACATGCACACTGGGGATGGGGTGCCTTCAACATGTTCAGACATGCAATCATGAGCGGAAGAGGTATAAAAGAGGGGGTTTACATATTACCATCGAGTGTACCTGCAAACTGCCTGTCGCCGTTGCCTCGGCTACCAAACCTGGTGACTATCTTCCCGTTCGGCTGGAAGATGAACACGCAGCAAGCCTTGTTGTCCACCACAATAATGTGTCCGTTGCGGTCCACAGAAACTCCTTTGGGTCCCATCAGTTTTCCTGATCCGATTTTTGTCTGTTGGAAACAAGTCCAGAAACTGAGTATAGACATCGATGTTCAAAGCATTACAGAACCAACCTGAAGCCAGGTAGTTGTCTTAGAAAGCCATTTGCTGGAATGTTCTGGGTACCACGTGGAACAATGGTATCTCTGTCCCAGAAAACTGGCCCTGTCATATTCAGCATCTGCTACTAGCATTTATATAAAACCTTATTTTTAAGAAGTATTTGCCACCAAAATTGGGCCACAGTGCCCTTCTGAATGGATACTTGATGAGAGACCGCAGGGTCTAGAGAGACAAGTGACCTCAGGGTCTAGAGAAACAAGTGACCGCAGGGTCTAGAGAGACACCTTACTCCGCCGCTTGCTGTCAGCACATCTGAAGTTGCACTGACAGATTCACTCATTCTCTTTAACCTTAGGATTCCTTATATTTTTTCTAGGATGTTTTAAGAAGCAACTTTAATAACATCCCATGTTACTTTAGGAGCAAATGGTAAATAAAATAGTGTCAAAGATTCAGTGTAAGCAAAGCAACCAGTCACCATATGGAGACCATCACTACTGCTGTTATATGTCACACTCAGCACTAAAATCTCAGGCATGTGCATTAAACCTTACTAGACTTGAGCTCTAAGTGGTTGGAAGTCACATCTGACCCGACTAGCACTGTGTGCTCAAAGCGGCCCACACTTACTGACATATAAGTAGTACCTGACACATATTTGTTTACCACGTTAAAAAACAAAAGTCTAGAATTACTTATAAGCTAACGTACTATTTGCACGTGTGTGTATGTATTATGTGGGAAGGTAAATGTATGTGTGTGGTACGTGTGTGTGGAAGCCAGAGGTCAACTTTGGGTGTTGTTCACCAGGAGACACATACCTCAAGTTTTGAGGCAGAGTCTCTCATTGGCTTCCAGCTTGCAAACCAGGGAGGTAGAGGCAGGAGGTAGGCCAGGGATCCCTGGGATCTTCCCTTCTTAGCCTCAATAGCCCACATTATCACCTGGCATTTTTTTAGCGTGTGTTTTGGGGATAAAACTCAGGTTCCCATGCTTACATAACCAGTACTTTACAGACTGAGTCATCTCTCCAGCTGCCCAATCATGACTAAATCCTCTGATTTTTACAGTTGGTGTGGGAGGGCCTTCTGTCTGTCTGTTGCTTTTATTTAATAAGGGGGAGCAAAGCATTAGAGTTCTTCTCAACCATATGCCTGCATATACTTTAGTTCTGAGTCTATAGATTCAACTGTCAGAACACAGTAAAAAGAATAACCTATGGTGAATGATGTCTTAGGGAACTG
Source organism: Chionomys nivalis (assembly GCF_950005125.1). Taxonomy (NCBI): domain Eukaryota; kingdom Metazoa; phylum Chordata; class Mammalia; order Rodentia; family Cricetidae; genus Chionomys; species Chionomys nivalis. The sequence goes on along the minus strand of NC_080109.1, from coordinate 2,746,042 downwards.
TGAGACAGGCTTCAGAGAAAAAGAGACAGGACCTTTGCTTTCAGGTGCATTTCGTGCCCTTGATTGCTCTTGGATGAGATTATGCACCTTCTGTGACAAACATTTGCATTCAATTTATAAGACATGTTGATTCTTATTGGATATCAGAACACAGTTATAGAACCCGACCTGGTCAGTGGACCCTGGATCTGGACATGGCCTTCTGCCTGGCTTTGGTGCTTTTCCAGATATAATGTATAGAACACACCAGACAATTCTGTTTAAATTGCTCTGTCCTGAGAACGTTCAAGGAAAGAGCTGCTCTGTTAATATTTAGTATGTGCTTAAAGGTGTTTATTTACATGCTTTTCTTTTTTTCTTTTTCTTTTTTTCTTTTGGTTTTTCAAGACAGAGTTTCTCTGTGTATCTCTGGGCGGTCCTGGAACTCACCCTGTAGACCAGGTTGGCCTTGAACCCACAGAGATCTGCCTATCTTTGCCTTCCTGAGTGCTGGGATCAAAGGTGCACCACCATCACCTAGCTATTTTTCTGATCATGCTTCTGAGAACTCAAGCAACCTTCTTTGGAACATTGCTTGCTTTGTTCTATTCATGTATAAAAATATACTGAAACCAAAGCAAGGTGGTCTACAGTATTAGACTGCAGTCTGCCCCATTCTTTCAGGTCCTCAGATCCCAGGTTCAACAGACAAGATCTCCACAGGTCAATGAAAGTTTACTTTCAACCATATCAAAGATATTTAGGGGGGGACACCCCGCTTGTATCTCTACTGAATGTATGCAGACTTTTTTTCTTGTTACAGTTCCCTAGACAATACAACACAATAAACAAGGCACTTACATTGTATCAGGTATATGTAATCTACAGATGATTAAATATATAGGTGTGAATGGCAAACAATATAATTTTGTAGGAGAAACCTTGAACAATCTTGGGTCTTGGAGTTCATGGGGGATCCTGGAACCAACCCCACATGGAGACTAGACTTCTGGGAAGAAAAGTCAGACACCAGAGGCTTCAGCCTAAAAAGTGGGGTCAGTGAAGGCAAGAGGAATTCTTATGGTGTGGAATTCCCCTCTGTATGCTGTGAATACAATTGGTTAATAAACTGTCTTGGGCCTGCACAGGGAATAGAGGTAGGCAGGGAAAACTAAACTGAATGCTGGGAGAAAGGAGGAGGAGTTAGTGAGAAGCCATGGAGCTTTTGCAGGAGATAGATGCGCTAAAACTTCATGACCTCATGGTGATACACAAATTAATGGAGATGGATTAAATTAAGATGTGAGAGTTAGCCAATAAGAAGTTAGAGCTAATGGGCCAAGTAGTGGTTTAATCAATACAGTTTCTGTGTGATTATTTTGGTTATGAGCAGCCAGGAACCAACAAGTGGCCTCCTTACTACACTCTTCTTATTTTAGACTTTTTTGACACATTTTTAAAACCTATTTGCAGTGTCTTTTTTTTTTTTTTTTTTTTTTTTTTTGGTTTTTGGTGACAGGGTTTCTCTGTGGTTTTGGAGCCTGTCCTGGAACTAGCTCTTGTAGACCAGGCTGGTCTCGAACTCACAGAGATCCACCTGCCTCTGCCTCCCGAGTGCTGGGATTAAAGGCGTGCGCCATCACCACCCAGCTTGCAGTGTCTTTTAAATTAAAAATCAATCCCCACCAATTACATTTTCTATGTTCTGCTCCAGAGTCCTTTCTGTCTCTATTTTAGCACTACCTGATCAAAGTCTGTGAGCCCCAGTGAACGCTTTAGTTTGTTATTTATTTATTTAACTTTATGTGTATGAGTGTCTTCCCTACATGCGTGCCTGTACATGATGTGTGTGGTTAGTGACTTAAGAGGTCAGAAGAAGGCATCAGAGCCCCCAGAACTGCAGTTACAGCACATGTGGGTGCTGGGTTTTCTACAAGAACAACAAATGCTTCATTCATTGCCTCTCCATCATGGTCTCTCCAGCCTCCATGTAAATCTTCTTAATTTCCTGATACAGCAATGGAGTTTCTCCAAGCAAGACTTCTCATGGGAGGCTTTGTTCTTCCAAGATTACAAATGACAGAGATTCAGATGTGACCTCATTAGAGCAGAGAGACACAAGGACTTTGAAAGGAAACATTTCGTCTTAGGCCAGGAAACCGCTTATCTAAGTTTGATTCTGATGCTGCAATGGAGCCCGAGGATCAAAGAGGCTCTAACATAATGGCATGGACGGCAATCACTCACGTGCTTTCAAGTCTGAAAGGAAGGTGTCATGCCAGATCAAAAGGAGAGCTGGCACCCTGTTTGTTACTGCCTAATACGACTACTACTTAACATTACAGACAACAGAGTGACTCAACCATATAATAGCAAGTGGATAATTATCTAGAATAAAAACAGAAGCCAAAGGATTATCTTAGTTCCACCATAGGATGCCGACTGGGCAGATCGACAAGCACAACTCAAAGCTGAAACCAAATGTCCCACTCCTCCTCCTTTTGTTTCCTGTTCAGCTGCACTAAATTCTGCAAAGCTGAATAAGAAGCTATGTGTTTTGTCTCACTGTGTTTCCTTGCCATCTTAGAACAGTAAGAAACATAGTTCAGAGTTTGTCATTAGACAGTCAAATGAGAACACCTAACAAATGGCTTGCAAATTCAAGAGGGAAAAGCTAAGACATTTTAGAATATAGTAGCCATAAAGGTCACCAAATTTGTGCTCATTTCTGATTACCAAAGACTCCCAAATGGGTTAGAAGGTATAAGACATGAGGGAAGATGAAAGAGAAAGCAGTAAAGGGGGCAGAGACTGATAAACATTACACTATAAGACTGTAAAAACGATAGTAAGATGCTACACATCTGAGATAATTAGGAATAAATACAAAGACTGTGCTGTAGTAGAAGGCAAGTCAGTTACTCTGTTGATTTCACCAAGTCCCATTAAAGAAGCAAAATTAATCATCTCTGCATGCTACATTGTAGCCTGCACGTCTGGGTGTGGGTGCTACATTGTAGCCTGCATGTCTGGGTGTGGGTGCTACATTGTAGCCTGCAGGCGGCTGGGTGTGGATAATACATTGTAGCCTTCACTGCTGGGTCCGGATGCTACATTGTAGCCTTCATAGCTGGTTCTGGATGCTACATTGTAGCCTTCATGGCTGGGTCCAAATGCTACATTGTAGCTTTCACAACTGGGTCTGGATGCTACATTGTAGCCTTCACGGCTGGGTCTGGATGCTACATTGTAGCCTTCACATCTGGGTCCAGATGCTACATTGTAGCCTGCACGTCTTGGTGAACTCTTCCTGCCACCCCTCCTTCCCCGCATTGGCCAAAAAATTTATTCATCAACCAATAAAAGCAACACATATACAGAAGAGCATGCCATATCAGCTTATAGTTTCAGAGGGTGAGTCCATGGCCATCATGGTGGCAAGCATGGCAGAAGGCAAGCATGATTCTGGAGCATCAACTGAGAGCTCACATGTTGAAGCAACAGCCACAAGGGAGAGCAAGTGCTAACTGGAATGATGTGGGCTTTTGAAGTCTCGAAGCACACCCCTGTGAAATATCTTCCTCAACAAGGCTGTACCTCCTAATCCTTCCCAGCCAGTTCTACCAACTGGGAGCCAGACATTCAATGTATATTAGACTATTTGGCCTATTCTCATTAAAAAATCACCACACATAATTCCTTCTAGTTCCACCTGTGCTGTCATAGATAATAGAAATGCCTTCTTATGTTGCATTGTGCATGCCATGTTTTCTGGGTGAACTTTTTTTTTTACAGTACTCAGATTCTTTCATTGTGCTATTCCTTTACCTTAATGGGTTCTCATCAACATCTGTCTTAAAGAGGTTCTTGATGCAGTAGGGAACATCCCTCCCCCTGTCCTCTAGGGGGCACAAGTGCTTTACAGTGTTGACTGCACTGACTGCCAGCAGCGCCCAATTTTAAGACCTGTTCTTCCAAGTATTTATTACTAGTACCGAAATATCAAGTCATGAGCGTGAAACGTCTCCATCAGGGAGTCCCTCTCTTTTAGCTAGCAAAACTCAGTTTTCAGAAGCAGCTGCAGCATGGGCTCCCCATGTACAGATCAATAACCATTTTTGCTGGAGTATAAGAAAAGATATAAGTAGGTTTGTCCAAACGAGGACTTTTGAGAGGAAAGACACAGGTTTTCCTCATGTTCCTAGCAGAGCTGTTAGATTTAGGTGTTGGAAGATACACAAGAGAACTTTCTGGACACAGGACCATTATATGGAGCAGTTTCTAGCAGAACAAAAAGTTCAGGGTCTACTGGATACTCACGTGCAAGAATGCAATGTTTCTTTTATTTCCACGGGTTGAAAAGGTATTGCCTCACATAAAACAAAGCCTCTAATCTAAGAGTAAAATGCATGTAACTCATCTCATAAATATCATCTTGTAAATATCATGAGATGACCAGGACAACCCAAAGATTTCAAATGCTTTCAATCAGAGACCGAGTGAGATCCGCTTTCAAGATTCCAGAATGGGAAGGAAGGGAGGTCACTGGGGCATATCCCTGAAGGAGGCCATGGAGCCCAATCGCTTCCTCTTCCCTCTGCTTTCCTGCTACCATGAGGTCAGTGATTCCCTCCATCATGTGTTTCACTCTGCCACAGGACCAAGGCACATGAGCTAAGTGACAGTGGACTGAAGACCTACAAAATTGTGGACCAAACTAAATAGTTCCTAAGTCGATTTTCTTAGACAATTTGTCTCAGCAATAAAGAGCTGACTAACAGAGACACCATGTTTACATTTTGCAAACAGGGGCAGGAAGGATATCATACATATCACATGAGAGGATCCCAGGGTGTAGGGAAACTGGCACCATCGCTAGGCGATAGCACATATCACATGACAGGATCCCAGGGTGTAGGGGAACTGGCGCCATTGCTGTACAGCCTCCATTTTCTTTTCCTTCCTAGTTCTATGTGACATTCTTTAATCTTGCGTTTTCAGTTTATAACAAATAATGTACAACTGACATTCAATGTGTGTGTTTTAAAGGTGAGAAATGTACATTATCACGTTGTTTCTCCTGTGTCTCCCACCACAGACCTGAGAAAGTAAAATGTACTTTGTGACAGTTTGAAAATTAATTGAGAATCACAAACTGCTACTTTATAACCCTTTGCAGGAGACTTTGTTTCTTCTGAAATCAAATTGATGTAACCAATATAGTTTTCCAGTAAGCATGATTTTTTTAAAGCAAGCAAGCAAACTATTGCTTTATAAAATAAATCACACTTAGACTATATAGGTGTGTATTCATGTATATGTATCTATATGCATATATATGTATGTGAGTGCACATGTATGTGTGTATTCATATGAATGTGTGCAAATGCATGTGTGTGAGAGAAAGCAAGTTTATAAAATTATCACAGCTACTTTCATTTTATAAAACTGAGATTGATGACTCCATATAAATAATTATGGAATATTAGATTGGATTTAAACAAAGAAAAACATAATTTAATGCCACTTTTTTTGTTGTTTCTACTATTTAGGGGCCAAATGGTGGTCACTCTTACCTTAAACTTTCCGTCGTTGGAGAAAATGCTAACCCACTTGTTATCATAATCTGCGATGATGATGTCCCCACTGGGGTGCACTGCTACCCCCGTGGGCCGCTGTAGCTGTCCAGGTGATCGTCCTCGGATGCCAAAGCGGCTTTTGAATTGTCCATCATTGGAAAATATCTAAACAATGAATTTAGATTCATTAGAATCTGAACTAGTACAATAAATCCGTGGAGCAAATCAGAACACGCCAGTGCTGTTTAAGAAAGCCCTATGCGTGCACGCGCACACACACACACACACACACACACATGCTTGCACTCAACAAAACTAAAACAAACAAAAACAAAAGTCTACATATTCCTTTTGTTTCCTCCCCATACCATTTATCTTGACTCTAACACAGAGAAGCACACACCCATCTCTAGCCAACACGAGCAGTCAGAGGAACACACGTAGGGCTATACCTGCACGCACTGGTTATTACTATCTGCAATTAATATCTTTCCACTTGTAGATGCAGCTACACCCTGAAGGTTTGTGAATTCCCCTTTATTTCTTCCTTTGGTACCTAAGGATAAATGAGAAAAGCACAGAAATTAAGTTACAGAGAAATGGATTAGGAAAAGAATAGTCTAAGCTTCCATAAGTAGCCTGAGAATACATTGTCTTTTTTCTTTCCCGCGGTAGGGATGACACCCGTGGCTACAGACTCTGCACTGCCCTTGATACACACAGAAAGGGGTGGGAGGGGGACGCCCCCTATGACTTAATCCATGAACTACTCACCCTCTCTTCCAGAGCAATAAAGTCTTTGCAAAATCATTTTCAATCAAATGCTAATTTTCTCTAATCAATTTGCAGCTGAGTATTAAAGTGATATAATTAATTAATGTGATATTAATTAAAATATATTCAGCTTTCACAAAGAAATAATAAAACATATTCTAACCAGGGAGCTACAGCCAGAGTCGGGGTGAGTTTTAGAGTTCTGGCAGAATCTCACTCTCCTACTCAGTGGCCCTCAGGGGATGCCCGGACATTTCATGTTCTGAGCACGTCCATCAGCCACACTGAAGCCACAGACATCATGAGTGAGCAGTGTGGTCTCACATGCTGGACCCACTTCCGCATTCTTCCCTAAGACTCGACTTCGACTTCAGTGGCTGTGTATATTCCTGATACCTCACCCTACTTGAATTTTGTCTGTTTCTTTTTCTGACTGGCCTTGAGTTTGTTCCTGGCCTTAGTCTCCACAGCCCTGGGCTTAAGGTCAAATCTGCCCAACTTGGCCAATAGACTCTTTGGTTGCAAGGACAAATGAGAAGGAGGGACGGAAATAAGTGTCCTGCCATCATATTAATGGTTACCCCTTTTTATTTCAAAAGAAATAAAAATGCTGAATACCAATGGGTGGAAACAGATACAGTACCTAAAATTGACTTAGAAAGCTTAAATTTCAATTCCTAGTGAGAAAAATAAATTACAACTTAATTTATATTAAAAGAGCAGTTTAATATCTTTTAGTCATCCATATAGTGACGGAGGAAAGAGGAGGAGGACATGCCGAGTGGAGTTGGTGTCAGGCTCAGGCTGACTCTTCAGAAACAGACCTGGGCTTAGGAGTGAAACTGGTGATGGATAAAACTCCAGAACAAATCAAGAATAGAACTGCTGAGCAGGAAAGTTTGGGATCAGCTGGTTTTCAACAGACCCCAGTGGCCATCCTTGTAACAACGTCGGGGGTCCTCTTAAGTTTGTGTCTTCTGTGTCTAATCGCCACAAGATTCAGACCCCCAAAGATAAAGTTCTGCATCACGAAGGAAACCACCATTTCATCAGATGTATCACTTTGTTCACAAGGATCTTTGCGGGATGCTTGAACACAGAACGAGTGAGCGTGTTTTTCAAATGGTGTATGAGAGCAGGGTATTGAGGCCCAGTGGGCCCCAGCGAGCCGCGGCTTGAACCCGGAGTTCAAAGCCAGCCTGGACAACAACTGTGAGAACCAGGCTCACAACAAGTAAACAGACAAATGAAAACAAAGAAAAGGATAAACAAGATGAGTCGGTTACTGGCCGTACGGATGAGGAAGCCACATCCGGCCCTATAAAGAAGGCAGCGCTCAAGCGATTCGTTTGGGGCTCCCTGTTGATGTACGAATAACTGGACCTAGGAATACAAGAAAGAATTCTACAATAACATCTTTTGTAAAGGTGGTAAGGCCAGGGCTTTGAAGAAAAGTTAGAACTCAAACCCCTGGTTTTTCAAAAATCCACCTATCATCCCAGCGCACCCAAGGGTGAGCCGAAGAAGGAGAATGACTCAAGACAGACAGTCCTTGCCTCAAAATAAATAAATATACATATATATGTATTTATATATATATATATATATATATATATATATATATATATATCATGAAGTTATCGGGAGGAGGCATCACAACCAGTTTTGAAAGCAAGAGTCTTGGGGCCCACGGGTGAGATGTCTTAGGTGAGTCCCAGAAGCCTGGAACCCTCAGAACCATGTAAAGGTGGAAGAGAAAACAGACACACAAGTTGTCCTTACACGATGCAGTGGCATGTCACACACACACATACACACTAATAATAATAATAATAGAAACAATAATTATACTATTTTAAAGAGCAAGAACCTTATAACTGGGAGTGGAACAAAAACAAAAGAAATGACCTTAAAGACACCCAGTGTAGTAGGGCCTTGCGCATGAAGGTGATGGGGCATACAAGGGGAGAGTGGCTAAGAGACACCTAAGCAGACAGATGAATGTAGATCGCCGTCCTTCAGGTTCAGGCAGGGACAAATATGGCCTGTGGGTCTCCTTCATTTAACCTTTTGTCTGTTCTGTTAAGCACAAAGGCCAATGTGTTTCTAGAAGACGCAGTGGGTAGCAGGGAATGGAGAAAACAGGGTTAGCGAGAGTAATCATCGTCTGGTTACAAATATTCCACTTGCTTAAGAGAACACACGTGTGGTGCTGGAAAAAGGAAAATGCAGGCGCCCTAAACACCAGCACGTGTTTTTGCCATACAAAAATGAGGCCACGTTTCTGAGCATCAGTAGAAACAGGAAATAACCTCATTTGGGGGCAGGAAGACATTTAGTTAAACTCCGTGTTAATCTAGTCAGAACCCTGGGGCAGAAAGATTCTATCTTTCTGCAATGAATGAGAGGCTTGGGAGCCTCCAACTCTGGGTCACCAGAGCACTGGAACAAAACACACAGCTAAAGAGGTTTGGCAGGCTCAGCAAGGTCCCCCCGCAGGTAAAGCCATTACCACTCAATGTACTTGCAAGCCTGAGTTCCTATCCGGAATCCCACATAAAAAAAAAAAAGAGAGAAAATTGCCTCCTAAAAGTAGTTACCCTCTGACTTTCTCATGCTTGTCTTCTCTCTCTCTCTCTCTCTCTCTCTCTCTCTCTCTCTCTCTCTCACACACACACACACACACACACACACAGCACTTTCCTAGTGTTCAAGACCTTGGGCTCAAGCCTTGACTACACAGGTGTACAGACACACACACAAAGCATTGGAAATAGGTAATTAATATGAGTTCTTCCATAACAAAGATATGAAAAACAATACATAGATAGATAGTGCTTACCAAATCCTTTCCTGTCTAATTTAATGTAAATAAAAGATAATTTTTACAATTACTTGCACTGGCTACTAAATAATCAACAGAATGTTAAGGAAGTGGCTTGGTCCTCAGTCTATAGCCCTAGTGGGAGGTGGTTCAACCTTTAAGATGCAGGGCTTCATAGAAGGCAGTTAGGTCATTGGTGAAGTACCTCGAGAAAGATTTGGGGTCTTCAGCACCTACTAATGTAGGGTTCAACAAAACACTGAAGGAAGACCCCAGACTCAAATAGTATGCAAAACCAGAGAGTGTTTATTAATACTCCAGTATGCAGGGTCGACACCTATACAAAATGGTAGCGACCCTGAGAGGAGCGTGCGGGCTCCTTTTAAGCACAGCTAAGGGAATCTCAGGGGTAGTTAGCTCATCTTGAACATAATTGGTTAAGCAAGCAGCAGTTATACTAGTATACTTCTAATTGGCCGAGGTTTAGTCTTACCATTTTTGGACATACTTGCACAAGTTTGGGCAACTCCGGACACAACCCAGAAGGGGCTGCAGAGCTTGTCCTTAGACATTGTGAGGCTGCATTAGGCCTTGTAAGTGTTCTTCCCCTAGTCCCTGAATGCAAGGATGTTGTGGAAAAAGTGACTTTTGTTGGGAGAGACGCCTATTTTTCCCTCACAGAGAACTGAAACCTAAATTCAGTTGTAAAAGCGAGAGACTTTAATTCCTTCACCTGACTCTGCTTCCCATGAGGTAAGCCTGTCACTTCATCAGGTACACCACAACACCAACACGAGGCACTGCCTCATCAAAGGCCCCAAAGCCATCGCAAGCTCCGCCAGGAAGGAGATCGCGTTTCTTTCATCTCTGTGATATACCCATTACTTAGCGTCATGCCTGCCAGGGGCCCTAAATGTTTTTTAAACTTCATTACTGGATTCTGAGTGCTTACTCTTACTAGATTAGGACATGAAGTTAAAGAATTAAAGCAACAACAAAAATTCTAGGGAACTTTTTTTTAACTAATAACGTGAAAGGTCTGAGCACTAAACACCAAGAATCATTTATGAAAGAACTTCAGAAGCCATAAGTAGAAAGATATTCTGTATTCATAGACTAGAATGCAAATTGGTAAAATGTCCCTACTCTCTAAAGCAATCTGAAAATTCAATGTGATCCTTACCAAAATTCCAATAACATTTCCACTGAAGTCGAGAAAGCAATGCTAAAATTCATATGTAACCATAGAAACTCCAAAAAGCTAAAGCAATTTTGAGGAAGAAGAGCAAAGCCAGAGGCATTACATTATCTGATTGCAACATCTACTTCAAAGCTATTCGGACAAAACCAGAATAATATTAGGATAAAAAAAAACATATATTTCTGGAATACAGAGTCCAGAGGGCATCCTGGCACATATCTGTAATCCAGGATTGGCAGTCCAAGGCAGGAGAATCTAGAATTTAAGTCAAGCCTGGGCTGCCTAGAATACATAGGGAGACCCTGTCGCAGAAACAAACAAAACACACCAGACAAAGAATAGAGTGCTCAGAAATAAAGCTACACACTGGTTAATTGGTTTGTGACAAAGAATGGACAAAGGGGACAGAAGAGTTTCTTCAACAAATGGTGCTGGGAAATCCAGAGGTCAACACAAAGATTATTAGATGCTGATCTCATACCAAATACAAAGAGCAACTGAAACTGGGTTAAAGACTCCAAGCCTAGGACCTGAAACTGCAACCCCCCCTGGAAGAGGCACAGGGGGAAAGCTCACAACCCTGGTTTGAGCAAAGGTGCTTTTAGGTGTGAGCCTAACACACCAGCAACACAACAGAATGGAAGAAAATTGATGCCAACCATATAGCTACTAATGCATTAATATCCAAAATATATAAGGAACTCAAATATTTCACAATCTCTTTTATTTTAGCTCTTCACTCTGGTGATTGTTTTGTTTGTTAAACAGAAGCTTTCTTAATTTAATGCTTTTGCTTTTGTTACCAATTTTGTTAGGTTCATATAAAAAGAAATTAAGAGAATTCTTGCTCATGTAATCCAGGTTGGTCTTGAACTCTCAATCTTTCTGCCTTGAATTCTGAAATGCTGGAATTATAGGGGCACAGCAGTACATCTGGCTCCAAACAATACAATGGTGAGAAGACAAACTGGGGTCAGTGAGATGGCACAGCAAGTAAAGATTTATCAGACAGACCTAATGGTTCGAGTTGGATCACACACATGAAAATAATAATAATAATAATAAATACTTTTAAAAAGATGGCTCAGAGGTGAAGAGCACTGGCTGCTCTTCCAATTCCCAGCATCCACAAGGTGGATCACAACCATTTATAATGAGATCTGGTGCCCTCTTCTGATACACACAAGCTAAATGTTGTTGAGGATCTGGATAAAAAGAAGCCTTACCACTGCTGAGAAGAATGTAAACACTATGTAAACAGTACGAAGCTCATACATTTAAAAATGGAGCTAACATAGTCCAGAACTACCAGCAGGATTTCCCAAAAGGAAATAAAACTGGTAGGTCAAAGAGTCTCCGTTCCTCCCTCCCCCCTTCATTGTGACAATATGGAAGAATCTGGAGGACCATTTTGCATTTTATAAACATGGAAGCTGAAGTTGGGGAAAGCAGAAAGATATACTCAAGGCGTAAGTGGAGAAACTGGATTGGCGGTATCCAGCCCCGTGTCTGTCCCAGCTTGTTCCCTGTACCCACAGGTGGCCAAGAAAGGACTGCTCTGAGCAGACAGGTTATGTGTTGTTCCACAGCACAGTCCTGTCCAGGATTCAGAGTGCTAACTGAGCAATTCGGCCCACAGATGCTGCAGGGAACCTTAGTTTCCCAAGATGGTCTGTGGAAAACAGATGAGAAAAGTTGGCTGGCGCTTTCAAACTCTTAGCTCCCACAGCGCACAGTGCATACCAGCAGATTGCCACCCTGGGAAGTTCTGCGGTAGTGCCAGTTAAACTGTGTGGCACTCTTAGGCACTGGGATGTTATTGGCTGGAGGTGCGGAAGGACCTCCCGCAACACCATGTAGACACTGCAGGGGAATGAGGCAGGCTGCAGGAAAAAACACCACAGGGGAACGAGACACGCTGCAGGTGCTTTTTGAAACAAGACACAAGCTTTTACTTTCCTTAAGGAACTGAGCCCTTTTTGGGGGGCGGGAGGGGGGTTATGTTTAGGTTGCTTTCTCTGGAGAAAGCAAGCAGTTAAAACAAAGGTAAGTAAATAGCGACTGGCAATAAATCAGAGGGAGGGGCAATTCCACATTCCCATCTCTGAGGTCATGCTACACCTTCTGGCTTCATCTGAAACCCCACTTCCTTCTCCACCCTGGGTCTTAGGGGCTGGCCCCACAGCAAGCCCAGCACAGCTGGCCCCCATAGATCTCCCAGTCCTTGCGGGAGTGGAGACATAGGTATCAGAGCTCCTTTTGAGGGACTGCCATGGTCCAAGCCCACAGATTTCACCGAAATACAAGTATTTGCCTGAGGCAAGGATTCTTCTGTCTTTGGGTTAGGCAGGAGTCCTCCAAAGACACTCCCAGCAAAGGGAGGAGGATTCTGAAAATCCTTTAAAATGTCAGGTTCCCAATGTCGGGGATTCTCTATTTTGGCTTATTTTCGGTTTCTTACTGGCAGTACTTATCTCTTAAAAAGAAGAAGGCAGAGGGGATGGGAGGAGAAAGAAGAAGAGGAGCAGAATGGGAGAGGAAGAAGACACATTTGCAAAGAGTCTGCATTATTATGTTAGCCTAACAAAACTAGCTGCTCCCCACCTGCTCCGAAATGTCACGGCTTGTCATGGCTCCCCAACTACCCAGTCCAGGTATGTCACCCACTCCTTACCCACTCGGAAGATCAGGTCGTCCTCGATGGGGTTCTCTTTTCTCTTGCCGGTGCTGTACATGCTGGCGGGTCTCTTCACAGCCTTCTGCTTGACGTGACCACTCCCGGGGGACTTAACGCGTCGCTTCACGCCTTCGGTGGTGGGGGACACGTCGGCTGAGCGGATGACCTTGAGTTTAAATGGGCTGCCACGGATATGCTGGTCGTAGAGCCTGAGGGACAGGGTGAAGTCCCCCTCCTTCTGCACAGTGTACAGGAACTCGTAGGTGCCGTTCTTGTTGTCCAGGATCTCGCCGTCTGCCACGCTGCCGTCGGGGGTGCTGAGCTCGGCGGTGAGGTATGCGTTGCCTGTCTTGCACAGCTCTCCGTCCTTGTCCTTGGTGGTTATGGTAACGGACATGGGCTGCCCGATGATGGTCTGCCGAAGCCCCTCGCCCGTGGCCACCGTCTCTGAGGCGACAGCGTTCGTGGTGAGGATGGTCCCCAGGTTGTGGATGGACTTCTTCAGTCCCTCGGTTTCCACGATGAAATCCAGCTGGTCATTCTCGCGCGGGTGCAGAGGGAAGTCTTGGTCCGCCAGTTCGTTTAGCTTCTCGCTCATCTGTTTCTTCACCAGTAGCACCTCCGTTTCCGTGCCATGGTTGAGAGCCTGCGCCGTAAAGTTGCTGCAGCTCTTGATGCTTTCCTGGCCTTGGAGAAGGGTATCCAGCTGGGACTGCAGCACCTGCCAGGCACAGAGAAGCAGTGAGCACTTCCTCCGGGACAATTGCCAGGAACTGGGGCAGAGCCCTCCGCCCACAAGAACCGGCTTCTATACCCGCCCACTCAGCTGGCTCCGAACAAGCTGCATTCCATTTAACCCAGTGAACTCAGGCGAAATGTTAAATCGCATTACCAGTGCCTTCCGGAGGTTTCCCTTCCGCCTCTCCCTGCCTCATCACCCACATGTGCGTGTTTCTTGGGTCATCTGTTTACATAAGGCGAGGCAGAAAGGTCGCTACCCCTAGCGTGAGACACAAATTGCTTGATGTGAAATAGTTTTTACTCCGTGACTTTCCCTACCGTTCAGAGCTGCCTGGCTACTACCTCAAGGAACAAAAACCAACCATTGGAGAAGTCTCCACACGTGAATAGCAGAAGCTCTCCTCCCCGGCAGAGCCAAACAAAGACTACAGTCAGGATTCGCTTTGAAGTTGAGGAACAGGTTAGTGTGGGTGAGGGCAGTTGAGAGGCTCGCCCACATTATAATTACGGGAGGAAAAACATTCCAGGCAACTCTAAGACCTGAAAACACAATGTGCCACCTCTCACGTCAGACTATGAATTGCTACAGAAGGTCACAGAATCCCAGCTTCGTCAAAAGAAATATGGAAGTTGGGGAGGGGGTGTTCCTACTAAATGAAAGCAGGAGTTCACTGTACAATGGTGACATTAAAGACCTATGTGGGTCCCCGCCACCACGGCTGTGAACGGAGTGGCCCCGGTGTCACGCCCCTTAGAGGAAATGTGGGGACAGCAGAGTCTTACTTTGTGTTTGAGGCCATAGTTGACCTCGAGCTCCATCAGCAGGACGCTCTTGCGGACGTTTAAAGTCTTCTGCAGCTCATCAAAGGTGGAGTGGATGTCGTCTACAATGCTGGCCTTCTGGTTTGTTAACTGATGGATGATTTCTGAGATGAATTGAAGAGCAGAATCTATTTCTGGGAGCCTGAGAGACAGGAGAGTCATTAAGAATCTTTAACATCCACCCAGAAGTATTCCAAAGTCTACCTACACCCCTTTTGTTTCTCTAAGAGCAAAATGCCCCTTTTAAAGTCGCCTCTCACCATCTTTAAAGAGCAATAGAACGAACGAAACTTTCAGGGTCACAGCTCTTTCCATTAACCTTCAGACACCCACGTTAACTATCGATGGTGTGATAGGCTTTCCTGCCTTGTGCATGTGTTTAACAGTGTTCTCTCCTCCACCCAATGCCAACAGCATACCCCACCCCACCACTGCTAGGACCCCAAAAATGCCTTTAAGTATTGTCAAGTGTTCTGGATGGGGGGTGGGGGGTCAGAATTGCCTGTGGTTGAAAACCACTGTATTCTAAATGTCTAGCTTCATCATTTTTTCCAGTCACATAAACTTGCTCAACTCAGACTATCTGGAGAACATCCTGTATGTTTTCAAGTCCCTTTAGGTGACGTTGAAAGAAGATCTTTTTCTCGCTGGGACTCCTGACTATCAGTTGGACTACTGACTACTTTGTCTGCCTTTCCACTGGTTGTTAAGGCCTTCTTTTCAGTTGGTCTCTCTCATACAAGACACAGGTACTGCTTTCATTTGTGTCCATGCCAAAGGGAAAAGGAAATCCTGAAAACAAACACACTAGGAAAACTGAGCTATCACTGCTTGGCACCACTGGACGGGGCTCATGCACAGAACCATCCCAGCCACCACCACAGGTCTGGAAGCAAGGCAACACAACTCCAAGGAAAATCTTGGTTCTGGTTTCAGGCAGGAGGTTCTGAGATCTCATGATCAAGAAGAATGTAGAACACACGGAGTTATATATTCAGGCTGGCATGACCCTAGCATCTCAAACACCAGGTGTGGAGGCCAGGCCTCACATGGGGTGGGGAGTCTGCAGGGGCTCGGCACCTTTTGTTGACCGCATCCAGCTGGACCTGAAGTGAGGCCTTGTGCTGCTCCACCACGTCCTTCAGCGGCACCGTGGGGTGCTCCGCGTGCTCCCCCTCGGTGCATTCCCGACACATGGCCGTCTCACAGGACTGGCAGTAAAACTCCATCACCTGTGGGTAACACAGAGAGCTCACTCTGCAGGGAAGATACACACATTCTCTTCTATTTCATTCCCAGTCACTAAAGCTGTTGGCATGCTAGTGCCCAAGCGTTGACGTGACATTGACATGACATTGACATGTCAGGCCTCAAGAAGAGGTGAATCTGACTCCAAGGCCACTGCTGCTCCTCTCCAGGACTTGGGTCTTAGAACCTCTTTAAATTCCTTTTAAAGCATTGAGGACTTTAAAAGAGCCTTTGAGCCAGGCTAGGTGGTGGAAGTCTTTAGTCCTAGCACTCAGGAAGCAGAGGAAGAAGGAACTGTGTCAGTTCCAGGCCAACCTGGTCTACGGAGTTCCAAGACAGCCACCGCTATACAGTAAGACCCTGTCTCAAAAACAAACAAACAAAAAGGAACTTTGGAGCCGGGCAGTGGTGGCACACGCCTTTAATCCCAGCACTTGGGAGGCAGAGGCAGGTGGATCTCCATGAGTTCGAGGCCAGCCTGGTCTACAAGAGCTAGTTCCAGGACAGGAACCAAAAACTATGGAGAAACCCTGTCTCGAAAAATCCAAAAAAAAAAACAAAAAAACAAAAAACTTTGGTATATGTGGATTCTTTCCTTTCCATAAATACTTGTCACAATAAAAATGAAACAAAAATTTGTTTATTAATATATGGAAAGTGAATACTAATGCTGACTTATGAATAATAAAAATAATTTGTTAATTTGTATACAAACAACATTTATAAGATGGAAAATGTTGGGAGGAGTGTGGCATGGCTTTGATTTCAGTACATCTCTGCAGTGTTTAGTTTGATAGAAGACAGTTGGATTCTCCTCTCTGTTTCTGCATTCATTCTGCAGAACACATACAGATTCTGGAAAGTTTCACCACATACACACACACACACACACACACACTTGAGCGAAAAAAACAAACGTTATTTTTATTATTGTGCTATGAATGCAGTATTCACCTTGTGGGACCCTGAAGAGGTCTGAAGACCCAGGAGGGCTCCTGAATCTTATTTAAAATGGTCACTGCTTAATCAGAGATACACTCAGTAGTTTGCACCCCAGTTCCATCACCCATAGAGTTGAATGGCCATAGACAAATGACCTAAGTTCACTGAGGCTCAGCTTCTCAAGAGAAGATGATGCCATCCATGACAGTGACCCACTCCGCTGGACTGCTGTGAAGATGAAGTGGGTTAATACACAAGAACACGATGATGCTTGGCTCCAGCTCAGTCTAGTTCCCAGTTAGGAACTGCAATAGTGATGGCAATGACATCATCTGGATATCCTTAACCGGAAGCTAAGGACACTGACCCTGAAGTTAAGTCACTTATCTTGGTTAGGATGGACACTTAGTAACAATGTAACACAAAAGCCTGAGAATTAGGTACTGCCCTCCTTCCTCTGTTGGGAGTAATTATCCTCCACTTTTGACTTCCCGGAGACTTTTGGGGGAGAACTTTATGTGGCATTTTTAGTAGCACACACACTGAAAAAGGCATGAATCCTGACTCAACTTGATGGACAATGGATTTTCAGTGTGACTGAAGCCAACAAGCTCCTGATCACAGGGAGTCTCTTATCCAGAACGCAGGTTGTGCCTCACCTGTAGCGGGCACTCAACACTGGATTACATAAATCACAGGATGCCCATACCCATGGTTCCAGGGGTAGGTGTCATGGCAACACAAGGACTCCTTCCTTATTTAGTCTTCACTATTTGACACAGTATTTTCTGATTTTATTTTGGAAACACTCTTTCTGCATTAACCAGATTTAGATAAAAATCCTTCAAAATGTTTCTATGAGAATGTTACATTTTATACAACATTGTACTTTGAAGTAAGTACATAGTGAGTTACAGGAATTAGATTTCATGCAACATTGTACTTTAAAGTAAGTACATAGTAAGTTATAGGAATTCATGTTTCATTTTAATTTTGTCACGTATAATGTTTTAGGACTATGCCTAGGCCATAAATTGGAAACACCCCCCTTTTGGAGAGAGGGATCAATTTATTTTTTTAAACTTTTATCACATAAGGAGACCTGTTAGGCTTGGACCATGATTGGAAATTTCTTTTCTTTTCCTCTTTTTTGAAACTGGGGCTCAAACCCCAGGCTTTATGTATGGCAAGCAGATGCTGTTCCCGAGTTTCGCTGTAGCCCAAAGTTTTCTCTGTCCATCTACTGTTCAAATATCGTCATACTGAATTAAACTGTACTTTAATAACAAAGTCAAATGGAAATTCAAACATCCCAAGGGAAGACTGAACGTTTGCTTCTTATTTTAAAAGGTGTGTGATTCAGTTCAGCCCAGTTCCTGAGGGCTGGCCACACTGGGACTGCTGAATACGGATGGTGTGGCCTAAGCCGCCCTCTTTGTTTGTTTGTTTTGGTTTTTGTTTTTCAAGACAGGGTTTCTCTATGTAACAGTCCTGGCTGTCCCAGAACTTACTTTGTAGACCGGTTGGCCTCAAACTCACTGAGATCTACCTGCCTCTGTCTCCCAGTGCTGGGATTAAAGGTGTGTACCTGGCTTAAGTAGTCCTTTCAATGGCTCTCCCTTTCTCTAGCTGGAGTTGCTCTTTGGACTGGTTTATGTCACTTTAACATGTTCCTTGCTTTATCTGTTCAGGAAACAGAAGGATCCAAAACTAATGCAATGTCATGTTAAATTTCCTACTGTAAGGTTTCTAGAAATTACTTTTGGAAATGCAAATATTTGGTAATGACATATGAGCCCTATATCACAAATATTTTATTAGAACTTTATTGGTCTAAGGGGATTCTTGTCTGTCAAGCAGCTGGTGGAAGGAAGGCATAAAAGAACTTTTCCAATAAATCCTGAAACTTCCTTCTGAAAACGTCCTCCCTAGGGATCCATGGCGCATGATCGAGTGAGGGCCAACGTTCCTTTCACTTCAGCAGAAGGTGGCTCACAACATCAGACAACCTTATCTTTGGATCACACATGATGAATGTCTCCCCTTCAGGGCAGATTCTCATGAGATCCCACCAGTCAGGAAACAACCGCCCGCTATGGTGTGCGGAAGAGCCAGGAATGGATGCAAAGGCTCCTTCCCTCGGGTTCTCGGGGCGTGGGGACTGCTGCCAGTGTCTGGGTCAGGGACTGTGACATGCTGACAGTGCTCCTCCAGCCTACGGACACATTTCTCACTCAGCTGAGGCTGACCCTGACATGCCACGCGCACTGCTTTGAGAAGGAGTGTGCTGCCTCAAATGTAGAACGGGTTAGACAATGGCAATGTTTATTTAGCGATTAGTGTCCATGCTGAGTTTAGATATCTCAAACACTATGCTGTATTACTGGCATTTTCTGGTCTGAGTTCAGTGTATTCTGAAATCTGAGGAGTGAGACAATGGGGGAGGAAACAGACCAGAAAAGAACATGAACTAATATACAGACACAAAAAATTCTAAAACATCATGAAGACCAGAAACTATCAGCCTACGGTTATTAACCCCCTTCTTACTTGGTTTATTTTGCTTTCTGTGTATGAGTGTTTCTCCAGGGCTTGCAGAAGACTGTTTATAGGATGTGGAGTTGCTTTGAGTGGGTGATGAAAACATTCTGGAACCAGATAGTGATGATATTTGCGCAATTTTGTGAATATAAAGCCCACTAATTGTACACTTTTCAGTGTTTGAAATATTGAATTTGATGTTATATGATTTCTACCTTAAAAAAGACTGCACCTTTGAGTGGGTAGCAGCAAGTGCTCACTGTCTGTGGTTCAGCTTCCCAAGGGTGTCCCGGGAGAAAGACGCATTTTGAAGTGGAGAAAGCTACTGGTTCATAAATGCTCGCTCTAGGCTTTCACAGCTGAGACTTGTGGGGTGACTAGCGCCCCTCAGCTGAGGCCATCCATCTCTACACAGATGATGCCACTGTCCCCAGGGGTAGAAGGGCAGCCAGAAGCCAGGGTGAGCTTGGTGCTGTTGACAGGTGGTCACTGTCTGCGTCCATCAGCAGAGAGGCTGGCAGGACCATATGCATTCCTGGGGGGAAAGGATGCTCCAGGCCAATCTGCTGGTCCTTGTGGGGAGCCTCGCAGCTGATGGGGGAGGGGCATTCTCACCCCGAATATCCCCTTCCTGTCAGCATCCTTGTTAGCTGTTGGATGGGGCCTCGCTGAACACTGACAGCGTCCCCTGGTCATCTGTCTAACTCGGATCACAAGGCATAAGCTCAAGTGTCGGCTTTGTGAGCAAAGAGGCTCTTAGGTCACTGGCCGCCATTCTGCTTCCTTTAGCACTTGGCAGTGCCATCCCGGAGGTTTAATGAGCACGTGAGCACGTGACAGACTTCCGTCCACTGGCGCTAATCAGCGTGACGGCACCCCGCTTTGCTGTTAATCACCTGATTTTATTAACCTTCGCATGCTCGGCCGGTTTGTCAAGATTTACCCATGGCAATTAACTGTAGCGGTTTATCCGGGATACTGCGTTTGGCTTGCACGTACAATGAGCATTCCTGTTTCAAAGAACCATAGCCATCAGCTCCTATAGTCTACGACCAGAGAGATGACAGAGAGGTTTAAGATACTTGCCGCTAATTCGCCACGGCCTCTTGCTGCTCTATAAATTTTATAATTTATACATTTAGAATCGCAGTGATTCTGCATGTAGGAAATGCTCAGAGCTTACTTTCAACTGCTTCATTCACCCCAAGGAGGGTGAGAGCTGTTAGATGGATAAGATGCATTGTGTGGAAAGGTGGGGAGGGGGACTTTAACCTGAAGAATCTTCAATGGTTCTAGAGGCTCTGAAATTAGCAAGGCACCTGGCATCCTACGATCTCTGGTACTGAAGCATCTTTAAGAATTCCTTTCTATTCTTCTGTAAGTCAGGGTCTCATTCTATAGACTGAACTGGCTTCAAGCTCGAATTCATAAGGTCCTGCCTTGTGCTGCTATTAACGACATGTGCCCCAAACCTAGGTTTCTTTTCTAACTTGTCCATCAGACAGTAGCCGGAGACCCCTCCTTCCTAAGGAAGAGAGTGCCATTTTATAGAAATTCAGTTGTTTTGCTCTTTATTTGTTTATTTCTGAGATTCTGGGGAGGGAACCCAGGGTCTTGCAAATGCTCTGCCACAAGCCACACCCAATCCCTCCAGTTTTAATTTTATTCATTTTTTTTTCATGCTGGGGTTTGAAGTCAGGGCCCTATGAGTGTGTGACCTGCTCCACCATTTACCCCATTATTTTGAGATGGGGAGGTGTGGTCCTTGTTTCATAGTCCAGGTTGGCTTCAAACTTGTGAACTTGTGATCCTCCTACTTGAACCCCCCAAGTCCTAGAGTTATAGACAATACTGCCATCCCTGGTGCCTAGTAATTTTAGAGTTATCTACCTCTGAGGAGGGCATCATCACACCCTTGCCACTGAACCTTTGGTCTCCTGGCAACACCAGTCTGGTGCCAATCTCCTTCACTGCAGTTCCACAATCTCATTCCTGCTGGATCAGAGCCTCTCTGTGGTCACTCCAGCAGCTTCCTAATATCTCAGTCTTGCCTATTTCTGATCTACCCTCTCACATCTCCAGCAAGCTTGAGATGAGTTCAGTGCGATCGTACAGAGGTATGCCAGTGTTTAATGTCTTCTCTAGAGCCTCAAAGTGAGGTCAGGCTCGAGCTCCCAATAATTGCATTCTATGCACTTCCTCCAAGCCTTGACCTTTTAACCTCTCTGCCCATCACCATTTCTTGGCTCATGAAGACACTGGGCTGCCAGCACAGTGGAGCATGGCAGCCTCTTAGACTCTCCCATTCTCTTTGCAACTAAATGTTATTCTTCTCTCTATACCATATACACTGTATATACTGGATTCATTGTGTATACATACTGTATATATGTAATATATATATATATTATATATACTGTAAACACTGTGAGCTCACAGAGAAAAGCCGGAACTCTAAACATGAATATAGTCACTTATACCAACACTTACGTCATTTGTTTCAAAAATACCCATTTGGGGCTGTGAGTAAGGCTGTGCCAAAACCTGTGCTCAGCCCTGGTGGAAATCCTTAGACTCAATCAATCAATCAATCAACCAACCAGTCTTAATAATCACCCAGCAATCACTTGTATGGGGTGATAAGAACCTCAACTGGTATCTAATATTGTAAATTTATATTATTTCTAGTTTTTACTATAATATAGAAACTCTATGTCAAATAGAGAATACAATATTCTTATTGTAAATTGTCATCTTATCCAGTGATTTCCTTAGACATAATTCTGCTAGTGGAATTATTGAATTAAAAGCTGAGAGACTAGCTGAAATGCCTGTTATATTCTGGCCCAACTGACTTCCCTTTTCTCCACAAGCCCTGAAGTCAGAGGACAAATCTGAGGAGCTGATTCCTCTCTCCTTCCACCTTATGTGGGTGCAGAGTTTGAACTCAGATCGCAGGGCTGTGCAGCAAGCTCCTTTACCTGAGAACCATCTTGACAGCCCCTGGTTATTATCTATTTTAAAAAAACAGAATAGAGTTTTTGTGTGTGTGAGGCCTAACCTCTGGAATGTGATTTATTTAGCCATTTATATCTTCCATGTGAATTTTCTAAGTTCTTTGCTCAATTTCTTTTGAGATAATCATATTTTCCTTGTCAGCGTCCTGACATATGAAGAACTCTCGGAGGCATTTTCATTAAGAATTTTGTGGTTAGTATTACATTAGATTATTAATAGCTTTCATTTTCCTGTCTTCCCTAGGTTTGGTGTCAGGAATATAAATGCACCACAAATTAGCTGTGCGTCTTTCTACCATTCACCATTCAGGACTATAGTAAGAACCACATGCACTATTTCCTTTAACATTTCATAACTTATTGTGTTGTTCTTTTCTTAGCTTCTTGGGTTTTTGTGTGTGTTTGTTTTTGGAGATAGGATCTCATTATATAGGCCAAGCTGGATTTGAACTCACACTAATTCTCCTGCCTCAGCCTATACTGAATACCCGGCTTCCAACTTCTTAAGGTGCATTCTTTTTTAATAAAAGAAAATACTTTGATACCTATAAAAATCTCCTTTAAAAATATATGGAGTTATTTACCCCATACATAAGACAGCAAAAGCTTTATTTCTGTGGGTATTTTTGTTGTTGCTTTATTTATGTGCATTGGTGTTTTGCCTGCATGATGGTGTCAGGTCCCCTGGAACTGGAGTTACAGACATCTGTGAGCTGCCAGGTGGGTGCTGGGAATTGAACCCAGGTCCTCTGGAAGAACAGCCAGTGTTCTTAATTGCTGAGTCATCTCTCCAACCCTGTTTCTGTGTTTTATATATTCCTGTTTTGCCCTTACTTTATGTATTAAATAGTTCTGAGTTTCAAAAAGACATTTTGTGTTTTTTTTCCATGAACAATTGCCAACTTAACTTTAGTGCACTGTCCAGGAGCTAAGCACACTGATGTTTTGTTGGGCCCTAGTTACACAGTCCATTTCAATGGCTCAAGTTCTCCCAATCTTAGCTTTGCTTAACAGATTGCCTTCTTAAAACACAGGATTTTATGTGAGGGAGGCAGATTTTCTCATGAATGTCCCCTTTCCTCTGAAACATGTCTTCTGCTCTGGGCTCGGTGATACTCTCTAGTCCAGGCATTTATTGACATCAGCTGGGCATCTCAGTAAACGCAAACCTGGTACCCACCCTCAGTCTCACCGCTCTGTTTGCCATTCAGACAGTAAACCATCCACCTTTTATTTTAAAGGTTTGATGGTCCACGTTGCTTTTGGAATTTAGGTCAAGTACTTTCTCGATGATATCTCAGTGTGTCGCAATCTCTCCCTAGCTACTTTTCTGGTTCCTCCCTGAAAGCCTCCTGCCCACCTGTAATGTGGCCCCACCTCCCAACGTCATGTTCCAGACGTTCCAGCTGCCTACCATTCCTGAACACCACCACACCTTAATGTTCATTACCATGCTATCTCAATACCAAGTGCCATTTATTCCACATTCTACACAACCACCAGTTCGAATCTAGGCTGGTGATCTATAGTTGGACTCCTAGTGTTTCTAAGACTTCCTTCCCTGTCAAACAGGTTCTGGAGGGAGTCCCATGATTGAACTAAACTTTATGGGAACTTGCACCTGACTGAAATGCTTTCCTAGACATAGCACTTAGGATGGGAGTCCAAGCAGAGAGCCTCAGTATTCACTCTGAGCCAATAAGAAAAGGGGTCAGAAAAATAACATTCAAACCACTTTGGAGGAAACTTTTCAGCTTGATTTTGATATTTCCACACTATAGTCTCCCTTGGATTATATTGCATATGTTATACCTTAGTGTCGTTACTAGCTTGGTGTTCTTCTAATTAAACAGTCACAGATATGCAAGGCACAGTGTCTTCTTGTGTTTGAAGCTATCATAAAGATCAGGATGCTATTGATTCTAGGTCTAGCTTCTGTGATGTGTCAGTCAAACTGGTACTTAACCTGTTCAAGCCTGAACAGGTCTGTGGATAAGGGTCACTCACACCTGTCTTGCAGATTGCATTGAGAAGCCAAGTTGGGCAACTCTGGGCACCAATCTGCTGAAGATGCAATCCACAGAGCTAAAGCCTCTGCCCATTTGAACTTACTCTAGACGGAGATCTAATGACCAATGAGCAAACGGCCCATGGATGCCATTCTGGATGTAATACACAGTGCTAAAGTCTCTGCCCATCTGAACTTATTTTAGACGGAGAGCTAGAAGACCAATGAGTGGGGCTGGAGAGATGGCTCAGAGGTTAAGAGCATTGCCTGCTCTTCCAAAGGTCCTGAGTTCAATTCCCAGCAACCACATGGTGGATCACAACCATCTGTAATGGGGTCTGGTGCCCTCTTCTGACCTGCAGGCGTACACACAGACAGAATATTGTATACATAATAAATAAATAAATATTTTAAAAAAATAGAAGACCAATGAGCAAACAGCCCACGGATGCCATTACAGATGCCATGGGGCAGGATAGGAAGTGACAGGATGGAGATAAAATGCTATTAAGTGGTAGCTAGCCATGATGGTGCACACCTTTATTTCCAGTACTCGGGAGGCAGAGGCAGGCATATCTCTGTGAGTTCAAGGCCAGCCTGGTCTACAGAGACATATAGAGACTGGTCTAGACCAGTAAGGGGTACACAATGAGACCCTGTCTCAAAAAAGGGGTGACTTGCCTCAGAGAGCATATCTAGAGAAAAAATTCTAGGAAGGAAATGGAGAATGAGGACTAAGGACAAACAAACCACAGGAGAGAGGGCATGGAGCAGGAGGAAGGAATGGGACAGCCACCTGAAGGCAGAAACCCCACGGAGGAGTTGAAGGAGGCCAGGCTGGCTGAAGCAGAGCAGGCAGCATGCAGTATGGCTTGCAGCCAATGGCTGATAATGACTGCTTGACTCTAACAGCCAATTGCTGTCCTGGTGGTTTATAACACAGTAGGGTGGGGCTGGGGGCTTATAATGCAAGTAACTTCAAATGATTCTTAAGTGCCCAGTATAATGAGAAAGGTGAATAAGGTCATTGATTAGAATTAATATAACATCAGGGCTGGAAGTATAGATCAGGAACATGGCTGGAGCATTCAGAAGGCCCTGGGTTTGATTCCTAACACCAAATCATCATCATCATCACCATCATTACCGTCATCATTATCATCATCCAATTCAGTGTGCTGTGCCAGGAGTTGAACCCAGAGACTTTCACATGCTAGGTGTGACCATTTCAATGAGAATGGCCCCTATATTCGAATGCTTGGTCCTCAGCTTGTGGAACTGTTTGGGAAGGATTAGGAAGCTTTTCTTTGTTGATGGAAGTGTGTCACTAGGAGCAGGCTTTGAGGTTTCAAAAGACTCTATGAGCCAGGCAGTGCTGTGGGACAATGCTCTTGCACATTGTAAAGATTTGTCAGTCATACTGGTTTCACAAAATGCTGCTTGGCCAGTAGTCAGGCAGGAAGTATAGGCGGGGAAACCAGAGGAGGAGAATTCTGAGAAGAGGAAAGGCAGAGACACAGTTGTTATCCAGAAGCAGAGGAAGCAAGATGAGAATGCCTTACTGAGAAAAGGTACCAAGACATGTGGCTAAACATAGAGAAGAATTATGGGCTAATTTAAATTGTAAGAGCTAGTTAATAATAAGCCTGAGCTAATAAGCCAAACAGTTTATAATTAAGATACACCTCTGTGTGATTCTTTGGGACTGAAAGGCTGCAGGACAGGGTGGGCAAAAACTTCCATCTATAAGGCAGTGGTGGTGCATGCCTTAAACCCAGCACTCTGCAAGCAGAGGTAGGTAGATCTCTGTGAGTTCAAGGTCAGCCTGGTCCAGGATAGCCAGGGATACACAGTGAAACCCTTTCTCAATAAAATTAATTAATTAATTAATTTTTAAAAAGACTCATATGATTTTTGGTCTATCTGCCTCATAGTTGTGGTTGTGCTCAAGATATGAGCTCTCAGCTGCTGCTCCAGCATCATGCCTATCTAGCTGCTGCCATGCTCCCAGACATGACATTCATGGACTCAACCCTGTGAAACCCAAGCCCCAAATTAAATGCTTTCTTTCATAAGTTGCCTTGGTCATGGTGTTTTATCACAGCAATAGGACAGTAATTAAGACCCTAGGCATACAATCTACCACTGAGCTACACTTCTAACCTCTGAGAAATATGTATCTATATTTTAGAGAGTCTCTCTGAATTGCCAAGGTTGGTCTCAAACTCATCATCTTTTTTCTCAGCTTCCTGAGTGCTAGGATTATAGGTATGCACACCATGCCTGGATCAAGAAATAATTTTAAGTGTTAACCTTTCCTGAGAGCTTACTCTGTGCTTTATATATCATTTAAACATTTTATTTCCCAATTTCAAATAACCTATTTGGTAAATACTATTACTGCGTCCTTTACACAGAAAAGGAAGCAAGAATTTAATAAACTCAGTAAAGCTGAGGCAGGGATCAATTAAAGGCAGGGTTTGAATCAGCCAGGCTGACTCACAAATCCGTGCCTCTAGCCATGGCATTGTCCTGTCCTTTACAGGCACAGAGCCACCGTGAGTCAGCTATTTGATGAGTCTTAAAGATCCATTTGCATCCATAACAGTTATTGTGTTAGATAGAAGCAGGAAGTGTGTCAGCAACTCACAGTGTACAGTCTTTATCAGAGATTCATGGAGCTTCAATTCCTTATTCCTAAGACATGAGAAAAGCTCTTCTCCAAGAAAAATAGACTCTAATTAATTAGCATCTTAGTAATCACTTTCAATTAATCTGTATTCATGATTTTTGACTTGCATGTTATGTGTGGGTATGTGTAACTTGCAAGCAGTTACTGATTCTCTCTCTCTTTCTCTCTCCCTCTCTCTCTCTCTCTCTCTGTCTCTCTCTCTCTCTCTCTCTCCCCAGAGGACAGCAACTGTGTATTCTAAGTAGAGATGATAAAGACAGATTTTATGATATAAGTAACTCTGGTTAGAGAAAGTGAGCAGGAAAAATAGCCTGAGGGTTGTTAAAAGTTTGTTTTTAATTAGTCATTTCTCAGACTTTATTAACGCAGAAAAGATAGTTAAGGATCGTTGCTTTAATGAAGACTCTCTGAGGGGTGTATCCAAAGCCTACCCAAGACCACGCCACCACGTCCCCCAGGCAGCCTGCGGTCTGCCTCACTTACATTCCCGTCGTGGTTTGGGCATGAGAGAGGCTTTCCTGCAGCCACCGCGGTGACCGTCTCCAGGATGGAAGAGTCCTCACCATTGCTGCCTGGTGTTCGCTGCAGCACATCCATGAGGTTTGTGATAAAGAAGTTGTTCTGAAGCGCAGCCACCCCCTTCTCAGGCAGGATGGAGGTCTGACGACACACTGGACAGGAGAGGGTTAAGCTGTGGGCTGGAATGTAGTTCTGCAGGCACCTGTTCAGAGCACACATGGGGGCCGTCAGTACGGAGCACCGTTTCTGCCTGCAGGTACTGTCTATGGTCTCATCAACCATGCTCACAGTGGGCCACTTCACAGAAACCCACTCTTTGTGGTGTCTTGTACCAGGGAAATCATGCTTCAGAGACCAAGAGCTGACCTGCCCTCATACTGGCTCTATACACTGACCAGACAAACAACTGTGCTCAAGGAAAAGAAGAGAACGTCTTCTTAGTTTCTTTTCTAGACTTCTGTAGTGTCTAGAGACCTGACACCCACAGTGTGGTTGGTTCAAGGCCAATCAGCCTTGACCTTCTCAGGAACTGGATAGCCCTACCAGGTCAGATGCCCATGTGGCTCACACACATAGCAGAGGCTGGGAAGCCTTGTTCTGTAAGCATTGGGCTCACAAATGTGTGAACTTTTGCACTCGGGGAAAAAAATGTCAGATGTGTTTGTCAACACTGAAATTCATTTGACACATAAAGTCATAATCATAAAAGAAAGGCATCTGACTAGAATATTTGATTAATTAACTTGAGGGAAAACCAGACTCGGCCACAGCATCTCTTGCTTCTCCTCAAGAAACACCAATTCCATCCAGTTAGTTAAGAAAGAAACTTACTAATAATAATGACTAACATATTTGCATCAAACTACATTTGAAATATTCCCCTGAACCTATGGAGGAGGCACCATTATGATCACTTTGGGCAGCCAGATGTGTAGAGAGGAACTAAGTACCCTACCTAGCGTTCTTGAGTAGGTCATGGTTGGAGTGGGAGTCCAAACCCAGGCAGTTTGACGTCATACACTAAGCTTTAAATAACTAGAGCTGCACCTTAATAGACCTGGATGGAGGTGGGTGGTCCTTGGACCTCCCACAGGGCAGAGAAACCTACTTGCTCTTTGGGCTGAGGAGGAAGGAAGACTTGATTGGGAGAGGGGGAGGGAATGGGAGGTGGTGGCGGGGAAGAGGCAGAAATCTTTAATAATTAAATAAATTAATTAATAATAATAAAAAAATAACTAGAGCTGGAGCTGGGCTTGTAGCTCCGTGGTTAAATGCTTGCCCAGCATGCATAGGTCTCATTCACACTGCAGAACAAACCCAAAATGATACTGCATCTTAGCCAGAGTTTGGGAACCACCAATGTGGCCTCTTAGTTTGTGGATGAAGAGAGTAACACCAAGAAGGGTTAGCTGATGAATGGATGGATGGGCCCAGAAGAAACGCCATCCACAACTTGCTCCATAAGTGGCATTGCTAGCCACTGACCAAACCTGCCTTTCACCTTTACTGCTGCAAAGGCCTCTTCAGACCACGGAAAACAGGGTGCTGAGGAATGACTACCTCAAGTTGCCTAGGGCAAAGTAGGCTCATCTTTGTACGAACTCCTATACCACAGGATCTTCTGGGGCCTTGCAGGCCTACCTCTGCCAGCCAGAGGATGGATGCTGCCCTAAGTCCTGCCCTCAGGGACCATGGAAGATGCTGGGTTAGCTGTCTAGGTAACCAATCTCTGTCATTGTTTGATCAATAACTCAAGTAGAATTTATCCTTCTCAAGAACTCTGTTTAGTTTGATACATGGTAGGTTTGTCAGTTTAAAAGGGACCAACTCACAAGACAGGTTTCAGCATAACTTCTTACCATTCCTTTGTTTAAATAAAGGTGATTTCAGTTACAAAGCTCAACTTGTGAGGATCTAAGAATGCTCTGAGGGATAAGAAACTGTTTTAAGGAGCACAAATGCAAGTCACCAGCTTTCTCTCTCATTACACTACTGTTCACTGTCTTAACATTAATCAACAGAATTCTGATAAACTACTAATCCAGCTCTGACAGAGAACTAAGCACCATGCCCCACCACTGTCATCATAGCCACAAGGTTAAGATTTAAATTCCCTTTGACTGTTTCCTAACAATAGACTTCAAAGGTCCTTTTCATTGTGCCAAAAACATCTGCCATCGTTTTTCTGGACAGAAGAGTATTAATGCTTCCAACCAAAATCGTTTTCTGGTGTGAGTATATATACTGCCATTTCTACAATAAATTCCAGGTCAGACGATAAACAGTGGGACTGTTAATGTGTCTAAAACTGATGTTTTCCTCAAAGAATCCTTGTAAGTTCCAGGGAGTCGACTTGAATTCACTTTGAACAGATCAGATGCACTCCAGATAAGAACTGTCAATCGGCAGCCAAAGCCTCCCCACCTTTCCCTGGTCCTGACACCCTCCCCTTCAATCACCAGGACCTAAGGAAAGTTAACCTTGTCCTCTGCTCTGCCAACATCTTGCCAGGTCCAAGAGGTACCAGATGGTTCCACAGAGCCTAGACAGTGACGGGAAACAACCGGGTTCCCTAGGACATGACCAACATCCCAGCTTCTCAAGTCCCTGAAAGAGCAGCAGGAAGCAGTCTTGAGAATCCAGCTCCCCTATTCCTGTCCCACCTGCTAGCCCCCTTTAATTTCTCCTCCTTTTATAATAAGAAAAATATGGGAATGTTACGATTGAGGCATTATGTTAGCTAGCCTGCCATCTGGCAGGAAACACGCAGGCGGTACCCTGGCCAGTCCAGGGTCCTATGCATACAAAGTCTGTACGCAGGTGCAAAATTTGTTTCCTTTAAGAGACAAGCTCTGCCCATTCCAGCTCTCCTTCCTGCTGTTCCTCTGTAGGAGCAAGCACTACTTTTCCTGTCTCTTTCTTCTCTTTCTCTTCTTTTCCCCCTCTCTCCCTTCCCTTTTCCCTTTCCCTTCCCTTCCCCCAATAAAATTTCATATTTAAGTTTTATCTGCCTGGCCGTGTTTGTCCCTCACCCATCATAGGCTTCCCACCAGGGTCCCACTTGTGCCGTTTGACAACAATGCCTATATATGAATAAAATGAAAAGCACGATACAAACCATCACTAAAACAAAACAATCTCCTACATAATTCCAAACAAAAGGAGAAAGCCCACAGCTTCTAACCAAAAGCAAATGTACCTTCCCTCTACCCATCTCTGCTATCAAGGATGTGGTCATTCTAATGCAGCAGGACCCTCCAAAGTAAATTAACTCATTTTTTAATTCCCAGTTAAATGATAAATGTATTTTTAATTGGATGGGAAATAAAATCAGCATATATTTGAAATCACTGGAAGCACTTATTTCATGATCTAGAAGTAGGAAGCATGCGATTTTAATTACATCTATTAAGTAATAGAAATGTACTTAACGACATGTGTTCAAACATAACTGAGTATCCATTTTTAAAGATAATATTTATAAAGCCTTGATAAGGATACATTTAAACTGAGCCACAAGTAAATGACACACTAACAACTCCTCTTTCTGCTTTTGTTTTTGTTGTTTCTGTTTTGGTTTTTACTTGTTTGTTTTTGAGACAAGGTCTTTCTAGTAGCTCTGGCTGTCCTGGAATTCACTATGTAGACCTTGAACTCAGAGATCTACCTACCTCTGCCTCCCGAGTGCTGGGATTAAAGGAGTGTGCCACCACTCCAATCCTGATTTTGTTGTTGTTTGTTTTTAAGACAAGATCTCTGTGTATAGCCCAGACTATCTTCAAACTCAAAATTCTACTACTTCAGCCTCCTAAGTACCATAGTTACAGGCTTGTGCTACCAAGCAGGTCAAATAACAAACTTCTTATCCCTGTGTTTTTTTATTTTTG
Source organism: Chionomys nivalis (assembly GCF_950005125.1). Lineage (NCBI taxonomy): Eukaryota > Metazoa > Chordata > Mammalia > Rodentia > Cricetidae > Chionomys > Chionomys nivalis. Next base: position 2,714,591 of record NC_080109.1, on the reverse strand, counting down.
CTTTTGTTTTTACATCATAAATAAAGCCATGGAGAATAAAAGCACATTCAAAGGACTGGAGAAGTGTTTCTGTGTCTGAGAGAGCTATCTGCTCTTCCATAGGGTCAGAGTGTGGTTCCCAGCACCCACATCCAGTCAACGACTCACAACCGCCTATAACGCCAGTTCCAGGATAGCAGACACCCTTTTCTGGCCTCTGCCCACAGATACACACACACACACACACACACACACACACACACACACACACACAGAGATAAAAATAAAATCCTAGCCTTTAATCCCAGCACTTGGAAAGCAGAAGCAGGTAGGTCTCTGTGACCTCAAGGTCAACCTGGTCTACATAGTGAAAGCCTGCCTCAAAAATATAAATAAATAAATAAGTAAGTAAGTAAGTAAGTAAGTAAATATCTTTCAAATGAAATAACAATTGAAAACACTCTTACAAGAAAGAAAAAGAAGAACTGTGCTTTCTTTAGCTCTGCCTCTTTTGGAAGTGAGCCAGTTCATTCCTGGATGCTTTCTCAGACTTGTAATTGTTTGAAATGAAATCACTACTGATTCCTGATTCCTGACTGGATTTCTAGGTGCCTGTTAGGAGCACGAGTCAGAGCACAAGTCTCTCACAGGTAGCAGCAGAATCTCGAGAAAGAGCCCGTGCGGGTAGCAGGTGAGCGTGGGAGCATGAGAGAAGCTTACCTCTCGCAGAAAGTGTGCAGACACGGCAGGACCTTGGGGTTCTTGTACCGTTCCAGGCATATACTGCAGATCAGAAACTGTTTGTCGATCTGGCGCACCACGGGACTTGGGATGCTGGCGCCCTCACTGGCCATCCTAGACCACTGACATGGGAGGCCGGCTGTCGTCGACCCTGCACGCTGCTGCAGCCGGTGAGAAAAGTCAAAAGAAAAACACGTGATCACCCTCTATGCACACCAATCCTGGGCTCTTCTACTCTAAACACAGAAAACGATGTCAGTGACCTCAAAGACAATAACCAGAGCCAGCTCTCATTACTACGGAAGTAATAGCAGGCTTGTTTGTGCTATAAATAACAGTAAAATACTGACATCTTCCTTCCCCATACAGACAACAGATCAGGAGAGGGTGTGTCCCACCAAGAAGACATTGGCTGAGTTTAAAAGTGAGTGGTGGCCGAGGGGCAAATAGTTACACAGCACATGCCTTTACCCATGACTGGATATACAATTTCCCTTTTATATTCATGTGACATTCAGTATGTTTTTTTTTTTTTTAGTCTCTATACTTTGAGGGGACTAGAAGATGCCACTTCCCACACGGCACCCTGGTGTAAGTTGTTTTAACTGAAAGCTGTTGAGAAACGATATGCAGTCATTGGGGAAAACTTATCTCCTCTTATGTACCTAGAGCCTGTAAATGATCTGATCAAAGGCTTTCGCAGGGGGAAAGTTATACAGATTGTACTGGTGCGAATTGTTTTTAACACTCGTTTTGTTTGTGCGTCTGTGTGTGGGCACGCCACGGCACATGTGAAGGTCAGGGGACAAACTTGTGTGAACCACATGGATCCAGTGGTTGGACACAGGTCCTCAGCACTGGCAGGAAGCTCCTTTACCCCTGAGTCGTCTATCCAGTCCTGTACGGCTTTGTTGGTTTGTTTGTTTGTTCATTTACTAGCGTTCTTAACTCTACATATTCAGAAGTTTTCAGAGGAAAGAGGTGAAAACCCCAGGAGGTGACCAGACTTGGGCATTTTAACAACAGCAAACACTTCTTGTCTACAAGGGACACGAATTTTCCTTCCGTAAAGGACATTTCTCCCTCAGAACTGAAGTGTGGGGAAGGCTCTCGGGGACTGTGGCTGCATGGAGATGGGCTCCATAGCAAAACGTGCCTGACCAAGCTGGCAGACCCAGGCTTCCCTCTCATTTCCCAGAGCCCAGCCCCCTTTCCCTTTCTCAGTCCCTCACAATGACCAGGAGTTATCAAACTGTGCTATCTAGTAACAGAGCAGACTAAAGCAGAGGCAAGTCCTGTAATCTTAAAGAAAGAGCCCCACTTCTGGGCTTTGAAGGGAAAGAGAAGTGAATGCAGAGGAAGCTTCCAGTGTGCACTTGAGGGACCGTGTGTGACAAAGACCGCGGAGAGGAAAGCAGAGTCCCCTGGGCAGGAGGTTATAACAGTCCCAGCTTGGGCCAGCACCTCAAAGTTTCTGGCTCCTATCTCAAAAAGTTAGCAAGGGTTCTGAAATTCACTTTTCAGTTTCCTAAATACTTGATAGAGTGCTCACAGGCCTCTTGTTCTCAAGGGAAATACTCTACCAAAGATAGAAGGAAGGGTGGGAGGGAGGACAGACAGAAGCTAATTAATCTTCAACATAATAAAAATGAAAAACGTATTCTATGTATGAGACAGACACACACACATCCTAGGGGGTGAACAGCAAATGCGTCTCCGAAACTTAACGCCTTTCCTCCTCCTGAGCTGCTCACCGCTCTGACCTTGTGCTTTGACGAGACTTTGCTTTTGAAACTTAGCTTACATCTGACACTAGACCTTGGTCTGTGACCTGTGTCTGAAGCTGGGACCCACGGCGTATTTACGACATCAAAGCCCTGGGCTTTCTGTGGGAGCCGCTCTCTTCCAAACCCGGGCGCTGACTCTTATGCCGCACCAAACAACCAATGTTGTCAGATGCACTTTGGCTTCTGCTTTAGACAACTATGTGTTTTTATTCCGTGTATATGAATGTTCCGCCTGCACGCACGTGTGTACACTCCACGCACGTCTGCTGTCGGAAGAAGCCAGAAGAGGGTGTCACATCCCCTGCAACTGGAGTTACAGAGCAATCATGTGGATGCTGAGAACCAAATCCCACTCTTCTGGAAGAAAGTCAGAGTTCTTACAAAATCCAGTCCCAAGTAGTAGTTCACCTTTTATTAAGAAAGCTCTGGCTCTTCCCAATCTAAGTGGCCAACCCTAAAAACATTTACATACAGGCAATACTAATGAGCTCAGTATGTTGTAACTATATATTATTCATTTTATATGGATATGACAATAATTTTCTATTTATTTTAATATTATACTTACTAAAGATGTGCAAACAAAATAAATACCACACACCAACATTTACCAGATCCAAAGTCTACACATCTCAATAAACTTCTACATAGTTAGAACAGGCATTCTGAAGCTGTGGGGTTTCACATTGGGTGTTACACTTGCACTGTCTAGTATATTTTTATGTAGTTATGACAATAATAATTAGAGAAAAAGAGGCTATGCATTTGAAAGGAAGGTCATAGAAAGGGGGAGGAGGAGAAGGAGCAGAGGAAATGGCATAATTACATTTTATTTAAAAATAAAATTAAAAAATAAAATCCCGCCAAGATCCGTTCTAACAGAGTCACACACATGACAGGTTTATAAGGGAATATGATTAGCGAACGGTGTTTGTGAAGCATCTGTCAGGCAGGAGTACCACCTCCAGTCAGAGCTCCCTGCATGGTGAGGCAGTGTAGGTGGGAATATCTGATAGGCCGGCATGGGCGGCCAGACTTTCTGTAGAGTAGTCCCTGAAGAGCTAGAGATAGATCTTCACTGATGGGCTGAAGGGCGGTTCATCTCTCGGGAGCTGGACCACATCCCTATGACATCAGACTAGTGAAGGAAAGCTTTGTCTGTCTCAGGGACAAGGAAACCAAAGCTGAGGTCTAAATGACCTGCGCAAGGTCATCAAGGAAAATCAGTGGGGTGGGAAGCTCAGGTTTCAGGTTTTCTGCCTCTTCTGATGGGCGTCTGGTAGCTAATCTTAAACAAGGGTAACGTTCGTGTGTGTCGCAACAATGGCGGCGCGCTCTCTTCCGTGGCAGTAAAAGTTGCCTATGAGAAATCGACCCAGTTCTTGAACAAAAATTCACTAAGGGTTCGGGTATTATTATTATTATTATTTTAATGACAGTCTGGCTGGAGATGTGGCTCAGTGAGAGAACATACTCAGCACTCGATCTAAGGTTTGGTTCCCTTACTCCCACACATTCTGTCGTTAGACAGGGGCTTGAGGAATAGCTCAGCAGTCACAAACTCTTACTGGTCTTGCAGAAGCCTGGCTTCAGATCCCAGAACCCACAGGACAGCTTACAATAGTAACTTCACTTCCAGGGGGTCTGACACCTCCTCTGGCTTCCAGGGCACACACGTGGTACACAGATATACATGCAGGCAGAACACTCATGCACATAAAAGCAAAATAGATAAATCTTTTTGAAAAGCCAGTTAACATTTATTTTGAATAGCTTTAAAAGTTCAAAGTCGCATCTATGTATCCGTTTGTGTTGGGGCGCAGGGGCTACGGTGCAGCAGCAAGCACACAGGGGGGCAGAGGATAACTTTTGTGAGCGGCTTCTCTCCTGCCACTGAGTGGGTCTCGGGGACCTGCTAAGGCTTGGCAGCAGAGCATGTACCCGCTGAGCCACCGCACTTGCCCTTGAACACGTCTGATGTTTTTCACAGGACCATGCTGGCTCACAACAGCAAAAAGAAGGGATGGTGGGGAGAGAACGCAGATATTTAAGCGACTTAAAAAAAAAACAAAAACCTTGTTTTAACCAAATGATATATATTAACTGAATAAAATTTGTTAAGCCGACATTCTTATACTCTAAAACGTAAGAGAAAGCATTTGGTTCTAATTCTATGGTAATTATTTTGGTGAGTGGCAATGTCTGTGTTAGTATGTTCATTCGCATGGTGCATTAATTATGCCTACTCATTAACACTGACTGAAAGTCATGGCAGGGCTGCAGATCTGTCACAAGTGACCTCTTGAAGACAGCTTGCTCTTCAGAACTCCCACGATCAGCACAAAAGCTTTCCAAGCCCCAAGGACCCCCGAGTTTGCCAGGATAAGAACGCTTCCGGGAATCCTTCTGGATGTGCTCTACCGGAAAGCGTTTCACTGCTCCTAAAGGGACAATGTGCTTGGGAGAGCTCAAGCACAGCGTGAGCCAGAGATCGTGGTGGTGGGGCACCATTGCGAGGAGGCAGCAGTCTTTAATCAAGGGCTTGGGCACTGCCAACGGTGAATACCTAACTACGTTCTCCTGGGATGTCCCTCCCTATCTGGGCTTCCAAATGGTGGATAACCCTTTCTACCCATGGATGTGACCGAAATCAGTGCAGGGGAGTGAAGATCAGAGACAGAACGGCTCTTCTGCTGGAGACAGCAGGGTTAAGTGGAAGAAACCATCCGTGGAGCCAGGGAGAGCTGATGGCACACCCATTGGCAAAAGGCCAATGGAGGTGAAGGCAGAAGAGCCTTTCTTCTTGAAACTGGGCCTTGCTATGCAATGCAGGCTCTCAAAATCCTCCTCCCTCTATGTTCCAAGTCCTGGGGTTAGAGGACACTACACCTGGTCAAAAGTCATTTTTATATGATACAGTCCGCACTAGACAGAGGTTGATATTTATCACCTAGAAGAGCTTTTCTATGAAAACCAAACAAGTGTTCCTGAGGCCCTTTCACCCTACCCCTGCTCCCCCTTCCCCTGACCCCACTCCCTACTGCTTTGTTTGGGAGTCTCCTACTCAATCTGATCACGAGGTTTAAAACCCCACATGGGGCTCCATAAACATCTATTTTCTCTTATGGACCCCATGTTTGTGCAGCAGCACCCTCCCTCCATATGTTGAAGCCGTAGCCCATAATGTACTTGAAGACTGTGATCATTTGTGGCAGAGAATTAGGCCGTGAGGATGGAGCCCTAAGGATGGGATCTGAGCTGAGCAGTATAGTTTCCCATCCTCATTATCCCGCAGATTTCGGCTGTCTATGTGGGTAGAAATGGTCTTGACACTTCAGAGACCCAGATGAGAAAGGAGGCCAGGCCAGAATCAAAGTCAGTACTGCTTTTCTAATCAAGGAACTGATCACCGCAACACTCTAGCTAAAGGTTGCCTGTTCTGGACATATTCCTCAACCCATGCAGGCTGATGGCATTTTTCCCACTGTGCTTCCTGGCATGAGGGAAGCATGCTGCTCCTTCTCCACCCATCTCTCTCCATGTGAGGAGAGCATAAAGGGACGGCCATCTGTCTGCAAAGCTGGAGGACGGCTCTCTCCAGAAACCTGCTGTCTTGGTTCCCTGTGCTTGGACTTCTAACCTCCAGAACTGGAAGGAACAACTGTTGAAAGCCCCCTAGTCTACGGCAGTTCTGCCACAGGAAAGACCTGGCTGAAACCCCTTCTGATACAGTATTTACTGCATTGCAATTTGTTTATGTCGCTCTCTTATCTCCCCACCCCGGCACTACCACCTCACCCTGACGTGTAAGACGAGCAATGTGAGTGAGTCTGTACGCTCCCCTCATCCCAGAAACTAGGACTGTGTGTGCCTGGTACTTCACCGTCACTGGTTTCTGAATAAACAGAGTAGGCTCCTGGTGGACTAGAGCATGACAGTTGGAAAAAGAAGCTAGGTTCTGTGACAAAGCGTGTTTGTTGTGAATACTGCCATTGGCATCAGCGTTGCCTGCCTCCCGGTGTGACAGTCTAAAGCTCTCCAACACGTGTTATCATCCAGAGGATGAGCGTCAGCAACATATTTATACATGCTCACATTCAGAGGAAGAGCTGGAAAACCACTGAGGACACATAGGCACAACAGTCAACAGCCTAAGCCTTGGCACAGACGGCCCTCATTAAGGGTGGTTTTGCCAGCTAAACATGGTATGTTGTGGGGAAAGCAACGCGGCAAACAGGAAACAGTCCTTGAGCAGAAAATCCTGCCCCAGCATTTCTTCCCTCACTACAGCTCTCATGGCTTCCCTGGCTCGCTCGCTGTAGTCTCCTCCGACTTTGTGGGAGTTACCACCAAATGGGGTGGAATTGACAGTAGATGAAATGAGAGAGAATGCTGCAGCTGCAAATCCGAGATTCAGACCACACTTCCCGCCCCAAATTATACCATTCAGACTGGAAAAGCGTCCGGGGTTGCTGCTGATACCAGCACCGGGAAAAGTAGCGGGAGAATGGAAGGAAAAAGCCTAGAAGGGAGGCAGCGAGCCCGGACTGGCAGGCTGGCCAGGGAAGACGGAGCCTGTGATTTGTAAATTGTGGCATAATTTATTCAACCCCCCCCCCCCATGGTACAGAACTCCACTTCTCTTTCTCAAACAAGGTCTCACTGTGTAGCGCAGATTGGTCTCAAACCCATTACCTTCCTGACTCAGCCTCCTGACGGCCAATGCTACAGGCGTCCATTTTCATGCCTAACTCTACCTCCGTCTCGAGAGGCTAGGTTTGTCGCAGTCCTGGCCCAGTATTTATCTTCGGACCTCTCTGTTGAGTTTATTTAATAATGTGCTAACATTTTTAAAAAGTTCTTCAGTTAATGATGACAGTGAGGACAGGACAAAAAAAAAAATCAGTTTCTCCAGTAGATCAAAAATCTTATGTTTATAGAAAAGAAATAATGAATTCATTACTATAATTCAAGATATGTTCCATGGGGGCAGGTGACACCTGGAGCTCAAGGCACAGGTGCAGCGGCATTTAAAGGACAGGTGTTTCAGGGGCTGGGAAAGAGTTTGCCATGTAAGCAAGAGGACCCAAGTTCAATCCCTAGAAAAAGCCAGAAGCCGGGTGTGGCAGCAATGGCTGTAATCCTGGATGTAGCGGACAGAGACAAGCAGAACGCTGAACCATTGACACACAGGCCAGGCTAGCCAAGCTGGTGACCCCGTGTCAAAGAAGACACCGACCTCTGGTCTCTACACACAGGTACGCATGCAGGCATATGCATGCACACAGTATCTCCCCCCACCAAGTAGGATCTTTGGACTGAGTTAGGAGCCTAGCCATTCATCTACACTTGAGTTTGAACTGTTACTGATGACTCAGCGGGAAGAAAGAGGGCAGTCTTCCTGCAAAGTGAAAACAGGGTGACCCAATTTCAGTTCAATCAAGCCTGCCTGATCCCAGGGGAGCCACTCTGTAAATTAGAAGGCAAGATCCTTTCTTTCATGTGTGTGTGTGTGTGTGTGTGTGTGTATGTGTGTGTGTGTGACAGAGAGAGAGACAGAGAGACAGAGAGAGAGAGAGAGGAGAAAGAGACAGAGAGAGAGAGGAGAGAGAGAAGAGAGAGAGAGAGAGAGAGAGAGAGAGAGAGAGAGAGCGCACGCATGTTTGAAGGCTGAGCGCCTCTCCTCTGACTTCAGCCTGTCTCCAGGCAAAGGTGTGCCCAAGCTCCTCAAAGCCCTGCTCCCTCGGCCAGGGATGGATGGATGACAGCCTCCCTCGATGCACTGGCTTTTCCATATGGAAGTTTATTTCTAAGCTGAACTCCTCAAGCCCTCACTCCCTGAAGCTTTGCTTTGAACTCTCAAGGCTCCAAAAGACTGAGTCTGTCTGCGTGAGGAGAGCTAAGTGGCTGAGCTAATTGGTATTTACGTTGTGATGCCCTGGGACAATTGAGATGAGTGGGGTCTCTTCTCCCCACATCCATCACTGTGCCACGGCTCCCCTAGGCTTCCTCTGGGGATTACACAAAGCAGCTGAGTGTTCTACATCCACAAGAAGAGCAGGGAGCAGCCATGTTGCTAAGGAACTGGGGACCCCTTCTGTGAGCTGGGAGGGACTGACAGAAAGGGAGAAAAGAATTTCACCTTAGAACTCCCCCAAAACGTAAGCCTGTGTGACAATAACCCTCCCTTACCTCTGGTGCATAGGAAGCATGTTGTTTCTGCTCTTAGTCAGAGTAAGTGTTGTCTTTGGTAATAAGTCTCAAGAAAAAGGATAAAAAGGGATCAATGAAGAAAGGGAAGATCTCCAAACTGGAGGCAGAACAAGGCCGAGAAGTGGCCGGGAAGATTGGCATAGAAAAAGTCGCAACACGTGGCTTCTTCAAGTGATGCTATTTGAAAACTTGGCTCCCCACACCCCTCACTTTCAGTTCTAAGGCAAGGCTCCCAGTTTCAGGGGGTACCTGATCCATTGAATTCAGACAACTCACACAATAGAAAGACTCAGAAAGCCCTACTGGCCGCTGACTGTGGAGCAAACTGTGCTCTGACCTCCCGTGGTAGGAATGAGACAGACTGCAGCCAAGCGTCTTTTTAAAGCCACTACAGATGTGCTCAAGTAAATCACTCTGATACAACTGAGAAGCAGTCGACTTTTGAAGAAACAAACCAGGCCCAGGCTGGGGGCGTTGTTCTAAGAGTGCCTGTCTGGCAAGCACATGGCCTGGGTTGGGTCCTCAACAAGGCAGGGGTTCACACACAGTCATCCCCCATCCCCCTCTCTAGCATGCAGACAAAGATAATTTGCAGCATTTTTAAAGAAACCTAAAATATTTCTTTATCTTCTATATGTTTTAACATATAAAAACATTTGGTCAGTGCACATTAGTCTTATCAGAGAAATAATGAAAAGAGGCAAAGAGATTCTTAAATTTTTAGCTTTGGTAATTTAAAAAAATGGCTTCCCATTTAGGGTTTCTATGCAACACAAGCCAATAAGAATGTTGAATTTAGACAAATCAATGTTAAAAGCTACCCAAATGAAGGGTATTTTCATTTTTGAGACAAAGAATAAGTGTTTTTTTACTTTGTTCCATAACCCATAGCATCCATTAATCTTTTGTTGTCCCACATTTAAAAAAATTAAGCTATTTTAGGATTATAACATTCATAGAAGGTGAAAAGGTGCATAGGCCCACCAGTCTGTTTTTTAAAATGTGTGGGTTAAATATGGTGATTCATCAATGGATCTGTCAGGGAGCTTTTTTTACATTGTCTCACAATCATTGCAATGCAAATCGCTTGTGTTTTCAGAAGAACTCTTCAGAGGGCCAGGAAGGGCTGTCAGGGATGGCTGGAGTGCTAGGCTCCAGGAGCTTCTCCATGCCACAGCACACGTGAAACTTTTCATTGTGTGCTTGCCGCCTGGCCCCCCCGCGGCCTGAATTATTTAACAGGACAGTGGGTCAGGACAGCACTAGCAAAGCACCTGCCTAAAAACAAGGGGAGTCCTTTGGAAATCACTTTCACACTGCGCGATGCAGAATTCAGCTTAGGGATCTGAGCAAACAAACAGCTCTCTCTGTATTACAGCGTTTAAAACCTCTAACGATTTACTTGTGGAGAATAAAGCAGAAAAACCGGCAGCTTCCAAATGCCTCATTCTGAGTCTGTATCTTGGAAGCTGTGACACTTAACCCATCCTTTCTTCTGGCACAAATATTTTCTTTTGGTTCCAGAATTCATTCATTCAACATTCAATTTTTAGTTGGAAACAAATAGCCTTCCTACTGGCTTTCCTATTGCTGTACAACGAGGATTAATGTCAGGGTGGGGCATTCTTGCAGGGAAAAAAAACTGATACAAAAATTACCCATGATTCGAGGAAGCAGAACTAAGGGCCAACCCAGGGATTTCTCTCCTTCTGTGTAGTTCTTCCATTGAGCTCCACCCAGAATTGATTGGACTTCCATAGCAGGAAAATTTGTCAGAAAGAAGTATTTGATGATGTGTGTTTGCCACTCTCAGTGGCATCTAGAATCCAGGGGGTCGAGTCATGCATTATGAATGAATGTGTTTCCAATGGCAACTCGGAGGCAAGGAGCTCAGCCCAGGGCAGACAGCCGGGTGGGGGAAGGGTGGAAACGCACATCCTCCACCTAGGAGTACCCAGGAAGGAATCCTGCAAATTCTATACTTCATCCCGACATCAAGATGCAGGAAGTGTAATTCTACTTGAAATAAACCAAGACAACACTAAAATAGCGATAAATGAGGATAAAAATCTAAGCCGTTCACAATAGCTTTCTCCCCACAGTTAATTTGATGCTTTTGTTTAGGCAGAGTAGGCTCTTCCCTTATTTTGTGATTAAGGAGCATGCAGCATCACCACGAAAAGGAAGCGAAGAAAGTACGAGCAGTTATCCCCAGAAATAACGGCAAGCAACCAGAACACCGAGGACCTACCCATCTCTCCCGATAAACAGAAAAGTCAGCGAGGTAAAGAAAGACATCCCCTCTAGGCTGTCTCTGCTGCAGCCCCGCCACCCAAAAGAACAATGCACAGTCCTGCTACCATCTCAAGTTAGGAAGCACCATGCAAACAGACCGGTTAAAATTCCCTACCATGCAATGCAGCCATCATCAGAAGCCCAGCATTATCTTCTGCTCTAAGTAGAGACGTGCCAGCTCATGAACAAGACAGAGGAAGAGAATAAAACGGAGGAAACGAGAGAAGGCTCAGGAAAGTCGGCAGGAATGTTTCTGGGTCATTAACAAGTAGGAGACCCCCTTCCGAATTCAGACCAATCAATCTTTATCTTACAGGACATCTTTTTTCTCAGCGTCTGTTGAAAAGACTGCAGCAAGCCACACTGCAGCAAGGGATTGTGGGATAGGGATGCAGCAGCGAGCAGCAAAGAGATTCGCGGGTGGCTGGCTTTCCCCTCTGAGTCAGCAGTCAGCTGCTAGCGTGCTCCAGTGCGAGGCTGCCAGGCTCCATCCCCAAATCCGACCGCAGGATTAACCCCAGGAGGTGTGGGGAGCACCAGTCTCCCAGCGTGCAGACAAGACGGGTACCCACCCAAGAGCATTCCGAATCAGAAACTACGCTGGTCGTATAAGCCAGTGCTGAGGTAGGAAGAATAGATTTGAGAATCGATGAAAAGTTCAGATTTGGAGGAGCGTCTTAGTAGGTGTGACAGCATGCAATTTCATCAGCTAAACTGAAGTCTGTTTCTTTACATGCTGCAGGTAGCTTGAAAGAAGGCAGATATTTAAAAAGCAGAATCACCTCGGTTCCACGGCCCCTTCTACCCACCCCACCCAATGCATCTCCCAGGAAAAGGTCTGTGCAATGCAGTTCACCAAGTCAGACAATACAGAGGCCATTTCTCTGTGTCTTACAGTTCTAATCATTAAGGGAGAAAAATAAATAATAGTTGGCACATACTCTGATTCGGGGAAAACGGGCTCTATTCTGTTTCTGGTGATGAACTTTTCAGCTACGGATTGAGAAACCTGACAAACCGTTATGTCCATAACTTGATTTCCTATCAAGTCATTAAATGTACTTAAAATATTAAGAGGACAAAATGGCCAACAAGTACCTATTTAACAGTACTTAGGTCTCTATAGTGTAACAAATACTGCAGAACAAAAACCTTATGTATTAGAATTCAAAACCATCCTCTTTACAGCAATAGAGGCAGACAATACTTTTCTGTGCTGGACTTTAAGAGCAACACTAATAATTCTTTATTTAAACAATAGGATTATATATTTGATGGCACCCACCCTTTCCATACAGGTAAGCACTGCATTGAGCCCTTAAAAGGGCCTTGACCACAGAGGTCAGTGAAGGTTATGTAGTGGGATAGGGAGTTGAGAGTCCAGTGACATCAACAGGTCTTGGAAATGTCAGGACATGCCACTGTGGGCATTTCATTTTAGAATCGAATAAGTGCACCTCCTTTAACTACAATAGCCAGCAATAAGACCGAGGACCAAGCCCTACCTGCTGCCTGATTTCTTCACCATCATTTCCTAACCCATCAAGTTAGACATCTTAGTAATGGCTTTAGGGAGGGGACTTTGTAAACTGGTAAAGGGGGAACTGGCTTTGTAGTTTTAAGAATTGGTCCTAACTGCATTATAAACGTCTGAGGCAGGCAATATGTCCACATAAAACCCTGCACACAAATGTTACAAGCAGCATTATTCACAACAGCCCCAAGTCAGAGACATCCATGGCATCCACCAACTGGTAAGAATGTATAATTACAGGTGGGCAGTGGGCACCTTTAATCCCAGCACTCAGGAGGCAGAGGTAGGTAGATAACTGAGTTCAAGGCCAGCCTGGTCTACATACCAAGTTTCAGGACAGTCAGGGAAACACAGAGAAACCCTGCCTCCATAATAAATAAATAAATAAATAAATAAATAGCAAATTTCTAACCTTGTATAATGGGATACTATTAATAAAGAGAATATAATACTGATATATGCTGTGGTGGATGAACTTTGAAAATGTGCTTAATGGGAAAGGTTGGACATATAGTAACATACTTTACATTATTTCATTGTCATGAATTAAAACAGAAAAATGTATTTGTATTCCAGTTCCCTACAAGAAGAGGTCCACACAGACAGAAAGTAGGTTAGAAGTGGATGCACTGTTCACATTTAGTGCAAGGCACAGGGGTACCAAACACCCTTCAGTACATGGGAGAGTCCCACACAAGTTGCCAACAGCATCTCCTTTGGGAAATCCTCTTCCCCAGGCTGGCACACCACTGGCAAGAATGTACATCTTCCCCACCTCCTCCCCCTGCTCAACTCCCTCTCATTCCTTCAAAGTCACCACTCCTGTTAGGGAGGCTCCTCTGACTCCTCCCCCAGCTACTAGATGCTCTCCTCTCATCTTGGGTCCGGGAGCCACTCTTGCAAGTTCTGTAGCATTCCTGGTTAAGCTGTGAGAGGTTCTTTTACCCCAAACTTCCCAGGCCCCAATGCAAGGCTTGTCCCATAGTAGATACTCCATAAAAGACTCAGAATGATGAAATTTTCCTATAAAGCAATACATGGCAGAATACAATGCAAGGTAAATATATTCATTTCACAAATGAAAAATAATTGGGCCAGAGGCCATTCGAGAGAGGCAAATCTTATGAGCGACTTATGATTTATAAAGGGCTTTCATCATAGATTTTCTCCTTGAACTTCAAACCAGACCTCTCCAAAGGTAGGAGCAAGTATTACGATTATTGTAGTATGGATTAAAGTTTACAAAAGGTTAAGTGCCCAGCTGAGGGAAGAGTAGCTGCTATAGAGTAGATGTGATCTGTGCCATGGCGCCCCTAGTGGATAAGAAAGAGCAGTGAGGGTAACCAGGCAATTCCAGAGTCAAACAAAGCCAGCTGGCTCAAGAGGTATTTGTGTCAGTGACATCATGGATATAACCAATGAAAAGTGGGCAACCTGAGACCAGAACGCTTAGAAACTGCCCTGTGTTATCACTACTCCATTCTGCTTTCAAATAACTCTTGTGAGAATTATTGCCCAACTCTCATGAAGAACGATGGTGAGAAACAATTGTCCAACCCAAGAACTCCCATCAGAACTGGCCTGGTGTTGGTACTGCCGCTAAAGATGTGTCCAGTTCACAGATGACTGTGTGCCAGCTGGTGTGTCAGGCACAGAAAAATAAATGAGAGAAACAGAGCTCTCAAGGGTTAGGACCTCAATGCATTTTGGGCAAAGGGGACGCAATTCAACCTGTAACATCTACATTGGGTAAAGAGGTAACACGAAGCCCAGGCTGATGCAGGATTGCCTGAGAGTCCTCTAGATTTCCCCCACATTCTTTCCTTACAATTCTAGAGTTTAAGTTCAATGGGAAGCACTCATATTGGCTTATTTGTGCTGAGCAATGGCTAACATGTGAGCCTCCAACAGCTAAGAAGACAGACGGTGGGAAAGGGGCTGTGAGCTCTGTGCATCTAGGTGACTCATCTTCCTCAGCTCTCTTCTCTGTACACGGCGCAGTAAGTGAACTTACAGCTGTCCTAATGGCGTGTCTAACCCGCCCCATTCTATGTATTGCTCTGAGGATACCAAAGGCAAAAGCACACAAACGAAGTTGCTCTTTGGTTTCTACCATTGTTTGCTGTGTATAATTAAAAGCTGAATGTCTTTTTCCCACAGTTGGAATGGAATCTCCAGTACTAACTGGGTTCCTGATGATGATATCCATGCTGGGCTGGGTACAGGGACATGACTTTGGTCCCCAGAACCCATGTTTTTGTTTTGTTTTTAAAGAAAAATCCAGTCACAGCAGCCTGTGTTTGTTACCCCACTGTGCAGGAAAAGTCAAGAGGATGCCCAAGTCTCGTTGCTGGTATCCTAGCCTAGTTGGCTGAGCCTGGGGCCAACAAGAAATTCTGTCTCAAAAAACAAGGTGCTGGTATCTGAAGGACAGGCGAGGTTGTCTTCTGGCTTCCACAAGCATGGGGCATGCATTTGGAAACATGGGCACAGTTTATCCAGGCACAGTTTATCCATTGTGACATTAACATGCACACAGAGGTACTGTTTCTCCAGACAAATGAGCGGTCATGCTTTTCATTTTAATGGTTGAATTTAAGGTAGCAGAAGTCCCTGGTTGTTAGTACAGGGATGGAGCCTGGGGCCTTTGTATCTTGCCAGTAAGGACTCAACCGCTGAACCAGAGCTCCAGCCAAAACCAGAATCTGGCCTTGCCTCCGGGACCTACCCAGCAACCACGTGGGCGCGGCTAGCCACACCCAGAGGCACCCTGGAGCCCAGACTGCCCGCAGGAGACACTAGCGGGTGACTGGGTCAGAGGCAACCGACAGCCTCGCTGGGCGGCTGCCTTTCTCCTGAGGACATTCTTCTCTTGCAGTCCACACAATAAAGAGCCTTCACACCAGCGTGTGGATCAGAGAGAATCTGACACACATTCCTCTGCATTACGCAACCAATCCCACCTCCTGGGCTCTACTGTTGAAAAAAAAAAAAAATCTCAGAGACCGCCTCATCTGACAGCTCCAGGAACTTCGTGGTTCTGCATGGCCACGCCTCCCGTTTCTATGGCAACAGGTCCCGCCCCAGGAAGCAAGCCCTGCTTCAGTCAAAGCAAGCTGTTGTCCTTCTCCAAGATAGTGATGGCTCTGCTTGTAAATTTTTTTCCCTCTCCCCTCCTTGATGAATGTCGTTGGCTAATCTTATTCCTCACAAGGAATTAAAACGTTTTTGTAGAACAACGCAAGTGGCGGGGATGGGCGTGGTCGGCGGAAGCAGGGCTGCGAGGACAGTATTCTGAACTGTGAGTGACTGGGATCGCCCTGGATGGACATCCCGCACCGCCTGTGTTCTCAGCTGACGCCCTTTCCCTTCTGGCACTGCGGCTCGGGTGTCTCCCGCCCCTCTGGGTTCCAGAGGCTTAGGTGGATGCTCCCGATCTTGTAGACTTACAGTGCCTTTTGGCGGGGAACAGGCTTGAGTTTACTGGGCATCCAGTAACTCAGTGATTTAAGCCGAAGGGGGTGGTAAAAAAAAAAAAAGCCCCTTGTCTGAGGGGAATAAGTGGAGGACCTGCCTCTCATCCTCACTACCTGCCTCTTCAAGTCTGTCATGAAAGGACAGTATCTTTCTAAGCAGTCTATGGGTCTTCATTATCTAAATGTTTCTTTTTTCCTTTTCCTTCCTTCCTTCCTTCCTTCCTTCCTTCCTTCTTCCTTCCTCCCTCTCCCTCCCTCCCTTCTCTTCCTCCCTCCCTTCTCTTCCTCCCTCCTTTTCTGTTTTTGTTTGTTTGTTTTTGTTTTTCCAAGACAGGGTTTTTCTGTGTAACAGCCCTGGTTGTCCTGGAACTCACTCTCTACACCAGGCTGGCCTCAAACTCACAGAGATCCCCCTGCCTCTGCCTCCAGAGTGCTGAGATTAAGGGCGAGCGCCGCCGCTGTGGCCGCTACCACCCCCACCAGCAGCAGAAGCAACCCGTCTGAATCTTAATGTGAATGTCAGCACGTGACTCTGATTAAGGCGTGGCTCAGATTTGCTCTAGAGCAGGTCCCTTATTTTGGGGTGTGTGTTCCAAGATCCCCGTGGATGCCTGATGGATCTACTCGCCAAGAGGCTGCAGCTAACAGGTGGGTAGCTTATACAACAGGGGTACGCTAAACGCAGGGGTCATGCCTGTTCTGAGTAGGTCAGATCAGACAGGAAGAGAGGTCACCATGCCCATCAGGATGGCATACAGTCTTACTCCTATGTCTCCATTTCCTTAGTAGTATAATAAGAGCGTGATGACTGATCTCAGTTGACAACTTGAAACGCCTGGGAAGAGGGAACGGCAATTGAGAAATTGTCCCCATCAGACTGACCTGTGAGCTTGTCTGGCGGGGAAGGGTTCTTGGTTGCTAATTGATGTAGACGAACCCAGTCCACTGTGGGCGGTGCCATCCCTAGGCAGGTGGGTCTAGGCTGTATAAGAATGAGAGCTAAGCAAGCAAGAGGGGGAAAACCAGAAGGCCAATACTAAGCAGTCAGCATATGAGCTATTATTATTATTAATAATAATTATTATTGTTATTATTATTAATTTATGAGTCTATTTAGGAACTCACACTTCTGGACTTATGTGATTCAATAAACTTTTGATTATTAGATGTAAGACCGGATTAAAGCTGGCTGTGTAGCATACACCTATAATCCCAGCACTCAGAAAGCTGAGGCAGGGGATCAAGAGTCCAGTGAGCATAGTGAGTTCTAGACCAGCCTAGGATATTTAGGGAGATCTTGTTAATGCAATAGGATAAACAGCAACAACTATCCAAAGAATAATGTGTGACCCCGCCCCCCCCCCCGTTTTCATTTTGATTTCATTAAAATTAACACACGAGAGTGGACAGACTCATGCAGAAGGGACCTCTCTGCATACTTCACAGGACCAGGCTGGCCCCAGCCTCCACTGCTTCTCCCCACACACTTAGCACAACTACCACCACAAGACTTGGACACAGGTGACCTTGGAGGCTCCTCAGACAGATCCCAGTGCCAGGCAAGCCTCAAGAAGGGAGGGAGGGTGCTCACTACCACTGTTACACTATTTAGAGAGAGCCTGGCCCCAGCGTCTCTCCAATCCCGCCAGCAGACTTCCTGGAAAGACTGGAGGAGGCAGGGCTCCTCTGGTCTCTTTCCAGAGCCAAAGCTATGCCCTTTGATGTCAGTCATAGGTTTTGGACTTGGAGCTCTCATGATTTGTTTCCATATCCTCTTCTGAATGGATGCATTGCAGCAAAGGCTGACCTACCCAGCACCCTCAAAGGTTAGAAGTATGTCTGGGCCTGCTGCCGGGAGGCCACAGTTCCACGGGAGGGGAGGGCACAGGGGCTGAAAGCAGAACAGCTGGGTCACAGCAGAGGGACCAGGCTTGAATATAGCATGGTATCTTCCTGGACCTGTCAGTAGGTGTCTTCCTGGGCCTGTGAATCCTGGGGACATGACATGCCACTGGGACCAAGGCCAATAAATACAGAGGTACCCCAAGCCTTCCTTGATGACTTTCTACCTTTTCTCTGCTTCTTGTTTTCCTGTTTTGTTTTGTGTGACATCCTGTCCTCTTCCCCACTTTTATCCAACAAACCTTATTTAGTGTCTGTAATGTTCAGGGTATTTGTTCCTAGGCCTTACAAGGGTCACTACCACTAAGGAACCTAAATACTTTGATGAGAGATCGACATAAAATTCTCAACAATAGAAGTAATAAAAATAAATCAAACCTTGAGCTAAGTGAGATGCGAAAACTATGTGGAAGAGCAGAAAAAGGCTCTCACCCAGCAGCTGGCAACTAGAGGAATTAATGGCTCACGGTGGTTTGTGAGTACGGCTGCTGCAGCAAACAGCAGGAGTTCCCAAGATAGCAGGGAAACCGGAACCCTGCACAAAGGACTGTAGAATGCAAAGGTCAAAGATTCGGCCAGACACCGGGCAAAGGGCAGAGGAAAAATAAACCACGACATCCTGTCAGAAGGGGATTCACAGAGAAGGCAGACTCCCGGGAATAGCAAAGAGGCAAAAAGACAAGACGTAAGACATTATAGTTAAGAAGCTAAGTCCTCAATACAGCCTTGTCTGTAAAAACCCAGCACAGACAGAAACAGGAGTGTGTGTGTGTGTGTGTGTGTGTGTGTATATGGGCTTAGTCAGCAGGTGTTCTGACTGTAGAAGCCTTTTAATGCAAAGTGAACAGGTTGAAGTGATAAACACAGATGTGATGGTAGGCATCACTTTATTGGGTATCTTGTTCTCCCCCTCTCAATCTGATTGGACTTCGGTATTCTTCCCTTTTGGGCAGGATTGCTGCAAACTGCTAGCGATTAAATTCAAGACCTTGGTATGAGCTTTATCACCGAGCTTATACAACCCAGTCCCTCCATCCTACTTGTATTGTTGTTGGTTTTTTGTTTTGGTTTGTTTTGGTGTTTTGGTTTTTCAAGACAGGGTTTCTCTATGTAACAGCCCTGGCTGTCCTGGAACTCATTTTGTAGACCAGCCTGGCCGTGTGAACTCACAGAGATCCACCTGCCTCTGCCTCCAGAGTGATGGGATTAAAGGTATGCACCACCAAACGGTAAAACTTGTTTATTTTTAAACTTCCTTTCTTTTTGAATTTACGTCTATGTAGTGTGTGCATGTGGTGACCACAAGCTAATGTCTTATGTTTTCATTTGTTACTCTCTACCATTTGCTTTTGGATTTATTTCATTTTATGTGTATGAGTGTCTTGCCTGGATAAATGTATGTGTGCCGCATGTGTGTCTGGTGCCTGCGGAGGTTAGAAGAAGGCATTGGATCCCTGGAACTAGAGTTATAGATAGTTGTGAGCCACCACGTGGGTGCTGGGAACCAAACCAAGGTCCCCTACAAGGACCACAAGTATTCTTAACTGCTAAACAATCTGTCTAGACCCTTCCCCCCATCCCTTTTTGACACAAGGTTTCACTGTTCTGGTTGACTTGGAACTTACTATGTCGACCAGGCTGCCTTCTAACTTACAAGGGTCCATTGTCTCTGCCTCAATGCTGGGACTGAAGCTTCCACCGTAGTTTGTGGGACAGGGTCCCCTGAATACCGTTCATGTTGCTGTCTGGAATAGTTGACTAGTGGCCTCCAGGGATCCTCCCATCTTCACTTTCACAGAACCAGGACACAGGACCACAGCATCACACCTGGCTTTTCACATGGGTGCTGGGGATCAGAACTTAGGTCTGTGTGCTGTTTTGGCAGGCGCTTGACTAAGTTATTTCCTAAGTTCTTTAGAACGCTATTCATATGTGTTTATTTGCACACAGAAACAGGAGAGCCTGGTCTTCATTTCACCTTGCCCATTATAGGAGGAGAGTCCAGTTCTGTTTTCTACTGCATGGCCAGGGCTCCGCCAGCACCCCATTAAGCTGGCCTCCCAGTGGCCTCCAGATTCTGAGCCTCCCTTCCACACACTCTCAACTGTGTCTGACTTTTTAGAAGCAAACTGACCCATGACATTGAGACAAACCTCTGAGATCATAAGTTTAAAACAGGAAGCTTCCAATCTTTGGTTCATAGCAAAATTAAGGGGTGTCTGTGAGGAGTAGGGTAGCTCCTGGGGTAAGGTTCCCATCCTTACCTGAGGCCTCCTTTCTGGGGCCATACTGACCATCCTGCCCTCTGTGTCACTGGTGTCTATCACGCCGTACTATTTGAATCCCTCATGACAGATGTCACGGTTTGCAATGGCCAGTTTGCTTGGTTAGAGCAATTGCCCTCCCCAGCTTATAACTCCATGGGGCAGGATGCCCCTCCATGGGTGAGATAGCAACTCAGCACTATGGTGGTCCCCAAACTGCATCATGAAGAATGACTGGGTGTCCTGCCTGCGTGGACATCACCCACGGTAATGTCACCCGTCACTGCCTTCAGAAACAGTCAGATGACCCAGTGCCCATCTGCTAAAGACCCTTTGAGCTGTCTTTGTAGATGGACTCTGTTGGGAAAGAGACATTAGGCAGCTACGAGGACAGCCCGACTTCTCTGACAGTGACACGGACTGGGTGGGAACAGTCTCCACACTGCTCACAGAAAACATGCTCATCTAAGTGACACTTGATAGCCACTGTCAGCTTGACTGGGTTTAGGGTCACCATGGAAACACACCTTCAGACGGGTCTCAGAGATGGTTTCCAGAAGGATTTAAACTGGAATGAAGACCTACTGTGAATGTGGGTGGTATAATCCCCCGGGTTGGGTCCTGCTCTGAGTAAAAAACACAAAGAGAGTGGAGCACTGGCATTTGTGTCTCTCCCCTTCCTGATTGCAGGTGTGACCAGTCCCCTCCAGCTCCTGCTGCTGACTCTCCCGCCATTGTGAACTCTTAAACCAGGAGCCAAAGTAAACCCTTTGTTCCTTAGTTGCTTTGGTCAGATGTTTTTTCTCATAGCAACAACAAAAATAACTAATACACGCAGTCCATAAAGTGTGCTTTAGAATACACAGACATGTCCATGTGATTCCTGGACATAAGTAAATACTGGACATAATGCGCAATAAGCATCATTTGAACGTTTGTAAGTCGCTGTTTTTAAAACTGATAGAGCGAGAACCCAGGGATTCATGGTAGGGCAGGGCCCTACCTCAGCCATATTCCGAGTCTTGTACATCTCTCCTGCTTTTTATGTGTTCTGAAATAGCAGTGAGCTCTTATAAACTGTTGAGTCCTGGAGGAATAGGCAATAACTGACGACAATAGGGGAGATGTACTAAGGACACCATTCCTTCCTAGAAGCCTCTGAGGGCACTGTAACTCTTACAGTCAGTCTCGGGGCTGTTCACCCACAATCACACTAGTGAGTGACCTTCTGGTCACACCGGAGTTTTCTGATGTCCTTGCTGGCTGCAGTAAGGGCATGTGTGATCTTTCAGGATTCATCACCTTTGTCCTCACTGGACTCTGCTCGAGCCCATGTTGGGAAATGTGCCCCGAAGGCCATGTGTTGTGCCTCTCTAGTGTGCGAGGGGCACCCCCGTTGAAACACTGAGTGACTGGGAACTGGCAGGCCTTCTGCCAGGCTGTGATAACCGAGTGGCTTGCCAGCTTGTTTCGGGTGTCACTTGGCATGGACGCCAACACAAATGCTATGTCTACCGGCTCCTCCAGGCCAGTGGTTCTCGACCTGTGGGGCCTGACCTCTGAGGGGGTCGAATTACCCTTTCACAGGGGTTGCCTAAGACCATCGGAAAACACAGATATTTGCATTGTGATTCATAACAGTAGCAAAATTACAGTTATGAAGTGGCAACAAAAATAATTTTATAGTTGGGGGTCAGCACAGCACGAGGAACTGTATTAAAGGGTCGCAGCTTTAGGAAGGTTGAGAACCACTGCTCTAGACTCATCTTTCCTTGAGGATTCAATGGAGGGGGGCAGAACAAATAAATAAGAAGGCCCAACTTCTGGGGCCCCTGTTTCTTGGGGGAAAGTTGTTCTATTCCACGTGAATTAGAGACTGAGCCTTGTTCCACCTGAGCCCAGCGCTGGCCATGGTCACACTTCACTTGGACAGGTCATCCAGCAGGTACACTGGGAGATGCTTTTAACCCACTGGGGAAGTAGCTCTTTGCAGAAGAGACAGTGCCAGTCTCCAGCGTCTGTGGCACCGCGGACAGACGAACACCAGGCTGCATGGCTTGACAGCACATGTATGCAGCAGCCTATCCATGCGTCTGCATATCCACATTTTGACATTTCATAAACTCTAACCTGCAATTTTGCTTTATTTGTGCACATATCCCAAACTAGCATCAGACTTGAGACACACTTATTAGTTAGGAAAGAAACCAATCAATTAATCAAAACTGTTTTCCGAAGGCCTTGGCACCGCGCGGTTATAACCCAGCACCGCTGAAGTCAGGTGAGGTCTTTAAGGGTCAAAGGACGAGTGAAACTCTCATACCCTAGTCTCCCAAGTTAAACCAGCAAACAGAAACAAGAGGCCCAGGTTGGGCTGATTCCCAGTTCGCTCCTCCAGCACTTATGAGAAACAACTGATGTCCCAGGAGTTCTGGGTTTGCAGCGATGCCTAAGACACAACCCTTGGACTCTAAGAACTTGCCAGTAAAAACAAACACGTGAAGACGTTGCTGGATGACAGGAACTCTTCTGGAAGAGAGAAGTCAGGCAAAGGTTGCAGTGGAAGACTCAAGGTAACTGCTCTGTTGGTTGTAATACGGGTGAGGGAAGGATCTGGCATTGTCCTGTGGCGACCTCCGAGAGGCCTTTGAAGGGTTGTGAGACACACAGAAACCATTCAGGGAAAAGTCAACAGTTGAAGGTGCCGGGTGTTTCCGACAGGAAGACCCAGCATGGACAGGCTCCGGGGAGTGAAGTAGGGGGCACTGTCAGAGGGACCAGCCTTCTCTTCTGTGATATTAGGTACACAATGGGGGCAAGAGCTACAAAAGACCGGGACGGTAAATATCCAGCAATCAGCGGGATGAACTTCCTGAAGGAGGCGGGAATGGACACCAGTCAGGAAGTTATTACACCAGTCAGCTCTTTTGTGATTCATCATAATGGCTTAAATGTCTCCATCAACACTCACGTTGAAGTTTAATTCTCATTATGAGGGTCCTGGTGAGCTTTGTAAGAGGTGATTGATCTTTCCTGGGTCAATGGATCAAGGGACCAACGGGTTATTTCTCATTGTGAGGGTCCTGGCGAGCTCTGCAAGAGGTAATTGATCCTTCCTGGGTCAATGGACCAAGGGACCGATGGGTTATTTCAGGAATGGCCTTGTTACAGTGTGAGCTTCTCAGCTTCTTCTCTGTCCTACCATGTGATACCGTGCACTGCCTTGGGACTCAGCAGAGTCCTCACCAGTAAGAATGTGCTCAGCAGTCTGGGTCCCTTGACCCTGAACTCCCCGCTTTCCTAACTATACAAAGCACATTGTTTTATTTTAGATCCTCCAGTTTGTGGCATTTTCTTACATCAATAGAAAACAGACCAAGACACACACTCCTCTTCAAGTAAGCATTTTTTGTGCATTCCATGTGTCAGATCCTCGCACACTTGAGGGAGCCTCGTGTATCAGATGCTCGAGGGAGCCTCATGTGTCAGGTCCTTGCACACTCGAGGGAGCCTTTGTTATAGCGGTGAGCTGCTTGTGTAGCTCTCAGGAGACACCGAGTCCAGGAGGAAAGAGAGAAACATCACAATTCTTGTGTGCATGAGCTCTGACGGAGGTGACCCTGGGGTACCCTGGGAGGGTGCAAGACAAGAGACACTTGGATTGAGTTTTGAGGGGTGAACAGGGATTGGTCAAGGAAGAAGACTGGGAAATGGACACTCATCAGAAGGAACAACTGAGGCAGGGGTCTTTAGTGACCTCTCACACGGCAGCTCTGATGCAGGATGAGGGAAACTGAGGTTTTCTAAAGATTAAAAATAACGGATGAACACGCGCCAACGACTGATCACAGCCGTTTAGCAAGTGTGTGGCGTGTGCCAGGCACTGACTGACTTTGCTTATGTCTTTGTTTGCTCTACTGGAAAACGAACTCCATGTCTTACGCACGCTAGATGTGAGTTGTGCCCTGATTTGTACCCTCCAGCCCAAACAACGTTCTGTGAATGGATTTGTTGGTTCATTTGTTTGAGGCAGAGTCTTGTGTGTCTCAGGCTGGGCTTCAGCTGGCCAAGCAGTCAGGCATGAGCCAGAGCATCTGGTCTTTTCTCCTTCTACCTCCCAAGCCTGGAATATCAAGCCTGTGTCCCCACCCCTGGCTAATGTGGTTTATGAGGATGGAACCCAGGGCTCTGTGCATGCTAGCCAAGTTATCTAGTAACCGGGCCCCATCCCCAGTCCAGATAGTGTTTGTTAGACACAGTAACTGATTTAATTATCCCAAAAGGCATTGCTGTTCTCTCTTTATAAACCTTCCCCTTCTGAGTCACAAAGCAACTGAACGCTGTTTAGGGACTTCAAACCCAAGTATTTCTGACTCAAAAAACCAATTTGTGCTGATCCCTGAGAGACAGGCGTGACCCAGCTAACACAGGAAGGAAGCCTGCCAGGCCCAGGCTATCTGCAGGAATGTGCTGCTGGATGAAGGCTGACGAGGAGTCCTAGATCATGGAGCCCAAGGCCTTGGCGGGAGAAGGCTGTGTACCTTAACCTAAAAGCCATGGGCACCCTGAAGACTCAGAAATGGCGGAGGGAGAAAGGGACAGAGAGACACCCCAGGAACAGCAACCAGGCAATAAGGCTCAGAAACCCAATGAGTGTGGGTGGTGACCAGGCTCCTAGAGAATCAAGAGGAGGTTGTGGTTGCCTGGGTGATGGGTGATGGAGGAGTCTGTAGGGGTTAGGGTTAGACATATGGGTGACAGCAAGCGAGAGAAGGTAATGATGACTTGAGTCCAAGTTTGGCCATTACTAGATGATGTAGTCTAGAATATCCCCATGGACACTTTTTTGTGTTGAAATTCAATCTCTATTGTAAGGTCTTACCAGATGGGAGCCTTACACAGTGACCCTTACTGGGCCACCAGGGCAGAATAATCGGCCCACAGATTAATTTATTACCTTGAGGGGGGTGGTCTACTATCAAAGCTAGTTTGAGTTTGTTTCTTTTGAGACAGGGTCTTTTGTTGTTGTTGTTATTTTGTTTTTTTGAGACAGGGTTTCTCTGTAGCTTTGGAGCCTGTCCTAGAACTAGCTCTTGTAGACCAGGCTGATCTCGAACTCACAGAGATCCACCTACCTCTGCCTCCCAAGTGCTGGGATTAAAGGCATGTGCCACCACTGCCTGGCTGATTTTGCTTTTATGTTCCTCCAAGTGATGCCCTCTGCCACTTGAGGATACCTCAGAGTATCCTCATCTGCCGAAAGACCCTCTCCAGGTGCAGCCTCTTGACCTCAAACTTCCCAGCTTCCAGAACCACCAATGGAGTGAACACTGAGTCTTTATAAATTATACATTTCCTGGTATTTGGTTGTAGCAACAGAAAACTGATGAAGACAGACAGACATACTGCACTCCAAATGTTTGTTGGCAACATGGAAATGCTGCTGAGTTCACAGTTCTAACCTCAGGAGAAAGGCCTGGGTATTAAATGA
The DNA here is from genome assembly GCF_950005125.1 of Chionomys nivalis. Taxonomy (NCBI): domain Eukaryota; kingdom Metazoa; phylum Chordata; class Mammalia; order Rodentia; family Cricetidae; genus Chionomys; species Chionomys nivalis. Next base: position 2,688,909 of record NC_080109.1, on the reverse strand, counting down.
GGATTAGAGACAGAAAAGAAATCTAGGCAGAAGACGCCATTATAATAAGCACTTTTATCTTATTATATCAAATTATATTAAATACCAAAATTATTATATTGTATCAAAGGACACAGGGCCGTCCATGTGTAAGCCTTCCAATAGCCAAATGAAGTTGATAACCACCATGAGTTTTATAAGATAGACTATGCATGTCATTCAGTAACCCATGTAGGATTGTGAAGTCTCCCTGAACTATGACCGGGTTCCCCACCCTTTAGTGACTGTAATTCAGTATTACAGTTGGGAACCATATAGACATATATTTCACGGAAACGAAGATAGTATGCGATCATACGCTGCCCTACACGTTATGCTATCTCACTTTTAATCTTTACTTTTCATTTACGTATCCATGACAAGGTCTTACTATGCATCATAGGCTGGCTTGGCTCATATGATCCTCCTGCCTCAGCCTCCAGAGTGTTGTTATTATGGGCATCTGCTACCACGCCTGGCATGTATTTCATTTCTAAAATAGACTGGCTGCAACTCACGAACTTGATTTACAACCCACTCATGAAAGCCACAGCTTGAGAGTGGCTGTCTAACGCCCTTCTGCCTCCTACCACTGCGTCTGGGTGCTCACGGCAGGCTTGCAAAGGTGAGGGCGGTGTAACTGGCATCATAGACACCAGAGAGAAAACGGGGCTTCTGCTGGTTTTCAGTCTCCAGTTTAACCTGGTGGGCACCGATCTCTTCTGCTGAATTATACCCGGAGGACCTGTCTGTGAAAGCCAGTTCTTAAACACCAAGTCATTTGTTGCTGTCATGGGTCTTTGTGTGGATTAAAGCTAATTGCTGCTGCCAACTTTCCCTCCTCTGTTGTACAGGAAGGGAGGCAGATGCACATAACTTGAGAGAATTGTGAAGTTATTTGTGCTAAAATTGCCACAGTGCTGCATGGCAGGCAGTAGGACCTGGGCACGCAGCCCGGAGCAGCTCGTGCTCCCTTGAACCTAATTTCTGCAGACAGCAACGACAGTAGAATTATTACCTCTGAAGCAGAAGCTACGGACTACGACAGCAACATCTTGTTCAGCACAGGAAATGGTTCTGCTGACAGGGCTTTGGGAATCAATCCCAACACACATCACGGACCCTGGATGTAAGCGTTCCCCCTTTTTCTTCCGCTTCACAGAAAGAGGCAGCATGCTCCTTGTCACCAAAGGACTCATTATGCGTGGCCACCTGCCACCCTGTCACCCCTATGGTCTCTGGTGGTTAATGCTGGCTGTCGGCTTGGCTGGATGGACAGGCTCCCAGGAAACTGATATTCACTGCTGGGTGTGTCCGTGAGTGAGCAAATTGAGGGGAGAGGACCCAAGCAGGCCAAAGCATTCACTCTGTGGGGGCCCGGACGGAAAAAAGCAGGGGGAGGAGCCACACATGCTTTGCTTTATCAGTTCTTCTTAGGGGATGCACATGCAGTTTTGCTCTGTCTATGCATCATGGACCTCAAACTCCGTAAGCTTCAACCTTTGAACACAGACTCATACTAAAGTGTGGAGACAAGAGACTCCTAGGCCTTCCATCTGAGGATGCTCCTGATGGTTCTGAGACCTCCAGCTCCGACTGCTGTGCTCACAAACTGACTGAGGTGGAGTGAGGTGCTATGGCTTGATGACCCGGCCCAGTAACATTTAAGATGATCAAACTGCATATTGCTACCTCAGAAAATGTTCAAAACTAAGAATTCAGGGCTGGAGAGATTGCTGAGCAGTTAAGAGCACCAGCTGCTCTTTTAGAGGACTCTGTTTCAATCCCCAGCACCTACATGGTGGCCAACAACCATTTACAACTCTGACCTTATCTTCTGGCATCCTCCGAAACGCCACACACATACAATGTACAGATACAAGTGCAGGCAAAGTGTGTGTGTTTGTGTGCATGCGTGCATGCATGCATGTGTGTGCATGTGCATGCATGCGTGTGTGCGTGTGTGTTGTTCTTCACTTGCGGCGCTAGGGATGGAAGCCCGGGTCTGGCGCACACAGGTAATCAAGCGCTCTTCCACTGAGCCCTGTCCCCAGCCCTGAAGGGGACTTGTTAAAGCTGAGTCTTTCTCTACTTTGAGAGTAAATCATTGTCACCTTCTCAGTGCCAAGCGAGTTAACCACCATACTGAAGGAATCTTGAGCTTGAACTGAAGAAGCAGGTTCTTCTAGATCCATGCCACTGGGGACAATAAATGTCATGACTAATAAAGAGGGATAGGAAGAGGGCAGAAAATGGCCAAGCACATCCTGCTGGGTCAACAGGTCAACCTTCATGAATAGAAGAGGCAGTGGACTATCAACTCCCTCTCCTTGGCAGCTTCAGTGTCCCAGGCTCCAGGGAGAAATCACCCACAGGCTCCATCAACAACTCTGGGACGTACATACATGCATTCACTAGGTCATGTATCATTCTAAGCCAAGAGTTCAATGTTTGCTTGGTTGTGGGTTTTGTGTCTTTCTTAATTGAATTCTACTGGTTTTAAGGCTGAAAGCGAACCACAGAGCACTCACCATGCTGGGAGAACAGAATGGAAATCCGACCAAGAGTCTTAGTTTGCCCCATGAGCACCACAGATCAAGGAAGAGCCGTCGGCCTCACTGGCTGTGTCCAAGAAGGCAAACTGCACCGGACACAGAGTCCATGTGCTCCGTGTTTACAGCCTCGGGCACCAGACTTTCTTTATGAAAACCTCCATATGACTTCAATTTTAGGTTAACCGTTTCTGTTTTAAGGTGAATAATTAAACGTTTTTGGTGGAGAGGGGCTATTTTGAGGCAGTGCTCATGTAGCCCAGCATAGCCCCAAACTCACTGTGGCCCTGACCTCCAATTCCTTCCCCTCCATCCGTCTACTGAGATTTTCTCCCCTGTATCACCTGGGTATTTGGCTCTGGGCAGCTTGAGCATGAGGACCATGGCTCTGCCAGACCTTGCCCTTCTTGGCCATTTCCTCTGCCTTGTTAAAAACCATGAGATTACATTCTTAAAGCTAGCTGCCAAGATCTGTTTCCTTCTTTGGCCACTTCCTCCTCCTGAGGTTGACTACCAAAGTCCCAGCAATCAACCCCCACCTTTGATTCACCTAATTAACATTCCCAATTAAAATTAAACACCTCATTTAAACACGGGGTTTTCCCTTTATTTTTATAAAACCACCATTTGCCAGTGTCCCACATCTGTCTCCCTCCTATCCACAGGCAGTCCTTCGTCCCTCTGAGATGGAGACAAACACCCCTTCCTCCTTCCCCTTGACCCCTACCCCTTCTCCCTCATCTCCTATCTCCTTTACCAATGCACCCTAGTCCATTCTAACACAGATCACCCCTTTTGCTCCTCTTAAAAGTTACACCTGCAAGTCATTTGCTGCTGTTTCTCTGCCCGAGTTAAGCAGCCCCTTTAACTTTTCTCCCCACTTAATGAAGGGGCTCTCTGTGAAAACAGGTGTTTGGGTGTGGTTTGTACCCACTCCAGGGTCCAGGAGAAAGCCCCCACTGCTCCACGGTCTCCTTCAGTATTTGTTCTGAAAATTTTACACCCTGGCCAAAGACTGTGAACGAACCAAGAAGGGACAGTTCTGAAGTTGTTGCTTTGAACTCTAACTACATTTGCAGGCATTGTGTGTGACGTCACAGGCGGAGCCCTGGGTGGTCTCAAAGGTAGAGACAGAAGGTCTGGGGTCTTTTGTTCCCCCCTGGCCCTCCTGACCAGCTATCAATGGGTGCTAGCAGAATGTCCGCAAAAGGATGGTGAAGTCTGACTGGTTCTTCAGAGAGGACTTAACGTCACTGGGATAAATGCATTTATTCAAGAGGCTTGAGAGAGAGCAAGCGGCTCAGGGGACATCTAGGAAAAGCGCGGTCCTCAGTTCTTTCTCGAGTGAGGTTTAGCATGGAACATCCTGTTTGAGATAAGCCTCAAGCACGCCAAGAATATTTTGTTCCGCATTGTAAATGCAAACCAGCTCCTATGCAGATGGAATTCTCAATTTTACAACCCCTTAAATCTGTCTTTCCCCCACAACAGAAACTGCTCTACTGAAAGCAAATTCTTAAAAATTTCCTATTCTGGTTGTTAAAAGATTCTTTAGGAAGTAACAAGATGTGCGGGACTCGGGTGGAACTGACAGTAGCACGGCAAGGGTCTGGGTTCAACGCCGGGGGAAGAAAGGAGAGAAGAGTCAGCTGCGTGGCTCATGCTTTTAAACCCAGCACACAGGAGAGGAAGCAGGTGGATCTCTAAGAGTTCAAAGCCAACCTGGGCCACATTGAGAGGTTCAGGCCAACCAGGGCTACGTGGTGAGACCCTGTCTCGGAAAGGAAGGAAGGAGACAGGCAGGCAATAGGAATTTGTATGAATCTGACCTGTAATCAATGTTCATTAAAAATTGAGAATCTTTAAGTAAAACACTTTATGTGAGTTACAAAAGAAATATTTATAATGGGAATAACTGAGCATTTAATGAAAGTATTCACAACAAGTGAGACAGGGCTGGGCATGCAGTTGGTAGAGTGTTTTCTTTTGTGTAGGGTTGAGCCCTGAGCCACACCTCCCAGATCTTTCTAGGTTGTTTTGGTGACTGGTTGGGCAGCTCGGGAGTGGGTTTTAGCCTTCAGGCACGGATTGCTTTGTACTCCAGGCCTCTGGATGAGAACTGGAGGGGGCAGAGGGCAGGAGATGAAGGAAACTCCGAGGGTAATTGCTACTTCATAGCAGAGAATAGGAGAAACAGAAGAGGATCGCATCGGCCTCCACTCATGCCTGCACTGCCTTGGGCAAACAGCTCCCTGCCACCTCACGGTACCCGGAGTGGGTGCCAGCCGCAGGAGCGGAGTGAAAGGGACCCTTTATCAGCTCAGCTCATTCGTGCTGCAGAGTGTGTGCCATGCAGATGGCGAACGCATTGTTCTCATGAAAGGGGAACAGCTTGGCAAGGAAGAATTTTAATGGCAGGGATCTGGAGACCATACTCCGCAAACCTGGTTCATTCAAGTTGGTTTTGATCACTACTGAGTTCATTGTTGGCAAAGAGTCAGATGTTTGCCATTTGTTCTCCGCAGAAACCACAACACCGATATCCCTGTCGCCCTCGACAGTGCGGGTTAAACCCAGTGAACGTCTAGCCTGCCGTGCTTGGCCTTTCTCACTGGTGGTCACTCCTTCCTGTACCCGAAACTGTTCTAAAACTATTCAGCACAGCCTCTCTCAGCTGTTACAGGTTTCCCGAGAGCACCGGGGCTGGAGACCTCAGGTCTAGAGAGCTGGGGGTACTAACTCTAAGGCAAAGGTATGAATGAGCACACGCAGGTGAAGGGATGGCTCAAACTTGCAAGGAGTAGACGAGGAGGGTATCAGAGGGAACAGCTAAGATTCTCATGGGTGTTTATGGGTAGCAAGCAGCTAACCCAGCAGCTTTCATCCCCTGTGAGTGATCTTTGGTCTACCCTCTTTGGGAGGCTGTTCCTCGGTCATGGAAAACATTGGTTCAAGGAGTACCCAAAGTAGGCAATGACACCATACACACGGTTTGATTCTACAGCTTCTTTCTTTGACTCGTGTGGTTATTATTTTGCTTTCCTGAAACAGAATTCAACGCACCCGGTGAAAGGAAGCACCCTGGACATACGCTGCACACTGAAACGGCTCAGTGCCTCAGATCTAGAGGGAAATAATTCACATGGTTGCACCAAGGAGATCACCACGTGTAAGCCTCTGCTGCAGCCATGGCGAGCTGTCCTGTCAGTCTCTCCCGTAAGAAAGGAGAGGGACCAGGCCTGACTGCAGGCTCTTCTTCTGTTGAGTGTCCTGTAAGTTCCTGCCACCCCTCACTTCGCCCAGGCTCCTAGTTCGTCACTTTAATTTCCAGCAGAACCGTAACTGAGGCAAACTGTCTGGCTGAAGAGATAGAGCCGCATTCTCTATTATGCTGAGTGGCCAAGGGCACACAGGGAAGCTAACAAGATGCAAATCCTGTTCAATGTAGCCAAAACATTTTTCATTCCTAAGCAAAGGCCCAGAAAACTTATTCAGTTTGTTGGCGTCATGATACGGCTTCAGACCACTGTAGAATGTGCGACACTAATTTAAATAAATTGCACGTAGCCAAAGAGAACGAGACGGTTTCATCTTTGTTTAGTCTGAGAGGCTATTTTCGTGATTACAGGGGCCTGATATCATCTTCTCAATTATTGCAAAGCTCAGGAGTGTCTATCATTTACCCTCCAGCAACACTCCCATTATGGGTCATTTTGTAACCACCCACCCCACACACAACCACTGCAAAACTGGCTAGGATCTGAGAAAGTAACCCCTTGGAGCAAGACCGGACCTCGTAAAAAAGTCTTGAAAGTAAGCAACAAATGCCAGAATGCCCCAGTTATATTTAAAGATCCAAAAAAAAAAAAAAAATGCTTTGTAGCACACCAAAGGAATATATCTCAGTGCCAGGGGCCTCTAGGTCTCCCAGGTACTGTTTACATCTGAGCCTCCAAAATCGTCTCCAAGTTCCAGGAAGATTTCATTCACTATTTTGCTTTTCTGAGACAGAGTCTCACCATGTAGCTCTCAGCTGGCCTCAAAATTCTAGTGCTTCTGCTTCGACCGCTAAGTCCAGGGTGATGGGCAAGGTGGGATTACGGGGTTGATGTGGTAGAATTTCCTCCCACAAACCTCTAGTTTAGAGGGATGTTTGTAAAGACACAGGGACACTCTAAGGAAAGGTCAGATATAATATCCTGCAAGGAAACCCCTTCAACTCAAGGAGTAAACAACTCAGGCTTCAGGAAGTCACCGAAACTGACCAAATATGTTAGGCCCTTCCCTCACTAGGCTTATATAAGCAGTAAAGACAGCTGAGAGACACTCTCAGACTAGCTGAGTCACACGAAAGAGACAGTGACCAGCTGACCTGCCTAGAAGTCTCTCAGACACGCCGAATTGTTTACAAGAAGCTCAGATCAGCACCACCTGGGAGAAACAGACCAACTAAGCTACCTAAAGGAAGAAAGAACTAGCCAAGCCTCCTGGAAGAAGCAGAAATCAGCCCAGCTATTTAGAAGAGGCCCAGACCAGCTGTGCCTCAAAGAGACCCTCTCGGACCTCTTGACTACCGTAAGCTGTGTGGTACAGTCCAGGTTTCCCGCTTTGGTGAGTTGTCTCCGTGCTGGGGGTAGAGCTGGGGGCTGCGGATGCAGCTGAGTGTGAGTCATCTCTGCTCCTGTAAGTAGCCCCCCTAAAGCTCATTAGTTTACCAAATTGGACTTTGGTGGTATCCTTCACTTTGATCTGTAGCGGATTCCCTATCCAGGGTGATTGCTCATGTCTGCACAGGAACAGTATCACACAGCACAGAGGTGTACCGCCATTCTCAACTGGGAGGAAGGCTTTGGAAGAGATTCATGAATGGGTGGAAGAAGGAAGCTCCCTAGTGGCTTCTCAAAAGGCACCAACCATGCTTGAAAATGCCTTCAAGGCTGAGGCTCTCCTTTATAAACAGCTACACCTGTATAACCATGGTCATACTTCCAGGTCATACAGCAGGGCCTTGAAGTGCAATATTTTCTCTGGTGTCTCAGTGGATTCATGCACTGCAGTTAAGCAGAAGGAAGCTGGCAGAAGCAACTTCAGTTACACAGGCCTAACCCACCACAGGCTGATAGCAATGCTGATAGGTACACTGTTTGATCCAAGGACACACAAAAGATATTTTTTTTCTCGTGGTTCTAGGACTAAAACCCAGGGCTTTGTGCATGCCAGGAGGCAACCTATACCTTCTCCATCTGCAGACCCGAGAACGTTCTAATCTCCCAGGGACTGCCATTCCGCACAAATAAATTTCATGTAGGCGTACAGTTAGGCAAAATGGAAAGAGCAGAAACTCTAGAAGAAGGATCTCCCTGTCCTATCGTTGAGAGTCAAGGAAGGGATGTATGAGAAAAGTCATGATTTAATGTAGGAAGTAGCATTGTAAAGAAAATCTAATACGTGCCAACATAAACACTAAGTCTGTGGTTTAACTTCTACCAAACCTCACAAATGATATAGAAGCCAAGCAGGAAGTAAACACTGGCTTTGTGTCACCGTATTTATCCCTCCCTAATTTTCTATTTATCTCAAAAGTGGCAGTTGTCGGGTTTTTTTTTTTTTTTGACCCTAAGATCAAATACTCTCCATGTGATGAGATTTAATATCTCTATTTCCAAATAAAATAATGCATCGAACTTTCAGATAACTTGTGGGGTTTTTTCTTAAAAGGCTTGTTAACTAGTCATTCAGTTTTAAAGTCTAATATGTAAGGATAGAAATAGAGCAATCCCTTGGCACCTGAAAGAGTTGGCTCAAGGGCATTCTCACCTCCGTGGACACTAAACTCTGCAAATAAGTCCCTTCTATAAACCACACATAACCTATGCCTAGCCCCTGTCTATTGTAAGTCTTCTCAAATCGCTTGTAATACCTGTGTAGTTGAGAATCACTGTTCTGCTGTATTGTTTAGGGAGTAATGGTCAGACAAAAAGGGAGCTTCTTGTTCAGTAAGGACTCACTACTATGGCAGACCTCACTGAATAATGAATGTCGAATACAAGGTAACAGCTGCAGTTGAATCTTAGCTTCGGGAGCCTTGAACACAGGGAGACAGGTTTGACTTTGAGGACAGGCTGATAGGCCTCAGTCTTTGCCTCAGGGCTTCATGATAACTCTCTCAGACAGACCAGTCAAGCAGATTTTTCTCAAGGACATCATTGCTGTCCCAGCCTTCATTGTTAGCAACTGCATAGAAAGGTGTATCTGAAGAACTTGCCAGAATCAACTTTCTGTGTGTAAAATGATCAAGGTAACACTGCCTTTTACATGTTTGTCATCCAAGATAGATATGGGATAAACTAAGCAACCTTATTTTCAGGGAAAGAGGATATTATAATATCTTCCAAGGAGTCCAGGGTTCTGGGATTTCATTTCCAAAGCTCCCTTGGAAGTTGCTAATATTACCCAGTTGGGCTATCTTCACTGAATGGACCACGTTTTCATGGTGAAGAATTTGGAGAGGAGTAAATTACTGTAGCTTGAGGAGTACACACACACAGAGACCTGCATGGTAACTTTCAGCCTCTTCCTGAAGGGTCAATGGATGGAATTCAACTCATAGGCAGTCCAAAGAAATGGTCAGAGCATGAGACGGTGATGACTATACTTTCCAACCCATTTATCTTTAGTGTCCCATGAGAAATTCCTTCCGCTTGTACTTACTTCAGTATGAAATAGAAACTACAATCTCACCAAATAGCAATCCATACAAGCCCACAGTAACATGATGATACAGGAATAATTAAAGATAGGGATGCCACATTTTTGATAGATACAGTACTATTTATTATATAGAATTTTCTAGGAAAATCAAATCTAGGTTTGGAGAGATGTTCTCAGATAAGGAACATCTTCACCTAAACAAATGTTGGTGACAGCATCGCACAAGCCACAGTCCAAAATGAGGTCATGGCAACCGAGCGAAATGAAATTCTACAGATGAGGGAGGGGAGAAAACAGAGGCTGCCAGGCAAAGGAAACGCTGATATGAAGCCAGTGAGCTATGGTGTGAAGCTTTTGTACTCGATCCTGGGTGCAGAAAGCCCTGCCGAACTCACCAAAGTGCATATCTACCAAGGCAGGAGGGAGGCAGAGTCTTTCTCCCTATAACTGATTTTTAATCATTATATGAGCCTGTGTTTGAACAGGATGGAAACGCAATGTGTGTCATAAAGAGCCTATAAAATATCTTATGTCTTTGGTCAAGGATGTGATGGGCCAAGCACTTAAGACTCATTCCCGCTCTTTTGTTCTTTGGAGTTGAAGGGCAGGTGCTGGCTCTGCCAAAAGGAAATCAAGTGGAAATCCAGCACGATAACTCCCTCCCCGATAAAGGAATCTGGAAATACTAGTTATGCTGAACGAGTTTATAACTATATTCTAAGAATACAGATGTGAAGGTTAAGCTGTATCCTAGAAGGAATAAAAAAGGCTCCAAGTTTGGGGGGGGGGGGCATAGAGGAGCATGCTGTCACAAGAACAACCTCTCATGATCTTCCAGGGTCTACCCTCGTCTTTAGACTCCCAGAACTCCAAATGCCCTGAAATGTACTGTTTAAGACGCATTTGAGAGCTGGAACAGTAGCTCATTAGTTCAGTTGGGGACCCTGAAAATAAACAAATACAACCCCAAACCAAGAAACGTTTGAACCTAATGCTGTCTGTGCTCTAAACAGAGGAAAGGGGTGTAGAAAATGAGTCGGTTGCTCCCTGGAATTGACCGGATTACAGGTAGGAAAGGATCTGGGGTTCACGGAATGCTTTGAAGCTCTGGCAGGCATTTTTTAGGACAAGCTTCCTCCCCGCCCCCCTCCCTTCTCCTCTTGACAGCAGCATGCAGTTTTCAACATACATCTATCAAAAAGCCTCAAAAGGCAACATCTCCCTCCTTTAATAAACCGGAGTGTAGCATGAGCTGGGCCAGAGGGTAACTGTGGAAACTAATCCGAAGGCAACCTACCAGAGAGGCCTTCTAAAAAAAGAAACTATTATTATTATTATTATTATTATTATTATTATTATTATTATTATTTTGGAAAGGAAAATAAATAGAAACAGAGAAAAAAATTAAAAAAGGAGGAAGCCTGTCCCTTTCAAGCTTTTTAAGGTTGCAGACAGAACAGCTTTCTTCTCCAGAGCCAAATGACTTTGCAAGCGTTCCTTGCAAGTTAGGGTCGTCAGGGGTCCGCGGGATCCGGGGAATAGTGCTGACGGGCTGCCAGCCTTGCAAAGCCGCAGCCCTAGCCGGGGTGCCCGCGCCCCGCACGCCGCCAAGGACACTTACCGCGACCCTCGCGGCTGCTGCACGCACCTGGACCTCAGGCGGCCGCAGTCCCCGCGCCCGCGCGCCTGCCCCACGCCGTCTCAAGGTCACACCGCTCTGTGGCGGGGACGCCGTCTACTCCGCGGGCTCAGCACAGAGAACGGAGGCGAGGAGCAGAGCTGGCCTCCCCGGCCGCGCCGGGGCCTTCCCTCCGTGTCGTCGGTGCCAGGCAGCTCCCCTCTGGGTCACTTCCATTCTGTGCTCAGTCCCAGAGCGGCGAGACATCTGTTTTCCATAAGCATCGCGCAGAGGCAAATCCTGGATTAGATGCCAGAGCCCACGCCACAGCTGATCCGCACACAAAGAGCCGGGGACAAACACGCAAGTTGGTGCCCAGTTCCAGAACCACTCGGATGACTAAGGCGGCCGCAGCCGGGATGCACCAATCCGCGGCCGGCTGGGTTTCCAGGTCTACTGCGGAAAACTCATCCCCCCCCCCCCACTCCGCCCACCCCACTAAAGCACGCTCTGTCCCCGCAGGGGAAGTGACTTCAGCTGCACCCGGCTGAGCGAATTCAACGCAGCCTGCTTCCACCACCGGGCCTTCGGTATTGAAGCAAACCCTGCTGAACGTGAGGAAGGCGGACAACGCTCGGCGTTTGCTTTAATTCCATTACATGAATCAAATATGATACAGTCAGCGCTGAAAACGACGAGGAAGTGCTGTCTCTGAGGGCGGGCTTTTCACTTTCTGCAGCAGCTCGGGCAACAGAGCTGCCTTCTCCTTGCTTCCCCTCCTCACTTAGGAAGTACGGAGTGGCTACTCTCAAGGGCTGTACAGTCTAGTGAGGAGTAGGCCAAGGAGACTTGCCATTTCCCAATCCTACAAAATTACTGTCAAAGAAATGCAGGGCGGGCTTGGAAGGATTTTCAATCGCTAAGGAAGCAGATTCTGGAACAAAGAAGCTGGGAGTTGATCCTGAATGTAGTTGCACTAAGATTTCCACCGCAGAAAGATAATTTCACAAAAGGGGTCCACCTAGGAAGGGAGTGGAGGTGAATTGGAAACGGGGCAAAGACTCCAAAGAGAGAAAAACTGGGAGTTGATGCTCAGGATAGGAAGGGAGTATGTTGGAGGCTGTGGACCTCCCCCCCCCCGAATTTCTTGTAAACAACTTGTCCCCCCCCCCAGCCCTGAGCGGGAGGGCACAGCTGATGGCAGGGGCGCGGTTTCTGGTGAGCCAGCGAATGAAAGATCCAAAGAGCAGGGGCGTGGCCAGAGCCCTATATAAACTGCCCCTGAGCCCAATAAAGTTGGCGCTCTTGTATCAAGGATGACCCGTGTCCGTGTCTCTGTCTGTCTGTGTGTCTGTATGTTTTAAAATCTCCAGCCTGCGTACCGCAGAGTGTAGAACGGGCATTGTGTTTTACAGGAGTAGGTACCAGAACAGAGTTATAGACTGCCACCTAGGTCTGTCACTTGAGCAGCAGGGTAGATGGAAGGAAATGAAAAAAGAAAGAAGACCCAGAGAAGCCATGGATGGGTTCACAGAATGACGTCCCAGAAGTTGAGCGTGGTTACTAATGCAAACCAACCACACAGATTTCCAAGGTATTTGGGGACCTTCTGGCTATGCAAGACAGGTTGGGCAAGTGTGTGATTAGAAGTTGAAGGTAAATACAGACAAGGGGAAAACGCACCATATTGGTTTGTTTCAGCTGCCAATACCAAGTACCAGGAACTGAGGGGGTTAAACAACAGAAATGTGTTGTCTGACAGATCTGGAGCCTGCTGGCCTGTGGTCAACACACGGGGAGGGGCTTATTCCTGAAAAAACGCCAGGAAGGGGCTGCTGGAGCCTCTTGCAGGCTTCTTATGGCTCCTTGGCTTGTACCATGATGTGCTGATCTTCCCCTGGCTCTCCTCCGGTGGGTGTCTTTGACCAGATGTACCCCTTTATTGTAGGACATGGGTCAAATCAGGTTAGGGGCTCACCTTACTCCAGAATTATTGCAATTAACTAATTACGTTTGTCCTCATGTGTCTTCTGCTTTCTGTCATGATGTCAAAATGCCTAAAACCATCAACTTATACTAAGGATACATTACACTGGCTGTTTCACAAGGGTCAGCTCAGGGAAGCTCCTGGGTGAGACGTGTTGACCAAGCACATCACAAAGGGTGCCCATTTACCCATGGTGGCCCAGAAGCTAGGAGACACACACAGACATGGCTTCCAAAGTCCTCTTCAGGGGCTCTCACAAATGACTTCTCCTTTCTACTAGGCCCAACTCTGGAAGGTTCCCATACACTTGGAAATAGCACCATGGGATGAGGTAGGGTTGGGGTTGGGGAACAAACCTTCAACCCATAGACCTTTTGTTACATCTAAGATCCAACGACAGCATTTTGTTTCTATCTTGTACTTAGAAATCACCTTCTTTCCATAAAATATCACATACTGCAGTATGGGGGTGGGGGTTAAGACTTCAGCGTAGGAATCTGGAGGAAAGAGTTTAACTCATAGATTCACCCACCGTGAGCAGGGTGAGAGGATTGAGGGGAAGAAATCCACAGCAGGGGTACAGGGGAGGTGTGGGCAGAAATGGAAAGAAAGAGGACCAGAAAACAGAGGATTTCATTACATCCCAGTCACATACACACACACACACACACACACACACACACTGCTTGTCTGATCATATCTTCATTTAATATCACCTGGGGATTTTTATTATTCTTTTTCCTTAAGTGTGTCTATTCTATATGAACTCATCACACATCAGGTATTTCCTGGGTACAGGCTCAAAGTGCCAATGGCTGTCATGAACACACCCACAAGTACAGTTATGACAACCTTCTGGTTCCTGACGCCAAGCCCTAATAGTCAACACCTGCCCCTTTCCTTCTAGACTCCTCCCTCCCTGGGCCTCCCTTCTGTCACAGTGCCATAGCCCCTGGGCCCTTGCCGTGAGACTGCTGCCATGTGTAAACTTTGGATCATCTTCAGTGCTATCCACAAAGTTTGGAAAGAGCACAGCAAACACACAGAAGATGGGATTTAGCGCTGGCCTTTGCTACTTTTAAGACTTGACATTTTATTTCCTGTGCTGAAGACTGAAGCCAAGGCCCTGCACACACTAGGCAGGTGCTCTCCCATGAGCTACAGCCCCAGTTCTTCTCTCAAAGTTTTTCATCTGAGATGGAAAAGAGCCCAGGACTTACTGTATTGCCCTGTCTGGTCTCCACTCCCTGACTCAAGCAATCCTCTGTCCTCCACCTTCTGAGTAGCTGGCACTCAGACACGTGCTACCGTGTCCAGCTCTTTAATCTTACTTCTTACCCCAAAATACTACTTAAGTAGTCCTTAATCTCAATCCCTCTCCCAATGGCCACTCTTGGAAGGTTAAGGACTTCAATAGGCTTTTAGGGGGACTCTCTGGGATTCAGTTCATGACCAGAAGGGTGGAATTCTTTTGAAAATCAGTGATGAAGTTTGTGAAATGGTGAGGGGAAGTTCTGAGGACCCTGGGATGACCTGACTAGCATTACAGGCAAGTTCAGAGTGAAACCAGTTCCTCGGTGGGCCAGCTTCTGGTCCCCACTGCTCAGTGACTGGGACCTGCTTCTTCATAGATCTCCATAACTTCACTTAACTCTATACCTGCCTAGGATCTAAGACATCAGATAAACTGAAAGACTTGTGCGTGAAGTAGCTGGAAAGAGCCTGTTCCTCCACCACAGCGGTAGCCAGTGTTTGCTGAGCACACAGGTTCTGTGCAACACCTTGGCACAGAAGGAGCCAAAACCATTTCCTCTAACAAGGTCTCAGGTGATTGATGTGGGCAAGGGTCACAATACATAGTTAAGTTTCTAAAAGGCTCTCCATAAAGGAGTGTGTGTGTGTGTGTGTGTGTGTGTGTGTGTGTGTGTAAATTGAACCCAGGGCCTTGAGCGCTTGGAGCAAGTGCTCTACTACTGAATGATACCCCAGCCTGTCCATTTCCTGGGAAATGAGAAAGCCTTCATGGAGAGAGGTGGGGAGAGTTCTGGTGACCTGGGGTTGATCTGTTAGAAAACCATAGGAAACTCCAGGTGATTGGTGACATCATGTATTGCTCAGGTTGTCAAGGACCACTGACTTTTTTTTTAACCCTGATTTCCTCCCATACCATATAGTTAAACTATATTTCCTAAAACCTCCTTTAGTTTCAGCTCACACATCTTTTGTGACGTTGGTTCCTCCTGAGCCTGCTCGTGGCTTTTTTTTCTCTTTCCCGAGTCCAAATTCTACCCTTCGCTGATTATAAAGTTTAATTGGCCTTGGATGACAATGTCTTGGAAAAGCACACACACACACACACACACACAGAGTGTGTCCTGACAACACTTCTCCACTCCAGTTATTTCCCCCTACAACCTCTCTCCTTTGCTATTTTATGTGCTCCTCCTGAGGTCTGTGCATGTCTTCTGTGTGCGCGCACATGTATGTTCTTGTGGGAATGGAAACCATAGGTCAACCTCACGTATGTCTTTCTTGGCCATGCCTGCCCTAGACCCAAAGCAACGTCCAGCAACCAGGGACTAAAACTTCTGAAACCACAAGCCAAAGTGAGCCTTTCTGACTTAAAAGTCTGTTTAATGTGGGTATTTCTTACGGTGAGGGAGAGCTGACTAACACCGTTGAGCATTGCTGCTGAAGCAGTGTTAGCATCTCCATCCGCAGCCAGACAGCCTGGTGCTGGATCCCACGCACCAGGCCTCCTGGTCGGTGGCTGAGAAAGTACATTCCTTGTTGGAACGAGAAAGCAAGAAGAACAAAACTCAAGTTCCCTTTCAGTTAACAGAAGACACACTAGATACCAGCCTGGATCCTACAGTCGCTATGTGAGGGAACCAGAGAGGTGTTCCAGGAGCCGCATCAGAGCAAACACACCCGTTTGAAAGAAAGTAACAAATAGAAGTAGCTACAATGATTTTAGCCACACACACTCGACTCATTGCCAGTCCCCTCATCCCCAGACTCACTGGATGGTTTTTTTTTATACATCAAAAGGAAGAAAATAGGAAAGATAAATCTACATCAATATGTGGGGAAGATGCGCAACGACAAGTTACCCCTTACCCCTAACACGCTAGGTGGGGCTGAGGACACAGCTGGACATGGTTGCTACAGAGACAGGTTTACAAGTAGCCTTGGAGACGACAGGCGACGGAGATACTTTTCCGACCCATCCTAGAAGTTCGTGGTTGCTGGTCACCAAACCCTTCTGCTTACCCTGTGCTTCTGACTTCAGGTTCTGTCACTATCGGTAGCTTGTCCTTCCCCATGGACCCTGCACTCAGAAACCACAACCAGAAACGTGAGACGGCACCAGATCTGTATACACCACAGAGACCATAGCTGACAGAGCCTATCTGTAGAAAGAGGCTCCCACCAAGACCAGTATTCTCAGAATGCCCATATGGAAGGCAGGGATGCCTGCCCTTGCCCCCTCCCCCGGCTTTCTCCCAGCATTGGTGACAGCTCACATAATGGCACCCTTGGTTTATTGCAAACTCTAAGTGTGGGAAGACAGCTGCTTTTTAATGTCTTGTCACTCTCTGTCCTTGTCACATATCCAACACAGCTTCTGGGACTTCTAGGGTCACTGCTGCCGTATAGGGGTCTTCCCATTTTCTGTCGGTAATGTACCAGCAGTAATTAATATTTATGTTATGTCCCCAGGGTGCCCCAAACACAGACAGGATCCAGAGAAATGACGGCTATCCAAGTCGAGGGTGAATTGAAAGAACTCTCACCCCTAAGAAAATACCAATGGCTGCTATTTCTTGTTCAAAAAACAGGCACAAGGAAAGGACTGCATCCCAGGAAGAGCCTGCTCTCTCTGTCTCAGGGAGAGTCGAAAAGCTCACAGCTCTCATCCTGCTCCCTTGGTTCCAGGGGAGGAACCTGGGGTCAGTGATACATCAAAAGGACTGGCTATACTGGGCACTCTGGAAATTCAATTAGTGCCCAGCTGTCTGGAAAGCACCGGGAGACAACAGTGCAGGAGAATATTGCAGATGCCATAGGATTTTAGGAGCAGGCAGAGGCCACCCACCCTTACTTGACTTGAAGCCCCTTATCCATCACCATATCCACAGTTTAAAACCTCCCTTGGTTTCAGTGACCTGTGGTTGACTGTGGTCTAAAGACATAAAAAGGGAAAGACTAGAACTTAACAGCCTATGATATATAGATATATAGATATAGTGCAATATCTTTCATTATTGCTTGTTATATGTTTCTTGTCATTCACTGTTGTCATTGCTTGCCACACCTCATTATGAATGAAAAGTTATGGTAGATATGGATGCAGCAAAAGTTGGTGCATTCTACCTCCATCTGCAGCACTAGTGCCGAACTCCCCCTGCAGTCCAGTGCTGTCCTGCATCTGCAGCATCAATGTGTGTGTGTGTGTGTGTGTGTTTCTGCGCACGCGCGCGTGCGCACACGCCTTGGGACACTCTCAAGCAAGACTTCTGTTTTTAAAGTTAAGTCAGTGATGGATGAACGTTACAACCAGGAGTGGCTAGCAAAATTGCAAATTCTTGGAAGCAGAAGCTTAGTCTTTATGACACCGGTTCTGAGCTAACGGCTTCAAAGTTCAGTTTAGTTCTAGGTTTGGGGAGGGTGAGTGTGGCATGGAACAGGGTGGCCTAGCACGCAGGACAGGCTGTGTGATGCTCAAACAATACAACAAAACAAAACAGAAAACTCTTCTGGGAAGAGGGGGGAGTTGAGAGGGAAAACTTCCAGTAAGTGTCTGTCCTTGGAGATTCCTTGGCAGGATATCTATTGCACCGAAGGTCAACCCTGACTTCTGCCCCGTGGGAGCCACAGGTTCACAGACAGGCTTTGTGGTTCCGCAGGCGCCAAGGTCTTCCACACACCTGAGGAGAATGAATGCCGTTGGTGAAGAAGGCCCCTGTGCTGGTGATGTCTGCGAAGGTCTCCTGAGTCAGCAGCCTGAGGAGTAGGCTGCGGGCTGTGGGGTCTGCTGATCTCTATCACAGCCCTTGGAGCACAGCGCTGGGAATTTGTAGTGGAGCCGGAAACCCCTCCTGGCAGTTAGAGCCCTAGAATGGCTGCGCAGAGTGGGGGTGGGATGAAAGAGTCTTCTCAGAGTGTGGCTTGAGGTGAAAGGAAGCCGGGACTCTTGGGGGGGTTATTTGATTTGCTTTTTATCTTTTTGGTGGGTTCCTTTAATGTCCCTGGATGACAAAGCAGGGTGTTGACTGGGGATGGGTGAAGGTGCGTGGCACACTCCTTTGAATTTTAAAGTAGACAACTGTGAAGTTCAAGAACTGTGAAGACAAACCAAACCGTGGCTTCCACTGCTCCAGTAAGACAGAGGTCATCAAGCTGCCTGTTCTTAGGTGGCTACCAGGGACTGTCTACCTGTTTTCTTGATCCTGCTGTCTTCCACCCTTGGCTTTGGGGTCTCCCTTTTCCTGGGGTTTCTACAGACAGGGCTCAGGGAAGAAATGGCTGCTTTTGTCAGTCTCAGGAGGGAGTTAAGGCTGGGTTCTCCCAAGAGCTGCTTTTCTATGATGCGGGTGTGGCCTCCACTTTTCATCCTCTGACCTGGATTGGCTCCTAGCTCCAAACCTGGCCTTGCAGGATCCGGGCTTTGGTACGCAGATACGAGTTCAGCCCCGTCTTGGTGGGAAACCTCTGAAACAACACCTAGAGTTCATAATGGGAGTGTGCTTCATGGAGCAAGGTGCAGGAAGGACCCCAAGTCAAGCACGCTGGAGGCATCTGTGTTTCTTATCTTCCCAACCCCACGTCATCCCAGGAGGGAGACACTGGGATAGGCACTATCAGATGAGGAAAAGTGAGGGAACTGGGCTTTCCCAGGACATTGATAGAAACCGGAGACCCGGGATTAAGTTCAGCTCTGTTTGAGGTATATGCTAGACCCATTATGGAGCCAGAGTCAGAGAGGACTTTGAAGACGTTGCCTCATGGGTAGATCAGATGACAATGGCCCAAGGGACACACTGTCATCCAGAGTCACCTGCAGGCCAGCGTAGTGTAGAAACTAGGACACAACCTTGCCAGGTGACTCATAGTTCCTTTTCCCAGAATTTTCAGTTAATCCTGGCAGCGGGGAGGGCACTCAGCAAACTTAGTCTATGGTTAGGCCTATCTCTGAGTGCTGGTAGCTGGGAAATGAGCGAATTTACCAGAGAGAGACTGCGCTGAGCACCGTATATCAAGCTACCCCTGGACACAGTTAAGATCATCTCACTGTGATCCTGCCAGAAACTTTAGAAAAGTGAGTGACTTGCCCAATAATATTCTCAAGAGTTGACCGGGATGCATCCAAAATCAAAGCTTTTGCTCTCAGTCTCAGCTTTCTGGGGTCACCCCCGCCAGTGTGGCAACGCTGAGGTCCCCGGGACCTCCCTTTAGCTGGCCCTTCTTAGGACTAGCCACGTGCTGCAGATTTGGGAAGTGGGACCCAGAAATAGTGTTCACCTTGTACAAATATGTGTGAGAGATGGCCTGAAGTGTGAATCCTGAGAAAGGTGTGATACTGAGGGTTAGAATAAGAGTGTGTGTGTGTGTTCTTGTCTCCGTTTCTTGGCAAACAGTTCTTGAAGCCATTAAGATGTAGAAAATGAAAAGGTATCTCTGTGTGCTCATGGGTGTAGGAAGCCCTGGGAAGGGATCTGATAGTGAGGGGAGTGAGCGGCTCTCTGGCTGCAGCACCAACACTCACCTTCGGGAGGTACAAAGGTTCTGGAGACTGACTCAGTTCCCAGTGGCTGTCATCTAACTAATCAAGCCTGCCTACTGAAGTCGCCATAAAACAACAAAGCTACTAATAGCTACAAAAGTCACGACAGACACATCTGTTGAATAGGTGGAGGTGCTGGGAGGACTCCCTCCCTACCCCACCTCTACCCCTCTCTACCCCACCTCTACCCCCCTACCCCACCTCTACCCCTCCCTACCCCACCTCTACCCCTCCCTACCCCACCTCTACCCCTCTCTACCCCACCTCTACCCTTCTCTACCCCCTCCCTACCCCACCTTTACCCCCTCCCCATCCCACCTCTACCCCTCCCTACCCCACCTCTACCCCTCTCCTACCCCACCTCTACCCCCTCCCTACCCCACCTTTATCCTCCCCATCCCACCTCTACCCCTCCCTACCCCACCTCCACCCCACGTAGCTCTTTATTTGACTGATCATCTATGTTATCCATCATATCATTTACGATATACCAGCAGACAGAGCATTTCCCTGGGTTCTGCAAGCCTTCTTTTTTTTATGTATACAATATTTTGTCCGCATGTATACCTGCAGGCTAGAAGAGGGCACCAGACCTCAGTACAGATGGTTGTGAGCCACCATGTGGTTGCTGGGAATTGAACTCAGAACCTTTGGAAGAGCAGGTAATGCTCTTAACCACTGAGCCGTCTCTCCAGCCCTCTGCAAGCCTTCTTTAACACCTGAACTTGAAGCCCCAGAGAGAACTTTCCAGTTATAGCATGAAGTTAGACACAGTTGCATGCTAGTCACCAAGCCTCCCAGGTCTCTGGGACCTCTGATTTACAGCTGATGGTTAGTTAGCACAGGAGTAGCCCCCAGGGTGGGGCAATTGTGCTTTTGGAAATATCCTATCAGGTAGGAGTGTGGGAATGCAGTGCCCCCAACAAACTGAGTGTGCAGGGTGGTGCCAGACGGTTTTGCCCTGGCCTCACCTCACCCTCGGCAGTCTGAAGTTCATTTTAAGAGTCAATTCTTTCTGTTCCTAGCCTGCTCCAAGGAGCAGCTTGGCCCTCCTCCGTCTCTCCTGGGCTCTAGACCACTCACTCAGGAGCTCTGGCCCGGCTTGCAAATTGCTCATGTTTTTTTTCTAGGACATTTATTTGTATTTATCTTAAAGGTTTTTTATTTTACATTGTTTTATGTTTCCATACAAATGGGCTAAACCTTGTGCTGCTTTGAGTCCTATTTACTTGAGCACTGACTTTTGCATTCTGATCTAATTCCATCAGGCGCCGCAAAAGCATGACACTTTTACAGGTGCTTTATCTCGTTAGCGTACAAAACCTGGGGATGGGAGAAGCCAGAGATTCAGAAAGTGCAGCAAGGATGCCAGGTGACTCACCAGCCTCCCTTCTACAGCTTCTCAGATTCCTGTCCTCACCAAACACACCAAACACACCGGAAGTTCGCTGACTTCACACCACCAGGCTCCTCGGGAAAGGCAAGGTCACAGAGTCTGATCAAAGCTGCCTTGGTCGGTTCTTTCGCTCAGCGGGAGGCGGGGTTTTCTAGCCCGCTTCCGAGGGGAAGCGGGGGCTTACAGTGCTCTGTGACCCATCACTTTCATGCGGCCATAGCTCTGTGATGGGCCAGGGGTCTACCGCCACATGGACCAAGAGGAAGAAACCAGACTCGACAACCGGGAAAACCAGAAACAGGAACCAGAAAGCATAGCTGTGTGGCTGCCCAAGCCCCATCAGATTCCCCTGAACCGTCACAGCGGGTGGGGGGTGGGGCAACAGGGCCCACCCCTACCCCAGCCTCTCCACTCCAGTAATCAAGGACAAACTCTCTATTCGCCTGGGGCTCTTCCTTGTTCCGAATGCCCTTTGAGCACTTTTTATGGGGCAGTTAAACTTTACAGCAGCCTGCTGGCTCACAGCCTTTCCCACATTTCTGAATGGATCTGTTTATGACAAGTCCACTATGCCTCCCCTTTGAAAATGCTAAAAAGATATTAGTTCTTTCAAAGGGGGTCAACCGGGGTACACAGGCTACAGAAACCCTACTGTGGCAGCCGCAAGCTGTGAAGAGCTGAAAAGTGAAAGGCTGAGCTGAAAAGTCAAAGGCTGAGCACCCGGCAGCATGTAGTGGAGGAAATATCTCCGGCTCAGGCCAGTGATGCTACTTGGGACCAGATCTGCTCCCCCTCACCCCCCAATTCTGTGCTTTCTCTCCTTTCTCACCTGGGTGGACCAGGCTCTATATGCTTTCTAGGCAGGTCTCAGAGGACTCATCTTTTCCTCCATCTTTGCAGACAAGAACTGAAAACCAGCGGCAAAGCTAGCAACTCAATCACAGCTCATCTTCCTCCCTGCCCGAGATTAACAGTCAGCCCAGAGAAAGACTCATCACACAAGTGGAAGTTCTTACCTGGGTTCCATAACAGCCGCTCCTGAGATTAAAGCCTGGCCCAGCCTGCTCAGCACTCAGGACTCCGCTCCCTTTAGTCCTCAGACAAATGAGCCCATTATAGTCATCAGTTAAAGGGTGGCCCTTAGAAGAAAACTATAAACAGCACTGTCAGCACAGGCCAAGGGGAGGGAGGGGCTGCGGTATCAGGGACAATGGGAGCCAATGATCAGCCTCTCTGAGCTCTGTTTGCTTAAGATATTGTGTTTCACCCTGAAGCAGGGGAGACAAGGAGTAAGGAACACTGAACAGGAAGGGTAATTTTTTTTTTTTTAATTGAGGTTCTCTTTGCTTCTGACCTTTTCTTTAACGACTGTCTTCACTGGGGTAATCCTCTCAAGTGTGGCACAATTCTAAATCCTACTCTGGAAATTTAAACTCTATTTCTGACCTCAGAATGCAGGTTACAGAGGAACCCCAAGTCAATGCTTCTCCCTCCAAGTCCATGCTTCTCCCTCCAAGTCCATGCTTCTCCTCCAAGTCCATGCTTCTCCTCCAAGTAAATGCTTCTCCCCCAAGTCCATGCTTCTCCTCCAAGTCAATGCTTCTCCCCCAAGTCCATGTTTCTCCCCCAAGTTTATGCTTCTCCTCCAAGTCCATGTTTCTCCCCCAAGTCCATGCTTCTTCCCCAAGTCCATGTTTCTCCCCCAAATCAATGCTTCTCCCCAAGTCAGTGCTTCTCCCCCAAGTCCATGCTTCTCCTCCAAGTCCATGCATCTCTCTCCAAGTCCATGTTTCTCCCTCCAAGTCAATGCTTCTCCCCCAAGTCAATGCTTCTCCATCCAGCCCACACACCTGCTACAATGCCTTCCACTTTTCCTGTTCTCGATGCCCAAAATGCTCTTGTCCATTTCATGATACACTGCTGTGCTGGGTTTCAATTTCCAAGCACCCAGAAGGAAGCTTTAGCTATAAGCACTTCCTAGGCAGGTAATCCACATCCACACTGATTGGGCTCCACATCAGGGAAGGTCAGGCTGCCCTGGTCAGGGTGGGGGGATGGAGGGGAACAAGATCTCCCTTATCTCTCAGCACTACCTGTCAGTTCAGTGGGAGGCCAAACCCCGTGGAGAGTGTCTTAACTCTATCTCCAGAGGGGCAGGAAGGATCAAGCTCTGGACAACAGGAAGCCTGCAAAGCCTTACTGTGCACTGCCGAAGGTTCTGTGTCCACCTTAGAGCTATGCTTCCCATGGAGGCTGAAGTCCCTGTAAATGGGAGCAGGGGCTCAGGCCACTGGCAGCTCACTGTGCTGGAGCCATTATAGTCCTCAAGGCCAGGGCTGGCAGAGCTCAGAGGAGGTCAGGACTTAGACTGGCCCCATCTTCAGCTGCCTTGCGCTCGGCCACAGTGAAGGCCACTTCCCTTCAAGTCAGATCCTGTACCGGCAGGCTGTTAAGTCATCTCACAGGCATATCTGGGGCTCTCAGCCTCAATGCAGGTCTCCTTGTGTTTGAGGACAGAAGGAGACAGAGCCCATGTGGGGTTTAACTGTCTGGCTCAGACCAGCCAGCAGCCATGTCTGTGAGGAACTTTCTGGATTGCTAAATGATGTGGGAAGGTTTAACCCCGGTGGAGTGTGCCACCCCTGGGTCCTGGGCTGTGTAAGAAGGCTGACTGAGCTTGGCTCCATGGGCTTGAGTCAGTAGACGACATCCCTCCATGATTTCTGCTTCAGTTCCTGCCTGGAGTTCCTGCTCTGGTTTCACTCAATGGATTGTGCCCTGACCTGGAAGCGTACAATGAAATAAACCTTTCCTCCCCAAAGTTGATTCTGCTCAAGGTGTTTATCACCCCAAAGTAGAACAGTGAGGTACCACCATCAGTCCTCAGGGGGACGAGGTGAAAGGCCAGGCCTGTACCATGACCTTTGATGTCTCATTACGTCACCCAGGGGAGGCAAGAAGAGCGTGTGGGCAGGAACTCTAGAGCTGAAATGGCCAAGGTCTGATCCATCCAAGCAGGCTCTGCCCTTCTCTCTCTCTCTCTCTCTCTCTCTCTCTCTCTCTCTCTCTCTCTCTCTCTCTCTCTGTATGTGTGTGTCTCGAGGATGATAACTGGATGTGTGTGTGTGTGTGTCTCGAGGAAGATAACTGGATGTTCTTTCCAGTAAATCAGACCTGGCTGCAGTCGGTGGGATGCTCAGACCTCAGAGGGGCTGTTTAGAGCAGTGTAGACAGAACACATGTGACATAGACCGTGTTGTGCAATCATTACTTCTGATGCTGGACCTTCACCATCACTGTAACAGAAAGCCCTGAATCTGTTACGTGCTGTCACCCAGTCTTGGTAGCTGCCAAGCTGGGTTCTATCTCTACGGCTTTCTTTCCTTCTTCCTCCCTTCTTCCTTCCTCCCTTCCTCTCTCCCTCCCCTTCCTTCTTTCCTCTAACACTATGACTTTCATACATTAAAGGAAAACTAGATTCTTTGCAGAAGACAACAACAGGGCTAGGAGAATCAGTCCGTGATGGGAAGAGGTTCTAGAGGGGTTTTCTTTAGCTATGAATAACACTTGAGATAAAATCCCGAGTAGATTAGAAAGGATGGTGGGTTTTTTTTTTTTTTTTTTGGTTGTTATCTTTACAAAAGCGTCAAGTGAGGTGGTGTCAGGAAATTGAAACAGAAAATGATTAAAGCTACGGAGGAAGAGGTGGCGTAGACTTCTCAGGGGATTTCAGCAAGAAAACACAACCTTGGAGGCTTGGGGTGTGACTAAGTGGTAAGGTCCTTGTGTGAGATCCTACATTACACCCCTAGTACCACCAAATATTCAAAAAAAAGAAGGGAAGAACTCCGAGCACGAAGATTCTGAAAGAGCCTGTTCCTTCCCTGGCTGTCACACCCTTTGGTGCTGGCCTACTGCTGTTATTGAAAGTGACACACAGAATCATTACAGAGCAAGGCTGTCTGTGCTCTCATGAAAAGTGGGGGATGGTCTCTATTTTCCTTACCTCTGTGACATAACACACTTTTCCTGACCCCTTGTGGACAGTTGAACCTTAGGAAGCCTGGAATGTTCCCATATCTTCAATCACCATTTCCAAGTTCTACAATCTCAGAACGTCTCTAGCAACTACAGGGCCCGTGATAACAGGCTGTGGCTTTAGGCAGGGCCCATCCCCACTCGACACCGCCGCCCCTTCCCATTAAGCTTCTGTTTCTGAGTCCAAAAATTTTCTCTCTCACCTTCTCCTTCATCCATGCATAGATTCTGGATTTCTTGCCTGTAAAATGGACTGCTGAGAGCCCCCTGATACCCTAGGACACGGGGCCACCCTCAGACTCCTGTTTCACCTTCGGAGATGCAGAGGACAGGCAAGATGAGGAGGCAAAGCTGCTAATTAGGAGTTGGCCACACGTCACTCACTTCCTGGAGCACCCAACATTTCTAACAAGCAAAGCATGAAGTCACCAGGCTCCCAAGGGAAGGTCCCATACACTCTGCACAAGACCTTTCCCAGAGTCACCTGGGGACATCTGGGTAGGAGAAGCACAGAGAAGGAACTTGAGGATCCAAGTCAAGAGGACACCGACAGGAGCGGCTGCCATGTCCGACCTGGATGTTGAGTCCGCATGCCCCTCTGTTCTGTGTGCTATGTTGGGGCTGCAGTGTGTTCTATGCTTCTGAGTCTGGGGGAAGGTTTCTTGGGGTCAAATCTAAAACACCCCCCACAGGCTAATGTTTTGAATGTTGTTCCCCAGCTAGTGACCCTGCTTAGAGAGGCTGTGAAACCTTTAGGAGGTGCAGCTTGTGGTCTGGCGGAAGGAGGTGATTAAGGGCAGGACCCTGCCAGTTATAGCTGGCTCCTCCTTCAATTCCACTTTGTGCTTCCTGGTTCACAGTCATGTGGGGAGTCCCCACCACACATGCCTGTCACAACGATTCTACCGACTGCTCCCATGTGCAGGAGCTGGCCTCCTCCCCTAGATCATCATACCTTACCCACCACATTAGACCGAAATCCCCTGAAACTCTGACCCAAAGTAAACCCTTCCTTGCTCGTTTCTGCCCTGTGTTTGTATCCCAGTGATTCAAAAGTAGCCAACACACAGCCGAAAGTCAGAGCCACCCTGAAACTGGGAGGTGGTGGTGTAGGGTCTCTCACAGCTGAAGAACAACTGTCATGTGATCCCGACATAGGCAATCACGTGGCCACTTATTCCTCGGGAGCCAACCTCTCGTCTTGAAAACTGTAACTAGAACCCACAAAGGCTTCCCTAGCATTCAGGACAATGTCTGGACAAGTAGACAACAGGCACACTCACATAGCGACACTTCAGCCAAAACAAGCTACACGGCAGTGCCTTCATAAGTGTGTGATTCGGGGACTAGAGAGAAGGTTCAGTGGTTAAGCCCTTGCTGGCAGGGAGGTGGGGTTGGGGGTTCCCAAGAGGCAGTTCTATAATATCTCTGGGTGAGACTACAATTTCAAAAGTTTGCCTTTTGAAGGCTCTGAGCCCTAGTCCTATCTTAGACTACCAGCGAGCCGGGGCTGTGCTCCTGGCTGCGTGCCAATTAGTGGCTCGCCCTAGGCTGCCTAGAGCCCCAGGGTCCTGATGGGAGTAGCAGCCCTCATCCTAGGGAAGGGTAAAAGTTAATGAGGCAGCATGTGAACTGTGCTGTGCACTGCACAAAAAGATCCCACGTTACCCTAAAGCAAAATTATTAAGAATGTGCCCCAAATGGGTGGAGTTAATGAGACTCTTAATTTCTTGGGGACAAATCATTGTAGTTGTTTAACCAGCTCCACAGAGGCCAGGCTGCTGTGTTGTCTTGTAGCTCTCTGAAGATAGAGCAAACCCATCATATTCATAGATGGGTTCAGATAGACATTGAAGGCAGCTGCTATCTCCTTACCAACTTAGGGGCAACCGTGGAGTGTTCTTAGAATCGCTCGTGGGCTAGAGGAGCTTCAGGCTGCAGCCCTCGCCATATGGAACCAGCAATGGAAACCTCACAAATAGATTGGCCCAGCATGATTGGATGCTTCATTGAGGTCCCTATTCTGAGTGCTGCAGAGAGCTTCAGTGACCTAAAGTCACAGTCAAGATACTACTGCCAGGGCTGGAGAGATGGCTCAGAGGTTAAGAGCACTGACTGCTCTTCCAAAGGTCCTGAGTTCAATTCCCAGCAACCACATGGTGGCTCACAACCATCTGTAAGGAGGTCTGGTGCCCTCTTCTGGCCTGCAGGCATACACACAGAATATTGTATACATAATAAATAAATAAATATTAAAAAACAAAAAAAAAGATACTACTGCCAAAGTCTGCCACAAATAAACATCTGTCTTAAGACTTTCTGGCGGGGGGCTGGAGAGATGGCTCAGCGGTTATGAGCACTGGCTGCTCTTGCAGAGGAGTTCTGAGCATCCAGGTGCCTGCTTTCAAATACCTGTAATTCCAGTTCCAGGAGATCTGATGTCCTCTTCTGACCTCTGAGGGCATCTGGTATGTGTGTGTTTGTGTGTGTGCACGTGTGTGTGTGGGGGTACTTACATACACGGAGGCAAAACACTCAAGCATATAAAATAAATATTAAAAACAAAACAAAAAACCACTTCCCAGGTGTCGAACCCTTCCTCAATGAGACTGAAAGCTCTGCGTTCAGCACACAAGCAAAACCTTTTCACTGTGCTACAAGAGACTTAAGTTCCATTTCCCAGAAAACTCAAAAGGAGGAGGCCAGAATCACTGCTTGAGGGTGCAAGTGAAGGCACTACCACACAGACACTGGTACACAGAAATTCCCAAGGTTGCCTCTTCAGTCAGAAGCAAACAGATGAGATAGGAGAACGGGCCGTAGAATAAGTCTGGGAAACTAAAAAGAACTGTCTACAGCAGGACTTCTCAGGGCTTTAACACGTCTTTGTATCAGGACCTGCCAAGAAAGGGGTGTATATGGTGCAAGATCCTCAAATTTCCTTGACCAAGAATCTTTTCTCTTTTCTTTTCACTACTCCAGAAATGATACCCTTTCAATAAAAAAAGATTACTGCCTGCCTGGAAGTTAGCATTTCGAGGGACTAGAAAGCCTGCTATTAACATATCTATCTTTCTACAAAATAGGTCTCTGTGCCCAGTATCAGTTGTACAATGACTGCTTCTCCTCTTCCCGTAGCCTGGAAGCCGCCAGAAGGCCTGGAGGAGCCCCGTTTTGTTTTGTTTTTCTTACTCAAGATATTCACCTCGGGTTTTAAAAATAGCTTGTCCTCTTGGATAAAAGTCAGGTGATAGATTAATCTTTAACCAATAAAGTGACTGGGCTGTGGAGTTTGGCCTGGTCAGAGGGGTGGTAGTGCAGACTGCCTGAAGCGGCAGCGCTATGGAACACACTCCATGGGTTCCCATCACCCCCAGCGGGAACTGAGCCAAGTGAGTGCCTTGGGGCAGTCTGATGCCCAGCAGAGCTCTAGGGTCACAAACCTCATTGAGGCTGCCAGGTAAAAGCTGTCGTCCTACGGATCTCTGCTGGGTAGAGACTGCGAATTGTCCACCAGTGAGTGCCCTCCCCCTAGAACCCCTGCCTTTTATTTTTAATGGTCCTGGGGTTGGGAGCCAGGGTCTTTTTTCACACTTGGCCCTGGACCTGCTGAGGTTTAAGCATGTGGGGAAGGACTGTGCAGAATAAAGACATCGTTTCCTGATCCCCTTGCAGCTACCTTCAGCTCTGAGGTTATTTTGGCCCAAGAAATTAAGAAAAAATATAGAGTAACAATTTCGCTCCACCTTCCCCCCACCCCTGTCTTTCTGCAGGCCCCCCTTTCCTGATGGTCTGTTCTGAACAACAGGTTAGACTGAGGTGCAAACCAGTGGCTGAAGGGATGGAAGAGACTTCCCATCCTCCTTTGGATTCCTTTGGTTGAGAGGGAAATGAATTCCACTCCTGACTAAGGAACCATTGGAAACTTTCTGTCCCAGCTTCTCGGAGTCTTGACTAATACAATTAAGAGATAAATGGGTTTGAAATTACAGCAAAATTACAACAGCAAACAAACTGGAGAATACTGTGTTGTCTGTCATCAGGTGTAGCAGCTTTAACATCCTGTCAACAGTCTGTCTGTCTGTCTCTCTGCCCCTCTGTCAGTCTCTCTCTCTCTCTCCTCCGTTTAAAAGGAATTGCCTAGACTGCTTTAGCGTGCATTACCTAAGACGAAGGACAAGAATTCCCACACATTGGTTATCAAGCCCTGGAATTTCATGGCACAATCTGTTGCCTAAATCTGAAGCTCATAGTCTTCGCCAATCCAGGATCTCTCAAGGTCATGTGTTTGTCATGTCCCAGACATCATTGTTTTGGGAGCAAGAGCTATGTTTGGTTGGAACCCAGGGTCTCACGCGTGCTAGGCAAGAGTTCTATCATTGAGTTATACTCTTGACTTCAATGACAAAGAAAGAAACCAAACTTTGAGAGACATACTTCATTTGCACATGTAGCCTTTGTCACGCCTACCTCTACGACTCTCAATTAAAACGTGCTTTGACTGACACGTATTTCTTCCTACTTATGAGGTTTGCTGTGACATTTTGATTCACGTCTACATTGGGTGTGATCAGCACGGGGTGACTGGCAGGTGTATCTCCTTAACCTTTTTTCTCTAGTTTGAGTATTCCTTACTTGCCTTCCAAGTCCATCTTTCTCCTGCTGTCGAGTCGGTCTCAGACCTCTGGCCAAGGCAGCCTCTTCAGCTTAGTTCCTGTTTTCTGTGAGGGAGGCCACTGTCACAATGCTGGAGGACACTTCTACATTTGGCATCATCACAGTGAATTCCTCTATATCATGTGGGATGCGGGCTAGGTCCACTAGCCATTGACTGAAAGCTGGCGGCTTGCACCATGCAAGTTTCTTAAATACAAACAGCTCTTAAGCAGTCGTTTGTGATTTGTTCTGATACAATGGCGATCCAAATCTTGATAAAGGTGACTTGGGACACAAGATCTATTTGTTCTTGGGAACTCATCTCACCTGTGGTTACACAGGCGCTGGCCTGCTGATGGCACCCATGGCCTTGCTGCCCTTATGCCCCAGTGGCTACGCAGCCTCAGTGAGCTCACTCTGCAGGCAGAGACAAGTCCTTACACCCTGTACTACAAAGACATGGGCTTTTTAAATTAATGAAATTGGGAGGCATTGTGAGTTTGCAGCTAAAGTGACCCACCCCTGGGCATCAATATCAGCTGGAAAGAACAAGGGAAAGGGCGGGAGGTGGAGGTTTCCTGTTAGTGAAGAGCATAGGCCATTCTTCCTCTGTGTGTGCGAATTGTTGTGTCTTCCTACGGAGTGCTACAACTCCTCACAGGAAAGGATAAGGGGAGAAAGGAACACAAGCAGACCCCGGTTTTCTGAGTCCTGGAGTCAGGGAGTCAATGGGAAGTGACAGGAGGTTGGGAGGTTCGGAGCAGGCAGAGCTGGGGTGGCTTAGTCCCTGCTGGGACTCTCAGAACGGGAGCCAGCTTCCAGCCCAGCTTGCTCAGGCCCGAAGCTAGAGAAGAGGAGTGGTGGGGTGCCAGCCCTCTGCATCTCTTTCCCTCCGATTTGAATTGAGAATTAAAATCCTCTGTGCCCGGCCGTCTTCATCCTTCCAGCACCCAGCTCCTCTCAGGTTTGCTCATCTGCCAGCACCGTGCAGGGAGGGTGGTGAGGGACCAAACTGGTGTGGGGCTTTAAAGCCCTGGTTACAACTGGGTCACAGCATGGCAGTAATCACTGTGCACTGTGCTCAGGTTAGAATCCACCCTCCTCTTCCACTCCCTGTGGATGTCAAACCCACAAACCCTCTGGCCTCCCGCCTAGGTACAGTGGCTTGGTCCTCAGGCTCTAAGTCACCAGCATGTCTTGTCTCTACACTGTGCCCTCACCGTTCCTCTCCCAGGCTCTCTTCTCTCCTGATGTCATTCCCCAGGTCTGGAACGTTACCCGTAACTCCCCCATCACTGCCCCATCTAAAGAGCACCATCCACCGAGTCTCTCTCTCACTGTCCTAAGGCCACGCCTCACCCCCTTGAAGACTGGACTCTGAGATTCACCTGTGTCTCCCAGACAGGCTGTAACATACACATTCCACACACATCTGTGCCTAGCATACACAAAGCTCTGGGTTTACCCCCCCACCCCGGCACCACAAGGAAATGACCCCTCCTGAGAAAGAGGAGGAAGGGACCGGATGGTCCAGCCCATGGTTACTTAGCCATGGAAGGTTTGCCCTATGGTAAGGCAGCACCCATGGCAGGAAACACAGCTACTTTCCTCGTGGGGGCCTGGATGTCCCAGCAGTGCCGTGGGCTGAAGACCAAGCTTCTAACGCAGGGACCTTAGGGAGAGGCTTATTCAAACCACAGCATCGGTATTCAGTCTGAAAGGCTAATTATGAATGTTACATAAAAAACAAAAGACACAATAGGCCTAGCGTAGTCCTGCCCAGCTACGGATAGTCAAAAGTACAGTGACATCACTACTATGTGGACAGCTCACCAGCTGCCCTTTGTGTCGTTACAGGAAGACATCCCCGACTGGTGCTATGTGTGCACCAACTCACATGCATGCACAGGCACTGGTAAACATGCTCTCAGCATGTGCAAGGCTGGATGTTTGGCCCCCAGCACCTCAAGAGAAAAAGGTGCTGGGGAGATGGAGAAGTTGGTAAAACACTTTCCCTGCAAACATGAGAACCTGAGTTCAGATCCCAGCACTCGCACAGAGGTGACAGGAAGGAGGAGATGGGAGGGTCGCTTGGGTTTTCTGGCCAGCTAGCCTAGCTGAAGCAATGATGTCCAGGTTCAGTGAGAGACTCTGTCTCACAAAATAATGTAGGGAGCAATTGAGAAAGACACCCACGGTTGACCTCTGATCTTCACACAACACACACACACACACACACGGATTAAAAAAAGCAAGAAACATGTCCGTGTTTCATCACCCTGAACAGAAACAGTTGTCCCTACAGCTTGGGCTAGGTTCTGCTGTGTGAGGCTGATCTGTGCTGCTGTGTGCGGACCCTGATAGGGTTCATGGGCCCTCCCTGAGCCCAGCCAACGTTCCTGGAAGGAATAAAACCTCCATCACTTGCTGGCAGTTTTCTCTGTAGGTGGACGTGCTCAGGAGTCAAAAGGCGGGGCCTGCTGCCTGCCAGTCTGGGCTTAGTGGCATGAAAACCCCACTGATGTGTCAGGTGCTTGGAAGTCATGCCTCTTCTCACAGTCTGTGATCCCCGTGGCCCCTCCTCTCACAGTCTGTGATCCCCGTAGCCCCTCTGTCAGCCTGGGGCTCACAAGGATCTGTGACCCTGTGGCCCCTCCTCATGCAGTCTGTGATCCCATGGCCCCTCCTCATACAGTCTGTGATCCCCATGGCCCCTCCTCACACCGTCTGTGATCCCCGTGGCCCCTCCGTCAGCCTGGGTCTGTTTAATTGTCTCAGTTAGTGATCGTCTTTGTGAAGGTTTCTATGGCTGTGATGAAACACCTTGGCCAAAAGCAAGTTGGAGAGAAAAGTTTTGTTTGGCTTATGCTTCCCCATCACAGTTCATCATCCGATGGAGTCAGGACAGAACTCAGACAGCACAGAGATCTGGAGGCAGGAGCTGATGCAAAGGCCATGGAGGGGGAGCTGCTTACTGACTTGCTCCTGAGGGCTTGCTCAGCCGTTTCTTACAGAACCCAGGAACGTCAACGAAGGGCTGGGCCTTCCCCCATCAATCACTAATTAAGAAAATGTCTTACAGGCTTGTTTACAACCTTACATTCTAGAAGCGCTCTCTCTCTCTCTCTCTCTCTCTCTCTCTCTCTCTCTCTCTCTCTCTCTCTCTCTCTCGTTTGGCTGGGGTGGGAAGATTGAGACAGGATTTCTCTGTGTAGCCCTGGCTGTCCTGGAACTCATTCTGTAGACCGTGCCTCGAACTCTGAGATCTGCTGATCTCTGCCTTCTGAGTACTGGGATTAAGGGCGTGTGCCACTATGCCTGGCTCCAGGTGGCATTTTCTCAGTTGAGGTTCCCTCCTCTTGGAAGACTTTAACTTGTGTCAAGTTGACATAAAACCATCTAGCAAAGAACACCAGGTCACCCTATTGATTGTGCTATGCGTATAGTTACTTCTCCATCAGGACAGTGAGGAATATCGGGACGTTTTAAATGGTTTATCCCGCTAAAAATGAGTTACTTTCTTACTGGGTTAAGCCTGGTGCTGTTCTGTCTTCCTTTCCCTCCTCTTCCTCAGTCTTTCTCCTCGTCTTCCCCCACTTCCTCCTCCCCTTTCTTGCTTCTTCAGTTAAAAACCTAACATTGTTACCCCAACAATTAAACCATTCACTTTGTTACTGGGACTGAGAGTGTGCCATCCATTTGCAGCTGCAGTCACTGCTGGTCCCTCCATGGATGGCCCCAAAGCTCACTTGTGATCTGCAGATGCAGATGAAGTCAGGGTGGCCTTGCTTGTGGGGGTGGCCATCACGGAGGGACACGGGGTTAGTACACAGCAAGGACCGTACAATAGTGGGAAATGTGCACAGCTCACATGTACTGTGTGTAGGCATGAATGGATGCCATGCGTACAGCTCACGTGTACTGTATGGATGTCATGTGCACAGCTCACATGTACTGTGTGTAGGCATGGATGGATGTCATGCATACAGCTCACATGTACTGTATGGATGTCATGCGTACAGCTCACATGTACTTGGATGGATGTCATGTGTACAGCTCACATGTACTGTGTGTAGGCATGGATGGATGTCATGTGTACAGCTCACATGTACTGTGTGTAGGCATGGGTGGATGTCATGCGTACAGCTCACATGTACTGTATGTAGGCATGGATGGATGTCATGTGTACAGCTCACATGTACTGTGTGTAGGCATGGGTGGATGTCATGCGTACAGCTCACATGTACTGTATGTAGGCATGGATAGATGTCATGCGTACAGCTCACACGTACTTGGATGAATGTCATGCGTACAGCTCACATGTACTGTGTGTAGGCATGGATGGATGTCATGTGTACAGCTCACATGTACTGTGTGTAGGCATGGATGGATGTCATGCGTACAGCTCACACGTACTTGGATGGATGTCATGTGTATGAGAACATATTCTTAAAACAGAGAATTGACCATGAGGATTTGTTATGCTCTTCATCTTCCTAGATACTGTGCTGCCCGTGAGTCCCCCAAACAGGGCTTGAAAAGGGAACTGGCCGAGATCTTATGGGTGGTGATGAACAGACCCAAGATCTGAACCCAAACCTGCTACGGCTTCTATATCCCTGATATCGTTATACAGCTTAATGTCACCACACACATTCATCAGGCCCTACAATGAAGCAGTGTGTGTGTGTGTGTGTGTGTGTGTGTGTGTGTGATGTGTGTGTGCAATGAAAAATGAGGCTGGAGAGATTGCTCAGTGGTTGAAGCACTTGCCATAGGAGTGTCAAGACTGGAGTTCAGATCCCCAGAACAGATGTAAAAGCCGGGTGGGCCTAGTGGCTCATCTGTAACTCAAAAGGCAGAGACAGCTAGCCAGAGACCAGCCACATAGGTGAGCTCTGAATTTGATTGAGAGACCTTGACTCAGTGAAAAAGGTGGAGTCGAGCATGATTCCTGATACTTATACTTCGAGCTTCACGTGTTCACCTGCATGCACTTGCACACACACACACACACACATACAAACACATACACACACAAGTGTGCCCACACAAATGCAAACATACACACAAACGCGTGTGCCCATACAAATGCAGACATGTACACAACCTGAGTATAAGCAGAAAAAAAGAAAAAAAATCGAAAAAAAAAAGAACATTTTTTCACTTTAGAAGAGAAATTTAATCAGCAGAGTTTGCTCTGGAAGCCCTGATTAAAATGCAGCCTCAACACTTAAACGCATCTTCTCCATCCTCAAACCGCATCGCAATAGTGATGGGGTTCTCCAAAATATCTGCCAGGACACTGGCAAGAAGAATGAAAAGGCGGGGTGTGGATAGACGTGAAGTTCTGTCTGCAGAACTTGAGATGGGGAGGACAGGAGGCGGCCTGAAGAATGCCATCTGAGTGAATGACAGCTGGCTTAGAAGAAAAGAGCCCTAGTTTATTTTAAAACTTAAATGAGAGTTATTTTACAATCGGTTCATAGAAACACACAATTGAGCACATTAATGGGGAACCACACAAGGCTGTGATGTGTTATACACCGCGTGTAGTGGTTAAACCAAGAGAAATGCGTATAATTCCTCAAACATTTACCTTTTATTTACTCAGAAGAAAACCTTTTATAATGCTTTTGCACTTTAATGAACTTTTCGAAGTAGTAAAATCTGAATTTTAGAGACAAGAGAGGGGAAATGAGCCCAGGCAGACACTCCAAGGATCTTACTAGGAATTTGTCAAATTCGGAGCACTTTGGATATAAGCCTCCCTGAGCATGGGTGATCCCGGGTGTGTCGCCATAGTGATAAAAAGTTCCAAGTCCTCATTTCTGTAGGGAAATCGAGCAGAGTCTCATCTTGTCTTTGTTCTGACGACAACGCTCATTGTGAATTTGTCATCTGTCCCCTGTGAGCCAAGCTCTGAGCCAACCCTTGACAGTGAATGTCTTAGTCATCAAAACAGCCTGCAGTGACCGCTTCATTTTCAGGATGACACGGAGGCTCAGTGTCTTGAGAAGATTGCTCTCCATCCGTCTGCTACATCCCCCATCGCCTGCCTCAGACACCCAACCTATGTTCTTCCCTATTTTCTGAGTGTCCAAACTCCAGAACCTTTAGCCTCGTGACTCTCCACAGCTGTGCATTGTCTCTGCTTCCCTCTCCGTTACAGACAAGTCCCTGGAGCCCGAGCCAGCACTCAGGAACCTGACTGTGTGGGCAGGGACCAGGCCTTGCTTCCCAGCTTGGCATGGACTGGCTAACACCAGCCTGGCACCTGACTAGCCGCTAACACCAACCAGCCTGGCACCTGACTAGCTGCTAACACCAGCCTGGCACCTGACTAGCCGCTAACACCAGCCTGGCACCTGACTAGCCGCTAACACCAGCCTGGCACCTGACTAGCCGCTAACACCGGCCTGGTACCTGACTAGTCGCTAACACCGGCCTGGCACCTGACTAGCTGCTAACACCAACCAGCCTGGCACCTGACTAGCTGCTAACACCAACCAGCCTGGCACCTGACTAGCTGCTAACACCAGCCTGGCACCTGACTAGCCGCTAACACCGGCCTGGTACCTGACTGGTCGCTAACACCAGCCTGGCACCTGACTAGCTGCTAACACCAACCAGCCTGGCACCTGACTAGCCACTAACACTAGCCTAGCACCTGACTAGCTGCTAAAACACACCAGCCTGGCACCTGACTAGCCGCTACAGGCCGGTACACTCTGCAGGATGGTCTCATGTTTGATAGAGGCACACAGAGAGAGGAACTCTGGGTAGAGCCTGAGGTGCGTGGTGGCTAGAAGTGGGCACTGGCAGACCTCAAACAAGCGTCAGCGCTCCAACAAACACCCTCTCGTCCTTGGGAACTGGTCCAAGCTGGCAGAGGCTGGCAGGGTGGAATGTGGTAATCTCCAGTTCCAGGAAAGAGCTGAGCAGTTTTTGATAAAGTCACCAAGAGAGGGTTTAGAATGGGTGACGGAGCCACCTGACAAGCAAGGTGGTAGTTATAACCAAGACGGCTGGTCAGTTAAATCTGGGTCACTGAGACATACTAATAGTCAAGGTATGATGGGGAAAAGATTCTCAGCAGCATTGATCATTAGAGAATCTAAATCAACATGACAAGAAGATATCAGTTCACCCGGGCTCACATGTCTGTGATCAAAAAGTCAAGAAGCCACAATGCTGGTGAGGCTGTGAGAAACCAGAACCTGTGGACACGATTGATGTGAGTGTAAATGAGCGTAGCTGTGGTGGAAAACGTCCAGGGGTCCTCAAAACACTGAACTCAAAACCGTGTGTGACCCAGAAGCTCTACCACCTTAAAGTGTGAAAGGAAATAAAATCAATGTGACCAGGAGACACCTGTGCCCCATGTTTGTTACAAAACTTTGCAGAGTCGCCAAGATAGGGAATCAGCCCAAGTGCTCAACAATAAATACATGAACGGATGAAGAAAACGTACCACATGTGGACAATGGGGTGTTATCTGGGCATCAAAGAGTGAAATCTGCCGTTGGCAGTATAGAGGAACTAAGATGGGCACAGACAGAACAGCCCTGGATGACCTCACTCATCTGTGGAGCCTAAGACCTGATGTCACAGAGGTAGAGTGTAGCCCTTGGTTCCCAGAGGCTGGCGGGGCGGGTGGGTAAAAACACGGTGAGCTTTCTCACCAACATAAAATTCATGTAGAAGAGAGGAATAAATCCTGGTGTTCCCACAGCAGTGTGACTCCAGTTAACAAGATGTATTGCATTTTAAAATAACCAGAAAGAGAGGGTTTCAAGTGATCTTGTCACAGAGAAATTACTTGTGCTGGAAGCCATAATATGCTAATTACCCTGACCAGATCATTACACAAGATAAATACGTCTACAACAATAAACTGTATGCCATAAATATGTATAGTTAATATATGTCAAAGACAATACTGAACCAAGTCAAAAATACAAGAGCCTTGGCCCAAGGATGAGAAAGAGAGAACGCAGGCAAGACAGTGTTGCAAGCCTCCTGAACTGTTTCTGCACACAGCAGAGACATTTCACCTGTGAACAGTGACATTGCACGCTTCCTCTGTGCTGATGAAGACACACTTTTCATTGCTTCTGTGGCTTAGAGAAGGGACATTTAAGATACACGTGAGCTGAGGCTACATTGTATGTCGCTGCCAGTACTACTTACACACATAATCCAACCTCTGTTTTCATACCATGAGACAACACAGATGGCAGCGCTGAGGCTGTCCTTTCATTTCCCATGTCCGCCTCTGCGGGAGGCTTCCAGGGAACCCTGTGGGGCTGAAGTCCGGGAGGAGACAGGTGTGGTCAGCTTGTGCAGATCAACCTACTTCGAGTCACAGCCAGAGAAACCTCTGAGAAACTAGAGAAGGGTTCTTCACTTCAAGAATTCAGAGATCACAGGCCTGGGGACTACGGACCTTTACAGAGAACGAGGCCAGCGTGTGCCAAGCCCTGTGTTCTGCCTGCAGCACTAGGAAGAAAATGTGGGCAAAAAAAGTGTATTCCTTATCTCAAAGAAAGAAAGGAAGAAAGAAAGAAAGAAAGGAAGGAAGGAAGGAAGGAAGGAAGGAAGGAAGGAAGAAAGAAAGAAAGAAAGAAAGAAAGAAAGAAAGAAAGAAAGAAAAGAAAGGAGGGAGGGAGGGAGGAAGAAAGGAAAGAAAGAAGAAGAACGAGAGGAAGAAGAAGAAGAAGAAGAAGAAGAAGAAGAAGGAGGAGGAGGAGGAGGAGGAGGAGGAGGAGGAGGAGGAGGAGAGGGGGGAAGGGAGGGGAGGGGAGGAAGGAAGGAAGGAAAGAAGGAAGGAAGGAAGGAAGGAAGGAAGGAAGGAAGGAAGGAAGGAAAGAAGGAAGGAAGGAAAAATCATAAACTTTACTGAAGCTAGAGGTCGTAGGACAACAAATAGCCCAGCCCACTCTACCCCGGGGCCCGGGTCGCCCTTTTCCGGAAAGGCAAGGTCTGGTGAGGTTGCCTGGTCTGGATTGTAAGACCGCTCTAGCAGGGGCATCTTGTTTGGCAAGCACAATGCATTTTTAGAGATTTTAATCAGTTGCCAATCTTTGAAGATCTGGCGGTTTCATATTAACAAATTGAAAGCTGGACTCCTGGCTCCCCTTGGCAGAGAAGGCTAGCCTGAATTTGTTCTCCACGGTTAACCCTATCAGGCCAGGGCTTCTCTCAGCACTTTGCCTGACCCTGCAGCCACAGACCTGGCCTTTGGAGGCAGATAGGCATCTCGCAGTCCCTTTTATTTCATTTTTACCCAGAGAGCTCTGAGAACAGATCTACCCCTGGGCTCAGGCCAAGTGAGTTAAAATCCGAGCTGGGAAATGACCTGGGCTTTAGAAGGTCATTTCTTAAATGTCCAAGGTCTGAAGCCAGGGTTAAGAGTCCTGAAAGGGTTAAGAATGGCTAGGCTATGAACAGTGGATGACACCTCATTTTCTTCTAGCTGCTACTAGGTGGTGAATAGCCCCATTTTAGAATCTCTTTGTCAGATGCAACCAAAATCTGGTTTTCCTCACTCCCTTCTCCCCGGCTGTAGTTAAGTTACTTCTCTTTTTCTCCCTGAAACAGCCTGGGGTTTTTGTTTGTTGGTTTTTGGCTCTCTGCCCCCACTGTTTTGGCTGCTCCAGTCTCAATATCCATTAATTTCCCCACATTTCCTCTAAAGAGCAGGAACGCTGGGAATAACACCCGTTTATTCTACTGCAGAGGTCAGAAGGCAGGCTTATCTCTGGGTCCATGTCACATGTAACGTCTCTGACCTGCATCCGTTGTTTCCCACAACATTTTAATTTAGTCATAATCTGATTTTTATTAGCAAGAAACTGAAACCACACCATGGGATGAAAAAAAATCAAGATTTGGTGCAAATTCAAGCCCCAAATACCAACTCTGATTTTGGGGGTCAGGACCATAATCCCATACATAAAATTAAAGGGCCCACTTGTATATCCATAATAGTTTCAGTTCCTTATAAATATAGACTAATTTCTAATCAGTTGAGTTTCTAAGATGTATTTAGTTGCTGTTTTTCTGAGTGTTAACTCCCTCCCCCCATCCCCACCCCATTTTGTTTGCTTTCTTCTCCTGTCCTGCTTGCTCTTGTTAAACCAACCCTTAAAGGTCAAGCTGACAAAAGCTGCCCCAGGTGAAATGGAATTGGAAGGTCAGCCCAGACCTTAGCCTGTGTCTTAAAGTGAGCTGGAGATTGCTTTCTGTGTCCCAGTTATGCCTGAGGAGATAGATGTGGACCTGGAAAGTTCCAGCACTGGGTCATGGCTAGCATCCCCAACCTGTCTTGGATCTGTGGCACCTTCTAGGGAGGGCCTTGTCCTCCATGGCCCACACTCTGGGATGCTGTAAGCTGGACTCAAGAAATCACAGAAAAGCCAGCCTTGCACAGAGACCGCAGAGACCACAGGAGACAGCCAGAGACTGGGCCAGGCAAGAACTGGACATCAAATGGCCGCCCA
Organism: Chionomys nivalis; assembly: GCF_950005125.1. NCBI lineage: Eukaryota > Metazoa > Chordata > Mammalia > Rodentia > Cricetidae > Chionomys > Chionomys nivalis. Next base: position 2,648,641 of record NC_080109.1, on the reverse strand, counting down.
GTCTCTGGACATGGCATCTGGGAGCCACTGGACTGTGCTGACCACTTTTCATGGGAAAGCTAGATTCCTCAAGACATACACAGACAGCCGAGAGGCCTTGCATGTTGCCGGGTCTATAAGGTTGAAAATCTTACCCCAAATTAAATAGGAAAACCAAGTCGAACGTCGAGATTTTCTCTAGCAAGCAATGGTAACATCAAACAAAAACCCATCACGCCCTTTTACAACATCCACAGTTTGAAGAGAAAGGAGGGGATTTGGGGTCTTTTCATTTGTCTCTAGTCTCCGAAAAATGCTCGCCCCGTAAGAACAAACACTATGCGCAGGGAAGGGAAGAAGCCAGCTTGGAGCCTGACAGAGTCTTAGAACTCTGAAACCCTACCGGGACCCAGACCCAGGCGCAGTGAGCATGTTACTCAGCTAGGTGGCTTCAGGGAGGACCGCGGCAGTCTCTGCGCAGTGCGCAAAGGTCCCCACGGACTAGAAAGCATAAACTATGTCTGATTGCTGTGAACCAACCCTGAAAGTATGACGTCTCTCGCCTTTCCCAGTCCTGGTCGGCCAGGATTGTGTACCTCGGCTACCTAGGCCCAAATTTCTTTTACGTTGAGTCCACACGTTGGAACGATCCGGACGCGAAGTGCTCCCAACTCGGAGCTCAAGTCTCTCCCACGATAGCCAGGGCTGCGGCCACCTCCAGACGAGGCGTGGTGACGAGCGTGGCGAGTACCCTCCCCCGCCCCACCCCCCTGCATCCCCACCGCCTCCCGGCAGCCGGTCCCCTCTCCTGTCGCCGTCTCAGGCTTCCCTTCGTGAAGCCGGAAGCTTTCGTGAAGCCGGAAGCTTTCTGAGCCTGTCGCCTGCCACCGCGGAGATGTCAGATACTCACCTTTCGAGTGTTTGCCAAAGTGACCGAACGCCAATCAGAACCACGAGGAAGCTCTGCCGGCCTCTTTCAGGCAACAAGAAAGAAAGGACAAGCAGACGGCCAGCTGGCAATCCCTTATTTTCCGCGAGCTCCCCCAAAATGCTCCTCGGTACCGCCAACGCAGCTGCCAGGTTTAATAACTGTGTCAGACAGCCCCCCCCCCCGCCCCCGAGGAGCCACAGATGACAGGCGGGGGGACCAAGTTGGCGCCTTACACCGCAGTCTCCCAGCGTCAGTCATAGAAAAGATTGCACAGGGATCTAGCACGCCAAGGTTAAATGCCAAAGAATTCTCCAGAAACCTCGCTTCTTTCCTATTTACTTGGCAGCATTTCTTTCAGGAAACAAGGCGAATGAACCAAACCAGGGGCAAGTACTGTGAGCTAACCTGCATCTCAAAAGGAAAGGACCTTATGCGGCTTCCTCCAGCCAGGTTGCTACTTGACTCCTGGGCCTTGGTGGGATGTCTTGGGCACCCCGAGATGCGCAACAAGCCCATGCAACTGCGCCTCACGTTTTAATGGCGCACATCAAACTCCCTCGTCTGTTCCTAGGACTCTGTTCAACAGGACCTTACTGTGTGGGGACGCTCTGCAGCAGTTCATCCACTTGGACCATTTCCAAAGTGCAAGCGGCTCCCGGAGACAAGCTGGATACACCGAGGCAGGAGGAATCAGCAGTTCGGTTTTGCAAGCGCACCATTAAGGCCGAATATTCCACCCAAAGTACTGTTTTAGAGCACATCACAGCCTAGCGGCCACACCTCTTGGTCTCCCAAGGGTCCTCACCCCAGCTGGCTCCGCCCCAGGCCTCTACTCAGGGCGCTGCACCTGCTTCCACTCTGCGGAGTGGTTGCCTTGGAAACCCTGGAGAGCTGGTGCTCCCGGCAGACACTCTGTTGCCCTGACAACAGCGACCCAGCTCTGGGTGTGCCAGGAATAATGTCAGGGGTGCTGCTTTTTAAATACGGATTCAGGGCTGTGCTAGGGACTGGTTAGTAGAGCAGGGATAAGAAAACAGTGATATTCGGGGATGCAGGTTGAGCCTCAAGAGCCTGGGTGGAGTCAGTGGGTACCACTGACTAGCGACACTGTCTCTTCACCCCTTTTTACCAAGCAAGTTTATACGTGACTGTAAAACACATTCCATATTTCTTTTATTCAGCATCAGATGCTTAAAGGGGTTTCCCAGCACGACCTGCCCCAGGTAGGAATGTTAGAAACAGAGGGAATCCCTCCTGGGGTAATAGTGAACCGTGGATGATATCTTGGTATAGACATTCAAGACCTCTGGTTCTGTTGTGCACGTGGCTAAGAAGCTTACACTAACCCAGTGGCATGTGGGTGCTTCTGTTAAGGAAGTAAGACAGCACCAGGAAGGGTCAACCAGAAGACACCTTCCGGGGCTGAAGCTACAGACTCTGGAGGCTGGAATAACCCATGCAGAAGAGCAAGGGAGTGTTTGCACTGTTCTGTTTAAAGTGAGACCATGCAATAAAGGAATAATGTGGAATAAAACATTCAAAGTCACAGATTGGATATCTAGAAAAAGGAAAAAACTGGATGACAGCTGGCTTTTTTCTTCTTTTGGTGTCTAATCCGTACCATAGCGAAGCAGAAGCCAAGAGAATATTTTCAAAGTAATGACAGAAAATAGCCATTATATTAGCCAGGGTTCTCTAAAGAACAGAACTGAGAGAATGTGTGTTTATATTACAGGGTTTATTATTATTATTTTCTCATGTTACATGGGCTAGGCAGTTCAACAATGACTGTCTATATACCTGGGGGCTAGAGCTTCATCCCACATGGATGGAGCTGAGTGCACTTCCCTGCTCTATAAGGCACTCAGCTTCAAATAGATTGATACAGCCACAGAAAACATGTCAGTACACCCATGCTTCGTATGTACATGGCTGCCTATTGTGTTTCAGGCACCACGAGCTTAGGCCCCTCAGACCGTTTTCCATTTGCCTTGTGAGATATTACAACTGTGGGGGGGGGGTGTCTCATCATGCTTGCTCTCACCATGAAGGGAAGGCGTTAAGTCAAAAGATGGCATCTTTAAGAGTCATTTTCAGAATTCTGTGTATCATACCACATGACCCAGCCATTCTGATTCTGGACCTTATCCCGAGTGAATAAAATGATACACATGTCAACTTGAAAATTTGTAGGCAGTTACTTACACCAACTGAAAGCCAGTAGGAGCTCAAATCTAAACTAACTTATAACACTAACAAATGCTTTTCATTTGATCAGAGATGATCTGAAAAAAAAATTCCAAAAGTTAGGGCTGAGGCAGAGTTTTGCTTTTGTCTTTCTAGGAAAATAAAAGCATCTGACTAAGAAATCTAAAGTTTTTCATAAGAAAAAGAATAAATCATCATGAAAAATGTCCCAAGAAAAAGAGTAAATTTGTCTAGTAGTGTAGCACACTTCCAACGGGATAAAACTTCATAAATCTTCCCAAATATTCGTTTCTGTTATTTTCTGCAAACATAAGTCATATGGTCTTGCAGTCCCAATTTAATTAAAAATCAAAGCTGACTTTGTTGGAGCGTGGCTCTCTCCTTCTCTAATCCCAAGCATGCTTGAATAAAGAAAATCCAAAATCTCAGTCTCATGTCAGAAGAGTCACCTGATATGGGACAGAAGAAAAAACAAGATTTAGGGACTATTCTATTGCCACTAATGCCATAATCCTTTGGTTTTATTTGTGACTCTTTAAAGCTTTTCTTAAGGTATAAATATTATCTCTAAATTTATAAGATTACCATATATATTTAAACTTTTCGTCATGATATTAATGGTCATATAGAGTACTAACTAAGTCTAGAAATAAGCTTTATCTAGCTTCCTGTATATGGTTTCAGGCTTGAGTGTGAGCAGGTAACTAATAATTAAGCTGTATTCCTTGGGTTTCTTTAATAGATTGTAGTTCTGTAACCTCTTAGAGATCTGCTACACATGACATTTAAAATGTTTAAGTTTTCTTCAGTGAACTGTGACCATTCCTAACAGTGACCTGTGAAGTCTCCAAAAGGATGATGGGGCCCCACAATGACATTGTTACACATTGTTACCACAGTGGATTGTGGTAACTTCACTAAGCTGACAAACACCTCCCAAAGATGCTTTGGACTACAAGCTGGTCAGAACAATCTCCAGATGGTTAGCTAAGATGGTTCAGCATCATAGACTGCTCCAGCCAGGACTTCAGGTAAGCCTTGCACTCTCTCATCCCACTGAGACTGGACAGCAGCTAGCTTTCTTAGGACTTTATCTCAAATTTTTCAGGGTCACCTAAAGGTGCCATTGCCCCCAGACAACAGAAAGTAATTTTTAAAACATGATGCCCACATTCCCAAGAGGTGGGGTGGAAGGTTTTTGGTCATTCTGTGGATATTTGTCATTGTTTGGTGGGGGGGTGGTTACAAGTTGTTATTGGTCATGGTCAGGGAAGAAATTAAGCAAAGAAAATTAGATTTAGGGATCTTCTTCTGAAAAGAAAAAGGGAGGATATAGAAATGACAGGATGAAGGGTATTGTTGAATCTACTTTCAAACTAAAAGGGAACTGCTAGCATCAAATATTTTACATTGGTATGGATTTTTGTATATTTGATACAAATTTAAGGTTTGTTATACTGTAATATGTTTCTACTTTTGTTTAAGGTATTTTACATATTAATACAAATTTAACATTATTTTTGTTATACTGTAGTATATGTTTCTATTTCTTGTTTAAGATATTGTATCTATGCAGCTCAATTTAAAATATAGTATAAAATTTTAGTCCTTGAAAACTATTAAGGATAATAAAGAAAGTCAAGATAATAGTTAATCATCTATAACAATCAAACTTACAGTCATGTTAGGTATGTTTTCAAGGTCAAACATAGATATATTTTCAATAGATAGATGGTTTTCAACCACTTCAGAGACCTACAAAATATGGCATTTAAAATGTTTTAATATCCTAAGACTTTTCATGACAGTGTGATACATCTGCTCATGGCAGTACCAATTTACTTAAAAAAGATAATGGGCATTGGAGAACCTCCATATGGAGTTTACTTTTTTTTTTAATTTTAATTTTTATTTATTTATTTATTTATTTATTTTGGAGTTTACTTTTATTGTGGCAAAGTTAGCCACTGGGCAAGAAACTGTCCCTGCATTGACTGATGATAGCATGCTGTCCAAATTGGACAAGCAGAACTCAAAAGAAGGTGATTAACAAACTTTGCCAAGACAAGGTAGGACAATACTTTAAAATCCTGGGTTTACAAAATAGTCTATTAGATATTCTAAACCTGTAGGCTGAAGATGGATGCCCAATGTTGCTGAGGAAGCTTTGGTGACTGCCCAGGCAGCCAGATGTCTCTGTCATTTCTATAGTTTCTATAGCATAGTTGTTTGCTCTGCACTTCCTGTTACTCAGGTAATATTATATCCTTCTAGGTTTCTGATGGGGTTGAAGACTAGATAGTTATAGCTACAGTTTTCCTTGTTATTAAATTTTTTAAAAAAAGAAATTCACAAAAGAGTTGCAAAGTGTATAAGGCTGAGAGACATAAAAACTGAAGGTGTTTATCTAAGAAAATGTTTTGAGGTCTGAAAAGATAGTTTTGGGTTGGGTAATACAAGTTAGAATAGAAAATGAATTAGGTACAAAACTTTGACTCGCCAAGGTAGGCTAAATAATGGAATATTTTTCCTGAATTTGCCCAATGCAAACTGACCAGACATCGTGAATGTAATTCTTACCATATAGTTGTTCTTACTGGATATAGTTTTACTGTGTTAGAGTTAAAACCTTCCCTTTTTATTTAGACAAAAAGCTTGTGGGGTATTTTGATCATGCTCTGATATTCCTGAGATTGCCAATAAAGTTTACCTTGAATCATAGGGCGGAACTAGCTATCGGTGACCAGAATCAGCTATAGAGGTTTTCAAGGACTCAGGACATAGAGAGAGACACAGGAAGTAGTAGGGAGGGGTTAGAAAGATTGGCAGGCATTTGGATGGAGGAAGGGAAAGAGAAGTGGCCACTGGTTACTTCTCTGCTACTTCTCTGATCAATCAGGTTTTAACCCCATATCTGACCCTCACATTTTTATTAATAATAGAATAATTTAGATAATTGTTACATAGAATTGAAAGTTGGACCATTAGCAACTAGTTTTGCTCCACTACAATACAGGAACTGCTTATTCTAACTGCTCTTGTCTGGCTGGATGCCCAGTGCAGACTCAGGGGGCCACCAAGTGAGAGGAGACAGAGAAGCTGGGGGCTGTGTCTGCAGGCTGCTGGCTGCCTGGCATATTTCCTTCTGCTTCCAGTCTTCTCTGGCCCCACAGACTCGGGACACTGCTCCATTCCAGGGAACCCTTGAATCCTTGAAATCCCAGGTGGTCCTTTTAAAGCACACATAATTTGATTAACCGTTTTTAAGAGTGTGAATGGTTGGGCAGTAGTGGTTAATGTCTTTAATCCAAGCATTTGGGAGGCAGAGGCAGGTGGATCTCTGTGAGTTCAAGGCCTGCCTGGTCTACAGAGTGAGGCTCCAAAGCTTTGTAGAAACCTTGTCTGGAAAAAACAAAATAAATAAATAAATAAAATAGTGTGAGTATCAGGGTCAAAGCCCTTCAGGATCAGGCTGGATGCTAACAGAAGCCGAAGAATGTGGAGGGACAGGCTGTGGACTCAGAAGGGCAAGGGGGCAAAGGCAGTGGATAGTTTTCTCGCAAGGAACTAATTAGACTCACCATTTATTTGAATATGGTCTTCTGTCAACTATCGACAAACACCACACCCACTTCCCTTCCAGGTCAAGAACAAGTGCCCAGATCTTTTCTTCCTACTTATGACCTCTTATCAGTAAAAAAGAAAAAGAAAGAAAGAAATCACAGGAGAAGCAGACATTTCTCTGCTCATCGTGTCTAGTACACCAATCTGTAGCCACAAACCATAATATTTGCTCCTTTAAGAAAAAAAAATATGTTAGCAAGACTGAGGCTTAAATGCAAGGCTGTTTGTATCCCAGGCAAATGCTCAGCCTCTGAGGTGTACTCCCAGCTCATCTGGTGGCCGCTTTAACATGTGACATGCTACTGTCCACGGCTACTGTCCACAGCTACTTTCTACGGTTATTTGTAAGCCTGTATCTATGCCCCTCCTTGCAATAAGACCTGAAGTTTCCAGAGACGATTTGACTTGGGTGGGATTGAATTTATCCCAAGTCCCAAGAGGAGGACTTAACGGTTTTAACCCAACTGTCACTCCTACTGTGCCCTTTAAACACTGGCACTAATCGAATCAGAGAGAGCAGCCAGGAGATGTGGGGCTTTGGGGAAAATCAGCCTGTTTATCTCACAGCAGTCAGGGCTAGCAGAGACAAGAGCTTTTCCCTAAGTAATGTGTATGGGGATGCAGATTCTAGAATTACACAGCCATTTGTCATGCATGGAGATCCTCACTCCTGGGCTGCAAGCAAGAATTGGGGCTGCTTGGTGTAATCCAAGGATAAAGCCAATTTCATATAAGGCAGAATAGAGAGGGGAGATGCTGACTGGGGCTTAACCCCTTATCCCTGTCTCATGGTCCTGAATCTGATGGCAAAGTGTGTGTTCTGAATGAGCTTTCCATGGTCTCCTTACTCTTCTGTTGAAATCACCTAGGAATCCGTTTCCCCATCCAACCAGAGGTCATGAAAATCTCCCTCGGTAACTGAACTGCTGCCCTGAGAGCCCCCTCCTCATCTCCAGAGCTGACAGAGGAGGGAACTAGAAAACGCGAACATGGCAAAGTTACTTTGCACATTCACGGCCTTCTCCCCTCGGTTAAAACCCACACGTTCCCACCCAAGTGCTTCCACCTGCCCCGCCCTTCTGTGCTGAAGGTTGGTTTGTACTTTCAAATTTAGAGTGGAAGAAACATTTAGAGTTCACCCAAGACCCTCCGTGGCAAATAGCTAGCCGTCTCTCCTTGCTCATGTCTCCTGAAAAATAAGGGTCATCCTTCATACTCAGCCCCCACTTAAGAACCCTAGCTACACTTAGTTCCTCTCTCCTGCTTCCTGGCAGCTAGTCGCTGATTCAGTCTCCTGGTCCCAGGTTAATTTTATTTAACCAAACAAATGTAACACATTTTTGCATTGTTAAGAAAAGCAGCAGAAACAAATGTTACACACCTTTACACAAATGTTACACACCCTTACACGGTTAAAATAATATTTCACAACAAGGAATGTATCCATTTTCTTGAAAACTACAAAGTAGTGTTAACAAGAAAACCAAGCTTTCTCTACTGTGAGGTAAGATTCTACATGAGGGCACACATCATAAAACTGCTCTGTTGATAATGAGAAAATAAAGGGATAAAGTTCGCAGAAGTCTGGAAATATGTGCAATTTTAGTGTTTTTACGTATCACCTGAAAAACAACCTAATGAATTTTTTAAAATGGTAAAGTCAGTCTTTTTGTCTCTAATGCTGGGGATTAATGATCTACCACCGAGCTATATCCCTAGTCTCCAAATGTTGAAATTCTGATATCACTATTTTGAAGACCTCGGGGACTAATTAATCTAACCTTTTAGCAATAACAGTTGATGAACTCAGAAAAACCTGTGTGGTGCGCTAGAAGTGAAGGGACATGGCGCCATCTAGTGTCTGCCATAGGGATCAAACAAGCATTCAATTCGGCTTGTGTCCGCATCCCTGTCCATCCCTAGGGAATCACCAAGTACAGAGGAATGACTATTACGCCAAGAAACTGGCCAGTGACCCACAGACACTGAGATGTTCTTTAGGCTCATCAGAGATAAATAGTGACACATCCCTGTGTTCTTAGCACTTGGAAAGGCTGAAATAAATAGAATTTTGATAACAAAACATAAACAAGCGCTCTCACACAGGAAGAGCCCTATAGACTGGGTTTTGGCTAATGATTAAGGAAAACAACTGAGCCCCAGTAGCCCAGCTAGCTTAAATTCTTCTAATCTTAATGTTGGGAAATGTTTTCACAGGTCCTGAAGTACATTATAGCTGAAACAAAGCCTTAAAATGATTTAAGAGTAGAGTAAGATGTTTTGTCCGCTAGCTTTGGGGAAAAATAACCAAGAAGACAATCTAAAGTTTTAGAAAGACACAGAGCTGAATGAAGAACTCATTAAGTTCAGGAAACAAGGACAAACCAGCCCAGTTATTGTTAGCTGACATGTCTTTCTTTCTCGGGTGGATTGATGACCTAAGGTGATGATTAATTCCTTGTGCTCACTCATGTCCTCATCTCCTGATATAAAATCTATTGATGAGAGGGTGTGCACCCTGAAGGTTCAAAGTAGAGCTGACTGGTTCTTTTTCATGTATAAAAGTTTAGGTTTGTGATTTATTTAAGATTTCTTATAAGATTGCCTTTCAAGACAATTAGTAAAGTGATGCTCCTTTCTTTGTAACCACGAAACACAGCCTGCCGGTAAAAGAACACCATGTTTGCTCACACTATTGATCTTTAGCAAGTTGCTTGGGTATAAATGTACGTGAGTTCTTGGGATAATTTGTTTTTCACCTGAAATGTGTGAAATGTTTAATCATGTAGGGACAGGGAAAACATGTTGATTTTAAATGTTTATTCCTTGTAATCAATCACTTTGCAAACAGAATGTAACTTTGTAATGTTTGACAAACATTGTAACTTTTTATGTTGCCTGGAAGATTTTGCTGGGGGACATAAGCCATAAGGGAAAAAATATAGATAGAGTTAGGGAAAGAAGAAGGGAAACATCAAGAATAAAGATAAAATTAGGAGTTAGAAGGAAAACATCAAGAATGAGAGAATTAGGAGGAAAACATCAAGAGAGTTAGAATGAAGCCATTAAGAAAGACAGAAGGGGCATTCTGGATAGAGATAAGAAGAGAGACTAGAGAATACACAATAGAGAATGCAGAATCTGAAACAAAAGAAGAATTTAAAAGAAAAAGGTCCGAAGAAAACCATTAATAGACTGTGTCTGCTTCCCTTACCCCCTCAGATAAAAGTCACAGTGCACAGTGGATTCCCCTGAGCCCGGCGTTGCTGGAGGCTGGCCCCCCCAGGCAGCGGTACCTAAGACCTGTTTGGGCAACTTGCAGAGACCCTGTCTCGAATAAAAAGTGAAAGGGGATTCGGGGATATAGCTGGGTAGTAGGGGCACTTGCCTAGTGTGTAGGGTCCTGAGTTCAAATCAGAGAGAGAGAGAGAGAGAGAGAGAGAGAGAGAGAGAGAGTAAGATTGTGGGCAGTGGTGTGGTACAAGCTGACCGGTAGCTCTTGCATGTGTGGGTAGCACAATGACAGAGAACCCAGAAGAGATCGCTGTCTGGGGAGAGGGGCCGTTGAGGTTGACCATGGCAGCAGAGGAACGTCTGGCTCTTTACTAACGATGGTCGATGGTCACTCTTTCTGTTACACCAGCGTTCACTGCATTCCTCACCACACTCTAAATTGGGGGATTTTGAGGATGCCTCTTACAGCGAAAATGAAAAAGACAAGGAACACAGAGCCGACTGAATCCAATGGGTTGGTGGTGCACGATACTGAACACTTAACATAAGATGCAGGACCCAACACCAGACTCGGGTGGTCTCGTTTGGTTCCCACCACTTTTACCCCCTTCTTGGATCTAACAAAGGGCTGAAATTGGTGAGTGTGGGGGGCGGTGATATTTGCTGATGGCCCACAAGCTGAGGAAAGCGTGAGCCTCCTGCCTGCTCCCGGAGTGTGAAAAAGTTAACACACAGCACCAGCCCTGTGACACTCACAGGAGAGATTGTGAGGGACACCTCACCCTTGATCAGCAGCCTGCTAGGCCTGTAAGGTACTTTGCAACACATGACCGATGCACCAAACAGTAATATGAGTTGGCACTTGTGTTAACTTGGTCTATAGGGGTTTGGAAGACCCAGCTATCCGTATGGATGTAAATGACCCACAGGTCTGTCATGCATCTTGTTTTCCTTTCCTTTCCTCCTCCTCCTTGTCACATTCACGGCCTTCTCCCCTCGGTTAAAACCCACGCAAACCCACCCAAGTGCTTTCACCTGCCCTCCTCCTCCTCCTCCTCCTCCTCCTCCTCCTCCTCCTCCTCCTTTGGCTTTTCCCAGACAGGGTTTCTCTGTGTAGCCCTGGCTGTCCTGGAACTCTCTCTGTAGACCATAAGGAAAGGCATTAAATGCGGTATGTGTGTGGTGTGTGCGTGGCGGGGGTTGTGGTGCTGGCGATCAATCCCAGGGCATCCTGCACGTCAGCAAAGAGTTCTGCTACAAAGTCCCCCCCCCCCCCATTGGCTATTCGAAATGAAGTTTGGGTTATAAAGAAGAGCCATAACTTCTTAGGAAACACTATTAAGTAACAGACACCCTGGCCCCACAGAATCACTTTGAAAATTCTAAAGCAAGCCATTTTATCTTTTTCTTTCTGCCTTATTGACTGCACTGTGGACAGACGCATGAAGTAACATTTGTGTGTGTGCAGGGTAAAGCAAGGGTCACAGCGAGGGCAGCTGTGGACCGTGGAATCCAGACTGTGGGACTCTGTGAAAAGGCTTGAAAGGCTGCTGCAGAGGTGGCGGAGACAATAATGATGCAGACAGTGACCGTTAGGATGCTGAAGGTCAGGGAGCTGAGATTCAGGCATTTGGCAGTGGAGGCGCAGGCCTAAGCTCACATCACCCACCATCTTCCTGTCCCTGGACCTCACAGAGCAGGCAAGAGTGTTGAACAGAGACCATGGTCAGGCACAGAGACCTCTCTGGCATGTTGATCATCTCACCACAGCTGAGTTCTGGGGTTCCCCCAGCTCAGTAACCCCATCCTCCTCTTTATCTCATAGTTTGGGGAAGATCTGGCAATGGTGCTCAAGAAGGCTTTGGAATTGTGGCTCATGGTATTGACTTGAACAATCGCCCCATCTGGAGGATGGCTGCAGCTACCCTCCACTTTATCTTTTAAAATAAAGTATGTTCTTTGAATTCAAAGGACATGAAAATTTCTTTTGTGTTTTCTCTCTACCGAGAATATTCAAATATAAGTTTTTTTAGGAAATCTGACCACTTCCTGAGTCTGCAATTAGTGCATTGTCCACAAGAGGTCACTCTTTCTCCAGGGTGCTCAAGGGAGCATCTGGGCCACAGCTGAACAGCCAAGAACAAAAGTCGCTCCAAATGAGGATGGAGAAGGAAAATTTTAAAACTGCAAAAGAAACCCAGCATTCAGTGCTGCCTCCCCAACTTTCGTGATTGCAGTTTGCTCCAGACCTGCTAAACACGACATTGAAAAGAGCATTCGAGCCGGGGCATGCCGATCGATTTGCAACTAAGTTAAATGTGAAACAATAAAAACTTGAAAGCTTATGATTGTTTGTTTCAAAGATACGTTTTGCCTGGTGTGATGGTTCGGCCCTCATGTCCCCTGTAGACCCAGCATTCATATTTGCGGGAGTTTTTTCTTAGAATGACACACAGAAAGACATTCAATTTTGACACAAATCCTATTTGGTGGAGATAACATCCCAGCTTCTCCCAGCACAGAGCCCAGCTTCTTCTTGTTTAGTTTAGTCTTGTTTACCAATGAAGACACACACCTGATCCACTCGAGTAGCCCCCCACCTAAACTTAATCAAGACAGCTTTCACGGTCCATTTTTTAAGAACTAGCGAACATCCAGTAACACAATGACAGCAAGATCTCCCAACAGGAGCACACTCACGCCAGGAAACTCAGGCCTCCTGTTTACTTACCCGGCTTGAAGTTTCTGCTATGACAGTTTCTTAGCTCTGTGTTTTTTTTTTTTTTTTTTTTTTTTTTAGCTCTGTGTTTCTTTCCTGCAGCAAACAGCAGTGCTCTGGGCTCCCCAGGGGCAGCTTAGGTGGGACTAAGAGGCCCCCCGCCCCCGTGCACCAAAGCAGAAGACAGGAGCTTTGGGGAGCTGCAATGATGCATTACGGTACATGATAAAGACCCAGAACCAGATGCAAATAACCATATCTCCTTGTTTGCCAAAGCTTTGCTGCTGGGTTTTTTTAGGGTTTCTTTCATAGTGTTACACTGAACTCAGCACGCCTTTCCGGAGGATATTTTTAGATGTAATTACCTTAAGAGCTTTCAAGTTCCTGGAGTTTTATCTACATGAGTATCTCTTGGCCCAAGAGACCTAAAGTATTGAATGAAACGAATCTCCCTTTAAGAGGCCAGGGCATTGGGGAAAGGCTACTTGTATCTGGGTACCAGGTTAGTATCTTCCTTGAAGGGGAAAATGGCTCGGGTGAGGGTCTGTGAGGGCTTGAACCAGGGCTCGGGTGTTCCTACCTCCTCTCTCCCAGGAGAGTTCCCCCCAAGGACTCATGGGTGGGTGCCCAGGTATCACTTCTCAGCCTGACCATATGCTGAGCAGGGCTGTCTCAGTTCCCTGTCCTTTGACTAGGCTGAGGTGCACAGACCCCAATACACCCCCTTCAGAGCCACGCTGATTCCTGAACACAGCTTTCAACCTCTTTAGATACTTTTGTCACAGTGTAGCTCGCCCATCTTTGTCCTGGGTTCTTATGGTTGGGCAGACTGTAGGATCTGAGATGCTGAGCATTGGGGTAGAATGAGGTTACTTGAGCAGCAAATATTCCAAAACCTGCTGGGCCATCTTGGGCCCTGATGATGCCCCAGAGTTTATGAACCAATAGAACAAAGCTACAGAAGAAGAAAACTGGGGGTGAGACCTGGCGGGGCCGCATGGAACTCAGCAACAAGTGTGCTATCCAGCATGCACGAGTCCCACCTCAGCACAGTGTGGAACTCAGCAGCAGCGTGCTAATCCAGCATGCATGAGTCCTACCTCAGCACAGCAACAAAAAAGAGATACAGGGTTGATTTCTCCCACAGTATTTCTGTGTTCCGGATCCTTTAGAATTCTTATTTTATTTGGAGGCACGGTCTCATTGTGTAGCTCTGGCTGGCCTGGAACTTGCTATGTAAACCAGGCCTCTGGCTCCAGAGTGCTAGGATTAAAGACATGTGCCACCATGCCCAGGTCCATGTCCCTTTTTGAAGGCACACAGCTAGGACTCAGGCCCGCTAACCCTACTGGTTAAATGAAAAGCTGCCTGTATTAGGACCCTACAGAATAATAGCCAACAGGATGCGTGAAGTGTGTGTGAGTCGGGGGTGGGGTGGCTCATGACACTATCCGGTAGGGCTAGCAAGCCTGAAATGTCATGATGGCAGGACGCTCAGACAAGATACCCCACTGTCACCCGAGGGAATGCCCACCCCCAGCCACGGGTGTACCTCAGTCTGTTCAGCCTTCTGATCAGGCCCACCGTTTATGGAGCGATCTGCTCTCCTGAGCCTCCTGGTTTAATGTTAATTAGGGTGGGACTGCAGCCCCGTGATGGAGGAGCCCATGCCTGGTGTGTAGGAAACCTTGGACTCAGTCCCCAGCACGGAGAGAAAGGACAAAAGTGAATCATATCTAAAGAGTGCCTTCGGGGCAATAGCTAGCCTGGTATTTGACCAAGCAACCGGGCACCGTGTGTACCACAGCTTAGCCAGGGTGACACACAAAACTCACCGCCACACCCTGTGACGCCAACGCCCATCAAAGACTGGGAAGCCATGTGAAGGGGTGGGGGAGGGTTCAATTTTAAAACTTAGCAAATCCGAACCCCCTAATTTCTGATTCACTTCTCATCGCTTCTAGAAAGTTCTCTCTGACCTCCCGCTCTGAGTTCCTTGTAGCTACGTCGTGGACCTGGCATACACTGCCCTGACCCAGAACCAGGGTTCTCAGTTGCCGCTAAGTGTTCCCTCTCTACATCCGGCTTCCATCCTTCCCACCCAGCACCTCCTTTTCGCTGCACCCACTCCTCACAGTAGGCACTCAAAATTGACTGTGTTTAGTGATGGAGTTCATGGTTTGGAGTGTCCTCAGAGTCCCCACACCATTGAAAGAGACATTCAAGCCACCTGGAAAGCCTTGGCACCAAGATGCCCAGACAGCCCCCATCCAAGATGGCAGATGACTGACGAGTCTGTATAGTCAACTCTGTCCTCACTAAAACACTCGCCATCTCCCAGTGCTGAGCTCCACATGGCTGTTCGCCCCGCTGATAGAAACACATTTTTTTCTCACCCACCATCAGATAGCAGCTCTGAGTCACTTCCTCAAGAATGGGGGTTCACAAGCAGGATCTTGGGTGGAAGGCTCCTGGCTGGTGCGCTGGGCTTGTCGATTCTCATTCCTTCATTCTCGAAGAATTATTGGGTGCTGACTATGTGCTGGGGTGTGTTCCAAACATTCAAGGAATTCACAGCCCACGGGCTCCAGGTTTCGCTCATATCTCCATGGAGAGATGCCAGCTTCCACTTGCTATTTTGCTACAAAGGAGACTTCTGGGTCAAACCACCAAGCCTTCCTGTGACCTCACCTTTAAACCCGAAGAGTCAAAGCTTTTGGCATTGTGATGCCCTAGGTTATTTCTCTTCCAGAATAATATGACCTGCAAGAGTGGCTCGTATCGGGCATCAAATTAGGAAAACTAAACACAGTGAAAACCCCTCTCTCTTCCCACTTTCTCTGATCAATTATTCATAGGTAAACTCAGAAATCCAGAGGAGTGGAAAATGGTTTCCCCTGTAATTATAAAATTAGCCTACTGTAGAATTTAGATCACAGACCAGAAATGTCTCCAGAGTGTTCGAAAAAAAAAAAAGAAAAAAAAAAAAACAATAAATTGCCAAGGTCAAAACTCACCAGTTATTTTCTACGTCTATAATTTTATCTATCAACACACTTCTGAGTCCTCTCTTTTCTGATGTTGCCAAGGGTATTAGAAGTCAGAGACTCTGGGTGCTGTTTTTGTTTGTTTGTTTTGTTTTGTTTTGCATTTGGTGGCATGAGGACACATACCAGAATGGTCTTCATAAGAATTCCCTATCTCAGGCGGCTGTGCTCATTCCTGCGTGTGGCTTTGGAGAACACGGGTTACATGGTAAGTTCAGCAGGCATGCTAAAGGAAAGAAACTAGGTGCACACAGCTTTGGTGGATCAGCCTGTGTCATGGTGTGACTCTGAGGTGTTCCCCCAGCACTCATGATTTGAATGTCTGTTCCCCAAGTGGCAATGCTGCTTTGGACAGCTGTGGAACTGGGTCTACCCGGCAGAAGTGGTCACTAAGGGCGGGACCTGCCCCTAGTTCTGCCTGTCTTAGCCTTCTGTTGAGGTCACAAAACACCATGACCAAAGTGATTTGGGGAGGAAAGGAGATATTTCCTCTTGCAGTTTGTAGTCTCTCATCCAGAGAAGTCAGAGCAGGAACCTGGAAGCAGGAACTGATGCAGAGGCCATGGAGGAACGTTGCTTCCTGGCTTGGTCCTTTTGGCTTGTTCTGCCTTCTTTCTTGTAGCACTCAGCCCCACCAGCCCAGGGCGGGTACCACCCTCAGTGAGCTGGGCTTTCCCACACCAATCAACAATCAAGAAGATATACCACAGGCTTGCCCACAGGCCAATCTGGAAGGGGCATTTACCCAACTGAGGTTCTTGCTTCCAAAATAACTCTGTCTTGTGTTAGTTGACGTAAACTAGTCATCTCAGGTGTTATGCTCTGTGCTCCTTCGGTGCTATGCTGTGCAGAGCCCCTGGTGGACACGTCCACTGCTGTGGGCTGAGCCTCTCTGCCGTGACTTTCCTGTGACGGACTGAAATCCTCTGAAATCAGAAGTTCATGGAGTGCTTTGAGTGAAAATGGCCCCAGAGACTCATGGGAAGTGGCACAATTAGGAGGAGTGGCCTCTTTGGAGTAGGAGTGACCTTATTGGAGAAAGTGAGTCACTGGGGGTGGGCTTTGAGGTTTCAGATGCTCAAGCCAGGCCCAATGTCACTTTCACTTCCTTCTGTCTGTGAATGCAGATGTAGAACTCTCAGCTCCTTTCCAGCCCGTGTCTGCCTGCGTGCTGCTATGCTTCCTGTCATGATGATAATGGACTGAACCTTTGAATTGTAAGCTGTCCCAATTAAATGTTTTTCCTCTGTAAGAGTTGCCATGGTCATGGTGTTTCTTACAGTAATAGAACCCTAACTAAGACAATGCAGATAGACCTTTCTTCCTGACACTGTATCTGTTGGGATTGTGCTCGTCACAACATCAAGGTAACAAGCACACGATAAGAGAAGTGGAATTGTGACAAAACCTGATGGTCAGGTTTTTGGGCTTCGGAACTGGTTGGTGGGAGAATGTGGAAGAGTTTGCAGAGGCACGTTAGAGAAGCCCTAGAATGTCACTAACGTCTCAATGGGGCATTCTGTTGAGCATTCAGGATCCCATAATGCCAGGAGACACATAGACAGTAAGGACTGTGCTAATATGAGATCTCGGATGGGCACCAAGAGTCTATTTAAACTGGCAGTAGAAGCCACATTAAGTTCTGGCAAAGGGTTTGTGTATATTCTTCACATGTCCAGAAACTAGCTGGAGGCTTACAGTCAAACAGCAAGGACTTTGGTGGGGGAACTTTGAAGGCCACTTAGCCTTCAGGCTGTAGCGTTGTTACTGCTGGCTACTTTGAGGCACGTTTACAGTGAGGATTGGAAGTGAACAAGTAGAGCAGGAGCTGAGAGATTTAAATTTTGGTCAGGAAAGCGGGAACAAACACAGTTAAGGTTGTTGAGTGAGCAGATGCAGTCGGAGCGGCAGGAGTTGCTGAAGAGATGGGTGACATTAACATGACACAGGGCCGTGTGCCCACCGGGACAGCGGGAAACTACCATGAGGGCATCCCGGAAGTGGTGAGGTCTCACCCATCCTAGGCTTCCGGACAGGAGTGCTGTTGAGGCGTCTTGCTGGGAACAGGCCACCCAGAAATGTGCTGTTTCTTTTGTTTTGCCTCTCCCTGGGCACTCAGAGCCTGCTATAACTGAGGTCCAAGAGGCCTGACTATTTGTCTTAGTTGGGGTTTCCACTCCTGTACAGAGACACCACGACCATGGCAGCTCTTTTAAAGGAAAAACGTTTCACTGGGGTGGCTTACCTTTTCAGAGGTTTAGTCCATTGTCATCATGGCAGACATGGTGCTGCCATCAGCAAACAAGGTGCTGGAGCTGAGAGTCCTACATCTTGATAGGCAGGTAGTGGTCTGTCTCACTGGGCTGGCTTTAGCATATAGGAGACCTCAAAACCCACCTCCACAGTGACACATTTTCTCCAACAAGACCACACCTACTCCAACAAGGCCACACCTCCCATAGTGCCACTCCCTTTGGGGGACATTTTCTTTCAAACCACCACACAGTTTCTTAAGATGGTAGCAGAGCTTGGCATCATCCACACGGTACTGATTTTTCATGTCTGCAGAATGTTAAGAGTTATGAGATTATGGAGGCTGTCACCAAGAATTTTGAGAGAAATCTATCAAACAAAAATACCTGTAGCAGGTATGGATTCTTCATCAAGAGCAAAGAAAATGGAATTAACAGTTCCTGGAAGTGGAAAAATGTATGGATTTTTAAAAATGAAAATATGAACCAGGTATGGTAGCACACACATGTAGTCACCAATTTAGGCTACCTAGTAAGACACTTTTCTCTTACATATACACAAAAATAAGTAAAATTATATGTACACTTAAGTATGTCGATATTTTTAATGAAAATGTGTTCTAGTTCATTAGTACCCAACAAATTAAAACTATTACAGATGCTGACCCTACAATGGATCTGAGTTCATTTCCCAGCGTCCACATCAAGTGGCTCACAATCATTTACAACTGTGGCTCTGGGAACTCTGATGCCCTCTTCTGGTCTTTGTGAGAACTGCACTCACATACACATATACCCATACATAGGCACACACATAGCCACATATTTTTTTTAAAAAAAGTTAAATAAAAACAAAAGTCTCTTCATTATTTTCTAAATAACAATAGTTGAAATGGAAAGTGTCAATCAGTTATAAAAAGGTGAGGCAATTATGGTAATTTTACATATTGGAATGTAATACAGCAGATAAAGCAAATTGTGGGTATGTATGTGTTCACATAGATACGTTTGGAAATACTGTGAAAAGGAGAATTACAGCATGTGATGGAGTGTGTGTGTGTGTGTAGGGACAGTTGTGCGAATTTTGTTTATGTCGTGGTCCTATGTCCAATTGAACAGAGTCTTTAGTTCGAGAGAAACAGTTCACATTCAACTAGCCAGAATGGATCAGAGAGTCCTTAGTGGACTCAGGACCAGAGAAAGTGGGCTGGTGGGGGAGGGGAGGGGAGGGTAGAGCAGGGGCAGGGCTGGGACGTTGTGCCCCCTTTTGGAGTCAGGAGGCAAATGTTGAATGGTGGTGACTGTCTCAGGTTCTTATATTTGTCCCCGGGTTTTATAATATAATATATGATAAAAAGAAATCCCTTCAGGTTCTGAAGAATGTCTAAGAAATAGTAAAAGGGGAATCAAACCATCCCATAATTACAAAAAAAAATGGAACTGAAAAAGTCCTTCAACTTATCATCTGTTTGGCTCCCTTGTTTCAGAAGACAGAAAAATGTGGGGCCAGCACACACTTCCATCCTGCCCTCCCTTCCCCTCCCTTGCCTTCCCCCCCATCTCTAACTCCTTCCTGCTCCCTCCCTCCATTTAACACTGATTTAGCTGAGAGCGTTGCTTGAGAGTTTCATAACTGTTTCCTGGCAGGGATTTTGCACACAGCATGTCCTCATTCACCATCACATGTAGAATGGGTGTGACCTCCACCCCTCTGGGTGCCTGTTCCTGCCCTCTGCATCCACTGCCGTGTGTGGACCAATCTCCTTTCTGCCCCTATTCCCTGGCTTCTGTGGGCTGGCCACTCAGCTCAGAGTCAGCTGGGAACTTCATGAAAATGCTCTGTCCTTGGATCTGCTGCCAGAGATGCTGATTCAGTGGGTGGAGGTGGAGAGAGGAAGAGGAGCTGGCGCAGAGAGCTGTCTTAACACGTCCCTCTGAAGCGGCCCATAGATGTGGCTGCAGGGGACACCAGAACAGGGGCTGCATCATCTCCCCACCTTTGTTAAACACCTGCTGTGGTTTCGACTTCCGTGAAGAGCAGGGAAAAGGAGGTCCGGCTGGTGAACACGAGCCCGCAGAAACTAGGGCAAGGTTCACCACCTGCCTGTGGAAAGAAATGCTGGACTGATTGCCAAATTGAAAGCAGACTACCTATGCGGGTAGAAACGGCCACAGGAGTTTCCACTGTGGAGGCCAGGGGTGGCCGACGTAATGCAATGCTTGGTGAAGAAGAGGAGCCAGGCCCTTCCCCGAGCCAGAGTGGGTAGAGGGAGAAAACAGGGCAGAATCCAGCCCGGAGACTTCCTGGTTGTTTGTCACAATGGTGTGAGTGATGTCATATCACTTACTAACGTTTGCCTCTGATTAAAAAGGGACAAAATGTTGATTTGAGTTCGTTATCAGTACATTAAGAGAAAGCCCCGGCACGAATGTTAAGATGTCGTTGACACACAGAATGAAGAGCTTGTGAGCAGGACAGACAAAATATTGACTGTACAGACTCACAGCCAGGCTCTGAACCAACGCAACCTTAGTCTCCATGTTGCTTGTCCGGGTATAAGCTGTGTTCCGTGTCTGTTCACATGCTATGTCTGGTAATTATGAAACGCCCTCCATAGGCTCGAGCATTTGAATCCTTGGTCCCGTGCTGGTGGCACTGTGTGGGGAGGCTGAGATGCCTTCAGGAGGGTGGGACCACAGGGGGTGGGGTCTTGAGGCCGTAGCCTCGCCCCTCTGCTTCCTGGCTGTGGATGCATTGCGTGACCATCTGGCTTTTTGTTCTGGTAGCCACAGCCTCCATGTCACGATGCACTTGTCCCCCAAATCCTAAGACAGAATAACCTCTTCCTTCCTTAAACTGTTTCTTGTCAAGTGGTTTGTCCCAGGGGTGAGGGACACAGCTAAGCTACTGTGCACAGCTGTAGGGAAATGACCTCATAATGCGGCTGGCATTATCCATTTCTCTTTCTCTCAAAGGCAATGGATCCTAGGAACCCTTTCAGTCTGAGTTTCCAGAGTGTCGGGTGCGGGCAATGAGCTGGCCCACGTTCCCGCTTCCAGTTCCTGGAAACAGGGCACAGGCACCATTCCAGGGTTTGCTAGTGTGAATCTAGAATGTTCCCCAAATGCATGTGATGATGGCTTGTTCCTCAGCCTCTGTCAATCTGGGAGGAGGTAAAGCCTAGTGGGAGATAGTTTAGTCACTAGAGCGTGAGGTTGAGGGGATATGGGGACACGGTCTCTTCCTCTTTTTCACTGGTTCCCAGTGGCCAGAGGAGAGTGGCTTCCCCAGTCACAATCTTCCAACAGGATGAGCTGCCCAACACAGGACCAATGACAACAGGGCTAAGTGAACAGGGACTGAAACCTCTGGAGCCAGCAAAGCGAACCACCTCGCTCTCTTACACGTGCGCAGAAAGAAGCAAGACGCAGCTCTCCTCCCCTGCATGAAAGTCATTTCAAAAACCCGGATGTAAGACCTGCACTCAAAGACCCGGATGTAAGGCCCTCACTCTGACCTGCATCTGTCTAGGTGGGCCTTTGATCCGGTTTGGATCTCGAGTGTTCCTCAGAGGCCTGTGTGCTAACAGGTGTGTTCTCCAGCCTGTGCCGGTAACAGAGGTGGCCAGATCTTAGGCAGGGTATGGTAGGGCATTAGGTCGTTTGAGTTGCACCTTGAAGGGGATGTTGGTACCCCAGTGCCTTTCTCCCTCTCTTTTTTACATCCCAGCTGCCACGACAAGAACAGGCCTCCTCCATACACCCCATCCAGGATGTGTTGCCTCAGTACAGGCCCAAAGCAGCAGGACAAGAGAGGCAGGCTGAAGCCCCGCCCCCTGTCCGGTGATTGTCTCAGGTATCAGAGTGACAGAAAGCTAGCCAACAGCTTCTAGATTAAAACAGTTCTAAATCCACCCCTACCCCGCTCAACACATGCCCAGCTTTTGGAGACACAGTAGCACTGCGGATCCTTGGTTGGCCTTCTACTTCAGCTAATATTCTATGTGCTAATATTACAGCATCATGTTGTATCTTGAAGTCCTTAGGCTAAAAGGGCAAGGCCCACAAGAGAAGGCCCCTGAAGAGATATCGGTCATTCCTCAGCCTCAGCCCAGGCCGTGCAATGAGATAAAGCAGCCTTCTCCCCAAGTCGCCAGCAGGAGTGCACACGTCTTGATTTTTGCCTTCTGCTAAGAGATTTTTAAGGCACCCAATTTGAAGGAATTTCTTCTAGCAGCCCCTAAGAAACCAACAAGGGAGCAGAGGAGCTCTGGTGTAGACTGACCTCTTCACATGGACGTGAAACACTGAAGAGAAATGTGTCTGCCAGACCAATCAGATCTAGGCCTGTTTGTTCGTAACAGAGGCACCAACAAGCTGTTGGTAACAGGAAGGCTAGGACGGGTAGGTCAGAGCTAGACCACACAGCTTCAATAAGTCGTGAGTGTTAAGAAGGAAAAAGGCCGAGCTAACCAAGCAGCGGTAAAGCATGTGTTTAGCACATAAAAGGGCCTGAGTTCCATCCCAGTCACCCAAAGAGGGTGAAAACGGCAACCAGAGAGGGTGTGCCCAGGCAAGCACTGTCCTGGGGTGAGTCAGTTTCTGTTAACACAGACATGAAGGGGACATGCAGAGAAGACACCAAAGGCATGGCATTCTTCTGAGGACCGGGGGACTGGGGTAGTGGTTCCCCAGGGTACAGTCTAAGCATGAGGACAACTGCCTGGAAATTCGGGTGGAACTGAGTGGTTGAGCAGCTCAGTGTACAGCGGCAGTGTCAATGGCCTGAGGGGCCCACTCCCCCATAGCTGAGCAAGCCTCTGGAGACCTGTCACCTGGCACACCTGCTCCTGTGCCTGGGGACTGCTCCAGCACGCAGCTGGCTTTATGGCTCCTGACAGAGCACCTCGGGGCAGAGCTGAACTGCTGGTGCTTGTTTGTCTAGAGGAAGGTCCAGATTGAATCTCAGGATTTATATTCACGTGTGTTGAACAACACGAGTCTGCTATATAAATTATAAAACAGCCACACTGGGTGGAAGGCTGGCCAGTCGTGACGCCTTATAAGGCTGAAGAATGTGGGGGAATCTCCACAAGAGACAGGGTTTGTCTCCCTCAAACTACTATAAAAAGATTCCACAGACTGAGAGGCTTTGGGGCAACTGAAATTTATTTCTCACAGTTTTGGAAACTGGAGAAATCCAAGGTCTGCATATCCGGTGCTTGTGAGAGCTACTTCCTGGTTTGTGCAGTCATCCTCCTCCTGGGTTCTGCTGTGGCAGGAGAGAAACGCTCCACGTCTTTTATGAGGGCACCTGTCCCTTGTGAGGGTGCTGCCCTCCTGACGCAGCTCCCAAAGGGCACTTCAATAGTGCCACCCTTCTGTCAGGTTTCGGTGTGAGTTTAGGGATCACGCGAGCATTTGGTGCACAGCCGATCACAAAGCACCAACTGCATTGTGCGTACACACATGGAAACATCTTCCTTTGCCTCCTTCTTCACTGTATTTCCCCGAAATGACAACACAAATCCCACTTCTGTGATTTGAAGGAGGAAGAAGGAAAATCGGCTCCAGCACACCCTGCACACGCTTCTTTCCCCCTCCCTGTGCAAGGAATACTTAGGAAGCTCCCATGGCTTTCTTAGTCTCAGAGTGAGCAGGAAAACCCTTCCCTTAGCCTCGCCAGTCCACATGACATCCCGCCTCCTGTGTGACTCTGCTTCTGCGACACCATCCTTAACTGTCTCCCTGCCATGGAGTGGAAGGGATTGGGATAAAATTATAGACGTGGTCATCAGTCCAGCCTGAGCATGCGGACTCTCTACTCTGTCCCACATAAGGGGGTGGCTGGACAAGCCCACCCTAATAGACATGGGGCATGTTCCATGTGCAGTGACCAGCCCAGCTCCTTTTCCAGGGGCTCTTCTTCCCTCCAGCACCCCAGCTCCTGCCAATTTGTGCGCCACCTCTGTTGCTTTTAGAGAAACCAGTGAGCCTGTTGAATGGGTCAGTGCCCAGCCCTAGTGTAAGTCTCCAGAAAATCCCTGTGGGCTTCATGCCACACAGTAGTAGTAGCTGATTTATCTGATGTCTATAATTCAACATTTCCCCCATGGAAAGGCCAAGGTTATGGACTCACAGAAATCCCACCACAAACCCCTCAGCTCTCTCTGCTCTGCAGCCCAGGGGCCCTCTAGAGTCGCCCGCTGAGCCAGCCAGTGACTTTCCTTTGCCCTGCACAGGGAGGGCGGTGAGCTTGTCAGTCCCCCAGGCTGCATGCGACAATGACGGTGCATGTGTAGCACCATCCAGCTCATAAGTCATGCCTGTCATCCAAATGGCGGTGGCTGGCAAGTGAAACCTCTCCAAGAAAAGCTGGAGAGTCTGGAACGGCTTGTTCTTGGTAATCTCCTCTCCTCCCAAGGATCACAACTTCATATGCAATTACCACAAGTCAGCCACTTACTGGCCTGTTCTAGAATCTCGCTAGAAGAATATACCACACTCAGGAGCCTACATTTTATTCACAAATCTTCCTTCCTCTTTTGGGAATTGAAGCAAAAAAGCTGATATAGGAAATGTACCTAGAATATATAGAGACGGACTTAAAACCAGTAAGCATGGAGACAATCTAAAAGGAAAAACAACTGAAGTGAATAATAGATTATGAAAAGGGGCAGGCAGAGCTAGGCTATGGTGAACCACAAGATTTGAAGGAAAACTTGAATTAGAAATGGAGAAACACACACAGCAAGCTATGCATGAAGAAAGACCCTCTGTGGAGCAGGGTGGGGACTCAGGAAGTCAAGACTGCTGCTTTCTTCGAGCGGCTGGGTTTTAAGGGTCTTTAATGGTCTTCCTCCCTTGGGTTAGGGTTGTCAGTTTGAACAAAGATGGGGAGGCTGGTGTGTCGACAACTTTTGTAAACTCAATCTTGTTTTTGTGTTTACAAAACAGCAGGAGGCTGGGGAGGAGAGCTCACAAGTCCTTTGTCTTAAACTGTCAGGTTTTTGTCTCAGGTTTGGAGGTTAGGAAGAAGTCGGCCATCTTGTGAGTTCACCACCTTTATTCCCTAGTCAAGGCTCCTTTCCCTACCTGTCTGCCTATCAGGGAACCTACCTTCTAGTCCCTCAGGGTGACACTGAACTTCCTAGCCTCTTGCCTCTGCCTCCAGAGTTCTGGGATTACAGGCATGCACCATGACTCCCAGTTTGTGCAATGCCAGGGGAGCTGACCCCAGGCAAGCTCTCCATGAAGTCCTTGAACTGAACCTGCAGGTCTGTGGGCCTTCTTGATTAGATATCATGCTTCAAGAAGATGGGCAGGGCTGGGCATGAAGCTTAGTGGTAGACCTCTTGCCAAGCAAGCTTGCACAACACCCTGGGCTCCATCCCTTGTGCTAAACAAATAAAAAGATGGATGGAAGGCCAGCATTGAGCACAGCAGTGCAGAGGCCAGCTCGCAGGAAATGGAGGCTGGAACAGATTGCGTGTGCTCTGGAATCCGAGCGCATTCTGTTCCAACAACCTCATGTCCAAAAACCCAAACCCAGACCTCCACAACAACAAAAGCAAAATAAAAGCAATGAACACGAGCCATGTGTGTTGGTGTAGATCAGTCTCTCAGGATCAGAGACATAAGGTTAGAAGGAAAGCAACAGATGCTTCTGAGGGTCACATTGAGCCTAGTGTCATTTACGTAAAGTTTAGAACTCACCCGTTCATACGACATGGTACTTATGGGAGCCATGGGTAGGTATGACAGCAGCAACAACAACAAAAAATCACATCCACATGGATGAGGAGGGAATGAAGAGCAAAGCAGGGCATGCTGGGGGTGGGGTCTCTGCTTGAGAAGCCAGGTGAAAGCACACAGTATCACTGTATCATGGCTTCTGGCCAATCAGTGTTTTATTAAGCCAATACAAATGATAAATCTTTGCAGGGTACAAGAGCATTCTCCCACAGCAAATCCCCACCTGAACCATTTTCTGTACTTAGAATCACAGCTCCTGACACCTCAAGCTAGCTCTTTCTAGTGCAAATGTTGAAGCACCTTTCAGTTCCCAAGGGAGGCCAATGCCATCATTCACGCCACTTATGGCTATGGTTGGGGCTTATCTATGTATTCGTGGAGATTCATGTATTTGTGGAGGTGTTTCAAGCCACACTGATCAGAAGAAAGGCCACATTTCCTAACATTTCTTGTAACTAGAAGAGATCAGGCAACTGAGTTTCTAGCTGAAGGATGCATTGGAAATGCAACTTTAAAGTGTGGGGCATGCTCTCCTGCTAGCTGAAATCTAGATGTGATGGATGGTGCCTGTGCAACCATCTTGGAGCAATGAAGTGAAAGCCACATTATCCATACACAGTTGTATGTTTACTTGTATCACTGTTTTTTTTTTTTCTTTTCCTTCTGGAGACAAGACTGTGCAATGTAGCCCAGGCTGGCCTCCAATGTGATCCTTCTGCCTCAGCCTCCTCAATGCTGGGACTAAAGGCATGTCCCATTCTTGGTGTCAAGTGTCTTATATCCCCAGGAGGATGGGGAGTTAGCTAGGAGCTAGGGACCAGGTCTGAAATGAGCTCATCTAACATGTCTTTAGCATCTTGAACCAAACTAGCCCAGCCGCCGAGGGGCTCACTAGGGCAGTGCATGACGGTCCCTGGAACTGCTGTAGACTGTCAGCCCCTCGCATTCACACGGCAGTGGAAGTTTTAAGTCTTGCATTATTTTCTTTGTCCTGGTGTAATCGAAGAAATTTCCAAGTGTCTTTAGAGTTTTTTCACCTCGAAGTAATCTTTTGTGACTTCCATTCTGAGAGTTAGATGCAAATGAGGTTTGACTTGCAAATCCTCCCTGGGCTGCAGAGGGTATCACGCAGAGAACCCCCACCCCCTGCGTCTTCACCATGGTTCCTTTCCTACGTAAGTTCTACAAACTCCAAAGGCATTCTTTAAAAACCCGGAAACTCTCACTTCAAAAGCACTACCCTTGAATTGCTTTCCTTATGACCATCCGGTGACCGCTATTAAGTCTCCCTACCACAGAACTCCGCTTGCACAGTTACAAGTCTAAGACAGGCTGTTTGGATGTTTGGTTTCTCCTACAATGCTTTTACATGTTTTCTACTTCCTGCAAGGAAATTTACATTGCGTCTAAGACATTTTGGTGATTTTTAGGCTACTTCTTCAAGGAAAAACTTGACACTGCCTGGTACCTTTAAGAATGAAGAGCTGCCATCTGCCCATAAGTCCCTGCCAGTAAGGTACTACCTGCTTCTCCCAACCTTCTACATTACATGTGCCTTGCCTTGGCCCCCAGAATCAGACCCTAAATCCTCCTATTTCAAGCTTCTCCCAAGATGCCCTTCAGCCGACTAGACCTCACCCCTCCTCTTCATCTACTGCCTCCTTGTCTTCCAGCTGTGTTTCTGAATCAGCAGAAGTGACCCTAACTTTTCAGGACCCTGCCTTGGACGCTCTCTGTGACCCAGACAGGCCTCGGTCGGAAAGCTGGCGTCACTGTGGGGTGTGAACCACTTGGTGTAGAAGGTACCAGGATGGCACAGACTGTGGGACTTCGTGGGCAAGCCTATGAGTTGTCTGTCAGCAGTTGGCACGGTGCCTGGTACAGACGGTACACTCAGAAAATACTAATGGACTCAGTGAGTTCGTCCATGAGCTAGGGAATTGTAGGTCGCGGAACTGTCTTCGTGGCCTCTCTGAAAACCCCCATGTACCTTTATTTTCTCCTCTCCTTCCTCAACGCTCTACAGATCCAGCATGGAAGGACGTCTACTGAGGGACATAGTGCTGGATGAGGGGTGGGGAGGGAAGGAGCGTGTTCTCAAAGGCACCCTGATATCCCTATCCATGTCCACCTAACTATCAAAAACTCCAAGCTTGTTGGCTACTGTGTCATACACACCTTCAGAACAGGAAGAATGATTTTTAAAAAAGGTGTGTGCATGTGGGGTGTGTGTGTGTGTGACACTTAACAAAATAGTGCCAAATTGTGTACGGAAGCGCATGCCTATAACCCCAGCATTCTGAAGGTGATCAGGAGTTCAAGGCTAACCTCAGCTATATAGAAAATTTGAGATCAGCTTGAGCTACATGAGACCCCATCTCCCCCCAAACCAAAGCAAATAAAAAAGAAAATAGAACCAGTAAAGTACAAGCATCGCGTGAGGTCATAAAGAGCATCTTCAGACTGAGTACAGATCATATTCGTCTGCTGACTTCCTCTGCAACCAGACAGAGCTATCAGAGCTGCAAGATTGTCTCCATTTCCCTGCCAGACCCATTCGTGTCCTGCTCTGTGCCCTATGAGGCTGGCATCTAAGATGCTTGCCCTGCTCTATGCCCTGTGCACTGTGCCCTGGGAGGCTGGTATCTGTGGACCCTCGCCCTGCTCTATGCCCTGTGAGGCTGGCATCTACGGATGCTTGCCCTGCTCTATGCCCTGTGAGGCTGGCATCTAAGATGCTCATCCTGCTCTATGCCCTGTGAGACTGGCATCTATGGATGCTTGGCCTAGAGTCTTATTCCTTGGCCTGGGCCATCCACTCAGAATGTCCACTAGTGAACTGGAGAAGGAGATGTGAAGCAGTGTGTTTGCTCCCAGCCAGACCACAAAGGACCGGAAGTATTCAAGCTTCCTTAAAGGCTATCTTCTTTATAGATCTGAGAAAGCGATCTTTCTAAATGTCATTATTCCAAAATCAAAAGCAGAAGAAGCCATGAAAGAGCCTAGACTGTGGGGTCTCCGGTGGGTCTCGTGTAAATGGGGCCAGGTGAGACTTTCTCTGTCCCCACCAGGCTCTTTATTCTGGGACACAAGCCTCATGCCCAGGTCTCTTTTCCTCTCTCACTCAGCCCATTTAGTCCATCGCAACGAATTTGACCCTTTCATTGTACCAAACACCTCTCTCCCTACTGTAATCTTCGTCCACGCTCTCTGAAGCGCTTCGCTCCCTTATTCTGAAACCTAAACACCTAATCTGAACCCTGTCTTCCCTAAGAAAAACTGCCAATGCAGACCCACAGCTGCAGGATAAAGAATGTTCTAGCCCTGTGCCTCATCCGCCTCATCCGGGGGTCAGACGCGGTGCTGAGTGCTTCCGCACGCACTGCCTGGGGTAGTGAGCACCACGCTCCTCCTTTGATAGATAAGAAAACTGATTAGTGAGAAGTTTCGAAATTTGCCCAAGGTTACGCTCATTCTTGGCTGCCAAGGCGGGATTTAGACTCGAAGGCGCCAAGGTGCTCGCTTTTGACCTCCAGACGCGACTACTGTGAGAACTCGGTCAAATCTATCATCCCCTTTAACTGAATTTCCTCCCAAGAGAATCAGAGGAAAAGATGAAATCCTTGAAAAGTCCTAAAGGAGCGCCCGGCTCCTGAAGAGGCGGCTTACCTCCGCCGACCAGCAGATGGCGCACTGCTAGTTATGCCAGCAGCTTGCAGGCGCTCCAGGGCGAAGCCCAATTTCCCCTCAGCCCTGCCTGATTGGCGTGGGAATGAAATGGAAACGTGTTCCCAGTGGTAAATGGTGCAAATCCACAGCTTCCACGTGGCAGAATCAAGAGCTTTAGCCAGTAGGTTTGACTCTTAAGGGCCTGGTATTGCCATAGCTGCTGCTCAATTGACAGGGGACCCTGGGTCTTCAGTGGCTACATGAGCTCTTTCCTTGCAAAGAGATAGGACAGAAACTCAAAAGAATTAAAAGAAAGAGAATTACCACACCAGAATGGATTTTCTTAATCAATGCAAGAGATAATTGTCACCCTCTCAAAACCCCTTTCTAAAACTCCGGGGAAAGCCTGGGATAGACAGCCCCATCCATGCCCACGTTTGAAAATAAACTGGGTGTGGCTTGCCCAGATAGGCACGGGGACAGCTGCCTTCCTATAGACTCAGGCTTTGCGCCTCTACATGGACTTTTCAAGGAGAACCAGTACATATGGGTTCACAACAGGGAATCCCGGGGCCCTGAGAAGCCACAGAGCGAGCGGTCCTCTGGGAATGCTGGTCACACTACGTCTGCTGCATCTCCGAGTTCTGGAACAAACCCTGGAGAGTGGAACCGGGACCTTGATGTGTGGAGGAGACTCGGGAAGTAAAGGAGGAAGGGTGGAGACAGATTCTCCCATCTTAACATGTGTCCCAGGAGCACACGAGTGCCCATGATGAAGCTGGTGTAACAGCCACACATCGTCGACTTCCACGGAGAGAAAGTGAAGTTCAAGGAGGCAAATGGAACTGTTCCATGAGAGAACAGAATCTCCAACTGCAGGGTCATTGTTACCCCTGCCCCTACTGCCCTGGAGACTTACTCATCCGAGAGCATCTGGACTCGGGTCCAGTCCTCAGATTGCTCTCTGCTTCAGCAACACTGCCCCCCTTCAGTAACAGCGGTCCCCAACTCTCTCTCCCCCACAGGCAGGGTAAGAAATAGGGCCTGTAATCTAGGCTGACTTTTGTCTTTGAGAAAAGCAGTAAGAAGTACACCGTCCCAATCACCAGGCTCTTTTGAAACAGACTTTTCCAACTTAAATTTCTGTTTCAGACCGAAAGAGAAACAAGTCCTGTCCGCTATTGAAAAGCACTTTTTAGCAATGGAAACGATTGGTCTGATAATTGTGGCACGGGCATACAATTCCAACACTTGGGAGGCTGAGGCAGGTGGGCTGCTGGGAGTTCAAATCTAGCACCGGTACACTGTGAAATCCTGTCTTAGAAGAAAAAGGAGAAAGAAAATAAAAGCATGTGTTTCGAAAGCCACTGAGGTTTATGTAGGCTTGAGGGGTTCTTGGTCCCTCTTCGGCGAGTTTGCCCAGACTCAGCTCCGAGTCCAGCATGGACATGCCAGGGGAGAGCAATTAACCCTGAGTCAGGTTTGCATGTCGGGAGCCGATAGGGCTTTAATGGACACATCCCACTGTGTGAAGAAATCGGCTTTTCCCTTAGCTCCTGGCCAATGACCGTGGCTTTCCTGCATTTATGAGCCTGGAGTCTTGTCAGACTGATATTAAATAAAATGATAACTTGGGGCTCCTCGGGTCCCACCATCTCCCCTCGAATTGACGGTTCTTCCCAAAGAAGTGTCATAATGTCTGCTCTCAGCAAGAGAACAAACCAAGCAGACGATAGTTTGAGGAGAACCAAGACACCATCTGGTGGACGTTTCCTATAAATCTTCACCTCAGATGCAAATGCTTTGTACACAGGAAACTGGCTTTGTGTTTTGGAGGTGGCAGGGATCCGGGCTGAGTGACCAGGGAACCAAACCCAGGCAAGTCTCAGAATATGCAGATCTCTGGAGCGCCTTACTATTGGTTGATTTGAAGTACTCATTCATGCGTTTGTTTCATTTTAATCTGGGGCCTTGTGTATGCTAAGTAGAGTTCTACCAGTGACCTACACCCCAGAATTTTATATCAGCATCTGAAGCAGGAAGCCCCGAGCTAACTCCCCTCCGAGGACTTTCTCAGCATGAAACAAAGACTCTTTGGTTGGTATCACCCTCCAGTCGGCAGTCTTTCTTAGAAGGCAAGTGTACGCAAGAAATCCTGATAAACACATTTTTCTTTCCATGACTGCTTTGCAGTAAAGCAGAGAAGGCAGACATTAAGACCTTTCCACTGGGTTTCTCTCCTCAGGGAAAAGCGGCTCCCCTCACTGAAGATCATTTTTATGAGGGTAACGCATCTCAGACTTCCCTTCTCCACATCCAGCCTCTCGCCTTGGGCTGGCTGACCACAGAATGGCCTTTGTCCTCTTTGGCAGACGGCAGACTAAAATGACCTTAAGTTGACATTTTTTGATCAGTAGCCACAGAGCAAGGCTGTCCTCGGGGCAGAATTCCCAAGCAAGTGAAGTCCCTCTCTGGGGGTTCCTTTGTCCCTCATCCCAGCTGCATGATCATCCCCTCTGCCCAGGCCTCTGTAGCGCCACACTGTCCCTGCATCCCCACAAGGTGTGAAAGAGCATACCCTCACTCTGGAAAGCCCTGCTTACTAGGAGAAAATGCTGTCCTGGTGACTGTCCCGTAAAACCTACATGAGCCAAAGACTAGAACTTCTGTGGGTGATTCAGGAAGAGAGTGGGGAGCTGGAACAAGACACTGAGGGCAGGAGATGCTTCCAGAAGCCCTTCCACCCATGGAGAATCTCTAGTTTGTGCACCCGTGAGGCTGCCCAACAAGGATGGTCTCTCAGACCCTGAACTCTGGGTGCTATCAGCCGACATTCACTTCTCCTCGAGGTTGGAGCCCCCGAGCCCACGAGCCAAGTCTGTCCTCCACTCCTTTCTCCTGTAGTTGGTAGGTCTGTGTTCAGACTTGTCTGCTCTGAACTAAATAGCCGGGCCCTTCTCAGCAACAGGTACTTCGTGTTAATTAACAGGAAGAAGATGAAACAGGAACCAACTCAAAAGGTTGGCTCACGGCTAGGGGAGGGGTGGAGGGCTAGAAGAGCAAAGTGGTGCTCCATGGAGCAAGGAGGAGTCGCCCCCCACAAATGGTCTTGGTTTTCCTTGTTTGGGACCAGGAGGGAGAGGAGAGAGGGAAGCTCCCCCTGGCTCACTTGCTTGGGGGATGTAATTTAAAGCAAGCACGATCACGTGTATACCCCAGTAGCAAAGCTCAAAAACAGGCACCTCAGTTCATTGCTTCGAAAGATGGAAGTCACCTGGACTCCAGCTAAGTGGGCATCACAGTCTCACGATACTCTCTTTAACCAAAATAGACAGGAAACATCCAAAGGAGAGTCGTGTCAAGGATACCTGCCGCCCTCCAGTTGGGCTGTGGTTTAGACCTGGAATATTCCCCCAAGTTCCATGTGTTAGAAGCTTGGCCCCAGCCTATGGTGCTATTAGAAGACAGAGAAACTTCTGGGGGGGGGGTAGAAAAAGGTAGCTCATCAAAGACATGCCCTCGAGGGGGACATTAGGACCCTGGGGCCACCCTGGGATATTCTGACCTGCCACAGTACCGAAAGCACGGTGCCGTGAACCACACATTGAAACCACAAGCCAAATAAACCGTCGTCCTTGCAAGCTGTTGATTTGGGGTATTTTGCCACAGTAACAGAAAGTCGCTAATACAAGCATTCTTGTGGGACAGTTGTCATAACCACAGGCTCTTCAGAGTTGGGCTGAGGAGACCTGAAGAAAGACAAGCTTCTATTGGGGCACACCAGAACATTGAGGGGCTCAGAATTCCTCCTGGCTTTCAGCAGCCAATAGCTTTAAGATCTTGAGGGAGAGAAAGCCCAGGCCTTCAATCCCGTGATGCCTCCAATCTCAAGACCTTCCTGTAAGCTCTAGATGGCAGAGTCTGTCAGATATAAGCAGCCACAGAAAAGGCGTGTCGGGAAAATGATGATGTGGTAGAACCGGGGCAGGACCTTGAGATGGGAGGCTGGGGAACCAGAGTATCATGGGTAGATCTGTGCCATATCCAACCCACACCCCTCAATCTGGATTGGTGTCTGCTGTACCTCAGTACCTCAGAAAGTGAGTTTATTTCGATATCTGGTCTATACAGATGTAATCAAGTCAAAATGAGGTCATCAGGGTAGGCCCCAATCAGATTAGGATTGGTATCTTTGTCTAAGAGGGAAGTTGAAACACAGAGACACACAAGGGAGAACGTCATGTAGACATAAAGATGTCTACCACTGAGCCAATAAGAAAAGTCTGGGGCAAATCAGAGGCCCCCAGAAGACATCTTCAAAGTCACTAGGACAGTCAAACCCAGAGGGGAAGCGAGAGCTGCTACCTGGTTCTGAAGCCCTGTTCAGTGTAGGACCTAGCTGCACTTTGAGCTAGCTGCATGTCTTGAGACTAAGTCAGCAAACAAACAAAAGAGACTTTCTGCCATCCCCTCTAATCCTCGATCTTCCTCCTGCCCTGCTTGCCTTCACGTTCAGCCCGTGTTCTTCTTTCCTGTTATTGTTGGATGATAGCAACAAAGAAGCCCACGCCTGCGAACCCACCTCGCTAACCACATTCTCCCTTCCTGCCTCTTTCCCACAGTTTCTGCCATCAATTTTGTTGGGTTTGCATGGGAAGGTACGTGTGTCGGGTGAACCCTGAGTGTGTTTGCCTTGCAGGTGGAGGCTTGTTGGAGGAGGAGGCGTAGGAGAGGTGTGTCCAGGGTGGAGATCATGGTTGGCTTCATGTGAGCAAGGTGGGGAGGGTCTATGGACTCTTGAAAGAGCCTTGGCCTACGAACCTTGTGTTTTCTCCTTTGCAATCCTTGTGTGAAGTAAGCACCACTTGTGGAAAGTAGATCTGAAATTCATAGGTCAGTTGAGCGGCCTTGGACGTCTGGGCCCAGGTATTGGCAGGACCCTTCCAAGGAAAGCATCGCAACAGGGGTCTCACGCAGGACTGCTCACACCCCTAGAAGGAACACAGAAGGTAGATCCTGGGCACAGAAAGGCACACCAGAGGTTGACGTTCCAGTCCTGTTGGTGTGTAGGGGAAGGGTGGCCTCTCGCGGGGGGGGATGGGAAGGACATCCTCCTCTGAGGTCCCATTTGTGCTTAGTGACTAAAGTGTGGTGATGTAATGAGCAATCTGGAGACTTCCAACTGCAGTCACACTGCGTGAATAATTCTGATAATGACCCTTTACTCCGCGAGGGTAGCGACCAGATAAGCAGATTGCCACAGTTCTCCCGTCAGCTTAAGTTAACAGCTCCATCGATTGCCATCAGACATGACATAACACAGCGCTGTGACAGACACGTCCCTGTGGGACCTGCCAGGCTGAGGGGAAAATGACGAAACAGGAGCCCGTCTTGACAGAAAGCTTCCTTAGGAAGGGGTCAGGCCTATTTCCATCCTCTTGCTCCCCAGGCCAGCAGCAAGGACAGCTGGACAGTGGCCTCAGTCTCCGAGGGAGCTTCGGGGGCTTCTTTCTTGTAATGGGGGCTTGTGTGGAAAAAGGAAGGGTTGTCTTGACAACATGGCTGTGCCTTGGTTCATCAGTCCATTTCATGATCTTCATGCCCGTGTTCTATACGCAATGCGTGAGATTTTCAGTCAGTGTTCCGAACCTTCCTTTCTCACTGTGGTAAGTGCGCTCCAAAGTTCCTGGGTGAGCCGGCCATCTCTGCACTCCCAGCTTGTGTGTTTTGGCAGGCTTCACCCACACTTCCTGTTCTACAAGAGAGTTCATAGCCCAGGCCTGGCCGATGAGAGAGCTATCCAAGCGGGCACAGGGAGAGTCCCTGTTCCAGCCACGGGAAAGAGGTCTTCTTTTCGTCGGAGTTGTTAAAATAGTACGGTTAATACAGAATGGCTCAGGTCCTTGGGAGAAGAGGCTATCCAAAATAAGGTCAACACAAAATAAGGGCAAGCAGAGCTGTGGGTGGGGGGCATACAATTGACCAAATATATATGTGTGTAATGTACATAATATATATTATATTATTATGCATTTTTATGTGTATAGTATATACAGACGTGTATATACAGCAGAAAAATATGGAATCACTTCAAACGAAGTTGTGTCTAGATGATTGAATGGATACCGAAAGCTGAGGGATTTTTCCCTCCCTACTCCCCAGTACCTCTCAGTTTGGGCGTCTCTCACTCATACCTGTCAAGAATGGCTTCAGAGCACAGGAGTCTCTTTAAGTCGTGGGCTATGGGCCACTTTCTCCCAGAGGCCCCTAGGTGTGCGCCTGTGCTGTCAATCTCCTCACAAGGTCCCTCCCTCTGTGTCTCTCTCCACCTATCCCACAGCTTTCTCTTTTGTTCCTTTTCATTTGCTAAACCTACTGTTTTGGTATAAAATGAGAGCTCTAAATATGATAAGGGGCAAGGACGGGGAACAGACCAGGGGGCTCCTACTTGTCAATCTTGGAACAACTTAAGCACCAAAATGGAGAGGGAAGAAGTGACTTATCGGTCATTACAAACAGAAGTCTAGAATCATGGTGGCACCAGTGTAGACGGGGACTCGGTATGAGCAACAGGGGACCCCGTGGTCTTCTGAGACGCTGAGAGCTCTCCTCTGTCCTTGGGTGCAGACGGGGGACTCTGTACAGCAGCACAGGACCCTGTGGTCTTCTGCGGCGCTGAGGGATCTCCTCTGTCCTTGGGTGCGTCATCTTTGAGCGTTTGTAGAGGAACACTGGTGTGAGAACAGTAGTCTTTAATAAGGAAATAATCCTGTAGAGAAACTCATCATGGACAGGATAAGAGAGTCCAAGTCAAAGCCACACATCGGGGGACCCGCTGCTACTGGCCCGGAGTAGCAGCAAGGACCGAGCAGAGATTATGAAGTTTAAAGAAACGGTTGGCACAGCAGACATGAACACATTTCCAACCTCCAAGTTTGAAGACTCGAAGTTTGAAGTTATTGAAAAACTCTAGTCCTGAAGAAATAATTTAAAAAGTTGTCTGGAAATTTAACCATGAATTATTAGTTGTACAACTAATTTGAAAAATTCCAATAAGTTTTCATTTCACAATTTAAAAAAAAAAAAAAGGTCTGTGAGTTTATACCCCAAAAGCAGGTGATTTAACAATACAACAGTCTAAGGAGAAAACAGGGTTTTACTGACAGAGAACTGTGCAAACATGGGCCAGTAAACATGTAGGAAGTCATTGGTGAGAATTTGGGGGCTGCAAAGGTGACTCATGGGTCAAGTTTTGGATCCCCAGAACCTATGGCAGCAGTTGGATTTGGTAGCACACATGTGTAACAAAGTACTCCGAGGGCGAGGTGGGCGGCTGGGACAAGGGAGCCACACCACCTGGCAGTTGGCTGGCCAGCTAGCCTGAAGTAGCCAGTGCAGTTGCTCAGACAAGAGAGTTTCTGCCGCCAACCAGGTGGAAGGTAAGAAATGCCTCCTGAAAGTTGCCCTCTGACCTTCACGAAACTGAAGCACATGCACACATATGCACCCAAAATAGTTTTAATTTAATTAAAAAGAGCAACAACAACTAGAGCCTGGAGAGACGGCTCAGCAGCTAAGAGCATTTGCTGCTCTCCCAGAGGACCCAGGTTTGTTATAGCATCAACATCAGGTGTCTCACAACTGTCTGTAAGTCCAGCTCCCGGGGACCCAAAGTCTCTGGCTTCTGAGGGCAGCTCAACTGTATTCATGTTCACATGCTCACAGGTAGACACACACACCTACACAGAGCAAAAACTCATAAAAAGATCAAATTTTTAAAAAAGAAAACCCATCATTTTTACGCCGTGATAGTAAGAGTTTTTGTCAGCGTTGACACTGAATTTGTAGATCTCTTTGTCTATATAGACACTTTAATAGTGTCAATGCTTTCAACCCAGCATTAACAGGGATACTTCCTGCTGTGTCTTCTTTAATTTCTCTCAGCGATATTTGGATTATAAATTGGGCGCCCTCTAAATACACCAGATCTCTAATGGCTGGGGTGGGGGATCGTGAGAGGAAAAGAGTTGGAGAGAGGTGGACAAGGACCCAGTGAACCACACAAGGAAATGAAGCTGGCGGTTAGCTGCAGCTAAGATAGAGCGTGTTCCTCTCCATCACCGCGGTAGGTTTGACACAACACCCAGCTTCTTGTTGTTGGTTTTAAGAGCCTGGCTTCAGGTGCAGGTAGCCCGGGGCTGCTGTTCCCAGCAGCTGTGTACCCTGCAGACCCCCTGGCCTTCCCAAGCCCTGCTGTAGCAATCAGCAGCCCATGAGACCTCTTTCCACATGCGTCAGTGGTCTTGCCAAGTGGAGTGTAATCCTTCCAAATCAGGGGGGATTATTTGGGGTAAGCCATTAAAATCATTCATTAAAATGTCAATGTCCCATTGCTGTGGTTCTGTTTATAAGAATTTTTCCAGAGCCTGGAATGCTGCTGCCTCTTTGCTCCGCTCCTGTCTAACTCAGGTGAAATCCAGGACTTTGGTATTGCTTGCGTGACTTCCTAGCCACGAGGATCCCTCCAACGTGGGCACAAGGCTTAAGACAAAAAATTTGTTTTAAAGACACCTTCAAGTTCAGAGGACACTGGATAATTTGGACTAAATATTTCTGAACATTTTCAACATGTATAAAGTAGCTTTGGCAAAATATAAGCTATGGCCGCTGTATCATCCAAAACACCAGAAAAAGTTACAAAGTCCCCGAAGGTATATTTTCATAGTCCCACAAAAAATGCCACCCACCACACAACAAAAAGTGTGAGTTGCTGAAACAGCGAGGGTCCCTAGGGCAGAGCAGGCTGTGAGGACTTCACAGCCTGCATATTCCAGCCACAACCCTGGCTCCAACACACGAGACAGCTCTCTCCGCCGTGCTAGCCAGATGATTGCCAAATGTCCCCTGGAGGGCAGCTTTGGTGGGGAAATACAGCCCTGATCTGAGAAAACTGTGTGAGAATGGGAATGTTTGGGGAATAAAGAGGTGCCTGTGTTTGCTTGTCTGGAAATGTGTTCCTTGGAACAGAGACATCTTATGAGATAAGTGGTGGCCCCTTAAATGGGATTCACGCTCACACAGTGTTGAGAAATAGCATATAATTTCCCTCTCAATTGAAGGCTCACTATATATATATATATATATATATATATATATATATATATATACACACACACACACACACACACACACACACACATCAGAATAGTAAAGGCTTTGAGAGGTTGTACAAGAACACTGCTTGCCTTTGGTGAAATTCAATTACCACAGAACATTTTTATCAAGGGACAGTATTCACTTCCTGAAGGTCACTATTGTGTCACAGGACACAGCTTGAAAAAGGCAGTGTGTGTAACTGAGACCCAGGGCATGTGAATGAATTAAAGCTAGCAGGTCCGGATTCTGAAGCCAGATTGAAAGGACTTGATTTCAGCTACGAGCTCTGAATCTCGCAGTCAACCATCTCAAAGTCACCAGCAGGCAGGCAGCATGATTAAAGTTAGCTTACTTCTTCGGTGGATGTCTACTAAGCAACAGGAGCTTTAGCATCAGTGAGGTAAATAAATTGAAAGCTGTGGAAACAAGAACCAAGGGCAAACAAGACAGCTGCATTGGGTAAAGTGCCTACCACTAAGCCTGTGTGTGACCGGAGCTCAGTTCCTAGACGTATGTGGTAAACCGAGAGAACTGGCTTCTACAAGTTGTCTTTCTGACCTTCGCACATACTCTGACACAAATGTGTTCACACCCACCCCTTCCCTATTCCCTTCGCCCCGACACGCACAGAATACATTTTTTTTTTTTAAAAAAAAAAAGGACCCAAGATATCTCACGGTCAAAGCAACTTTACGGTGGTAGTGGGAGAGAGATTGGCAAGATGATGCCATGGTTAAGATTGCCAGATACTCCCACATAGGACCCAGGTTCAGTTCTCAGCACCCACATCCACCTGTAACTCCAGTGTCGGGGGATCTAAAACCCTCTTCTAACCTCTGTGAATACTCACATGCATGTATGCCTTGCTTTCACACATATATGCACGTATACAGATAAATTACAAAGTATAAATAAAGAGTGGGTAATGATGAGAGATGGACATGTGTGAAACCTTCTAGAAACTGACCCAACGCAGAGTTTTACTTGGTGGAAAGGGGATGGAGAAAGGGGACAAAGACCATAACCCTCCAGGCTGGAGTTAAACGGAGCTTCTTCGGTGTTTACTGGGCAAGGTGCAGGCAGGAAATATTTGGGGTGAACTTGTTTGAAGCAGACTAGTTGGAGATTAGGGTAGGAAATCCAAGGGAGCAATGAGAAAAGTTTTCTGCTTCATGAAAAAGTCTGCTGGCCATTATGGGCCTGTAGGCTGAAGATGGATGCCCCAATGGTACAGAAGAACTTTGGGTGACTGTACAGACAGTGAGATGTCTCTGTCAATTCTAGAATTTGAAAGTTGCTTACTTCTTGTTTACTTAGGCAATATATTCTTCTAGAGTTTTTGATGGAGTTAAAGAATGGATAGATAGTTATAGTTTTCCTTTGTTATGATAAAAGATAAAATAGATATAAATATTATAACTATAATTCTTGCTTGGTACCTGTTACTATGTGAAAGTCCTTCTTTTCAGAGTTTCTGACATTTTGCATACACAAGGTTGTCATATCATGGCTGTCAGCTTGACTACATCTGCAATCCACTAGAAACCAAGCCACCGGGCCTGCTTTTGAGGGATTCTCTGGATTAGATCTTTTGAGGTGGAGAGATTTGCCCTAAATCTGGGTAGCAATAAATTTCTTGCTATGCAAGCAACCAGATTTCTTTCTTAATAGTTACAATAAACCATTGGGAAGTTAAATTTAAAAGTTGATAGGACTTATAGGTACACTTTAAAAAAAATAAAACCCTTTGGAATAAATCTAACCAAGCATTATGAAGCGATGTAGAGAGCAACAAACTATTTGAATACAGTAAAGAAAAATTAAAATCCAAGGATAGTACATGGGGAAAATATTAGTTTCTCCTCAAACTGATCCACAGATTCAATGCAACTCTCAAAATCATCCCTAGCAGGTGTGCTGGGCTTTGCTTCCTTTGCTCGCACATGAAAATGACAAGCTGACCCTCAGAAAGTTGTCTGTGGGCACAGCCTGAGATGGGGACAATCCCAAGAAAGAGGACAGGAAGGGAATAGAGAGAGGCTGCAGGAACCAGCCGTGCCCCTTGGCTAAGGACAGATGCGGTGCTGTGGAAGACTGTATGGTAAGAAAGCCAAAAGAAGAAAAACAAGCAGCCACCCACTTCATTTCTTCTCCCAAACTACCAAAGACAAGCAAACAGCAGCAAATCCCAGACTGGCCGTGTTCACACCTACAGTGTGAGCTACCGTGCAGCCTGAGGTAGGAGAATCATTAGAGTCTAGAAGTTAGAGGCCAGCCTGGGCAGTGTAGCAAGACTGTCTCAACAACATTTTTTTAAATTCATCCAGGGCTAGAAAGAGGGCTTAGTGGGTAAAGGCTCTTGTGGCCGGGCCTGGGTTTGATCACCAGGGACTCACATGGTAGAAGGAGGGAGCTGACCTCCACAAGTGCACACACACGTGTGCACATACAAACTAACTAAATAGATGTAAACTAAAAACCTATATGGATGTGTAAATCTAAGACATGAAGAGAAAAGTAATCATGTTTTCAAACAGCAACATGGGACAGTGTCTCAGCAATCGTGGGGGATGTGAGACTGTTAAATGTACATGAAAATCATAAGAAAACATTCATAAATTAGAATCCATT
This sequence comes from Chionomys nivalis, assembly GCF_950005125.1. Taxonomy (NCBI): domain Eukaryota; kingdom Metazoa; phylum Chordata; class Mammalia; order Rodentia; family Cricetidae; genus Chionomys; species Chionomys nivalis. Next base: position 2,607,436 of record NC_080109.1, on the reverse strand, counting down.
AAAAGGAAGAATGTCTGCTCACTGGAAGAAGCCATTGTAAGAGTGGAGCAGCAGCCACGATGACAGAAGAGACTATAGTAGCTCATGGTTCTGACAAAGGACTCATTCACAGAGAGGAGAGAACCTTTAATTTGCCAAGAAAAAAATGGGGAACACTATTGAAAAAAACTTAGCATGCACACCACCAGAGAATATACAAACAGCCAACATGCATCTGAAACAGGGTCAGCTACATGACTAGTCAAGTCAGAAGCACGCAAATTTCAAGCACACTCCAATGCAAAATGCCCAGCCCTAGAATAGCTCATTGTGGATGAAGGTGAGGAGTAGCTAGGAGTCCCATACAGCTCGGGGAGCCGTGCGAACCCTATAGCCTACATATGCATCCCTATAACTCAGTGATTACATTCCAAGATATACTCTTGGAACATAGAAAAGTTTACGTGAACAGTAAAATGATGTGTAGGTTGGTGAGACGGCTCACTGGGTAAAGATGCTTGCTGCCAGACCTGACGTCCCAAGTCAGAGCTCCAGGGTCCACACGGTGGAAGGAGAGAACCCACTCAAGAGGGTTGTGCCCTGACCTTCTTCATACGGGCATAATGTCATACACATGCACTTGAGTGTACACACACATACACACAATGCACACATGCATGCATACGTGTGCACACACACACAATTGGAATATTATTCACCCTTTAAAAAAAGGGAAGAATTCCTGGTACTACAACATGGATAAACCCGAGGAAATTGTGGTAACTAAAAGATTCAATCTCCAAGTATACAAATGCCGCCTGTTTTTTTTTTTTTTTTGGTTTTTTTTTTTGGCTCAATGCCAGAGGAGTCAAACTGAGCCAGAAGGTGGGATTGTGCTCGTCAGGGATGGAGGAAAGGGCCTGGGCAGTTACGAGTCAGTGGGTTTATTGTTTTAGTTTGGCAAGGTGGAAAACAAGCCCAAGGATTGGTTTCACAATAATGAGAGTGTATCCCCTTGACTTAGCTGCATTTACAGAGGGCAATGTGTGTGCCCAGTGCTGAACTGTGTGTTATAAAACGGTAAGGTCTGAGGGTACAGCTCACCATACTTCACTTGCCTCACAGACCCTAGGCCCTTCATCACTCCCAATGCAGCCAAAATAATAAGTGAAGATAAAAATGTATGCTTGTTTTTTTAAATTAAAATCCTTTCACAAGTGAGAAACGAAATAATACCCTTTCAGAAAAGAGGTGGCCAATGAATACAAGAACCGTGCCCGATTTCCCAAGTCACCAAAAACCACAGATAAAGGTTCCCATGTGTACGAGTTCATCAGACTGGCAAAGTTTAAAAAGAATCTCCCAGCCTACTGTTGGCAAGTGTTTGGGGAAGTGGACTTTTCTATGTGCTGATGCTGAAGTTTAACCCTTCAGGACAGAGTAAAACATAATCTGCATCAAAATTAAAAATAAAATTTCCCCCTGGCTTCATTAGGGTCTCTATTGCTGTGAAGAGACGCATGACCATGGCAACTCTTTTTTTTTTAATTATTTATTTATTTATTTATTTATTTATTTATTTATTTATTATGTATACAACATTCTGTCTGTGTGTATGCCTGCAGGCCAGAAGAGGGCACCAGACCCCATTACAGATGGTTGTAAGCCACCATGTTGTTGCTGGGAATTGAACTCAGGACCTTTGGAAGAGCAGGCAATGCTCTTAACCTCTGAGCCATCTCTCCAGCCCCCATGGCAACTCTTATAAGGAAAACATTTAATTGGGATGCCGGCTTACAGTTTCAGAGTTTCAGTCCATTATCATGGTGGGGAGTGTGGTAGCATGAAGGCAGATGTGATGCTGGCTACATCTTGGTCAGAAGGCAGCACAGGAAGGGGGACTCTGTATCACACTGAGGGAAGCTTGAGCGTATATGACCTCAAAGCCTGTCTTCACAGGGACACACTTCCTCCAAGGGAGCCCCACCTGGCAATAGCGCCACTCTTTTGGGGGGCCATTTTCTTTCAAACCACCACACCTTCTAACCCAACAGTCTAAGTTCTAAGAATCTATCTTCAAGTAGATAATCAGCCACATAATTGTCAATGTTGGAATGTGAACTGTCCCCTCAAGACCATGTGTCCCAGGCTTGGTCTCCAGCGGGTGGTACTGGAGATGGTAGAAAATTAGGGACCTCACTAGGGGAGGCAGGTCACTGTGGGTCTGCCTCTGACCATTACAGCTGTCTCTGCCTCTGGTCAGCACCTCTCACCACCATGATGCTCTGAATCTCACAGTCCCAGAACCTACAGAGCCAGAGGTTATGGGCTGAAATCTCTGAAACCAGGAGCTAAACAGACTCCTTTTTCCCTTATGTTGTTCTCAGGTCTTTTTGTCCCAGCTCTGAACCTATGTCGTGGAGTTTACTGAAAGAGCAGAAACAACGCCTAATTTATATCAAATGGGAACTGGCTAATAAATGATAATATTCAAGGTGAGCATGATATTTAGTGGTAGAGCACATGCTTAAAGTCCTGGGTTCCATCCCCAATACCACACCCTCAACAAATAAACAAAAAAAGTATGCACATATATCGGTTTGTGTGTGTGTGTGTGTGTATATTCATTCATATGAAACCAAACAGTGGACACATTATTTTTCATTCTCACATAGAACACTGGGGTTGCAATGCTCACACATCTTTGCTAACACTACTTAATTTAGGAGGTTTGGGGTTGGGGTTTTTTGGTTTGATTGGTTTCAGTTCTTTGGTTGTTGTTGGTTTTTGTTTTTGTTTGTTTTTATGGTACTGTTTTACATTGTTTTGTTTGAGACAGGGTGTCAACTAGGCTGACTGTCCTAAAAAAATATAGATTTTTTTTTCAAATTCCCTCAGTGTTAATCTGTTTATGGTCACACACAGGCATTGCTTTGGGCTGAAATGTGTGTCCAGAGTCCAACCCTTGGAGTCTCAAGTTCCACTGCCTCAGAACATGACCCCAGGAGACAGGGTCTTTAGAGCTGGCTACATGAAGCTGTTAGGCTGCTGCTGACCCAGTATGAGTGTCTTTGTAAGATGAGGAAATTAGAAGAGACAAGAATCAAGGGCCTGCCTTGTGGAGACACAGGGAGGACGCCCCTTTGCAAGCTGCAGAGCCCTCAGGAGAAGCCAACCCCGTCCACACGCAGATCTTAGAGGTCCACGATCCCCCACACCAGCTCTCGGCTGTGCAGCTGTGGTCCGGTGACCTAACAAACACACACACAGGTATCTGGGGAAACAGCCACTAAATGTCAACAGCAGCTATCTCGGGGGGGGGGGGGGTAGGGCTCAAATTTCTTTTTAATGTGTTTTCCAATGTTTACATTGTTTTTCGAGCAACAGCGTATCATTTTCAGAGTGATATGGAAACCTAGTGTTAGCCTCTTTTGAAAAGAAATGGTCAAGGAATGGTAACCCAGCCTGCTTTAGTCACAGCAGACTTTGCACAGGGCATCACCCCAACCTCCCATTCAAAGAGCAAGTCAGACAAAAGACTGCAGGGAAGCAGATTCCTCGGGGTTCACAGTGACTTTCGGCTGAATTTTAAGTGAGTGGCACTTTTAATGAGATCCTATGGGCCTGAGGATCAGCTCAGTGGCTCAATTCTTGCCTGACATGTGTGAGGGTCCAGGTTGAGTCCTCACAGGGGATATCATCACACCGGCGGGAAAACCCTGCACCTGGGGATGCTTCCCTTAGATTGTGAGATGCCTGTCCTCCCCAGGTGCTGGGCTGTCTTTCTCTGCCCTCTAGGAAAGCAGAGGAGCAATAATGCCTATAGGGCCTCTGTGTTTGGAGGAACAGGAGGCCTTTCTATAGGCCTTTCACTAAGAATTTTAGGAAAAGGAGTCCTAGAGGCTCATGGGAAGCAGGAGGGGACAAGTTGATCTGGGTTTTAGAGATGTGGTAGTTCATCAAAAACAAATAGAGATTTTGCAGTAATCAGGGTGCTCGTGTGCGTGTGTGTGTGTTGGATCAGATATATATATATATATATATATATATATATATACATTTATATATCTAATATGATGCGAACATTAATAACTATATTTCTTAATAGCTTAGGTGGTGGAGGAGGATCAAGTCCAAAGCCTTCAGGGTGGGTGGGAACTGGATACCCTGGGAAGAATTGCAATCAGAATCCTGCTGTATAGCAATTTCCTTCCCATTCAGAAGGGAGGCTTCTTCTGATTCAAGAAGTTAACAAAATTTACAAGGCTGAGAAAGTGAACAACTCACAAGTCTCAGAAAGTACCCGAAACTTAAAAGATTCACGAGGTTATATAAACAGTCGCTGTTGGGGAGAAGTTGGGTAGGGAGCTCCAGGGCCATGGTGTGTGTTGTGGTGAGCTTTTCAGAGATGCAGCTGCCTCTGGTAAGCAGCCCCTTAGCTATCCTCCCATAAGTAACTCTGACAAACTCATTGGCTCTCCAAGTTGGCCTTCAGTAGAGTCTTTATGTTGGTCTGTTGTCAATGCCCTATCTAGGGCAAATATAGACACTTGGTAACCTTTCCCCAGGAAAAGCCACACAACTCCAAATTCAGGCAGCATTTTTCTTTAGATGTTTGTTCTCCTAAGGCCTTCACCTGGTTGGAAGAGGCCCACCCATGCTACATACAATAAACAGATGTTCACACCAAGTCCAATAATTTAAATTTGAGTCTCATCCTAAGAAAAATAAAATAACAGCCCAAATTCATCTTTACAGACATCTAGAATAAACGTAAACCAAATATCTGGACACCTTGGCCAAGATGACATGCAAAATGAGTCACCCCACACACAGAGGTTTGGAATGTCTGGTGGGTGCACCGTCTCTCACCAAGCTGCCTCTCACAGTGCTGAAAACCCTACAGAAGGAGCCAGAGTGTTGCGAGTCATCAGTAGCTGGAAGGAGATAGGCAAGAGGAGGGAGGAGGTATTCAGGACCTGAGCTCCCTACACACTGCTTCCAGGAACCACAGAGCTCCTGCCCAGAAAGTGCTGAAGCCGTCATTCACACGAGACCTTGAATAACCAGAATATTTTCCTATAAGTAGTTCCTACCAGTGCAGACATCTCCATCAATGCATAGGACTTTTTTTTTTTTTTCCAGAAGAAAATAAAAGGTACAATTCCTAACTTTAGACAGCTCCAGTTTAAGAACTAGCAATGACCATTGGTCTGAATTCTTCTGGGTCATCAAGTTCTGCCTGTTAGCTATTCTCTTCTGACCCACAGCACAGACCCTTCCTTAGAGAGCAGCACCCACCAGACCCAGTTAGCACTGTGGTCACATGGTTCTGCCCATGCCAACTCCCAACTTGCACAAGGAACCTCCAGCTAATCTGGAAGTTTGGTGACTAGCCAAGGGGAAGGGTTACATAAGTCTGAAAGTTTAAGCTTGAGAAAATGCACACATGCGTATAAACAAGAGCCCTGATAGAGCTGAAAGCCGCTGAGCGGGGTTCTGTTTCCCCATCTCAGCGCCCTGGAAAGCAGGGAGGTGCGTTAATAATTAAGAGTCCCATCCAAATCGCGGTGTCATCTGCCTAAGCAGCGAGTACCTACTGCAACGAGGGGTTTCCTGGGTCACCCCTGCATGCAAGTGAAAGGATCAGTGCCTTCTGTGGCCATCTTTGTGTGCCTTCCTCATGGCCCGGGTCTCTACTGGAAGCATGTTTTTCTTAGAAGTCCAGGTTGGGGGTTCTGCTGGGCATCAGCAATACCTTTCCTAGGCTGCATAGGCCCAAAGTAGCTCCCTGTCAGGAGAAGCCGAGGGATGGATCAAGGCCCCGGTTACAGGGCTCAGCCTCCAAAGGTCATTCCCGACTGAGGCCAGTCACTACCTCGGTTTCCCTACCTCTACTCCAGAAAACTTAGCGGAGCTCTTGGTTGCGTGGGTCAGGGACAGGTGGGGCTTCCCTAGACGGGTGCAGAGAGCAGGCAAGCAGTGGCTCTCACAGCCGAGGAAGCGAGAAAGCGGCCCGGCAGTAATCCCTGTGAGAACCTGCTCAGGAAGAGCAGGGCAGGAGGCCAGCTGCGGAGCTAGGCTGCCCACAGGAGACCCAATGCCACTGTAGGCCTGGGGCAGAGGGTCATGAGACAGCTGGGAACCGGGCTGGGAACTTTCCTTGGGATCACACACACATACACACACACACACACACACACACACACACACACACACGCACAAAGACCCTGAAAATTCTGGGCAGTTCTGCTTCTCCAGCTTCTGGGAGGAGGGGCAGCTGGTTTAGCTCAGTGCAGATCAGCACATTTTGCTTTGAAATGATGTGAGGCACAGGACTGTGTGGTGAGGTCTTCTGGGAGCTACAGCAGTCCTCTTTGTTCTCAGGGGCGTAGTCCCCACAGAGGGCTGGAACCACAGGGGTACCAGCCCTGCATATGCTATTTCCCCATGTAAGTACATATTGGGGTACAGAAACAATAACCGATAAAGTCAAATGGTGGTGACAATTGTCACGTTTAACCAGATGTCAATCTGGTGCATCCTAGAATCACCAGGAGGAGGCTCAGGAAGGAATTGTCTGCACTGGGTCACGTTGGGCATGTCTGCACAGGGCTGTCTTAATTAATTGATGTGGGAAGAGACCAGGGTGGGTGGCACCGTTTCCTAGGCAGGGGTCTGGAACTGTGTGAGAGTGGAGAAGCAGAACTGGGCACCGCAGGTGAGCAGGGATGCATTTCCTCCGCTCCTGACCGTGGACGTGATATGACTCTTGGCAGTTTTTGACTTGACTTTCCCATAACGACAGGCTGGAACCTGGAATTGTGGGCTATAAGATAAACCTCTTTCTCCCCGGAGCTGCTTTTATGCAGGGTATTTTCTTAGGAAAGCAATGAAACTAAGAAAATAATATAACAATAGTTACATGGTTTCTCTCTCTCTCAATAAATTATTATGATTCTGGACTTGGTAGCAAATGTCTTTAATCCCAGCACTCAGGAGGCAGAGGCAGGAGGACCTCTGGATTCAAAGCCAGCTTGACCTACATTACAAGGTCCAGGCCAGCAAGAGCCATATAATGAAACCTGTCTAAAACTGTTTGTTTAAAGTCTTATTGTCTTTTAGTACTTTCACTTCCCGGTCTTCCTTTGGCTGATCGGAGGCACTGGAACCATTAGTTGAGCAGTTTGGGTCATGACGAGGTAAACAGGGTGCCCTGAGCACAGGTACCCAGAGACCAGGTCATCTGGGCAATGGAGGTGTCTGCAAAGTGGCTCTCAGTCAGAGAGTGCCTGCAGCGTGCACACTGCCAATGGGCCATTCACATCCTATGTGGTACAGTAGGTGAGTACAAGACCTCATCCTCCTAGTCAGTACCAAATGCAATTTGAAATGTATGGATATTCTGTTTCTGTACCATTTAATATTTATTTTTTAATAACCATTTAATGTTTTCATGCCACAGTTGAACATGGCAGAAAATGAAAACCCAAACTTTAAAGTTATTATTTAAAAAATAATAACCCTGGGAATGGACTTTGGCCAGGTTTTTGTTTGTTTGTTTTTCCTTATGAGTTCTTGACCTCTGTCTTATTTCATACTATGAATTCCTAATTTTCATTTCCTTTAGTCATTCAGCAAACGCTCGGTTAGGTTTTAATCCGAAGTGGTCCTCACAGGCTCCCATATTTGAGTCTAGTCTCTAGCTACTGGTGCTGTTTTGGGAAGTTGAGGTTCCTGGCTGGTGGAGGTGGGTCCCAGGGAAGGACCAAGTGACTCCGTGCCCGGTCCCATCCTCAGTTCCTGGGTTAATGCCATGTAAGTAGTTCTTCTCCAAGCTCTTGCAACCATGATGGATGGGACCAGGACGTCAGCCAAAACAAATCTTTCTCCCTCAAACTGCTCTGTCCGGTGTTTTGTCTCAGAGAAGGAAAAGTAACCAACGAATAAACACCTACTGTGTGTTATATACACCTACTGTGTGTTATATACACCTACTGTGTGTTATATACACCTACTGTGTGTTGGATAAAAACTGTCGAAATGAGATGTTTACTTCTACGTATAAAGATTTTTAATATTTCAGAAATGAGCAACATAAAAGTATTGTGTGTCATATGTATCCCCAAAGTAGCTAAGCCTGACAGCGATCATAGCTCAGCCACAGGCATCCACCTGTCAGCCACCTAAACAGGTCTTTCTTTATGATCCATGCTACAGTATCACAGCTCACAGCCTGACTGCTGCTTCCTAGACTCCTTCCTTGGGGTTCCCACGCCATCACCTCCTTACGCCAGGACCGGGCTTCCAGTACGTGGACGTACCTTGTCCAAACATGAAAGTCACAGCAGACTTACCTCACACCCACAATGTGTCTGTGTGTTGCTGCGGGATAGAGACTGGTTCTGTACCTCCAGGCAGGAGTGGGGTGGCTATCACACACACACACATGCACACACGCACGCACATACACAGACACACACGCACGCGCACACATACACATCGCCCAAGCTCCCTGCAGATGTCTCCAGTCCTTCCCCTGACAGAAGACAAACTTGCCTTTGCCATCCCTACCCTTCCTGGGGGTGCCGTGACAATCCTTCTGTTATCCTTCCCTTTCTAAATAGAATCTGTTCTAAAGGCATGAGGGGAGTTCACTAGTAAAGAAAGCCTACTGTCTATCCTAGAGTCAACAGGACAACATAATCGCTCACTCTGGTATTTTGGTTATGCACAGCCTTTTCTGTGTGGCTAAGGTTTGCTTCGGTTTCAAGAGCACCTAAGCATGGCTAAGGACGGGTGTGACTGCCGGGAGGCTAAGAGGTGGTGACAGCTACACCCAGGCCATTGATTCCCGCCTTCTGCCAGGGCCCAACCTGCAGGATCTGTCAGCACCTGGGATTCAGTCTCTCCTCCCTCCCTGGAGGACAGCCTCTGTGGGCTCATGAGCCACCCCAGTGGGCTCCTCCTCAGGGTCTGTGGTTTCCTAGGCTCTGGGCCCAGAATCTCTTCCTCTTTCTGAACTCTGGGGCTTGTCCCTCTCAGGAGGAGCCTGATTTCAATCCCAAAAGACAGAAGAGTCCTGACTATGTGTATAATTCTGGTGTGGAGGGAAGGGCAGGACCGGAAGTCCTAGCTGTCAGGGTTAGCACACAGAAGCAGGGCACCCAGCTACCTTAGCCTCTCAGATGTCTCACACGGCTTTTAAAAACCATCCTGACTGCTTTCAATTAGGACTCATTATACATTTATTGTGTGAGTGTGCCCATGCGTGTGTGTGCCCATGCATGTGTGTGCCCATGCGTGTGCGTGCCCATGCATGTGCGTGTCAAAGCACCTGTACAGAGATCAGAAGACAACTTAGAGGAGTTGATTCTCTCCCTCCACCATGTGGTTCCCAGGATTAAATTCAAGTTGTCAGGCTTGGTGACAAGCGGCTTTACCTGCTGCACCATCTCACTGTCTACCTTAATGATTTTTAAGTGTACAGGTATGGAGACTTCCATTAATATATTAATTAACAGTAATTAATATTTAACATAAGTATATCCTAAACAATAGTTGAGACATAAATATGTTAAAAACAATAACTATTTGTGTATCTGAAATTCAGATTTAATTGGATGTGTGTGTTTTATCTGGAAACCTACTGCATTTTTCCTGGTTTATTATATTTCTTTCTTTATTCATTTATGTTACCAGTTCCTTGTTTTCTTCAAAGAGAAAAAAAAGTCCTTGGGGAACTGAGGCCGTCCTGTGCTATAGCCTTCTGGGAGGGGTGCTAGCAACTGGGACACATAAACCAGAAGCTTCGGAAACAACACTGAGCCGTCGTCAAGATGCTGGGTGAGATCCCAAGGCAGGAGGCAGAGCGGCCCTGACACTGCCTTCTCTGCGGTGTCTCTTCCCCAGGTCGCCCGTCCTCCTCTGAGTCATTAGCCCAGCCCCGGTCTTGCCTCTAGTGTGAGGTGTTAACTGCAGATAAGGATAACACATGAGCTCTTCTCCCCAGGTCTAAAACGATAAGAAGGTGTAACAGATAAAGAATCAGCCATCATTTGTGAGCGGGGTGTCTTACTCAGTATGGGGAACAAAGAGCCCACCCCTGCTCCCTGCTTTCCTATCTGACTGTTCCTTCGACTCCCCACCCCTGCTCCCTGCTTTCCTATCTGGCTTTTCCCCCACTCCCCACCCCTGCTCCCTGCTTTCCTGTCTGACTGTCCCCCCCATTCCTCACCCCTGTGCCCTGCTTTCCTGAATGGCTGTCCCCCCACTCTCCACCTCTGCTCCCTACTTTCCTGTCTGACTGTCCCCCCATTTCCTGCCCCTGTGTCCTGCTTTCCTGTCTGGCTGTCTCCCCACTCCCCACCCCTGCTCTTTGTTTTCCTGTCTGGCTGTTCCCCCCACTCCCCACCCCTGCTCAAGGTCTTTATGGCTCACATTTTACCACACATCCTAGTTGGCTTTGCCATGGCTGTGTTAAATCACTAAAAACACCTGGGAGAGAAAGGGGATAATTCATCTCACACTTCTAGTTCAGAGCAGGAAGGGAAGCAGGGACTGTGGAGGAATCCCACTTAGAAGCTTGCTCTCAGCTCTCTTTCAGCTGCCTTGCTTACCCTGTCCAAGCCCGGCTGACTAGCAATGGTACTGCCTAAGTGGGTGGGGCCTCCTACACCAGGGCCCTGTGGACACGCCCACAATTCTTCAGTTGAGGTTCCCTCTTCCCAGGTGTGTCAAGTTGACAATATTAGCCATCACACCCCTGCTCTTGCTCGTACATAATGTCCTGATTTTCTTTCCTTTTTCCTTATCCAATTCATCAGAACACTTGGAATGATGAAGCCAAATTAAATAAATCTTTTTTTAAAATTATTTATTATGTATACAGTGTTCTGTATGCTTGCTGGCCAGAAGAGGGCACCAGATCTCATTACAGATGGCTGTGAGTCACCATGTGGTTGCTGGGAATTGAACTCAGGACCTCTGGAAGAGCAGTCAGTGCTCTCAACCTCTGAGCCATCTCTTCAGCCCCAATGAAGCCAAATTAAACCAAAAGGATCAAGAGAATCCTAGGGGGGAAAAAGGAAGTTCGGTAAAATCTATCCTGTAGCAAACAGCTCACCAAGTAAGAAAGTAACTACTTTATAATCCCCAGAATAATGTGGACAAGCAGGACAGAGGACAGGCAGGACAGAAGGACAGGTGGGCAGGACGGAAGGACAGGCAGGTGGGCAGGCAGAGAGATAGAGTCTTAGCTCTAGGCTGAGGTCTGCAGCCCAGTGTCTCCCCTGTAATCAGTGTCATGGTGTCTCCTGTGTCCCTGTTAGATTTTCAGTCAGGAAGTAGAGTCCTCAGCCTTGCTTCTCACCACCATTCCATCCTCTCCTGCAAGCCAAGAAGTCGGCCCCTCAGGGGGACTCGGGATAGGAGCCCAGGCTCACATCTCTGCTTTCCTCTCCTTTGCAGAGAACGGTGGACATTGCTGCTCCTCCAGGGAGCTGCTCTAGGCTGCTGGGTCTAAATCATTCTCTGTTTCCATGGCTTCTTCACCATATGCACACACACACACACACACACACTTAAAAATACAACATAAATAAATATTTTCCTGAGGAAAACATCCAACATGTAGCCCAGAGAAGGGAGAGATAAAAGAGCATAAAAAAAACCCTTAAGAGACCAGGAATCTACACTAATGGGCTCCAGCAAACTCCAAGAAGGAGAACAGAAGGGAGACAGTGGAGGGGTAGCCGAGACTTCAGCACTGAAGGGTCAGTGTGCTTCACCTGGAAGAATCTCTGTGCCGTGAGCTGGATCAACAACAAAGATCTCTCATGCCAACATATGATATCGAAACCTTTAGACAAATGCAAAGAAAAATCTAAAAGCTACCAGAGAGCTAAGACAGATAACTAAATAAAGGCAGTTATGGGATGGGTTATGGCTCTGGCAGAGGGCTTGCCTGCCAGGCACGCGTCTCTGGCTTCAATGCTAGCACTGAAAAGGAAAAAAAAATATCTCTTTTTTTATAAGATCATTAAGAGCGGAAAGAGACCTGCCACAGAGGAGAGAGGCCCACACCTGGTGATGGGTTGGTGCCCAGGGTGTGTAGTAAAAGCTGAGAAAAATAACACAGATAAAACCATCTGTCCCTTTTCAGTGAGTAAAACATTCAAGCAGGCACCTTGCTAAACAAGATCTCCAAGTGGCCAATGGCATATAAAAGTCAATTAACACACTATTCATCAGGAGATACAAATTAAATAACAATGAAATACTATTACACACCCACCAAAATGACTAAAATTAAGAGTAACAAGAGGATGTGTTGACAAGGACAGTTAATAATCCACTCAAACCTTTCTGGTGGGAGCATAAGTTAGTACAGCATTTTGGAACACTGTTTGGCAATATCTACCATGGCTAACCTTTGTGTGCCCTGGGAGCTGCCAATCATATTGCTGGGTATACAGCCAAGAGAAGTGCGTGTCCATGAATCACGTAGGTGAATGTCTGTTAAAAGGTTAATCCCAAACTGCAAACTGCCCAAATGCCTATCATCAGTAGAATTAAGAATATTCATACACCAGGCTAACACACAGCAATTGAATGTCTACACAACATGAAGACCTGCAGAGACATGTACTAAGTCACACGCATGTGACCAAGTATGTATTACCTGGTTCCATTCATGTGGTTAAAAAAAACAAAACAAAAACCCTGTGTTGATAAAGTCAAAACAAAAACCCTGTGCTGATAAAGTTATCTAAATTGTGTGTGAGATGTTGTTACATTAGCAGAGATGGAGCATGGGGAGTTTGCGGGATTGCTGGAAAGGTTTTGTATCTCAACCTGAAAGGTAAGATTGTATACATAGCTCACATATGTGCATATGCATGTTCCTGTATAGATATGCGTGTGTAAGAGAAGTGAAGCCTTTCCCTGGAGTCTAGTCCTAAAATCTGTGTTCCTCATCATATATCTTATATGTACCCTCAGAAAAATTTAGAACAGGTCTCTGAGACAGGAAATTTAAAAACAAAAATGCTCTTTTGGCTTTTGTTTATGAGTGTGAGTGCTGGCTAGTTTTCTTAAATTTTTTGTTCAACTTGACATTGTGTGCTGGTTAGGTTTTTTGTTTGTTTATCAATTTGACACAAGCTGGAATCATGGGAAGAGTGAGCTTCAGCTGAGAAAATGCCTCCACTGGATTGGCCTGTAGGTGTCCTGACTAGCGATTGATATGGGGGTGCTCCACAGGACCCACCTGTAACAGACACTGCTGCCCTGGGCAGCTGGCCCTGGGTTCTGTGAGACAGCCATGGGGAACAAGCCACTGGCAGCACCTCCATGGCCTCTGCATCAGTTCCTGCCTCCAGCTTCCTCCCTCGAGCTCCTGCCCTGACTTGCCTGGATGATGAACCGTGATGTGGGAGTATAAGCCAAACAAACCTTTCCCTCCGCAAGCTGCTTTCGGTCAGAATGTTTTATCCCAGCAATAAAAAGTGAACTAGGGTAGTTTTGTTTACCTGTTTGTTAGATATGGTTTTACTGTGTAGCTCTGGCTGGCCTAGAACTTACTATATAGACCAGTCTACCCTGGAACTCACAGAGATACCCACCTCTGCCTCCTGAGTGCTGGGATTAAAGAAACGCACCACAGTACCCGGGTGGCATGGGGCAGGGGGATATAAGAAGAAATGAATTATTTGAGCTAGGACTGTGTCTCAGTCCTGTCAATACATGGGAGAGTTTAGAAGGCAGAATGCAGATATTTTCTGGGGAAATGTGGGGCAGGGAGAGCTCAGGAAATGCAGCTTTACGAATATAACAACTCATCTCCGGCAGTTGTCAACACAGGTAAGTTCCACAGTTTGCAGAGGTCGCCTGTGAGCTGCCCTGCAGCAACAAACAAGAGTGTTTCCATGGTGAACTTCCAGCACAGCGAGGGTGGGGCCAAAGACACGCCAGATTTCACGGGATTTTGAACTGGGGTAGGGACACATAGGGGATCAGATGATAGTCTTCATCCTTTGAAATTGGGGTGCTTCCCGGTTGCTGGAGCCGAGGGGCTGGTCAGAGGCATGAACAGGCATTCTGAGGGAGCCTGGGTGAGAGCAAGGCACCATGTAGCAATAGTGCCAGCTAGGGTGTTGAGCTTTTGAGGTCAACAGGAGAAACACAAGCATAGCAGCAAGGGGAACAGGATGTGATAGCCTGTGCAGCCAGTGTGGACCTGAGGCAGGGTTCGCCCCTGGACACTGCCATAGGAAGTCCTCAGAGCATCCTGGCTGGGTGGGGCTGGGAGTCATCGCCATGGTCACCATAATCATAGTTATCAATATCTAACTGTAGCAGGGTTTGACACACATTTCCCATTGAACGTGCAGTAGTCCTCCCTACAAGAGACAGTACTATTATTATCCTCATTACGCAGAAAAGGAAACACAGACTTTAAGAAGTGAAGCAGTTTGTTCTAGGTCAAGGCATCTAGGAATACCAGAACTGCCTGCTGATTGCAAGTCTCTGATTCAACCCAATCCACTCCCAGGAGTTGGTCCAGAGCTTGAGAGGTGTGGCTCCTGGGGCGGCTGCAGGGTCAGGATCCTGGGACTGGGCAAGGGCAGTGACTCTGGCAGAGGTGAGGACAAGTTCCTCTACTTTATTAAAAGTGTGTGTTAGTCAGCTTTCTGCTGCTGTAACAAAGTACCCCAGGCAATCAAGGAGAAAAGTTGATTCTGGCTAACAGTTGCTGATCATTTGCCCAACTGCATTTGGGTTGGTAGTGAGGCTGTAAATCACAGTGGAAGCCCAGGGCTGAGGAAGCCAAGAGACAAAACGGGACTCTGGTCCGGTGCCTCCCGACCCCCATACGCACACATCAAAAAAATGTAGAGACAATTCAGAATAGAGATTCCACTATACAGTTCAATTTTTAAAAAATCCATTGTTTTAGGTTCACAGCAAAACAGAAAGGAGGCAAACGCCCCACGTTTCTCCTGCTCCCACAAACACACGCCTTCCCTATCAACATCCCCTCCGGCACAGTGCGTTTATTACACTAGGGGGAGGCTGACACGCTGTTACTGCTCAGAACCCACAGTTTAAAGCTCACTTCTGGTGTGGAGGTTTGCACAAACGTGTCCTCTGTGGTCATATCTGTCATACGTGGTGGCTTTACTGTCTCTGCAATTCTCTGTGATCTGCCCACGTGTCCCTCTTTCCTCGCCAACCCTAGCAGCCATTGGTCCAGTGATGTTCGCATGATTTGTCATCTGCAGAACGTCAGCTCACTGGCATCGTGGAGACAGTAGCGTGTGAAGACGGCCTCTTCCCCTGGGTGTGCTTGGAAGGTTCCTTGTGCCCTTTTATGTCGAAGACCTCAATCTCGCATCTTCATGACACCGAGCAGCTCTCCATCATCTGACGCATCAACGTTTCACCGTTCACCTATCAAAGGATAGCATGGCTATTGCCACATTTTGACAACTGAGAAGAAAACCCTATTATTATTATTACATGCAGGTTGCTGTGTGTCCTTGAGTTTTTAATTACTTTGGGTAAAAAACAAAGCGTGTGATTTCCAGGTCATAGAAGAACACGCCTAATTTTTATTTCTCTGAGCATTTGTCAAACTGTCTTCTGAAGCCATCCTGCGGTCCACGTTCCTCCTCAGCCTGTGGACCCTTTCGCGTACTTGCTGAGGCCTGTATGTGTTTATTGAAATCATGGTGTTTAGCCGGGCATGGTGGTGCATGCCTGTAATCACAGCAGTGGGGTGAGGATTGGGGGTGGGGGCAAGAGGATCAGTTAAGAACAGCCTCAGCTACGAAGCAAGCTTGAGGCCAGCCTGGGCTACGTGGAACTGACTCACAGAAAACAACAGCAGTGAACCCTTTTATGCATCTCTACAGCCATGAGAGATAAATCTGTTGCTCTACATCCTTGCCAGAATCTGTTGCCGTCGGTGCTCTGGATGCTGGCTGTATTCAGACACGCAAGGGTATCGCACTGCTTTAATTTTTGTTTCTCTGATGACACGTGACTGCGGAGCCTGTTTTCTTTTGCTTACCTGCCATCCGAATACCTTCTTTGGTGAGGTGTCTGTTCAAGTCCTTGTTCATTTTTTAATTGGGCTGTTTGTTTTCTTACTGTTCAGTTTTGCGAGTTCTTCGTGTACCTTGGACACTGGTCCTTTATCGCCTTGTCTTTTGCAAACGTTTCTCCCAGTGTGGTTTGACTTTTTAGCTTCCTTGGATATAGCTTGCTAATGTGTGACAGCAGATGCATCCTTAACCTCTTGTTAAAGTGGAGGCAAGGAAAGAGGAAACTCTTAGTGATTTAACTCACTGGGTTTTTGTTTGTTTTGTGCTTTTGTAATTACACACTACCTACTAGAAAGTAATTCAGAGCTGTGAAGGTGCTCCCCTGGGATCAGCAGGAACCCAAGAAGAAAAGCCAGCAGACTCCAAAGCCCCCTTTCTTCTTTCTCCAAGCCCCTGCCTCCCATCTAAATCACCATTCCTGGGCACAGTCCCATCCCCAGCTCGGACAGAAATGAACGTCAAGAGAAGATTGAATGTAAGGCACCTCATAGATTGGGGAGAGGTGGGCTTGCTGCCTGTTATTTTGTTTTTTAACAATCTGAATTGCTTTCGCGTTTCTAACCATGTGGCATCTGACAGGCATCACACAAGCGGACACGGGAGTCAAAGCCTCAGAATTCAAACCTGAACTTGGCTGCGCAGACCTGAACAGTCCTGTCACCTCTCTGTGCCCGTATTTCCTTATCACTAGTCCAAGGTTGACAAATGTGGACCAACACACTCAGAGCTCAGCACCCAGCCTGGTCCACGGTGGGCGTCAGCTTCAGGCAACGCTAGCCTAGCAGGAAACAGCAGAGGCTTTCTTGATAGCTGAGCCGGTCATCTTGAATAGTTTGTAGTCTTTGATCTCATGGTTGGACTCATCCAGAAAGTTCTGAAATGCTTGATGCCCTGGCCACCCAGGCTGCGGCCTCTTAAATGCTTTCCTTCTGATTCTGGATTGGGGGCCAAGAGAAGGAGCCTGCCCAAGAAACTGAAGGAGTTACTGCCCAGGGCACCTTCCCATTCATCCACCTCCAGAGACCCCCAGAAACCAATTGTAGAGGCCACAGGGAGACACGACATTAGCCCAGAGGCACCAGGCCCAATCCAAGCATCACTTCAGAGGCACTCAGAGGGTCTATCCTGTCTGCACATGTATACTCAGAGGGTCTACACAGTCTGCGCATGTGTACTCAGAGGGTCTATGCCGTCTGCGCATGTGTACTCAGAGGGTCTATGCCGTCTGCGCATGTGTACTCAGAGGGTCTATGCCTTCTGTGCATCTGTACTCAGCAGGTCTATGCTATCTGCGCATGTGTACTCAGCGGGTCTATGCTGTCTGCGTGTGTGTACTCAGTGAGTCCATGTTATACCTCCCAGACCCTTTTTTGGGAGACTTTTCCTTTGTGGCCAGATCTCGGGAGTTCTGTGTCAGTCACAGCACCTGGTTCTACAGGGAGTGGCAAGCAGACTTGGTCAGGGATGCCTTCCTGTGCTTGGGTTTCTATTTAAAAATTATTCTTTGGCTTCCATTAATAGCCCCAGGGAAACACCGAGTACGTCCAGGTGCAGTCTGCCTCCCCTCAGGAAACAGACAGAGAGGTCAGCAGACTCAGCATCTGGTGGTCCCCAAAGGCCAGTCACACAGTTGACACTATTAAAAAGAGAGAAAAAAAAATCCAGACTGCAAAGAAATTCAAGGGATTTTCCAGAGGCCTCCAGCGCCGTGCCCTCCCACCCAGCTGATGGCAGACTTTTTCACACTGACCCCCACATCTATGGGGAATTTATGGGCGTGGAATTTGGGTGGCCATCCCTCAGCAATGTAGCAGAGATTAGCCACTGGAAATGGACAGGAGCGGAAAAAGAGAACATCCTAAAAAAATATAAAGAAGAGCACTTTGGCCACTAGGATAAATCTGTGAAAAAAAAAACATGGAAAATTAAATAAAGAAGGAAATACTGAAGAATGATAAAGTATAAACACAAACGGAGGCCGCTGGAATGATCGCTTTTTTATTGTAGGGAATTAGAACAATGGGTGACATTTTTCTGTTTAACACTTACTTTAAAAACAGATTTTAATAGACTTCTTCCTCTCTCTCTCTCTCTCCTTTCTCTCTTTCTTTCTTGGGAATCAAGAGTGCCATGGCCCATGTGTAGGCAATTTTGTGGTACCAATTGCCTCCCACCCACCTTTATGAGGGTTCTGGGAACTGAACTTAGCTCTCTCTGGTCTCGTGCTAAGTGCCTTTGCCCGCTGAGCCATCTTGCCAAACCCTAAACACTGACGTCTCTAAAACAACAACAACATTGTTTTTATGTCGCATAAATATGACTGCAGGAGAGTTATGCATTTTCCAGCCACCTGGGACACCAGCATCTCAGCCACAGTAATTTTACCGGCAGGTGCCGACGCTCACCTAATTCTCGGGCAGGAGGGCTCCTGAAGACGCCGGCCGCTATTACCAGAGCCTTGACATGCCAAGTCTCTATCAACATGAGGCATGGTGGTACCCAGGGGACTAAAGAGCAATTAAAAGTGAGCTGGGCTGTATGAGCAGCCAAATGAGCATCATAGTGTAACATTGAAAGACCTCAGCTACATAAGATAACGGAAGAGAACACAGCTTCATACCATTAGCACAAAGACTCCAGAAAAGGCAGGCACAAAGCAAGATGGAGAATAATATTACTTGTGGGAGGAGGGAGGAGAGAAGACACCCGGATATGAGTCGGGCATAAAATCGGGAACATTCTAGACACTGGCTTCAATGTGTTAATCTTATTCTTGTTTTAAACGGTATGTATGCAGCATGTAGCTATATTCTATACGTGGTGCATTTTATAGCAATACAAAGTGTGAAATAGGACGAAGCTGTAAAGAGAGAAAGGACTCAGGGAAGGAAGGGTGATGTGAGGAAGGAGGGAGCAAACTGTGGTCTGAGTGACAGCTTCAGTGTGATGGCAGCCGGAGGGCCATTGCAGCAGAAGCCATGATCCCTGGATTCTGTCGTGGGCTTTCTTCTCCCTCCTAGCTGACATTCTCTTTTAGGGACGAATCATCCTCATGGGTTTGACAGCCACTAGCACACCAGTCATGGCCAAAGCTTTGCGTCTGAGCCCTGGTGATTCTCTGGGACCTCCCACCATCAGTGGTCCTGCTGCCAACAGGGCCTAGGATCGTCTCCTGCCCTGTGTCCCTCCCAAGCTTGTAGTCCTTTTCTTTCCGTGTGTACCGTCACTCCCTCAGATAACCGGAACAGAGCATTAGCTAGACACCCAGCCTGCAGGCTGGATGTGCTGGCCTTCCTCTACCAGTTACCAGGACGAGCAGGCTGGGATAGAAATTGGGTCATGTGACCTATCCACTTAAAACCCAAACATGTGTACCACTTACATAATGGGCTCATGAGCCTCGCCCTTAAGTGCAAAGTTCGACCCATTTTGACCCCTCCACACAAATCTCTACTTCTCTTTGACTCAAAATTTACACTCCTGCCTCATAGAACCACGTACATGTGCACAACAACATGCACGCACATTCGCACACACTCGCATATTCACACACCCACCCCTCTACACCCATTAGTTCACACACCCTCCTCTTAAACTATCCACTTTATTTTTCATGTGTCCTCCTCAACAACCAGCCTCCTTGACAACCAGCCTCCTTGACAACCAGCCTCCTTGACAACCAGCCCCTGATCTGTTCATCATCATCTCAGAAGAGCACTTTTTCCATAGATCAACAGATCTCGGTTAAAGCCATACCCTGGCAGTCATTACACAGATACTCCATTTGCCTAAGTGAAGCCAGAAGTTTCAGTTTTCACAAGAATCTACCATGGGTTTTGTTTTTTTGTTTTGTGGTGTTTGTTATCTGTTAGTTTTGCTTTTTCTTTTGACAGAATCTGCCTAGCCAGAACTTACTTTGTAGATCAGGTTGGCTTTAAATTCAGAGAGATCCGGCCTCTGTTTTCCAAGTGCTGATAAAGGTGTATACCGCTGTACCCAGCAATTTGACCAGCGATTCGCCTTGTTTTGATGTGGTGTTTCCCCACTTTTCAGCATTGTTTCAAGTGTTCCACACACACTGTCAAGCATGAGAAACACATCTGGGGTCTGAATTCAGACTGTGAACCACATCACAAGCTTTGGCTGAAGAGTCCACCCTGCTAGCCCGGTCTGCTTTATGGCCAGCCGATGGCACAGGCTTTTATTTCTCCAAGAGGAAAACTTCACGGGTCCACACACATTCTAACAACAGATACAGGAGAGACCAGGCAGTCAGTTCCCATCTTCAGAAGAAAATAAATATTTCTTAGAGTTTAATGTAATGTTCTACTATTTAGAAATACGCTGAACCCAGCTGTATATATGGATGATATAATATCAATTAGAATTCTCGAGAATGTTTTCAAACCATGCAGATAAAGGAATAATGACTTGATTCACAACCTTAATCCTGAGAAGTCAGGAATCCAGGAAGTTAAATCATATTTCTATATTCTCATAATTCTCTTGGATCTATTCCACTTTTCCCACCCTGTTCTATGTTATTTATTTGGCATGTGTGTGTGAGTGTGTGATGTGTGTGTGTATGTGGTGTGTGTGGTGTATGTGTGTGTATGCGTGTTGTGTGTGTGGTGTGTATGTGTGTGTTATGTGTCATGACACATGGGTGACTGTCAGAGGGTGACTTGCAAACACCAGCTCTCTACTTCTACAATCTGGGTTCTGGGGATCAAACTCAGGTCATCAGACTTGAGAACAAATGCCACTGACCTCCTGGCCAGTCTCCCTGACCTTAACATTGCTTTTTAAGGATGGGCTTTCTCACTGTTTAGCCCAGGCTGGCCTGTATCGCTTGCGCTCTTGCCTCTCTGTCTCCCAAGTCCACTGCCCCGGGCTATATTTATCTTTTCAGGTATCTTTAAAAGGTTGCAAACCCTTGGCAGTAACTTGTCGATACTGCAGCATGGAGTTTTCAGTAGGTTCAATGATGTGATATCTGGGGACCAGAAAGCAGTGCCTGCCTTTTAATAAGGAATACAGGGGTATGTGATGTGCTAAAGCACCATTTCCTACAGAACCACAGGTAAATAAATCACTTTTATAGTCTACCTAGCACAGTATATATTTTATAGTGGTTGTAATTCAGAATGGGGGGAAAAAGGAATGAATGAAATTAGCCTGGACTGGAATCCACTTGCTGAGATTTACATCCCTCTTGGTAACAGTCACAAACCATGGGAGCAGTAAAATCCTCTCTTCACATATTGCTCAGGGATTCCCAAACGCAAATCAAACCTCATTACAGCAAACCCAAGCACTGTATAATTGCCGCTGTTAAGGAGACCACCAGTTGGGGCTTGGAAATGTTTTGTTATGCAGGAGTCTTTATTGTTGCTGGTGCTGTGTTTAGATGTATGTAATTTAACTAAGAGCTTTCTAAAGCATGCGTACACACCCCAAACCTATGAGAACAGAGAGAAAATGAGTAAGGCAGCAATCACACGCCCACAGGTCCCTGTGGAGAGCGCCACAGTTCATGTGGCAATTCCTAAGATGTCTCAAGGGACTGGAACGTTTGGTGTCTGGCCTGACTCAATACAGAGAACTTACAAACTGGATTTTTCAGATCATTTTTGCTTGTGGCTCACCTCAGCTGCCTGGGCTTTGTAGTGGTCAATCCTCATGACCATCCTGATGGGTGTTAGAGTCACCTAGGAGACCCACCACTGAGTGGCTGTCAGTATGCTTTTCTGAATGGCTTACCAACAGAGATGACCTGCCTTAAATATGGACAGCGCCATCCCCTGGTTGGGCTCCCAGGCTGAACAGGAAGGAGAAAGTAAAGGTGACTTTATACCAACATTCTCCTGTTTCCTTCCTGACACAAGAGACGATGTGACCAGACACCTCCCATCCCCCTGCCATGCCTTCCCTACCATGACAAACTGGATCCCCTCAAACCACGAGCCAAAAATCAACCCTTCCTCCCTTTAGGTCAAGTGTCAGGCATGGTTGAAGTCAGACCCCAAGGACAGA
Organism: Chionomys nivalis; assembly: GCF_950005125.1. Lineage (NCBI taxonomy): Eukaryota > Metazoa > Chordata > Mammalia > Rodentia > Cricetidae > Chionomys > Chionomys nivalis. Next base: position 2,585,312 of record NC_080109.1, on the reverse strand, counting down.
GAGAAGAGGTTTTATGGAATCTGTTTAACTCCAGGAACCTTAGTTTTGACAAATGAAACTAAGCAATGTAGGAGACCCAGAAAAAAGCAACATTGTACACAGCTGAATTTTCTCATTACAGAATCACAGACACGTTCCGGAGAATTCTAGGACAGCCTGAATGTCACGTGCTTCTCTAACTGCAAAGCAAGTTCACTAGCTGAATGTTACACAACACAGAAATCCTGCGTGACAGCTGTGGGGATTCCACAGGAATCAAGTCAGTACCTCTGAGGGGCTCACAGGTATCCCAGGGTACCTAGCCTCTCTCAGACCGAGCTCAAGAAGACGAAGTCACACCTACTGTCTGAAATTATAAATGAAAACTGACTGATCTCCGTTGGAGTTTTGTACAACTTATAGCTCAGATTTACCGAACAATTGTTTCAGAACAATATATAACCTACCCTGCCTCCCCCACCACCAGGAAATGGTTGGTTCGTGCGTGTATGTGTCCGTCCGGGTGATCCCGCTACTCGGGTAGCTAAGACAGGAGAATCGTAAGTTTAAGGAAGCTCGGGCTACACAGGGAATCATGGTCTCGGTACAGCAGGAGAAAAGAACAAAGAGCCCAGCCATCTTCGCTGCTCTGTCTTCCCGATTTGCGCTGCTGACCATTAACTGCAGCAAAGCAAAGGGATTGCGAAACCCACCATAGGCTCCCTACTTGGCCTGGTGTCTGGTCTTGTTTTCCCCTGGCTCATTTATCGCCTATGATAATAACTCATGGCAGTGAGCTCTCCCGGGATACTATTCACTGTGGAAGGGGAAGGGAACTCTAGTCCACGGGTTTGGCTTCTCAGGGAGCCATTGTGCCCCCGTAAGAGAAAAGCTGAATGTGGGGAGCTGAAGCGACCTCAGTTCACTGCTCCATGGGGGACGTGGATGGGGAAGTGCGTTGGGATTTCTGGCACCCACTCCCCCTTCTGCTTCTCCTCTCAACCATTTCAACAGTTCACCAACGTTTCTTCTCCTAGCACTAGGCCTGTATGTCACCTAGTGGGCCTGCATGCTGGAGAGGCAGGCCTCACCTCTTTGAAGAGAAACACTTTAGCATAGGCTGGTGTGGGCCCCGGGGGAGGCATCAGAGAGCCAACGCTTGTTAGAACTCCTCCTTAGAGGGCCATGCCTCTACTGCCAATCATTTCTCAGGGTATGTTTGGAAAGGATCAGTGCATTGTCCCTGCGCCTGCAGGTCCTCAGCTTAGAACTCTAGAGCGATGGATCTAAGCCAACAACCCAGGAACCCTGGGTAGTCCCACACTACTTCCGGGGTCCCACAAGACTGAACGTCAATAGATAAAGGAATTTTGATATAACATACATACAAGTGTCTCTTAAGTTTCAGATTGCAGTTTGGGACTCATCTTGGAAGAAAACTGTCCCTTAAACAAAGTTGCCACTTTAAAGGGTTTGTGTACACACACACACACACACAAATCTGTATCTAAAAAGGCTAATAAATATTCTTCTCTTTTCCAAACTACATATCCACCTGAGATTGGTTTCTTATCTCCATAAACTTCAACAAAAACTATGTATTGCAAAAGATAGCATAGGGGAGCTAGCAAGAGAATTCTACTCACCTCAACCAAGTCGGGCATTAGATCTGAAAGACGTAAAACACAGTTGGATTTCTCACTTCTTTTCCTTGTCTAGGAAGTTAATTTTATGTGCACACTATTCGCGTTAGACATGCCGATGTGGTATGTTCCTGTCCAGTGAATTAGGTAAACACTTTTGTCTTTTAGCTTTTGATGTATTAAATATCAGTAGATGTCAAGTAAACGCAAGACTGCTCCTCATTGCCTTCAATAAGAAGCAGGTGATTGTTGTAGCGTCCTGTGCAGCTGCGAGAAACAGCCCAAGAGGCTCCCCTTACTCAGTCTCCTCAGCCACTGTGGAGTCAGCACACACTGTGGGGTTCAGCACACACTGTGGAGTCAGCACACACTGTGGAGTTCAGCTATCGTGAGGCACCACGAGCAGAACGTGGACTCTTCCCGTCACGGTTCCCACTACACAGCTCTCTGCTCTCCTTCCTCGCCCCCATCCTTAGCTCTATAATTTTATCCCCTCTAGGATGTTAGCATGAATAAAACCATACTGTAGGAAACCTCCCGGAGCGGGCCTTTCTCCCTCAGTGAACTGTCTGCAGATCCGCCCAGGGGCTTACATATGTCAGCAATTAGTCCACCACTCTATAGTACCCGATACTATGGATCGGTCACAGTTTGTTTGGATATCCACTTGTTGAGGGACATGAGGGTGGTCACCACGTTTTGGCTAATAAAAGTTAAGTTACCATACCTATTTTCTTTGTTCTTTTCTTTCTCCCTCCTTCCCTCCCTCCCTTCTTCCTTCCTTCCTTACAACCAAAATTTATTGTCTCACATTTATAGAGGCTGGAAGTCCTAGATCATTTGCGGTGTCAACAGAGTGACTCCCCCCCCCCCCCCCCGCCAGCAGCCCTGGCTGTCCTGGAACTTACTCTGTAGATCAGAGATCTGCCTGCCTTTGCCTCCCTCTTGAGTGTTGAGATTAAAGGCATTTGTCACTTCTGCCTGGCTCAGAGTGACTTCTAGAGGAGACTTTCCTTCTAGCTTGTGGATTGTCATCTTGTCTCTGTGTCTCATGTGGTAAGAATGGAAAGAGAGCAATGGAATATTAGTTTAAGGTGTGTTACATTTATTTATGCTGTGGAACATTTGTTTAAGGATGCAAAGATGTGCTGCATTCTTTTATGTTTCACTTGTTTAACTCTGTGAAGCTGTGTTACTTTGCCTGTCTAAAACACCTGATTGGTTTAATAAAGAGCTGAACGGCCAAGACCTGGGCAAGAGAGAGAAACAAGCAGGCCTGGTGGGCAGAGAGAATAAATAGGAGGAGAAATCTAGAGAAGAGGGAAGAAAAGAAGGAGAGGAGGATTCTGGGGGCCAGCCAGTCACCCAACCAGCCAAAGAGTAAGAAAGAAAGATATATAGAATAAAGAAAGGTAAGAAGCCCAGCTGCAAAACATAGTTAAAGAGAAATGGGATAATTTAAGATAGAAAAACTGGCTAGAAACAAGCCAAGATAAGGCCAGGTTTCATAAGTAAGAATAAATCTCTGTGTACTTTTTTGGGAGCAGGGTGGCAGGCTCCCAAAGAGAGAAGAAAAACAAAACAAAATAAAAAACAACCGCAAAACACTAACTACAGAACAAGCTCACTGTGTCCCTTGTTATGGAACGGCAATCCCACAGAGCTTCTGTCTTCACCTAAACCAGATCACCTCAAAGGCCTTCATTTTAACAACTGCATTGGGGGTGGGACACCCACGATTCATTCCATAGCACCCCATGCTTGCTCCTCCTCGATTCTATCCTTGCAGGCAAAACACATTCATCCCACCCCAACAGTCCAGAGACTTATTTCATTCCAGTCCTGACTCTAAAGCTTGAAGCTCAAGGTCTTATGTAAGTAAAGTATCATCAGATGCGGATGAGGTTCAAGGTATAATTCATCCCCAGGTAAAATTCCTTTCTGGTTGCAAGCTTTTGAAGCAGAAAAGTCACGTTTCCTGGGATGGCCATAGGGCAGACATTCCTCATATTTCTCATTTCAAAGGGGAAAAACTAGAAGTGGGGAAGAGGTGACTATTTCTATCCAAGTCCAAAACCAGAAAGACAGTTTGTATATTCAAAGACTGGGAGTTGGGCATGGTGGTAGACACCTGTAATCCGAACACTCAGGAGCAGAAACAGGATGACCATGAGTTCTAGTCACACACACACACACACACACACACACACACACACACAATCTTGTGAGTTCAAACTCGGGATCTGCAGGGAGCATTGACCCATAGACTAGGGCAGGAATCCCATGACTTTGTCAGGCTGCTGAGTCATGGCCAAGGCTCTGGTAGAGCCGTCTGCTCTGTGAAAGCCAATGTGCAAGGAAGACTAGTCTATGGGAGCCAGTCTGTGTGTGGGAAACTTCTGCTTGGTGGGACCAATGTGAGCGGATGGGGACCCCAGTCTACAGAAACCAATGTGCAGGGCGAGCGCTCCAGTCTGTGGACAACAATGTGTTTGATCTCTATTGTTCTCAGGATCACCATTCTTTCTCTTTGGAGAATAATAATGTTTGGAGGATAGTACATGTTTGTCACTAAATCGTCTTATTCTGCCAAACCTAAGACATCTAATGCCCTTCCTTCATTCCGTCCGTGTCTCTCTTCCGTTCATCTCAAGCCAGCAGCATTGTACTTAGACATTGCACTACTTAGACAGCCCTGTAGGCTTTCAACGCAAGCAGGCATCAGTCTCTGGTTCTTTTCCTCCTCTTTTATCCACCGCTCCTTGCATATTTTACCGAGTGAGCTGAGCCACACCTCCAGCACCCTACTCTGAACATTCAGGGTTTTACCACTTGTGAGCTCCCCTTTCCACAAAATCCGAGAGTCCATATCGGCTGAATCCATTGACGTTTTGATACACAGGATGCCTTCTCTCCACACCCCTAAATGTGTTTCCTGTTTCCACCTGAGACCGCAGCAGAATGGCCTTCATTGACTCTGCTCCTACCATGTCCTTCAAGACTCTCCCAGTGACAACTCAGCATCCAGGTCCCAAGATGCTGCCCCTTGGTAGGTGTTTGCCTCAGTAGCATGTCTTCCACTCTCAGAACAAAGATCTGCCTTGTCTCACGCTGCCGCCACATAGTATCATAAAGTGGTGACTTCAGCAATGGAGACGATGATGATGATGATGATGATGATGATGATGATGATGATGATATTCTAGAGGCCAGAAGTTCAAGTTCAACTTGCCAGTAGGGACAGTTTTCAGTGAGGACTCTCCTCTGGGCTTGCAGATGTCATATTCTTCCTGGTTCTCACATAGTAGCCAAGGACAGAGGGCACAGAGAGGCGGGTGAAAGGAGATAGAGGAGGAAAGAAGGGAGGGGGAGAGGCAGAAGGAAGATGAGAAAAAGAAAGGATGAGCTGGAGGGAGGGGAAGAGGGGGAGACTGGGGGGGATGTACCCTGTGTCTCCTTTAACAAGGACATTGATTTTCCCAGACTCATGACCACACCCAGACACCGCACTACGGCTCAATGCCCTCAGCAAACGCTCCAGGAGAGGACATTATTAGTGGCCAGACATCTCAGTGTGTCTCCAGGTAGCAGACCACACACGATTTCCCCAGCATGGGCAGAATGGCCACAGAAGAGGGACACGGCTGATGGGACCCATCAGATTGGTACTCAATGAAGCAGCACACTCAGCTGGACCAGAGCAGGCTCCAGAACCACCTCCTGCATAGCCGCCATGACCAGGCTACACAGAGGCACCACACACTACCTTACATACACTGGTAAGAATGTAAGCCGAACCCCGAGTGGCAGGCAGAGCACACACGTGGGTGCAAAGGAAGACAGACTCTACTTCCTGTTCCCACCCCTCTTTGCTGTCTACCCACAGAGTCAGGCACATGCACAGACCAGTGTAAGGTTTTCAGAAGAATCAGGTGACCAGATGATTCCTAGTTCTGCTCTCAGAGACTCGAGGAGAGATGCACGAAGCGGCACACTGCTTTGGAGACATGAATATACTGGAGGACCTGGGTTCTGGGCCTCACACTCTGAGATCCACCCAGTGCCCTACTCCTCAACCTCTTCTTGCTCTGCCAGAGGCCAGACTTTTAAAGGCCTTTGAGGTGAAAATATCTTTACCCCACTTGGGGTTCAGATGCCACCTCTGAGAGGCAAGGACACATTTTCCCTCCACACTGAGGGAGTTGGAAAACCAGACAAGATGAGGAAGAGAGGAAAGGGGAACCACCAGAAAAGGAAGTGAAGTAGGGTCTCAGGCCTGAGCCAGAGCCATATTAACCTGCTGCATGTCGTCAGAACAGAGGGTCTGCCGGGGGCCCAGAGACAGACAACGCTGGGTGCATACACAGCGTGGCTCAGAGGCATGTAGCAGGACCTGTGTCTACGTCTGTGCTGTTCTTAGGCATCCAGGCAGAGAAATTTGCTGTCCTTCACCGCTGTGAGGGTGGAGCTGCTGGAGAATACTAGAGACTGAAAAAAATCACCTCTGTCTGTGGGTGAGACAGATTGAGACTAGGGACATCTGGCCTTCCGATTCCTCCCCAGGCAGACAACCAGAGGCCAGAAGAAAGGTTAAGAGAACTTCTAAGGAAACCAGTTGGCAAAGAAAAGGTAATTCACCTTGCAAGAAGGAGAAAGCGGACTGGGGATCAGGGCCATGAATGTGTTCCATTGAGCTCTTCACTGGGGAAGACCTGACGGTTGTGTTTTACCCAGGATGACGTGAGCCTGGAGTGTAAAAACCGCACTCCGTCTCCTTGGGCCACAGATGGGTGTCTGCGATAGAGGCAATAGCTAACTGAATCGTCTCAAGCTTGCCTTTTAACTCTTGTTAGCTTTGGACCAGTAGCTAATTATGTTACTGTGGTCTTTAGCTCGGTGGCCTTTTGGTTTATCTTTAACTAAGGAGGTATGGGAGCAGGCAGTTTAGGGATTGTTTGATAAAAGTTTGAAGCTCTTTCTTTGAGAGTCCGCCTCTTCCAATTTCCCAGTTTCCTAACTCCTTGCCCACCCCAGCAAGAAGATACTGGTTCCATGGCAGGGCTGGGGCCACAAGAGTCACTTTTGAACCGCAAGGTGGCCTTGAGTGACCAGAATTCTCAGATTCCCACGGACCTAACTTCTTTCTTAACCACCTTGCAGTCTCTGTGTCTCCCCGCTCACCACACACACACACACACAGACACACACGATGCACACACACTCTTATACACACACACATGTATGCATGCACATACACACACATACACACACATACACACACACTCTCTCTCTCTCTTCTGAAGATTTATACTGCATGAAGCTGTGAGGTTAGACACTTGGCTGCACTTGGAAGCTAACCTCAGTGCTCTTCCCAACTGGGCTATCTCTCCACCTTCTTTCTGAAGCCAGGCCTTGCCCCAGCAACCCATCCCAGTGCACTGAGTGTGGAAAACTGTTGGCTTCCTGTCCTCACCCCACTGCCGGGCCTGGGCCCCTCCCTTCCCTGCTCAGGACTCTTGCTTTAGCCCCTTGTCTTGCGGACTCTAGGTAGAAGGACATTGTTTTCCATAACTAACCTTGTGGGTGGCTCCAGGGCCTCAAGAAAAATAAACAAGCTGAAACCATCCACATTTTTCCCTACCGTGGACGTTCTGTCCCCCAAGGGCTGGACAAACTCTGAGAAGAGTTTTCTTTAAGATAATTACCTCTTTAAGAAATCGTGCCTGAGTAGGCAATGCCCAGGGAGTTGTTTACTTTGTCAGAGCCATGCCCACGGCTTCATTAGCCAGTCACCCCAGTTTCTGGAGTCCAGGGGGCCCCTTGCCTCTCTTCACAGGGTAAGGAGCTCAGTGCTCCCAGCGTGAGGCACAGGCTGGGTGGCAGAGTTCCCTGATGTGAGACCCACTACTCCACCCACCCAGGTGTGGGCAGACCAGGTGGGAAACAATGTCCTCTTTCAGCCGGGCAGGTGTTCATTACGACAGTCAGAAGATTGAAGCCAAGCTGCTCCGGGCCCTTCTAGAAAGGAAGGAAACATATTTCCAGAGGGAAGGTGTGTGGCACACTGAGATGTGCCCAGCTCTCACACCACTGTGGAGCCAAGGGCTAGGCAGCGATGCCCATAAAACACGGAAATCCTCTGCCTCTGAGTGGGAGAGAGCAGCTGTCCCGGGCCTTCCAACCATGCCTGCCATCTGAACCTCCTTGCCAGGTCCCTGGAGCTTCCCACAGCCTTGCCATATATGCAGGGCTCTCCATATCTGTTCTTCCTGGAGGGTGGAGCAGCCAGCCCTGACTATTAAATTGTTTTAATGCCACCTGCTTCATAAAACTTTCCCATCTACCATCCAAATAGGAATTAATTGCCCCTCTGGAGAAGCCAGCTCACCTGGGCTTGCAATCAACAGCCCTTCCGGATTATTCTCATACAATGTGGCTATTATATGTCGGTTAGTCTATCCCTCCTAGAGTGACTGTCCCCAGGGCCCGTGTGCTATTCACCCAGGGTTCTCTGGTACCTCACAGAGATGAATAGCATTCAAGCGTCTGCAGCAGTATTTTGCGTGTGAGCGTTGTCCTGGAGACAGGAGGACCCAGAGAGAAGGAAGTGAAGACGGGGCGTGCCTGCACGGGCATTAGGAGGAGACAAGCAGGCATTTGGCATCTCTGCTGATCAGAATGAAGACAGCCTGGGTGGAGGAGGAAAGCCACAGAGCAGGGCAGTCCGGAACAGAGCAGGCAGAGGGGAGCCAGGACTCCCACACGCACCGAGGCTGCACACTGGACACTTTAGCTTCTACTTTCTGAGGCTCTGAAGAGATTCGGTGTGGTTGTCTGGGAGGTGTTGGGCCAGGAGAGACCCCAAGCGGGTCTCTTGCTTAGCTTCTGTCCCTCCGGCGACTAAAGAGTGCTGGCCTCTTGGTGCTGCTCTGTGGTGCTTCACGAGTGATCAGGAGCACCAAGCAACCCCAGAAGCAGATGGAAGCCACCTGACAGGCTGCCTGGCCCTGCAAGTCAGATAGGGAACTGGGTGATGCTCAGAGGGGATGCTGGGTGAAAGCACAGGCCGAGGTGTGGAGACCTAGCTTCCTCTACGCAGGAAGAACTCTTTAGAAGAAAAAAAAAGAACCATGAAACAGCAAACACCCATTGCAGGGCCTTGGAAGAGGCCCACATGAAGGGCTGGTTTCTGCACCACACTGACTGAGTCTTCAATGCCACCCACTCAAGAGGCAGGAGCGGTGTGATGCTGTGGGAACAAAGCACCATTCCAAAAATCCATCCCCTCACTATTAGGGACCAGAGTGTAATGTCCCCGCAGGCAGGAGGCTTGTGCTTATGCTAAATTGAAGGACAGAGCCTGTCTGCAGAATTAGGCCAGTAGGTGATAAGGGTGTTTCTATTGTGTGTGCACACACACATACACACACACACATGCACACACACCACTTTTTCAATTTTGCTGTTGAAACCTATACACCATAAATGCAAAGCATCACCTTGCTGGACATAAAGGCCTTTCACTGACCTACCTAGAACATCGTGCAGATAGATGAATGAATGGGAGTGAGGCTTGGGCCCCAGTCGTTCTGGTCCTCCATGGCCAAGAGTTCCCACCCTACTAAAATGGGATTGTACGAGTCACTTTCCATATGGCTGCAGCAAGATGCCTGGTGGGAGCAACTCAAGGTTGGTTTTGCGTTGAGTCCATTGTCTTGGTCACTGTCCTATTGCTGTGCAGAGACCATGACCATGGCAACTCTTATAAAAGAAATCATTTAATTGGGGCACGCTCACAACCTAGAGGTGTAGTCCACTGTCGTCATGGCAGAAACATGGTGGCAGGCAGGCAGACACGGTGCTGGAGTTCTGTCCCTGGATTGACAGACAGCGGGAAAAGAAAGCGATACTAGACCTGGCTTTAGCATCTGAAACCTTAAAGCCCACCTCCAGTGACATACTTTCTCCAGTGAGGCCACACCTCCTAATAGTGCCACTCCCTATAGGCCTGCAGGGGACGGGAGGGCATTCTCGTTCAAACCACCACATCTGCCATGGTAGGCAGTCCTGGCGGCAAGAGGGTGAGGCAGCTGGTACCATTATGTCTGCAGTAGGAGGCAGAGAGAGATGGAGGCTGGTGCTAATGAACCCTCTCGTTTTTTATTCATCCTGGAACTCCAGTCCTTGGAATGGGTCCTCCCACCTCCGCTAACCAGATCTAGGACAGATCTAACTCATGGCCTTGTCTCCTAGGTGATCCAGACCCTGTCAAGTTGAAAATCAATGTTAACCGTTAAGAAAAATGCAGATTGCCTACAAAGCCACACACAGGGGCATCCCACATCACGGAGCTGAGGTGAGGGGGCTCCCCCACGGCTGAAACAGCAGGTGACCTGTGCTGGACTGCATCTTTGTGTGTGGTCTCCCCCGGCCACCCAGAGCTGTACCCTCAGTGGTGTTATGCTAACCTCCCTCCTTCCCTCAGTACACAGCCGAACACGCAGTAGGGGCAGAGCAAAGCCTTCTGGGGGGGGGCACTGTGAGCTGAGCAGGGATTTAAAACAAATATATCATCACAAAAGGAGCAGCATGCATTCAAGTCGACCTCAAGCTGGCCAGGCTGCTCCAAAGGCTTTGTTTAAGTGAATGCCAGAGATGTCAGTCCAATCTCAAGAGAACTATGTACCAAGGGCAGACATGCTCGCTCTGCCACCCAACGCAGGTCGTCCATGCTGACACAGCACACCCCCTCGTGCCAAGGATCATCATCTCGCTCGTGAGTCACCGGTGCACACACTACTGTGCTTGTGAGCCTCGTGAGATTCCAAGGACGAACTGCATGTGGCCAAATCTGGCAGGCCCCGTCTCTGGAAGAGCCTCCGATGAGAGCAGCTTTGTGGTTGTTTGAATTGCGGGGCAGGAGGCGACGTCAAGCAGGGCTCTGATTGCAACTGCACATCTGTTTGTGGGCCTGGCGTGCAGCCCCTGGTTGATCTGTGTTAAGGGTGGGTGTGAGTTTGCAGATCACGGCAAGCGCTGTGCTGACCTACCCATCGGCAGGAAGAGGGGGTATTCCTGGCTCCTCAGAGGGCCACCCCAAACTGGGACTCTTTGGCTAGTGTTGCTGTAGTTCAAAGGCCCAGCCCTCTATCTCCAAGTCTCTCAAAGCCCAGTCTCCCTTCTTGGCAGGAAACAGTTTCTGGGCCCTGCAGCTTCCATCCCCTCAGCCCTGGGGCTGGAGAGATGTGCTGAGCAGCAGGCCACAGACAGGTTAACCCACGGAAAGGTTAGCCGAGCACACTCAGTGCGAACCTTTGCCCTACAGCTGTGACCGTGCCGGTGTGCGGTGATTCCTCCTGAGGTGGTGGCTGAAAGTGGCTTTGTGTGTGTCATCTCACCTCGTAACCGTCATTACGACACTTGGCAATCACTAGAGCTCTGGGAACATCTGTCCGGTAGTTAATGTGTGACTGTGTGACCTACAGAAAGCCAGTGTCTTTTCCGTGACTCAGTGATTAGCACGGTGGCCAGCACAAAGGAACCTCTCGGTAGGAGCTGAGTAAACACTGGACAAACAAACACACCAGAGGTAGGGTATCACAAAGAAAAAGCACTGTGGAAGGCTCTGTGGAAGGAGACCCAGGCTGGCCCAGGAGACAAAGGGAGGAGAACAAAGCCCAAGGGAGGAGTGGTGGGCGCTGGGGAAGCGGGCTCAGCTGCTCCTACCACCCACATCTGCCCAGCATGGGGCCAAGTCCAGCCCTGACCACCACACACCCCTCCCTCTGAGTTTCAGGAGCCTGAGGTCACACCGCACAGGAAGGCAGGTGTGCAGCTCTGGGGATCAGTCCACCGGAGCTTACTTTGCCCTGGCGTGGGTGCCAGTGGGGCCTCCTGCCCTCCAAGGGGAAGGATACAGGAGAGGATTTGCACTGGGGCTTCCTGGATTTCCCCCCAAGAACATTTACCACAGCACCGCCTCCTCCCAGGTTCCCACCCTGAGTCCCCACAAGCTCACCCTTGAATGTTTACTGACTCATCATAGACCAAGGATGCCCCTAGCAACACAATCAGCTAGGCAGCCTGGGTCTCTCTCTCCCCGCAAGGATTTTAGACAGTGCCAAGCAAGACTGGGAGAAAGAAGACAACGTCTATTGTCAGAGGCACAGTGAGGGCCCAGGCTTAAGCCCGGCAACCCGCAGAGGTGTGATAAGATCTAGGAGGCGGCTTCAGGTATGACGTCAACCAGAGAAGGTTGCTCTGAAGAATGTTGTCTGAGCAGAGAACAATTGATAAAGAGGGAACAGAAAACTAGATGAGGGGCTGATAACCAACACCCACCAACAAACACGTGCCTTTCACGCAGGGGAGAGAGAAAGGTGCGAAGAGGCTGTCCAGGCTGCTCACTTATCTTTTCCTGGAAACCATGCCCGTGACCTCTCGTCTACACACCTGTGGAGCATCTCGTGGCCTCCGCTAGGGAGACAGAGAAGTGCGATTAACTAGACATTTCTACCATGACACGGCAAGCTGAAGACTTATGGTGACCGTGGAGCATAGCCATGTGCTGGCTGCGTGGACAGGAAGCCTCCCTTTGGGGGGTCCAAGGGTCTAAGTCAGAGCTCATGCCTTAGCCCACGGAGCCGGCTGTCTACATGTCCTCCGTGTGTTAGCTCCTGTGTGAATATCATCCGGACGCACACTGTTCTCTGCGCTGAGGGGGAAGAGCTGAGCTGCTTTCAAAGGCCCACAGTGGATCCGAACGCACTGCCCAAGGAGACCTGGTCCTCATCGTCAGTGTCTTTTCCACGATTGAATGACCTTAAGGATACGCAGATGGGGTTAACCTGGATTACTCAAACAGCCCCTAAACGCCAGCACAAGTGCCCTTGTAAAAGAAGCAAAGGGACCTTTGAGAGAAACAGGAGGTAACATGACCACCTGCAGAGATTAGCATGATAGGGCCATAAGCCAAGGACACCTGGAGCCACCAGAAGTTGGAAGAGGCCATGAAGGAGGACCTTGCCAGGGTCTTCAGATTTCTGCCCTCCCCAGCCACCAGAGAATAGCTTTCTATTGTTTAAATCAACCAGTCTGTGTTCTAGCAAACCCGTGCAACACTGGCAGCCAAGGGGCAAACTCACTGAGTCAGAGGCGTCTCTTGCACTAGGGGGCTAAGGATGTATCTGTGGTGTGGGCAGCGCTAGGGAGAGAGCCCAGGATCTTGTGTGTGTTGGGCAAAATCTCTGCCATTGAACGGTACTCTGAAGCACAATAATTAATTTTTAAATCATGGTAAAAACAACAGAAAGTGGAAAAGATATCAAAATGTCTGCTGAAACACCAGCCAACGGGAAGACGTTCCAGAGTGTTGATTAGAATAAAACGCAAGGTTGCTTTGGAAGTCTCAGACTGTAATATTGCTTTAGTTTAAGTAAATCTCAAAGAAAAAAAACCCTACAGTTTTAGATATATTTTTTTTTTGTGAAACTTCTCTTACAAAAAAATGATAAACCTAAATATTTAAAGTTGGGACTGAGGCAATGGTTCTGGAGCTAAGAACACTTGCTGCTGTCAGAGGACCCAGGTTCTCTGCCCAGCACACACATGGTGGCTCACAGCTGTCTGTCACTGCAGTTCCAGAGACTCTGACACCCTCTTCTCACCGTTATGTGCAGTGCACATATGTTGTGTACATACATGCACAGATACAAAACACTCCTATAAAATAAAATTAATCTTTTAAAAATATCTAAAGCTGGTGTAGTGGAAGATTATAAAACTAAAATATGTGCAGAAATCATTCAAATGTGTGAGAAAAATAACTAGTTGCCTAACTTATCTTCCGAGGAGTATGCAGAGACTTCTCACCATTGGAAACACAGTGACTGAACACGTTACAAGGAACAAAAACAGCCGCTGTTTATTACAGTTCTGCTACACTCTTCAAAAGCAGTCTCAGTTCTGACACAGATTCTGCAAGGGAAGGTCTGATTATACCCATTTTAAGGACTGGCAAACCGAAGCCAAGACTCGCTAGTGGTTGCCTAAAGATATCATCAAGTCCTCATTCAGAACTTGGCAATGTTACATTATTTGGAGAAACAGGACTTTGCTGATGCAGTTTGGGACTTGGAGATGAGAGTTAGAGCTGAAGTTCGGGAAGATAATTCTTGCAGGAAGCTCAGCCATGAGCGAGATCAGTATTTGTTTATTTGTTTGTTTTCATACTAGGATAGTGCGATGTTAAAGATGGACAAGACACTTCCTGTTTTCTTGGTGACCTGGAGACCAAAAGAAGCAGATAAAACAGCCCATTGTCAGATGGCAGCCGGAGGGAAGGGTGTGAGGCACTGACCTCCCACAGAGGTGCAAGGCTGTAGAAACTTTTGAAAATTACTTTGCAATTTAGAGCAAAAGCCAAGAAGATAATTATGTCGTTTGACCCCACAATTCATACCTGGGGATGTGTCTTGTGACTCAGAAGAAAACAAAACAAAACAAAAAACTATGACAAGACATTTATATCTGTGGTGGGGACAGAACCTAGGGGCTTCCACACAAGATAAACACCTACGTTGCCGTTGAGTTATACCGCAAGCTATAGTGGTACAAGCCCAGTCTACATTCCCTGGCTACTCAGGAGCCTGAGACAGGAGGCGCTCAAGTTTAAGATCTGCCTGAGTTACAGAGTGAGTTCAAGGCCAGCCTGGGTAGCTTTGTCAAGCCATGTCTCAAAATAAAAAGTTAAAAAAATAAAGAAAGGAAGTCATGTAGTTCAGTAATAGAACACTTACTTAACATCCAAAGCCATAGGCTCAATCCCAGGGCCGTCAAAAAACAAACACGCATGTAAATAAATAAATAGCAACAAGCATATGGAGACATCCAGGGACAAGAGCGTGAGAATAACAGAGAGAAGTCCCAAGAATAAGCCTTCAGTGGCCTAATCCGTCCCTCCAGGGCCCACAGGCTACCAAAGAGTACCAGCTGGAGGGGACCAATTCATTTCTCAGTGGAAAGAGAGTAACTGTACGCATCCTTCATCGGAGCCAGCTAAGGATGGAGATGGGGTAACTCAGAGCCCGTCCTTGAGCCTGGCTCCTTCTCAGCTCCCTGGGGCAGTATTTTAAGACAGCTTATGGAAATGAGAAACCAACAAACAACCAAAACCAAACTGCTGTCTCTACTGTGTTTGGACAGTTACAGCCCTGGCTCCCTGAAGACGAGGCCATTGCCTCTGCCTCTGTCCCAGATTAGCCTGTTCAGGCCTCAACAGGTGCCTCAGGGGCCCAGCACTCAGAGAATGTGTTTTAATAGATGAGGATGATCAACATGATGACATCGTGTTTGCCCATTGCAGAGAGAGATAAGCAGGAAGAATGGTTAGTGTTGAAACACAAGGAATGGATGCCTCCCACCAGAAATGCCTAAGTGACCAGGAGGAGGACGAGGGAACATCACATGGCTACTAGAAGAAGGTCCATTGGGAAAGCCCTGTGGGGACACGGGGAAAAGGCAGAACTCAATAACCATCAAATGCAACTGAGCCGGTCACCTAGGAGCGAACTGTAGGGTCTTCCCATTCCTTCTGCCTTGAAAGTTTACTTATTAATAATACAACACATATTCCTCATTTATAGCCCTTGTTACTATGAATTGACAACTGCAAAAATGGAATTATAAAGATCATATACCAAAGTTTTGAGTTCTGGCGGGATAAGTCATTGGCAGCTCTTTCATTAACACTATTTTGGTGTTTTAAGATCATATACCAAAGTTTTGAGTTCTGGCGGGATAAGTCATTGGCAGCTCTTTCATTAACACTATTTTGGTGTTTTAAGATCATATACCAAAGTTTTGAGTTCTGGCGGGATAAGTCATTGGCAGCTCTTTCATTAACACTATTTTGGTGTTTTAAGATCATATACCAAAGTTTTGAGTTCTGGCGGGATAAGTGATTGGCAGCTCTTTCATTAACACTATTTTGGTGTTTTAAGGTATGAAAAAGGCTTCGACAAGTTAATAATACAGTTCTGACTTAGAAGAATTGTCTAAACTCAGTAGCGACTGCAGTTTGTTTTTGGTTGTTTGTTTCTCATCCTCCTAAGCTGTCTTATAATACTGCCCCAGGGAGCTGTGACGGAGTCAGGCTCAAGGACGGGCTCTGAGTTTCCTGTCTCCATCCTTAGCTGGCTCCTATGAAGGATACATACAGTTCCTCTCCTTCTTGGCTGCCCTCTTCCATGGAGAAACAGACTCTTTGGTCCCCTCCAACCTGGGTGGGCCCTCTAGTCTCTTTGCCAGCCTGTGGTGGAGGTCTCATGATTATAAGCCTGAGCTTCGAGATACCAGTTTGTCCTCGTGAAAGTCAGCAGCCTTGTAAATAAATCTGACTATTCTAAGGGGTGGGGGCAGGAAGAAAGAAGGCTCCAACCCTCAGCTATTCCATCCACCTTCACTGTGGTGCCAGGCATGTGAATGAGGCCAACCAGCTCCTCCAACTCCCGTGGAAACAGCCCAACCAAGGCTATGTGGGGCAGAGATGAACCGAGCGCATGCGCCTTGCTCCACTTGCTGTGTTGAGCAAATGAATCCCCGTTGCTGGTTCAGGCCACGAAGATTGGAGGTGTTTTGTTATGTAGCAATAGGTAACTGAAACATCTCTCATCTCCAGACGACCCAAAGACGCTAGTGTCAGCCCTGAGTCGGCTCGGGCCTCCTGCTCCTCCACTACAGAGTCTGTGGAAAACGGGAGCCAATGTGAGAGAGGTATGGGCTGCTTTGGTTCTAACTCCCACCTCCAAAGCTGAGCATGTCAAAACGGTCAAACCCAAACTCTGGAGGCTGCAGGTGCATACACAGCCTGTCCTGTGACCTGCCCCACTTTGGAATCAGGCATTGGCTCCCATGCCAAGACCAAACCCAGTCATAGGCCGTCACCCATTAATTATCCTGTCCGGGGGTTCTCTCTGTACTTAGGAAAGGCCCCGTGGAGAACCAGCACTTAGGCTCCTTAATCTTCATCATGTTATTTAACACAGCAAAACATGGGCCGGGACCGCGTGTTTGTGATGCTTGCTCCACACTGTGTGTGACCTTGAGTCAATTTCCTGTTGTCTCCTTCCATGTTGAGGTGCTCAGGACCTGCTGCGACCATGTAGGGAAAGCATGTAGAGCCATCGCAATGAAGGAGCAGAAGGAGACCTGAACATCTCGCCCAAGGGTTGGGACATCACAGCCCAAGGAACCAAAGCCTGCCTGCCACTTGCTTGTCAATGCCCTATCGGCTAAGGATATTTTAACAACTTTTAATGGTTGAAAAAAAGAATAAGGGCCATGGATCTCTAGCACCCATGTGAAAAGCCTGTGATCCAGTGTGGGGAGCCAGACACTAAGATCCCTGGGTCTCATTGGCCAGCCAGTGAGTTCTAGGTTCAGTAGATAGATAGATAGAAAGATAGATAGATAGATAGATAGATAGATAGATAGATAGATAGATAGATAGATAGATAAACGGAGAGATGAGAGTGAGAGAGAGAGAGAGAAAGAGAGAGAGAGAGAGAGAGAGAGAGAATAAGGTGAAAAATAATTGAGAAAGACACCTAGACATCTGATGACCTCTGGCTTCTACAAACAAATACATAAATATACACCCACCCACCCACTCACACACATCAAAATAATACTGTTTTTCACATGTGAAAATAAGAAATGCAAATTTTGGTGTCCTATTCCTCTGGGTGCTGAAATTATAGAGCAACAAGAACCAGATGGTCCACAGACTACTAATAGTTACTAGTTACTGATAGTTACTAGTTACAGTAACTAGTTACTAATAGTTACTAGCTGTGTTTACAGGCTCTTTGTATGGTGACACTTATTTAAACAACTCAAACAATGATAGTATGGATCAAGGCCCAGGTGGACCAGCTAAACAGAAGATACAGAGGGGTAGGGATGGGTTTCTGGCATAGACACTTTCCTTCCTACCAAATCTGTCTTCTGAACGAATCAGAACAAAATTCTGACCCACTGTCACACTTCTGTCCCCAGATGAACAATGAAAAAAACACACTGAATTCTAGGAAGGCTGCAGAAAGAAAGCTTTTAAGGGCTTCTGGCCCCTGGAATTCTTTTCTTCCTCTGCCCGGGGCTGGAACCCTCGGCTCTGTGTCTCCTGGGCAGCACTTAACCCCTGAGCTACATCCCAGCCAGGACCTGTGAGATCAGGCTTACGCCTACAAGGAAAGAGTCAACTAGCTTGCTTGTCTGTTGACGAAGGCTTCTCCACATTGTCTAGACAGGTCTAGTCCATTTCTCTAGACAACACCATGCTGAATAACGTGTGTTCTAGAATGAGTTGGCCACCGTGAAGATCGGCTGTGGATACAACTGAACGAGGAAAGCAAGTCCTCACCCACAGGGAACATGGCCCAGGGCCACCAAGCGCATCCAAACCCAGATCACCATGCTGGGCCAAGGGAAACTGGAGAGGCCAGTGGCCCCTCCTCCTGTAATTCAAATCTACCCAGGACAGGTCACCTCAGGTGCCTGTAGAGACTCACTTGCTGTTTGTTTACATGCAAATGCCCCCCTTTCCTGGGACTACTGTCTGAGCAACTCAACCGTTCTCAGGAACTCCGGAGAGCCACTCCTAGGGACCAGTGCTGAGAGCTCCTGAAGCTGAGTAAAGTCAGAGATGCTTGCCCTTCAGCCCTTCAGTCTGTTTAGAGGACTAGATGGGATGAGGCAGGTGAATGTTTCTGGAAGAATTCCATGTCCTGTTATTTGCTCTTTTTCTTTATTTGGGGACTGGAGCCAGAAGCCAAGGCCACCCACATGCGACCCAAGTTCTCTGTCACTGTACCACAACCAGACCTGAGTTGCTTATTTGGCTATTTCTGAAGCAACTGAGAAATTGTTGGGTCCCTTGCTAGAGGAGAAAAGGATGCTGTAAACAAATGGGGTTCCAGGAGGGTGGGCAGGAGTCTGACGGCATGGGCGTCTGGCCCCTGGGGTGTTCTTCCAATGCTCCCCTCCCACCTCCAAAAGGCTCAAACACTCTTGAGGCAGGATGGAGATTAGAGCTGAATCTAACAGCTCCCAGACTCCGGCACCATAGCTGATCTTACTTAACGTTTTGCCCAGCTTTTAGTAAGGCAAGTTCTATAATACAGCCCACCCTGGCTTTGCCCCATGTAGTCAGATAACCTTTGCTGTACAAATAGGGAAACTGAGGCTGGAAGGTCAGTGGCCTGGGGCCAGCTTTCACAGCACAGAGCTCACCCCTTACCTTCTAAGATGGATGATCATTGATCTAAATGATGGTTTAGAGCCATGACCTAAAACACATGTATCCTCACATACATCCCTACAGACACTATGCTCACCTGAGGCCAAATTGTTGTTGGGAGGAGTGGACATCAATGTTAGAATTCCACAGCCCTGTGATGGTGTGGGAGGTCTTTTTGTCTATGTGTTGCTTTTATTGGTTAATAAAATAATAATAAAGAAAACTGGCTTGGCCTATAGCACGGGAAGAAGAAGGCAGAATCAGAGAGACGCCATGGAGCTGCCAGAATCAGACATGCCGAAACTTTAGCCAGTAAGTCACAACCACGTGGCCATATACAGATTAATAGAAATGGGTTAAATTAATATGAGTAAGCCAATAAGAACCTAGAGCTAATGGGCCAAGCAGTGAGTTAATTAATACAGTTTCTGTGTGGTTATTTTGGGTCTAAGCTAGCCAGGCGGCTGGGAACCAACAAGCTCTCTCCGTACAACACTGTGAAGTTCTTTCTGGTGCTTGTCTGTCACGCTTGAACCGGAGGCCACCCCAACCCCAGTGTTAGCACACTAGCCTACTTCGTCTGTTCTTTGAAGGGACACAAGCCCATCTAAGTTGTGCCTCTGCCGGGTCTTTTCTTCTCTTCCATTCCCTCTGTGTTGCTAAAACCATTAGATTACATTCTTAAAGTGAGTCAGCAAGATCAGTTCCCTTATTTGGCCACTTCCTCTGCCTGAGGCTGACTACCAAAGTCCAGCAATCAAAAGTCGTCTTTGTTTCACCTAATTAACATATCCAATTAAATTTAAACACCTCATCTTCATAAACTGTCCTGCCATGTCTGTTTCCTCCTTATCCAGAGGCAGCCCTTTGTCCTTCTGGGACAAATACCCTTTCCCCTTCCCCTTGTCCCCTTACTCTGCTCCCTCACCAGCTCATCATAGCTCATTCTAACACAGTCCTCCTCTTTTCCTCCTCTTAAAAATTACACTGTGGCACACGCCTTTAATCCCTGCACTTGGGAGGCAGAGACAGGTGGATGTCTGTGAGTTCGAGGCCAGCCTGGTCTACAAGAGCTAGTTCCAGGACAGGCTCCAAAGCTACAGAGAAACCCTGTCTCAAAATAAATAAATAAATATAAATAAATAAAATAAAAAAAAATTACACTTTAAAAGGTGACTTTAACTTTTCTTTCCCAGTTAATAAAAGATCTCTCCATGAAAGACATGTATTTGGGTGTGGTTTGAGCCTAATCCAGGGTCTGGGAGGAAGCCCCCACTGTCTCCTCCGTTCTTGAACTCCATATAAATAGAATCGGACTATAGGAGCCCATGTGTGCCTATGCTCACTGTTCTGAGAGTCTTTCTCATTCTGTTTTATACGTCAGAAGCCAGTTTCTCAGTACTGAGCAATACCGTTCCATTGTGTGACTATATCCAGTTGGTTTGATGGAGGTTTTGGTGTATTGCTCAGTTTGGTGGTATTGTGGATAGAGCTAACATGGACATTTTCAGAGAAATCTTGAAGACACGTGCTTTCATGTTTCCTGGCAAGTACCTTGAAGTAGGATAACTATAGAGATATAGGTGTGGTCAGTTTTCTGTCACTGAAACAAAATGCCCATCAGCGGTTTGCAACCTATGAGTTACGACCCCTTTGGAGGTCACATGACCCTTTCTAGGCATCACATATCATTCTTATGATATTTACATTATGATTTATAACAGTAGCAAAATTATAGTTATAAGGTAGCAAGGGAATAATTTTATGGTTGAGGATCACCACCGCATGAGGAGATTTAGAAGATTGAAACCACCGACTTAGTCAACTGAAAAAGGGGACAGGGCTGGGGCTGGTGTGGTCATCACTGTTGCCCCTAGGTAGGAGTTGCTGAAAACCAGTCATGTGACTTTAGTGAGGATGCCCAGGGTCCAGGTGCAGGAGGACGGAAAGACACCTGTGAGGCCAGGGCCTGGGCCAGGCTCTACAGAGGCCACAGGCCCTGGCTATGTGGCTGTGGCGGCTGAGGCAGCCGAGGCAGTTAAACAACTTAGCCAGGACCCATGATGCAAATCTCTGGTTGTGATCTCATTTTCTTGGAGGAGGGATGTGTTATGGAGTACCTGAAGAAGAAAACTCTCAAGAGGCCCCAATAAGTCAAACGGAGTCTTATTTACCGCCAGCGTGGCCTCGGCCTCCAGCTGGTTTCAGCTTTTAAGGGCAAAACCCACCATTGTGAAGTATACAGAAAGCAAGTGTTTACAGAAGATGTTTACAGAGGCAGAGAGATAACAGCAAGTGGTCAGGCAGTTGCCCTTTCGCTCGGAGTCACACTGTATAGGAACTTAGGGCTAGTCCAAAGAGCAGTTTTGCCCAAGATAGTTTTAGCACTTAAAATATTCTTAGGAATACGTTCATAAGACAGCATAAGTACAGTTCAGCTGCCCTACAGATGGAACCTGCTACCTCACAGACTGAGCAAACACTGGACCGCAAAACCACACGCCTAGCCCATGCTGCAGCTTGGAACAGCACCTCCTCTTTCTAAGATGTACCTACGTACGTATGTACATACGCATGTTCAAGGAAGCCAGAGTGTGCTTCCTATAGCGCTCCATGGAAACCCGTCCCAGCAGCCAATTTACAGCGCATCCTCCGCACGTGTAGTCGATAGCACACAGGCTCTGAGAAGTTTGAGGTCAAGAAAGTGGTTTAATAAGGCCGTCTGCTATGACCGCAGTTAGTCAGTACCATGGCCTCTGTTTAGATAGACGCCAGGACTGAGGATATAACTCAGTGGCGGAGTGTTTCCTGCACATTCGCGAGGCTCTAGTCTCTGTCCTCATCACTTATGCAAACACACACCTAGGTGTAGCTGTGTGAACTGTGGCCTCTGCTCCTTAGGAAGCCTAGGCAGGAGGATTGCTTGAACCCAGGAATTGCAAGACAAACTGGGCAACCTAGCCAAATGCAGATTCCAAAACAAAAGAGCAGAGAGTATTGCTTCCCTGTTCTGGAGGCTGAAGCTGAGGTGGAGGGGCCGGCAGGGCTGGTTCCCCGCAGGCAGGCTTGGAGGGAGTAGCTGCCACTCCCAGTTTCTGGTGGTTGCCGGTGACTGTGGGCAACTCTTGACTTGTAGATGCCCTGCCGAGCTCTGCACCTTCTTCACATGTGTGGAAGTCTTTGTCTAAATTTCCCTTTTCGTAAGGATGCTCCTTGCATGAAGGGGCTGCCTTCTTCCAGTGTGAGCTCAACTAACTGCATCTGGACCGCCTGTAGGACTCAGCCAACCGTGATAAGCTTAATAGGAGCAGACCACCCAAAGGACATTCTTAACTTCCAGCCATCATGACCTGCCAGAGTAGGGCTCAGCCACTGATGAGTTTAATGGAGGCCTGAGTCTCAGTAGTTTACCCTGAAGCAATACCTAGTTGCAGGAAAGACCACAAACTGAGATTACCCAAGCACCAACCAAGAACAGATCATCCAAAGGAAATTCCTAACTTTCCAACGGTTGTAGATAGGATCACCTGCCAGCACACACTCACCAGGACCCCCTTAGACAAATGTCAGCCAATCAGGGGTCCTAACCTTAGAAATCCCTCGTCCCCACCTTTACTACTATAAAAACCCAACTCTAACTGAGCTCAAGTTCCCTGATTACTCAAATATGTTGGATACACAGAGAGACCAAGTTTGCAAACTTGTATAAAGATTCTTTGCTTTTACATACAAGACTCAGCCTCCTTGTTGGTTTTTGGGGGATCTGGGCATAACAATGACCTATTTCCAAATTGGGTATCACTTGAAGATCTTGAACATGTACATTTTGAGGTGACAACTCAACCAACAGCACTAGAATTCCCCCACCTGCTAGACTTTTTTTGGGGGGGGGTGGGGGTAGGAGTCCAAAAAAATTGATGATATAGTTTAGTGGAACCAGAAAACAAATCCCTAGGGCTGGACAGAGATGGCTCAGGTGGTAAAGTATCTGCTGGGGAAACAGAAGGATCATGTTTGACTCCACCACCCACATTAGAAAAAAAAAGAGTTTAACGTTTGTAATCCCAGCTCTTGGGAGGTAAAGGGATAAGGATCCTTGGGGTTTGGCCAGAGACTAATAGAATTGGTGAGCTCCAGGGTTACTGAGAGGTGGAGAATGATTAAGGAATATACTTAGTGTTGAACACTAGCCTCCCCGTGCTTAAGTACACACACACATCATATACACACACACACACAAACCACACATACACCATACACACACCACACACACAAACCACACATACACCATACACACACATACACACACCATACACCATACACACCACACACACACAAACACCACACATATACTACATACACACACATACACACACACACACCATACTCCATACACACCACACACATACACACCATACACACACACACACCATACTCCATACACAGCACACACACACACACACACACACCATATTTCAAGTTTAGAGCCTTATCTTTGAATCTTTCTAAAGTCAGGTGTCACTGGAGAACCTATCATTGCCTAGGGGTGTCATCTAGACATCATCAACCTATGACTGGCAGGTAGAGCTGTCCATCTAACATTGTTAGTCCCTGATTGGTAGGTGGAGATGTCCATCTAGACCATCAGCCCCTGACTGGCAGGGGGAGGGTCAGCTCAGATGACTGAAAGGTAGCTCAAGCCCCTGCCCAGAGGCAAACAATGACTCAGCACTTGCTTCATCTTTAGCTCTGCCCAGATCTTAGAAGGCACTACATCCCAGAGTGTGCCTTCCAGACTGAGCAAAAGAAATTCCATATGTCAGTTGACACTCGGAAGCCCTAGGCCCCTGCCCTAGTATGCCCGGGAGCTGCAGCTCTGGACAGGCAGGAATGTGTCCTATGTCTGAGGCAGGAATGTGATGCCCAGTTCTGGTGCAAAGGGACTAATAGTGAATGGAGCTAGGTGAACTTTCACCAACACAAACACTTCCCTCTTGTGCCTCCTGCACTCTGGAGGAGCAACCCAGGCCTTCCTGAGAAAGAACAGCCCTGTTGGAACACTCCCTTCTGATTAACTCGGGGAACCCGGAGAATAGAAGGGGTTTTATTAAAACTCGATGCCCAGCTGGTTCTCAACAAATCACTGAATCTGACATGAGCATCTAGTAACCAGAGGCTCACTCAAACGCCACAATAGGGGGCTGCTTTGACATCTTATTGACACAAAGAGTCACATTGAAGGAGGCCAGACGGGTGACATTTAGATGCGAATCAGCCGAGCAGACAAGAGGGACAGCCTTGGGTCTAGAAGAAGGTCGAAGACGGACTGTTAAATTTAAAATTGTAAAGAAAGAATTCATTAGCCCAGGGTATAATGCAGGCAGATGGCATGGTACCTAAGCTTAAAGCGTTTAAGTTGATAAACAATGAACGTGGAATACACTTAACCAAGTAAGGGATCGCAAGGCTCAAAGGTTGACAGGTGAGCTGCAGTCCTCCGAGGTGTCCATCCACAGAAGGAGAAGTGGTACGGACAGACCCCAATATTAGTCTACCAGAAAGAAGAATGGAACCCAGGCATTTGCAGCAAAATGGACGCAACTACAGGATATTGCGGTGGGTGGAGAAGTGAGGCAGACATCAAAGACAAGGACCACAAGAATATTAGAACTTCTTGCTGCTCCATTACAAGGCTGAAGGCAGCAGAGAACCGGGAGTTGGGGAAGTGGTTGGATTCATCTTATCACCAGGAACCCATAGCAGAGGTGACCACCTCAGTCTCAGGGTGCAGTGCTAATCCATGTGTGAGGCCCTGCCTGGCAACCTAGTCCCTTTGGAAAGGTCTGCCTCTAAGGCTGTGAAGAACTCCTCCAGCGTGTAAGCTTCACAGGACGCATGTATACCACGGCACATTTTACACTTCTAGAACTGCAAATCTCTTAGATGCATTCTACAGCTCCCTTGGGGTTCCAAGGGTCATGTCGCATACCTCCCTCCCACTGAGGATGGACCACGCTGACGCTGACGGTGGACTATCTATCTCAAAGACAGTGATTGCTAATATTCTCAGAAACAGGATGCTGTACAACTTGACTTTCCATGGGGGTCAAAACTTGAAATGGTCACTCTTGAAAATGAGCCAATCCCCAAAGCCGGTAGAAAGTTATGTTGAGCCTTCAAAAGCAAGAATCAGGCTGTGTGTGGGATGGCACACACTCGCTATCCCAGCACTCTTAAGCTGAGGCAGGAGGATCCTGAGTTTGAGGTCGGCCTGGGCTGTATAGCAAGAACTTCCCACAGAAAACAAACAAACAAGAAATTAAAAATAAGAGAGAGTTGGTCCTGAGGGCTACGTTTGATGAGGGCGGAGCTCAGCGGTAGCTGGGGTGCTGAGCGAGGGCCCACTGAAAAGCCAAGTCAGAGTAAGGGTCATGCCCACTTAGCTAAAGGTCGTGCCCACTCTGCTAAAGGTCATGCTCATTCAGCTAAAGGCATTCACTTTTCTTGCTTTCCTTATGAATGGCAATGCGTGATTGATAGAGACACTTTTAGGGGTGCTTGGAACACAGCTGTCACCAGCGACAGAGCATCACCCGGTCTAGAACTTCAGGCCAAAATTCCCCAACAATCTCTGTTAGCCACAATACGACCTATTCTGGTCTTCTCTATAAACGGAGGGAGGGGTTTGTTTAATAATGCCTAGTTATTATCACTGTAAATCTGAGAAGTCTCCAGTGCCTTCCCATAATTCCAAAAGAGTCTTCATGCTCTCTGAAGGAGAAGAAGCAGGCAT
The DNA here is from genome assembly GCF_950005125.1 of Chionomys nivalis. Classification (NCBI taxonomy): domain Eukaryota; kingdom Metazoa; phylum Chordata; class Mammalia; order Rodentia; family Cricetidae; genus Chionomys; species Chionomys nivalis. The sequence continues at coordinate 2,559,601 of NC_080109.1, read as the reverse complement.
TACACTTGTCTTCCAGACTGCCCCAGGCTGCTGCCAACTCTTAACCTTCCCTGGCCTCCTGAGTCCCCTCAGTCAGGGGACCAAGTGCCTGCCCAGGGCCTTCTCAAGCTGTCCATGCTGTGGTCTCTTTCACTTGGCATTAAATTCCTCAGGCTGGCTGCAGTGACTATCACATGGTTAGCACACGTCATAGTGTGGCTTATTATTGATCTTAGTATTAGCTAATCTTTATCAAAACCCCAAAGTGGGCGACTCCCTCAGGGTTCCTCTGTGGCTCACAGCCCAACTCCTTACAGAGTCATAGGCCCCACAGACAAAACCCTGGCGTCTCAAGAGTGTGATCCATGAGCTTGTTTGATTGGCTAGTGTTTGATCACTGCTGAATTACTCACTGTTCCTCAGCTGGCTGTTATGCATGAACATGAATCAGATAAGAGCCAAAGTTCCCTGGGTGACTTCATTCTTCCCCCTAAAGTGAAAGCAGGCCACGGGGCACTATCACTCCCTTCCCTGGAAGGAGCCCCACATCACTTCTGTGGGGTGCAGGAAGGGGAACATAACCTGAATGGGACCACACAGTCTTATACCTGTTGAAGTCTACAGAGCTCAAAATGCCAGACCCCTGGGCATGGGGCTCTCTTCCTGAGCAGCGTGTGACCCTCTGGATTGTGAAGAGGGAAAGAAACCGTATGAGTCACTGCATTTTACAGGCGGGAAGGTGGAGACTCTCCACTCCTTCCTCCCTTCTCTGATTCTTAAGACCTAAACGAGTCCTTTTGGCCGAGCAAGATTTTCTTGGTGTGGCTGAACTCGGGTCCCCTTTTGGGCTGGCCCTGAGAGCACTCAGCAAACCGATCTGCTCCCGGATTGTGGTGGAGCCATGTCAAGGGCATTGCTTTGGTGGAGTCAGGATGTGACAGTGGCTTGGGAACCTCTTCAACACGAGGGACTCCAGTTCCCAGGGTCCTAAAAGCTCTGTCACCCTCTCTGCTGGCCCGGGCCATCCATCACCTTCCCCCCAGTTTTCTGGGCTTTGCCCCACCCTGTGTTTCACTCACTGCTCTGTTATCAATTCTGCCTCTCACTCACTTCTAACGAGGTGGGGGTGGGGTGGGGTGGGGAAGGTGGAGGGGTTGGGGTGGGCAGGGCATGCAAGGTGTTGATTCAGAGCCTGGGCTCCTCTTCTGTTGTCCTCTGCTCCTCCCATCAACAGATAAAGGATTTTTTTTATCAAAGACTCTTGTTACTAGAGCTTGCAACCACGGGAAAGATACTCTGGGCAGAAACAACCAGATAACACAGTGTTTGATGTCCTTCCATGATGTCTCTATAGAAGGAGGCTCAAGGTGACCTAGCCCAACACCCTCATTGTGCAGGAGAGGAAAGGGATGTCCAGGCAAAGAGATGGTTTATATCTTGTCATGCGACTAGTTCTTGGCTAGACCAGGGTCCTGGGTCACCCTTTTAAGGACTCACTAGCTGAGCTCATTTCAGTCTCAAAGCACATGTATGGCTGTGGGTTCAATCTCTTTCCCCACCCACACACCCACTAGCTTGGCATGAAGACTAGAGGCTGTGTCTCTCCGTCCCCATCACACCCTTACGCCAGAATAGTGCCTGACACACAGGAGGACCTCGGTAAAGGTCGGCTGTTGGTTGGCCGATGAGCTCCATCTGTGCCCTTTCAATAGTCAACCGTCTGGACTCTTACTGCGATGGATCAGGTAGTCACCAAGTAGACAAACAAAGAGGGTGGCTGTTACTCACCTCTCCTGCCTTTGGCACACAGGGAGGTTACCTCACCCACCTCCAGGCAGGAAGAAGTGCTGAGTTACCCATTTGCTGGAGAGCCCGGTAGGGCATCAGTTCTGCCTGACCATCCATGAGGCCCTGTTGAGAAACCAAAGACAGTGGCTGAGCCTGATGGGGGAACACTGTGCCACTCTGCACAATGGTCTACACGTGTGATCTGTGGCTTTGTGCCCAGAGCCTAGGAGATACTCACACCTGCGAGCATTTGGTGGCGGTGCCCCTCAGGGTTACCGTGATTATTTTTGGAGCCATGTTTCTTTAGGGAAAATGACATGATTCTGTGCAGTGTAAACTACTTACAGCCTCCATTTACGTGTGTGTGTGTGCGTGTGTGTGTGTGCGTGCGTGCGTGTGTGTGCGTGCGTGTGTGTGTGCGTGCGTGTGTGCGTGCGTGTGTGCGTGCGTGTGTGCGTGTGTGTGTGTGCGTGTGTGTGTGTGCGTCCTTCAGAATTCAAGATGGTTTTGCTGTCTCACCTCCTTTTCTGGCTTCTCCAGTTCTTCCTTCTTTCTTCCTGATTGGGCCGTAGCTACTAGACCTGGGCCTTCAAATGTCTGGCTTACTCATCGTAAAATGGCCCCAGTGCAGTGATACAGAGGATGAATTGAGCTTCAGATATTGGACCCCTAAGGAATGAGGTCAAAGGTTTTGTCAGCCAAGGGACCAAATAGCTTTCTGGTTCCATGGACACAAATTGCTCCTCCGACCAACAACCTCCTTTTTAATAACCTACTTTCCCAGGCCCCGCACCCTTAGTGACACAGGTCGTTTAGCATCTAAATGGCCGGGCCTTCCCCTGGCAGCACACAGTGCTCTAACACGCGGGGGAGGCAGCTCTCTGAGGTTTAGGATGCTTCCCAGTTTCCCTGGGGCATTTTTGCTCTGATTTGCATCCCTCTGGGGCTTCCTCATTGAGGACCTTTCTCCCTCACAGGAAAGTGAGAGAGGAAGGAGGGGGAGGAGAAAATGAGGCCTCAGAGGACCAGACCATAGTTGTATTTAACAGTAAGCTCTCAATGCTCTTGACATCTCTACAAGGAGCTTCTGGGCTTTTGCATCATAGTAACTAAGCTGGGCTGTCCCCATTTCTGTTCCCACAGGTGTCTGGCACACTTCACAGGAAAGCCCTTTCTCCCTCAGGAAAGCCCCCTGGTGCCAGAAGAGGCTGCAGAAGGATGAGTCTCACAGTGTTGAAGGAACAGTAGAGACTAACTCCTAGAACCCTCCCTCCAAGCCTCCCGACCTCCCTTCCTTCCTCTCTCCCTCCCTCTCTTTCTTTTTCCTCCCTTTTAACCAGTTCAGGTAGCCCAGGCTGCCCTTGAATTTTTGGTGCAGCTAAGAATGACCTTGGACTTCGGATCTCCCTTCCCCCACCCCCTGAATTGTGGGGTTCTAGGAATGCATCACCACACCTGGTTTGTCTGGTGCTGGCAGTTAAACACGTAACTTGGTCCAAGCCCGGCCAGTATTCCACCAGCTGAGCCTTTTGGCACCAGCCCTGATCAGGGGGAGTTCTCCTGTCAGGAAGCTGGCTAGATTCTGTGTTTCCTGGTCAGGTAGGGTATGGGAACCACAGAGTTCAGGGTCTTTTCGCAAAGGAGCCTGGGGGATTCTGCTCCCAGCTGCTGTGGGGATGGGGAGGACAGAGGGGAGATTCAAATGGAACAAACCAAGCTGAGGGAAGAGGGGAGGAACAGAGACCTGCAGGCTCCACAGCCTCCACCACTCTCTCCGGAGTGAGCCACAGAGCCTGAAAGGCCAGTTTGGTGAATGGGTGGAGAAGAAAGATTTCTCTTCAGCTGAGGGAAGGTCGAAGCCAACAGGAGCATAATTGCTGAGGCTGTCTTTGCATGGTGGTGTCCAGATGGGCCTTCTCGTTTCTAGTCTTTTCTTCCAGGCTGAATGTACGGTTTGGGCTTCATTAGAAGAAAGTGCTTCACCTGGACCTGTGGGCAGAGTTACAGAGGGGCCTGTTGGTCTGCTCTTTGTAGACAAGCTTTCAGAGAACTGCCCTTGCCTGGGGCTGCATCTAGGATTGTGAGGGCCTCTGTCCTGAGGGTATAGGGGAAGCCAGCAGGCCTTCTCCGGGTCTAGATGAGGTGAAGATATGTCCTCTAAGATCTCAGGGAGTCTGGACACCTGTCCAGGGACCGTCTCTCATTTCTGGACAGTATTGCCCACAGATGTCTTCTTCCAGGGACTGGAGACCCCTACTGTGTCAGAAAGGCTCCTGTCTTGCTCATAGAGCTGTTTCTGGCAGTCCCTAGCCAGTCATCTCAGGAAACCCTGGGGTACGCATTTTTGTAACCATCCGTGAGTGTGTGTGCAGTGCTGACTCTGGAGATGGCCCTAGCCATCTCCACACCCTCAACTCAAATCTGAACTCAACCCCTGGAGCCTCCCTGTGCACTCACCTCAGAAGCCTCAGGCTAGAACATCACTTCCCATCCCTCCACTGAGGCAGAACCCCAGCCCAGCTCAGCCCCCTTTGCTCACCAGGGCTTCAGAATCCCCACAAATGTGCCAACTTGCTGCTTCCCCTCTATGCCCATCCAGTGAATTCCTCCGAGTCTTCTGATCCTTCCTTTCCTTCTAACCCCCGTGCAGCCACTACTGTGTGCAGCTCCACTTCCATCTCTCTGCTTACTACCTGTGTCCTGGCTTCGAACTTCATGTTCCAGAAACACCCGAGGGCTGTGCTGCTCAGAGCATCTTCATCCATTACCTTCTTTACCTTCTTGACAGATTCAACCCTCACATAACAGACCTCTCTCTCTCTCTCTCTCTCTCTCTCTCTCTCTCTCTCTCTCTCTCTCTCTCTCTCTCTCTCTCTCTCCCCCCGCCCCCAGAATTTCTCTGTGCAACCCTGGCTGTCCTCAAACTCAGAGATCCACCTGCCTCTGCCTCCTGGGATTAAAGGCATGCGCCATCACCACCTGGCTGTCTTTCATCTCTTAAGGCCCCTCCTTGCACTATGCAGCCCTGTCCCTCCCCTGCAGCCCAGGGATTCCCACAAAGCCCTTGAAGTCTGCGTCAACACACGCCCCACCTGGCACTGATGCTCAGCATGTGAGAACGTATAGATGGGGGAAAAGGAAGTCTGGATTTAGGCAGAACTTTTCCTAGTCATACCTGCAGGCAGAGGCAGACCTGGGATAAAGCTAGAGATGCCAGCCCCCGGGGAAGCCCCTCAGCGCCACACCTTAGCCTTCCTGACCCTGTGCTAGGCCCCCCTGGCCATGTAGCTTGTATTCTGTTTCTCGTAGTTCAAGAGTACTCCCTCATCCAGCTGCTGCACAGCTGTGGGTAGGAAAAGCACTGGGCCGACTCTAGAAGGCTCGCAGTCCAGGAGGGGAGGGAGGCCATGGAATAGTCTCTCGAATCACCACTGTTTATCAACCATTACATGGCCAGAGGGAGACTGTGGCTCTTAAACTAAGGGCCAACCAATTAAAACATGCACCCTGCACTAGAACCAAACAACGGCCCTTGTTCAGCAAGCCCTTTCTTTGCCTGCCTGTGCCACCCCAGCTGTGCAGCTGCTTCAGCTGCCACTGGACCCCAGGGCGCCTGGCAGTACTTGGTGACAATGACTATATCTCTACTCAATGAGGATCTCTCTTTGCAGGTACTGGGAGAAGAGTATGGAATGATCGTTGTGGCCCTGTGTGTCATGGTGTGGTCTGTAAGAAACATAGATGCCTCGTTGTAGGAGGAAGAGGAAGAACAATGGGACGATGTGTCAGGAAGAGTTAACAGGAGATGTACACACAGCAGATAGAGAGATTATAGACACACGCAGAATGAAGGGGCAGAGTGGGGTCTGTAGCACTCGTGCCGTTTTATGGAAATTTCCTGAGGTTCCTTTTTTATACAGACTCTCTAGGTTGTCTAGGCTGCCCTTGAACTTGTGATCCTCCTGCCTCTGCGTCTCAAGTGCTGGAATCACAGGAATGTGCTCCCATGCCTGACTCATCTACCTAAACTAAAGAACACCCCAAACTGTGTTGTTACATTATTTTCAAGGCTCTTATCTCTATGGAACCACAGAGAAACAAGCACACTCTGTAAGCACACACGTATCTAAGAACAGATATTAGGTACATTATAATTGATGCTTGCTGGGTGAGGATGGGAGTGGAGATGAAGGGTAGAGGGTAAAAATGCGGCACTACTCGCTTGAAAGGGTTTTGCACAACCTGGTTCTAATTGTACACCACAGTCAGCGTCTTCCCCTGCTGTCATGGTATCACAGAAAACAAGGGCACACAACTCCGCCAGTCAACCTGAAACACTGAGCTTCTCAGGGCGTGGGAATGCTACTCTCTTTTTAGAGGTCTTGGGGATGACCTCACTCAACTCCCCTTGTGAGGGCTCAGCATCTTGAAGCAGCTCCAGTCATAGACTTCAGAGCAACAGAGGACAAGGGGCTTTCTCTAGCCCCCTGGTGTTCCTTCCTGCCCCAGGCTCTGTCAGGCTCTGTCTTCCAACTGCCCAAGCCAGCGTTCCCTTGTGTTTGTTTGAAGGGCTTGGCTGTGTTTGTCTTAACACACGGGTGCCCGTCTGAAGCAAAGCCTTGTGCTGTTGTGCAGCTCAAGGGAAAGGTCTCCTAAGGAGTGGTGAGTGGGGAGGCTCTGTCCTGCTCTGTCAGCGTTGTGGAGTGTTTTTCTCTTTCCAGGACAACGGCCTCAAAGCTCAGATGAGGTCACCTTCTCTGGACAGGTGAGAGCAAAACCCAGGCTCCAGTGGGAGGGATCCTGGTTGGAGGATATGACGTCACTGTGGCACCGAGACACAAGAAGGGATTGAAGGGACCGGCTTTCCCACAGCCTGTTCGGTATTCACTGACTCTAACTGCGGCAGACCCAGACCCCTTGCCCTGTGTGGGCATACTGTGCTGATGTCAACAGCTTTCTGGGACACAGGTCCATAAAGCTGCTGGCAGAAGAATCGCATAGGCATCAGCGTGGGCCCTGGTCAAGGTTTATGATTGTCACTTGGAGGTGGAACAATACATCCTCAGAGAAGCCGCTTTCAAAATGATTTCTATCCAGCATGCCCCCATCCCCCATGAATCACTTGTTATTGTATTATTATGTTATATTATATATATTATATTATTCTTGTCATTAAATCACAGTGTGGATCCATGGGAGAAATTGGACATATCGAAAGAGCGAGTTTTCAGAACCTGTACACACCCATGGAATCAGCACGGAACATCCCCAGACCACAGAAGTCCCTTCACACCTGTCCCTTTCTCAGGACTACTTACCCTCCAAAAGGCAGCCATGCCTTGAACACCTCAGATGGGAACCATTTGTGTGTGTGTGTGTGTGTGTGTGTGCATGGATGCACATGAAGGACAGAAGCCAGCATCCGATGCCTTCCTCTGTCCCATCCATCTGACTATGGGGGGCAGGGTCTCTCACAGAATCTCAGCTTGCCAACTGGCTACACTGATTGCTCAGGGGTCTACCTGTCTCTGTCCGCCCAGAACGGAGAGTATCAGCCTCCATTATCTCATGGCTGCTGGGGATATGAACTCAGATCCTCACACTTGCTCATCAAGTGCTTTGTCCAATGAGCCATCTCCAGGGCCACCTCTTACCTCAGTCTTGACTTTATCAGTATCAGGGTCAGAGAAGTAGGCAGCAAAGAAAGCCTGCACCCACCGACTCAGTTGTCGCCTGCTGGATTTGGGGACGCAGCTAGCACCGGCTTGAGCGTGCATCCTTTCGAAGTCCTTTGCTGACATGGGTAAGATAGATATGGCCAGCCAGGGATGCAGTTGTCTGGGGTGGGGGGCCCTCTGGAGAAGGTCGGTTTAGCACCCAGCAGAATGAAACAGAAACAAGCCAGGAATCTTCCTCCCACGGGCTGTCTGTCTTCAAGTTAGAGCTACGGCAAAGTATCATTCCCAGTCAACTCTTGGGAAGAACACAGCTCAGTTCTAATATGCACACATCACTCAAGATCAAAGCCCCCTTGAAATGAGCTCCCTCGTCCCCACTGCCCTCGATGGGAGATAGACAAGGGACCAGCCATATTCCCACCCTGGGGGTTGCTGAGGCTTGCAGGGAAATAAGTGACTGGTGTAGACACTAAACCCCATGATGAGTTGGCAGGAATCCACATGGGGACCCAGGCTGGTTCCCAGCTCACCCTGGACCACTGGCATTCAAGCACTGGTCAGGGGCTGAAGGCTTTGCTGAGTACCCTGGGGGTACCGGGGGGGGGGCGGGAGTCTGCATGGATGGGACAGACATGGCACAGGTTTGAGACATTGACTTCCTCCGCACACTGGGGCCTCTGGAGGAAGAGCCTCTACATTGTGGACTCTGGACGTTAAAGATGGGCTGCTGGAAATCCATCCCTTGTGGGTAGCCATGCACGAGAAACAGGGGTTTGTTGCGTGCACGTTGCTCCTAGGCTTCCGATTCTGGAAACTCTCTGGAAGAAGATGACAAGCCAGAGTCCCTTTGTGAAAAAGAGTGGACTAAGCGATTTTTACTCCCACTGCTTTTCTTCAGGGTGTCCTGGTCAGAGCGCTGAGCACTCAGGAAGTAGCCACGGGACAGGTTTTCCTCAGAGCCCACTCACCATTTGCTCAGCAGTGTATTGGGCTCCAGAATGTTTCTAATTTTATTAACTGTCTCAAAACGTAGACATGGCATTTCCTATTTGACACAGGAGATACTTAGGTAACCCAGGGAGTAAACAGTCACGTTGGGATTTGACCAGGTCCACATGGCTCCAATGCCCGCATTTTCCACAGAGAAGGTCAGCATGAGACTGGTATGGGGTGGGAGGTGGGGTGAGGGATCTTTGCACCTTCTAGTGAAAGTCCTCAGGGTAGCATAAACCATGAAGTGAAGAAGGCTGGCTCAATATCTCTAACAGTCTTACAGGAGTGGTCCATAGCACCCAAGGGGGAAGGAACTTGGTGATCCCTGAACCCTACCTTCATTGGAGAATGAGAAAACCCATTTAAAGAAGATAAGCAACTGGACCAGCCCTAACCAGTATAAAATGAAGGCGGCATCTCATGAGTCCTTACCAAGTATCCTAGGGCCTTCTCTTTGCCGGTGGCCCTGAACTAACTCTCTCTCTCTCTCTCTCTCTCTCTCTCTCTCTCTCTCTCTCGTTTTCCTTGCAGCAGGGCAGGCAGGTTTGATGTAGGCAGAAGACACTCCACAGTAGAACCACGAGAAAGCCGGTGACCCTGGAATGACTTGCAGGCCTCAGAGATGAGGTCTTTGCACTCCTCACCATCCTAGTGAACTTGCTGACTTTGAGAGTGAGCTCTGGACACACTTTGTTCTTTTGGATTTTCCTGGCGCCAACACCATGCTCGCTGCTATATAGAGGGTTCCTTATAGATGTTGGGCAAACATTGCCCAGGAGAGTGGGACTCCAGAAGGGCAGGATAGAAGTCAATCTCCTGAAGACTTTGGCCTCTCGGATGAGATCATGGGCTTTAGAGGCAGAAGCATTTTATAGATCCAATAAATGCAACACAACCTGGCTATTATGCACTTTCAGGTGTCGTGATACTCTGCCTTGAATTCTCCACTGGAGGAGGAAGCGAAATGAAAACCCGTTTCAGGCCAGCGACCTACCCAAGGTCTCCGCCAGAGAGGAACGGCATCAAGGATCAGTCACGGGGCCTGCTGGCCTCTCTGCCTGCCACATGGAAGTCTTGCAAAACTCTTCCATTCCGCCGGCATAGCTGAAGCCAGCCTGTCTCCCTCATCCCCAGTGCTCTGACCGGGACTAAAGACAAACAATCCTGCTGAAGAGAGCCATGCACAGTGGAGCTGACCTGAGGATGGGCATACGTGGTTCCCAAGCAGAGGAACTCAGCACGGTTGGCCAAGGTCGTACAGCTACTAAATGACCATGCTGACAGGAACCAAATAATGGCAGTGTCTTCTCAACACATGTAACAATGCAGCTGTCCTTCCCCGGATGTGTCCCTTGCACAGGAAAAATGGTCTTCAGGTACTTCTAGATCAAGTCAGTTATTGAGTCCCTCCACAGGGCTGGGACATTTCAATAGAAGGGGCACAGAGGCCTCTCACCAAGGGAGGGGGACATGTAGCTTTGGCGTTAGCTTGAAGGGTTCTCATCTTCGGAATGACACGCAAAGGGATGATTCTACCACCCGGCTCTTCTAGCTCTTCAGTTTAAATGATCTCCGTGGCCTCAGCTGTGTATCCTCAGGCACAATGGTCAGGACTTGACTGTCATTCTCTGTCCCGCCCAACCTCATGAGTGTCCTTCCAGGAAGCTGTGTCCCCAGGCAGAAGACAGTGCCCCCAGACAGACTGGCTGGCCTTACTCTGGTACTATGGCTGCGTGAAGGTGGCCCAAAGAAGTGCTTTGGTGGCCACATGGCTCACAGAATTCCTCTGTGGACAAGTGGAATTTCTCACTCAGTGGCTGGGACAGGGCACGTGTTGATGAGTATCTGCAAAGCCGTACACTTTGGGGGAGCATGCAGTAGCCAGAGTTCAATGTGAGAAAAGCAGGGGCTTGGGAAAGTGCTATGAGCAATCAGGCCTGATAGCCAGTTGCCTGCCTAGCAACTCCAACTTCTATTGTATTCCAGCCGATCTCGAACTCTGGAGTGGGAGGTCCTGTGGGGGCAGGAAGGCGGCTCAGCTGTCTGTCTCTCAGCGGAGTGAAGAAGCCTGCCCTGCAGGCAGCCCACTGCCTTCCTCTCCTCCCCGGAGATGAATCAGCTGCTGGGGAAGACTTAGGCCTTGGGAAACAAGGAGATAGCCCTGACGGGCGAGCCACAGCTGAATGGAGGTACTGTTCTTCTTGCTGGAGCAGTTTCCAAAGCAGCCCCATCGTTTTCCTCCAAAGTGCTCAAGCGTGTGTCTCTAGGGCGACCCCCATACGATCGATCACTGTCCCCGAAAGTGGGAAGACTGTCTGCCTGTGGGCAGCCTTCTCAGACCAGCAGGATGCCACTTACAGTGGGGGCGGGGGTGATGCCAGGTGAGATACCTCCTGTGACAGATTTGGGACGAGGCGGGTCTGTGCTTCTGTTTAGGGCCGAGGGCTGCCTCCATGTCCACCTTCTCACACACTGACTGGCTGCAGAGAACACACGATGCCTACCCAGGATGCAAAGTCAGCACCCGGGAAAGCTGTGCCCACCCTTGTCCTGTGTAGTGAGTTCAGCATCCCCAGGGATGCCCCAAGAGGGAGAAACCCCAGCTGGAAGCCAAACTCCCATAGAATCCAGTTGAAGTGGTCCTCACAAGGGCTCGGGATGGGAAGCCAGGCAATAAAGACAGTCTTACTGTGGGCACCCAGGCGATGCTTGGCCAGGTTCAGCGTGTGTGAGCAGTGCTGCTTCCCGTGCAGAAAGCTCCTATTTTTTTAAAGGCACCACTGCCAGCTGGAGCAAAGCGTCCCTTCCTGGGCTCCCTGGAATTGTCCTCACGGAAGCTCTAACCCTGCCTGACTGAAAACTACAGATTCAAAGGCGCACACACAGTTTGCTTGGGCAGTGAGGCACTGGCAGTGTCCAGACAGGTTTTCCAAGGGACCAGCTGATCCGCTCACCTCCTCCTTTTGGAGGTGAGGCCCCCAGATCATTCAGACCAAAGCGGAGAGACGGTGAGCCTTCTGCCTGCCTCAGTGGGAGGATGAGTAGGGAGCCACTAGGAAGTTGCTTAAAAGTCAAAACGGGGAACTCTTCGGGAAGGTCCTGACTCAGTCGGTCCAGGAATCACTGACCCTTAATGTCTGTTTCTCAAGGAGGCTTCCACACAACTGCTGGGTGCCCAGATGCCATTGGTTTGAAAGGCTCCAAGGAGAGCTCACCGTCTGCATGGAACATCCTGTCTGTCACCCAGGCCGCCCACTTGCCTAGTGACCAGTGGACAGCTCTGGCTATTTTCCCATCATGTTTGTCACCTTCTTGAGGGTGTCCAGGGAGCACACAGCTAAATCTAGCCTTCTTTCTGGAAAATGGAAAACAGGCGGCAATTTCCTTATCGGGGGACCAGTGTGTGTCTCATCAAGCACAGGCAAGAGGAAGTCACAGATGGAGAAATGGTCCGTGGTCCGTGTTTCCTGGGGCTGGCCTGGGAGACAGCTGCACTTCTGTCTGCCCTTGCCTTTGCCCGGAGGGGCTGATTTTGAATGGGGGAAGTTAACTCACTGGTTACTTGTTCCCTTAGGCCACAGTGTCTTAGCCTCTACTTGCTATTCGGAAACAGGGGACACTCCTGACACCCGTGTACTTTGCCCCAGAAAACGCTGCTCTAAGTGGGGTTCTCTTTTATGGTGGTGTCATAGCCACAGCCCTCCTAGAGATGGTATCATAGTCCATGCAGGTTGCTATAACAAAATAGCACACGCCAAAAAATATAAGGAAAGGAAATTTACTTCTCGTGGTTCTAGAGGCTGCAAAGACCAAGATCAGGAACCTACTTCCCGTGCACAATGGCGCTTGCTCACCAGGGCACTGGCTCCTCACATGGAGAAAAGTTCCAGTGTAAGTACACTAACCGAGCCAGGCAGTGGTGGCGCACACCTTTAATCCCAGCACTCTGGAGGCAGAGGCAGGCGGATCTCTGTGAGTTCGAGGCCAGTCTGGTCTATAAGAGCTAGTTCCAGGACAGCCAGAGCTGCTACACAGAGAAATCCTGTCTCAAAAAACAAACAGCAATAACAACCACAAAAATAACTACACAAACCGTGTTGACACCCTCACACAAAGCACTTCCGGAGACCCTGGCTCCTAATACGCCACCTTGGCTTTAGTGGGGACAGAAGCATTCAGACTATACTGAACCTGGAAAACTGTTTCTGGGGTGAGACATAATTACTGAGGGAAAGTGCATCCCTAATTCCCCAAATCAAACCCAGATAAACTTGGAGAATACCCTCTGTTCCCAGGTTAGATACTGTCTGCATGATCTGGCCCTCGGAGGTGCCTGAGGCAGCCAGGGGCAAAGTCTGGGATTAGATTCCGGGAATCCCCACAAGAATCCAGCAATGGGGGCTTCAAGCAGATTTCCTCATTGGAAAGTCTAGTACCTTCACCCCACCGGCTGGTGGCCACGAGGCCAGATTCCTTGACAGTACAGACATGGGTCTGGGCATGAACAGACTGCCTATGAAGACCACGATGCTCTCTGGGTACAGTCAGTTTTCCCACCAAAAAACCACCACTGTTGACTAACTCTTGTCCTCACTAGGTGGGCCAGTGAGGCATGGCGTATGCCAACCAGAAGACATGTGGGGTGACCAAGCCCAGTAGCTTGGGGTTAGGTGTTCAGTCATACCTTGTAGTCAATCTGAGCTACACATCCTTCCCTGTGGACAGTAAGTATGGTGACTCTAGACCACTATACTCACAGTCCAAATCACTGTAAGAAGCATTTGCCAAATGATGCAATGTCCATTACTCAAGTTTATATTTATATTTGTACATACTTACCAAAAAAGCCAAAAAAACAAACAAACAAAAAAACCAATCCTACTGTTTTAAACAGGAATCGACTATAACTAAAAGTATAATGAAAAACTAAGAATGAAGTTTCATGGCAAATTTTCTAAATTTACAAATTGGAACCCCTGCCGGAGGACCGGGCGTGAGGAAGGACACTGCACGCTTGGAAGGAGATGTTCACAAATTTGTGCGCTGCAGAAGGGCACTGACTTCCACGGAAGTGTCCCAGGCCTCTCACCTGAACACGTGGATGTGCAGAATCAGATGCTGATACCCGGAGACATTTCTCCAGCTTGCTCTCTGGCAGAGCAGCTAAGACTGGAGTGTGACGGAAACCTGAGGTATGAGGTGCCGCCTACCCACAATGCTCCTTTCTTTTCCAAATATGCACCCACAGCGTGTTTCAAATTCAACACCTCCCTCCCTCCCTTCGCTCATTCCTGAGCCAGACACAGAAAGGAGCTGTGATTTCCCAACGGGTGTCCCAATTCCAAGAGGACACATAGGGACAGATCTGGACTTGCCAGCCCCATGGTGAGCACACAAAGCTTGGCTCTGCCGAGAATGAAAGCCCCAAGAAACCACAAGCGTTTCAGGGATGGCTTGTGGGCTGACACTGTGCCTGGATCCCTCTAGGACTGCAGCAAAGCCTACCCCCAAGGTCTCAGCTCTGTGTGCGTGGTATGGAGCCATACATGACACACCATTGAGCCTTATTCTGACTCCTGAACTTTTAGAGGTCAAGACTGCCATATCCAGCCCCCTTCTTTCTGCACCTTCTTTCTCGCCTCTTCTGGGATGAAAATTAAACACCCTCCTGGCAGGATAGCTTAGACACATCTACAAAGGCAGCTGAGATCAACACACAACTCCTATAAACCACTTTATTAAACTACCTCTTCCGTAAAACACATAGAAACGAACCTCCTAAATACATTCAGTTCATCCTCAGCAAACAAGTGTAGAAACGTATTCACATTTTCCCGCTGCGTGGATTGTTCTTCCAAACATGCTGTACAGAAACACAGGTGTGCACAGAGCTGGGGACACCACACTGTCTCAAGGCACCCAGCCATTGCCGACTGACAGCACCATTTTGGCAGGCTTCTCTGGAGCAGCCCTTCTCTGAGCCCCAGCCTCTGCTCAGGATACTAGAAGCTGCTCCAGGGGCAGACACCAGTCCAGGACCACTAAGATGATAGGTCACTGAGACCAGCATGGAGGCCGTGTCTCACGCCTGTGGACCGGGAGGCAGACCCTTAAGAAGAGGAGATGCTTGCAACACGGTGTTGGGGTGCAGCAAGGCTCAGGCTCTCCTCGTCCACTGTCCACAGATCCAGAAGCATATGACTTCCAATTCCCACCCACTCACAGGTGTTACGTTTGAGACAATTTATCTACCTGGTCCTAGTGCAGTGGTCCTCAACCTTCCCAATGCTGTGACCCTTTAATACAGTTCTTCCTGTTGTAGTGACCCCAACCATAAAATTATCCTCAGTGCCACTTCATAACTGTAATTTTGTTACTGTTATTAATTGTAATGTAACTATCTGATATATGACCCTGTGGGGTAGTGACCCAAAGGCTGAGAATCTCTTTTTCAGGCTTATCCTGGCAGCCCAGACATACCTCCTCGGGGCTGTTTTCCTTCCTTCCTTCCTTCCTTCCTTCCTTCCTTCCTTCCTTCCTTCCTTCCTTCCTTCCTTCCTTCCTTCCTTCCTTCCTTCCTTCTATTTTCTTTATTTCTTCCTCTCTTTCTCTCCCTCTTCTTTCTCTCTTTCTTTTCTTTCTTTCTTTTCTTCCTTCCTTCCTTCCTTCCTTCCTTCCTTTCTTTCTTTCTTTTTCTTTCTTTCTTTCTTTCTTTCTTTCTTTCTTTCTTTCTTTCTTTCTTTCTTTCTTTCTTTCTTTCCATCCTTTCCAAGTGATGGTGACTGGAACCTTGCTTCTGCCACTGTTCACTACCTCAGCTCAGGTGCAGCAACTCGGTTTCCAGCCAAAAGAGGAATGGCAATGACTCTCCAAAGGGAGACCATAGATCCATCCGCAGTCGCTGCACAGCCAGTCCCCACCTGTCAGTGTCTGATCCAGAGAGGTTTCTCTAAGACAAGAGGGTGGGGCTTAGAAAATCAAGAGTTTCAAGTATGCTTTCTATTTCCCAGGCTTAACGAAGATATAGTGTAAAAATAAAACTTAAAGTGTGTGTGGAGGGGCACTGAGGCCGAGGAGATGAATTAACAGTTAAGAGCACTGGCTGCTCTTCCAGAGAACCCGGCTTCAATTCCCAGCACCCACATGGTGGTTCACACCTGTCTGTGACTCTAGTTCTAGGGAATCTGACATCCTCATACAGACATGCATGCAGGCAAAACACCAATGCACATAAAATACACATAAAATAAAAATTTAAAGACAAAAACATAATGAAAGGACCATTGGGCAATAGCCAAGCTCATGCTTACAGGATTCCTGATCTCTGGTATACATTTTCCTGATGTTAAAATTTCTGAAATCAGGTTTTCTTGGGGGGGGGGAGTTCGTTTCAAATAAACAAACCAACCTTGGTTTGGCTTTTCTTAGAACTTAAAAAGCACTGTACCATAGAAGAGAAGCTGCCACCAGGAAGCTATCCTGGGAGCTGGGTATGGTGCTTTGAACCCACTGACCCAGCACTCAGGAGGCTGAGGCAGGAGGATTTCCTAGACTACATAGAGACTAGCCTAGACTACACGGTGAGACCCAGTCTGAAAAAGCAAAATAAAATAAAATAATAGGGGGAGGGGGAGAGAAACTAAGGTTTCAGGAGAGAAGGAAGCTTGGCCCACAGAAAGGGTCATTTCTTTCTCCACCCAGAATGACAGAAGAAGAGTGACCATCACTCAGTTGCACAAATGAGAAGGTGAACAGGAAAGACACACTCAGTTGAGCAGATCCTCTGTCTTCCCACTAAAACACGACACACATTGTGGAAAACCCTGCACCTTATACAGCTGACCCCCATCTTCAGGGTGGACTATAGTCATGGGCTCCCCCATGAGTCTTGCACCCTGGGGGTCTCCTGAACTCATGGTAGCCTCAGAATTCTACCCACACTAGTCCAACATCCTACTCACATAAAAACTTCACCCAGAGTCATTTGAGGAGAACCCAAGCAAGTCATAAAGTCCCTGAGAAGACAGACCCAATCCTACAAACACCCAAGAGCTTCTGAGAGGCCACTGTGAGCTAGGAATGGGTGTGTCCATGTATGCATGCACACATGCACAGATGGAGCCCAGAGGCCGGGGGATGGGTGTAAGAAGGTACAAACATCTTCATGGTAAGGATAATACCCCCTCCCCAGGGAGGCATTTCACTCTGAAAAAGGAACCAACTAAAACATCATTTTATTTTTATAATATTAAAAAATAAGTCTTTGATATATAAAAACTGGCCAGAATTTTTTTTTACTTGTTACATAAGAATTGTCCTCTTACATGTCCAGATTATCACTGGATCTTTGTCTCAGGGTAGGAGTTAGGGTTAGGGTCCTGAGTATGAACGAAAGGAGGTGCTGGGGTCTGGGAAAGCACTCTGCAGAATAGAATACTCTCAGCCTCGATTTTGTAGAAGTCTGCACAGCAGGCTACAGATCTCCATGTACCTTTCGTGACGTGACCTGTGAGTCGCTTGGTGTGTAACAAGACATTAAAGACTGGCCTCTGATGTCCTCACCCCAGCAGCCAGTCCTGGCAGGTAAAATCCCATAAGGCAGAGATGTAGACAGGCCCCATCACTTCTGCAGGGGACGGAGGATCCTCCCTAGGGTGGCCCGCCCTGAGTCCTTCAGTCTGAGAGAGGATCTTTCTCCTGTCCCTCTGCCCTTCAGTGGGGTTTCTGCATTGGCACTTGAACCCCCAGAAGATTCAGGACACTTCTTGGAGGTCCTGGCACTGCTGGCCCTCTTCAAAGTACCACTGTCCTTGGAGGCAGAATCCTCGGGGCCACCTTTGACCCTAAGCTGCCGCTGGGAAACTGTCCTGGTAATGCCGGTGGCTCTGGATGCAGGTGGAGCATCCGGTCGCATGCACCGGGATGAGGAGGCCACGGTATTTCGAGCAAAGCTTGGGACGCTTGGGACGGGAGGAAGGGCTCTAGAGACACCTGGAGCCTGAGGCGCTTTGGACTCTTCCTTGGGGCTTTCAGAGTCTTGTGAGTTGGGGCTGTTGACCTTGTTTTCTTCGGGTTTCTGTCTGGGGATGTTTCTGAGGGGCTTGGCGCTGGGCTTCCTGAACGAGGCCCTGGGCTGTCCCAAGGCCTCCTTCCCTGGCCGCCCAGTCATACTGCCACTCGAGCGGGGCAACCTGGGCTCCTCTGCTCCAGGCCCACTCACGTGGGGCCTCCTGGGTGAAGTGTCAGAGGTCCCCCGTACTGAGCTCCTTCGTGATAGCAGTGTGTCTGTGCTGCTGGGTGTCTCCCGAGGGGAAGCCCTGGATGTCGGCTCCGGACGCTTCCAGGGCCCTGCTCCCCTGCTGGACTTGGAGATGGGCACCACTTTGCGCATGTGCTCATTCTCAGAGGAGTTCAAGGTTCTCACGGGCTTGGGTGCCGCTCCCTGGCTGCGCCGGGCGCTGATTGGCTTTGAGGCCCCTGGGGATGGCTCTTTGAGGGAATTTCTCTTTAGTGCCGTGATATCCTTTCCTTTGCTGGGTCTGTCCTTCGGAAGGCCACCCTGGCAGCTGGGCTCACTCTTACTGGAGTCTGGAGCAGGTACCTCCCCAGGGGGACTGGAAGCAGGGTTGGAGAAGATCTGGCTGCTGCCTGCCTCTCCAGCCCCAGAGGACACTGAGCCAGCCTCTTCTCTCTCTTCCCCCTGCTCTTCTGCTGGTCTGGAGTCGGCTCCCTCTGAGCAGTCCAGAGTCAGTGAGCAGTCTGTGGTATCCGAGACATAGAGCGGAGGCCCGGGATCCTTACCTTCGGTGTCAGTGACAACCACAG
This sequence comes from Chionomys nivalis, assembly GCF_950005125.1. Taxonomy (NCBI): domain Eukaryota; kingdom Metazoa; phylum Chordata; class Mammalia; order Rodentia; family Cricetidae; genus Chionomys; species Chionomys nivalis. The sequence goes on along the minus strand of NC_080109.1, from coordinate 2,541,338 downwards.
ACACAAGAGCCTCACTGCTGGGTTCATCAGAGACAGCCCCGTCATCCTCCCCAGCTGGGCTGAGACCCTCCTGGGGACCTGTGTCCTTGGGTGTGAGGCTGTCACCACCAGCTTCAAGGGACTGTGAGCTCCGATCCCCCGGAGACAGCAGCTCTGTGGGACAAAAGTCCTTTAGAGTCGGTTGGGATGCTTCCTCCAGGCCCTTGGGACTCTGGAGGTCAAACTGCGCCAACCCCGTGACCAATTCATGTTCCCTAATGCCCAGATCCAATGGTAAGAGAGGAGGAGTTTTTGTGGGACCCAAGCCCACAGGTTCACTGTTCCTTTTCCGGAGGATACTCGTCCTGCCCCGTCCAGTCGATGGGAAAGGGGCTGCTGGCTCCTCCAGCCGGGGTGTTGGAAGCTGACTTTGCCAAGCCAAGCGTGGGGTTTTCTCCTGCTTCTTTGAGGCATGAGGTTCATGTGCAATGTTAGGGTCATGGTTCTGCTGTTCACCGGGTTCCATCCAGGCGATGGTGGCTCGGGCCTGTCTGGGACTGCTCCGGGGTAAGCTGTTGAATTTGTTGGGGTCTTCAGGACTGCCAGTGGCACTCTCCAAGAAGGTCAAGAGCTCGCGGTCAGCAGAGATGCCCAGGGAGAGGCGAGAGCGGCGGGTGTTGGGGGGCCGGTAGGAGGGGCTGGTGGGCCTGGGCTTCAGAAAGGACGGCAGCTCTTCTGTGCCCTTCTTAGCTAGCGTCTCCACATCGTTCTCACTGCTGCTCCTGCCAAAGCCCCCGAGCTCCCCAGTCGTCCAGGAATGTCGCTTCTGCTCCAGCTCCTTCAGCCTCTGTAACTGTTTCCGCTCATGTTCTTCCCGGTCATGGTTGTCCTGGTGGAGTGAAGAGGAGCCAGCATGAGACACAGAGAGCCAGTGTGCGACACGAGGCCGACTCATATTGAGATTTGACGAGAGGTGCTTTCACCAACAACCCTGGGTCCCGCCCCACACAGACTCTGCCTTCTGCACTTGTGTGTATTCATGGCAGGAACACTTCCCAAAGCAACTTAAGGATCTGACAAAGGGGCATGGTAGACTCGGCTCCAACAACCTGTCTACAGTTCTTATTTGATCCCTCGGCCCAATGTCCAGCTTCTAGTATGGGCTATGATTGCATATATGCACATGGTCTCAATTCCAGCAAAGTCACCTAGGCAATTGTAGAGAGATGCTAAAAGGGTACACACAAAATTACACAACCCAGTTGTGTGGCTCTATCCATACTCCTCTATGAGTCAATGCACACAGACTCATCAGCAGGACATTCTATTTACCATTGATTCGAGTATATAAACATATGCCAAAGACATTGAGAGGCGGCTTTCACCATGTTCTTGGGGTGCTCCCTGGACCAAAATAAAGGTACAGATATCTAAAATGCCCTGGTGGCTCTGCCAACCACAGCTTAAAGCAAGAGTGATGGTTCTGTCCCTTGTGCCCAGGCCCATTCCCACAATCAGACAAGATAAACAGGTGTGCTTTACAAATCCTTCACCATTTATCCTGTTGGAAAGCAATGGCTCTTCCACAATGACACAGAACCCAAACAGAGACACCAAAGTGTCTGTCACCTCTGTGTGGCCTCGTAGGCTGCTGCTCTGACCAGGGGATTTACTCCTGGTTCCCCCTTGAATACAAATGTGAGGATGAGCCGGGCGATGGTGGCGCACGCCTTTAATCCCAGCACTCGGGAGGCAGAGGCAGGCGGATCTCTGTGAGTTCGAGACCAGCCTGGTCTACAGAGCTAGTTCCAGGACAGGCTCCAAAGCCACAGAGAAACCCTGTCTTGAAAAAAAAAGAAAAAAAAAATTTATGAAAAAAAAAAAAAAAACAAAACAAATGTGAGGATGTTCAAGTTCCTTATGCAAAATGGGACAAAATTTGCACAAAGGATATGTATAACCTCATATACACCTTAAATCAACTCTAAATTACTTATAGCTGACCCGGTATAAGAGTTACATATGTATTGTTTATGGCATGGCAAAAAAAAGTCTCTAGCATTTAGCACAGATAGAATTTTTAAAGACTACTTTCAATTTGTGGTTGGCTGAATCTGCAGGCGTGGCTATACAGAGACGGCTGTATTTGTGTTACAATTCACGAGTTTCTTTTGGGTCCCAAGGCCCATGCAATCATGCAGTTATGCGGACACCTCAACTCTGTTATTGTGAGCAGTTTTTATTTGACAATACGTTTCCTCTTCCAGTGGGTTTTCCTTTCCAAGTTCCTGTGGAGAGCTGCCTGGGGAGTCTTGGCTCCTTCTTCAGCTCTGGCCACAGCTTCCCTCGGGTCCCCAAGCTTCCCGGCCTTCTCATTTTAAGCCTTCACATAGTGGGGGTGGCCCAGGCCCTAACTCTCATGACAACTAGGCTGAGAGCATCCCACAGTGTCCTCTCACATGCTGGCAGCATCCAGATGGAGAGAGCCTCAGAGGTGGTCAGTTTGGTTTCAGCCAAGCCCCATGGCCTCCCACAGCTGAGCTCACTGCTTGGAAAGCAGTGTGTTAATGTGGCTGCAGGCACAGCTCCCTGGTCTCAGCTAGATGGAGAAGGGAGTGGATAAGGAACCTGAAGGAATTCTGGACTTGGAAGAAATGTGAACAGTTCCTCCAATAAATCCATGTATGGATAAGTCTGCATTCAAACAGCAATAGTGAGAGCCTCGGGTCGAATCCTATACCATAATCAAATGAATAGGCAGGTAATAAATAAAATCTGGTCAGCAGGTGAACTGGGGCAGCCTCATTGGTTCCTCAGTGTCACCTGAGATAATGGATCTTCAGGTACTTTTATTTTTTTTATCAACAGGTAACTGTTTCACTTATCACTCAACCTGAGAAGTTTTCTGGTTTTTTGATTCAACTAAGAGACCGGTGTCTGAATGGTTAAGGCAGCAGGCCCCCTCAATCTGGGAGACCTTCAAGGTCTTGCTCACTAAGGGCAGCATGGTCCCCGTGGTGCCGATGCCAAAATAGTATGTGGCTCTGGAAATAGGCAAGAGGAAGGCCTCTCTTCTAGGTGACGCAAGCCTCCCTAGAGGCTGACACTTCCTCCTAGGGAGGGGCTGAGAAAAACAGTCAGGTGCACAGGAAACTTCCGAGACTCACCAACATGAGCTAGCAGCATGCTTCTCGGGTATTCTGTGTGCTGTATGATTAGCAAAGGCCACCGTGACAGACTCCTGATGCTACAGCAGAGCCACCTCCCCCTCATCCCTGCTAAGAACCTGCCATGACACCAAGCCAGATGGTCCTGAAACCAAAGAACCGATGACCCTCGTTCTGCCATGGGCAGAGGACTGGGTCGGTAAGCAGAAAAACGAAAATCCCAAGGACCGGAAGCAGGGCAGTGCCTACAGCCATACCTTAACGGCTTTGTTGAACCTGGTACAGAAATCTCTGAAGATCTGGAAGCATTCATCCAGTTTCATCGTTTCTTTGTCTTCACAGAAAAAATCGATGAGGGTGTGAGCCTCACCCTGCAGCTCCCGGTTCCAGAGTTCCAGCTCCGACAACTTTTCCACAGCAAACTGGAGGAAAAACAAACAGGGACCCATGCAGTAAACAGGGTCAGCTGGAGCGGACGCGCTGTCGGGGTTCCATTTCAGGTCTCTGCAAAGGGAAGGCTGCGGAGGCCACTCAGAGCCAAAAGGAAAATGAGTCTGCCCAAAGCAAACCTTGAGAGAACAAGGTGACCTCCTGCCCGAGGCCCAGAAGCCACAAAAGGAACTGAAGAAGCCAGGAGTGCTCAGACACACCTATAACCCCAGCATCTGGGAGACCGGGACTGGGGGATTAGGAGTTCAAAGCCCACTGGGTTACATAGCAAGACCCTTGTCTTTAAGTAAATATGAGAGCCTTAACCCATAGAACGTCATGACCAAAGCTCACCTTTAAGAGCACTACAAGGAAAACATCCTGCCGTCATTAAGAAATTCTGCTGTATTTGTTTTTCCTCCTCTGAAAACAGACTCTTCTTTGGGCCAAGGTCTCAGAAGTTAGCTTGTCCTGACAAGCTGCCCGTGTTATCTGGCTGAGAGGAGATCTATACTTAAATGCAAACAAACTCTATTGGGTTACTGTCTCCACTGACCAGGATGGAACCCTGGGATCCTACCAGAGACAGCTGTGCCCCATGCGCAGTAGGTTTGGGGTGTATCAGAACTCCCCAGTTTTGATCGTCAGGTCCCATTCTAATCCCTACTTTTCTGTTCGACTTTCCCTGACTCCTCTGGGATGTGTCAGTTTCCAAGGCCACCACAGATTGCAGTGCTACTTTGACAAGTCGTGTTGAAGCCGCCCAGAAAGTCAGTGCTGGCAATGATAGAGGGTCGCACGTCCCCAGCATGTTTCCGATCCATCTAGAAAAGGGTTTGTGATGTCCAAGGGTCACAGGCACAATTCCCTAGTACAGGATAGCGACAGCATCTGCGCCATAATGAGGTAACAGGGTGGCGAGAGAAAGGGGACTGGATAATTGAGTTTCTGTGTGGAAGTCTGTTATCGTTGCCTTGTTTACTAGCCTTGGATGAAAAAGGAAAGTAGGAAGCATGTTATTTCACCAAAGGACTCTTACGTTTGTATTTTAAGGACATCTAACCACAAACAAGTTCTTGTGGAGTGAGGGACTGGGCCTAAGGTGTGGGAAAGAAACAGGTTCCCCGCTTTGGAGGAGGGGAGTTGCTGTCTGTGCACACTCAGCCAGCCACAGAGCAGAAATGGAAATTCCTGTCAGATGTGGCACCTCCCACCGGTCCGATCACTTTCCTCTTAGTAAGCCTTTGCTTAACCCAGATACATTCTAGGGGTGGTGGGGGACAACTCTTTAGCAGAGTGAAACCAGAGACAGCAACCATCTGAGTCAGTGGCCCAAGGGGGTGAGAGCCTTCTGGATACATTCTTTTCACTGGAGAAAGCTAACTCTTAGTCTGTCATTCTGCATGGCAAAACAATAACAACAACAACAACAAAAAAACTAAAACAACAACAACAAACTCAGGCAAGAACAGCTCACTGTGGGAGAGTGGGCCTCCTGATCAGTCTGCACTTCCTATGACTTATCTGAAGACGCCATGGGGATGAATGAATACCAGGACGGAAAAGCCTAACAGGACCCAAGTTGCCCTCGGCACCTGGGACAACCAAACATTCTGAACGTCAGCCTGAAAAGAGCCACAGCGGAGTGTGACGTCATAAATTCCACAGTACTCTGCACAAAGCCGGAACGAGCTGTGCCAACCAAGGAGACCACAGCCCAGCAGCCGTGGGGTGAACCTTCGCTTTCAGCACTGACTTGCTGGCCGGCTGTGGGTTGAAGCCCCAGGCCCTTATGTCCCACCCAAAGTAGGGTCAAAATGATGACATAAAATTGCAAAAAAAGGTGTGTTTCTGCATCTTTCTGTTCAAAAGCCTTGCATGAGAGCTGGAAGGGTTTAACTAGTGTGTGTGAGGCCCTGGGTTCCAATCCCTGCACATATGCACACACACACACACACACAAACAAACCCAATCGCCAAACAAGTGAGAAAAGCCACAAGATTTAAACAGCTCTGCGCTGCTCAAAGCAAAAGATGCGTGGTCTTTAGATTAGTGTCTGAGGTCTGAGTCAAGCCCCCTCCCAGAAGCCTCATCTGTGTGGCACCTTCTGTCTATACAGGTTATAAACAATGCTAAGGTTGGAGCTGTCACTTAAAGGTCCTGTCCTGGTCCAGCAGGAACAAGATTCTCCACACTGTTAAAACAAACACTACCAAAAAAATGTTTAAAGAACTAAAACAAGGTTGCCTCTGAATAGCAGCCCAGTGGTAAGTAGCAGGCAGCCGGGTCTTTATATAGAAGACTTCAATAATACATGTGGAGGGGTAACTCAGTTGAGGGTGTGTGCTTAGCTTGTACAAAGCCGTAGGTTCAATCCCCGGCACCTTCAGGACGAAAAGGTTTAGTATAAGATTGCAATACTTAAAGTAAGAACTGGACTGAAGGAAACAACCAGAATCTAAATTTCAATGTGTGACAGTTCTTATTCCAGGATCCCTGCTCTGTTTTAGGTCCCTGACCACGCTTATCACGGCTCTGTATTCAGAGATGGCGACAGCCCCTGCATTGCTGCTGCATGCCACTCCAGGCCCAGCGCCTGACTAGCAGGCACAAGGCCTTGGGTTCCAAACCAGTGGAGACTTGGATGGCCTCACACACTCTCCTTGCCTTCTGCCATGGCAGCTCTGCCATGCATGGCTCAAGGGTCTCACAGGAGGCTAGATGCAACAGGACCAGGACGGGAGGTATCACTTTGTTTTTTAAATGAGGCCGATAAAAGAGGTACGTCAGACTATGTGATTAGTGAGTCACCCTGAGCTGTCCCAAACAGATCCACTCTACTGGTTTTTGTTGATGTTATTTGGGGTGGCTCCCGACACACCCTGCGGGCTGATGTGTTTGGGTGCTGATGGGCTGTGTGCGCCCTGCTGCCGTCAGAGGAAATCACAACAGGTACAATCGGTCTCTCTCCTCTACAGACACACACGAAGGAGCGTCAGCCAGAACCCTCCAGTGTCAATGTTCTGTGGAACTGTCTCCAGTTACCCAAAAACATGCCGGCCACAGAGCCAAACCTCCAGCTGCCAGGCAGAGCCCCAGGGTGAGAGGCTTGGCCTGCCGCCATGCCGGCAGAAGCCCTTCTTAGAAGCAGATTCTGAGATGGTCACCGCTGTCCTCTGCCACGAGAGGTCAGAAAGATCCTTGTATTTACTTGCAGGGAAACCGTGATCGAGCACTTGCTGCCCCTGCCCCCACCCCCAATCACACAGACCGGCCTGCCGGGCCATGAGAGGGACTGACCTGGAGGAAGTCTTCCATCTGCCGAGCCAGCTCCTGGTCCCTCCGGATGTTTTCCTGAAGTGATTTTGTCCTGACAAAGAGCGAGTGTAGCTCCGCCTCAGTGACATCCAGAGATAACCTGAAGACAGAAGGGGAGAGTGGGCAGCTGGCACCAAGACACTGTGTGGTGTGTGGCTGTGCCAAAAAAGACCCAGCATTGGCCAAGCCTGGGACAGGGGAGCTGCTGGGATCACATCTACTGTATTTAGATCCTGAGTGAATAAACACCCATTAACATACAAGACTTAAGGAGAGCAGGCTGCCAGCTAACCCAGCCCGCAGGACTGAGGGAGCTTTCCACACAGGTGGTCTCAGCACCACTGGGCAGCAAGCATGGAAACTGAACCTTAGTGAGACTCGGAGCAGCCGCTTTCCTTGTGGTGGGATACTCTCACTAACAGGGAGCCAAGCAAAGGAGGCTGACATGGTAGGGAGCCAGATCCCACCTCGGGGAACTAAAACATGGCCAACTGTGCTGCAAATCAGGTGGGCTGATCGCTGTGTGTTTGTTCTGGCTATTAAAGCAAGATCACCAAGACGGTTTTGTCACCCGGAAGGGGTACAGGTGAAACTCAAAATCCGGGGGAATTTTGAACATTTGAATGCATTGCTATTATGAATGTGTTGCTATTATGAATTTTAGGGTTGTTGTTGTTGTGCAAAAAGTTTTCCACTTCTGCTGGCCTTTGGTGTTACACGAGTCTTAACCTAAGGACTAATTCTACTTCCCTTGTGTTTGTCATTCTCCCTCCACTTTAGAGAATGGGAGAGGCTCCTCCACGAAAAGGATGTCAAAAATGCTAACTCAGAAACATAACACTAATTTCCTTCATATATATGTAATATTTCTATAGTATTAATATAGCCAAAACATTTAAATATTAATTTCTTTTAGAAATTAAAAATATTTGTATCTTATATCTGTTTTTTCTTGGAGCATCATCTGGGGATCAGTAAACACGAATTATGAAGCATTTAATCTTTGCACTGGTAATCCTCCTGTCTGAAGGCCTATTATCAGTGGCTGGATGTCAGTAACATTAGATACTGTCTAATGACAGCACTAGGAGCTGTGGTTCATTTCCTTGTGTGTAGATGGTTCATGCTGTTATGGCTGGCTATAGACACTCAAATAATAAGGACATTACATAGTCAGCCATGGTGTCATCTGCCTGTAATTCCAGATACTCAAGAATCTGAGGCAGGAGGATCATTTCCGCCCAAGGATTCCAGGCCAACCCGGGCAACATAGTAAGAGCTCATTTTTTAAAAGTATATAATATTAATCTGGTTGATACAAGCAGTGGCGAGCTGAGTTACCTAATCAGAGGCAACTGTGGGCATGTCTTCCCAACTCTGCATGGAGTACTTCTCTGCTGGTGACCATTTAAGGCCTCAATGGCAGCAGATGTGAAAAACTAAGACTCTTTTCTTGAGGTACGATTAACTGCAGTGTTTACCGGAGTTAAATAAGAGAAAGGAGATGATAACACACAGAGAGATCGTTGTTGCATTGAAACACGCATCTATCTTAGGTTTAGAAGCAAATTAGAGCAATGTAATTAGGGCTTCATGCTTGGTAGATACTTTCTCTGTAAAGCTGAGTGGCTAATTTAGATTCAGGTCCTTTCACGGGCCTTGGTGAGGTTCCGAACTCTTTGAATGCAATAGAAAACAAAAGTACCATGTTCAAGTCCACAGGGAAATAGTGATGTTGGCCCTACAAGTCTGATCTAAACCAACTCCCAAGGTCATAAGCTGTGCCCGCTCAACCTCTTGGTCGTGGGATGGATTTGAAGTTCGGATCCCTATTTTTCTTATACAGAATGGTGTTCTTCAGAATAGACTAAAATGGTTTCTTTTAGTCTAAAAATAACCATTAGTTTTACAGAGGCCCCACATTTCAAAGGTGCACACACACTTGCAGCAAGCACAAGGAAAGGAAGAACAAGAGAAAAGATCTCAACAAGAGAAAACATTTCAGAGTCCAGCCTGGAGTCTGAGAGCACTGCACCATTTTCATGGGAAGGCGGGCAAGGAAGCCAAGCCGCCCTTTTTCTCTGTGCTCACCTTGACGTCTCCTGCACATGCTGCAGCTTCTCAGAGAAGTGTAGAAGGATGGCATCCTGCTTCTGGGCTTCCTGGAACAAAGACAGATTTTAGTCTTCCTAGGAGGGAAGCTTCATTCCCTTAGAGCTGCAGGGAGCCTTCGAAACAACACTTAGTTTTCAGCTTGCTACATTCAGGGCAGTTCCCCGAGACATGGACTTTGACATTCTTCCTAAGATTTACCAGAACTGCCCTCCACTGTTCAGATACCTTTAACCTTCCCAAGACAAACGATCCCCACGTGAAATTCAACTCAAGTGCATTGAAACTCAATGGAATGAAGCAACAGCTTAGCGCCCATTGTTTCCTAGAGAACCCAATATACCCTGCCTAAATGGCAGGCATCTTGGTGAACATGCTCCTTGATGAAGGTACGGGATGCCTCTGACTGTTAAACCAGTTTGCAAACCAACTTTAATGAGAGGCATAGAAGCCCAGGAGGTATCTGGATTCTTCGGCTGTTTGCAGGCTGACTCGGGAGGGGCGAGTGGGAAGGAACCAGTTAGAGGATTCCTTCCTACAGGAGCCAGGCCCAAGGCACCTAGAGCCAAGGCCCACAGCTGTCAGAAGAGCTGACCGTGTTTCAGGCTGGGTAACTAAACAGTCTCTCGCTTCAGTGCTTTGAATACTGACTTTTCAGTCAAGTACTGAAGACTAGAGGCTGGGCTGGGGAGACCCGTCTTGGTAGACTGCTTGCCCAGCATGCTAAGACCCTGGTCTCCGTCCCCAGACTCCAGAGAAAAGAAGCTACAGGCAGAGTCAGACTCCAGATCTTACAGTAGCAGACAGCACTCTAAGGCACAGTTCCCAAGAGACTGGTCACAAATCTGATTCATCTCCCATCAAGGTTTCCACACCTAGCCTTCTCTCTACCCCTGTAGTGGTTATTCCTCCCAGCTTACACCAGACAGCTACGGCCAGGGTGTCTCCTCAGACCTCGTTCTTGTTTTTCTCCAACCCAGCCTTCACCGTGTCTTATTTTCTTAAAACAAAAGTCCTGGTCCATTCTGTTACTGCGCACACACTTCGGCCTGCTTCCCGTGACCTCTGACATTTGAATCCTTCCCTACGTTCTGCATTCAGCCTCACTGCCTCCCTTGTCCAGTCCCCTCCATAGCTTGAACTGGGGAATCCACAAAGCTTCCAAAGACAGAATCTTCTTTGTATATGCCTGTCCTTTTCCTAATGGGAAAACCATCCCTTGCCCAGAAAAACCACACTGTCTCCACTGGTGTGCACAGGGGGTCTCCCCCTCTCCACTTACCTGAGCGACAAAATGCAGAAGATTCATCCCAGGTTTGTTTGCTCTTGTGTCCGCCAATTTGAGTAAAGAAGACAGTTTAAATCCTACAGCATTGCCAGCATACCCTCCCTAAAGAAGACAAGGCAAGAGAAAGACATGTGTTGAGCCTTCAGACAGACAACCAAAGCAGGCACACGTCTTGTTTTGGGTTCTACTTACGGCATTCATGATATTCCCGGCCTGGAGCACCAAGTGTAGTATCGAATGTAGCTCCTCACATGACATCAGCTCTGTCAAAAGGAACACACCACTGCGCCTTAGAAAGCCATCCCATGCATAGAAGGCAGCTACCACATGCAAGTTCCAGCGTGCCTGAAGCAAGCGCTGACCCCAAAGCAAACACACTCTTTACTGTAGTCGTGCCTGTGACAATAGACATATAGTATGACCTACGTCCTAGTCTTTAGCTGGGGACCCAACATGTAGGGCAGTTGAACACTACACAAAGCTGTTCGCTGACAATTTTCAAGTCTCAGGAAGCAGAGAAGCCCAAGGAAACACTGGGCCGTGGAGACCGACCTCCTCCCTGTCAGCAGTTCATTCTTTGGCTTTTTTCTTCCTTCTGCTCACTGCCATTTAAGAGTGTCTTTACGAAACATGAAAACCAAGAGCCAGCAACATTTTGCTTAGCCAATGAGTTAGGAAAAGATAGAAAATAAACAAGCTGGGAGGTCATGTAAATAACTTGCAAACCACTAACCCTCAAGCCCCTGGTACCCAAAACATCTTTCCATCTTATTCAAAACACATTTCATTCTGGATTGGCTGACGGCTATAAAAGGGAACTTAGGGTGACAGATTGGTAAACTAATTCTTTCTTTTAGTCACTTCCTTTAGCATATATATATATAATATATTTCTCTTTTTAAAAATTCATTTTACATACTAACCACAGTTCCCCCTCCCTCCTCTCCTCCTATTCTCCCCCTCCCTCCTTCCCTGCCCCATCCAATCTTCAGAGAGGGTAAGGCCTCCCATGGGGAGTCAACTAAGCCTGGCCTATCTAGTTGAGGCAGGACCAAGCCTCCCCCACCCCCGGCCAACATCAAGGCTGAGCAAGGTATCCTATCAGTAAACTAATTCTTTATTAACACAAAATCTCTTATGCATGTCTATAAAGAAACCCAACTAAAAGTACACATTTGGGAAGCTGAACCAATCAGCGTAGTTATTAAAGAGACAGCGCAGGTAATAAAATGTCACCTATGGTATCTGTAGGTCACTATTCTCCACTAAGTCTGGTATTACTTTGAAAACATTACATTTGGACCAGTGCCTGTATTTTGTTATCTGAGAAGGCCAGTTTGGGAAGGTTACACAGATAAGAAACATTTCCTCCATGCCCATGAATTTATATTGCTCAATACGAAAACAAGTGCTCCCAACGCTGTTTGAACCGGAAGCTCAGTCCTTCCACGACTGCTGCAGCAAACAGCCTCCGAATGGGAAGAACTGAGAGAGGCCTCCCTACTGGAAGAATTCCTTTTCTTATTCTTAGTGCAGCTCCATCACAAAGAAAATGTGGTGGGCTGGAGGGAGGACTTTCATCACAGGCAAGAGCAATTGAACAGGAGCACCAAGTACGAATAGACAGTTCCAGAAAAACCAGTAGAGAAGTAATTGGGAGGGAACCAAGCTGGGGACCTGAAGATGGGAAGGTGGGTGGACCTGCCCGTGCCAGGGCGGTGAGTGCCAGGGAGCTGTAGCTGCCAGCCTACCCTCTCAAGACACACAAAAAGCCAGAGACAAAGGCTCCAGCCCCTCGGAGGCTGGGCAGGAAAAGCTCAGCTGTTTTAGACGTAAAAGGATCAGCTGACCCATCTCAGCTGTGACAGATGTTCACATGCTGGAGTCTAGGAGGGTGGTAGGTGGGAGAAGCCACGGAACAGAAACCTCGGGCGCCGTGGCAGGAAAAGGCACAATGCCTCAGCCTGGAAAGTTCTGCCCGCTTTGGGAAGACCAGTCCCAGTCAGCAGAGGAAGGAAGGTGTAGACGGTCCAGGACACAGGGACTGTGCTTACGTGTATCACACTCACCAGTATCACGCTCCTCATACTATGTACCAAACTCCACACACGATATATTGTGCACACACACTACATACTAAATACCACAAATGCCATAGCACCACACATAATGCAAAGATACTTTATACCATATACACAACACACACTACACTCCACAGACACCACACACACACACACACACACACACACGGAACATGGAAAGCTAACCATGTTGAGAAGCAAGACAGGTTGCTACTTGTAATGTTTGCTCTGAAGCCTGAGATGAAAGAAACTTTCTTCCATGGAAAGATAATATGCAAATTGATGTTCATTACTTGAACTTCATCCCTCCTTATACCTTTTTCCCTTTCTAGGTGATCCAAAAATGGGATCATCCATTTCCAGTTTCATCTGAATTTGTTATAAGAGACCAACAGCTCCCCAAACTGATAAAAGCAGCCGTGCATGGAAACACCGCCAGTTACCTTGTGTGGCCATTCTTAGGACTGTTATGTCTTGGTACAGAGAGGAGCAAGAAGGCAAGAATTCCTTTTTTAGCACCATGGCTTCAATCCGAAGTGAATAGCTAAAAAGCAATAAGAAAATAAAAAAATTCAGTAAAACTGTAGCAGGCGTCAGTAACGACCCCACTCCACAGAGGCAGCGACCAGAGAAGCAGCCTTACTTTGGCACCTGAATCAAGCCGTACAGAAAGGAATCTGCCAGAGAAAGCTTGGACACATCGCCGTTAAATGTCTTTAACTTCTTAACCTAAAAGACAAGAGAAAAGGGGAGAAGAGGAAAAAAATCACTGATCAAAATTTAAGATTGAAATTCATTTTAGGATCATTCTAAATAAATAATGTTTCAGTGCTAAATTCAAATAAAATGTAGACCATGAAAAAAGAATCCACACCTACTAATGTATTATTTTTTTCTTTGCTTGGTTGTTTACCCATCTTCATATCTAAGGATGAGCCCAGGCCCTGAGCATCTAGCCAAGCACTGTACCACTGAGTCTCAGGTCTAGCTCTACTGCTGGAGGGGTAAACGATGTGGCCGGGACTCAAGCTGAGAGAAAACCTGATGAACAGGTGTAGGGATTTTCTAAATTCTAAAGGCACACTAGTGACCTCCACACCAGGAGAATGGACATCGCCTGCAAGAACAAACCTGGGGCCCAGGCCGCCTTCCCTGGGGAAAGGGCAGGTAAAATCCCCAGCCAAATCCACGTTTTCTGGCCTTGGCCTCCTGGCTTTCTATAAAGTCTAAGAGAGCCTTGGGCACCAGTGAGGAGAAAAAAATAGGTTCTTTCTTGCTATGGAATAAACTTTTTGTACACTTTAAATATATATTGTTCTCACTGTTACTAAAGAACTGATTGGCCAATAGCTAGGCAGGATTTTGGGGGCAGAGAGAATGCTGGGAAGAAGATAGGCAGAGTAAAAGAATTTTGAGGAGGGGGCTGGAGAAATGGTTTGGAGGTTAAGAGCACTGATTACTCTGCCAGCGGTCTTAAGTTCAATTCCCAGCAAAAACATGGTAGCTCACAAACATCTGTAATGAGATTTGGTATTGTCTCCTGGAAAGTGTATATATAATAAATAAACAAATTTTTTTTTTTTTAAAAAAAGAATTTCTAGGGGGCACAGAGAGGAGGAGATGAACTTGCAGTACTGGGAAAATATACCAAGCCACGTGGCAGAGCATAGATAAGAAATACGGGTTAATTTAAAATACAAGAGTTAGCTAGTAACAAGTCTAAGCTATTGACCAAACATTTATAATTAATAATAAGTCTCTGTGTGGTTATTTGGGAACTGGCTGGCAGGACAGAAAAGCCCTCTTACATTTTCTCTCTCCATGGCTGAACTAAGTAAACCCATTCTTTTCTTTACTAATTTCTTTCAGAACAAGGCAGCAGGTTGTAGGTCTAAGTGACAATAACCATTGTTTTTTACTTGCTCTTTTTGTGTAGGGTTTTTCTCTTTAACCTGATCTCCAAGTCTTGCTCCTCTTGCCTCAACCTTCTGAACTTTAGGATTACACACATGTGTCTTGTCACCTGGCTACTGTTTCCCCTGCCCCCAATGTTGGGACAGAGGTGTGAGAAGCATATGCTCCACTACTGGGCTACCTCAGCCTGGACTACACCACTGAAATGAGTACAGGTCGGCTCTCCAGCAGGGAATGTGGAAAAAAGCTTCTGCTGAGCAATGGATGTTAAGATACCTGATTATGATGCAGCTAAGGTATAGAACTGACCTGGATGCTGATCAACAAACAGGCAAACAGATAAAGAAAATATGGAATTATAGTCAACGGTGCATTATTAGGTATAGAAAAGAGTGAAAGCCTGTCTTGCATGACAAAACGGATGGAACCACATGGCATTACGGTAAGCGGAATACGCCAGACACTGACAGACAAGTACTGCAGATTCTCTGACCTATGTAGAAGCTAAGAAATGTCTTGACTATAGAACAGTGATGAGCAAGGCTGTCCAGGGGAAGGGAAAGATGGACAAAGGGACGCTGGATTTGATCAGCACACACTGCTGTGCACCTCACACAGACCCCATCAGTACACACAAGTAACATCCTTAGCCAAATGTAAAATACCGAAAAATGATCTGTCCAATGAAAAGACAGGTAAATAGTCTATACAGTATGAAGATCCCATTTCTACAAATCAAGAAGAAAAGATATCTACCCCCCCTCTACAGTTACCAGTCACTTTCCTTTTCACTTGCTCATCATTCTAGTTATTTCCACTTATCTACGCTGAACAGACTGCTATTAAAAAAAAAAAAAACCAAGATGGATGAAGGTTTTTAAACACACATGTATTCCCCTCCTGTGGTAGAGCTCTGACGTAGGTAGATGGATAAACAGCTAGCAAGCAGAGGCAGAGGCGAGACAAAGCTCAAACTGCATCAGACAGAAAAATCCTGTCTTCTCTACACAGAAAACTGTACCAAGCTAAGAGCAAAATCACTTCTAAGTCTTTCTCTTAGTCTGGTTGCAACTAACCCATGCTTGCTACTAACTGGTGACCAGAAGTACTGACCAATTGTACACCTTCCTTCATAGAAAGGAATGTCTTTCCTGGGTTCTCCACTCAGGGTCTTAAAATGCTAAATACAAGGTCTACCATGGAGCCGCACTCCGGAACATGGGAGCCTCCCCTCCCACCCTCCCATCATGCCTGGCAACATGAGTTCAAGCCCTCGGAAGCAGTGCCAGCTGGAGCTTGTCTTGGTGGTACCCAGCAACCCAGGAGGCCCAGGATGAGTTCCAGGCCAGCTTAGGTTGCCTAGCAAGACCCTGCCTAGAAAATTAAGACCAAAACCCAAAAAGCACGATAAACAAAGGAGAAAAAATATAGAAAATTATAATTAAAAAATTAAAGGTTTATTTTATAAAAAAAACCCCACTAGTTGACATATTTATATCAATTATGTGAAAATCTAAACTCTAACAGCACAGATTCACTCTCTAGAGTTAGGTGTCTCTCAAAGATGCTTCTCTGCTTCAGCTGCTCTTCTGTAGCGCTGGGATGAACCCGGACCTCACGCTCGCTAAGCAAATGCTCTACTATGAGGAGAACGCGCAGCTACAACCGGATTGTTGGTTGTGTGTGTGTTGGTCAGGGCAGAAAACAACCTTTTCAAAAACTACATTTGACCACTTGCTGAGAGCCATAAAGTAAATTGACCGTTTTTGTTTTTGTTTTGTTTTTTAAGCCCAGGACACTTCCGGTTTAGCTCACTTCCAATTAGTGCTTTACTTGTGAGCTGAGACAGCCCTAAGCTGCATTCTGATTCCTCCTGGAGCAGAGTTTAACAGTTCACTATATATGGGCAGGGGCAGAGTGAAGCCAAACCTTTTAAAAGACCCCTTGCTCAACGTGCGAAGCTTAGGAAAACAACTGCACAGATTTCAGTCCGAAGCAGAAGAAGGGCTCATTCCCAGTAAACTAAGCACTTCTATTAGACATATGCTAAACAGTGGTTGAGCACGGATTAATCTCCTTCACTTACGAGAAGGCCAAAAATGTTTATAGATCTTAAGGGACTGGAGATGGAAGACAAAAATGTAAATGCCATGTATATAGTTCTTCATTCTAGTTCCCAGCAAACCTTGTATTCATTATGAGGGATTATCGTGCCTCCCCCCGCCCCGTGGGGAGGGAAAGGAAGAGGCAAGGTGAGCAAACTGTAATTATTATGTAGTCTCATCGTCATTATGAGAAATCACGCCTTCAACACTGCTAGGCATAATTTTGCTGGCTGAGCCAAGGGCCTCTCATTATGACCCCTGCTGTGCCCAGTTTCTGTCGGAAGAACCAGAACATACTCCGGGGATTCACAAAGCCAAAGAAAGGGTGGCTTCCTCGTCCTGTCTCATTCCACCCTACAGCCTCGGAAAGGCAGGACTTCCCACAAACATGCCGCCTCCAGAGGAGCTGGGGCTGAGGAATGAAGAAGCTAGGGGAGAGGGCACACTAGGGCCGCTCCTGCCTTTAGAAAGCGCTGGGTTCCTCCTTCAGTACGGCCAGCGGGGACTGACCACCAGAGCATCAGCACACAGCAGGAGCTGGGCCAGCCAGGCTGGGCAGCGGCTCTGGCCCCTCCTCATCCTCATCCCTGGCATGGGAGCTACTGGCAGACATCAGGGCCCACCTCTTCCTCTGCAAGGGTAAACCACACACTGGAAGAGAGATGAGCAAACATGCCAGATCAAAGATAAAGTGAAGGGCAGAGAAAATTCCTGATGACAAATTAACCTTGGCTACGGTTGGGCTGTCAGCTGAGAAGGCAGAGACAGGGGAGAAACCGGTGGTTTCCGCTCAGGGTTTTCAGTGTGCTGATAAGGTTACAGGATGACTTGGGAGGACTTGAGTGACACCCGCTCACACCGGGTGGCTGTGATAACAGAGGTGCTGAAAACCCTGTGAGACCACGTGGTGTGAGGCACACCGTTTTGACAACCTTTGCCCTTCCTTCCTTCAAGAAAGGTAACAACTGCTCAGGGCCAAAGAAAATTAGGGTTCAAGTCCACCTCTCTTGTATCACCCAGCCATCCAGAGACACCGTGTAACCCACAGAGCCAATGCAATTGCAAATGAGGACTATCCCATACTGTTCCTGTAAAGAGGAAATAAGGAAAAGGCTACAGAATAATCATCTCTGTGGTGGATGAGCTTTCTCTTTGTTCATCCCTGGACTGAGCCCTGGAAATGTAAATGGTAAGTTCTTTCCTGTGCTAAAAATGAGTACTGTATTCTATCCTGGGCTAGCGGTCGCTATGCATGCACAAACATTGATAAGTGCATTTCTGCCAAAGTTCCAAACCTTTCTCACTTAGCCCAGCTTCCTCCCTGACCTCATCCTCCTCATTCACCTCCACCAAAGACAACCAAGATGCTCCAGGGTCCTCACGAGTCTAGGCAATACCACAGACCACAGAACATTCTTGAGGGAGCGGCTGCTTCCTCTGCAGCCCCTCTGGCCCGCAGACACCCAGCAATTCCAGGAGAGATGACCCGGAAGGGTGTTTCTGCTGAAGTTGAGTGTGGAGGGTGTGCAGCCAAGAGGCAGTAATGTAAACAAGAAGTGTGACGGTATTGTTGCCACACATTTAGACTGAGGAAGACCCTTCACAGGAGACCGTGTGCTCTGGCCTGTGTCAGAGGGGTCCAAAGACGTCTCAAGAGTCTACTCCAGGCTTCTTGGCAATTAGCTCACCAACTGGAGCAGAGGACCTGGGTGGCCTCAATGGCTCTCAGGTGCTTTTCCCGCAGTTGGCCCTGGACAGTCCTGTTCCAGTGACTCCTCACAACACCCAACAAAAAGACCCTTTGAACCGAGGCACTCAGACAGCTATTCGCTCTTTCGAAAGACTGGACACAAAAAATGCAGATATTAAGACAACAGTTCATCACGGCACGAAGCTGGCAGCCTCCCTCAGGCCTCATGTCTGGCTCTCATTGACCGTGAGGAGCCTTCTGAGCGCTTCTGCACGCACTGTCCAATTTGATATTCCCTTTCAAAAAAACGATGTGATCACTTAGTGAGCACTCAGAGAATCCTAAGGTGGGTGAGGAAAGAGGCCATGCAGGAATACAGCTTCAAAAGCAAATCAGTCTTTACCCGCCCGTTTGGTGCTGGAACTCAAATCCAGGACTACACACTCGGGAAGCATTTGGGCTACATCCCGACTGAAAGCAAATAATCTTTTAAAGTGCAAATGAAACAGGTCCTACTCATCCTAGCAAAGACACTAAACCCTCATCCTTTACACAGGAAGAAAGAGGAAGGACCATGGATCCTTAAGACCCTTAGAGTACATTAATTCATCTGGACTTAAGTCATTAATTCATCTGGACTTAAGTAACTTACACTTCATTTGTAAACAAAAGCTGGGGCAGAGAGGGCATTCCACCATCAGACACACATGAATTAAACGAGAGCCTCCAGTAACCCGCTAATCCCACTATGAATTTAGAACCCGCCAACATAAACAACACAACTCTCTCTCTCCTCTCTCTCTCTCCCCCATTATTAATGGCATTGAAGTCACGTTTTATAAATGATAACTGGGATGGGGGAGGGGTCGTATGAGGAGTCAACAGTACTTTTGGAAGACAATTTATATAAAAAACCCTTGTCCTCTTGATTTATTTTCTTGCAGTGGGAGGGATCAGGCTAGCACCTTATACATTCGAGCCACACTTCGTCCCAGCCTTATGTTACTCACAAAATGTCTCCTTTTCCTTTTATTCACAGAAATAAAATCTTTGATAAAATTACATGCTGTTCTAGTTCAGCATTCACAAGCATATAGATTTGTGTAATTTCTTATTGAGACTTTCTTCAGACCTAAAGGATGGTATCACCCCAATGTTGGATGGTTTTATAAAACTGCTATCCTAGGGCCTAGGGCCAGCACTTTGGCTCCGCGAACAATGGCTCTTGCCTCTAAGTCTGGTGTGTGAGCTGAATCTGGTCCTTGAGACCCACAGGAAGGAAAAAGGAAAGAACCAATGGCGCTGCCCACTGACATCCACCAGGGGAGTGCCATGCTGTTCACTCACACCTGACACATACAATAACAATAAGTACATTTTAATAAAGTTTTAAATAGCTATTCTCTTTTCTCTTATGAAACTCCTAACTACCCAGTAACCAACTAACCTGATTCAAACAGAATTAATCTCTTCCTATCACAGATAACTTTCTGTGACCACAGCATCTGCCCCTTCTAGTGCCTTACACAGACACACGGATACTCACCTACATTTATGCTATCTTTATCCACAACAGCCTTTCCTTCTCTCTTTTAAAAAAAGAGAAGGCATGGGTATTATAACCTGGGTTCACACTAGGCAAGGGTCAAATGTTAAGACGGTGGAAAAGAAACCCGAGATTTATTGAGCTCTCGTGTGCCAAGTAGCATGCTAGCTGCATCCACAGGGCTTACTCATCTTGGGAACCAATGAGGTAAGGGTCATTGTCCTCATTTACAGGGGAGGAATCTAAAGTTCACAGGTGTTCGGAACCTTGCCCGA
The DNA here is from genome assembly GCF_950005125.1 of Chionomys nivalis. Classification (NCBI taxonomy): domain Eukaryota; kingdom Metazoa; phylum Chordata; class Mammalia; order Rodentia; family Cricetidae; genus Chionomys; species Chionomys nivalis. The sequence goes on along the minus strand of NC_080109.1, from coordinate 2,521,434 downwards.
GTTTCTCAGTTACGGGACAGCGCCGCCTGAACAGACTGACTCCGTGGCCTGGCTCATTCTATTGGACTGGCCACTTTCTACTTTTCTGTGTCTCCTCTGGTCCTGGAAGGACAGGGCTCTGAGTACAGGGGCCGCTCACACTCAGAAGAACAGGAAGCTTTGTTCATCACTCTAAAGACCCAGAAGTCTGTAGTAATAAGAGCGGCGGGGCTGCGTCCCCGGCACCCGGCCGCCCGCATGGCTAGCTTATGCCCCGAAATAATTACACGGAAACTGTATTCTTTTAATCACTGCCTGGCCCATTAGTTCTAGTCTCTTATTGGCTAGCTCTTACATATTGATCTAACCCATTTCTAATATTCTGTGTAGTACCACGAGCTGGCTTACCAGGAAAGATCTTAACCTGCGTCTGTCTGGAGTGGGAGAATCATGGCGACTCCTGACTCGGCTTCTTTCTCCCAGCATTCTGTTCTGTTTACTCCGCCTATCTAATTTTCTGTCCTATCAGGGCCAAGCAGTTTTCTTTATTAATTGAAAGTAATTCCTCCATCAGAAGTCCAGGGGCCAAATTCCTTACCTCCTCTGACTCTGGAAGAAACTTAAGCATTTCTCGAAGTGTCTCTGACCCGTAATGCTCACTCTTCCCTTGGTGGATGTCTTCCACGATGGACTGAGGAGACCTTGGAACGATAAAGAACTGCATTTGCTGGTGTGTCAGCAGGGACACGAGCCTGTGGAAATGAAAGCAAGCACCTCTCTCTCTCTACCCACCCCCTCCATGCTTCTTCCTGGTCCAGAGGCCCTACCAGCTCCACTCTACGGTTTCTTCCTCCAGAAAACATCCCCAGGAATCTGGGGAAGACTGACAGCAACACCCGCCATGGGATCTTCGGGGGAAGATGGATGTAAACTTTGCCTGACAAGGGGTTTGTGAAGTCCCACCTCTCACTGAGGCACTATGGACAATTAATGGGTACCGGGGTGGGGGTCGTTTTCCTCAGTGGTATAGCCACCGATAAGCTGCCCACGATCCTGTAAATAACCCCTCGCTCATGTAAACAACCATAATTAAACTCAGTAGGTTAAAAATAAAAGATCAAAGTCAAAGAGGACTTGTTGCCGGGCGGTGGTGGCGCACGCCTTTAATCCCAGCACTCGGGAGGCAGAGGCAGGCGGATCTCTGTGAGTTCGAGGCCAGCCTGGTCTAGAAGAGTTAGTTCCAGGACAGGAACCAAAAGTCACGGAGAAACCCTGTCTCGAAAAATCCAAAAAAAAAAAAAAAAAGAGGACTTGTTGGGGAGAAGAGTTTAAGGGATGGGGAAGGGTGATGAGAGAGGGTAATGGGGACAAAATGTCCTAAATTCTGTATATATGTATATGAAATTGCCAAAGATTTTAAAACACACACACTACTTTCTTGACATACAGGTCCTACATGGACATCACAGGGCATTTCTCCCTCACTTCAGGACTGTGAGATCACAGCAAAGGCAGACGCTTGCAGACCCACGGAGCCACGCATCTAGGAAGGACTTGGAGGAGTTTGGAATGCCCCTCGCTCAGATTCCAATCTGAACTTCAGCTCAGTCACACTCCCATGGCGTGGATATGGCTACAATTCCAGACATGAGCAAAAGTCTTACTTTTTAAACTGCTTAAGAAATATCCCAATGTTCATACTTCGCTTCGCATCCACGACGTTAACCTAGAAAGAAACAGATACACAAAACCCCTTAAATATAAATAAAAACAGCTGAGTTGAGGCGTGGCGGCACACGCCTTTCATCCCAGCACCTGGAGGTGGAGCGGACGGATTCCTGAGTTCTAGGCTAGCCTGGTTTATATAGTGAGATTAGAACAGCCAAGGCCCTGTAGAGAGACCTTGTCTCAAAACACCAGAATAACTAAGTAAAAATAAAATAAAAACAGCTGGAAAAAACAAGAGAGTTAAAAACCCACGTTGTGGGATATTTGTACACTGTGAGATTTTGCTGTTAGATATCGACAATATAGTGCTGGGATTGGTTTAATGAAGACTGACCACTCAGTAACTAGGCAGGAGGGGTAGACGGGACTTCCAGGAAGAAAGAGGAAGGAGGGGGAAATGATGGAAGCACGGAGAAGAAGCTGGCCAGGTGAAGAATGAGTAATGAGTAGGACACACAGAGGGACAGAGGTAAAAGCCACGTGGTAGAGCATAGCTAAATAAAAATACGCGTTAATTTAAGTTATAAGGGCTGGTTAGGAACAAGCCTAAGCTACAGGCCAATCTTTCATAATTAATAAGAAGTCTCCATGCCATTATTTGGGGGTTGGCTGGTGGGACAGAGAAAGACTCATTACAAACCTGTTAAAGTATAATACTAATGTACAGGAAACAATTTCCGATATGCAAATCTGGTAATTAACACATGTTCTTAATATAGCTTTATGGATATTCTTTATCGTCTCTCCACACTTTTACCAGAACATTGTATTTATCTCCTTAGTAGTAAGAATGACACACACAGCTGTGTGTGGTGGCACACGCCTGCAGTCCCAGAGGGAGTTCAAGGCCAGCCTAAGCCACTTAGTGAGTTGGAGACGCGCCTGGGCTACGTGACAGTCAATCTCAATTCTGCTCCCACAGCACCGTAAACAAACAAATTCATATCTGGACTGGGTGGTTCAGTGGTAGAGTAAATTACCCAGCACATACAAGACCCTGGGTTCCAGCCCCAGAACAATGCATAAGACATATGTTTATTATACTAATATACACATTCAAATAGATAATATTTTTTAATTAAAACTTTTCTTTGACATATAGCCCATACTTAAAGGCCAAAGTAGATATATTAGCATAGCAGGAATTATATGAGAGTCGAAATGGCAAAATAAAGGAATGACTTTTGATTCACAGACTTAAATCATTCGTTCAGGAGAAAGTAAGGAAGTACCATAGCCACGGTGGCGGTGCACACCTGTGATCCTAACACTAAAAAGCTTGGCTTGATGCAAGAGAATTATCAGAAGTTCAAGGCCAGTCTCAGATCTATACATTTATTTCCTCATTTTTCTGTCTCTGAGTTAGAAGGTATCATGTAAGATGCAGTTTTACTGTGTAGGCCAGGCTACTCACAAACCCCCAGTGATCCCCTGCTGGGGTTAAGCGTGGGCACCGCCATGCCTGGCATTATGTGGCACCTTTTGATTTAGCGAATGCTGATATAACTATCCAGCTGTGCCATCAAAACCTGGATTGGACTGTAACAAGTTTTAAGTGTTCAGAAGAAGATCTTATTAAACTATAGGTTACAACTTCTGGAGGCCTGCTGGGAAGTGAACACCCACAGTGGAGGATGGAAGATAGGCTAAAACTACTGCCATCTTTTCCATTGTATTTCGGTAAAAGGGGCGGGGCTAGAAGAAATAGAGACAAACGGAGATTCATTGTGAACAAAGGAGAATCAGGCTTCAGACCAAATTCTGCATCTTGGGGTGGCTTCAAGTTTGTAAGCAACAAGCAAGACCGTTAATGTCACTTCCTGGCCATCAGGTTAAAATTTTACCAAGTATGGCTGCCTCCTTTTGAAGACTAATCTTGAACAATCTCATTACTTACTAACCTATGGGTTTATCTGATGTTAACACAATCACCTGCCAGCCATAAAATAAGCTTCCAAGCTGAGAGGGTGCCCTCCTTATTGGAATCCTACCCGGGGACTGCGGTTCAAGTTCAATGCGAAGGAGGAAAAGGAAAGGGACAGAAAGCCCGAGAAACCCAACACTCTAGGGAGGAAAGCTTCTACTGGAATGAGGAGTCTCAATTTATTAAGACAGAAAACCGCTCATTAAAACTTGTAAATTAAAAAGCCACAAGTGCGGACATGTACACCGAGGCGGTTGTGTTCACCTCTACCTAGGATGGAAACAAACCTGTCTAATTCTCTCACTAAATGGCCACCCCTTGCGGTGTTTGACCCCGGACTGTGGCATCCTTCCTCCCCCTGCACTTTCAGCTCCACCCTCATCCTGTTTGCCCTTCCACCCTCCGGGGCTCTGGATACTTGGCGTCGGTCCATAGCCACCGCTGCTGGAAAGGCAAGGGGAGAAATTACTCTTATTATCCCTGTTTGACAGATAAGGAAACCACCTCAGAGATGCCATTTGTGGCTTTTCCCAAAGCAGAGCTGGGACAGAATGTTAGCCTGCTTCTCTCTGATTCCTCTCCCTCCTGGTTCCTGTGAGTTTAGCACTGGTGGGTCTCAATAAATGTAGCCCCCCCTGGCACACCAACGTGGGGCAGTCCCTCCAGAAATGAGGACAGGTCTGTGAAAAGCAGCCAATCACAGACTGGCCAAGTCTAGGGGCACCCCCAGAGTTGTTAGTGTGGGATGCCTGGTGACATCATGTTCTCACCAGACAGATGAGCTTCCAGGAGCCTAAGCCACCCCAGAGAGGCAGCCAATACACTCAAGTCAAGGGCAGCTGGAGCCTGTAGGAGATGTCCCCACAGTCCAAGCAGTTTCTGAAATTGGTCACAGTCAGCCAGTCTCTAAGGAAAAGCCTGAGCTGGCCACAGCTGATCAGCTTACGGAGAAAACAAAGGCCAGCACTTCACCCAAACAAGGAACAAGAGACCAGCGATAGCACTTCAGGACAGCGTCTGCGCTCAGGCACCCTGGGCTTCACCTCGTGCCTGATTCTGCTGCCTTATCAAAGGGGATCCTTAGAACAGTTATAAAGGTGTTTGTTAAAGCCCTTCAAAGAGGGTTATCACGGCCCATGTAAGGAGCTTATCTCACTTCCCAAACGTTGGCTGCCACAAAGCTAGTGTTTCAGCTGCAGAGCCCTTGAGGACTGGGCTGAAGCCACACACAGTGGCACTTGAAAGGGAGCCCAGCCGGCTGTAAAAGTTAAGGCAGAGGGGACAGGCTGCTGAAGCTGGGGATGTGCCAAGCCAGCCACAAAGGCACTGTCACCTCTCCCTCCCACCTGAATGTGACACACCAGCCCCCTTCCCCAGATCCCCTCCTCAGACAGGCATAGAACCCAAAGCCTGATGTGCCCTGCAAGACAAGGGCCCTCCATGATGCTGAACCCCCAGCCCACAGTTCCCACGCTTTTCCTAATAAGTCATTACAAAGCCCCACCTCCCGTATCCTTTACAGGAAGGAGAAACTGTTTAAGTTGTAGGAAACTGTATAGTAGCACCGCTTGTATCACCTGGTAGCTATGATACCACCCAGCTTCAGGGTGTTCACATCTTGCAAGGAAGAAGCCCTGAACCCATTAAACAGTAGCTGCCTGTTCCCACACCTTGCCCTAGTCAATGACCCTGGCCAGTACTTTCTATTGCCATGAGTTTTTGCATCCCCTTTTTCTACCTTGTGTGTGTGTGCATGCGTGTGTGTGTGTGTGTGTGTGTGTGTGTACACTGGTCTGTGTAGGCCAGAAAACAATTGCCTGAGTCAGCCTTAGGACCACGTTCACCTCCCTTGAGACAGGACCTGCCATGGGCCTAGAGCTCACCAGTCAGGCTAGACTGGACAGGGTCAGTGAGCCCACGTGTGAGGATTACGGGCATGAACCTCCACGCTCAGCGTTTTCATGGGGTCCCAGGGATTGAACTCAGATCCTTGTGCTCTGGAGGCGAGCACTTTTCTGACCGGCCTATCTCTGTAGCCCTTCAGGTTCCTCTTCTAGGCAGAATTAGAATTCCCATGGGTGGTGGGCTTATGTCAGTTAGAAAGTGTTCAAGGTGGAAGAACAAAACATTCAGTCACTTGGCGTGTTCCCTTGGTGGTGTGTTCCCTTGGTGGTATGTTTTCTTGGTGGTGTGTTTCCTTGGTGGTGTGCTTTTTTGGTATACGTTTCCTTGGTGGTGTGTTCTCTTGGTAGTGTGTTCCCTTGGTGGTGTGTTCCCCGGTGGTGTGTTCCCTTGGTGGTGTGTTCCCCGGTGGTGTGTTTCCTTGGTAGTGTGTTCCCTTGGTGGTGTGTCCTTGGTAGTGTGTTCCCTTGGTGGTGTGTGTCCTTGGTAGTGTGTTTAGGTTTTGTGGTTTGGGTTTTTGGTTTCCTGGTGCTGGTGGCGAACCCTGGCCTTAGCATTACTAAGTAAGATCTTCACCAAATCTCAACCTTTTAAACTGATTTCATTTCACCATATGAGAGGGGTATCCTTACAGATTCTGGTCACCTAAAATGGGGGCTGTTTCCACCTGACTCAAAACCTGAAAAGCAAATAGATTGCATTGCATATATATTGTTTCAATCTATACGCTCTATTTCATTCTACAGGTCTTGAGTGTGAGCACTTCCCAGAATCTCAGAACACACTAGGAATGTAGTCATGACTCCAGGAGAATGACCGGTTCTCAAACGAGGGCGTGGCAGGATGAAGCAGCATTGCTCACGGATCTGGAAAGAGCCATCACCCTGGCAGCCTCCCTCCCTGCTCCTGACTCCTCCCTTCCCTCTTCTCTCACTTCATCTACACCGTGTCAGCATTCACTCACTGTCACTCCGTCAAGGGCAGCTGCTGAGCTCCAGTTCTGACCCATTGGTTTTCTTTAGAGTTCCCCGACTTGATAAACCCTAGTGTTATCCTTAAGCGTCACTCTAGGGGGTTAAAGAGATGGCTCTGTACTTAAGAGCACTTACTGCTCTAGCAGAGGACCCAGGTTCAGTTCCCAGCACCCACATGGCAGCTCCCAGCCACCTATAACTCCAGTTCCAGGGATCTGATGCTCCTGCGTGTATGTGGTGCATGCCCAGACAAGCAAACACATGAGTAAATAAATAAACATTAAAAATAAAGTATTTTTTTTAAAAAAGAACTGCTCAGATTGCAAAAGGAGATAAAAACCCAAGTAACAGCTGCGTTTGAGAGACAGAGACTCAACTAACCCCAGTGCTGAGAACTCAGGACATCAGCAACAGATGGACAGGAACTTGGCTCCTTCTCAGGGATGGCATCAGTGAGTTGTGAAGTGAAGTCTGAGCTGAACCTTTTATTAGGAGACCCGTATATATCAGTGTATCTCCAATTGCTTTATTATAGCTTAATTACCATGACACCATCACATCTGTGATCTCCCAAGTTAATTTTTAGTAACAAGCATATGAGGATGGTAGCATTTCATAACCTCCTGCCCCCAGCTTACTATTTTAAGTGCTGTGCCTTCTATGCCTGCCATTCCCAGACCAACATCTTCCCTACCCTCCAGCGAATTCTTTGTCCTCTGGAGCACAATGGAACTTTCTAGTAATGCTCTATGAGCCCTTTAAAATGAAAGCCAATCATATATTACCAGGCCATTTCTATGTGAGGTTATTATACAACAAGGGACCCAACCTGCTCCTCCGCACGTCTGAATCTCCAGAATTATGGCCTGTTATAATGTGCTAGTGTCCCGTGTCTGGGCTTGGAAGCAGGCCTCCGGGAAACACACCACTCAGCATGTTCTCCAGGGCACCCGGACAGAGGGTGAGGACTATTGCTTTTGACCCTGGACTCCACTCACGGCAGGGTGAGCGGGAAGATTTATGACTGATCTTTGTCAGAGAGTAGCCCGGCTGAAGTATAGCTTCTAAAGGAGATGCACCCGTCAGAAAAGGAAATGGCACACACCAGCTCATTTTCAGTCATGCTGATGGTAATGTAAGATATTGGAAATAACCCCCAGTGGTCTCTTCGGTGGCAATGTGAACTAGCACGAGCTGGAAAGGGCCATCCTGGCGCTCGGCTATGATAGCTTTTTAATATGCTGTCCCTTACGGTCAGACCCACGAGTGTTTAAAACACCATCTCTGCACCCCACGCTCACAGCGGCCACATTCACAAACAGCGGAAGCAGCACAGCTCTCCAAGGATGGAGAGATTTATAACTGAATGTGGTATAAACCTATGATGGAATATCGGGTGGACTTGATGCTGTCACGCACAATGCCGCAGCTTAGGTAAACCCCAAGGACATCGGGTTAAGGGCGATCAATCGGCCATGAAAAGACAAAATGCTACATGGATCTACTTCTGTGGGGTACCTGGAGTAATAACATTCACAGAGACAGGAAGAAAAATGGAGCTGCCAGGGGCCAGGGTTGCGGGGATGAGAAGCCCTTGTTAAATGGGTATGCAGCTCAGGTTTGTAGGGTGGGCAGGTTTTGGAAATGGATGGTGGGGTCTTCACCACATTATGGATGCACTTGATATCCATTCAACTAATAGGTCAGGTAGTGAATTGTATATGTAATTAACAATGAAATATATACTTTTAGGGCTGAGGGTTCAGCTCAATATTAGAATAACTGCCTCACATACGCAATGCTCTGGATCCTGTTCTCGGCATCTAAACACTAACAACAAAATCGGGTTGAGAGACAGCTCAGGGGTTAAGGGCACTTGCTGCTCATATTTGATGAGGTTTGGTGAGCGCACACGGCAGCTCACAATCATCTCTCTCTCTCTTTTTTTTTTTTTTTTTTGGTTCTGGTCCTGGAACTAGCTCCTCTAGACCAGGCTGGCCTCGAACTCACAGAGATCCGCCTGTCTCTGCCTCCCGAGTGCTGGGATTAAAGGCATGCGCCACCACCGCCCAGCTCATAATCATCTCTTAACTCAGTTAATTTCAATGCCTTCTCCCAAGGGCACTGCATACACATGGTACATGAACGGACGCACAAGCAAGCGAAACCCTCATACACATGAAAATCCAATGAATAAAGCTTTTACAAAATAAAATAATTCTTTAGCGCTAGAGAGATAGCTCAGTGGGTAAAATGTTTGTCAAAGAAGCCCGATGACCTCCCAGTATCCATCATTTGCATAGGTTCCTCAGAACACACACACATTCACACTTACACACACACAAACACACTCACACACAAACACTCATACTCACACACTCACACACACTCACACAGAACTCACACATTCACACACACACACTCACACACTCACTCACACACTCACTCACAGACACACACACACGCACTCACAGACACACACACACACAAACACGTTCCGCAGTAGCACAGGTTTCCAGTCCCAGCACTCCTGTGTGAAGGTGGGAAGCAGAGACGGGGCAGTCTCCGGAAGCTCGTGGGCCAGCTGTCCTGGTATTGAGCTGTGGCGAACAAGAGAGCCCCTGCCTCAAAGGGTCAACGGAGAAGTCTGATCTCCACCCACGCGCCATGGCATGCCAGCACTCCTCGATGCAAATGATAGGCAAACGCACGTAATTTTAAAATAACTCCTGCGAAAAGGAAGTTAAGGAAAACACACACGCGCCTCTGGTGGAGGCTGTGGTGATGGAAGAAGGGTGGACAGAAGGACATCGGCTCCTGACCTTTGCATCTGGCTTGGAAGCAGACAGCTCCGTTTGTGTCGTGACTATTATGATTCGCACTGCTTGCCCGTTCCCCTCTCAGGGGCTCTACCCTGCTCTTGGCCTGTCGGGTGGACAGCAGTAAGCTGCCCTTAACACCCTGAAATTGCCCCAGTTCCTCTCAGCTGAGGGCTGCCTCCCAGGGGCACACCAAGCTGAACCCCTTCTGCTCCAGGTGTTTCTCTGAGACATACGCCCCAAGACCACACACACACACACACACACACACACACACGCCCGTCCAGTCACCTCAGTGGGGAGAACTGGGAGACAAGGGTGAGATGTGACCGGCTGTGCAATCAGGAACCTCTGCTGGAGCGGGGCCAAGGCCGGGGCACTAAGGAAATGACTTTTGAGTCCCTTCTGCTACTGAAAGGGCAGCTGACCAATGGAAGGACAGACAGAAGAGCTTGTGATTGGTACTGGTGACACTACGGCCTCTGATGACCCACTTTTCCAATGCACTTCACAGTTTATGAGACACAACAATCCTGGTCCCTGGGCTCCCTGTATCTGATAAGAATGCTCTCAACAATTTCAGGGGGATCATACAATCAGCTTAAAAGACACTCAGGACCTGGTGGAGGGAGTTAACGTGTTCCTAAGCCAGGAAGGGAAAGAGGTCAGCAGTGTTGGCTCAAGAACTCAATAACGCAGGGAGCTATGCTTCACCCCAGGCCCCTCCCACTTTCTTATCTAGGCAGCTCCATCGATGACCTATTTTCTCTGCTCCTTTACAACACATTTAAAGCAAGGGACTTATATTTAGTTGTATGTGTGTTTGGTAACCTAACGGCTGTTTCCCCCTTCACAATAACACATTTAGTGTTAACTGAAAACATGCTTCATTAAAAAAAAAAATCTGTCTCAAAATAGCTTGAAGCTTGGCTCTTGGCTCTTCAGAAACCCGTCTCCACAAAGGCTATAACTGAATTCGGAGATCTGAGGCAGGGAGGCCATCTCCAAACACATTGCTGAGGGCACACAGATGGGAAGGAAGGACTCCCAAGGCCGCTTACCACAGGGCATTTGACCCCGGATGGCCCCCAACTCATCCTAGAGAGCTGAGCTCAGCCTTCCACCCCAGGGGAGACCCCAAACTCTAGGCTCCAGCTGAACGCCTCTCCCTGAGAAAACTGCACCAAGTTCGCTAGTAACAGGGTGGTGCTGCGAGGCCAGAGCCCAGCAGCCCAACACATGTGTTCTCTGTATGAGGTCACAGTCCACGGGGATGCCTGGGAGGATCCCGCGCACGCGCACTCCCCACACTTTCCTGCAGTTTCCAGCGCATCTCGCTCGCATGCTCTCGGGGAGATCCCACAAATTATCGGAAACACGCAACTCCAACACAGAGCAGCAAGGCCCCTTCCCTCTCTCATCCTCCCATTCTCTCACCTCTTCCCGGGCATCCCTGAAGGATGAATTCAAAGATCCTCCTCTCCTGGGGAGAGAAGCCTTGGAGGTGTCTTCTTGCTGCCCAAAAAGCTCCTCGATGGTCTTCTTGTCGATCTGGTAGTGGCGCTGCTGCTTGGCTGCTAAGGTCCAGATGTTGGTCTTGCCACGCACTTGCTCTTCTGGAATGGTTTTCCAGAAAAAGCTTCGCATCCGTTTCTTCTTACCCAGGGAGCTGTAGCCATTCACGTGAGCAACCGGGGGTAGTCCCGGAGGAGGAGGAGGGGGGATGAGAGGTCCCCCAGGAAGTGGGGGTGGAAGAGGAGGAGGTGGGGAGGGGGAGAAGCCCTCCCCTGAATGTGGGCAAGGTGGAGGTGGAGGCGGTGGAGGAGGAGGTGGAGGAGATGCAGAGGGTGATGTCTGCCCAGTCATGAATGCAGCTGCCGTGGCAAGAGTCCCATTTTCTTTATCGTTGGCCAGGGAGACACAATTCATAACATGCATAGTACTGTTGCCTTCTAAGGAGCTAATTCCTTGACCTTGGAGAAGCAGACACAAACATCAAACTCGGGTTGTACTTCTGGGCCCACGAGTCTGCTGCCAAAAGAGAGGGCAACTGTGCCTCATGTCAGCTTCCAGACCTGCGAAGACGGAGCAAATTCAAAGTCAGTGCTGGCAACGGCTTTCTCACTAGCTTTTCCCCTTCAGGGACCAGGGTCGGTGGCCCACATGGGTAGGTCTTCGGGTCAAGAAGATATCTCAAGGCACACTGGAACAAACTTGTATTTTTCTAAGTCCACACCACATTTTGTTTGCTACTCGGAAAAACTGCCAAGGAATCAGCAATAAAACCAATTTGGAAATCTCCCATTAATCAATGAAGCATGTGCATAACAGTGCCTGCTATACGATCAGGAGTATTCCCTTTATGAATAAATGACTTGTTTACCAAGAGGTGCCTTCCTCTCTTGGATGATCTATCCCAGCCCTTGGGGAAACTGCCCAAATTGCTGAAGCGTTAGGTGCTTACTTAGTGACCCTGCCTCTTTCCAGTCTGGACACGTTTTCTCCAACCACTGGGTCAAAAGGCATCTTCCATGTTGAAAGGAGCAGGTGGGGCACTTAAAGAAGACAATAATGACCCAGTTTGTTTCCTTGGAGCCAGGGTCACCCTGTTCCTGCTCCACAGAATGATGCGGATCCCTGACTAGAGACATCACCTCACTAAACCTCCATTTTCTCCTCTGTAAAATTACAGTACATTCTATGACTCCCATCACCCCTTCAAACGCTGTCACCTTAGAGTCTAGAGAAGTTACTCCTCAGAGACCCTAAATGGGTCACCTGCCTTTTGCGCGACTGTGACAGTATTACAGAGAGGCAATGCACACGGACAGTACACACTGCCCCTACCAAGTTCACCACATGTCTAGTCCTTATCCACATCACTCACTTATCTTGGAGACCTAGATTTGCACGGACCTACAGATGTTTGGTTTCAGCTTTATATGGTTGTTACTAACCCAATTCAAAACAGGGTCAAAATAACTACATTTCTCATGAGGAGGAGAAGGGGTGAAGATGTGAGGAAGGAGCTTTTTACATGATTTTCCCAGCTATAATTATCCACTTAGGTCATCACGGTTAGAGCCTCGACTTGCAGACACACGTGGATCCCACAGCGCTGGGTTACACAGAAGGAAACCGTCTGATATCGCTAATTCAGACATTATGAAACATTATACATACGACCACATGTAATAGGCAGGACTTCCTGGGGAGCAGGAGTGGAGTCTGGAAACATTTTCTCCTCAGAGCCCAGCTCCGCAACTTCCCCGAGCTGCAGTCTGAGCAGAGGCGGGTGATGACCTCACCTATGTTTCAGCATTTTTGATCTGTGAAATAGGAGAATACCTTTTCCCCCGGCTTGTGTAAGAAAAATGCACTAACTCAGGAATGTAGTTAACTATTTCTAATAATTGTTTATGTGCGCAGTTTCCCTTTATCTTCATAGACAACACATTTGCTACACGTCTGGGGAGGGCTCTGGATAGATGGCTCAGTGGTTAAGAGTGAACACCACTCAGCACAACCTCCTACCAACAAAACCTTCACCAATTAATTCATTCTCAACCTCTCTAGGCTACTTCCCAACAATTGTACACCCCTGTCATGTGACTCCAGCTCCAGGGGATCTGACACTTGGGCCTGTAGAGGTACCTGTACTCAAGTACACATACGCATGCGCATACATACACATACATGCACTCATACACATGCATGCACCCATGCAATAATACACTTATATGCACATATACATGTAGTTAAAATAATAAATCTGAAAAAAAACCACATCTTGGGTTTATGGATGAAATGCCAAAGTCCTGGCTGCTAGAAACTTATGTAAGAGCTTCACTTTGCTATCAATGGTTGTAGTGAGATTTCCCCTCTTAATATTCAGTGGCTACATGTTAAGTTGTTCATCTCTCCTACACGACAAATACACTTATGAAACATTTAACTGTCTGAAGTTTGTTTATTTATTTTATTTGTGATGCTGAGGAAGGAGCCAGGCCCTTTTGCATGCCAGCCAGGCAGTCCTCCATCAGCTGCTGGCTTGTAATCCTTTCTTATTTACTTTAGAGCTGGGCATTCAACCCACACGCTAAGCATGCGTTCAGGCCCCTGGCAATATAAGTACTGAATAGAAAATGACATTCCCAAGTGTTAATTTTTTTTTTTTTTTTTTTTTTGGTTTTTCGAGACAGGGTTTCTCTGTAGCTTTTTGGTGCCTGTCCCGGAACTAGCTCTTGTAGACCAGGCTGGCCTCGAACTCCCAGAGATCCGCCTGCCTCTGCCTCCCGAGTGCTGGGATTAAAGGCATGCGCCACCACCGCCTGGCCCAAGTGTTAATTTGATACTGTAAAAATGATATCCTGTGTACATTTCAGTGGTAACAGTGTATTCAGTTGTCACCACTGGGTACTATCTAAGTAACATTGTAAGTATGTATCTAAACTGACTTCTGGTTCAGTGGTAACAGTATATCAGCTATCACCACTGGGTACTGTCTAAGTAACGTTGTAAGTATGTATCTAAGCTGACTTCTGGTTCAGTGGTAACAGTGTATTCATCTATCACCACTGGGTACTGTCTAAGTAACGTTGTAAGTATGTATCTAAGCTGACTTCTGGTTCGCTAGCCATGGAACTGGCTTTTAGAAGGGGTTTTCATAATTATCATCAGGGGCATAACTAGGCTGTCTTCACAGTTGGCACCCCGAAAGCGATCGTGACTCATTGTCAATTACAGTTTATAGTCACATTTGAACTCCTCTTCCTTCAAGACTGTGCAGGTACTTCTGGCAGTTCATCCTTACATATTTCATACACTGTCTGTGCATGAAATAACCCTTGAAGAAGCTGCTAACTCTCCAGTTCACTTCTGCTTCCATATATACCGATGTATTTATACATCAACTCACGCCACCCCCGCCCAAGTGCTGGAGACTGAACACGGAAGCTGCATGCATGCCAGGCAAGTCCCCTACCCCAGGGCCCTGAATTGGATCCCCAGCACTGGGAGGTGGGGAGAGTTGAGGAGGGGGTAAATAATACACTGTCTGACCTGGGAAGTAATACTTCATTCTGTATCAGCTAAAGAGACTTAAAGGTATGGGATTAAAGCCCTCAGTGCATATGCAGAAACACTAAGTGAAGAGGTTGGATATTCAAAGGTGGTGTGACGTCATTAATCTTCTGACATCCAGCCCCTAAAGGACTAAGACTTTTGAGTACTGTCTTGTGCACCACCAAGTACCAGATTAAAAACTTGCAATAGTTACAAAGTAACACACAGGAACTGCGCATTGATACAATTCTGTAACTACTTCCTACCCTGAGAGAAGAATGCTACTTTAACAAAGAAAAATGTATCAACTGCCCTGGTCCTTTTATCTGGCACCGCCCCCCACCACCATATTCAAACATCTTAGCTCCCCAACAGCGACCAGTGAGTCAGCTCACTGGCAATGATTAGCTACATGCAAATGCTTTTATTCCCGCTACTTCAGTTCTGCGTCCCTGCTCCCACTGGGCAGGATTTCCAATGTTAAAGAGGTGACAGGAAAAGGAGGGCACAGATACCATTCTAACTCCTTCCGGTCATGTGGTGTGGTGTTAAAATAGAGGAGGCACAAAAAATATTCTATTGCACTGTCCACAGTAGAGATGACACTGCACACTCTCAAGGACGCTGGGAGAAATGCAGGTGATGCAGACACCCAGACAGATGACACCCCCTTGCCTGCTTCTCACAGTTGGCAGTCGGCAGCAGGGACAATGGATCAGCCCTGGTTCTGTCTGGGAATCATCAAGTATCCCATCAATCTCCCTAAGACAAACAGAGGCAGGCGTGTCTTTAACATCTCCCCAACAGGGGGACCTCAGCAGCAGGGAGGAGGCTGTTGAATGCAGGGCTGTCACAAACAGACTCTCTGAAGACAGAACCCATCTTCGAGTCCTCTGAAGTGATAAACATAGTCCCTCAGAGGTGGGGTTGCTGTCCCTCCCTCTGGAAGGATGCTGCTCAGTCGAGCATCTTCTAACTTGGATTTCAGCATTTCACCTGAGCGTATACTCAGCCAGCACATGGGGTTTGAGTAAGAATGTTCCTAAGAGTTCCTAGAAGAGTTGTCTGGCTCTTGCTTAACTGCTACCTAGGGCTTTCTCAAAGGAGGGTCTGCCCCGCTCTGTTCAGCAATAATAAAAAGTGACACGGAGCCAGATGGCTTTCCTCTTGCATCCCCACATGTCACAGATGAGGCCTGGGTTGGAAGGGCAGGCTGTGCACCTGATGAATTGAGGACAGGCAAAGGCTGAGCTACACCATATCCTTAGTCGGGAACAGGGGGAACAGGGCTGGGGAATGTTCCTGACTTTCTAAAATACTATTCCCTTCTTTCCTCCCACCCCTTAAGGAACACGCCTCCACCCCGACCTGTCTTTTCAAGCCTTTTCTTGGTTAAGACATACTGTGAGTTTCCGAGCAACACAGCCTGACTTGACACTTCAGCAGCAGCGAGAACCCAGGACGGCAGGTTTAATCTGTCACATCATATAAACAAACATTCACAGCTGCGGGAGGTGCCTGTTTCTGAATGCACATTTTCGGTTTCTTCTCTCCCAGTCCCCAAACTAGGAAGAATAGTATGGGAGTGTCAAAGGATGCTCCTGGAGAGACAGAAGCTCCAGAAAGACAACTGGGGACCAGATAGAGCGTCTGCGGAGGGCCCAAATCAAGACAGAATTTCTTTAAACACTCGCTTCAGGTCTTTATGAAAGTCTCCGACCAGCGAGGAGAGGAAGCAGCCAGGACACCATTTCTTTCCAATCAAAATGAAAACATTTATCTCCCAAGTCTTTGCCCACCACTTTCTATGGTCCCTAGTACCGCGGATCCACTCACCAAAAGGCCCCCCATTCCGCCGGCTCCTACTGTGCTTAGCCCGTATTCCCGAAGGCCACCAGCGTCCAGCAGCCTCGCAGCCTAGGATCCCGGGACAGCAGGCGGGCTCAAAGTGGGCGGTCCCGGGTCGCGCTAGCCCAGAGGCCGCCTTATCTGGGCTGGGAAGGCGCGCATCGAGGCGGAGAGACGCCCACACGCGCCGCGCAGGCTCCGCGACTGGGACAGTGGGAACAGCCCTCCCGAGAAGGGTTCGACCTTATGTCTCCCGGAGGGCCCGGGACGCCCCGGTCCCGGATCGCTTAGAGGCCACTGGAATGTCCACGCCAGCTGCGCAACCCCTAGGGACTTCCCCGGTGCCGACCCGACCCGACCCGGGGTGGCTCGCCCTGTCCCGGGGTCCCCGCCGACTTCGGGAGCCCAGCTCTCTGTGGAGTCCAGGGTTCGAGAACCCGTGGCCGCCAGCCGCTTGGACTATCGCTGCGGCGACACCGTGTGGTCCCCGGCGCGGGCTCCGAGGAAACAGGCTCACGGCCGCATTGCGGCTCTACACCAAGAGAGAAGGGAAGAGTCCGCGACAGAAACGCAAAAAAGGGGACTCGGGCTGGTGGCGGAGACCGTGGCACGCGCAGGGACCGGGGATGACAGTCAACCCGCCGCTTCTTCCCCACACTTCCACAAGCGCCGGCGCCACTTCGGATGTGAACTTCCAGGGAGGTGTGCAGGCGTGGGAAGCCCCACACCACGGTGGTAGGGGCGAGTCCTCGCTGAGAGGGCTTCTGCGACCTGCGCGACCCTCGCCATCCTAACCCCAGAGGTCCCACCCGCGGACAGCGACGCACCGAGCTCCGGGTCAGCCCAGCGCGTGTGTGCCTCGGGGCACAGGGCCTTGAGCTCACGGACCAGGTCCCCGGAGTGGGGTGCAGAGCTCCCGCTTCCCCGCATCCTCCCCGTGCTACCGCTCTGCCCGGCATCCCCCTAACCCAGCCTCGCGGCTCGGGCTCCCGCTCCAGTCCCGTACTCACCGCGCCCGCGCTCCCGGCGCCCGCGCAGCCTCCGCCCGCTGTCCCGGCGCCGCCGACTCTCCGCAGGACTGCAGGCCAGGGACCGCGAGGGGGCAGGGCGGCGCGGAGGGGCGGGGCCGCTGCAGGTAACAATGCTGCCTACCCGGCTGCTCCGCGAGCCGGCCGCAAAGGGCAGCACGCCCTTTCCTGCTCGACTGCCTCCCTCGCTCCCCCTACCACCCGACACCGTGCTCGCCCTAGCCAGCTCCGGGCTCCTGAGACTCGAAAGCCGCCGCCCAGCACGCAGCTCCTGGCACCTGAAGCCCCACGCGAGAGGGAGATAGCGATTGCTGCAGGGTGAAGATGAGCCCTGCGGTCCTAGTAGAACGAGGGAGCGAGGGGGAGGCGCCACGTTCGCTACCGAGCAGGTCACCGCTTTCCACAAAGGAACCTCTGCGGCAGTCTCCTGGACACCCTCCCCTGCGCTCACGCATGAACACCCCGCACTCATTCGTAGGCACGCACGCACCTTCACACACATACAGACCTCCGCGCGCCAGAACGCTCAGCTCCACAATAGTTTCTCCCCGGAGCAATGGGTTTCGCTAGGGGAGCTCCCTGGCGGTTCAGAGCATTCTGACGGCCAGGTCCTCTGTGCTGCACGCCAAATTGTTTTCCCTTCCCTCCCCTCCCTTTTCTTTATTTTCTCTTTTCTCAATGATGGTAACAAACTTTTCAGATTTATTAAAGAAAAAAAAAAGTATGGCAGACCTGGCTGAATGAAGGAGCTCTGTCTGGGAACTGGGAAGAGCCCGCCCACTCGTTGAAGGAACCGGGGAAGTCAGTCTAATCGCATTTTTTTTTTTCCAAAGTGACTTGCGACTACGCCAGGCAGAGAGAAGTTGAGTAGTCAAAGAAAACTTATCCTGGACAAACCGGCTGCTGGCACCTCAGCTGCCGGGGCGGGAGGCGCCCTCTGCGGGGAATGAAGTCATCCTGCCCTTTTCTGGGTGCGCCCAGATAACCGAACAGCGCTTTCCCAAGCTCTCAGGCCTGACAACTTCCAGCTGATTCCACCAGGTCCCTAGTTCCTGGACTCCAGTGACATAATTCTTCGCCTCCTACCGCGAGCCTTGCATAGGAAAAGAGAAAATACTAGTTCCAATCGTTCCACTATCTAGACCCCAAAATGGTGCCTGCCTTTTTCTTGGCCTTCTTGGTGAGTTCTTTGGCCATTAATATAGTTCCCGATTCAACACGTCCACCCACAAACACTGAAAATATCAATGCCGGTCTTGGGCTGGGAGCTCATGTCAATCCAAATGAATATTGATTGCTTCCCAGGTCAAAGAGTAACAAGTGTTAAGTGTGAGCTGCAAGACAGAGTCTTTTCCCTTTTCCCCCTAATTTTACTATTTATTATTATTATTGAGACAGAATCTATGTAGCCCTGGCTGTCCTTAAACTCGCTCTGTAGCCCAGGCTGTCCTCCAACTCAATCTGTGTGGGTCACCAGGCTAGCCCCCTTTCCCCTTCTTTAGGCAGTCAGACCTCTTCCTTCCATCCCTGTAGCGAACGAGCATGGCTCTCAGACTAGTCCCTTTCTGCTGCCTGTGGACCAGCTACTCCAGAAGCTGAGGCAAGGGGATATTTTGAGCCTTAGGTACAACATGGTGAGATGAGAAAAGAAGGAAAAAGCCACTTTAGAGTTGTCAAGCCCAGTGGCCCTTCCTCCCCCTTTGGCCTTTGATCTCCAGCTCCGCTCTGTTCCACGGGCCTCTCTAGCCCTCCCTGGTGACCCTTCTTCTCAGTCACAAGGCTCTTACAACCCTTGATCTCCCATTGTCCATTATAATCCCATGGGAATCGTTTCTGACTTTACTCTGGATGCCTTTTGGAAAGAAAAGCAATAAAATATGAATAACCATGGCCTTAGGTTCCCATCCTTGGGAAGGGCCCAGGAAAACGAGAGCCAATTGTCTTCAGTTATGCCAGGGACTTAAATCCACATCCGACTGGTGGTGGTGTCACAGTCCCGATTCAATGCCGGGAAGTCAGTTCACCTTCCCCTTAAAAGCAACACTCTCCCCTCATTCCTTTTCCTGACAGCGGGCTGTGGAGGCTAAAGTCCCAGACTTGGTTGTTTGCCTTAGGCCCACGGGCATCATGCTAACTCTGAGTAAGACGATGTGTCTGTCCATTTGCTGCCCACCATGTGTGGGGCACCCCAGGTCTTACTATCGATCTCCCACCAGCCTTCTGTTTTGTTTTCCACCCTAGAGAAGTATAACCGGACACCTATGTCCTGAAGCTCAGAATTCTTCCCCATCTTCTCACCAAATCCGCCCACTCACCCAGAAACTGTTGCCGGTTGCTGTGTGCACAGGTCCACCTCACAGCTTCCCACATCTGTCTCTAACCTCCTGTAGAGTCATGTGTACGCAGATGTGACCTTCAGTCTGACAAGGCAGTGGCACCCTGCATCTCCTGCCATTCGGGCTTCCCTTTCCCGGAAGCAGCTCGGTGTGAGGCCCCTGTATGGACAGGTCTTGTTTATTTCCACTTGCTGTTCTTCTGCACAGTAGATGGTCTGACAGAGCTGGAAGGGGCACAGCTCTCCAGGCGAGGGAGGCAACACGTTCATATACTGTCTGCCACACACATGCACACATGCCCTAGGCTTGCTGTGACCAGCAAAGGGCTTTGTTCCATCTATGCTGGGAAAATGTGCCAGCCTGCGGGGAAAGCTCAGAAGGCTCCTGAAGCAGGGTACCTGAAGTCACCAGGTTTGTGGCTGAGAGGTAGCTGCTGCCGCTGCCCCTCAACACTGAATGGAGGGTACTGTGGCCAGCCTCTAGTTACTTAGCATGGCACGGGCATCCCCCAGGGCCAGCAGAAAGTCCTCTGGGACATTCCTTCTTCTCTGTGCAGCTTACTCTGCCCTCTTCCAAAGTGGTCCTTCCAGAAAGGTCTAAAGTTACATTCCTGTCACTGAATGCATTTTCTCCCTTCTGGCTTTGACTTCTGAGATGCTCTCAGCTTGTTTTTTTTTTTTTTTCTTTCATAGAGAGATTGTATTTAATCTGTCATTAGGAATCACTGACTGAACTAAATGTTCAAATCAGCATGACTCAATTTCGGCATACATTCTAAAGCATATCTCATCATTAAAAAGCAGAATTATTTGCTAAAGGAGTCGATTTAGCCTGTGTGCTGACTCCACAGGTCCTTGAATACACTGAAGTCAGTGCCCCAGGCATGCATCTGAAGCAGCAAGCTGAAGTCCCCCTTTCCCTCGCCCCTCCCACAAGGCTTCTCCCATTTTTATGATACAGACTGAGGTTTGCTTAGCTCAACCTTCTCTTTTTATTCTTTCTTTCCTTTTTCTTTCGTTCTCTTTTTTTTTCTTTTTGGTTTTTCAAGACAGGGTTTCTCTATGTAACAGCCCTAGCTGTCCTGAAAGTAGCTCTGTAGACCAGGCTGGCCTCAAACTCACAAACACCTGCCTCTGCCTCCTGGGTGCTGGAATTAAAGGCGTGTGCCGCCACCACCTGGCATTAGCTCAACCTTTTCATCTTATTCCTAAAAGATACACCTGATGGGGTCACTTGTTCAGATTACAGGTCGTAGTAGCTCTACCTCTTAGGAGCCGAAACCGCCCAAAGAAACAAATGGCCAATTCTGTAGTTAGACTGGCAGATAAGCAAGAGACTCGAAGATGGGCACACTGTTTCCTCGGGAGGGTGGAAATCTCACAACAAATAGAACCTGCAGATTGTGACTGTCAGTCTGAATGCAAACTTGATTTGAACACCTTAAAGGCAAAATGCAAATGCCATATTCCGATAATCGTCCAAACAACTTGTGAGGTCCCCCATTGTTATTCCGCGTGTTTATTTTGTAGGTGTGGATGTGCACGTGCCTCAGTGTGCCTCTGATGGTCAAGGACGATGTCAGTCGCTTTTCTCCTTCTACGGCATGGGTCCTAGGGATTGAACACTGAGTCACAAGCTTGGCGACTGAGCCAGACTCCACTTGCTCTAATGCTTTTCTGAACTACCAAATGCCATCTTATTTCCTCAGGTTACAGACTTTAAATAGTAAGTCGTCTTTAAATTTAGGAAACGTTGGCGGGGCTGTGGTCATTAAGAGGGTAGAACTCTGGTGTGCAGATGCTAAGTAACAATTTGCCAATGTGCTACACAGAAAGAGCTTTCTCTGTGTTCATATCCATGGCAGCATCAATGACGTCTCCCTTGTTATTGTGCAGGCATTTGTCAGTAAGTGGTGCTTTGTTTGAGATAAGGGTCAAGAGATTAAAAACAACTCTTACCCAACACAGGACTGAGGTAACAGATATCTGAGGACCCTTGTCCCTACCTGCCTATGGAGCCCATTTTCTCCCCTCAGGAGTGTGTGAGAGTTCGGGACGGTGAGGACAGAGGAAGAGAAAAAGGAGAAAGTGATAGTATTGTTACAGGTTGGATGTGCTCAGAAAGCCTTCGTCCATTCCTGTTCTTTTAGTTTACCCCCAGTACCGGGTTTAGAACCTGCTGGCTGTGACAGGGTTCCAACCTGGAGTAGAAAACTCGGAGTCAGAATGTGCCATGGCAGCACAGCAAGGCATGGCACAGCAAGGCACAGCACAGCATAGCGCAGCATGGCACGGCGCAGCACAGTACGGCACAGCATGGCACAGCACAGCATGGCACAGCACAGCACAGCATGGCACAGCACAGCATGGCACAGTACAGCACAGCACAGCATGGCACAGCACAGCACAGCACTTTTCTTATCCACCTCTCCAAACAAGCCAGTGGGCCTGGATAAGAAAGAAGTTAGAGTGTTTGCCTGCAGGTTTATTTTGCTACTGGCTTTAACTTTTCAAACTGTTTACCCTTTCAAGAAGCTAGAAGAACAAACAGAGTAATTTGAAGCTGTAGCTCTCACAGTATAAGCAGTTCCCAAACAAAACCAAGGAATCAGCAACAGAACATGTGTGTGTGTGTGTGTGTGTGTGTGTGTGTGTGTGTGTTTCCCTGTGGGAATGCTATGTGAACATTTTGTAGGCGAGGTAGAGGTAGGAGAAAGGGTCACTTATTGATTTAGTAACTTTTTAAAAGTCTCTTTGTGCCCCTGGGATTCAAGGGTATACTTTGGTGAAACAGCTTGGGAGACAAAGCACTTGTAGTTAGTTTCTGTTTTTAATAAGCAGGTTTAATAATCATACTTAGGCTACGATAGCAAATAAGGCCAGCCCATAATAATCTGTCTTTTGTTTTAGCTTGCTTTTGGCAGTGTTTGGAATGGACCCCAAGGCTCCACGCAGCCTAGGCACTAACCAGAATACTAACGCTTCTCAAATGGACTTCGCTGCTGGTGCTATTGGTCAAGTTTAGTCTGACACTGGGTACAGAGAGAAACGATGAAACATTCAGCATTGTAATTCACTTGTATTCACACAGTTCCGTGGGCCAGGTCAAGCTCAGGCTGAAAGGGAGCTGGGTTTGTTGGTGTTAAAGCTAGTTTCTAACTTACTGGCTTCCTTCTGAAGGGAGTCCCAAATACTTGACAATCAGTATCTCAGAGTGATGGAAAACATGTCCTCACATTCCCAAATTTCTTCCATGTACCATTTTGGGCACACAATCAATTTCTATGTGCATACAATCAATAGCCATCAAACTGTATACGAGATAATAGAGCAAGCGGCATTTGTACAACGGACTCCACTGTTGCTTTCTCAGGCCTAGGCTACAGCGGAGAGTCTTGAAATGCTGCAGAGTTCTAAACCCCAGTGGCCCAACACACTTCAGCCCATGCTTCCTGTAGAGTAACTGATGCACACCCTTATTCTGGGTGTCTTTCTAATAAGAGAGGGAGGGCAGTGGATCCAGGGAAAGCATACCTATAAGAGACATTCGACACCATGATATGGAATTAGTTTTATATTTATGCTGAAATGGCAACACACATTCAAACACACACATTCAAACACACACACATGTACACATTCACGCACACATATTTACACACACACACGTCAATTTCTCTTCCCGGGAAAACAGCAAACTACTGTGAATTCTCAATTAGGGATCCCAAACATGTACAGCCTTCAAGAGTCTAAAGACAGCAGAGGACAAGGGTCGGCACCCACACATCTCCATCTCTGTCTCCCATTCCTCGCCACCGTTTCCCTTTGTCCTTGTCTAAGCTCCATGGCTTCTGTCTGCAAGAACATCAGTTTCTGAGGCGGCTGTTTGCTTACTGGGCATAACTCGGCCTGACCTAAAGGAGCCCATGGGGAACGGGGGCCCTGGGGTCTCCATGCTCACAGTCCAGGGGCTACAGAACAGCCCGATGGCTCAGGGACCTTTGCTGTATGCAGAGGTGGGGTAGATGCATCGGGACAAGTCAGACAGCTGGAGCAGGGATTGGGCATCAGGGGAGGTTGGAGCTGAGGGGATTCTGATTCACCCATTTTTATTAGCATCTAGAGTCTAGATTCTAGACTTTCAACAAAAGTCACACACTTTCAGCCAAAGCTGTTGAGAACAACGGGGACTTTATTTATAAATCCTAGGTGTTTTTGGATGTGTCTGCTGTCATGAAAGCGTTTCTGCTGCATTGTGCTGTGATAAAGGACTCATCTTTTAGAACTGTTTCCAAGGTTTAGAAAGCCATTTGGAGAGTCTACGGTCTTCCTGGGTGATCTCTGTGTGCCTGCATTTATACTTCAACAACTGGGTGGCTACTGGTCAGTTTCTGTTCCTTCTGAAGGATGGCAGCACCTGGGCTGGCCTCTAGATGAAAGCTAAGGTCAGGTCACAAACAGCTCAATCTCCTCACACCATCTCCCTGGGAACCTACAAGGATGAGCTGATTCCGCCACTTCACCTGCCAACCAGACCCTAGTGCGAAGGAAGCTGGAGGGGCAGAGGGAGAAGAGGCAGTCTGCATGGTGGCTATCATGTGACCGCTCACACAGCAGACACAAGACCGCCCCAAGCCAGTGGGCCCAGCCTGGCTCAAGATAGCCGCTAACTGCTCTATGCACTATTCTAATGACACTTCCATACTTCTGTTGCGTGCTATCATCGTGTATCCAACACCACGCTACGTGAAACTCCTGGTGAAGGCTAGACAGGGGAGTCCTGGATTACTCTACCATAAAACAGCCAGAACCCTTCCATTAAAGTTTGCCCCTGAAGTGAGCTATCCAAATTTCCAGGAAGAGGGTGACTCTCCCAGAAGCCCACTCTCCCTCGTGTGTACCTAGACTCTGTAATAAACATAACAATATTTTTGCCTGGCCTCGCTTCTGCATCCCTCCTCTGGGAACACGGGGAAGAAGTGCCCGTCTGTATTGTCTCTGAGAGCTCCCTAGTCGGAATCTGTGGTGACAACTACACTGGATAGAAAGAGACCAACCCTGCAAGCATTATCTACAGGATTGACTGTAGTGGGGGGTGGGTGTTAAGCCCGAAAGCCTACAAAGAGAATATTGTGCTCCAAGATTGACTGATGAAAGCTTTACTGGGGCAGCATGGATGGGACTGTGTTCACAGATCACGGTGGTAATAGCAAAATACACTCCCCTCCCCCCAACATCCACAAGTACAGAACTGCGACTTCCTTATTCAATCACAAACAGTATGTTCTCCGTACTGATCTTTTTCTTCCTGTCCCTGTGACCACCCAATGACACCAGTGGGCCTTCAGCCACTCAAGGCCAGAGGCCCAGGAATAGGAATCCTTTGTACCGAGGACACTGTGTTTTGACACACAAGCCACAGGGAAAGCTACAAATGCTCAGACCAGTTCCTGTCTTCCACGGGCCTCGACAGTAGGGAGGCAACCGTCTGATGGATGCAGGCTCTTTGAAGCAGGATATAAAAACATGAAGGCAACAGTCAGCCATCGTAATATTTTATGGTGTACTGAACGAATGTAGGCTTGCACAGGCTGGTTAACGTTTCAGAAGACATGCTGGTGCTCGACCCAAAGCCGGCAGCCCACGGTGGACCGAGAAACAACACTGGCTCTCGCTCTCCCGTGCGCGCGCGTTCTCTCTCTCTCATAGAACGTGGGAAGGAGAGCGATGGAGACCAAGGACCAGGGCATTTCATGTGGACCATCTGCCGTTTTAAAGTTACACCCAAGAGAGGAGAGGACTCCCGACTTCAACTGAAGGGAGACAAAGTGTGCCCTTGGGAAGACAGCTGTCTGGCTCTTCACGGCTCGGAGTTAAACTGCTTCCACAAGCCCTGTGGGCGACTGCAAAAAGGACAACCTAGGAGGAAAATATTGTAATAATGAAATGTCAGCAAATTAATAATCATGAATGCTTCCTTAGTCGGGTGAACCCAATTCACTACCACCGGGCAGAAAGTCACAGTAAAAATGAGCTCAAAGAACTAACTGGGCAGAGTTCTTCCTGGAATAAACCAAGGTCACTCAGAAGGTCAGCAGTAAGGAAGTCTGAAGTGGCCTGGATTAAAATGACTTGTGTTGAGGGGACAAAAAGACCTGTTCTCATTGCTCTGCTCTTGGGCACTAATGGTGACTCTCAAGTCCCGAAAACCCCAACGCAGCACAATGGCCCCCTATTATGTCACTGTGGTTTTGTTTTAAGAGCACAAAGGGGCAAGTTAGGACCGGAGCCCGCTGAGAGGCGCTAACGCTGCCCTCTGCCTCCCCTTGTGAGTTCAGGCACCATCTCTGTGCGCCAGGGCTTGCTTTCTTTTGTCATATTACTAGATGTTCATTTGCAGTTTCTAACTCACTTCTCTCATCTGACAGCTGGCTTACCAGGAAGAAAATGCTAACTAAACGTCCTGAAGGAAAGCTGCTCTTTTGGGGGGCAAGGCGTTTAGGTGGTGGTGGTGGTAAGTCCAGCAAACCAGTCACACAACGTCACCAAACCATACTACAGACCCTTGGACTGTTTTTTTATTTTTATTTTTTAAGACCCCTGCACAGGAAACCTAAACAATGAATGAGAGTCTGTCCTCCCAGGGGAGCTGGCTGGCATCAATTCAGGAACCCTCGAGTTCGCGTCAGGGTGTTAATGGGGTCAGGGGATGAAGGTCAGCAAATACTCCTGACTGTTTAAGCTCAGCCACTTACTGCACCCGTGATAGGCACTGGTTCTATGGTAACCATTGCCATGGTTAGACCTCTGTGCTCAAACACTGCCTGGGCTTCTGTGGCTCCTCTTACAAGTAGGAGCCAGCTAGGACATTTGGATCTGGAGTGTGTTCCCAGGCTTAGCCGGTGTGTGTGTGTGTGTGTGTGTGTGTGTGCGCATGTGCGTGTGTGTGTGTGTATGGGGGTGGAGTGGCGGAAGAGGAGACCCGTGGGAATGCACACATCTAGGATTTATCTTTATAGAATTAGGCTGCTTTATTAGTTTATTAGTGTGAATTAGATAAAATCTGGCTACCTCAAAAAATACCCTTTTAGTTGGAAAATCAGTTTCAAGCAAATTATTATAGCTAAATTTTAAGCAACTAGAATGTTAGCATAGAAAAGCACTATACTACGTGTTTGCTCCCGAGCAGAGAGCACAAAACTGAGACAGAAGAATCATCCTAACTGAGCTAAAATAAAGTTAGTTTCGTCTTGGGCCTAACTCCCCTGAGCTTTCAAACAGCTTGTTTAGGGAATTCTGAGGAGGAACAAGGGGAAATACCTCGCTTAGGGAGTTCTGCACCTTTGCTTGCTGCTGCTGTCAGCTCCACTCTTCACACGCTGGGGTGGGCGGTGCGGATTCTGGAATCTTTATGCATGGAGCAAGGAGTCTCATGGACTACATTAAAAAAAAAATAAGGCTCGTTGCCACCACAGTGGGAGAAGGAAGACTTGGAAGAATCCTACTGCATTTCTAAATCAAATCGACACTTAAAAATTATTGGAAAATTTTTAAAAAAGTTGACTAGTACTGTTAAATCACATATATACCCTACCTGTCTCTCCAGTAGCATTGTGCCATATTTAAGAAACCTTTTCCTGCCATGCACGGGTGTGCGTGCCATTCAATCCAGCACTCAGGAGGCAGACGGTGGTGATCTTCGAGTCCCAGGCCAGGCAGGGACACATAGTGAGACTCTGTCTCAAAACACCAAGAAAAAAAGAAAGGGAACCTTTCCCCCGTTTTTCCCACATATGGTCATGCACCGGCGTGCTGCAGCTAGCCTTTAAAAGCAAACCCCGTGGGCACACATCTAAAGCATTCTCCCCTACAGCGGCAGAGCTAAAAACCCAATGCAAATCCTCTCCCAGGACCAAACACACTCGACGTCTTCAGCTGTTTTCCCGTTTTATTCAGCTGTATGTCCTTTTCAAACTGTGGACTGCAAAAACTGCGTGCATGCACGCCTTCCTCGGGAGGTCAGTGTCTAGCCGTATTAAGTACATATTCCTCCAGGAAAGTTATAATTACCCGTCCCAAACTCTAGAGAGAGCTTCCTAACACAGTCAGAGGTCATTAGAGGGAGGATGAACGTGGAGAAGTGAGCTGTCTACAGGGCTCGGCAGGTGAAGGCATTTGCTGCCAAGCCTAAGGGCTTGAGTTGGATCCCTGGAACCAAATGATGGAAGGCAGAACTGGCTCCTGCAAGCCGTCCGCTGCCTTCCGCACACGCTGGGGTGCGGATGTGTTTGCGCACAAAAATAAGTCAATGTACAAAAAAAAAAATCAGGTGAGGTAGCAGATATAATTTCTCTTATTTTATTCCTTATTCCAAAAACTCCACTATTTCAGATCTTTTTTAAGAAGCTGAACCGGACCATTTGCCTCTTTCCCTATCTCACTGCATGCCGACCCTACACGAACAAGCAAAGAGGCTTTTGTTTTGGTTTTTTCTTTTTTGGTTTTTGCCTCCACAGTGAGCCTATAGTTCCTTCGGTGGCCACTTCAGACACCAGAGGTCCAAGAGAACATGACAGGGCTTACTTGTCTGTTTCTGTCTACACTGGCTAGGCCCACATTTCACCCTGACATGATTTATACAAACACATGTGCACACCAAGCCAGAAGCAGAGCTATAAGCCTGTCACAGAAAGTCAACCTTAAAAGCAGCAAATTAGTTTTGAACTGTGTGTGCGTGATAGAGAAGGATGTCTGACGTCTTCCTTCATAACTCCCCACATAAGCCTTCGAGAGGTTCTTTCCCTGAACCTGGAACTCACTGAGTCACCTAGACTGGTTGGCCGGCGAGCTCCTGTGACCTCCCTGTCTCCATTACCCCCAGGACTGATGTTACAGACACACAGCTCCATGCCTTGCTTGTATGTGGGAGCTGAGGATTTGAACCCGGGACCTCATGTGTGCACAGAGCGCTTTACTGACAGCATCTCTGCAGACCCCTAAATGGTATCTAACTCCTCTTAGACCTTTCTTGTGACTCGTTAATTCCTGGCTGTGTCCAGATTTTTGTTAGCACTATGGGAGATAGTTCAGAAACCCCTAAGGTCGTGGGTGATGTATGAGACGGAAAACATGGTATCCTGCAAGACAGCAGAACTCCTTATCTGGCTCAGGAGGGCTCTGGTGCTTTCTGTGGGATTTCCTAGGCAGACAATGGTGCGTCTGGAGCAGATAATGTTTTACTTCTTCATTTGCTCTCAGTGTGGCCTTTATTTCTTTCTTGGCAGTGCTGCACTGTATATAGCGACTGTGCTGATGTAGAATAGCGTTGCTAAAGACACAATCTTTTATTATGTACGATGTAAAACATAAAGTGCTAAATCCGACATTATTATAAATTCATCTACAGATTTTCAATAAGAAATTTTCATTCAAAATTTGATGGAATTTTTGTCATGAATAAATGTTAGTTTTGTTACAAAAAGAAGGAAGGAAAGAAGAGAGGGAGGGAGGAAGAAAAGACAGACAGCTGTACAAGGTGCCATCAATATGGTTTGCCCATGGGGGATGGAACGGAACCTCACGATCTTAGCCACACTGCTTCTTCAGGTCTGAGGTCCCTCTTAGCTTCCATTTAAGAGAACAGGGGCTGGACGGCGGCACAGGCCCAGAGCAACGTGCACTCGCAACCTCAGCACTCAGCCTGAGACGGGAAGCCGAGACAAGAGAATCGGGCAGAGCTCATTGGCTAGCTAGCCTGCAGCAGAGTTTGGCAAACCGCTTCCCTTCAGTGTATGTTTTCCGTGAATATTTCTATTTTAATATGAGAAAAGCCATACCTCACTGTCCCGAGGTACCATGCACCGAAACTCCTCAGATCTTGTTTACCCTTTATCTGTTTCTAGACAGCAGCCTCCTTTCCAACTGTAACACCGCAAAGTGGCTCCTGCTGATTCAACATCCTGCTTAAAAAACATGCTCGGTTCCCACATGTGCTCCCAGAGGCGGAAGTGGACACATTCACTCTGGAAGGCGAACCAGCCACACAGAACCATCTTTAAAGTGTGTACGCACTCCGAGGGCCTGTGTTCTCTTCTAGAAACAGATCCTAGGCTACACTTACTTCTTTTGCACATGTGCCCACTACTCAGAAATCACCGTTATATTTAGCTTTCCTGAAAAAAAAAATCATTAACCCATGATGATTTTTTTGTTTTGCTACAGCTGTTGAACTGTGGTGAGACTGGACATGTTCAGCTCAGAGAGATGCAGATTGAGATAAAGAATGACTTATAGACCATGACAAATTAAGAAGCACCATTTCTCTTTGAAGATCAGGAAAGAAAGGTATATTCTCTGAAGCTCCAAATAGTTACTGCTATTTAAAATTTATGAGATCAGGGCAATAAGATAATGCAGCAGAAACTTTAATAAGAATACAAAATTCACACCAGAGGCACGCTCTGGGGAGTGTGAATAACCATCACAAGTAGCTACTCTGCTTGAAGAATAAAATAAGGCTCTTTCAGAGTACAAATATACAGGCGGGAATGATTTAAAATAGGTTCATGACTTACAATCACATTACACTGTATTAAGCACTCCAAACAGACATATTAATTAAAAAGCCAGCGAAGAGGCATCTGGACATGTACAACACATTGTACAGGCTACAGAGGTCACGTATAACAGTCATTTTAAGTACTTCATTTCAACACAATAGAAATGAACAGATAAAGTGAAAGCTCTCCAAATACTCATTTATATGTACGACAAAATCAAAGGAACTTTACATTTAAACAAGATTACCTCACCGAGGAAGCCCCCACAGTGGACAGGCCGACTGCATACGCAGAAGTAACAGTGCTGCACCATAAAACAGTGCTGGCCTCCCCTCCTATGGCCTCCACACGATCTCTTCATTACCCAGGTGGGAAAAACTCCCCCCAGCCCCATTCTTCAAAAGGAGTTAAGAGAAACAAAAGACTCCAAAGTTGGTTTCACCAACTGCACCCCAAGTGTGGTTTCATGAGGACCAAGAATCCCAGCACCTACTGTGCTCCTCTCCAAAGAGCAGACACATCACACGCTCTCCGTAGGGTCTCTCCATGGTTTCTGTACAAGGTTGGACAAGATTACTGCGTCTGAGAAGGCACGTATCTGTGATTTAAGGCTTAACTGGTAGTCATACATGGAAGTCAAGGAACATGATCTGGAAATTCTCTTCTATCAAAACGAAATTTACCCCCAAACTAGCTTTCTAATCTACAAATCACTACTCTAGAAACCACTAAGAGTTTCCATTCCTATGTCCACATGTAGAAAACAAAATAAAAAAATCCACCTCCCTTAAGCAGGTTTCATTATAAATCAAAATTGCTGACACAACTGTCAAATTCATAAGTTAAAACACATCATAGAAATTATGACAGTGTGATTCCCAGGTCTTTAAAAACACCTAACCAAAGTTACAGTGGTACAGATTAATTTTTAAAAGGTATCTACCACAACCTATGAGCCAATCAATCATTCATTCCAGAAATCCCTTCTGTGGACGCTGCAGGACGCCATATAACTTACTCTGCAAAATAGCTTTCTTTCTTTAATACACAAACATGAACTTCTCAAAGATGTTGGATATATTCATATATAAAATATCTGACATTGATACAAATCATGTAAACCTCCTTTGAAAAATTATAGCTGGTCCTCGTTTCTAGGACCAAAAGCCTTGAATTTATCTTATCAGTGCAAATCTATATTAAATATTTCAAATTATAGAAATAGCCACCAACCTTCACAATACAAAAAGGATTTCTCAAAAAGGAAAATTATTGTGTTTAGAATTATAGAAATTACGTAATCATGTTTACATAAAAATCACCTACCTTCTGTTCGGATTTAACAGCTCAATTGTTAGGGTATGAAAAGGGAAAAATAAAAGCTATCTGTGCAAGAGTCACTGCAATGGTGTTCCCTCACCGCTTCCCCAACACCACTTCATTCTGACTAGGTTTATTAGCTGTTTAACAACACCCTGCTCGCTCCTTTCCGGGTGAGTTTACTGCTCTTCAAGCCAGGACGGGGCGTCCACTCCAGGGGTTTTCAACTTGACGTGGAACTGCTTAAGGGTCAGTTCGAGCTGCTTCTGATTCCCCGCAAAATAGGCAGCAACAGCACTGTGGAAAAGGACCAGTTGATTGCGCAATACCTTCACCTGCGGACAGGGCAGGGCGACAGGCAAGCGTTAGAGCACGGCAGCAGACCACGCAGTGACACTTACCACACATATACACACATACACACACAGACACACATACACACACAGACACACATACACAGACACATATACACAGACACATAAGACACACACACATACACACACAGACACATACACACAGACACATATACACACATACAGACACACACACATACAGACACAGACACACATACACACATACGCACACATACACACACACCTCTTTTATGAAGACGAAAGGTAAACACATAAAGAGCTTAATTACAGAACATATAAAGAATTCAGTGAGATGTTAACACCCCCACATTCAATAGGCAAAAGATTGAATAGATATTTTACCAAGGAATACAAGACTACATAGGCTCATGAAAAATGCCCCATATCCTGCTACTAGGAAAATCTACATTAGTCCCCACTGGTAAAGATACAAGTGACTAAACTTCTCCAGTCTGCGTCTGTGAAGCGGAGACGTTCATCGGTCTCTCAACAGTTAAACGTACGATCAACCTGTAATCCAACTAATCCACGCCTAGGTATTTACGTGAGGGAATGAAAACCTAGGTGCACACAGAAGACTCACACTGACGCTCAGGGCCAGGCTGGGCTAGAAGTAGAGTCAGGGGTTGATTCACTTGTGATAGCTCCAAAGTAAAAACAACTCAGTCAACCCACAGGAATGAGATGAATTGGGGTATTACCATAAAAAGGAGTAATGTCCAACACAAAGAAACGAGCGACTGATACATGCGACACGCATGAGTTGCAGCAACCCTGTGTTCTATAAGAAACCGGAAGGGAAAACTGCAGGCTGCGGGACCCCATCTGCACACCTCACACAGTGCAGTCTCCCTCTCCCTAGGGCGTCTCTCCCGTGACCACCAAGGGCTCAGAGTAACTCCCCACCTTGCTGTGCTATCGAAAGCACTACTTGGCCTATGCTTTTGCATTTCTATTTTGAATTGAATTATATAGCGATAACAGGCTGATGTAATTTTACTGTGAAAGCCCAGTTTCTTTAACTGGCCACAAGTGTTTCTTGACTTGAAATTTAACTCCTAATACTTTCCAGTGAAGGAGAAAATAGGAAGAACATGGAATCAGTTCATGTGCTGAACCTGCAGAGAGCGGCACCCGGCACCAGGGAAAAGTGCCTGCAGATTTCCATCAAAGCCACAGTGTCCTAACAACAGCTTCTTTCCCTAGCCTTGGAGGAGGCGACACCCGGAACACAGGCAGACGCTGGAGAAGAGATGGCAGCTCACAAGCTCTGACTGGGGCATCTGTTGTGCCTAAAACACTTCCGGTCCCACAGTGAAACTGAATCCGCGCAGCCACAGAAAGGTGCACTTTAGGACCGAGCTCTACTTGTGTTTTCACAACAAAGCAATGTGATACCCAGAGCCACACAAGCAGCCTCCACAATCCAGGAGGTGGATGTGTAACACCATCTAAAGCAAGCACTCCGGGCTGTCCCTGTGGAAGACAGCACACAACAGTGCAAGGCTTTGAAGCTGCGATGGGAAAGCAGCACAGAGCAAAGCCTTCCAAATGTAAATACAGCGCAAACTTCCACCTCAGGTCCACACCACAGACTGCTCTTCCTCTGGCAGTTTTAACTGCCTCGTGTGCCGAACCACGTCAGCTTTTCCTGCCAACACGGAGCATTGTAATTACACACGTGTTCAGTTCTGGTAGTAATGTCTTAAAAACATAAATTTAAATAAGAACATTAACTCATTTATCCACTCAAAAATTAGTAAATCATATTTAATAAATAAATAAATTAATTAAAAAATTAGTAAATCAAAGTCAAATCTCAACACATTTACTGATTCAGAACCAGGATGGCTTGCTTTTTGCTTTGTTAACTGTCCTCCGCACTATGGTATGACGGACTAGCACTGCAGGGACTGGTACCTTATGGAGGACTTTGGTTATTAAATAAAGAGACGCTGGGCTGTGAAGATCGCTCAGCGGGAAGAGTACTTGCTGGGCAAGCACGAAGATAAATGTTCAAAACCTTAGCATCTATATTAAAAAAGGAAAAGAAAGAGACAAAAGAAGAGAAAGCAGGGCATGGTTGAATATACACCTATAACCCAATTCTGCAGGGGGAGAGACCTTGTCTTAAAGGAATAGGTGGAGAGCACACAGCAGGGTCCCTGAGGTCTTCCTCAGACCTCTGTATGCATGTAAGCATGCTCAGCACTCCCTCCTCCACTCCCAGCACACATAAAGAAAAACCATTATCAAGTAAAAACAGTAATCAAGTAGAATTAGAAAAGCAGTCGCTAAACAATTTTAAAATAACTTTTATTTTTTTATTTTTATTTTTATTTTTATTTTTATTTTTTTTTGCTTTTTCGAGACAGGGTTTCTCTGTGGTTTTGTAGCCTGTCCTGGAACTAGCTCTTGTAGACCAGGCTGGTCTCGAACTCGCAGAGATCCGCCTGCCTCTGCCTCCCAAGTGCTGGGATTAAAGGTGTGTGCCACCACTGCCCGGCTTAAAATAACTTTTAAAAATTTTATTGCAGGCTGAACATCCCAATTTGAAAAAAGAAATCTCAAATACTGCAAAATCCATGTTTTAAGTGCCGACTATGACACCAGTGGAAAGTCCCAAGTGGGACCTCATGCGTGATCCAAATACAGGGTCACTGAAAAGCGGTACATGAAAGTGCATAAAGGCATATATGAAACTGGAGCAAATTCTATGTTTAGAACTGGGTTCTTTTACCGCAGTGACTCCTATATCTCTGTGTGTATGTGTGTGTGTGTATGTGTGTAAATATTCTGAAATATAAGAGAATCTGATATCCAAAACACTCTGGTCCAAGCAGCTACCAGGAGACAGTATGCACATGTGATGCTGTATAGGAGGAGAGGCTGTTTGTTGGTTCCCGCTGCCCAGAACCGAAACAACCACACAGAAACTGTATTAATTAAATAACTGCTTGACCTATTAGCTCTAGCTTCTTATTGGCTAACTCTTACAAATTAATTTAACCCATTTATATTAATCTGTGTATTGCCACATGGCTGTGGCTTACCGGCTAAAGTTTTGGCATCTGTCTCCTGCAGGGCTATGGCTTCTCTCTGACTCTGCCCTTCTTTCTCTCAGCATTCAGCCTTGCTTTCCATGCCTAACTAAGTTCTGCCCTGCTATAGGTCCAAAGCAGTTTTCTTTATTAATCAATGGTAATCACAGCATACTGAGGAAAATCCCACATCAATGCTGGCCTTGTACAACAAATTATAACACCACACAGAAGTATTATTTTACAAAATATCACATTAATTAAATTTATTAAGTAAATTTTGCATTATTTTACTTAACCTGTTTCTTGTGGGGGGATGAACACTGAGGATTGAACCAAGGGTCTTACAGGTTTTGAGGCAAATGCTCTACCACTGGGCCATGTCACCAGCCCCTTGAAGAATCTTCAAAGAAAAAAAAAAGAACGACAAACAAAACAAAAACATCTCAGCTTATAAAGTCAAGAAATGCCTAAGGCTAGACCTCCTGAAGACAGACTGGAGAGTGAGGAACTTGGAAATGCCGCACTCCTGGAGAGCTGCAAGCTCTTTCACCTAGTGCAGCCTGCCAGCACTCACAAGACAATAAGCGTCAGAAAACCTATAAGACTTTGAAACGAACACTGGTGGCAGAACACACTCTAGAGAAGCACTGAAACTGGGGCAAGGATCTAGCATAAAGGATATATTTCTAAAATTATAAGAATAATACAATATCATACCTGCATGTGTATGTACCTGTGCATGTATATACATTTGTGTGTGTGTGTGTGTGCGCACTGCTAGAAACGGAGCCCACAGCCTGTGCATCCCTAAACTACTACCTCAACATTAAGCTTCCATAAGTTTTTCTGTATCTATAAAGCAGAGCAAAAATTTCCTGAACTACGTTTAGAAACTTAGTGGTTAAAATGATAAGACAACAAAAGTAGAGACTTAGAACAAGAACACAGAGGATAACTACTGCAGACAAAAGTGAGCTGACAAATCTGACAAACTTTTAAAACCTAACATCAGAAAGAAAGCAGTTTAAAATGAAATACACTAAATCACTGTGTGCTGGATTACAAAGACCTTTCATGAAGATCCGCCAGGGAACAAACCAGCTCCGATCTACACCGAGCTGTTACAGCACCAGCTGCCCAGTGGCCTACACACACCACACAATGCTTCAATTGTCCAAGGACAAGACAACCACCAACAGCGACTCCTGAGGCAGAGCCGAGGCGGCTTTCTTAGGGAGCATGCTCAGAGATGATGCCAAGTGGACACCTTCTTCTGCCTGCGAAGCAGGGGATGAGCACATGAGGTTACTGAAGTCCTGCAGGTGAGCACTGCCCTGGAGACAGCAAGTTGAGAACACAGGCCTGATGCCCACTAGGCAGCTGTTCAGTCTATGATTTATGCCTCCAGCCCTACACACCCCTTCTCATTCAGAGAATTAGTCTAACAATAGGTATCACCCAGTTAAAATAAGTTATTAATCTTAATAAATACAGTCACATAGTGAGGCACTTCACAGTAATTACTGGCTCTTCTAATGAGTCTAGGGAATACGACTACTTTAAATACACCCGAATCCTGGAGCAGAGTGCCCCCTTGGCCCTCCACTAGGTCCCTGAAATAGCACATCATTAGTTCATATGCCCTTCAGGCTAAAGCAACTGTGGGCCGAGGAGAAAAATTATCAAGACACGGGACACCAGAAAGGAGTGAGAGCAAGGAGACAATATGATCAAGTGTGGCAGAAAAGATCATCTCAATTTTCTCACTCATCAGGATGAGATTCAGCAAATTACAGATGAGTAGAATGTCAGAGTGAAAGGTCATAAGACGTGGTGGGCGGCCATGAGGCAGCACCACGGCAGTGCCATGGGAAGAGAGCAACTGAAGTAAGTGATGGAGGTCTGGGACGGCGGGCAGGGCAGTGCTGCAAGGAAGGGACTTGAGTCTACAAGGGCACATTCTGAATACTGTTTGCTCTCCAGTGCACACGCGCGAGTGCACGCGTGCGTGCACACACACACACACACACATTTCTGAGTGCGGGGTGAACATCTGCAGCCTCAGGTTCTCCGGCTGTGGCAGAGCATCTCAAGAGCTCATCCTTCTGAAGCCAGCCTCGACTACACAGTGAGAACACATCTCAACAGACAAACCCTGAGTGCAGAGCTTTCCTCTCCTCAGGCGAGAATGTCTGAAGCCTTCTATACTCTGACTCGCACTGTGAGTGCCCTCCCTCAGCCTCCCCCCCCCCTTTCTGTTTAGGTGTGAACACACAGATTCTGTCCCCAGCACCGACTGCTCTCTGTTTAGGTGTGATCACAGATTCTGTCCCCAGCTTTTAATCCCAGAGCTATCTCTCCAGTTCCAAAATTTAAATTCTTAAAAAAAAAAAAAACAACTGCAAGCAGTAATATTCTTAGCTTATTAAGGAAGAAAGGCTGGGGGCAAAATTCATTGGCAGAGTACTTTCATAGCATGTTTAGGGCACAGGGCTCACAGTTCAGTTTCACAAAAAGAGAAAAAAAAATCAGGATTTTGTGTGCACGCACGCATACACGTGCTCTGTCTGCATGTGTGCCTGCATGACAGAAGAGGGCATCAGATCCCATTATAGATGGCTGTGAGCCACCATGAGGTTGCTGGGAAGTGAACTCAGGTCCTCTGGAAATACATGCAGTGCCCTTTAACCACTGAACCTTCTCTCCACCCTAGGATTTTAAGTTTAATTGGACAGAAAACCAGGAAGTTTTTTAAGTTAAGAATTATTTAAAAATCACCCTCATTACCAAATGACTTTTCGGTCACACATGACGAGCACATGAATCACCACAGGAGCGCACTGCCAACATGAGATGTCAACACGCCAAGTCACAGAAAGACCCTGGAAAGCTTACAAGGAGGAAAGCTAATGAGAGTCCACTCTGAAATCTTCATCAGAGAAACCAACCCGAGAGGCAGTGGTGTCACCCCAGCCCCACCACAGCACCGAGACACTGTGGCTCACTGTGGATCCACTCAGCTCCCACACTGACCACTGAACTACAACACAAATCACAAAACCTGGAAAGCCCACTTGGGAGATGTTCAAGGCTGGCAGCAGCTGTGCAATGTGGAGCCGAGGAGCTCGCAGACACCAGTCACTCATAGAGCAGGCACGGTGCCGCACCACGGTAAACAGTCACGGTGCAGCATCACGGTAAGAGCAGGCACGGTGCAGTACCACGGTAAGAAGCTTACACTTTTGTAAATAAATCTTTTTTGAAATGGAAGGCCGGAACTGTTTCTCTTTCTCAAACATATCTGTTGGGACTAATGAGTCCTGGCCTTCAGCTGGATGTTGGGACGTATGAGTCCTGGCCTTCAGCTGCTCTTCCCTCCTAGAGCCTTCTAATTGAAGTTACTAGAGGCTGTGCCTAGCTTAGAGGATCAGAGGATGGGATTTTCACCTGTTGGCCATTGACTGCAGTGTATTTAAGCCTCCATGGTGCTATTAAAGATGGGCTTTTTGGTACCAGTGTTTGAAGGTCTGTGTGTCGGTCTGTCTCTGCGTGTGTTTCCTTAACCTCCAGCCCCTTGCCCGAAGCTTGCGAACTGGGTTCTAGCGCTTAGAGTGCAGACTGGGGCTGCGGTGCACGGCAAATATGCAACAAAAACAAGAAATTCCAAACCCCACCCCACATAAAAGTCGGCCAGTTCTAACCAAGAAGGATAAGGAGATGTACGTGTCTATGCGTGACTAGCATGTCAGGGTGGAGGCAGGAGGGTCAGACACTCAAGGTCACTCATCTGAGTTCAAGGCTAGCCAGTCTGGGCTACAGGAGATGCTGTCTCAAAAACCCAAACCCCAAATTCCCAACTCCCAAACCAATCACACAAAAATATGCCCTTGGGAAACATCACTTTATTGGGAACCTGAGCACAACTGACAGACGGAACCGGTGCGCCTGGTGCGCCTGCCTGAGACAGCCTGCGGCCATCCCTACTCATCGGCCACCAAGGGCTCTAAAGGTCGAGGAGGTGAGAGCTGGATAATTCTAACTTCAGAACCAACACACAGTTCAACAGCTCATTTTGCTAATAGTGTATAGTCCATCTTTGTCTTGTGATGGAGGAAGGTCATTGGTTAAAAAATAAAGAAACTGCTTGGCCCTCATAGGTTAGAACATAGGTGGGTGGAGTGACAGAACAGAATGCTGGGAGGAAGAGGAAGTGAGCTCAGAGGCAGAGCAGCTCCTCTCAGAGACAGATGCCATGCAGCTCATCGCCAGGGCAGATGCGATGAAGCTCCGACCCAGGATGGACGTAGACTAGAATCTTCCCAGTAAGCGCACCTTGGGGTGCTACACACATGAATAGAAATGGGCCAAGCAGTGTTTAAATGAATACAGGTTGTGTGTTGTTATTTTGGGGCATAAGCTAGCCAGGCGACCAGGAACTGGAGCGGCAGGAACACAGCCCGCAGCTCCCCACTACAGTCTTGTTTCTGAAGGGAAAAGGAGGCAATGTCACAACCACAAACACCAATCCCATCCCCCACCACCTGGGTTTAGAAGAAAAAACAGCAATGTGGAAGGCATTTAACCGCTAACAGGACAATGTGGAAGGTATTTAACCACAGACAGGAAACACCACCACATGTGCAGAGTTTTCTTCGCGTGGTTACTACATTTTTAAGAATGACTGAGGTCATTCGTGTGCTTGCGTCAGCTCATTTACTATTCTTAGCAAAGAACTGATCGTCAGGTCCTACAGCAAAGCAGGGAATTACAGGCTCAGGCTACTGGAAAATAGAACTCTATTTTGGGACTTATTTAAAAGATTTAAAAGATCTAACTGTGCATATTTTTCCTTTCTCCTTAAAAGTACACTTATTTTAAACATCGATTGTGTGTGCACACAGATGCACTGGCACACATGCCCAAGGACAACCTGCAGTAAATTCCCCTTCCGCTGTGTGGATCTCTAGGTCGGAACTGAGGTCCTTAGGTTTGGTGGCAAGCATCCTCACCTGCTGAAGACTGGGTTTTGCTTCTGTGGCTTTTTAGGTGGAATCTCCTCATCTCACAATATTGTCCATGCTGGTCTAGAACTCAGGATCCTCCTACTCTGGCCTCTTGAGCGACTGAGATTACAGCTATTTCTGGCTTAGGTAGAACATTTATATGCATTAAAAATTTTAATATGGCTGGGCGTTGTGCCATAGACCTTTAATCCCAGCACTTGGGAGACAGAAACAGGTGGATCTCTGAATTTGAGGCCAGCCTGGTCTACAGGGGTGAATCCCAGGACAGTCAGGGCTACCTGAGGAAGCCTGTCTCAATGCCTGCCCCTTCCCAATTTAATATTTATCACTTTCACTCCTATTTACAGCTATATTTCCCCTAAGTAATTGATTTTATTAACATTTCCATTTTCCTTTATGCAAATAAATAAAACACGATTATGTATTCTTTCTT
The DNA here is from genome assembly GCF_950005125.1 of Chionomys nivalis. Taxonomy (NCBI): domain Eukaryota; kingdom Metazoa; phylum Chordata; class Mammalia; order Rodentia; family Cricetidae; genus Chionomys; species Chionomys nivalis. Next base: position 2,481,079 of record NC_080109.1, on the reverse strand, counting down.
TGTTTCTTACTAAGTTATGGTACCAACCTGGTACAATGTTATACACCTATAATCCAGAAGCGTAACGACCATAACCAGAGGCCAGTTTGAGCTGCACAGGGAGACTCTCAAGGTACTGAGCTCAAGAATGTTCTGGGGTCTTTCCATCAATAGACTCCTTCTTTGTTTCTTAGAGTTGTAAAATATTCTAATATTTGAACGAAATGGTTTATTCAGCTAGACCTTTACTGGTGATCAATCTCCCTCCCTCCCTCTCTCTCTCTTTTGTTTGTTTGGTTTTTTTTTCCCCCAAGACAGGGCTTCTCCAAATAACACTCCTGGCTGTCCTGAAACTCATTCTGTAGACCAGCTGGCCTCGAACTCACAGAGATCTGCCTGCTCTGCCTCCTGAGTGCTGGGATTAAAGATGTGCACCAACAGGTCCAGCCTGGATAATGCTGCCACAGGCCATGCCCCTTCCTCCTTCCGTCAGCAGTCCTGGTTTCAAGTCATGAGAATCCCATCACCTCTTGTAAACATTGATGTCTGTGTCTATAAATTACTGCTGCTGTCAGCTTTTGTAAGGGGCTGCAGCTATTACGGAGATTCCAAGAAGAAGACAACCAAACAGCTCAGGAAATCTTGTGAAATGTGAGAACCCGAAAAGGGGTGGGATGAGTGTTGCTCAGCTCCACACTCCAGAATGAAAATGCCCTTCCTGGAGGGAGCATAGACTCTTGGGAGGCTCTGGGACACCAACCCTTACGCAGAGGTATCTGTGTCCCCACATCCATTGCTCCAGCCTTCACCACGGCTACAAACAGAAAGAAGTACCTCGTGCCCATCAGCAGATGACTAGAAAAAGAAAACGTGGTATCTATAGTCAATGGAATTCTACTCAGCTGTGAAAAAAATGAAATTTTTAAATGAAAAGCCAGAAATCATTAGGTTATATAAAAAAGGGAGAATAAGAAAGACAAGCACTGCAGTCTGTCTTATAGGGAAACTAGAGTTAAGTGTGTACATACACACACACACAGATATAGACACAACATAAACATATATATGTACACGCACTTATAGACTAAGTTGTCTTCCAACACTAGACTATGAGGCCTGAGGAGAGCATTTATACTCAATCAGCATCTGTAACGCTACTTGAATAGCACATATTCGATGTTTTTCAGTGAAAAGCAAAGAACAACAGCAACACAAAATCACGAAGTACATGATGAAATGTGCTACGGAGAAGGGTTTCTCAGAGGTCAAATGAAGGTGTGTCATCGCTGAGCACCACGACAGAGCCTTCTGGGCTCGCCACCACACAGCAGCTGCCTATGTACTCAGGAGTCTATTAGAAAAAAGCAAGATTCTTCATCCCATTTCTTAGTCTCACTTGACTACGTGAGTGACTATACCAGGTACTCACAGTCCAGCTGTAGAGACATTTACAGTGAATCAGTGACACGGATACCTTAAAACACGCACCAAAGTTCTCCCTCCCTTCCTCCCTCCCCCTTGCTCTTTTGTTTCTGACTCCAGGAGTGTACTTGTACAGTGCTGGCCCACTAAGTACAGACAGCCCTGGGCTCACTCTCCAGCACCACACAAACAGGGCCAGTGCCACATGCCTAATATCTGACACTCAGAGGTAAAGGCAGGAGAATCAAAAGGTCAAGGTCACTGTCAAGAACAAAGTCTGAGGCTTCCTTTGTTGCTAGTACGTACTAGGTCATGGTAAATACATTCCTTAAACTCTGGCATAACCATCATTTTAAATCCAGAGGTCTGCGCTGAAAGCAGAGACTGTGGTTTAGCAGCAAGACACTGGGTTTGGATCCCAGTACTGTAGGAAAAAATAAATAAAAAAAACCCACAAAGTGGCATTGCCCTTGAGGGTATATGTGGTAAGCAAGGGATGTTTGGTTCTCTAACTTTTCCAAATCCTAAATTTCACAAGTGCTGCACTTCCCGCTACTGCCAAGAATGTGCCCAGTCCCAGGCACACAGCACAGCCACAGCACATACTGCGTGTTGACTCCGTCAAGTCTTCTCAGTCTCCATGCACTTTCTTCTGCCCGACCATTTTACTTGGCCTCGAATTCTTCTCCGAAAAATTAAATTCATAATCCATACATGAAGTAAGGTGGTAATGCATTGGAAAAGAAATGATATTTTAGTATTAGAAAAGAAATTCTTCCCAGCACTCACTCGGGAGATATAGGCAGATGGGAGATGGGTCTGAGTTCGAGGCCAGCCCTCCAGAGCTAGTTCCAGGACAGCCAGGGGTACACAGAGAAACTCAGTTTCAACACACACACAAGAAAAGAAAAATTCCAGGACTAGGGAGAGAGTTCAGTGGCAGAGGACCTGCCTGACACAATAGGAAGGAACAAAGAAAGCACGCCCCAAAATGTTCCTGTTTTCTGCAAACCACTGAGTACAAACAACTACTATCACTCCAACCTCTGACTCAGAAGAACTGATTTTTAAGAAGAAAAGTCCACATTTCGAAACTAACTCACTATGTTACTCCAAGACAGACCCAAAGTCCAGTCTATCTTCCTCTGATCCTCCGCCATCTTTTAAGTTATTAAAATATAAGCTCTTATGGGCCTGAGCTGACGAGGGCCGTGCTATCACACTGGGCAGTCTGTCTGAAGATCTACTTAGGCCTCTTTTCCTGCCGCTGTGTTGTTTCCAGGTGAGTATTTTCTTCAAAGATGGAATGACATTTCTAGACTTGGTAGATCCCTAAGAAATATATTACCTGCAGGTTTTATGGTCACTGTGAGTTTCTAAGGAAACATTACAGGCAACAAGAAGAGAGTAATTTAGCATAGCCCTTTGGTATCATGAGGGAGAATATAAATATTAGTTTTCTGGGAGAAGTAAAGAGAAATAATTGTGACAACTTAAATCCTCATGTCCCCAGAGGATCATGTGTTAAAAGATTGGCTGCCAGCCTACGGCACTATTGGGAGGCAGTAGAATCTTTAAGTGGGGCCTAAAGCCAGGCATGGGGCACAAGCCTGCTTAGCTGATAACTCAGGCTCAGAGCCGATCATGAATACAAGGCCAGCTTTTTTCTATATACCAAAGCTCTGTCTCAAAAATAAAGCCAACATCTGGGTGTGGTGGTATATGCACGAGGCAGGCTGATCTCATGAGATCCAAGCCGGCCTGGTTGATATAGCAAGTTCCAGGACAGCCAGGGCTATACAGTGAGCCCTTGTCTCAAAACAACAACAAAGCAGAACAAAACCAAACCTACCACAACTAGAGGAAGGAAAGAGAACCAAAGCAGTAGTGGGGCCTAGTAAGGAAGGAGGGTTACCCTGGCTGCCACAGCGTGAGCAGTTGGCTTGCTACACGCTCTTGCTGGGATCCACTACCTTATTACTGAAACCTCGGTAACTGTGAGCCACAGCAGCCTCCTCACTTTAGAGAGCAGCTATCTCCGGTACACACTACAGAAACACACTGATGTCACACCAATTTTAAGAGGGCACCAGGAAGCAAGTACGGCTGCAGGCTGTTGTCAAGACTTCAGAGGCTGCAAACACCACACAGAAAGGAACTGTTGCACGCGAGACTCACACTCAGGGCTGAGCACACCTACTGCACTGTACTTGTTCTCGGCTCTCTCACGTTCGGCTATGGTCTCCACATAAAACTCAGAAGACATGTCAGACACAGGAAACTCAAGGGCTGAGGGCAGCTAGGTAGTAGATCATGCACCCATTACGTTGAGCGCTTGGATTCGATCCCAAGCACCCAAGGAAAACAAGCACACAACAAAACCAGCACCAGCCTCTGTCTCCTAATGCTAGGCTTAGAGGCACGAGCCACTAAGCCTGGTAAAAGCTTCTTTATTTAATGACTTATTAACGACTTAAAGTACTTGCTACCAACATCGATCTCAAGATCAGAGTTTAACACAAGCATTTTCTGACTCCCAGTTGTTATTGATGAAAGCACAAGACAGTATAGTTGATGACTTTCATAACAGAAAGGCTAAGTCTATGTTTCGTGTACCTATAAACTCAAACTGATTTAAGCAAAATTCCTTCAAGCAACTGTCATGAAAAGTTATTAGCAACAAATACTTTCTATTGATATTTTGTTTTAAGTGATTTTTAAAAAATCCATAGAAAGCTTCCAGAAAGCAAAGAATTTACCTTATTTTCTTCAAGAAATTTCAACTTGACAGAAACATCACTACGCATTTTATCATATTTTTCCTTGTGTATTTGGAACAGATGCTGTGACTGCTCAATTTTTGGTAGAGTGCTTGCATCACGTGGTCCAAGATTCAGTTCTTCCAAATCAGTGCGATACGCATCATATTCAATCCTGAAAAGAAGAAAAGCTATGATACATGCCAGAAAACGCTAAGACAGTCTGGAGACGGGCTAGAAAACAGCGCTCGGCCTCATATGAACAGTAATACGTAAATACGGAAGACACACACACAGTCTATACTTGATGTATTTGAAATCATTACTTCTCTAAAAATAAAGAGCTATTAATGTTCAAAAGGGGCTGGGGACCTCAGTACTAGAGTGCTTCTTTAGAGCGTGTGAGACCCTGGCTTCGTTCTCCAGCACTGTAAAGTACATGCACGGTATGTGTGTGAATACACAATGCATGGACTGCAAGGAGCACGCGGGCAGGTGAGGAGCTGCTTATAATCTCGACTACTGCGCCCCCAACCGACAAAATTTTCAACACTTAGCAACCACTTAAAAAATGTTACCCCAACAGATGTCAGACCAAGTTCAAAAGTAGTTATCTATCCTTATTGCAAACTGGTTATTACCAATGAGACCGAGTGGGTGAGACCAGCCAAGTTCAGATGGCCCCAGCAGGATAGGAAGCAGAGTTACACTGAGGGTTACCGAGGCATGTCGTACACACGCTTTAAGACGTTCTAACAGCTATATGTAAATAATAATATTCATTTATTTTACCCTGCATGCAGGAAACACTACTGCTGCAACAGGAATGTATGCAGACAATTGCTAACGAGCTACTTTACATCTGGGGCTGGACACGGAGTCTTGGAGAGCCACGGTGTCTGTCTCTGCACCTCACACTCTAATCCACACAGGCCACATTTCAGGGTTTAACGGGCACACGTGAAAGCGCAACGCTAGACGGGTGTCTGTCACAGTAGCGTGTAGACAGCACTGTGGCCTGGTTCTGTGAGGCGCTTTACCCCACCAGCCTCATACCATGACCTCAGCAGCTGCCAGCACCTCTGTCAGCCCCAGGGAAGTGCAGTACTGTATGGGGACAGGGACTTGTCCAGCTGCCTGCAGTACTTAGTACTTGATGGAAAAGAAGCAAGTGACTTCTAATTTAGTTAAAAAAACAAAGAAAGAAAAAAACCAGAATTAACAGAGTGATTCACATCTTCCAGTCCAAGAATGAATACTTATTTATTTTTGGGTTTTGAGACAGAGTCTCACTGTATAGCTCTGGCTGTCTGGGAACTTACTATGTAGTCCAGGTTGGCCTTGAGCTCTTGGGGAAAATAAATTAATGTACGATATATATATATATATATATATGATATATTATATATGATATATATGTATATATGATACATTAGATAATTGTATGTACAGGAAGAAAGTCTACAAGGGGTAGTTTAAACAGAATATCAGCTTTGGGTGTTGATGGGGGAAGAGTAAACCTTTCCAGGCTCTGCCTCTTAAATGTTAGGATTAAAGGCATGTGCTACCATACCCAGCCCAAGCCCAGTTTGTTTGTTTGTTTATTTTTGCTTTGTTTTTAATTTTTCTCTAGACAGGATTTCTCTGGATAGCACTGTTTATCCTGAAACTCAATTCCATAAACCAGGCTGGCCTGGAAGTCACATATCTGTCTGTCTCTGCCTCCCAGGTGCTGGGATTAAAGTCACATGCATTATGCCCAGGGTATAAACCCAGTTTATTTTCAACTTGTACTAAATTTAACAACCAAGATCTTTCTGGGCTGGTGAGGATCATTTGTTCGTTCACTAATACACTGACCCATGCAACAGTTCTCTAGTCAGCCCTGCTGGGTTTCAGGTGAGCTGATGAGTTTATCCAAGAAGCTGGTACCCAACTACAACAGAAACGGCAAAATGAAAATCATTATTACAGACAAGGGGATTGATTAGATATCTGAGAAAACACTTCTGAGAACAAAAACAGCATAATTAGAATTTGAAGGATGTAAAAGCTTACTAGGTTGGTGAAATTGGTAGAACGTCCCAAGAGGAGAATAGTGAGGGCACAGGGAGATATTTGTGAATTAATTGCGTGTATTAGAATAAAAAAATAGTACACAATAATGGAAAAAATTCAGTCAAGACAGTAGGCAGCCCCATGTTCCCTGATAAACAGTTCAGATATAAGCCAGCAGAAACAAGTAGTAAAAAGCTTAGAACTGTGATTTGACCAATCCCATAGTTCAGGGTAGAAAGCTGAGTCTAAGGGTAAGAAGGGAGCATGGACTGGAGCAGATAAGAAAACAGGCCAGTCCCAAGACTGTGGGCAGTAAGCGATGAGTCTCAGAACTAGAATAAAGACGATGGACGTTAAGACAGACATCAAAAGCCAAGGGGGCAGGACGAACTTGGGAACCAGTTAGTTAACCCATGGTTAGAAGCCAAACCACCTTTTACTTGCTATCATGTCTTCACTGGAACTAGCTCTCTAGGCCACGCTGGCCTCAAACTCACAGAGATCCCCCTGCCTCTGCCTCCCGAGTGCTGGGATTAAATTAAAGGCATGTGTCACCATTGCCTGGTGTATTGCATTTTTTTGTGTTCCCATTTTTATCCATGACTGGGAACGACAATTAACACAAAATTTCATACACGTATGTATTATATGATGTTGGGAAATAATTAAACCTTTAGAAAGCTCAGTATTAGAAAAGAGGAGCTGAAGCAAGCACACAGACAGAACAGCAGAGCCAAACTTAGACTAGTGGGATGTGACTTCACCCCTCAAACCTCGGCTGCACTTTCCAAAAACTACGATTAACTGAAATATAAGCAAAGTTACAATATTGACCTTGCACTCTTTAACTTTGACACTCATTTTGTAGGTGCAACGTTTCTCGAAAGGCGGGCTCCCGGCCTCCCAGGACGGCCAGTCTGGCCTGTTACTCAGTGGAGAACAGGCGTCCACACTGAAAAGCCTTCCTGGTGCAGGTGGAGAAAAGCTGAAGGGCGGTTAACAGAGGGCTGGCAGCACTGTGCACAAGGACAGCGGGGGTTAACAGACCACCCAGCAAGGGCCTTAGTTATCACTTCTAATGCTCATCAAATGAGTGGCCCTTGCCCAAAAGGTCAGTAAATTCTGGTTTTGACAAAGAAGAAACTCTGCTACTTAAAACTTTGTAGTTTGGTCTCTTTAATATTATTCCTTAGAAGTCAATGTCCCAGTATTACAACTAACAAACAGAAATCAAACCCCAAGCTAATTAAAAAGATGGTTATGAGACGATCTTCATTGGCTTGACAAGCACATGGTGAGGTTGTCTGAAGGTTTCCTTTAAGTAACTATCCAAAGGTTCCAAATAAATCAATATACTGTATATACCGCGATCTGATATCACATTGTCTTTTAAGGTTCTCATTATAATATGTAAAAACTGTTCTTCATTATGAGACGTGAACATTTTTATGCTATTAAAAATTACATTACTATTGTTTTGTTGTGCTAGGGTTTGAATCAATGGCCTTGAGAGTGCCTGGCAAGACATGATCTCTGAACCACATTTTCAGCCCCAAATTTTAGATGAAAAGAAAGCCGATTGGGCATTTGAAACTACAGGTGAGCAAACATTCAAGCTCTGTGGACGTCCTCTGCTCCTATAAATCAAATGTGAACGTACTCTGCTGATGGAGGAGGGTCATCTATCTATCTGTTGTTTCATTGGTTAATTAACAAAGAAAACTGCTTGGCCTTTGATAGGACAGAAAATTAGGTAGGTGGAGTAAACAGAACAGAATGCTGGGAGAAAGAAGCCAAGTCAGGCAGTCACCATGATTCTCCCACTCCAGACAGACGCAGGTTAAGATCTTCCCTGGTAAACCAGCTCGTGGTGCTACACAGAATATTAGAAATGGGTTAGATCAATATGTAAGAGCTAGCCAGTAAGAGGTTAAAACTAATGGGCCAAGCAGTATTTAAAAGAATACAGTTTCTGTGTAATTATTTTTGGGTGTAAGCTAGCCAGGCGGCCATGAGCCGAGGCGGCAGGAACACAGCCCGCCGCTGCTCCTCACAACACTCTGCTGATTTGGGCACGGTGGCACCTGCCTATACCCCAGCACTTGGAAGGCAGGAAGTTCAAACAAGAAACCTTATTTTCGTAAGTACTAGAAAACCTGAAAAGCTTGAAAATCAGCTTAAAGTGATTAAAGATAGATGAGTATGTGCTGTGAATGATTGTGATAGATAATTTAGCAAAGACTAACACAGAAGGATATAAATGAAGCTTTTATTCATATGCAAAATGAATCTTTTGAAAAACACAATACCTGTGAAAGGACCTAAACACACTGAAAACCAACTGCAATGTTGTTGAAGGGAGTTCCTTTACAAGATATCTTACGGATACCTTTTTCAATGTCAGTTTCAGTGTTAGTGAGGAATATTCTACAGGCAGATTGCTTCCAATTCCTTTTTCTCACCATCTGATTTTATCACGTTAATAAATTAAATTTTATGCTCAAAACTTAAGTTTTTCACATATTTTGGGTTTTGACCTGTGAGAAGCATAGACAATATATTCTTAAGGATGAGCACCCAACTACAGAATGGTGAGGTGCTTTGGGAGATCTCAAAGCACTGCCATCGGGCTGGAGAGATGGCTCAGAGGTTAAGAGCATTGCCTGCTCTTCCAAAGGTCCTGAGTTCAATTCCCAGCAACCACATGGTGGCTCACAACCATCTGTAATGGGGTCTGGTGCCCTCTTCTGGCCTGCAGGCATACACACAGACAGAATATTGTATACATAATAAATAAATAAATATTAAAAAAAAACATAAATTATCAAAGCACTGCCATTAAGCCAGGGCAAGAGGTCAAAAGGTCAAGTTCTACTCCTACAGGGTAAAACTTAGCACCATCTTCAACCATGCTGTGAAAACATAAGAGAAAGTCAGCAGTCCAAGTGCTCGGAGAACACTACCAGAAAACTGGGCTGACGATAAGTTTAGCATCAGGACACACGAGGAGATACCTAGATGTGATTAAAGTATGAGTGTGGTACTCTTCAAAGGAGTTTTTAGATATTTAAAAGTATTTATTACTATACATTTTGCTCACTTAGCAAAATCATGATAGGGATATTTGGAAAATCTGTATTGTAAACAACTACTAAAGTAAAGGGAAATATTTATGTCTAAGGCGAAATGTGAAAGCCTTCGGCAGAGGAATTAACACCATGGAAGTGGTCAGATTGCTCACACTGGCTGCACCAACAGCACAGTTACAGACGACCTTAGGCAGATTCCAGAGTGCGACCTGGCAGGACACAGGAAGCAAAGACTGAGAGCGCCTTGTCTCCTCGTCTCTCCGCAGAGACGTTAAGGTTAGGGACGTGACTAAGGCCCACATGGGCATTCCCAGGGCAAAGCTGCTTCTGGGGCAGTGGCAGCACTGAGCGCCGAGGGCACTGGACCTATATGCTAATTATTTTATTATACGCTAATTTATTTCTGAGGACCAACCGCTAACCTTCTCTTCTGGCAGAGAACACTACTCGTTCTGCTACTACCCGGGCCTCAGGACTGAACAACACGAGGCTCTTTGACCACTGAGACACCAGCCATCACCTTTATCTTCCCATACTGGACACTACGTTTTTTTTGTTTGCAACCAAAACCTTTAACTAAGCACAAATCATCTGCACATGGACCACACGGAGAAAGTCGATACCCACCTGGCGTTCTCGTACTGCTTTACAGTCAGGAGTGTATCTTCAATGGTTTTATTCACCAACGTGTTCACACTAGCAATAAAAAAATTAATGGCCCCAAGAAGAGTCTCTCCGTTTTTAGCCAGTAGCTTCTGGGTATCTGCATTATAGCCAAATTCTTCCTAAAACAGAGACGACATCTTAACCACCCACTGAGAAGTCCGTGGCTGTGACTTTGAAATCGCACACACATCACCAATGGGAAATGTCTGACTCGGGATCTATTAACAGAAGCTTTACTTATTCTGCTAATCTTTACATTTACAAGAATCTAAATTATAGCTAGCTACATAATTACTAAAAGTTTGGTAAACAAAAATTATCATTAGCCCAGAGACACAGCTAAATCCAAATAATTTTAAAAGCTAAATTATTTTGCACTGTAAAGGATATTTTTGTTTCTACATTTTGTTTCTATTACACTATAAGCACAGCTGTTCAGGAAAATGCAGCAGCTTATTAATCAGAGAAGTTAGAACTGTCAGGACCAAATTAGGTAATAACTGGGTAAAACTTTCAGACATAAAATAGATTGCATTCTTTTGTGTGTTTTAATTGAATTTCCTCAAAGTATAAGTACAGACAACACACATTTCTTTGTAAACTTGGGAGCCAGGTGCCCGCCTTTCAAGCGCGGGTCCTATCTGGGCACAGCTGAGGGAGATTCACTCAACACCATCTTCAGCTCACTCTAGTGAACCGCACTTCAGCTCAGCCAGCACTCCAGACAGCTCTCTTCACGTGCGGCACTCTGAGCTTCCCAGTTCGAATGGATTATTCAAGAGCACATCTGACCAAATAAAGTAATCCTGTTTTACTTGAATTCTCCATCCTGTTATAAAACACTTTAATTTGGGCTATAAAAAAAGGAATATAAAGTTAACTAGGAGATGAAAATTTAATGTAGGTCTACAGTTTTATAATTACATTTTCAGTTGATAAATTATTTAATAATTCACTAAGTATTAGGAGAGTAAAATTACATTAGGCTAAAAAACATCTTCCATTTAAAACAGGTTCATGTACTTTATTCCAGACTCGGTCTTCTACACTGTGGGCTGATTGCAAATGCAGGCACATGTAAAAAGAATACTGCATGGGCTGGGGAGATGGCTCAGTGGTTAGGAGCACTGACTACTCTTCCAGAGGACCTGGGTTCGATTCCCAGCACCCACATGGCAGCTCACAACTGTCTGAAGATCCAGTTCCAGGGGATCTGACACTTCACACCAATGCACATAAAATAAAAGTTAAATAAACCATAAAAATTAAAAAAGAATACTGCACACGTGCTCTCAAAACTCAAGTGTCTGAAACAATAGAAGAATTTCAAGTTCAAGTCAATTGGAGATATTATAGGGCAAGACCTTCGCTGTCTCAAAAACAAAAGTTTTGTCAATCAGTGGGATGGCAATAAATCACGCTGCCGTCACGGGAGCACCTCTGTAATGAAAGGCAGGGTAGTGGGATGCTTATGATATTTTCTACAAACTAAATCATGTATGAAGTACAAATAAATGTTACTGCATATAAAACAGTAAAGGATACAAACAACACTTTAACCTCTAGAAAGTGTTAAAATATTATAATTGAGTATATTTATTTTCTCTGGCACTCATTAAAAGGTAAAAGCCAAAATGGAAAAAAAAAGTCAGTAAAGAAGAGGAGGAACGGCCTGCCCCAAAAACATCCACACAATAACATTAGACAGGCAGAGCAGGTTGTAGTTATGGATTTAGGAACACGAACACACACGCGTGCGCACACACACACGAAACAACAGTTAATGAAAACTGAGGCCATGAATTTGAAAGAGATCAAGAAAGGGGATATGGGGCGATTTGGAGGGAAGGAAGGGGAAGGTGGTGTAGTTATACCACAGTCTCTAAATCTAAGAAGCAAAAAGAAAAAGAAAAAAGAACAGCGAGACTAATGTAACAGAATAGATACCCTGGAAATAAATCCACCCATGCACAACCTAAAGCAAATTGTTGTCCAATGGATCATGTAAAACTGAATTTCTCATTACTGTAATATATCATTATGTGTACCAAATCTCCTATCCACGTTTCCAGGACCAAGTGACTTCCTGCTTTAAATGCTCTACTTCTATATGTTCAGTGTCTGGCTGTGGAGGATTTTTATCTTTTGCTCTAGGCAACACAAACAGCCAGACATCCAAAGAGTCCTGAGATAGTAACAGAAATTCTCAGGATATTTCACGCGGCTTGGGATGCAGCAGTAGAGTGACTGCCTAGCATGCGCCACCCCTGCGTTTGAGCTCCAGCAGCAGGTAGACAGAGCATGGCAGTACACACATGCAAACCCCAGCATTCAGGAAGCAGAGGCAGGAAAATCACAAGTTCAAAGTCATCCTTGGTTGTGGAGGGAGTTAAGAGCTAGCCTGGGCTAAAGATTTTGTTAAAACAAACAAAAAAAATGTTCTGCTCAATGTTTATGGAAATAAATGCTAAAAATAAGACCTTCGTTCTAAATGTCTGCCTTGGAAATGATAAACACACACTCTCATCTGAGTTGTACCCCAGTCCTAAACCTAATTTATCTTAATAATTTTAGTAAACGTATACCACAAGTCTACTCAAACACGTGTTCAACATATTTTGAGACTGCTAAGAGGTTTTCCCAGTAAAAGACTAACTTACTTTTTATGCCACCTGTGCTGGTTTGAAAGAAAATGGTCCCTTAGGGAGTGGCATTAAGAGGTGCTACTTTGTTGAAGTAGGTATGGCCTTGGGAGGAAGTGTGTCACTGTGGGGGCGGGCTTTGAGGTCTCTTTTGTTTGAGCTTCACTCAATGTGACAGTCAGTGCACTCCCTGTTGCCTGCAAGATGTAGGACTGACTCTCAGCTACTTCTCCAGCACCGTGTCTGCCTACATGCCACCATGTCCCACCAGGATGATACTGGACTGAACCCCTGAACTGGGAATGAGCCACCCCAATCAAAGAATCATCATAGTTATGGTTCTTTGTGGGCTTGGGCAGGTTGTCAATCTTTTTCCTTCTCGCTCACCAAGAACCTCCAGCCGGCATCTATTCCAGGTACAAATCAATCATTATACTGACGCCATCTGGGCCTTCTTAAAGACTGCATGACATCTTAAAAGAAAGCCTCGAAATCCCATTTACATTGGGGTTTGGGGATATAGCTCAGGGGTATAGCACATGCCATTGGGTTCAATGTCCAGCCCAAACAAACACAACAATGCCAATTTTGCTAAGAGTTTAGCAAATCACAAATGGAAAAATTACCTCTCAGGATACTTATGTTAGCCATCCTACACCCACAATCCTTAAGAATTATTTTAAATAATCTTACGTGGAGTTCTAGAGACTTCAAACTCAGGTCAGCGAACGCATCTCCAAGCTGCTTTTGGGTGTGCACCATCTGGAAGAGCTGTGTCGCCAGTGTCTGAGCCAGCTTCAGAATGTTCTCATACTTCTTCTTATTATCTCTTAATATATCGATCTGAGCTTCCAGTTCAAGGTCGACCGTCCTCGAGCCACGGCCTAGTTTCTCAGATATGATTTGCCGGGTACACTAAAATGAAAAGATGTGCTTTGTTTAGGGAGAGAAAAAGAGAGAGTAATGCAAAGTCCTACACCACATTGCACAGACCAGCTCTGTACCGGGAGTGGCCGTTAGCAGGCGGAACACTGCTCCCCTTCCCAGGACCTAGGAAGATATTCACAGGCCTGCCTAAAACTACTACTAAGCTAAGGAAGCTCTGACACACTCCTAGCTAGTCTAACTAGCCAAGTGATTGTCCACACAATCACTTTCAGGTTTACTGCTGTTGGATTAAGTACTGAAAGCCACAAGGATACTGATAGTTCTGTAGAACAGCACAATTGTAAACGGAGGGAAAACAAGACTGCCAAGATGGCCCTCTCTTACTGGTTACTTTTCTATCTCGTGTAAGTAATTTGCGTGTGTTTGGGAAGGGAGAACGAAAGGAAAGAGATGGGGAGGGGAAAGAAACAGGAAGAAGATAAGGAAGAGAGCAGAAATTCCCCAAGTTCAGCATAAGATAAAACAATCTATTCTATTTTGGAAACACAATACTTTTTAAGAATGTACCTAATTTCAGAGAATAAGAAAGTAAGCTTTCTGCTGGGTGGCAGTGGCGTACACCTTTAATCTCAGGACTGGGGAGGCAGAGGAAGGCGGATCTCTGTGAAGCCAGCCTGGTCTACAAGAGCTAGTTCCAGGACAGGCCCCAAAGCTAGACAGAAATCGTGTCTTTTTTTTTTTTTTTTTTTTCCTTTTTGGTTTTTTCGAGACAGGGTTTCTCTATGGTTTTGGAGCCTGTCCTGGAACTAGCTCTTGTAGACCAGGCTGGTCTCGAACTCACAGAGATCCGCCTGCCTCTGCCTCCCGAGTGCTGGGATTAAAGGCGTCAGAAATCCTGTCTTGATAAATCAAAAAAAAAAAAAAAGAGTAAGTTTTCTAGTAAAAATTTTTTAAGAAAATAAAAATTGTATTCCATCATTCAAAGAATAATCGTGTAAGGTATCAATATATTCTTCATCATTAAAAATATAAAATATCACTGAGAGGTGCTGGCACATGCCTTTAATCCCAGCACTTGGCAGAGGCAGGTGGATCTCTGTGGGCTCCAGGTCAGTCTGGACTACAGAGCAAGTTCTAGGAGAGGTTCCAGAGATGCACAGAAACTCTGTTTCAAAAAAATAAAATAATTAAATAAATAAATAATTTAAAAAGAGATTAAGTTAAAAAATACAAATACAATTTTTTAAAAAGATCCTAAAAGGTAATAAAAAGCCAGAAGGAACTTCCAGTTCAGATCTTGAATCCACCTTCTCACATTAATTTTCTTACTTTCATCTGAAGAAATAGTTGAATATTAGGTTAATAAATAAAGGTTAATATCTTTAAAAATAGGTTAATATCCTGTTTTATTTATTTCTTTTTATTAGTCTGCTTTTGTTTCTTTTCCTAGTCTATAATAGAGTTTCTGTGAGGTATGAAAGCCACACACGCGAAAGGACGGGAATCCCAAACAGCTGGCGAATCGCCCTCACGCAGCTGCAGGATTACGTCAGGGGATTCCTGGGTAATTTGGTATGGATGAGATCTGTAGACAAAAGCAGTAACTGATAGAGCAGGTAAGCCGGCTGAGGGTCATGCTGTTCTGAAGACAACGGGGATCTGCTGACTAGGTTTAAAGTAACAATGACCACACCACAAGAGGACTGGCTGGTAACTGTAATCACAGTGAGAGCATAATAAAGATATGAACCAGGACTGAAAGCTGGAACTGAAGAAAAGAAAACAAAGGGAGAATCCATAGGATTCAATGACTGATTAGATATGTAGGATCAACTAGAGGAAGGGATGAGGATTTCCACTTAATCAGTAGTTGTACTGAAAGAACATAAAGGCAGGAATCATATATCCCTACCCCTGAGACCAGAGGGGCGAGGACTTACACGGAATGCCTTCTGTGAGGACGGTGAATGTAGGAATTCCTTTTGGCAGAGTACCGCCAGTATTTCTCAAGCCATGTGATGACATGAACTAAACAGCTTTAGGAAAGATCCATGTAGTGGATTTCAAAGCACTGTTATCTTATTAAGAAAACTCGGGGGGCTGGAGAGAAGGTTCGGTAGTTAAGAACACTTGCTGCTCTTGCAGAGGACCCAGGTTCAGTTCCCAGCATCCACACCTCCAGTCCCAGCAGGTCTGGTGCCCTCTCCTGACAGGCACATGGCACACACGGCGCACATATTTACACGCAGGCAAAACACTCACACACAAAAATTAAATAAATCCAAACAAAATTAAGACAACTTGTTACAGGGTGCTGGCCTAGCACACACAAGTTCAACCCCCTATATGGCAAGAAAGGCGGTATTTTTATAGAGGCTTTCAGGTTGTATTTTAAATCTATTAATTGAAAGAATAATTTCACTCTGCTTTAGTCCTGACATGTACGAGAAAACTGCTGTGTGTAAAAATGTAGACAGTTTTGAGCTGCCAATCACAGACTGTGCTCAAGCTGCAGCCTGAGCTATCGGGCTTTTCATCTCAAGGATTCCATGACTTGTAGCGTCTGAGCAAAAGTACTAAGTGGATTTGTGGCTTGAATGGTTTGTAATGTATCAATGTGTTGTAGATGTAAAAACCAGCTTGTTTTACTGAATTCATTAGGGGAACAGTTATGCTGAATTTATAACCTGGTGCTGTCTGTACAGTTACGAATTATTATTACAAGACCACAGAGTTTCCCACTTTGAAGAACGAGTGTGCTACACAATATCACGATGAGGCCACACTATGGGGCCTGAGCCTATAGTCCAGGTAGCTCAGGATGCTGAACTCAAAGGATCCCTTGGTCCTAGAAAGGGGAGCCCTGGTTGGCCAATGACATGAGACTTTGTCTCTTAACAAGTCAATGAATTACCAGAAGCGGACAACGAGTGAGCACATCTACAGGAGCTCTACAGCTAAAGGTATTCTGAGACTGTGTGTTGAGGCAGTCTCCAGATGCAGCCCTGACTGGCCTGGAAGGCAGAACAATCCTCCTCGGGCTTTGGCGCCCTAAGTGCTAGAATTACATGCATGCTTGTTTGTTTTACATATGTGTATTATTTGTCAGAGTTAAGTGTTTTAGTAAGTCTTTTTTAATCTTTTGTATACTAAATTTTAAATTATATATAAAGACAAATAATGGAACCAATATTTTATTTCCAAATTGCATGTCCATTTTTGATGGTATTTTTCATGTTTGTATAAGAATGATAAATATGATAATGGGAATAACATATAAATGAAAAGCCTTGGAGACAGTTAGGGTAGAAATATTTAAAAATTACAAACCTTGTATGTGTTGAGACTCCATTTTCTAACAAGCTCTAATTTTTCCATTGCGGGATTTTTAATTTCATCTGCTAGAATAACTGCTCCACCTTTTGTGTGTGTTCTCTGGCCACCTGCATGATCATAACAAAAGACAAAAGCAAAATCCAGATAAACTCAGGGCATGAGAGAAAAAAAATGAAACCTAATGCCATTCACCTGAACGACATAATCATAAAAAAACCACAAAGGTTCCCACTGCATGAAGGAGCAGAGCCTCTAGAACCATGTTAGGATAATTTCCTAATCACTTACAACTATTTCTGTCCATTAAACAAACATGTGGTTTGTCTAAATTTAGGAAACAAATTCTGCTCCAAACTTACCTTAAAAAACAAAAACAGTGATTGGCTGGCTGGTCTGTGGGACGCTTACACTGTAAAGGGCCTCTATACCAGCGCCGGGCGCACGCTCAGATCCCTGGCACCACGGCTGGGTGTGGTGGTGCAGGTCAGTAACCCTAGCACAGATGGTGGGGAGGGGCTCAGCCGGCCTGGCTGATGTGATGAGCTTCAGGCTTAGCGAAAGACACTGAAGGGTGATGGTATAAGACAACCACGGCTGACCTTTGGACTACACATGCACATATATGTGCAGGCACACACACATACCCCAAGAATCAGGGTTTCTTCCAATAGCCAGATTGCTTTTAGTATAGCTTTACCATAGACCTAAGAATCAGAGCAATGCAAAGATAAAACGCTAATGCTATACAAAAAAATATGTGTGGTTTTCATGTTTTGATTTTGAAAGTGTCCCGTTATATGGCTCAGGTTAGCCCTGAACTCTTTAGCCTCAACCTTCCCAATGCTGAGATTACAGGCAAGTACTAATAATCCAGCCTATTTTCAGTATTTTGTTGCAATCACAAACTATCTGTATGCTGAGGCTGGCAAGAATACACCACCTTCCCACGTGACCCACTCTCAATAACAATATGACTGTCAAAGTTCCCTTCCTGCTGGCAGAGGGCAGAGCTGCAAAGCCGAGAGGTTAGAATCAAGTAAGTGGACCTATACCAACCGGAGAAAAGAGAGAATGAATTAAAACAAATTACATTTTATTTTTTCAACCTTTAAAAATCATTAAATTTCAGGTCTGAGACGCAAACTCATTGCTTTGAAAAGACAGGCGGCAGCTAGAAAAACGATTTCTGTTAGCGTTAGAGAAAGCGGCAGCGGCAGCCATAACAGCCAGAAGAGCACACGCCTAGAAACACAGGGCAAGCAATTACGAACGGAGTTAGGCTGGCTGTAGCAGGAGAGGCCCTTCAGTCTGATCAGGGAATACCTGCAGAGACAGTTAGGTCACCTCCTTGTTGAGCCAGCTGACCAGCTGCAACCCGGCTGGGAGACAGAACGGACGGCAAAGGTGGCGCTGAGGAACCTGGAAAGGGCAGACATTAAACTGTAAAGTCCACTTCCTCCTCCACATGTGAGACATCTACTGACACAGAGATCGACTGACAATCCCTTTAACACGGTGGAACACTGTGGTTAAGATTATAATTAATATGCCTGCTCTCCTGTGGGAAAAGAGATGCTTCATGTTTGCAAAGCAAGTGCTCTCACTGAGGCTTCTCTCCAGCTCTAGTCGAGAATATTTCAAAGCCTATAATAAAATATTATTTCAATTACAATCTTCCCAGGTTTTCTGGATAAAATTTATATCAAATTCATTTATGACAGGAATGACTCAATATCTACTTTATATATAATTAGCAAGAAATGTACATATCCCATACACACATAAACAAGACAGCCTTCAGTTGTAATAGTATAAAAATTTGCTTACATTGAATTCAAGTATATGTCAGACCTAAAGAGACTACCACTACTGTTTAAAGTAGAGATATATGTCTCTTTGAAGCTATTAAATTACAAAACTTAAAACTAGACTGGCTGAGCTGGGCGGTGGTGACACACGCTTTTAATCCCAGCACTCGGGAGGCAGAGGCAGGTAGATCTCTGTGAGTTCAAGGCCAGCCTGGTCTACAAGAGCTAGTTCCAGGACAGGCTCCAAGGCTAAAAAAAGCAAATAAACAAACAAAAAACCTAGACTGGCTGATAGACATCAATTAGTCTGAACAGTCACAATAAAGTTTACAAAGAATGAGGTTCAGGAGGTCAAACAGCTTCGTATGGGGAAGTTCACAATCCACACAACAGGATCTCCACTATCAAATTAAATACTCTGTCACATGGAAGACATTTCAACAGGCTGTCCAGCCTAAGAGCCACGTTACACAAAGACCATCTCTACTGTCTAAGGAAGCAGCAAACACAAGGAACCAACGACCAGAGCTCCGTGTCTGCCGACCTGGGGAACAGAGTCTGCTGTTCTATTATTACAGCTCATTAATCGCTCAGAGAAATGACGTCACAACACAGGACGTGTGTATAACGTGTGTAGCAAGTGGTACAGCTTCCACACTAAATGGCAAACGGGGTGGGACTTCAGTTGTCTGCCTTGCCTTCAGAGGTGCCTACCATTTTCCGGACTTTCAGAACTGCAAGCCTTTAGATTTGTGGCTTAAATTAGCCCTCCCAACTAAACTTAGCTACCAAAGGTGCTCACTAATTCCCACAAAATACTCTTAAGAACCCAAAATCATAAGGCTGGACATGGAGGTACACACCTCTATTCCTAGGACCCATGAGAGGTGCCTGATGCAGGATTGTCATTTTGGGCCACCCTGAACTACACCTGACTGTAAGACCTTCTCTCCCAAAAGAAAAAACAGAACATAAAACTTTGTTGCTTTCTTTCTTAGTAGTTGCTGTCTTTTAAGCTACAGCTGTCCTAGTCAGCAATTTTAACTCCGCAGAACCAGCAGCACTGCAGGAGCTGCAAGCAGCCTGAAGAAAGTCTGTTCCCTGGGACATAGACTCTTTCAAAGCTACTTATCTAGATCTCTGTCCCTCTGAAGAGCTCAGGATTCAAAGGCGGAGGTGGAATCCTGTTCCCCAGAGAGGCTGAGTAGCAAGCAGCTCACCTAGCCCTCCTTCTTCCATTTCCCGAGAAATCCTCCTGTTTTTTTCTCACCCCTCATAATAAACCCTTCTCCCCCAGGCTCCTCCCTACAACTTCCAGTCAGCTAACTGCTGACTCAGCCTCCCAACCACAGGCGAAATTTTCTTAATCAAACACATCTTTGCATCATTAAACAAATGTTCCAGAGCATAAACAAAAGCAATACCCCTTAAAATGATACTCTACAACAAAACCTAAAGATCTTGCTAACTGACTAAGTTTGGTGGAATTAGCCAAGTTCCTCTCAACAGAAATCCTGGCAGATGCAATTATAAAAACAACTCGGGGACCAAGCATCCGTCCTTGTTAGGAGCTAGGGTTTACTTTTGACTGTGTTGTTACTGATCCTGCCACATTTTTGTTGTTGACCAGGTATAATTTTTAAACTTTAGGAACAAGTAGAAAAGTATATTATTAATTATGTAATAACTAGTCAGCCTTGCGTCCAGAGAGCTAACAATGACCTAATACCTCTAAGCTTCCCCTAAGACTCATGTCATTCATTCCAGTGCTCATTCCTACACACGTCTTAAGACAGTGCCCTTAAGACAACGGTGTCTCCAGTAAGTACACAGTTAAGTACACAGAATTCTCTCATGAACACACTGATCTGATCAATAATGCATTGTAGGTTAAAACAAGCTTTATAAACTCAGTTCAAAGAGAGGAACTACTCCCACCAGCACAAAACATACTTTCATTCCAATTTGAGTATTAGAGAGTATTTACAAGCAAATGAAACTGACTGGCTTTTTAATGTTCGTGTATTGCAGATTACAATGGCCATTTCAGTCCAATTACTCTACAACCCTGTTACTTACAGGGGAAAAGATTAAATCAAATGTCACACAAATAATTTCATTAAAAATAATGAAACTATCTACACAACTCATTGGTTTGTGATGAGACTGAACAGAGCCATGGTATCTGGCAGAGACAGAGTCTGGAGTGAGGGCTGCAGTAGCCGTCTGTAAACAGTCAGGGGCTGTTATCTGAGTCGCTCTTCCTGAAGGACTCTCAGAGCCTTTGCCCGGCTTGGTCTCTAGGCAAACCTGGCAAACTAGGAGGTCTCATGTGGCTGAGAACTGTTTAGTGGTGGCTTAGTGCATAGAAACTGACTTGCTAAAAGAAAGGCTTCTGCAAAGCGACCGTTCAGTTCACTGGAGCTGATCCACCTGCTGCTATTGCTAACCCATGACACACCCCAAAGTGTCTCTCCTCGACAGATCAGACCCATGTAGCCAGAACGCCATGTTGACATTAACATTTGAAATTGGGGCTGGGATGTAGCCTAATGGTAGAGCATGTGACTCATATGTACAGGGTCCTGAGATCAACTCCCAGTACCACAAAAATAAGTATCCATTGATCAAAAATTGGTGTCAAATTATGTAAAGTAAGTCAATAAGCAATCATAATTTTAGGCATTTAGTCAACCCTTTCAGATGACAGTTTGCAGGTGTTAGTTCTCTTGTTCTATGATGTGGGTCTCAAAAACAGGTACTTAGGGTGTCAGGCTTGGTGGCAAGTGTCTTTACCTGCGGAGGCATTTTCATTAGCCCCAAACTACTTTTTAATAAACATGTCTTGATTTTTGCTTTCAAGAGTTTTACAGATATACACTGTTAAAATACTGACATAGCTCAGGAGGCAGAGGCAGGAGGATCTCTGTGAGCTTGAGGCAAGCCTGGTCAACAGAACGACAGGACAGCCAGGGTTACATAGAGAAATCCCGTCTGGTCTTGAAAAACCAAAAACTAGGGGAAAGAAAAAGAAAGACTAGCACATTTGCTTCTGTTTTTATAAAGGAGGGGAAGTTGGGACAAGTGAGGATAGGAGTAAGGGGAGAAGATGATCAAAACGTATTGTATGCATGTATGAAATGCCAAAGAATTAATGGAAGTATTACACTAAAAACCAATGAAAAGGTTACAGGCAAGTCAAGAACAAAAGATTTTCCCTTTGCATTAGAGACATATCTGCATATTCATGTGAACACACACATACTTCTCAGACTGTGTGCAGGAAAGAGTCAGGGCAGGTCTAACTGTCTGTCCTTAAAAAGACTGTTTACAAGCCTGGCCTTTGTCCAGATGTTGAGAAAATGACTTTAAAAAGCTCTTTCCAGATGGCCCCGCCGAAACTGTTCACACAAACAGTGTGGTTAAGGTTGAGTGTCTACAGACTTCTGTTAAGTCTAGAATACTGAAGGTGCTCACAGGAAGCCTGTGTGTGGAGTCCTAACAAAAGCCCAGTATACTAAGTGCTCAATGAGCTTCCCCTAGCAGCCACACTTGGAGTCTGTTGCCACAACTCACAATGAAAGAGTTAACAGCTCCTGGGCATCGGCATTAGGAGACCCTTGAAGCTGCTGCCTTACTGAGCACTGGCTGCTGTCCCTGTAGTAAGCCATGGTGTGAGTGCTGGCTGAGACTGAACGTCAAGGTGATCTCACAATTTCCTATTTCTTTTGAAAGCTATAATCTGTATTTATATAAATCAATAGTTACAATCTCTGTGGTTACAAGCTAAAAGTATCTAAGTTAATCTCTTGAAATAATTTTACAGCTTGATTTAACAATATTTTAAAATTATTATTAAAAGTATTCCTTAAGCAGTAAGCTGTAGGGGCTGAAGGGGCTGAAGGGGGAGTGTGCGTGAGCTGTAGGCTGTGTCAAGTGTGTGAGCCACAGGCTGCATTCTGGAATGGTAGGCAGTAAAATTACACATGCTGGCATACTCATATAAAGACAGGGGAAATGATTCTTAAGTTATTTAAATTGAAGAGAAAAATGATTGTGTTTATGATCACTTTTCATCACAGAATTTTTTGTTTATTTTTTTGAGACAGGGTTTCTTTGTGTAACAGCCCTGACTGTCCTGAAATTCACTTTATAGACCAGGCTAGATTCAGAATGCACAGAGATCCGCCTGCCTCTGCCTCCTGAGTGCTGGGAATAAAGGCGTGCGCCACCCACCGCCCAATTCTTCATCACAGAATTAAAGAACTCAACTCTTGTCTTCTTTAACAGAACTGGCACTTTCTGAGCCTCCCCTCCTCCACTTCAGCCATCTCTACAATATGTGGCTCTTACCTTGGGACGCGCCTGCTTCATTAATCCCCTCTTTGGTGCTGTCAAAGCCATGAGATGTAATCTGAGTTTCTGAGAGTCCAAGTCCAGATGGTAATGAACGCTTCAAATCCTTAGTAACATTTGAATAAAAGAGAAAAAGAGCTTGGTAAAAGAGCTCATATCACATAGTATTTCAGAATTGTGTCTTTAACTATAATTTATGATATTTTTCTCTTTCTACAGATTATCCTTAAATTGATGGCATTCTGTGTTGATCAAAAACAGCAAGATTTGCTATTAGGTGGTACAATGTATGCCAAACACAACATACCTTTACACTGATCAGGTTAAGGTATCAGGACACGGAAGTTTGGAGAGATGGGAATGAGAGTGAGGCAGGATGCATCTCAGTCTAACAAAGACCCTTGTAGAGGAGGCAGGAAACTCTGGGCGGTCATTATCACATTACTGTCAAAGCAGGGAGGGCAGCAAGGAACCATCCAGGGCCAATGCAGTTAAAGTCTCCACTCAGAGATGGGGGAGCAGGAATTAGGAAAAGGCCAGACAAAATAGGAAGTTTAATCCCAATTAAAAGTGGGTTAAATAGTAGATGTGATTGGTGAAATAGTAGATAGATGTGGTGAAAGAACTACTTTAAGAATATTAATTTGGGACACATGTAAGGACAGCTTAAGACTTAGAAGTTGGGGGGTGGTGGTGGCACACACCTTTAATCCCAGCCCTCGGGAGGCAGAGACAGGCGGATCTCTTTGAGTTTGAGGCCAGGCTGGTCTACAGAGAGAGTTCCAGGACAGCCAAGGTTGTTACACAGAGAAACTCTATTTTCAACCACCCCCCCCAAAAGAAGTTAGAAGCTAAGGTCAAGACCAATCATAAACTAAAGTTTGAGAAGTAGAATCCCCTCCCCCAAAAGATGAAATTCAAGATTTAATTAAAGTAAAACGTGTGATGAAATTCTGTTACATGTTCAGTATCATAATAAGTGGAATAACTGTGTGTGGTATATACAGCCGGCATGAGCACAACACAAGACAGACAGGAGTGAGGTAAGTCAGTGTCAACACAGCTGATTTCCATAAGACAGGCGCAAGGTACGTCAGTGTCAACACAGCTGATTCCCAGCAACTCTACGCTGCTGCTGGAATAAAAACGTTTAGCACAGGTTAAGTGACACCTGTGGCAGCAACAGGGTTTGAGGACAGCACTCTGAACGCTTGAAGAGCTTTCTGAACTCCGAGATTCCGCTAGCCCTTAAATGTACCCACTAAGCTTTTCTTGCTCAAGGCACTGGCAACCCTCAGTTCATTTTCTCCAGTCTTTCCATTGTTATCAGTGTGGAACCTGGCAACAAACACAAGGTGGAAAAAATGTAATAAATAAGACTAAGTTTACCATCCTTACACTTCTGGGGAAAAGCATTTGCTCCAAATCTATTTTGAGAATGAAAACATTTCCCGAGGGTGGACTTCTAAGGAAGGTCTTCTCTGGAGACTAACCATGAACCCGTGCCTTTCTCTGCTTTGAGATTACTCCGGATAAAACTGATAAATGGCTGTGCCACTAGCGTCCTTAGTGTAACCCTAAGCATTTAAAGAAATACAAGATCTAAAATTTACTTTTATTATAGAGACAGGACCTTGCTATTCTACCTCATGCTGGTCTTGAACCTGCAACCCTTCTACTTCACCTCTGGAGTGCTGGGACGATACCCGTGTCACTACATCTGGCTTAGCATACATGGCTTGTAACTGAACACACAAGAATTGAAGCTATTCCCACCTCAGGATATCCCTGTTTTAATACTGCTTATGATTATCCTTTTATACTCTGCTAAGCCATTTTAATAACTGAAATATTAAAATTCTTTTTGTTGTTGTTTTGAGACAGGACTTCTCTGTGTAACAGCCCTGACTGTCCTGGAACTTGCTTTGTAGACCAGGCTGGCCTCTGCCTCCTGAGTGTTGAGATTAATGGTGTATGCCACTACTACCTGGCTAAAATTCATTTTTAAGATTTTCCCCAAGAACAGAAGACTAAGTATGCCTTGACTCCTACTGGTTTTATGGCATCCGCAGCTGTGTATAAACCTAAACCCTTCCCTTACTGTAGTGAGTATCTGCTTTACTTTTAGGCATCTCTGCTTAGTTTTGAAAAACCCTGTTCTACTTATTCAAGCTTAAATCTCGTAACTTTCTAGCTAGACCAGTTACTGAGTGATTTATCTCAGCACATTAAGTGGATGGAGCATGCCTGGGAACAGCTTCTTAATCCCACAGTCCTCAGCCTACGCATTTCAGCACACTAGTGTCTTCATTGGCATTACAACAAGGTGTGTCTCAAGTGATTTGTTACTAATAGTGACTAAAACAAAGACATCAACTTCTGTGTGAGGACTACTATAGTGAGGAGGGCCGAGGTGATCTCTCCAGACTGAGAACACAGGTGGGACCTCAGAAGGAAAACAAAAGTGTTTAGCACTTTGGTTGTCAGTAGAATCAGTTCTGATTCCAAGTGGATTCATTACTTTAAAAAACAAGAGCAATAATCAATTGGCTGCAATGGCTGCAACATTTGCTCTGAGGTCCACTCAGACAATCCTGAGCTGGGAACCTGGCTCAGTCACTTAATGACCACATGATCCCAGGCAGCTTCTCTAACTTGTTGAGTTTCTTTATTATAAAATGGAGATAACTGAGGGTTAATAATGCTTACCTCACAGACAACACACAAAGAGCACGTAGGACAATACCCTCTCGTATTAATTTATAAACAGAACTCTGTTGAGTGTTTGAAGTGGGATCAATAGAAGATTATATAAATTTTCATATGATTTAGGAGGAGTGATTATTACTTTAGGAATGACAAAGACAGGAGAAGACACCAAAGTCATTAGTGTATCTCCTTATCATCTCCACAAACATGGAATTATAAGCACTCATCCTTGACCTATCGTTAAGTAATACACTTAACAATGCCACCTTAATTATATTAGGGCATGCCTATACTTTAAAACTAACATACAATTAACTTCTAATATTCACCGACTCTACCTAAGACACCTACAAAGAGCTTCTAAGTCTGAGCTTGAAGTCCTAAAAAATGTGACCCTCAAGATGGGTGCGGTGCACATGCTTGTGAAACCCAGCTACCTGGGAGTCAGAAACAGGGCACACTTGAGTCCAGGAGCTGGGTGGCAGGAACACATCTCAGAGATAAGATAATAAATGAGAGTACAAATTTAAAACATAAGATGGTACTATATGTAGCAGAAACTGCCCATAAATACGAAAACATAGGCCAGTTGGTCCTTAAAGGCAGAGTTTGATTCATACTAAAAACAAGGCATGAATGAGAGCAAACAAAAGACGAGGCCAGAAGGCAGATCATGAATTTCAGTAAAAGTGACTTAATTCAGAGTGACAGGGATGCTGCCGTAAGCAGATGTGGAAACAAACAGAACAGGAAAGATGAAGTGGTCTTGCAGTCACTCAGGACTTCTGAAGATCCTCACAAGCCAGAAGCCTACATATTGCTAAGAGTACCACTCTACACAAGTGTAAGGGACTCAAGCTCCTGCCCCTTGTGTACCTGCTGCATATCAAATACAACGGTTTGATGTACACAAACTGACGCCCTCTTCCAAAGAGAAAGCAACAAACACCTTGTGTAGCAAGAGAAAAGTGTGGGTCTTCCGTCTGGTTCCCTACACCCCAGATTTGCAGTTAAAATCACTTCTGAGGCACATGTGGGGTCAGGCAGTGACAAACAAAAGAATGTAAGTGCCTCCCCTCCCTCTCCCCATCCTCCTCTCCCAGCACTGGGGACAGAAACCAGGCTCCTGCATCTGCGAGACCCTCTACATGTTCTAGGAATCCTTTCTTTATATTTCCCCTTACCCACACAATATAGGACTAAAATTTAAGGACTCAGAACTCACTTTTTTATTTATTATAATTTGTTTCGACATCCCTATTTAATTTGACACGAGCCACTTGCTTTATCCACTCCATTTCCACAGTTTCCCTTTTTCCATGGCTGTCACCTTGCATGGATCATAACAACTTTTTAGGCACATATCTTTCAGTGAAGATAAGCTCGCCTTAGGAAAAATATGAGGACTTAAAAAAATCTGAACATACTCAAATGTCACTGGTGCTTAATCTGAACTATCACCTTGATAGGATTTAGAGTTACCATAGAAATAAACCTCTGGGCATGTCTTCCAGGGGTTCCTAGATTTGTTCACTGAAGTGTGAAGACTCACAGGTAAGGCTGGTGACATCATTCTGTGCCTAGGGTCTCCACTGAACAAAAAGGGGCAATGAGCTGACCACCAGCGTCCATTGCTTCCGGCTTCCTGGCCGTAAGTGCAATGCAGGCAGCTGCCTCAAGACTCTGCTGCATGACTTCTCTGTGAGGACAGACAGTACCCCCAAACTGTGAGCCAAAACAAACGCTTTCCTCCTAAATGAAGTAACTAATAGGAGTGGTCTACAGACTATAGACGGGCACACTGGGACAGCTGACCTGACCTGAAAGATTAGCCACATGAATCATTTTCTTATAAGAAGAACACTGTGTAAATCCTTACGGAGAGATAGTACAGTAGAATGTGGGTATGAGGTGACGTCGTAAAGACTAAGCAGACATGAGAGCTGTCTCTGATTAAATACACTTCCAAGTGACGGAAACACCATCTACCTTACTACTGATGACCTCCAGCCTGACAATGTTAGTACTTCATGGTGGCCAAGGTGCCTTGGCTCAAAAAGCAGCAATCCTTCCAGAAGCTAAGCTCTTGCCATTACAGAAAAAAGCACAACAGTGGAACCGGAGTGGTGTAAAATCCTGAAAAGGAACTAGCAGCTTGTTGGTACAGAACAATTCAGGATGGAAGAGAGGAACAGATAACTTGTGAGATAATACTCAAAAGTCTGCGTGTGTTAACCTGTCTGTGGGGGGTGTTAAACTTCCTAAAGTAATACAATATAGTCCAGAGTGCACAGAATCTTCTAAAGTATCATCTTCACATAACTTGCCAGGTTTGTCGAATGCAAGGTCCTCGTATGCTACTGCATTTATCCCTGTGTCTTACAAAGTCTCTCTCAGAAATGAGTTCATTCACAACCAGCACTAAATCCCCACTTCACACTTTCGTGTTGCTGGCACTCAATTCAAGCCTTAAAATGGCTTGAGCTCCAACTCTACAGAAACTATAGTTCAATAGTGAAGTACTCAATACACTTAAAATGTTTTCATGAGCAAATATGACACTTTAAAAAACTTTAACAAGGTTCGTATGTATTTCAGCACCACCACATTCAGTTCAGACACATTTCTAAAATGGGAGTCTGGTTGAAGTAACCGGTTTTTACTTTGTTGTGGCGTCCTCTACCTTTTATGCCGTGTGAACTACCAATCCTGCGGTCCTCATACCCCTTCTGACTCTCGGCTGGTGGAATACTCCTCCCCCTTCTCCATTTGTCTGGCTTATCTTTCCACTCTCAGTTTGATAAGTAATTTCTCGGGCAATATTTCCTCCAACCACATATCAGCATGCCTTATTTGACCAAGTCTATCATTTTTCAACATGTTACTAAAAAAACAACAACAAAAACTTCATATCCACACAGGTAAACACAGCCCACGCAGCACAACCAGCGTACACGATGCAGTCCATGGGAAGCACACGCTTCCCGCCACAGTCAGGTCTAGAAGCCTAACTTCTAGGCCAGCTCCAATAAAAGTATGCATTCATTCATAAACACTTACTGGCACCTCCATTACACAGCTAGTATTTTTTACTGACACCTCCATTACACAGCTAGTATTTTTTGAGTAAGGGTTCTTGCCCCTCACTGCAATCCACTCACACAGGCTTCCGGAGTGGCTATGTGATGCTAGCAACTCCATCTGGGCATGCAGGGTCCTCCGCCTGCTGTAGAGGAGAGCAGGGAGAGCCAACCTCCAAGAAGTTCCCACCGAGCTAGTACTCTGTAATTTAAGTTCTGAAGACCCTACACTGTAACCCCTAAATTTAAATGGAAATTCTGTATGTACGTAACTTTCTAAAGGGTTTAGAGATGAAACGTGTAGACCATGTGCTTCTGTTTTGGACACCGTTTCCCTCGCCTGACAACTGTCGCGGAGTTGGTGAGAAGCTTCACTGTATGCGACTACGTTTGCTTCTCTTCAATTCAAGGGACAACGTGCAAATGTCCAGTCACTAACAAACACGGCAACGACATGTACCACATTTCATCTTTGCTTTCTCCTCCGTTGTTTACTGTTGTCCAGGCTGGCCTTGGACTTACTGTGTAGCAGAGAGCGACCCTGACTCTGGCTTCCACCCCCTAAGCTGAGATCAGCAGGTTCATTCCACTTCACACAGCTGCTGTTTAGTCATTTTAAACAGCATCGTTGTAAATAATACACAGTTCAAAGGCCAAAGAGTAACCCCACTTCTGTGGAGACAATTTTACTTAGAAGAAAAAGTGAGCATGTCTACTGAGGAGCAGAGGAGGCGCCTCAGATTCCACAGTGACTGTCACTCCTATCTATGAGCCAAGACTACAGTGCTGGTACAGGGATCTCCAGCATGGGCACTTCTACAAAAATCTCCATGGAAATGTGGATGTGGAGAATGGACTCTCAGAGCAGGCCAAGGAGTCAGATAAAAACCACAAACACGCTGATCCTGTCTATAGGAGAGTTGACAATTTCATTGCTTGTGCCACAGTGACACCAGCTGGCCAAACAAATCACTGCAGCTCAGTAAGTTACCACTTGGCGTTCAGGTGAGCCTTTGTTATGTAAAAGGCATTACGAGATTCTAAAAGAACAGACATGGAGGAAGAAGCACGCATGTATCTCTGAAATCTCTTTTTAGGAATCCAGACACGCGAGATTGTTTTACTATTTTATAAACATATATAGTCTAACTCTAGTCAATACATTTGATATTTATTTTCTCTATAGAATTTTATCTTTATTAAAAGAAAAGATTTGAAGTTAAACACAATTTCCTGTTCACTAACAAGAAAAATTAAATGAGAAAATGACTAATATTTAGGTTAACATATGCCTAATAGATTTTGCGTATAAATACACTGGAAACAGTCAAAAGATGCTTTTGAAATATTGTTTCCACTCTTGAGGAAAGGCACACAACTAAGGTTAAGTTTAATGAAAGGATATCAAATATGTAAGAGACCCATCGTCTTAGGGTTTCTAATGCTGTGAAGAGACACCATGACCACGGCAACTCTTACAAGGAAAACATTTAATTGAGGGGGCTCGCTTACAGCTTCAGAGGTACCATTACCATCATGGTGGGGAGCATGGCAGTGTGTGGTGCTGCTCCAGCACCATGTCTGCCTGCTGCACGCTCCACCCCATGATGACTGTGGACTTGCCCTCTGGAGCCCAGCAGACTCTTCTGTACGCTGCCTTGGTCTTGGAACCTTAGCACGCCATAGAAAACCAACTAAAACATCTACCAATTATGTTTAAGGGTTCTCCACAATATCCTCAATATTTGTTTTATATTTATGTACCATCTTTAAAACACATACACACACACACACAGACAGAGAGACAGAGAGAGAGAGAGAGACAGAGAGAGACAGAGAAAGATAGAGACACAGACAGAGAGACAGAGAGAGAGACAGAGAGAGAGAAAGTAACACCAAGCAATGGCGCTAACACTGATAAAGACTACTCTAATACGCGTGAGTGACAATTCCCTCTGGTTCTAATCTCTGGTTTCGTAGTGAGTCGGTGGTGTTGAGCACATTTCCTGTCTTTGTCTACTGCACTCTTTCTGGAAGAAGCTGGCATCTGTAACTCAGGAGTACAACTGCACTTTCTGGCACACATCAGGGGTCTCACCCTTGGCACAAAAAAGACGTGGGGGAGAGAGACAGAAGCAACGTTTACTCGGGTGCTTGGCTCATTTTTTAATTGGGCTGTCTGCTACTGACATATTTTGGACATTAACTGCATTGACTAGATGCTTTGTAAGTATTTTTCCCATTCTATAAGTTTTCTTTTCATTCTGTCTGTTTTGTGTTTGCTAGAGTTCTGTTTATTTTTGCTTTCAATATCATACTAAGAACTCATAGCTAAACTTTATGCTTCCTTCTAGAGATTTTATAGTCATCAGGAGTTAATGTCTATGCTAGATAAAGATCTGGTTTTGCAGCTCCCTTTGTGTTCTGTTTCACGTAGTCTGATTCTATAGCCCAGGCTGACTTTCTGCAGCGATCTTCCTAGCTCCACCCGCCAACTACCAAGATTAAAGGAGTAAACTTCCACAACCAGCTTCCTTTCCACAGAAAGAAAAAAGTCTTTTAGCAAATGGTGCTAGAGTAATTGTACAATATTAATTTAGGAGGAGGGAAACTGTGGCGATATCTTGTTGTACTCTCACAAATAGAGCTTGCCTCAAGATCAGAGAACAGAGCTAGCCACTAGTTAACCATAGATGTCTGGAGGTCTGTACAGACAGACAGGAAGTGATATGGCTGGGTGGAAGGAGGAATATAAGACGGGAGGAGCCAGGAGCTTGGCCTCTTTTGGGGCTGAAGATTTTGTAGAGGTAAGAACTCTAGTGGCTGCTGCTCTGCTTCTCTGATCTTTCAGCTTTCACCCCTAATATCTGATGCTGGAATTTTATTATTAAGAACAACTGGAACTTACGCTACAAGACACAAACCATGACTTCTATTTCACTTCTCATTCAAAGTTAACATTAATCAAGGTAAACCACACGCCTAAGCACGAGAAACAAAATACAACTTAGAAAAGGAAGTTTGATCATGATACTAGATTGCTTAAATGAGACACTAAAGGAAAGACTGATGAGTTATACTTACTAAAATTACCAGCTTCTGGCGAGGGGGCGGTGTTCTCCTGTTGAAACTGAACAGGATGACTACAAGTTTGAGGCCGACCTGGCCTATATTCAGTAGCCTTGTTCATTAAGGTACCACTAGGGTGGATATGACCAAAATACATTATATTTACATGTAAAATTATCCAATGAAAGCCACCGTCTTGTAAAATATGTAACACTTTAAAAAAATAAAAGATACCATTTATGGAATATAAGAGCCTGAGGCAGAAGGAAGCGACTGTCTGTAACACATATATCCAAACAGGGAACTTATACCCAGGAAAAATTTTCTACAAATCACTTAGAAAAAGGAAGGTTGGAGCCTATCTGAGCTATAAAGTTATTTAAGAACCCGCCAACCACTAGTTTTTCAATCACATGCGCACACACACATGCCCGGGCACACATGCACACAAACACACAGAGCTGGGCGTGCTGCTGTGCACATTTAGTCCCAGCACTCCGAAGGCAGAAGCAAGCATATCCCTGTGAGCTCAAGGACAGCTTGGTCTACACAGCGAGTTCCAAGCCAGCCAGAGGTATTGGGTGACACCCTGTCTAAGACAACAAACAAGCCTAACAAAACACAACCACCTCTTCAAGACCACAGAAACCATATTTTTAGTTAGAGTTGTACACTTGTATCAACTGTCATTAGAGAATGTTTAATCGCCAAAATAATAAGCATCACTTTCATTTCTGGCCGTATAAGGCACATTACTTATCTCACTGACTATTAATATCCTAGAGAAAGTCAGTATTTTATTATAGAAACAGAAACATGCTCAGGGTTATACTGTCAGAAACAACACAGATGAAATTTGAATCCAGATATTTCCAATCTCATATTCCTTCAAAATGCAGTAAACTGAATTCCAAATCTGGAGGCAGAGCAAAATTAAACGCACTAGGCTTCAGCTGTTGCTCAGTGGCAGAGGCATGCTAAGTATCCACAAGGTCCCAGGTTCCAGCCTAGCACACACATATATAAAAGAAATGCATTCAATCTCAGTTTCTTTCGGAATCAGTTATGCCACTTTCGGGATGTTGACCACTTGGTGGTTTGAATGACACATGTCCCCCACAGGCTCATGGATCTAAACACTTGGTTCCTAGCTGATGACGGTGTTGAGGGGGCAGAGCCTCGCTGGAGGAAGTACACCACTGTGGGTGGGCTTTGCGAGTTCATAGCCTCCTTGCATTTCCTGTTCTCAATTTACGCTCCCTGCTCCCACCTCTATGACATGACTTCCCACCTACGGTGGACTCTCTTTCTGGAATCATAGCCAAAATAGCCCCTCTTCCATAAGCCATTTTTGATTATGGTATTTTATCACAGAAGTGAAAAAGTAACTAAAACAAAGGCAAAATCAAGAACAGTTACTTAAGAATTATGCACTTTTCAAAAAAAAAGCATTAGATGATGCTAAATTTTAAAAGGATATATAAATATTTATAATAATATTTTAGGCCGGGCGGTGGTGGCGCACGCCTTTAATCCCAGCACTCAGGAGGCAGAGGCAGGCGGATCTCTGTGAGTTCGAGGCCAGCCTGGTCTACAAGAGCTAGTTCCAGGACAGGAACTAAAAGCAGAGAAACCCTGTCTCGAAAAATCAAAATAAATAAATAAATAAATAAATAAATAAATAAATAAAATAAAATAAAAATAATATTTTAAAAGATAAAATACTACTCTAGCATTTTTCTTATTAAAAGTAAAAAGCTATATAAAGTTATGTGCCAAAACTGTAAGATACACTGTCATTCTGGTTAATGACATAAAAGTTAGTTAATAATTCTGTTTTTATGTTGCCTATTACTAAGCTAAATAGCAAAGCTTATGGCCGTGGAGCTTAACCTTGGCAAATCAATGTCACAGACAACCCAGTATTCCTTATAACGAACTCAGGTGATTGGCAAAGTCTTGTCATGATTCTTTGTGTTAGCAGAAAGCAAAGTGTTCTTACCCTGTGGTAGCCATGTTCATGGGAGTCATCCACTTCTCCATTACTAGTCACTGGAATTTCTGCTGCAGAATTTTTGGGAGACTCTTGAGCCATGTCAGATTCCTTAAAAAAAAATTAAAATAAGTTATACTAATACCAAACTATAAAAGGTGCGTTTTTAAGGCTGTATTCACATACATTTATTACCTATAATGATATGGTATGACTGAGATGAAGCTGATCACTCGTCTCACTCTCTGTTATAAGGTATGACTGAGACAAGAGCTTCCTTAGCACTGGCTTTGGGTTTTGTTTGTTTTTTTGTTTTGTTTTGTTTTTTATTTTTTTCGGACTACATTTTTCTGTAGCTTTGGACCCTGTCCTGAACTAGTTCTTGTAGATGAAGCTAGCCCTAAACCACCTGTCTCAGCCTCTTGAGTGTTGGTGTGCGCCACCAACCCCTGGCTTGGTTTTGGCTTTTTTGAGACAGGGTTTCTCTGTGTAGCCCTGGCTTTTCTGAAACTCACTCTGGAGACCAGGCTGGCCTCAAATTCATAGATTTGCCTGATCCTCCCTCCCAAGTGCTGGGATTAAAGGAGTGCTCCACCACCACCGCCGGCCAGCAAGCACTGTTATTTCTATAACCTAAGTTGTTTTGCTCCCCGGTCTCTCATCCTCTCCAGTTGGCCCCTCCCACCACAGGCTCTTCTCTCCACACCCCTTCACTCCCTCCACCGCCCCATGACCACAGTTCCTCCCCAGCTATTCAGCACCAAGATTTCCACTCTTCTTTGGACCACAGTTAGAAGACTAGAGGTTATAATCTCCCGAATCACTGTAATCTCCTCCTCTATAGTTTGCTGGAACCACCTCCACAGCCTTGGTCCTCCTCCACCATAGCCTCCTCTTCCTTCTCCATAATCTGGTTACTTCCAAAACTTGCACCCTCAGGCATACCTCCACACACATTACAGCCGTCCCCAAATCTGTATCACTTTTATATCATCACATTCTGCGCTCCCACAAACACACACACAAATTGCATCCTGGTCTTGGTCCTAAATTTCCACAGCCACCATAAGACCCCCTAAACCTCCACCTCCACTTGTAGAACTCGAGACTGTCTATACTTCCCTAGACAACGCTTGTCTTACTTATGAATTTTGACCACTGATGGTTTGGTATTTTTACAATAACAATTTTATCCACAGATAATGATCATAAGGTGCAACAAAGGCAAGACTCCACTTCCTTCCAGGCTTCCTATCAGAAATTATTTCAATAGTATCAATTTTCCATATTCTATATTAGTAACCTCTAATGTAGTATTCCTCAGGATCTCCCTCAATCCCACCATCAAACAGCTTCCTCACAGTCACAGGGGTCCAGGTTTTCCAGACTCCTCTCTTGATATGGCATGGAGAAGTCAGCTATTCCATCTACCAAATGAGGCTTTGCAGTCGGGGCAGCATCGACCTGGGCCAAGGAGGAGTGGGTTACAAAGTCAAACTATCTTGTCCTTTCCTTACAGGCCGCCTCATAACCAGAGTCTGTGAACTTTCCCCACCCTCCTAGCAATCTCTTAAGCATTCTTCTGTGGTTTCAGAATGTAAGCCATCAATGAAGAGTTTACAGAATGGTTCCTTTTCTGTTTCCTCTCCAAAGGATCCGTTTTTAAAGTTTTCCCCACTGGGGACTCAGTTGCTTCAGCCTGCTTTCCAGTAGCTGAGCAAGATGAGAGACTTCCACACATACCTGGACACATACACACACATACGTAGACACACGCACACACACAAACACACATATGTAGACACGTGCATATACACACACAAACACACATACGCAGACACAAACACGCACGCACACGTACACAAACACACACATGTAGACACATGCACGCACACATACGTGTACACACACAAACACAATATGTAGACACACGCATACACACATGTAAATACATGAACATGCACGCACATTCACACACATATGTAGACACATGCATACACACATGCATACACACATGCATACACACATGAACAAGACGCACACACACACAAACACACATACATAGACACGTGTACACACACGCATGCACAGGTACAGGACTCAGTATGATGCTGCAGTAAAAACTTTCATGGTTCAAGAAACCTTGTTGCGAGTACCTGCACATATGACCGCCTCTCTAATTTCTAGTTCACCATTTTCTTTTCTTTTGAGACAGGATTTCTCTTTGTAGTCATGGCTGTCCTGGAATTTGCTCTGTAAAACAGTCTGGCATTGAATACTGCCTCCCGAGTGCTGAGATTAAAGATATGGACTATCATGCCTGGCTTCTGTTTCACCATTTCTTAAAAGTAGAGGAATTGTATTTCTTGGAAGTCCATAATCCACCCACAGCAACAATCTGGCAGGGTATGCGGTGTCTCTCAGATCACTGTGCCCACCTATAAGGGAGTGACTTTTAAAAGTCAAAAAAAGAAGCAAAGAAGTTTGACATTTTGCAAAATGTTTTACCAAAACAAAAAGAAAAGAACAGTCCTCCACCACTATGAAAATGGTTGCAGCAGTCTAAATGCCATTTACAAATACCCATTTCATCCAGAGTCTGAGAATCCCGAGGAATGTCTCTAAGTGAGCATCCTAACTCGGAAATACCTAAATAATGGCAATGCACCCAGTCACAGAGGAAGAAATGCCGACTACCATCTTAGATCTCTGAAACAGCAATGGAGGCATAACTGGTTTGCCAAGTCAGACTTCATCCAAAGGCTATAGATGTCTCATTTGTTCATTTGTTTGTGTGGCTGGCCTGCTGTAGTGCCCTCTCAAAGCTCTAACCCTTCAGGAAAAAGAAAACTTCAGGAAGGCTCTTTCTCCGAGTAACTGAGCTAAAGCTGGTTTTAGACTCAGCAGCAGAAGAGCGGAAGCAGGTCTTCCAGTACCTTTATGAATGTTTCTGTGGTAACTGAAATGGTTTACCAGCTCTCCAGGTATCAGAATGCTATGAAGCCAGTTTCATAATTTAGGGTTCTTAGTGGAATACGCAGCAGCCACTGTGGAAGCTTCACAGGTGAGGACATCAAGGTCTACAAAGGTTAAGAAACTAAAGTGGACAATGCACATCCTCCTGCAAATGAAGCCCTGTGAGAGGAAGGACAGTGAGCACTGACCAGATGTCAGAGCCACTCTATGATGGCCGAACTCTCTCTGCTTAGTGTATATCAACACGTATAGCCGTGTAGCTAACGTCTGGCCTCAGGACCATTGTTCCTGCTTTTAGGAAATCTGCTGAGGTCAGTTTTATAGAAATTGATGAACTGGGACTCAAACCTGGCATTCTTTAACCTCACAATACACTACTTCTTCAAGAATGACTGAAATTAAATGGTGTTTTAAAATTATCTAACCAAACATATCAACAATGCAAGGTTGGGGAGTTCTGTAGACAGCCTGGTGTGTGAAGTCCTCAGACCAGAAGGACAAGGTCAGCATCGGATCACTCTTTCTTATAAGGCAGTCACTGCAGCTGCCTTAGAGGGGACGCCCCACGACTGCACGGACTGACGTCTACACGGACCGAGCAGTTCTTCAGCACGCGTTCCAGGCACAGCAGAAACACCACGGCTCTAGGAAACGACTTAGCTAGTGTGCCCTGCTCCCTTCTCCAACTGCTTCTCAGACAACAGTCTCCCCTAACTCTTCATCTTCACCCAGGGGTGCAGAGGAAGGCTCCTCATTACCACTTAACCTCTAGTCTGACTCTTTCTATAGCTGCCAACACCAAGGGTTAAAATGTTCATGGGATATTTTCCTAGCTTATTTATATTTTATAAATCCTGAAGACAGACCGTGATGTAACAAATGACCTTCCATTTGACAACTGTGCACTTATGGTTGATTGTCATAGGGACAAGAAGTGTAATTAACAAAGTTCATATAAAGCCAAAAGATGACCTTAATAAGGCAAAAGAAGCAGTTATTAGCCAAGTTTATGCACAGGAAAACTTAATTTCTAAAAAGTGCTTAGAAAAAATACAACCTTTATAGAAAAGATGTACAGTCTTTCCAATTATATAAGGCATTCATCACTGTTTAACAGTAGTTTCATTTAACAATTTAATTGAATTTAATTTTAACCCAATTTGCCAATGAGCAAGCAAAAGTAAAGGTTTAATAAGCCTAAAGTTTCCCCAGATGTTTCTTAAATGTACCATGTTTTTATGAAGTTCTCTGAAAATGCAATAGGAAGTACCCAAGTTCTATTTCCTATTGGTTCTGTAGGATAAAATTCTCGATTTCAATCAATTCTAGATAAAAAGAAGACGTGAGTAAAACAGGTAGAGAGCGAAGAGAGAAAGCGCAAATATCCCAGCCCAATTGTTCTAGCTCTGGCTTCAGACAGGAGGGTCGCAGTGCTGAGTGCACTAATTATACATCTCAAGACAGGCCATATTTTGTTCCAATACCAAAAGCACAAATGCCTTTTGTGTCAAATGAAATTATTCAG
The DNA here is from genome assembly GCF_950005125.1 of Chionomys nivalis. Lineage (NCBI taxonomy): Eukaryota > Metazoa > Chordata > Mammalia > Rodentia > Cricetidae > Chionomys > Chionomys nivalis. Next base: position 2,442,724 of record NC_080109.1, on the reverse strand, counting down.
ATTTTTGTTTGCCCGTACAAAGACAAAGCAATTCTAATAAGCTCATAATTTAAATGCTTTCTGAGATTTCCTCCACTATTTGTACAATACAACTTATTAAAAAGATGAATACGTGCATTGCACGCATCAATTCAGTATAGCTCCAAAGTACTGAGCAAGTCAACATGCCAAGTGAAACTGAAGGAGGACCTGCTGCAGTATTCGGGCACAACCAGGCCCAGCTCCGCCCCTTCCCATACCTCACAGACAGCTCTTCCCCCTGTGACCCTCAGGCCCAGCTCCGCCCCTTCCCATACCTCACAGACAGCTCTTCCCCTGTGACCCTTGCTTCCCTTATACAGGGTGGTTACAGGGCTGGTGAGATAGCTCAACAGATAAGCAGGATAAATGTATAGTTTCTCCATATACACTGAGATGGAATATATCTGATAAACTGAAACACCCATTCGAAATTAAATACTCAAAGAAATAGAATTATAATTGATTGTCTCTCAGCATAAGATGTGTGTTCTATATCTTATTTAATATCTATCTTATTTAATAAAGAAACAACAGGCATTTGCACTAAGATTGGGAATAAGGCAAAAATTTCCACCATCTTCATTATTACTCAACATTGTACCAGAAGCATTGGCCAATTGGACCAGTTAAGAGGAATTACAGTTGCTGGGTGGTGGTGGTGCACACCTTTAATCCCAGCACTCAGGAGGCAGAGACAGGTGGATCTTTCTGAGTTCGAGGCCAGCCTGGTCTACAAGAGCTAGTTCCAGGACAGGCACCAAAGCTACAAAAAAACCCTGTCTTGAAAAAACACAAACAAAAGTAAACAAACAAACAAACACACACACATCGGGGGACAACAAAGAATCAATGATAAAATTAATTCAAAAAGAAAAGAATTCATTAAAGTAGAAGAATACAAACATTCGACTCAATAGCCTCCATATAGAACACTAATCATTGGACCAAATGATGGGGGGGGGGGATCACACACACACACACACATATATAAACAACAAAGCAACATATAAAACCTATATGAGAATATGAGAAAAAACTGGGCATGTGCAGACATTCCCTCTTCTTGGACAGAAAGATGACAACCACTGATAGAATAATGCACACACACTGCAGCGTTCTCTGCAATCATAACACACTGGAAACTACCTAAGCCTATACAAAGAAAAGCGATTAAACTATACACATCTAAACCAGGCAAGTCCACTGCGCTGTTACCATTCACAAGGGTAATACTCAAGACCCTGTAGTTAAATTTAAAAAGGTAAAAAAGAAAACCATGATGTTCTAAGTTTACAGTCTCATGTTAGCCACATCTATAGCTATCCATGGCAGCATTTGGTACACAAGCCACAGGTCACACATATCTGAAACTATGTAACTGACCATTGAGAAAAACAAAGTCTGACAAGCTACAGTTTTCTTAAAACTAACTCTGACTCTTAGAACTATAATAATGTTCACATATCCTTGAAAAATAATTTTAATGAAGGCTATAAATAACCAGGGTGTGTGTGTGTGTGTTTATGGCACACACCTGTAATGCGAGCATGCAGGATAATCAACTCAAGCCTCACCACCCTAGGCTAGTGAAAGTTAAGACATACATTTTTCTGCTAGTGGCATAGCTCAAGTGGTAGACTCTGTACTTTAAACTAGCCAGGCTATGGAGCAAATGTCTACTCTGCAAAAAAATTCACCTTTTCTAATTTTTATGCAAATTCAGCTATTTTTAACACTGTCTTTAAAATAGAATGATAAATTACCACTATAAGATTACCACTAATGCTCATGCCCTCAAAGGCCAGTTAAGCTGTGGGGCAAAGTGTTTTATTATTTCTCAGGCTATTCTTCCATAACCAGTCAGAGGTATTCATTAGCTAATGAGTGTAAGGAACAAACTCTTACAAAATAAATTACTAATTAGCATTTATGAAAATGCATGCAGTGTCAATGAAATTTATAATTACAACTGTGTAAGATCCCCTAGCTTTTACTACAAGTCACTTAATTTCTATAAACTGAAGAAAGTAACATATTCAGAGGGAAGCCATATAAAAATTTAAGGCGGAGGAATTAGCAAGGGGAATTCTGTGTCCTACAAGTCGTAAAAACAATAGGCCTTGTTGAAACCCAGGGAAAATAGAGCAGTAGGTACTGGACCTGCCAGATTCCCCACAACCAAGAAACAGAAGACTCCGTGGATAACATAGAAAGCCCAGGAGTCAGTCTCTAGGATGCCCGAAGCTAGGGTTTAATATTAAGGATCTGTGAGACGATGGCTGTTGAACAGACATTTTAATTTGAGTTTTCAAACTAGAACACCTTATAGCACAGGAGGGCTGAAACAGTATGGCCGAGCTGAAGGCACAGATACAGCAAGGTAGCTATAAACAGGACATACATGGCTTATCATACTGAATATGAATCTAGAGTCTTCTTCTAGTGAAGTAAGTATATTATGGAATCTAAAGCAAAATCCACTTGAAAGATACACACAAGTCTCTAAAGAAACTCACAGATTTTTTAAAAATAATAATAATACTTCCATCAGACATGGTGTGATTCCTGTAATCCCAGCACTTGAGAGGTGGAGGTGAGAGGATCCCTCCAGATCATCCTCAGTCGCACAAGGAATTCAAAGTCAGACTGGGCTAAAGTGTGATCTTAACGCAAAAAAAAAACTTTTCTTAAAAAATTAAAAACTCAAGTCATCAAAGAAATGTCTTAGGAGTCCTTCTTTGTAGGAACACTTTTTAAAACAGTTTGAAGGGCACTTCACATGGGTCAAGGAGGTGCGGGGGCAATGCAGAACACTAAGGGCAGAAAGCACCAAGACTTGGGCTTGCTTTCATCTGACCTTGTCTGATTTCTTTGCAGTGTTTTATGCTTGCCATTCCAGACACTCATAACTAGGATAAGGATATGGCTCTGTTTCTTTGAAAATTTTTGCTCATTCAGATAAATGTGAAGAGAATAGTAGGCTTGTTTTGATATCACAATTCAGTGTTAATCTTCCTGATGAGCTAATTTATAATTTAAGAAATGAAGCAGCTCCATTAATAAACTCTGTATATTTAGAGGTGTTGAGAGACAAAAGTAATACCGAAAACATAGAAGCTTCCCTGTCAAAACAATTTAAAATAATTGATATCTATGACAGTTTTCCTAAAACAAAGCAAAAACCCTTACCTCATAGCTCAATAAAAATTATATTGAATTTAAAATGATTTCCCATACATGTTCAAAGTATATTATATTCTTTTTCATAAGCTGAACAACCAAATAAAAATAAACAATACTTCTGTCTTTACATTAACAACTATTTGCTAACCATTTGATAGCTGCTTATCTTGATAGATAAGGGCAGTATCTACAAGTCCTTTCGGACAGTAATAAATTCACTTCAGGTTGCTTATTAAGATAAATGCATCAATCTAAAACTTCAGAAGTAGAAGTTTTTACCAATTAGTTAATTCTGAATTATATGTCATAAAGAGAAACAATTGATAAGTTAACCTTACGGATAGTGAACAATAGTCAGCCCTATCACCATAACCAATTTTTAAAACAGGTAATAAAAATCAACTATTTGAAAAAGCCTTTTTCTTTTCCCCATGTGTGACAGAGAAACAACCTAAAGTGATAGGGTTCTCAAATCTGCATCACTCTCTGAAAAGGAAACTAGCTGTAAAACAGTGCTACATTGTTGCTTAATGGGACCTCTTTCTGCACAGCCAGCCAGCCAGCCAGCATGTTGGCAGGGAAACCAACCAAGAACCAGCAATACTCAGTGTCTGCTATTTGCTGTGACTTATTTCATGACAAGATCCAATGACTTTCTTGATACTTGGTACTTTTCTCCCTTAGTAATCGATAAATGGAAAGTTACTAAGTTCCCCCGAACCGTGTCAAATAAATCATCTCAAAATGCACAGGTAAAGTTTTTTTCAGTAGAAAAACATTCATGGTAAGCACAGTCTAATATAGACAGATATTGATCATCACATATAAAATGTTTACATACATTCTGGTGTGTATACAAGTTAGCACACACATATATATTGCTAGATCTATCTCCTGAGAGACCCCCAGAAGCAATGGCGCTCACACACAGCCCGGATACTGGTTTCTAACAGCATTTCTAATTTCTAATAAAAACAAGGGAGGCTCCCAGGAGACTGTACAGTTTCAGGACCAAGAAAGGTAATACGCTAGATGAGCGGGAGCATCTTATAGAACAAAAATTAAAACCAAATGAACAACCACAAAAAATACTTTGGGGGGGGAGAGGGAATGACACAATCTTCATAATCACAAGAGTATTTCAAGAAATCAATGAAAAGGGCTAAATAACTACAGCAGTAAAAGCACTGCTGATACTTGCTGGGCAGTGATGGTGCACACCCAACACTCAGGAGGCAGAGAGGGAGGTCAATCTCTGAGTTCGAGACCAGCCTGGGCTACAGAGTGAGTTCCAAGACAGTCAGTGCTACAGTGAGAAGCCCTGTCTTGAAAGCCAAAAAAAAAGAAAAAAGAAAAAGCACTGCTGAATTATGACCCAAACTGCAAACCGTGCACCATTTGTCAGGTAAACACAGGGTATGGAGAAGGCGTTCCGCTGTTGAGAGTGTACTGCTCTCACACATACTGGAGACTGGTCCCTAACACCTACGACAGGGCGCTCACAACCACCTGTAACTCCAGCTCCAGGGCCACTCAAGTCCATGGGCACCTGTGCTGCACTCGTGTGAACATACCCATACACGCACATATAATTTTAAATAACAAAAATAAATTTGATATAAATGATTAAATGAATCAGTAAATAGAAGAGAAATACCCCTTTACAGACTATTTCCAAAGTTTTAATGAAGGACCCCCCCCCCAGGAAGTAAAGAATAATTCCCCACTCTGTCTTTGCAGCACAGAAAGCTCTCCTTCTGTAAAAGGCCCTGTTCAAAGGGAAGGGCTTAGAAAGAGCCAAGTCCACAGTGAGCAAATCTGACAAGGTGAGACCGCCATGAAGGAGAGTAGCAACATCGCCCTCACAGTGACAATCAGGAATGGCGCTGTCACGCTGTGGTTCTCCCCATGCTAACCATGAGAAAAACACCAGATAAATCCCCACAGGTTACCCTGAAACAGCAATCTAAAAAACTATCAGCTCATTGAAAGCGAGGGAGCCTGAGAAACTCTCTGTGCCAGGACACCTGATGGCCGGATGGGACCCTGAACAGAAAAAAGACACCAGGAAAAACTGACACAAGGTGAGTAAGTGTGTCACACTAATTCAATACCCAGGGAAAGCTCTATACTATAACAATCTAAAAACATTGCACTATTTTATAAACTATTAGTATTTCACTTATGTGTATTTAAGAAACCAGAAATTTAGTTTACAATTTAAGTATTACCATTTTAACTACAAAATGTATAACAACTCCAATTCAAAATCTGAAGGGAAAAAAAACCCATAAACTGAAATCTTTAACAGGGGCAACTTAAGAGTAATTTAGGTGTTGGGTCCATGTGCCCCTACATAACATACACACAAACACAATAAATATATGAATTACTAACAAATAAATTGGAAGCTAGAAAGATGGCTTACTGGCTCAGAGCACTTGCTACTCCTGCAGGAGACCCAGCTGTGGCACACACACACACACACACACACACACACACACACACACACACAAATAAATAAATAAAGTGACCTAAAGGGTTTTTTAAGAACCAAAGGAGGCCAGCTTGGTAGACCAGAATTTTTTAGACCATGATTCAAGATAAGGCTGAAGAATTGTCACTGTTAAGGAATTCTCTTTTTACTCTAAAAGCAACACAAGGTCACAAAAGAACTGGGGAAAGGGTGAGGGTGACAATCGGTATATTCATAATAAACCACGCTTTCGGGGTGGATAAGGGATTAAAAATAAGCCCAAAGCGGACAAAGATGAAGGCTGCAGACAGGTTTCAGGCAAAGGGACAGTGTGCAAGCTAAAGCAGTCCACGGTGGTGGGGAAACACTCAAGGGCCACTGCCAGTGTTAGTACCTGTTGGCACGCTCGTCCTTATCAAGAAGATGTGGGGCCGCTCCACACTGTCAAGGTTTCATATGGATGGAAAGGTCATCACTCACTGAAAACAGAAATGAAGAAAAGAGAAGCAATGTTTTGGGGGTAGGAGAGGAAAGAAGAGAAACATGTCTAGTTTTGGATCTAACAGATTTGAGATATCTTTAAGTCTCCAGGAAGGGCATCAACCAGATAGCGCAATGTCCCGATCTACAGCCCAAAGGAGACAGAAAGTACACACACCCTTACGAGAGCTCACAGCGTAATCCTAGAAAAGGAGCTAACAGCATAGTAATCCCAACGTGCAAGCTCATTAGACGTAGACTTTGACCATCTGGATGCAGTTAAAAAGCCAAAAGAGGAAATGGCTGTTTTGTCAGCTAAAACAAAAACTGCTAAGTACCACAGAGAGACAGAAAACTTTACTATCTTGGTTCATAATATACTAATTATGTAACAATTACAGCACTTCCAAGTTTTAGCCAGGCTGGAAAATAAAAAAATGCTCTAAATCTGCACTGACCTACAGGGCAGGCACCAGCACAGTGGCCACTGAGTTTTATCTAATGTCAAACAACCCAAACAGCCGCAAGGGTAGAGGCTGTGGTGCTAGAGTGGAGAGACTTGGAGCTGCCTGGTGTTATTTCATTTGGTCCTCAGCTACATGTTGAATTAGCTGGGAGTGGACCTGAGACCTGGGGGTAGGGCTGAGATACTGGGGGTAGGAGAAATTTTCATTCCACTGCTTATCATATACTTGGAAATTTCATTTCAAGGCTATACAGTATAAGGCTGGAGAGATGGCTCAGCAGGTAGGCACCCCTTTTTTAGACACCCCCAAAGTGGCAGTGCTACAACCTGATCCCAGACAGTCACCACCCACCCAAGGTCATCCCACTTCACAGCCCGAGGAACTCGGTGTTCTGTGTCCACCCAAGGCTACATGAATTTCAGCACTTCGCTGAATTTACTCCTTCCTCTATCCCAAACGATCATTCTGAAATGAAAGGTCCCAAACTCATTATGCCATTCTTACAGGTCATAACACATACAATCCAGCAAACTTGCATCCATTGCCACAAAATACCCCATCAGTTACCAATCTACAGGCCTATGCCTCAATAAGACATCCGACAAGGTGTTCAGCCACTAAAGAGGAATAGAGGATAGGATCTTTGTTTTGATGTCTAATACATAATCCAATAAGGTATCTCCAATTCATTCCAAAATTTTTATAGTGGGAGTATCCTAGGAACTATCTACAGTCACACACCTAAGAGCAAATCCTGGCTCCACCAGAATTATTCCAAGCAAACGCTCTTAGCTCCGTGTGTCAGTTTCACAATCTTCATCTACAACACAGGTTCTCAGCCTTCCCAAAGCTGCGACCCTTTCACAGTTCTCGTGTTCTGGCGACAAAATTACGCTCATTGCTGCCTCATAACTGTAATTTTGCTGTTATGAATCATAATGCAAATATCCGTGTTTTCCAATGGCCTTAGGTGACCCCTGTGAAGAGGCCGTGACCCACAGGTTGAGAACTGCTGATCTATAAATGGTGAGGGGGAGCGATGATCCTGGCAGCACCAGGCATCACGTACATCGAAAGCAAATAAATGTACCTCCCACTGTGGTGCGAGGCAGGATGTATCTTCTAAACCTACCCTTAGTCGACAAGCAACTAGCTTAGCATTGATTGCTCCACCAAGCGAGGACACTACACTGAGGGAAAATCATGTTATTGTTTGAAGTGAAGAAATTGCTTCCCTTAGACGAATCATGATGAGCTGTGCAGGTAGCGTTGTATGAAGTGAGCTTCAAAACTTCACAACTTCAACTTCCAAACACTTCACAATCAAATCAGTAAGTAAATATGCACCCCACGACTTACATTAAGCTTGTAAGAAATAATAATTTACATGCATGACATAGAATGAAGAGAAAGGAGTGTGGAACGCTGCCACAGCCAAACGGAAGATATCTTATCCGCCCATGCCCAAGACAGACATCTCCAGCTAAAACAGGCGATGGAAGCAAAGGACAGCTATCATTTGCTGATCTGAGTTGCACCCAGAGGGCTGGTGACAGTATGCATTATATAGTGGTGGGCACATCAGTTTATAAATTCTCTGTATTAGCAAAGCAATGGGCACAGCCAGTTATCCCCAAATAGAAACCTCAAAACCACAAATCAGGAACCAACCTGCTTCCTTCTATAGGTCCGGGAAGAAATTTAGAAACACGGCAGTTTTGACGTAGTGAGATTTCAGTTCAAGGCTGTAATCTCTGCACTCTACTCTGCTTAACACGCCCGCCTCCCCAAAAGCCATTTGAATTTGGGAAAACAGTTCCATGAATAACTGGTTCCATTAGCTTTAACGAGACACTAAACCAGTGCTTTTAAATCTTGCGGGATATAAATGTCTTTCAAGAAAGAATATGATAAAAGAATGCATTTGCCCAGAACACATACAAACTTTGTACATAATTTCTGGGGTAAGGATAGACAATCACTGCTACCTGGAGGCCCCAATCCAGGATGAAGGCAAGGATCATGCAAGAAAAGTAACATTTTATCAACATGGAAACAAAATAGCTCAGGCAGAGCCTTTCATTCAGAAAATACAGTGGAAATACGCCGTTTTCCTACACACTAAGTGTTAGACTTTGTAGTTAGGAGACAGAGTTGATCTTGTTGGACAAGAAAAACGAAAGGTAAAAGGAGAAGAGCCGGAAGAAAAGTGCAATAGTCGCATACTTGCTGTAAAAGAGCAACAACGAAATGGCCAATTCCTGCAGCCTCCAGAGAACTACCCAACGTCATCACTCCGATGCACCTTCCTTTGTCAGCGAAGTCAATTAAATGGCAAATGTGAACACACCCTCGCAATTGTGAAAGCAACGTGTTGATAAAATGCCCTGAAATTCTTTCATTCCTTTTTTTTTCTGATCAGATAAGAACCAAGTAAGTATAGTTCAGGAAAAAATAAAGGAGTGACGAACAAGATCCTGAGAGGGTAGCTTAAAGGATCTGCAGGAAGTGTAAAGTACAAACTTCTTAAGATCCGAGGACTCAAGAGGAAGATAAGAACAAAGCCGAGGAAGCAATAAAAGGGAAGAAAGTCTAGAATCTAAACACCTAAAAAAAAAAAGCTTCCTTTCCTAGACACGTAAAGAGTAGTAACTTGGCAATGAGGAACGCACCAGAAGGCAGGGCCACAATTTCCTTCTCCAAACTCCGGCATTCCTTGGGCGCCCTGGCCAGCACTCGGGCTTGGGACGTTTCAGGCAGGACGCCTGTCTGCACCAGGGTCAGGCGACCTCTCCGAGAGGCTGTGGCTACCTCCCTTCCTCCCTATGCGGGAGAGAGGAAGTGGGGGACGCGGGGAAGAGGGGACAGCAAGGCGGCCCACTCGGACAGAGTCCACTCTGCCACCTCCTCCCACCCACAGCCTGCAGAGTGCAGCGGGTGCCGCCCCAGGGACCGGTGCTGCCCCCTTTACCCCAGGACACAGTCAGGGGGACACGGGGAACCCAGGTGCGGACCTGACGGCTCCCAGGGGGTGGAAGTGCCCCGGAGCGAGTTTGCAGCTAGCAGCCGGAGGCGACGCCACCTCAACCCCATCCTTCCCGCCGCGGCTCCGCCCTCACCTGCCTGTCAGCAGCCGGGAACCCGGCAGCGCTCGGTCGCGGGCTCTCCCGGTTGTAGCCCTCGGGAATCCGGTCGGGCCGGGGCAGACGTGAGCGGAAGCACGACCCGGAGCTTGTCCTCCGTCCCTTCCCCCACGCACCTCGGCTGCAGCTGTCAAAGGCTCCGGGCGACCGCCCGCAGAGGACTCCTGCACCCGCGACCTCTCACTCCGGCCTCCGGCGCCTGCACCGCAGCCTCGGAGCCGGAAGTGAGAAGACCGGAAGTGCGGAGTCTCGGGCCGGGGATCGCCTCTCTCCTCTCGCTCTCTCCAGAAGCCGAGCCGGGCGCCGCCACGTCTCGATGGTGCGCGCGCGTCTCTCCAGGGGCTGGGTCCTCCCGGCTCCGCCCCGGGCTGCGGCCCGGGTGACTACATCCGGGAATCCGTGCGGGCCGTTGCCGGGGTAACCGGCCGGCGGCGTGGAGTGCTGCGGCTGGTTCGAGTGCAGGAGCTGCAGCGCGCTCTAGTGCGTGAGACGCAGCGCTTCGATCAGGAGTCTCCTAGCCTCTTCCCACACTCACACCCGGTGCCCGGACGGTGGAGGTGGTCGTGTCTCACCGCCACGCCGCTACCGAGGAGCAGAAGCTTTGTCAGACACCAGAGAGGACGAAGTAGGGAGGAGCGGAGATGAGCAGCCGGCCGGGGACTGCACGGGAGCCTGACCCTTCGCTTTCCCCCGCGACCACCGCATTCCTGACGGTCCCTGAAGAAAGACCCGCATCCGTGAGCGCGCGAGGGCAGCTCTGTTTCTGTGCTCTCCCGCCCGGTTCACTCTCTGACAGTGGGCCCCTAGTTCTTTTCTTTGCTGCTCCTCTTTTACCGGCCACCGAGTTCTGCTTTCCTCTTATCCGCACCACCTCTTAAATAGATCGCCTCCGTCCTGTCCGTAGAAACCGCTCAACTGTCCCTTCTCCCAGAGCGCTTCTTGGTCTTTTCCCTCCTGTCTTTGGGGGTAGCTGCAAAAGTCCTCCCTCCCCAGGACCAACTGGAAAGAAGGTGACATTCAGAGGTGGTAGATAGAAATGTGGCAGTGCACGCTTCCAAGGAGTTTCAGAGTCTCTCTCTCTCTCTCTCTCTCTCTCTCTCTCTCTCTCTCTCTCTCTCTCTCTCTCTCTCTCTCTCTCTCTCCCCCCCCCCCCCCGTAAGGTGTCTTCCCCCCAGGCTCGTTAAAAGTGACACTATAAATATTTACGTAATAACCGCATACTCTTCAAACCTAATTAACGGTATTGTCTTAGATTTCTAGCACATCTACCCTTACAAAAATAGTGATGACATTCCCAAACATAAAGAGCGAGAATTTTTAGATACCAAATTACCTAAACCCTAGTAGCTATTCTGCAGTGTACTGTGAATTTTCCTACTCAAAGCCATCCTCCTGAGTTGGAACCCATTAGTCTTCTCCGTTTTTAGGAAGGGCCCCCAATCTAGCTAACTCCTGCTCTCATTGCATAGGAACTCGATAGGACTTTCAGCTAAGTGCAAATGCCATCTATCTCCAGGGCTATTGAAGGGTGACTTGAAAATCCTGTCTCCGAATGCCCGGTTGTGGATGAATGGTGTGGACAGTTAGTACTTAATAGAACTGGGTGTTTCCCTAAGGATCTCTGAGGGTGTCTCTGAGTTTGGGGATTCTTGACACTTGTATTGGTTATTTCTACTTTAGTGGTATAGTATCTTTGGGAACTACTGATAGTTCTTATGTTGAATCTGACTGACTTGGAACTAATGCTCATTTCTCCTTAATGAAGATACCATTGGTTGGTTATTCTACATAATCATCAATCCTGTGAGGTGCCAGTACTCTGCATGATTAGTCCATATCCATAACATTGTAGTGAACAGGAATATGATGGGGTTAATTAACCGTTCCATGATTTCTGCTGCCCCAAAGGAAGTACAAACGTGGGCCCATCCTAAGAAAATATTGGGATCTGCTTCAATTAATGATGGAAAATTGCAAGAACCCAAAACAAAAAAACTTCTGTTTATCATTTGGGTCAGAGAAAGCAGAAGTTTGTGTCCCGTGGATCTAGGGAAATTTATTCACTCCTTTTTTCCCTTTCTTTTTGTGTTTCCAATCCTTTTATACCAACTGAAGAGCTTTTAAATCTTTGTCTACGGAAGTGGAGACTTTATTCTCCTCTACCTCCTTTTTCCTTCCTGTCTTCTTTCCCTCCTTTTTTCTAATTTTCTCCCCCTTTTTGTCTCAAAGATTTCTGTCTGCCCATTCTTCTTAGGAAGAACAGGAGGTTCCTCCTCCTCCCTCTCACCTGATCAGAGAGATAAGATGAAAAGATTTGCTGTCACGCACGATCACAATGTGGAGGTGATTTATTCGCCTTTGCAAAGTGAGATGCTCTCAATTCCCTGGGCTTGTGGAGTGCTTCGGTAGGCTGCCTGTCTTTGATTGTGTAATCGGGAAGAAGAGAACAGATGAGGGTAATGCTGTTATCCCATTTCGCATTAAATAAGTGTCTATCAGACTTGGGTCTTGACTGTTGCATAATGCTTGTCAATGCTATTTTCTCAAGAGGAGAAATTGCTTCATCCAGATCTTGTCTGAGAATTCCGATAATAGGTCAGAAATTCTAGCACTCTTCCTCAGTAGCTGTCTGTCTGTGGAGCGAGATGTGGGTCAGTGACCACACAGTGTCGCCTTCAGGAAAGAAGTACTTTAATAGAGGGTGCTGGGCGACAGGACACCCTGAGAAGCTCCCAGATGGACAGGGTGAGAGATGAGGGTGTTAGACTTTCTAGAAGCTTCTTTCTAATAGGTACGTCTCCAGCTTCTCTCAGTCATGTATAAAGTACCAGATGAACTTACACATAGGAGCCATTTATTCGTGTATGCTCATGATATCATTTGTTGTTATTGATGACGGGAACCTTCCTATATGACTGTTCCTTCCGCACTCGAAGTCGCTGCTTGGCCTCAGTGGCATTCTGAATACATTTGATCTCCCTACACTGTGCAAGGCTTGCTGTGGTCTGGCCCCAGTCTTGCTTTCTGTTAGGGAGTCCCTCCGACCAAATCAGAACTCTGTATCTGGAGTAGGAGCGCTCACTCACGCTGGGCGGTGGCGGCTCATGTCTGTTTTCGCTGTCCCGTCTTCTCTGCAGAAATGTCCCCACGCCTTTCCTGCTCACCTCGGCACTGAGCTCAGCTCTCGCTTCCTTAGAAACCCATCTGTCCTCCTGTAGGGGTTCATTTCTGCCACCTCTTACCACAGCCCTTAATTCGAGCCCCTGCTGGCCAGCCTTATACGACCACCGACTCTTCGTGTGTTTCTTTAGTCCCGCCACCCCGTTCCCCCCGAAAGAGCCAACTTAAATTATGTTATCAGGCTTGTACTGCAAGTACTTTCGCTGCCGAGCCATCTCATTGGCCCTCCTTTTTGGCAGACTGCACTTTGGTCTTATTTATTCTTTTGTAACCATCAGGGAGTTAACACTACTTGGGTTGTAGACATATGTAATGTGTTGCACACCAGGAAACTTCCAGAAGACCAGCCACTGCTGCTATGTAGAGCTGTGATATGGGCAGGTTTAAGTGGGCTTTGTTTCTGTCTAGTAGTGAAAGACAAAAGTGGGGGCTCTTTCACTGTGGGAAGTGGCTGGGCCTCTGCCGAGAGCTGTAAACTGCTGATAAGACCGGAGTCATTTACGGCTCCCCAGATTTTCTGAATGGGAAGACTGCCAGTGTTACGTCTCCCAGTGCTCAGTTCTCTTTCACAGTCTGGTACAGATAGAATATTAGAATTTAAAAAAGAAGGGAGGAAATGTGGGTGGGAGGCTGAACTTTCTATTTACTCAATAGCAGGAACATTCAGCGTTTCTGCTGGTGTCTTTTTATCCATATTTCCCTTCATTTATTCAACAGTTGTTATTAAGAATCTGTGGATGGCCGGACTGATGTAATTTTTAATATTTTCAGGCATGTAGATTCATATTTTGTTTTTTAACTTATGTCATAGAATTTTCTTCATGTTATTAATTATGATCCTTCCAGCCAGGGAGGATGGTTTATGCCTGCTAGGCTTCTTTAAGCCTCTATTCCCCAGGGAAAGGTGAATGCGCTATCTGCCCTGTCCACAGCCCCAGTCAGACATGATAGGGAGTCGAGTCAAAGCAGGAACTCAGTTTATTACTGTGAGCATTGGCTTATGAAGGTTAAACGACACCCTGTGATGTGCAGGCACCTCTGGCCAATGAGAGGCTTTTCTTTGCCCTACAGGCCTCGAGGTACAGGCCCTGAGCTAAGCCAGGCTTTTCTCTGCCCTACAGGCCTTGAGGTTCAGGCCCTGAGACATTTTTGGTCCAACATATACCTGTAATCTCAACTATAGAAGAGGCCGAAACTGTGAGTTTGGGGTTAGCCAAAAAAATCATTCACTGGAATAGTAGTATTTCAATATATAGATATTCTTAATTTATTTGACCTTTTTATTGTATCTTTAGATTTTTCCAGTTCTGATATAATATGTAACCCAAAGAATATTATGTACCATGGAGAATCTAGACTGACCACCAGTGACTTCCACCTTGCACTATTCCCTTCCTATAAATGTGACAGGATAACACTCCCATAATTATTACCTGCAATGGGATTTTTACAGGTGTGGCTAAGGTAGCTAATTACTTGTCTCTAAGTTACTGAAAAGGGAGCTAATCTGGGTGACCTAACAACGGGACCACACAAACCCTTTAAAAGCACTGAGGAGAGGAAGTCAATGTCAGAGTGTACAAGAGCCTTGACAGGAGGGACGTTCCCTGTTGTGATGAGGACATGGCAGAAAACAGCTCTAAGTGTAGAGACCGATCCCTGGCAGCAGCCACCAAATGCCAGGGCTTCAGTCCTACACAGCAAAGAATTAAGCTGTGAACGACCTCGGTGAGACTTGGGGGTTGTTCCTTCTCGGAGCTTCTCAATAAGAGACTGGCATCCTGCTGTCTGCTTTGAGAGACCCTAAAGACCCAGTTGAGTCCCCTGGACATCTGACCACAGACGGTGAGATAAGGAATGGTCGCTGGGCTGCGAAGAACCCGCTGGTTTGGAGAGCTTACTGCTCTTGTGAGGGGCCTTGTAGACTTGTAAAGGTTCAGCTCCCAGCACCCACATGGCTCACAACTACCTGTGACTCCAATTCCAGACAGAATTATAGATACAGATTTTCTAGATTAAGAAATTTTAGACATTTTAAAGTTTTTCCTCTTGTATTGCTAATTTGCCTTCCATAAGCTTTGTACCAAGTTATGTACCTCCTAACACCTTATGTATAGTTTTCTGGAAAACACTAGATGCTACACTTCTCATATGCAAAACCAAAAATCTAAAGAAGACTAATATTATTCTTATCACTCATAGGATTCTTTAGGGAAAGGCCTATTTCCTAGTCTAACTGTTGACATTGAGAAAATATTCTCTAACTCATAAGACAGCATTGTTCAGCTTAACATATTCAAGGGGGATATGAACACTGAGCTTATTAAAAGCATCAGCATTTTCAGTAAATATCAGTTACTGCCATGACTCCTTGAACAGCCAGCACCAGCCAATATTCTGTGGAAGGCTGGATAGCATTCCTTTATTAACTGGGCAGTACTGATGTTTATACTTTTCTTGGGGAAAGGTCTGGTTTGTCTAGTTTACATCACATATTGGGTTGTTTTAGGAATTTGTTGTACATTGTTATGGAAATTTGACTTTTGTTGTTGAAGGAAATTATACTGTTGATGCAAGAAGCAAGTTGTATATCTTCCTAAATAAAGATGTTGATCAAGATGACATTGTCTCTATGATTGTGTGTACGGGCTTAGTGTTCATTATCTAAAGTGCTTTACACAAGTATTTCAGATTGTGAGCCTTTTCTTTGGAATATTGAACATCCTTAATCCATAAATCCACTGGGTGTGGTGGTACACTTCTTTAACCCAGCACTCAGGAGGCAGAGGCAGGCAGATCTCTGTGAGTCTGAGAGCAGCCTGGTCTATAGAGTGAGATCCAGGACAGTCAAGGCTACACAAAGAAAGCCTGTCTCAAAAAAAAAAATAAATAAAATAAATAACAAAATACAATTTGGAGATTAGAGATTTTCAATCTATTTTTTATTGTGTCAGTTAGGATGAACAAAGAAAGAATTCAACTTATCATTTCTGCAGCCCTTGCTTATTTTTTGACAAAATAAGATGGGAGGGAGATGTTTTCTAAACGCTGATATCAAACCAATAAGAGCAAAATATTTACATAAAAGATAGTCTACAGATTTTTAAGAAAATATGCAAGCATTCCCCACATAAATCAACAATGTGCTAGGGATTGAGGGAACTAAGTCACGTGGTCAAATCCTGTTCACTTAGAAAAGCTGGGCTTCCCTAGCAATCATGCAAAGATGCTACGGGCGTTCACAGCATCCATAATGGTCTATTCTACAGAAACCTGATATTGTGTGTGTGTGTTAAAAATTATGTTAATGCCTCTTGTGCTCTCACTGGGTTTTACTGAGTGTACAGCAACTCTATGAAGTCAGTTCTGCAGTTTCTCCCCTTTTACAGATAAAGAACTGAAGTTTTTACGTTAGGTGACTCAGAACCACTAAGTACTAAATGACAGTCATTCCTCATCTTGTACCTAAGCCCATGTCTTTGTACTATGGCAAGTCACTACTCCACAGACAGTAAAGGGCCTTCCTATTTTAGTCGAGATAATTTTCTACATTATATTCTCTTAATAATGTATTTATTTTGATGCATATTCTCAAGTAATACTGACCCCATGTATAGTCAGGTACTATACTATATTGATATAAAATTGCTGGATTTTTTTTAGCTTTGAGTGAGAATGGGGTTTAGAATTTTTTTTTTTTAAAGATTTATTTATTATGTATACAACATTCTGCCTCCATGTATGCCCGCACGCCAGAAGAGGGCGCTAGATCTCATTACAGATGGTTGTGAGCCATCATGTGGTTGCTGGGAATTGAACTCAGAACCTCTGGAAGAACAGACAGTGCTCTTAACCACTGAGCCATCTCTCCAGCTCCTAGAATTTTTTAATGGAATTATCAATCACTTGATTTGAGTATTTCAATCAAGCAGACTCCTATGAAGAAGTCTGTCTCCCATGTGCTATTAAAAATTGAGCTCATGACTACCGTCTGGTTTTGCTTTTAGAGGAGCCAGAGGTCATAGTCTGTGACCTCATGTAGAAAATAGCCACCGAGGAGCTATCCAGGATCATTTTTAGTTCTTTAATTTTGGCAAGCACACATTTTCAAAGCCGAAAAGCACAGGGAGGCTCCAAACCCACAAAGCCGAGCTGGGGAGATTTAATGGAGGACGGTTGAGGAGGTTAGCGTTCACCTGAAAGCTTTGGTTGCTGCCTTTTCAGAAACTTCTTCCCGTCCGATTCACTGTCGTTCAGGGTGTTGTATTCTCTTGATGTCCCGTTGGCAGATTGCTAAAATGCTACCTTTCCCCTGTCATTTTCAAGAAAGAAGTAGAAGTATGTCACTTTCCCTCCCGTAACTTTGAAGAAACATGAACTTAACAGGTGATGTTTTGTACGGACACTTTGGAAAGTTTGTTTCTTCTCTCTGAGGCCCTTTGTTCTCTGTGGAGAACTAGAAAAAGGATGAAGCATGCATGGATAAAATGGATCGTCTTAAAGGATTGCAGCTCCAAAAATACATTAGCAGGACCGGGCAGGTCTGACATAATGAGATTCCTATTTTAGCTTGACTTCTGGAACTCCGAGGAACTATAAATTGAGCCGCACAAGACCCTAGGAAGGAGGCGCCTCTTTTAATCGCTTATAGACTTTGCTTCAGACTTTGAAAGATACGTCTAGTTGTCAGTTTCCTAAAGAGTTAGACTACTGATACTTACCAGCTTTAATACAAGAAATGATAGATAGAAAGCCCTGGTCCACATCGCACTGAAAACCAAAGCTGGTCACAGAAACTTGTACCAGGAGCTCAGAGAGGGGGCTGAGATGGCCGAGGCTCCTGTGGATGCGGTGACTCAGCCAGTAACTGGGAAGAAGAAAAAGAGTCTGTCCATCGAGGAAAAGATTGACATCATAAATGCAGTGGAGAGTGGCAAGAAAAAGGCCGAGATTGCAGCTGAATATGGAATAAAGAAAAATTCTTTGTCCTCCATTATGAAAAACAAAGACAAAGTTCTGGAAGCCTTTGAGTCTCTGAGATTTGATCCGAAGAGAAAAAGACTGAGAACGGCGTTTTATACGGATCTGGAAGAGGCATTGATGAGATGGTATCGGATTGCCCAGTGTCTCAATGTTCCCGTTAATGGGCCAATGTTACGTCTAAAAGCTAACGATTTTGCTCAGAAGCTGGGACACAATGACTTTAAGTGCAGCAATGGTTGGTTGGATCGTTTCAAGTCCAGGTACGGCTTAGTATTCAGAGCACAGCCCGTAGAAGCCACCGGTTTATCCACAGACCCTGCCACTGTCTGGTACCAAAACGTGCTGCCTTATTACTTAAATGATTATCATCCTAAGAATGTTTTCAGTGTAAAAGAAACCGGACTGCTTTATCGAATGTTACCTACAAACACATTTGCATATAAAGGAGAGACTTGTTCAGTGGGAAAGCTGTGCAAAGACAGGGTCACGCTGGCAGTCGGAACAAACATGGACGGCTCAGAGAAGCTTCCTTTGCTCGTTATTGGGAAAAACCGAACTCCGCGTTGTTTCAAAGGCATAAAGTCCCTGCCTGTGTATTATGAAGCGAACAGAACGGCATGGATGACTGCAGCCATATTCGAACAGTGGATGCATCAGCTCGACGAGAAATTTCAAGCCCAGCAACGAAGAGTGGTGATTTTTGTTGATTCTTGTCCAGCACATCCAGAGGTGAAAAACCTAAAGTCCATTGAGTTAGCAATCTTCCCATCGTGCCTGTCTTCCGGGCTTGTCGCTATGAAACAAGGTGTTATTAAAAGCCTGAAAATCAAATATCGGCACTGTCTTATCAAGAAATTTTTAAGTTCTGTTGAAAGTAGCAAAGAATTTACATTTTCTCTACTAGACGCAGTTGATACATTGCATCTGTGTTGGAGAGCTGTAACCCCAGAGACCATTATGAAAAGCTATGAAGAGGCAGGATTCAGGCCTCCAGCGCTGGAAACCGAAGCACCCAGTGCAGAGAGTGAAGCTGCCGCTCTTGACCTGGCTGCCCCTGCTCTGGGGGCAGGGGTGGAGCTTCCTGAAGGTTTGTCCATAGAGGAGTATGCTGCCCTGGACGAGGATCTGGAGACCTGCGAAGCCACCCCAAATGATGATGAGGAGTGTACCAAAGAAAGTAAACAAGATGAAACTGGTTTTTATGCTTCTGATGAAGAGGAGGAGGACAGCGGAGCTCTAGAAGCAGACCCGCCTTTACCATCCAAGAACGTCGCAATCGATGCTATAGGAACCCTTAAAAAGTTCCTTAGAAGTCACGACATGAACGATGAACTTCATGATTCTTTAGCAGATCTTGAAAACTTTATTAATGCTTTGTCACCTAAATAGTCGTGTATTATACATCTGCCGAGTAGGAACTTCTCCTGCTGTATCTTATTACATAAGGAATGTAAAAGGAAAGTATCAATTAAATAAGGAAAGAGAGAACCTAATAATCCTTTCTAATTGTGACAGCCTTTGATCTGAATAGCAAGGCTCGCTGGTAAATAATGACTAAGTAAAACTGCAAAGTTCTGCTGAGCAGGTTTGGGGGGAGTAAGCTGCGCTCAGAGGCTTTGTGCTTCACAGGGACACCCGTGTGTGTGAAAGAACTCTTCAGTCGACTGGCTCACGTGCATGAAATTGCTGGCTTCCATTTTCTTTGTTTTTAAGTTCAGATCATGTTCTAGAATATTTTACTTTATCTATGTAGTCTAAGAAACAAAAGTAACTTGTTTTTATTGTAACCTGCCTGTGCACCAAGACAATGCACCATGTATCTCTGCTGCTTTCAAGTTACTTGTCAAATTAAGTCAGATGAAAAGCCAGTGCTCTGCAGGGCTTCCTGTCATCTGGGACCAGAGATACAGGTCCTTCTGGTATAATAGTGTGTGCTTGTTTAATGGGAAGACACATGAAGGAAACACTGATGAAACTCATGTTTATATTTGAATGTGGTTAACTCTCAAGCCAATTGAAGATGCACATAGAGTCACCAAAAAGAAAATTATGCTGCCTGTTTATTTTTAAATTACAACAGCTCGACTTTTAATCTAATTTTGCTGAATTTTATTTTCAGCACATTGTGATATTGTCTTCCTTCAATTTTTTCTTCTCTAAAATCTTTATTAAAGTTGTTAGAGAAAGTTTTATCTAAATATTACATTAAAATACTGCAGTAGCCGGGCAGTGGTGGCGCAGCCTTTAATCCCAGTACTCAGGAGGCAGAGGCAGGCAGATCTCTGGGAGTTCGAGGCCAGCCTGGTCTACAAGAGCTAGTTCTGGGACGGGCACCATAGCTACAGAGAAGCCCTGTCGCGAAAAACCAAATAAAATAAAATAAAATAAAATAAAATACTGCAGTAAATTACCTAACCACCATCTAAAAATAGCTTCTGTGTGAGATTTTAACATTATGTCAGTTTTTCTACAGTTCAGTTTTAAGTGGCATATTTATTTAACATTATATCTAATTTAGCTCCCCTTGTAAAGTATTTCATAAAAAATACAAAGCATAATGATTTTTTGTAAACTATTAATCTTCCAATTATACAATTAGAAATTATACTGTTAGAAGAAAATTTAACAAAGCATTTTCTTTTCTATTGCTGATTTACTCTGCTCTGAGATTTAGTAATAGTTGAGTCTTAAAATGTATTAATATTTTAGAGGTTTCTTTTATTATTAAACATGTACTATTTAAATTAAAAAGCATTTTGTGATTTGATATGTAATTTTAATTTGGCTCAATCATGGACCTAAAAGAGTTCTTGACATCCCATTTGTCTTTCAAGAGAAAATTACTTATAGTTAGTCTGGTCTAAACTAAAAATAAATGTTTTATCTTAATTGTTCTTGCTTTATAAAATCTTGCTGTTTAAACATTGTTTTTTATTTCTTAGCAACCAAGAATAAATCTCATGATACATTTAGGACATTCTTCACTGTGTGCTGTTTCTGAACTACTTAGGAAGGGTTTAGTTCAGGTTAAAACAGGAAGGTGTGTAATCAGCGCCTATGGGTTTCATGTTTCCTGCCTGGCCCCTATGGAGCCTGAGTCCTTATTGCAAACCTTTTCTCTGTATAGGAGGCAGATTAGCTGGAAGGGGGAAGCAAGGAGAGAAGGGAAATCAAAGTAAAGTGGTCCAGGCAAACACTTCCCCGGTTAGGAGGAATGCAGACCCAGAAAGACAAATATCATATGTACTTACTCATAAGTGGCTTTTAGACATAAAGCAAAGAAAAACCAGCCTGCGACCCACAACCCCAGAGAACCTAGATGACAAAGAGAATGGATCTAATCTACATGGGAGCACGGGGGTCAGGGGAGAGGATAGAAGGTGATGGGGGGAAGAGAGGGGAGTGGAGAAAAACGTATAGCACAATAAAAACAAGAAAAGAAAAAAGGAACAGAAGGGGGGTGGGGTGGAGAGGGGAACCCTTCCACTGAACCAGTAGGGCTCCAGCTCCCTGAGACGAGGCAGAGTTGGGAAGTGGACATGAGCTTTCAGTTTCATAGGCAGTGGAGAACTGGGTTCAGGCCTCTGCTGCACAGAGGGCTCCCTGAAGAAAACACGGCACAGAGCGGGTGAGTCAAAGGGAGGCTGTGACCAGTAGATAGTTCCTCCCAAGTAAAGCAGGGAGCGTGGCATAGTGATGGGTTGGTGAAGAACGTGCTAGGTAATGCTAGATAAAAGCATGGTCATCTTCATGCCGTCACCTGATTGACGTTCAGACGGTCACCTCCTTGGCTAGACAGTGCTTCTGCGATGTGTTAGAAAGAACCAAAGGACTGGATCTCCACTTCGTAGGCAGAGACTGTTCTTTTGGTTCTCAACTGCTCAGACCTGAGTTCAGCCAATAGCTTAGGTGTCTTTCTAGTTAGCTCTTAGATCTTGAATTAACCCATTTCTCTTCATCTATGTATTGGCACGAGGCTATGGCTTATCCGTCAGGATCTGGCATCTGTCTCTTTGGGCAGCTACATGGCGTCTCCTTCCCTCTGCTTACTTTCTCTCTTTATCTCTGTTTGGATTTCCTGCCTGGCTTTATTTCTGCCCTGCCATAGGCCCAAAGCAGCTTCTTTATTAGCCAATGGTAATAAAACGTTCACAGCACACAGAGGGAAATTCCACATCCCCACTTCATCCCATGCTTACTTATTTTGTTCTTAGTTGTCAACTCTCGGAAGCTTTTTGAAAGTTGGGACACTTGTAAAATCCTCTGATATCCCCAAGAATACTGTGCGCGTGGCAGGCTCCTGGTGTGATCTTGTGTTTGTGTGATGTAAGAACTGAGCGAGGAGGTCCAGACGGTCCTAAACTGAAGAAAAGGGGAGGGCAGGGCATCCGCTCCCTGACTTCCTCTTGGTAAGCCCTGAAAGTCCTGGGCGAAGGCGCTGGCACTGTGGGAGGCTGCTGCCTGACACCACACCTATGTTCCTCACTGCAGAAGTGATGACTCAGCACGGTGAGGGAACTGCTTGCGAGCTGCCATGGGAGCAAATGAGAAACCCTTCCCCAAAGAGGATCTGGAAGTCCGCCTCCCAGGCCCCAGAGTGCTTTACGGGGTGTTGTTGACCCAACACCATGCACCCATGAGTCTACTATGTGGATAAGCCCTGGAGGTAATGCTGGGAGAAGCGTGGATCCTACAGAATCCGAATGGCTGTCGGAAGAAGGTGTGGCCCGAGCCAAAAGACGATTGCGTAAGTGCAAAGATCAAGCTTGACTCCCACCGATGGAAGGAGAGGCCTGTGAGCAGGTGAAACGAGTTTTCAACAGCACGGTTCCTGAACCGTGTGCACGTCATGCAAGTCAGACCCACCATTCAGGTGAGGAACCTTTTATAACGTCTATTTGAACTTGAGCTGTGCATTTTAGCTTTCAATCCAATTGGATTGTTTTGTTGTTGTTGTTATGTTTTATTGTTATTCCAGATTTGACCACTGTTCTCCAGATCCAATTATTCTGTTGGAGAAATCACATTAACCCTTTAGAAGAACAGATTGATTTCCCCTTCTCTCAATTGTGGGGGTAAGGAATCTCACAAATAATGTAAGTTCAAACCTGGTGACCAACGATTGTAATAAAGAGGGGTTGCCCGATAATTATAAAGAGTTTATTCTGTTCATGTTACTAGGCACTGAATGATGAAAACAGAAAAAAACAAAATCCCTCCGTCTTGACGTTGGTAAGTTAGTGAAGGAAGCAGGCAGCATTCCGTAATGACAGGGAACACGCTGAACGTGGCGTCTGTGTCTACAAAACCACAATGTGGGCCTTTAACCCAGTCCTGAGATTAGGGAAGGAGTGAGTCAGCTGGATGTCTGATGCCAAAACCTAAGATTTGGACCCATGGGAGAAATTGGAGTTTAGTGGGCAAGGGAACAATCACTGCAGGTCAGGCTCGGAGGGAGGACGCCTGCCTTCAGCTAAGGAAGGAAAGTAAGCCTGCAGAGGGAGGAGTGGCTTGCGGTAGAAGAAGCCTGCCCCAGGAGTGATTGGCTGGGTTAGAGTTCAGTAAAGAGACATTTTTGTATATGGGGGAAGGAAGAAAAGTTTTCCATCTGTGTTTTTGAAAGTTTTGACCATAAGCAGAATCGTGGGCCTCAGGACAGAGGCAAAATGTTAGAGACACAGAGTCTCTGAAGAAAGCAGCGTATCCTCTGAGCCACACCACTGCCACCTTGAGGAGGTCCGTTGCAAAAGGATCATCCTAGCTGGGCTTCTTCATGCTTTTCACTCAGTTACGGAACTGACCCTCACCTTAACCGTACATGGCCAGGGAAGGCTAGGCGAAGCTGCATCTAGGCAGCTCTGCAGCTGTGGCCTTTTATTGGGGTTGAGGGTCCCCACACTCCTGCAAACAACCCTTTGCCTATGCTTGTGAGGAAGCCCGATAGACTCATTGGTTCTCCAGAGTGAATTTTGACAGAATCATGCCTTGTTTTGTCACTGAGACCTTAGAAAGAGGGACAGACGTTGTTGTTTCCCTCGGGAAAGGAAATTTAGCAACACCTCCTGACATATACAGAACTATTCCTTCCCGTTGTAGGAGGAAGAAGCGGGAGGAAGGCATTGCAAGTGAAACGGATAAGCCTCTCACATTCTCCAGGAGAGCGGACAGAGCATAAATTCTTGTTAGGCTTTTCACCCTGAGGAAGCAGCCGAGGGGTTTGCACAAACATTCATACATGAGCGAAGACACGTATGTGCACATGCAGTGACGGTGCACGGAAAGGGATGCTGTGTGAAGGCCCAGAGACTGCGGGGACTGAGTGGGTGCTGCCATGGCCCAGCACCCCTGGGGTGAGCAGCTGTGCATGGCTGGTCCTGGTCTTGGATTAATGCTGGTCCTTCACAGCATTCGCAGGAGGACTTCCGTTGGCAGTGATAAACAGATACATTAATAGTATCCTAGCGACAGTCATTATTTACTGATCATGGCTGAAGTGTCATCTTCTTAGAAAGGACTATTGGTCTTTAATCCTGCTCCACCCTTATCTCATTTAACTAACAGGATGCCTAACTTCTTCAACAACTTTATTCCATGTGCTGTCCCTAGTTATCAGATTGATATTTTAATTTTTATTTTCTGTGGGAACCTTCCTAAGCTTAGGCAGCGTTTCTTCTTTCTACAAGGAGTGTAGCAGACACTCTGCTGAGCAGTGTGCAAAACTCTCCGAGCCTGGAAAAGGTACCACATCTAATTAACTGTCCAGAGGACTGTCTCTCAGCACAAGAACCAGTTAAATGCTTCTGGTGGGCTTTGTAGGACCTGAGGGAGATGGTGCGTCCTTAATGAGGCAAACTAAAGAGCTAACGCTTCCCCAGACTTAGCAGCCTCACTCCTGTGAGAACTGCAGATGCCCCAAGCTCTCAAGAGCAATTCTGGAAACCTTGTCAAGTTCCACAGGCCCTGGAGTCATTAGGTAAGGTTAGCTTTTAGACGTTGTCTGCATTTATTTTGGAAATGCCTTTAATTTTTTGAGAGGGTTAACTCTGAGACCATTAAAAGACAGAGGGATTTTTTTTTTGCTTTGTTCTGCTATGAAATAAGAAAAAAAACCTTCAAAACTGGAGACCTGCAGACACACTTGGAATAGGGGGTTCTAATCTCACCTGCTAAACTGAAGACGAGCAGGCGGGAAGTCCTGTCTTACGCTGTGGAGAATACAGGGAAAGCTTCAGGTTTTCCCCAAAATAACGATGTATAGAAAGGTAAAATCAGAGAAGACTCAATTATTTTTTTCTCTCTCAGTGCAGCAGATTGAATACAGACCCCATGTGTGTTAGGCAAACATGACAGAACAGAGTTCCAGCCCAGGCCCAGGGAGTCACCATTAAGACATTACCTCATCAGGGCAGGGGTAAGAACGCTTTCCTAGTGTCCACAGAGCACCGAGTTCCATCCCCAGCACAATAAATAGATATATAAATAGAAAGAAATATAATAAAGGGAAGAGAAAAATACTCATATTCTGGCTGCTCACAAACTTGTAAAAGTTACTCAGAACGTTCAAACGTGTGAATACATAAATGTAGCTTCCAGGCCTGAGCCACCATTCCGCCTCTCACCTCTCTGTTTTACTCCCAGTGTTACTAAAAGAAGCTTGGAGAAAACAGAATAGATTTCCTTTTCCACACTGGTATCTGAGCTAAGCCTTTTTCGGGGCATTCCTTTTTCCTTTCTCCTTTGCCTGCTATTTTGATGTTATTTTTAATAGCTTGCTAGTATATTTTTACGAGGACTCCTTTTGCCAAATGCAATTAAAAGAAGTGTCTGAGGCTTGGTGCTCCCTGGAAGCTGAACAGAGAGTCTGGGATTAAGCACCAGACTGAATCTCCATAATAAGGACTTGCTCACGGGTCACTCCCTGGTGCTGTCAGTCAGAGAAGCCTCGGAGATAAAACAACACAACTGGCAGGTCCCAGGTATGGGGTCCCCAAGGAATAGCATGCCTTCTGTAGTCGAGAAAGAACACAATCAACCACAGCATCAGTATTAGTAGCCACTGCAGGATAGAGACGGTTGCCACTCACACACAGACCTTCTCGGAGGGCCATCTCTGCTGGTGTGCCTGTTGGGCAGTTTACAGAGAAGCCAGACATGTGTCCATCTTGTTTTACCGTCTAATTGGGAATGCAGGGTAAACCCTCCAAATGATAAAAAACTGCACTTTGTGAGTGGTTTGGAGCCCATGTGGCAGGTGGAGTCCATTTGCATGAAGTAAGTAGACTTTACTGTGAGCTCCCACAGTGGGAAAGCTTCCCCGAAAAGGGTCAGGCGGGGCCAAGTGGGGTGCACGGTACCAAAGCCAGGCAAAGGCCCCTGCAGGCAGGGATGGTCAGGGCGCTTCAGAAGGATTTCTGCAGGGTTCCGTTTTATATTTTCTGTGTCACACAGAACAAGCGGAGCACATGTTTCCTTTAAAATGTCCAAGAGTAGATCATAGGAAGGAAGTTCCTGGCTTCACCTTGGGCTTGTGTGTATTGTAGGTAAATTGCTTACACTCTACCCTTGATTTCATGAAGTACCGATAAAGGAAGGGGGCGGGGAGGACACCCGTTCCAAGCGAGCATGTGACTGTCACTAAGATACACAGACAGACGAGAAAGGAAAACCAGGCTTGAGTTCAGGCCTTTTAAATATATCCAGGGTGGGGCGGGATGAAAGGATTAAGTTGGAAATAACGGAGTCCAAAAGAGCACTGAGGTCAAGAGAATTGTTTTGTAGAGCTGGAAATTTATATCAGGCATTTTAAGGAGTCGCTGGAAGGCATGATGGCTCATGTCACATCTTGCTCCTTGTCTGAGCAGCAGCAAGCTTCCTTCAAAGCGGCAACCTCTGCGGGAAAGAGATTGAGGAAGGCAGATCCCCTCACTCAACTTTGCTTTCCAGTAATTCAGTCTCACTACGATTTTAGTCAACCAGTCCCCATTAAATGTTTTCCTTATAAGAGTTGCTGTGGTCATGGTGTCTCTTCACAGCAATAGAAACCCTAACTAAGACAACTTTCAGGAGTAGGTTCTCCGCCTCCACCAGATGGGTTCCAAGGACCAAACTCAAGTATGCTGGTTTTTTTTTTTTTTTGTCAACTTGATACAAACCTAGACATAGCTGTGAAGAGGGAACCTCATTTGAGAGAATGCCTCCATCTGATTGGCCTTTAGACAAGTCTGTTTGATATTTTCTTAATGACTGATAAATCAGGGGCCAGCCTAGTGTGAGTGATACCAACCTTGGGCAGGTAGTCCTGGGTTGAGCAAGCCTCAGAAGGCAAACCTGTAAGCTGCACTCCTCCATGGTCTCTGCTTCCGTTCCTGCCTCCAGGTTCCTGCCTGAGCTCCTTTCCTGGTTTCCTTCAATATAAGTCAGTTAAACCCTTTCTTCCCCAAGCTTCTTTGGTCATGGTAACAGCCATAGGAATCTAACTAAGACATAGGTCACTGGGCATAGTGCAAGGCACCTTTTCCTGCTGATCTACCTCACCTGCCCTGTCATTAGCCTTTCCCAGCAGCTTCACTGTAAACAAAGACTGCACTTTCATTTCTCAGCTGCCCAGACCCAAATAATCACACAGAAACTATATTAATTACAATACTGATTGGCCAATGGCTCAGACATATTCCTAACTAGCTCTTACACCTTAAATTAACCCATTTCTATTAATCTATACATCACCAAAAGGCTGTGGCTTAATGATAATGTTCTGGAATTTTTCTCCTTTGGCAGCTACATGGTGTCTCCTTGATGCTGCCTACTTTCTCTATATATCTCTGTTCAAATTTCCTGCTTGGCTTTACTCTGCTAAGCCATTGGCCGAAACAGTTTTATTCACTAACCAATAAAAACAACCCATATACAGAAGGACTTCCCACATCACATCACTATCATTCCTAGAGAGTGTTGTGTAATATAAGTGCACTAGTCACTGGAGGGGCTACTCCCCTGCACCCTGACTCTTCCAGCTAGAGAGTCACTTGGAACAAAGTAGAACCACTCTGGATGGGGTGGGAGGCAGGAAGCCAGATGGGCCTTGAGCTCTACTTTCTCCAAGGGGAGCATCCCTGAAGCCAAAGATCTCTGCCGCTTCACAGGACACAAGCGGAGCCATTGTGGTGGAAGGAAAGGCTCTTGGTTTTTATATGGGCAGTCTGTTTCATTAACACTTTTGATTACTTTTTTAACCAACACCTGCATATTAACTACTCTGTGTCAGATACCTTTTAAAGCATTTTACAAATGTCCTTCTTAGGTTTCAGACTGAGTCTTTATTGGCTACTTGTGTCTTGGGTGATGAGGTCAAATTTGATAACTTCTGTGTTCCATTTCTGTATCTGTTATCTGCTAAGAGAACAAGAAAGCTTCATAAGCTGCAGGAATCAAATGAACCGCAGGCCAGTGCTTTAGAAATGGCAACAATGTTCATCATTATCTTATCATTGTATGATGGTAACAAATTGTCAGTCTGCCAAAGAGTTTGGCTTTCTCCTTTCTGGAATTGCCAATCTGACAAGCCTGAGTGGTGGGAAGGAAGACAGAGAGCCAGAAACTGTGTCTCAGGTTTGGAAGAGTGTGAAATATGAATACATCACCACAGCTTAGGATGGGGTGGAGGTTGATACCATAACTTGGCAAAGGTTTGGCCGACAAGTGGATTTGGGTCCTCATCCCCTACTAACCCTTCCTCACCCTTCTGTTCTCAGTTTGGCATCTGCGTCCTTGGTGACCTGAAGCCTCGCTTCAAATACAGGTTCCTCTGTGTGGTTCCATGGTACTCTTATCTTCCCATCTCCCACTCTTCATTTTCAGTGCTGGGAATAGAACCTATAGCCCCACACGTACTAGGCAAGAGCTCTACCATTGAGCTCAACCCTTTGGATCTATTTTGATTGATTGTTCTAGATCTTCAACCAGCCCATTAGCTGTAAGAAAACAAGACCACCCTTAACTTTTACAGTCTGACTTCTTTGGCAGTTGACTTGCTGGTGCCTAGTCAGACTTTAATCAATATTTGTTGGGAAAAATTGATGTTGCACCTGAGCTAAAGAGGCGGGGAGAGCGTGTAACTCTAGTACATGTGTAGAGAGCTTCCGAGCTTATTCAGCTAAAACTGTGAATCTCTTGTTGTTAGCAGAGAACTCTGCTCTGCTATTCTGAATGTGTGTTCCTGAGCTGACTTTGGGAGCAGGCAAGCACTCAAAGTCACTGATGAACATTCGGAAAACTGTCTGTCGGTGCCTGAGTCCTAGATGACTTTGCCTACATCCCTCAAGAGCCTTCATGTATCTGACTGTCCTTGACCGTAGTATGTGTCTGTAATAAGCTGGAATTCAGTTCAGGGATTTGAGTGTTGGTGTGACAGATTGATGATCTCTTTCAATAATTGAGCCTCTGAAGAATAGCTTGGAAGAGTCTGGACGGGAAGCCCAGCTGGGTTGTATTATTGAACTTGCTTCGGGCACACAAATATCTTTGTCGATCTCAGAAAGGTCAGGGAGCATCCTGTTCATTGAAAATTTTCAGACATTGCAAGGAGACAAAATGGCATTGAGAATGAAATGAACTGTCACTCGCAATGAAATGGGATGTCTGGGAAAGGAAAGGGGACACAGACAAGGATGATAAAGCTGACAGTCATGGGCAGACAGCTGCTTAGCATAAGTAAATTCATAAGTTAATTTATCAGCCCAGTCCAGAAAGATCCCTACATCTGGCTTACACTGTGATATATAAGACTCTGACAAGATGGTGGGGGGCAGAGGACACAAAGGCCACTTCCATACGAGTTTCAGAAGCATAAGGAGGACCAAGAAGAAACAGTATTTTCTTCATCTTCTCAAGATTCTTGCCACCCTTGTGCCCTCAGCAGTTCCTTCCCTGGGAAGAAGGGCTGATGCATGTGGGCAGTGTTGGGTAGGCATCTGCCCAGTGCAGACAGAGGTTTCCATTGGAGTCATCCAGACGTGCATATTCCTGGACTCACACGCATGAGGCATATGGCTAAGTTTCTCCAGTGAGTTTTGTAGAGACTAAGTCAGTGGTGATATGTGCATCTCTGCTCTGGATATCAGCAATAAGGCTTCTGGTTGTAATGTGAACATTTAAAATACAAAAATACAGGACAGGAACCAAAAAGCTATGGAGAAACCCTGTCTCGAAAAAAAAAATCAAAAAAAAAATAAAAATAAAATGCAAAAATAAATCCTAAAGATGTTGGTTTCTGCAGAATGTTTAGCAGGCTTAAGTACTTTCCCCAGTTATAAGCAGTTAACAATATAATCTCTATTAAGGCGCCTGAAACTTTTGTCTTTCCCCCTAAACATACAGGGGGCAAAAAGCACAGAAGCCATTGCACAAAGAAACACCAAGGATGGTGTGTGCCTACAGTTCCCGCAGGAGGCAGGAAGGTCCTGGAGCAGCCTGAGCTCTATAGTGAGAACCTCTCTAAAAAAATAAAGCAATATCAAAGAGGTGGGTTGGTAAGATGACTTAGTGCGTAAAGGTATCTGCTGCTAGGTCTGATAATCTGAACTCAATTTCTGAGTCCCATGTGGTGGAAGAGGAAAACTGACTCCTGCGGGTTATCCTGTGACCTACACACACACACACACACACACACACCATGGCATGCACGCATCACCCGCTCACCACACAAAATATTTTTTTAAATGTAAATATAATAAAAACATGGCAGAGCAGGTCCTTAGTCACCAGAGTGAGAGAAGAAGGAGGGGGTATCTGCCTGAAGGGAGCAGGCTTTTGCCATCTGGAAGGGACAGCAGTGACATCCAGTGACCAGGCTTTGTCAAATGATAATCTGGTAAGAGTTCTGAGAGAGAAATGGATGAGCCAACGCTGGGCAGAGCAGCCCTGTCCAGTCTGGGCACTGTGTCCAGTTGCGGCCCTGCCACCAGCCTGATCTCCGGAGCCTGGGGGAGATGCAGAGGGGCGGGCGGGCGGGATGTGTAGGAGAAGGTTCTGAGACTGTCTTGTTTACTGACAGCCGCTTCAGAGAAAAGGAGAAAGGGTAGAAACGTGACTTAAAGTGTGTCTGTGCATTCTGGAAATGCTGGATTTAGATGTCAAAAGGCACCGTATCAGTGCTCGATAGGAATTGCCTGGGTAAAGGGAATCGACAGTGTGCTTTCTCTGAAGTGCAAACCGTGCTTTTTTAAAGCGAAGTGACACGATCACATCTTAAACAATCTATTTTTCAGCTTTGATTTTTAAGTGGCAGGTGGTAAAATGCCAGTAGAATAGATCCAGTTTATTTCTGTAGACATTCTGCGCTCCACAGCAATACACAGCAAGTCACGGAAATACAAGACATACACAGGCCGGGTGTGGTAATACCAGCATTCAGGAGGAGGCAAAATGATGTCTTAGTAAGATGCCAGCCTGGTTTATTAAGTGAGATCTAAGCTAGCCAGGACTACATAGTGAGACACCCCCCTCTCTCCATGTATGTATGTATGTGTGTGTGTGTATTTACATAACTAAATATATAGTTATAACTATATATATATTAAACTTTTTTAGAAAGTAACTGAAATTTGCCTTCATAACTTGCTAGGTGAGAATCTATTTTTACTATTATTTTGCTATATCTACTATTATTTTTATTACATAAAAAATACTTGATGTGCAAAAAAATCAAAAGGGCCAGGTGCCATGGGTCATGCTTCTAACTTCAACTACTTGAAAGGTTGAGGTCTGAGAGTCTTGAGTTAAGACCAGCCTGGGCAAATAAGTGAACCCATATTTATATCTCTCTATATATTACATATCTGTATTTATATCTATATTCTATATAGATGGATATTATCTATATTATACATACATATATAATAAATAGATACAGATACAGATTTATTGGAAAGAAGGAAGGAGAGAGAGGGAGAAGAGAAGCGAGGGGTACAATTGGTAATTAGGTAAATTTTAAGTATATTTTTATAAATATATACAATGTTTATGTGCAGAAATTACATTATAAAATTTGATTTAAAGCATATTGAATTGTATATCATCGACAGTTTGATGAACATGTTTCAGCTTGTGACTATATATTCAACAGGACAACACAAAACAAATGTTTAATTTATTCTTACATTTGTTTTTTTCATTTGTTTCTAAATTCAGTGTCTTATAGTTTAGTTAACAGAAACAAAGGAGAGGCTGGGGTGGAGCAGTGGTAGTGGGCAGCCCGGCTTTGGTCCTTCTTATAAAGGTGAACACACACAGGAGCGTGGTAGCACTTCCTTTATAGATCACACTCTGGGTGGAAACCTTGGTGAGTCCCCTGCGGCCCTGAGCCATCCTTACTCCTCTGTGGTCCCGTGAAGCCGGTGAGGGGAAGTCAAAGGCTCCGGGGCTTACAGTGCCGAGCACACGGTGTTTATGGAGGGAGATTTCTCAGTCTGCCCCAGCGCCTGGGAGCCAGAGTCCTTTGGGATCTAAAGATCTTGTTTCCTTCTGTGAGCATGATGCGGGGCACCTGCTGCTCCACGGCACTCACACTTCCCGCCTCCGTTGCTTTGGACTGTTGTCATTCATTGTTTATCTCACACAGAGTCAATCAATAACCGGTCATAATTGCATAATCTCTTGCTGGGCTGGTTGAATGAGAATGGCTCCCATTTGCTCATATATTTGAATGTCTAGTCACCAGGGAGTGGATTTTTGGAAAGGATTAGGAGGTGTGGCCTTGTTGGAGTAGGTGTGGCCTTGTTGGTGTGGGTGTGGCCTTGTTGGAGTGGGCGTGGCCTTGTTGGTGGGGATGTGGCCTTGTTGGAGGAAGTATATCACTGGGGATGGACTTTGAGGTTTCAAAAGTCCATGCCAGGCCCAGTACTTTTGTTCTCTTTCTCTCTGTGTGTGTCTGTCTGTCTGTCTGAGGATCAAGATGTAGCTCTCAGCTTCTGTTCCGGGGCCACACTTGCCACCATGCCTCCTGCCATGCTGCTGACAGACTCAGACACACCCTCTGACACTGTGAGCAAGCCGTCAATGAAATGCTTTCTTTTATAAGACTTGCCTTGGTCATGGTGTCTTTTCCCCACAATAGAACATTAACTAAGACACCTGCTTTTGTCCATTCTAGGCTATGGGTCACAGCCGTGAGAAAAGCAACCTAGTCAAGCATACAGACACTTGCTGGTGATAATTACAACCACTGGCCCCTTGCAGAGTGTCTCTTCCCTGTGATTCAACAGTGTTGCAACCCACCTCCGGTTATTTGTTTGCTGGGATACCTGGAGATCTTCCAACTAAGGTAAACACAGAGGAAAAGCCCTGTCCTCTGTCCTCCCCAAACTATTGCCTTCCAGGTAGCAATGCAGAAGGGAAGGACGAAGCCTGCTGTCATGGGCTCTTCTCTCTCCCCTGATGCCTTGTTCCACCCGGATATACTCCTCCCACTCCTCCTTCACTACAGTTCCCAGGGGAACCTGCTGGAGTCTGCAAACATCACTGGAGCAGGACCTCTGGAGCTGCCAAGCTACGGGTGACACAGGGGGTGCGCAGCAGGTAGGACATGCTGGCTCCTACAGAAACGCTTGACATTTGAACAGCTGGTACACAATACAGATGAATGCCAAGTAGTGTCCGCCAGCTCCCATCACTGCATAAACAGCCCCGAGACCTGGCCTCCAGAAACCCAGCCGCCATCCGCATACACTGAAATAATTCCGTTTGTCCTGTCTACCTCGCTGCATTATAGTGACTCATAATGACTGTCCACACCATAATCATTCAAATGGCTTTGCTTAAGTTTTCTCTTCACCGTCGGATACCAGGCAAATGAATTAATCTGTAACAGTTTCCTCCTGCAGAATCACAGTTGGGCCAACTCCTGCAGCCCGTGGGTCACAACCCTTTTGGGGGTCAGATGACCCTTTCACAGGGTCACCTAAGACCATCTGCATATCAGATATTCACATTGTGATTCCTAACAGTAGAAAACATACAGTTATGAAGTAGCAACAAAAGTAATTTTATGGTTGGGGTTACCACATATGAGGAACTGTATTAATTCCAGGTCGTAGCATTAGGAAGGTTGAGAACCATTGGCTTAAGGGGTGGGGGGAGCGGTGTTCAGAATAAGTAAGCAGGTGCTAGCTCCAAAGAGGTGAAGGTGAAACTTGGGATGCTAATGAAAATGTGGGGCTCGAGGGTGCCTGGAAAGGAGGCCATAGTTGTTTTGTGGGTTTGGGGTTGTGGTTTTTTTTTTAGATATTTACTTTTTCAGATACTGAAAGATACCAAAAACAACCAGAAAAGCAAAATCCATCCTCACAATTTTTACTGTAAACACCTTCTAAAAACTTCTCTCATTCTGAGTCATCAAACGCTTTGTACCTTCATTTCTTGCCATATTTTTTTAAAACACTGTTTCTTTTAGCCCTTCGTGAAGACACTATCAGCTGCGAATGCCATTTGTTTGTTGATCTTTCCCTTCTGGCAGAAGAGCCCATGCCATACCATCTCTGGCATCTGTGACTGCACCACACCCCCAGCCTCCAGTAAAGATTTTTTAAAGGTGCAGTGCGTGCCCAGGGCCCCTCCTCCGAATGGTCCATCGCTTTGCTAAATGGTGACCACATGTGAATGAGCACGTGGGGCAGTCATCCCAGATGCCAGGACTGCCGCTCCTTGTGAACAAATTTATATTTTTAGCCTTTGCTAACTTAATGAGCTAGGCATTTTCTAGATTCTGACTTACCGTATTTATTTAAGTATTTGTTTTTTTAAAAAAAATTTGTGTGTTTATGTGTTTATCTGAACCTATATATATGCACTAGGTGCAGTGCCTGAAACCAGAAAAGAGAATTGGGTCCCTTGGACCTGGAACTACATACAGACAGTCGTGAACTTCAGTGTGGATTCTGGGAACTGAATCCTAGCCCTCTGCAAGAGGAACAAGTGCTCCTAATTGCTGACCCATCTCCCCAGCTTACCCATTTTAAAAACGCTGCAGCTCTAAGGCTAGAAACACAGTCTTAGCCGTCACGAAACCTGGGTCCCAACTGTGTTTTGCCTCAGCTGTTGTCAACATGGATAATTTATTGCCTCTTTATCGATGCAATAGAGATGATATTGTTCTTCCCTGGTATGGTACAAGTGCTCAGAAAGGTAACCATTTGTTAATGTTGAAGGAACCTCTCAGGCTCTCAGATTGGTGTGTTCTAGTTGGCTTTAACTGACAACATAGCTGGGAGTCCTCTGAGGCAGCTGTGGAGACAACTGAGAAATTACCTGGATCAGATAGGTGGTGGACATGCCTTGGGCTGGGAGTTGTCTCGGCCACTAACTGGTGAAGGCGCCAGCCCACTGTGGGCAGCACCATTCCCGAGGCCAGTGTTCCTAGGCTGAATCAGTTAGATAAGGAGTCTGTGAGGGAGCCAGTCAGCAGCACCTGCTGTGGCGTTTGCATCAAATTCCTGGAAGGGTTTTGCTCTGACTGCCCTTAAAGGATGAACTGTAACCTCTAAGCAGAAATAAATGCTTTCTTCCCCTAAGCTGATTTTGGTTACAGTGTTTTATCACGACAGCAGGAAGGGAAGAAGAGCTGTCACTCAGAGATGCTTTTGCTGTTATTTTGATATTTTATTCGTCAGCTTCCTAGTCTGTCATTTCTCTTCTTCAATCTCCGTCCCGTGTTTATGCTGGCTGCCCTTCTCGGAGCTTTTCTCCATTACATCTTCCTGGAAGGGAGGTGACCTGGAATTGTTCAAGTGCGAGCCTCCCAAAGGCAGGACTGCAGCAGAATGTATTAAGGCCCGCTGGCAATATCAGCTCTGCAATGATTCAGGTGCTGTTCCCTCTCCCTAACACTAGGGGTCACTGTTAAAGCAATATTTCAAAAGCTGGCCGCTTTTCCAGCCATAAATTTGAGAAAGTCCTTCAGAGCAGATATTACTCATGGAGTCTGAGGGCAACAGCTGGGGATTTATCAAGCGCCTACATTGAAGTTCACTTCTAATCTCTTCTTGTTTCTCAGCTCTAGAAAACAATTCCGTTCACCCTGAGGGGGTGAGACCTCTGCCTGAGAAGATCCAGAGTTCAAAAGCTGCCCTTGGCCTGGACGCCTGAGTCTGAACTCCCATGCCAGGCCCGCTGCTGCGTTCCTGAGCCCGCTCAGCTCAGAATCCTCCCCCTCCACGTTCACACCTCAGACCCTTCCGCTCTTCGGCTTTCTTCCTGGGGATGACCCGAAACCTTAAGGCCTTCATTCACCAAGTCCTGTTGGGTTTACTTTCTATTATTTTTGAATCCATCTTCTGCCATAAGATTGAATGAGAGTTCTCTCTTCAGAGGGCTTCGTGATTAGACCACACACCCGCATCTTGCTTACCTGTATTTCTTAGCCGCGCAGTTTTTCAAAGTCACTTTTTGATTAATTTGTTTTGTTTTCTTTGAGACAGGATTTCTCTGTGTAGCTGCCCTGGAACTCGCGCTGTCAACCAGGCTGGCCTCCAACTCACAGAGATTCACCTGCGTCTGCCTCTGCTAGGATTAAAGGCGTGCACCACCACCTGCCCCCACGTACAGCTTTGCCGCGTCTGCCACCCAGATGCCCTTGGTTCCCGCTTCATTTCTTGTTCGGGTTACCCTGCCCTCTGACAATTATGGAGATTGCCCTGTAACTTTCCAATAAAATTTTCCTCATAGTTTAAGCAAACATTTACTGAGGATTTAGTATGAGGCAAGCAAAGGCTACGGCTTTACACAGATGATCTTAGTCTGTTCTCAGAAGGGCACAGTGAAAATGTGAGCACTCCACAGAGCCGACATTAAACACAAGAGGGTTCAATCTTTTGTCACAGAGGTCATAGATAGGGCTTGGGTACGATCTAAACAGAGGGAATCTGACTCCCGGGCCCTCGAGCTCGGCACAGTAACTGCCTCTGCTTTGCCATCCATGTCTCCAAAACTCAGCTCTCCCGGAAGCCTCGAGCTCTTCTCACCCCTTCTCAGCTCCATGGCGCTCTCTGCTGATGTTTGGCCTCTCGGTGCTGACCAAGACAGTCAGCAGTGCTAACACTCTCTGTCACGCGTACTGTTACTATCGAGTAGCTCCGTTCTAAGTCGGCTTTTCTCGGTTCATTTCTTCTCCTCTTGAGCAGCTGGATCAGTATGCTTGACTGCCTCTTTGCTCTAAAGATGGGGGCTAGATGGGTGTCTCTAAGAGCCATGCTGTGGCAGGTTCATACAGACAAGGGGCTTGTGGGGGAGGGGCGCTTTATTCCTCCCTTGCTGATTTTGTAGTTCTTATTTCACAGACATTGGACAGGCATTGGCTTTAGGACCAGCCCAGGCCAGGGTCAACCCAGTTTTGTCTTATAATTGGGCCAAGTGAATAAGCCCGTGGAGTCCGTTTTTATTTCTGCAAATGTTGAAATTGCCTACAATGTGATTGCAGGGTGTGTGTTAGAAGGATTAATAAGTAAACCCAAGAATGGACTCAAGAAGACATCTGGTTATCTTTCTTTTCTTTGTTTAAACAGAATTTTGCTAAGTAACTTTGTCTAGTTTGGGTGCTAGTATCCTAGGCTGCCCTTAAACTCGTGGCATTCCCCCTGCCTCAGTCTCATGCATGTTGAGATTGCAGGCGTGTGTGCACCACCATGCCGGGCATGATCATTTCACCCTAACAAAATGATGGTGTAGCCAGGTCCAGTAAAAGTCTGGAATCCCAGGTCCTTGAGAGGTAGACACAAAAGGAACTCAAGTCCAAGGCCTGGCTGGGTGACACAGCATGTTGGTTAGTTTCTCAGATGTTGTTTGAATACTGCTAAAAAAAAAAAAAATACTTGTTCAGGCTGAAGGCACAGGGGAGAGGAGTGAAGAACCACAGAGAAGGGGCAGGGGGTGACTTAGTGGTGGAGTGTTTATCTAGTGTGTGAGAGTCCCTGCATTTCATCTCCAATACCAGAAGGGAGAGAGAGAGAGAGAGAGAGAGAGAGAGAGAGAGAGAGAGAGAGAGAGAGAGAGAGAGAGAGAGAAAACGAGGGAGGGAGGGAGGCCCAGAGCAGGCAAGCAGGCGAACAGCCAGGCCAGTCTCTAAGTAAAACAAACAACAAACTCAGACTTTCATTTGGTTCTATGGTACTCTTGGACCCTTTTGCATGTGTCTGTGCATGTGTCTGTGCGTGCCATAGGAGCGTGCCAGGTCTCCTGCGCTCTCACTCTATGCTCCGCTGTTTCCTTGAGACAAATTCCTTCACGGAAGCTGGAGTGAGGCTGGGCAGCAAGCCCCAAGGACCCTCCTGTCTGTATCTCCCACAGCACTTCAGATGTATCCCCACCCAGGCAAACTCAGGTCCTCAGGCTTGTGCAGCAGATGCTCTTAGCACTGAGCCACCTCTCCTGTCCCTGTAGAGCCTTTTTAAGTCAACTGGGAGGGTTGATCTTCATGCCTGTTCTTAAAGCTTGTGAGGAAGCTATCCATGAGACGCTAGGTTTGTTTTGAGTTGGATTTGTCCTGTTATGCTGCCTGGAACCCTAGCCCTTGAATGCAGGCCAGTTTCCCTGGTCCATGTGGGAGAGAAGCCATGAGGCTGACTTCTTTGGGGATTTTGAGGGAAGATGGTTTTCCACGCTGAGGCTGCGACCCAGTTTTATACACACCAGGCAAGCGCTGGGCTGCCTGTGTACAGCCTCGGTTTACAATTGCTGACAATAGCCGAGGTCTCTTCTGTGCCTCTGTCACGTGGCCAGACTGATGGCTGACCTGGAGGACCACAGCCGTCTTCCATTATTCTGTCCTTTGAGTGAGTCCAGCTTTGATCGGAGGCCAAGAGTCACATCACTTCAGAATTTTTACTTCTGTAAGCAGGGTGTGGTGGCTCAGACTGTATTCCCAGCACTTGGGCAGGGGAGCAGAGGAGCAGGGATTCAAGGTCATCATTCACCTGAGTTTGAGACCAGTCTAGACTACATGAGACCCTCTCTTTCTAAATAGGTACACACACACACAACCTGTGCCAAGGTCAAAGTATTTGTGTTCTTTTGCCTAAACAGGTGGAATTTTTCCTTTAATTTTGTTATTATTAATTTTTTTATTATTATTTTAGTTTACTGGCAAAGAGAAACCTTGGAATGAGTTGACGTATTTTTACTGTGTTTTCCTGGCTTTGGAGAATGATATAAAAAGCTTAAAGCTTTTAGATCTCTGGCTCCTCAGATGCTCACAGGGTCTGCTCCTGGCATCCAGGCCAGTGTCTGGTGTACAAATCCTGCTTCTGGGACACAGCAAGTCATCTTCCTGACAATCTCAGGGTGTTTGGGGATGAGTAAACACACATTTCCACAAGCTCAAGGATCTGCCAGCACCATGCGTGGTGAGGTGCTCAGGAAACCCGCTGTTTAACAAGCATGCCCGACCCCTCAGGCACACACTCAGCCCTGGGGTTTACAGTCTGTGAGCATCGTTTCAGCTGACCTTTCACCCCGTTGTTTTCTCTCTCATTTGCTTCTCTTTCTTATTTTACTTGGCAGCAGAACTGGCTGTCTGCTAAAAATGATGAAAAAAAGGATAGCCCTGGATTTCAATGTGTTCTACCCAATCAACATTCTATGCGGGTCGGTGTAAATCTTCTTTTAAAGTAGGCCCGCTGTTCCGTGTTTCCAGATAGAAAACTAATAACAATAAAATCAGCAGGCAGCTTAGACCTGAGCTTTAAGGGACCAACTCCGTCGGTCGGGGCACCAGCTGGGGCAAC
The DNA here is from genome assembly GCF_950005125.1 of Chionomys nivalis. Taxonomy (NCBI): domain Eukaryota; kingdom Metazoa; phylum Chordata; class Mammalia; order Rodentia; family Cricetidae; genus Chionomys; species Chionomys nivalis. The sequence continues at coordinate 2,403,021 of NC_080109.1, read as the reverse complement.
TGGTGAGGGGCTTGCGTGGCATTTTAACTCTGGCACTATTGAATCCCCGCTGCTGATTGGCTGAGAACACATCCTGCCCATGCCAACACCCCTCCACCTTCATACAGATCTGTAAGAGGGGCCACGGGGGAAGCAAAGGAGGGGTTCGGTCCATCAAAATCCCGTTTTTGCCACGTGATTTGAAAGGGAGAAAAGTGAGCCCTCTGTTCCCCTCCCCGTCTGCCTACTCCCTTGCATCTCCCCAGGCACCTACCGTAGGGTGATACATAGCACCCTCTACCTTATTTGAAGCATCTCACCTCCTGTGAAGATTATCGATCTGTGGGGCTGGCATCCCGGCTTCCTTTTCTCCCTTTGAGCCAGCAGTGTGCGCCCGCGAGAAACAGATCCCAGAGGGCGGTCGAGCTAATGATTACTTCTCCATTGCCACCCACCCTCCGCCTCACGCTCAGCTCTGACTGCTGCAGTTCTTCCAGGCGCTGGGCCACAGCGGTTCTAGCTATAAAAGAAAGTGGCGCTCAATGGGGCGTGACGGGATGGGACTGGAAATCCCAGCTACTCAGGAGACAGAGGCGGAAGCCTGAATTCAATGCTGTGGAAGAGGCTCCATGGCAGTTCAGGCAACTTACCTGAGCTGTCTCAGAATCAAAACTGGAAAGAGAGAGCAAGCAATTCTGTTCCTGCCACGCCCGTGTTTCTCCTTGCAGTATATTGAATAAATATGATTTCGTCCTAAAGCAAACAGCCCTCCAAATGGCAAGAACAAATGGGCTGGAATCACAAAAGGGGTAGAAGGGTTGCCAACCTTTGGCAAGAAGAGAGGGGGTAGGGTGAGGGGGATGCAGAGAAAGGAAAGACAAGGCTCCTCCTCCATAGGAATGGAATCCTAGTGGGGAGACACATAGGCACATTGATTGATGAGCAGGTAGGGAGTGGTCGTTCTTGTCACTGATTCAACTGTTAATTTTGGTCATTTGGTTATGGTTATGTTCTTAATGCTCTTGTCTTTTCGAGATACATACAGGAATATTTACAGATGAAACGACAGTGTTTGGAGAGCCGATTTGCTGTGGGGCTGGCACAGGAGGGCTTATTAAACTAACTGCTTTATCTATTTTTGTATAAGTTCAAAATCCTTCATAATAAAGTTTATTAAACCATCAGTTAAAGCAGCATTGGATTATAACCCAAGGTGTAAAATAAATGTACCCCAGTCAACAGGGTTATGAACAAATGAGAAAGGAGGAGACAAAGCTTCATTGTGTACAGCCAGCGTCGGCGTGGCCCGTCAGAAGGAAGAGCAAGGACCGCCACTTCCCAAAGGCAGGCTCCACAGAGTGATTTCCTTCCAGAATGCGGTGGAAAAGCAGAGAAGAAAAGGGAAACGATGAGCATTCAGAGCTGTACGATCACGGAGAAGGTCAACAGCTTGTATTGACAGCGTGTGCCCTTGATACATCCTGAAAACACACCGGTTCTGTCTAACCTTGGGGGGAAATATCAGACAAACTGAAACGGAAGCGCATTGTATAAAATGCCTAGGTGAGCCTCTCCAAGGCTGTCGCGATCGTCAAAACATATGAACTGTCTGAGCAGCTGTCATAGCACATGGGAGTCTCCGGGAACAAAGCAAACAAATGTATCCTGGATGAGACCCTGAAACAGAAAACGTACGGCACATAAAACCCGAAAAAGGTGAACCATGTACAAGCTTCAGTTAATCATAACATGAATCTTTTTAAGTTTAGGGAGAGGAAATGAAAGGAGCAAATGATGTAATTATATCGTAACCTAAAATGCTTTTAATTTTTTTTTTTTTTTTGTATTGCAGCAGGTGTGTGGAGGTGAGGGATAACCCGTAGAAGTGGATTCTCTCCTTCCACTGTTAGATGGGTTCTGAGGATTAGCTCACCAGCCTTGCAGGACAAGCTGAGCCATTGCTACGTGACTCTACTCTGGGGAGAGCAGTGTCTACTCACTTCGGATGAGGAAGGGAACAGACCAAAGTATGGTTGTTACCTGATCCAACTTGGTGACCTATGAGTTTTATCGGGGTTACTTGCAGAAATATGGGTGAGGGATTATTATAGGAGCAGAAATGATTCAAAGACAATTACGTCACCTGGCAAGCCCTGCACAGCCTGTAGACAACTTAGTAGGCTGGAAAGCAGTTCAGTTGGTCTGAGTCTCTCTAGGCTGCTTGGCTGCTCTCTGCTTCTTTCTTGCAACTCTCTGTGTCTGAAACTGTCTCTCGGCTGTCCTTACAACTTATGCGTACTTGAGGGAGGGGCTCGGTGAATCTGGTCAGTTTCAGGGATTTTTCTGAGACTAGTGAGTTGCTTACTTCCCGAGATTACCTACTCTGCTTAGATCATTCAGGTCTTCCCCCTCCTCAATATCTCAGGTCTCAGCAAGCTCAACTCCAAGATGGGAAGGTTTTCATCTCAGTGCAAACTGCTACACAGCAGCCAGCAGTTGGCCCCAAATATGCTTTAAAAGTAGCTGGGTGGTGGTGGCGCACACCTTTAATTCCAGCACTCGGGAGGCAGAGGCAGTCGGATCTTTGTGAGTTCGAGGCCAGCCTGGTCTACAAGAGCTAGTTCCAGGACAGGCTCCAAAGCTGCAGAGAAACCCTGTCTTGAAAAAATCAAAAAAAAAGTATGTATGCAATAGGTTTTTTTTTCCAGAATTTCATGTGTACATACAGTGTATTTCAATAATATCCATTCCCAGTGACTACTAATTTGTTTTTTTTGGGGGGGGGTTCAAGACAGGGTTTCTCTGTGTAGCTTTGGAGCCTATACTGAAACTCCTGGAACTCGCTCTGTAGACCAGGCTGGCCTTGCACTCACAGAGATTCACCTGTCTCTGCCTCCCGAGTGCTGGGATTAAAGGTGTGCGCCACCACCCTCTCAGTGGACTATTCTTTAAGTACAAAAAATAACACATTAATGGAAGATATTAGTAATAGGAGACAGTACTGACAATGTAGATCAGTGGGTAAACAGTCCCTAGCATACCTGGAGTCCTGGGTTCCACACTCAGCACAGTAAATAAACAAACAAGAGCCAAGTGAATGAGAACTCTGCCATTTTACGCTGATACTGCAAATCTAAGTGTCTTAAATGGAAAATGAATTTTAAAAAAGGAAAACCATCAGCACAAGGTCAGATGAATCTGACGCTCATTTCCCTCTAGGGGCTCTGCCCCCACAATCAGTTCCTTAGCTCATGACTGATAAGGACGGCACGTGATGAAGATTAGAGAGCTCAGAGCTGATCCTTTGCTGATTCCTGACTCTGCACTGAAGCCTCTGTGTGGGAGAAGGAGGAGGCAGGAAAATGCAAAACTGAAATTCACCGTGGTTTCCTTCCCAGAGAAACAGATAAAGAAGCTGCTCACCTCTTCCTAACTGGGCTTCCGCAGGGTCGAGAGGAAGAAAATTCTTACTGACACATGGTTGTTTTCTAAGATTTCAACACATCTCCCTCATGATCAAAAGGAGATATTCTCCTAGAACACTCTAGAATAATGCTTCTCAACTGTGGGTCTCCACCTCTTCGTGGGGGGCCAAACAACTCTTTCACAGGGGTCGCCTAAGACATCAGAAAACACAGCTATTTACATTACAATTCATAACAGTAGCAAAATTACAGTTATGAAGCAGCAAGGAAAATAATTTTATGGCTGGGGTCAGCACAACATGAGGAGCTATATTAGAGGGTCGTAGCATCAGGAAGGTTGAGGACCTCTGCTCTAGAAAGACCTGGCTAATAATTTTGGTTCTCATTCTTTGTTGTTGTTGAGGGCTGGAGAGATGGCTCTGTGGTTAAGAGGCATGAGGACCTGAGGTTTATTCCTAGTGTCTATTTCAGAGGTGCACAACTGCCTGTAATTCCAGTTCCAAGGGATCCAACGCCCTCTTCTGACCTCCAGAGGCATCTGTGTATGCGCGGTGCAGACACAATACAGCCAGGCTTACACACATGCATATTAAATAAATATTTTTTTTTAAAGAATAAAGATTGTAAACCCTATAGGCAGAGGTGGGAGGACCTCAATTGCAAGGCCAGCCTGGAGAATTTAGCAAGATCCTGTCTCAAAATGAAGGTCTAAAGAGAATGTAACTCTGTGGGACAGCACTGCATAGCACGGCAAACTCCTGGATCCCCTTCTCAGGCTCCAGAAGGCAAGGCCCAACAGAAGCCAGGAAAGACGGGGAAGGGAAAGGAGCCCTGAGCTTTGGGATTTCCACTGCTAAGCGTCAAGAATTCCTACACAACTGAGAAGCTGCTGCAAGAACCTTTTGAGCGGGGACTGCCCTTTCTGAGTGACAGCACAGACAAGGGGATTGGAACAGTCAGCGAGCCACGGCAAAGGCCAGGCAGTGTGTCTTACAGCCTGGGACCTTCGAGTCTAACTTTATAATACTCTTTCTCACGGGTCAACCTGACCACCTCACCACATTTACAGAAGGAAGCTCCTCAGGGTAAGATAAGTAAGAAAACAAACTCCTTTTCTCTTAAATTTTTGAGTTTTTATTTGTATTATTTTTTAAATTTAGCATATAAAATAAGGCTTCTTTAATATCTGCCTACATGTATGTCAGTATAGTCTAATATCTGCCTACATGTATGTCAGTATAGTCTAATATCTGCATACATGTATGTCAGTATACTCTAACATCTGCATACATGTATGTCGGTATACTCTAACATCTGCATACATGTATATCAGTATACTCTAACATCTGCATACATGTATGTCAGTATACTCTAATGTTATGGTAGTTACTCTTCGCATACACCTACTCATTCTCAGGCAAAAAGTGTGACGAAAGCAGCTTAGGGAGGAAGGGTCCTTTTTGGCTCACAGTTTGTAAGGATGCAGGAAATATTACTTGATAGGTTTCTGAAATTTGTCAGTATGTCTCAAAAGCCTTCAGTCTGGCATCCCAAGCAAATCATCGGGTACACGCTTTCAAGTTTGTACTGGAGGATCCTCAGCTTAGTGTTGCTTGTGATAACAAGAAGTTGAGTCAAGGTAGATGGTGACTGGTCCCACGAATCTATCCTGGACTGGCTAAGAGTGTGGGCACTCAGGGGCGGAGTTCTGAGCCCGAGGCCCCGCCTGAGAGCAGGGGAGCAGGGGAGCTCCCCTTGTTTCCTCTGTAAAATGAAGATAACTTACAGCATCTCCCTCACTAAGCTGTCACAAGGAACGAAATGTTTGTGAGAACTGCCTGCTACCTTTTAAGAGTTCATCTGTTATGCTCCTTTCTGGGCCTAGGCCATGGCCAGGAAATGTCTTGTAAGAGAAGCTCTAAAAACATGGAGAGACACAGAGACACAAAGACACAGAGACAGACAGACAGAGAGACAGAGAGGCAGAGAGACAGAGAGAGCAAGCGCTGGAGAGCAGAGAGGCCCGAGGTTGGACAAGGTCAGCAGAAGACAGGCAGTGAGGTTAGCTGCTAGAACGGGTCTTTCTCTCTCTTTGGCTGAAAGCAGAGAACATCTAGGCGTTGCCTCTGCCTGAGTCACCATGATGTGGTTTCAGTCTCTCCTGCACATTTCTGTCTTCCTCTCCTGCTGCTGTAGACATGATGGACAGATCAGTGAATGACAAGTAAATGAGTAGATAGAGAGAGAGAGATGACCGTGGAGAAACTGGAGGTCTAGGTCGGCCTGCCTGAACTCCCTCGTCCATCCCTTCCTTGAAGTTTGCCGGGTAGAAGGTGCCTGCTTGCCCAGGTTCTTTGTCTCAACCCCTCCTCTCCCAACCCTGACTGAGGCCAGATCAAGCTCGAAGGGTACAAACAACCCAAACTACAGGGGTATTTTCCAAATAGGGTCACATAGGAGAAGGAAAATCCTCTATCTAGAGCGTGGGCATAAAGTGAGCTGGGATCAGTAGCAGTCAGCCCTGTGTGTGTGTGTGTGTGTGTGTGTATGTGTGTGTGTGTGTGAGAGAGAGAGAGAGAGAGAGAGAGAGAGTTGTGTGTGTGTGTGGTGTGTGTGCGTATGAGAGTGTCATGTGTGTGGTGTGTGTGTGGGGGTGTATGTGAGAGTGTCGTGTGCATGGTGTGTGTGTGTATGTGTGAGAGAGAGTGTCGTGTGTGGTGTGTGTGTGAGAAAGAGAGAGAGTTGTGTGTGGTGTGTGTGTGGTGTGTGTGTGTGAGAGTGTCGTGTGTGTGTATGTGTGTGTGTGTGTGTGAGAGAGAGAGAGAGAGTTGTGTGTGTGTATGGTGTGTGTGCGTATGAGAGTGTCGTGTGTGTGTGAGAGAGAGACTTGTGTGTGTGTGTGGTGTGTGTGTGTGAGAGAGTGTCGTGTGTGTGGTGTGTGTGTGTGTGTGTGGGTGTATGTGAGAGTGTCGTGTGTGTGTGTATGTGTGTGTGTGTGAAAGAGAGAGAGTGTGTCGTGTGTGTGTGTGTGTGTGTGTGTGTGACTCCTTTGCTCTGGGGAAGGTTGGTATTCCAGACTAGAAAAACCAGTTTCTGGAGATCTTGAGTTTGGCTGAGTGTATTACAAGCCAAAGTATGGCACAGAAGCTGGCCATCTGGCCACTAAGTCCTCCCTTCCAGGGCCTGATGTTCTGACCAGCCCTACTGACCTGGGCTACTGACTTCCCACGCAGGAGAGCTCCAAGGGCTGCCTTCCGACTCACAATGCTCCTGACCAGCCTCCCCAGGGCTAACATTACAGCTGTGTACCTCCAGGCACAGGGTCCTTGACATTCTCCTGCTGTTTCTATTCTACTGATTGCTTCCTCGCGTTCCCCTGCCTGTTGCTGAGAAAGAAGCACGGGGCCCACTAGGCAAGGGCTGTACCCCAGCCTTTCTGTATCAATCTCTCATCAGCCCACTTCGTTGCTTCCTGCTTCCCCTGAATACCAACCTGCCAGTAGGCTCTTTAAAAACACTCTAAATTGGGTCTTGAAAGATGGCTCTGATGTTAAGAGAGCTCGCTGTTCAATCATGAGGACTCAAATTCAGATCCGAGAACCACATTAGTGACTCACAAAACCTGTGACTCCAGTTCTACAGAAAAAGGCCAGACACCCTCTTCTGGAGTCCTCAGCATGCACACACACACGCACACACACACACAGAAGTTTATTCCATAAATTCTGTGACTCTAGAAAACCTTGACTAATACAGAGATGTCTAGTAAAAGCTGGTCAAAAGAGCAGGATGATAGGGTGCGCTGAGGTCACCCACCCCGTCCTCATATAGACCCCCACCCATCCCCATATAGACCCCACCTGTCCTCATAACCATGTTTTTTTTCCCCTTTACCACTTCTCGACTGGATTGTTTCAAATTTCTGTAAAGTTCAGGGTAACTTCCAGGTCACCAAATCTGTCACCTTCTTGACATCTGACAACACATGGCACTGATGTCAGAGCTATCCCCAGGGCAGCTCATTCTCCTGCCCTTCATCCCTGGACACTTCCTCCTTTCTTCCTCCACCTCCGTTTTCTCTCTCAGTGTCTTTCTGTCTCTCTGTCTCTGTCTCTCTGTCTCTCTGTCTCTCTGTCTCTCTGTCTCTCTGTCTCTCTCTCTCTCTCTCTCTCTCATGTCTCTGTCTCTGTGTGCATGCCCTTGAAGGCCAGAAGAGGCTGTCATGTCTTCTGAATTACAGATGGCTGTGATCTGCCTGATGTGGGTACTGGGAACCGAACTTGGAATCTTTGCCAGAACAGTAAGTAAGTACTCTTAGCTCATGGATTGGTTGCTCCAGCCTGCAACCCGAGGGCTTTCCTTTACCAGCAGGGCTGCCATCTCTGCTGACACAGGGAAGGGGTAACCTGCAGCAACGTGAGAACACAGCAGAAAGCGACCCTGCCCCTGCATGGCCCCAGCAGGCAGGAAGGACAGTATGAAGTATGAGCACCCCTTGTTTCTGCTTGCTCGTCTGTGTAACAGATACAGAGGTACCCTATGGGTCCCTCCATGTCTGTCTGCAAGAAACACTTGTTTCCAATGCTACAGACCCAAGCTCCTATGGTCAACATCATCCAAGTGGCTCAGTTTATAATGCAGCCCAGATTCACAACTAGGAGAGACCGCTCTTTCAGGAATTTCAGAGTCGCAGCCCAATCACGGTTCTCCCTTGGTGGCCAGCACGGGCACCCAATCCCTGCCACCACACACCTGCTCTCAGGCTTCCACACCTAGCTGGACCTGGTGGCATCCCAGCTCGCTCCCTCACAAACACACTAGCCGCTGTTTTCTACCTGTGGCCAAGGGGAAGGACCACATCGAGTCTCTTGTGGCTGAGGACAGCGGTGAATGGGGCCCAACACAAAGTAATAAAAGGACTAAAAACGTTTTGAGATTTTTTTTCTCTGTCGTATTTTTTGTAACTCGTTTCATGCGTTACTGAGCATGAACTTGTAGATGACAGAGCTGTTTCGCAATGTCAGAAGTTGGACACGCCTCCATCTCCTCCTTCCCAACACTTGAGTCAGCCTCGAAGCAACTTCAAGGTCTGTCACCTCTGTGCCTCCAACCTACGCTGTGATTGTAGTGAACAAAGCTTAAAGAGTGTCGGGACTGAGGCTGGCCTTCACTTCCCTCCCTCCTTCCAGTTCTCTTCCTCCAGAGAACAAGTTCCTTTCCCCAAAGGCGCAGTGGGCATTCCCTCCCCATTTGCTTCCACTGCGATTGTCCTGCACGCTCCCTCCCAGAAATCTGTCATTCAGGTGTCCTAAGCATCTCCAGCTGCAGGCTTCCTGCTCTCCCCTAACACATCCAGATTGTTCTTCCAGGAGAGGAATGAGTACACACACGTGCGTGCACGCACGCACGCACGGGCTCGCCCGCCGGCAGCAGCTCTCCTCTGGCTCTCCCTGGAGAGAAGGGGCTGTATCCAGGGTGCTGTGCAAATTACAGGAGATAAACATTCATTTGCATGATTATAAATGAATCACCTTATCAAAGCCTTACGCCCCGGCAACCTTGATTTCCGTGGGTCCCATTATCAGCTCATTTCCTGCCAGGAAAGGTCGCTGGTAGCGGGTCCCTACGAAGAATGATTCCCTGGGAGTCAGCCTGGAGCATTTAACACTTAACTGCCTCAGCGGGCCTGGCAAGGCTTTTGGAACACCTTCCTTGGGTTCAGATTTTAAACCCGGAGTTTATCTCATGTGCACCATTCAGTTCTTGGGCTCCTACATGATCAAAATTGGGAAAATAGTTGCCAATGCCCTGGCTTCCCTTTTAGCTCACATAGCTCCAGGCCTATCTAAAGCAAGTGCCTGCAGAACCTCAGCCTCAAGTCCTCTTTTCCAGGGACCAAATGCAAGGTAGAAAAACAAGAGAAGCCGTACGATTTTGTGTGCAGGAATCTTCCAGCCTGAGGGGCGTTTTAGAGTGCCCTGGGGTGTTTGGGGGGTTCTGGTGCCCAGGGTGTTAGCAGTAGCTACAGGGCATCTCTGAGAGAGGAAAGCCCCTGTTAGCTTGCTCTCAGCTGAGTTTTATAAGCAGCAATTAAAGGCTGCTTATAAATTCAAAAGCAATCAGTAATTAAGCCGCTGTAAATGGCCCCTCACAGAGCATGACCTGAAGCTGAGTAATGCCGACTTTCTCTGGACCTGGCTGGGTTTGGGCGGGTTCAAATCCCCATCGAAGCCTAGAGAATGGAAATCTTCCTCCTAAAAGATCCTCTAGTGATTTGTATCTAAGCCAAGGATTAAGGTTAAAGCCTCTTAAAAACAGATTCCAAGAGCCCATGCCACACAAAGAGCTGACTGGTGCCCTCTGCTCTGCAGGGACTCTTGTCTCAAAGCAGTACTGTCCCCTCAGAAGCCTTCCACCTCACAGGCCTCTGGTTCCCTGTCTTCCTAGGGGCGGCTGTGATCTGAGAAGATGCTGGAGACAAAGCTCAGAGGAGGGGGTGAAATGAGGGATGAGGAGTAGAGGGACTCTGTGAAGATGAAGGCTCCTCTCACACCGACTCCTGCCGTCTGTGACAGTCCAGGAGCCATCACAGCCCAGGCAGAAAGCAGTTCTGCTATCATCCCAGGACACCGCCCTGGTTGACTGAAGAGCAGGCTGCCCCCACCACAGAACACTTTTATAGTTCCACCAGTAATGAGCTGATAAACATTTTGTGGTGCAGCGCTGAGACACAGCACACAACAAGAAAATGGAGCGAATCGTTAATGCATGCAACAGCACGGCTCACTGTAGGCATGGCTTTTCCAAAAGCAGATAGTACAAAAGAAATTTCTCAATGGCTCTTTTACTTTTCTTTCTTTTTTTTTAAAGCAGAGTCTCACTACATAGCTCTGGCCATTCTAGAACTCAGCATGAAGCATAAGCTCATCTCGAACTCACAGAGATCCACCTGCTTGTGCCTCCCAAATGCTAGGAATGAAAGTGTGTGCCATCAGGCCTGGCTGAACAGACACGTGATGGCATTGTATTCAGTCATAAGAAAATCAAATTATGTCGCTTACAGGAAAACAAATGAAACTGGAGATCATTGTGTTCAGTGGAATAAGCCGGTCTCAGAAGACAAACACATTTTCTCTCATATGCAGAAGCTAGACTTATGTATGAATATCTATATTTATGCATGTATATACCAGGGGCATAAAAGTAGAAGGGAGAACGCATGGTGTAAAGGGAGAGGAAAATGAGAGTCTAGCGGGGGCAAAGAAAGAAAATATTGCCCTTCTTCCCTCATGCTGGACTCTCTCTCTCTCTCTCTTTCTCTATCTCTCTCTCTCTCTCACATACACACAAATATGCGTGCATGCTTGAAGTTTGCCTTAAACACCAAGTGATGGTGGCACATACTTTTAATCCCAACGCTAATGAGGCAGAGACAAGCAGAGCTCTGAGTTCAAGGACAGCCTGATCTACAAATTGAGTTCCGGGACAGCCAGGGCTACATGGAGAAACTCTGTCTCATAAAATAAACACAACACTTTGTCTCAAGGAGTAGGCAAGACTGGAGAGGTCAGCTCAGCCACAGGCCCGAGGCAGAGTGCAGGAGAGGTTTCTTTTCACCACACAAAGTGAAGCGGATGGACTGAGGCCTTGACAACAGGAGCCCAGACACAGTGTACCTGGAGCCCCTGAATCCTCAGGGAAGGCGCTGGGAATCAGGTTTTCTTTTTTATTCCACTCCATAGGATGGTCTGACTGAGACAGACCAAGGCTCAGAAGAGCCCAGGATGGGCTCTCTCCCTGACAGAGAATCCCAAATGGTTTTATTTCTGGGCTTTCCTGAGGGTTTGTTTGAAAACAACACTGTTAAGCTACTAACCAGCATCAGGACAACCACAGTGGGCTCCATGAGGAGTGACTTTGTTGTTTTCCTAGGTGAAGCACTTCCAGAGTGGACCCTGCCTGAGCTAGGAATGGCTTTCAGGTCCCTGGTCCTGTTCTAGAGACTTTCGGAATGTTACCTGCTGGCTTGGAGGTATTCGGGTTTCAAATATTTCTTTTTTGCTCCCTGCCTCCTTAGAAATTCCCTTCCTCCACCCTTGCCACACGTCAGGAAAGGTGTTCCTCCCCTTTCCCACCCCAACAGCCTTAAAGGTCACAGGTGTTTCCATTGTTGAGAATACAGGGAAAAAAAAACACTCCCTTAAACTGGGTGCAGGCTTTGACAAAGAACACTGGGTGTGATTGGGCAGGTTCCTTGGGACTGGGCACCCCTGTGGTTGATCTTTCACTAGAGAGTGGCCTCCCATAGTCCTGGACCTGAGCCTTGATCCCAGAGAGACCCTGACTTGGCTCTGCAGAGTGCGCCTCCTGCAAGCCCCCAGCTCGGGGCCTCCACTGTTCCAGGGTTTCCTACAGATTTGCCTGGGTAGAGCTTTACAGACAATTTACTGCTCTGTTGTGACCTCCAAACTCCAGCTATTAATTTTTGAGTGTGTTCAGGTGTTGCTGCAACAGAGAAGTTTTGCTCATTGATTTCTTGAAGCATTTGTTATGCTGTGTATGCTGTTGTTATGAATCATTTAGATTTATGAGTCTGTGTATTCCATTCCCTACTGCCCCGCAGAGCCCAAGGATCCCGAAGAAATCATTACGTACACTCAGTGCTTAGGTGTCCTTGAATGGGGTTCTCAGCAAGCATAGGAAATGTGAGCCCCAGGGGAGGCAGGCAGCTTTACTTTACTTGGATGTAAAGCAGGGAGGCTTCTTTACTTTCCTGCTTCAAGGAACTCTTGGAGAAGAACAGAGAGCTAACCACTGAAGGAGGAGGGTAGACTCCAGAAACGTGCGTAAAATGAACAGCGTGAGCCAGTGGCTCTCGGGCCAACAGTTCTGGTAACTTACTACACACGCGAATTCTCAGACCCCACCCAAGACCTGCTGAGTCAGTGATCTGTGTTGCAACAAGACTCTGGTACATGCTAAAGAAGTGTGTGCTAGCATGGCCAAGGGTCTGGAACCAAGAGTTACTCAGCCTGGAGGACGCTCCGAATCTACAGCTTACCGTAGACTAGAGTGAAGTTGCTCTCCCTCTCTGTGGCTCCATTTTCTTATTTATTAAAATGGAAAGATGATGTCTTTCTGTGACCTCAGACGGTTGTTTCATAGACCAAACACTTTCACCAAAGTGAAAGGTAGTCAGATAATAAATTATGTAATGTAGAATATCCTTATTATTCCTTGAACTAGTAAATAATAAGCGGCCCAACAAAATTTAGGTATAATGGAAATCAGCGTTTAAAAGAGTTTGGCTATGATATAACATAAGTATATAAATCTTGTGTTTGTGTGTGTGTTTTTAACTTTGACATCACAAAAAAAAATATAATTCTGTGTGTGTCTGTGTGTGTGGGTCTGTGTGTATGTGTGAGTGTGTGCATGCCTATGTGTGGGGGGTGTGAGTATGTGTGTGTCTGTGTGTGTGAGAGTGTGTATGTCTGTGTGTGTGTCTGTCTCTGTGTGTGTGAGTGTGTGTGTGAGTGTGTGTGTCTGTGGTGTGTCTGTGGTGTGTGTGTCTGTGGTGTGTGTGTGTGTGTGGGTGAGTGCATGCCACAGCTCACTTGCGAGGTTAGAAAACAGTCAACAGGAATGAATCATTTCTCTCCTCCCACCATGTGGGTTCTGGAGCGCTACCTCAGGTCATCGGGGTCAGAGGCAAGTGCCTTTCCTGCGTGAGCCATTTCGCCAAGCCTTTAATCACACAATCCTAAAAGCCATGTGGGAAACAAAGAGAGCCTTCTGTGAGAGAAAAGTGGTTCTTTCTTACTGGGCGTTAAAAGAAGCGTATCTGATCCGCTGCTCTAGAAACATCAGACATTTTCCTCAGTTTATCCCAACCACTGCCACACTCAGTGTACACAGGGTGGGTGCCTCTGGGGGTAGAGATTTCTAGTAAAGGGTAAAGGACTTACACCGGTGGAACTACATTTATTGGTTCTCCTGTTTCATCCTTAGTGAAATGGAGACAGGCAGATCAGCACCGCGCATGCGCACACAGGGGCACCATCTACAGGAGCGCTGTGGCTTTCTCTCAGCCTTCCAGGCTGAACCATTCCCTTCGCATCCCCTCAAAGGTCCCGTTTTCCCTTCTTTGGTCATCTCTGTTTCTCCTCTCTGAACTTTCTCCAGTTCCTTCATGCATGGTCCCTGATGGCGCTGGAACTCAGGGCTGTATACAGAACCCTAATGTCCATCAGAGATCAGAGAGGATTCTGGGAGAACGACCTCATGGCCTAGTACCCTTCCCCCACTGCACTTCCCCAGCAGAGCTCTGCCCTCTTATGGGGGTCAAGGCTGTGGCTGCGTCTGTCAGTCCAGGGGTTCCATCTAGAACAATGGTTCAAAACCACAGCTGTACATTGGGATCACCTCTTGATGCGAGTTCCTCAAGCCCAGAGATTCTGTCTTGTCGGCAGGGTCTGTGGCTCTAAAGCGTACCCAGCATAAGAACCTCTGGTTTTAGCTTTAGTGGAGCAGCTGAGAAGCTGAGATGCACTGGGAACGCCTCCTGACATCAGACCTAGTTTTTCCGACTTGGGAGTAGCCCCCCTGGAACTTTGTTATGCCTATTAACTTCAAATTTTACTATTTGAAATGCTTTTAAATATTCATTTTTTTTCTTTCAGACTCTTAAATTCCCAGTGACACTATAGTCTCTGGTAGAATTAATCAAGGCAGATCACTGGCCACACCCCCAGGTTGCTGGTTCAGCTGCCTTGGTTCCTAGATTTCTAGCCTTGGGTTGCAGCAGCTGCCGCTATCCCAGCAACCATTCTTGCAGAACTACCAGTCTTAGCTTTTTTTGGTCCCCTTGATTCTGGACAGAAGAAGAATGTACCATTGAAGTGGTAAAAATGAGACCAGGCCACAAACGCATCTACACCAGCAGGGAACCTTCTCTATTGGAACCTTCATGGGAGCCGCTAAACCCAAGCCGGATGGCGCTAACAGTGAACACAGATGACCAGGGTGCTTGTTTCAACAAAGGAGTCAGCGAGTTTTGATTTTCTAGAGGACCTAAAATTTGATACTTGCCCATTATGGGTATGGTTTTCGAAGATTTCTTTCTCTTGTACACCAACGCCCTGGCAGTGTGTGTGTGTGTGTGTGTGTGTGTGTGTGTGTGTGTGTGTGTAGGGAGTGTTTAACAGGCTGTCAAGTTCATTCAATGACTTCTGCGTTACAGGTACCATCATCTTGTGTAACTGTCCTGGCCTCATGGTTTGGTCTGGGTCTTACAGTGAGGCTGGGGGCTATAGGTGCACAGTACTGAGGAAGTAGAAGGTCAGGGTAGAGGCTGCTCCAGGGGTCAGTGGGCCAAACAGGGATGTAGAGAGTAGGCGGAGTCAAGGAGATGTCACATAGCTCCCGAAGAAGGATGCTGGAATCGTACCAGTAGGCCACAGTCTTGTGGCAATACACAGATGAATAGAAATGGGTTAATTTTTGATGTAAGAGTTAGCTAATAGGAATCCTGAGCTAATAGGCCAAACAGTGTTATAATTAATATAGTTTCTGTGTGATTGTTTGGGTCTGCATGACTGGGAAACAAATGAGCAGTCTCCTACCACATCAGTATTTTCAGCAAGCAAGGTCTTCAGATTTCTGCCGAGGTTAAGCTTTGCAGCTGCTATGCCATGCCAAAGGAGCCATTGGCTCAGATCTACTGGGAGATTCACAATGCCTCGCTCTCCTGTGAGACCTCCAAAATTAGTGTGTTTAAAGAAGATCAGAGTAAGCAAAGCCAGAGGCCTGTGCAGGGTTGGCTCATATGCTTGTTTTGGTAGCAGTCCCCTATGCTTACCATTTGTGTGGTCATTGTGAACCCCGCTAGTTCTAGTCTGGTTTAGTACTACTGGGCTCCAAGTCTGTCAATATCTTAATCTGGTGTTTTACAACAGAGCTGTTGAGGGCATGCTTTTAAGTGGTAAGGTTCATGGCCCAGAGTTTATCTACTGCTTGGTCCCTGCCTATCTCATTTTCTGTCTTGTTTCTCTGCATTTCATGTTTCAGTGGGGTCTTCCTTTTCCTCTGTTCGTTATGCTATTCAGCATCAAAATGTTTTCTTAGTCTCTCTTTTATCTAGATTTTTCTCATCATCTATAATTCTGATGCTTTTACTCCATGTGATTTTTCTAGCTTTCTGCTTTTGCAAAGAACTTTTAAAGACTTTAATTGTTATTTACTGTTAGTCACCCTTTGTACAGTAGACTGTAGTCACCCTGTACACAGTAGACTGTAGTCACCCTGTACACAGTAGACTGTAGTCACCCTGTGCACAGTAGACTGTAGTCACCCTGTGCACAGTAGACTGTAGTCACCCTGTACACAGTAGACTGTAGTCACCCTGTATACAGTAGACTGTAGTTTCCCTGTGTACAGTAGACTGTAGTCACCCTGTGTACAGTAGGCTGTAGTCACCCTGTGTACAGTAGACTGTAGTCACCCTGTGTACAGTAGGCTGTAGTCACCCTGTGTACAGTAGGCTGTAGTCACCCTGTGTACAGTAGGCTGTAGTCACCCTGTGTACAGTAGACTGTAGTCACCCAGCTAGCTGTACAGTAGACTGTAGTCACCCTGTGTACAGTAGGCTGTAGTCACCCTGGGTACAGTAGGCTGTAGTCACCCTGTGTACAGTAGACTGTAGTTACCCAGCTAGCTGTACAGTAGGCTGTAGTCACCCTGTGTACAGTAGACTGTAGTTACCCAGCTAGCTGTACAGTAGGCTGTAGTCACCCTGTGTGCACTCAAGCACACACACACACACATGGATATATGAATTTTCAGTTCCTGACAGGGAAGGGGTGCTCCTCTTACTAGCTGCCAGTGTGGCACTGTGAATAATTAGTTGTTTTCCTTTCGCGTGACTTCTAGGGTGATGGTGTGGGTTCCAGCACAGGCAAACGTGACTCTGAGGGCCCCGTGCAGACACTGCAGCCTATTTTGATCCTTTTGAGAGTGGAGTTGTAGTAATAAACCTATTTGGGTCCGTGTCAAATGACAACTACTCACACGAATATTTGTGCTATGACTTCACTGTGTACTTAAATAAGCACCCAAAAGGACAGCCTGTGCAAGCTGCTATTTTCATCGCTCCCAGTTTCTCAGTCGGCTGTGCCATCCAAATGGTAGCAAAATACTCCTCCTTCAATGAGAACCCTCCAGCACCACAGGCTCTGCTATTAAAAGCAGCCTAACTTAACACATGGATGGAGAGTGTTTCCTGAAGTAGAATGTGATGCATGGAGCAGACACCCCAGACGCTTGCCCCACGATCAAATCCCATGGCCAGCAGCTTGCCCCAGCATTCCTTTCCAAGCATGGTGCCCACATATCTTTCTACAGACTACCTGATATTGTCCCTTTCCAAGCAAGACAGGCACTTTTCAGATCTGTGTATACCCAAAAGTCCTCCTGGGGCTGTGTGACAAAACGTGACCCCAGCCACTACCAGAGAAAAGATTCGCCATCTTACTTGTTAAGATACAGTGACAGAGGGGCCTTGGCAGGCTGAGGGGCCATGTGGCAGGT
Source organism: Chionomys nivalis (assembly GCF_950005125.1). Taxonomy (NCBI): domain Eukaryota; kingdom Metazoa; phylum Chordata; class Mammalia; order Rodentia; family Cricetidae; genus Chionomys; species Chionomys nivalis. The sequence continues at coordinate 2,386,030 of NC_080109.1, read as the reverse complement.
GAGAGACAGACACACCATACAGGCAGAGCTTATGTGGGAAGGTTTATTGGGAAGGGAATGGGGAAAGGAAAGGAAGAGAGAGAGAGAGAGACAGAGAGACAGAGATAGAACAGAGAGAGATATAGACAGACAGACAGATAGATGATGGATGGATAGATAGATAGATAGATAGATAGATAGATAGATAGATAGAGGCAAAGACCAGTCTGCCTCTTCAGAAGAGCATCAGAAAAAAGAACCAGTGGAGCTTGTTACTTAAAGGGACCTTTATGCCTGCATACAGAGCCAGGGTACTGCTTGCTGTGGATGCAAGGGTGACATACTCTGTTAGGTCCCCAAGGGGCAGGGGCAGGTGTGTCTGGATGCTTAATTTCATCAATTTTTCCCAGTGACTGTGTGCCCTGGACTGTGACTTCTCTGCTTTTGCTCCTGTTCCTCCTCTTTCCCTGTGCATGGTCTGGAGTTCAGCGCATCCTCACCCAACCACACAGTTCAAACAGTGGCTCTGATGAGGACAGGATGGGCAAGGCAGCTAGGACGTTCAGGGCAGAGGATCCCCAAAGTAAACTGCTCTTCCTTTGGCTGAAAGCTGAAAACGTCCTTGGTTCTGTCTGGGCCAGAGCCCAGCAATGCTGGGGGAGAACTTTGTTCTTTGTACTTTCTCTCCTAACTTCTGCCTGGAAGATTATATATACGTAGTCACACAGAGGTGTGACTGCAACTCCCATCAATCACCTGGCCAAGAGATCACCCCACACGAAGGCTGATTCACTAAAGCCATGCTAAAGGGGTGGGAGGAATAGTTATACCCTCATCGTCCTTTTCCTTCCCAGAACTTTCGCCATTAGTGCAGTTGCTTACGTGGCATGGCCTTGCGGCTTTGGTAAGTCTACCCTCTCTCTCTTCCTCTCTCTCTCTTTTTAAATTTTCCCCCTTTTCCCTTTTCTACCTCTTTCTCTTGGGTAAGGGCTAAAGCCTAAGCATGTTTTCTCTGTCCCTTTGGGCTTTCTCACGCTTTCTCTGAAGTGGCATTGCTTTTACCATATAACTGCCTGCTGCCATGACTCCATACAGACCACCATTGCTAACACGCTGCCCTGTGCTTCCTTCCTGACTCCTCTTCTCCACCCCCGCTCCTCCTGGTGGCTGCCAAAATCCACAACTTGTCTGCCCCGATGCTTTCCTTTAAACGCTAATAACATTGTCCTCAATCTTCTTCTGAATCCACTCCTAAAGTCTTTTATCAAGGAGACAAAGAATCCAAGGAGGGGACCCCAGGCCCTCCGTAGGAGAACTATGCTGGGCTGTGGCTCCTCAGGAGAGCTAGCAGATGGCGGAACTGAGGCCTGAGACCTGGGTCCCAGGTGTTGCGCCTTCCCTTAGTCCTGGAGCTCCCAGGGCCTCAACTCTCTCCGGATAAAAAGGCCCGCCCTGCCCACCCACCCACTTCATGGCCTGTGGCAAGGAGCAAATGGATGTAAAGATGCATCTCACCATTCCCATCAGCCACCACAGGTTTCTCCACCTCGGCACTATTGGCATTTCAAGCTGGATGACCCTTTGTTTTCGGGGGACTGGACTGGGTGTTGTGGAATGCCTCCCACTAAGTGCCAGTGACGTCACTAAGTTCTGGCAACCAGAACTGTGCCAAACGCCTCTGGAGGTAGCTGCCTTATCTGAGACTCACCGGCTTCATTCTGGCTCACACAGCCGTTCGCCCCTACTGCCCCAGTCATGGTCTCTTCTGGCCAACCAACAAATGAGGCTTGTTTTCGTCCACGTCCATGCTTCCCTGTACCGGCCAATGCTTTATTATGAGGTGTGTGCAGTCGTCCACACACAGGCACAGCAGCTTCTCTGGGTTCTCTCCACAGGATCTTCTGCAGCAAAACTACATTTCCTGCTACTGAATTAAACAGTGACTTCTCGGACTAGGGGAACACTTGCCTGCAAGCCTGAGAACCTGAGCTTAGATCCGCAGACCGACATTTTAAAGAAGCCAGGCAGCACAAGTGTCTGTAACCTCAGTGCCTCCCTCCCAGGAGGGGGGCAGAGACAGAAGAGCCACGGAAAGTTAGTGGGTCAGCTAACCTGATGTATGAAGCTGCAAACAGGGTGGAGGGCAGGGGCCAGCACCCAGGGTTGTCCTCTGACCTCTGTGTGGGAGCAATGGCACAGACACCTGCACACACACACACACACACACACACACACACCTGCACATACACAGCACCCCTCACACACTTGCATATATACACAGCACCACACACAAGCACAGACACCTGCACACACACACACACACACCTGCACACACACTTGCATATACACACAGCACCACACACAAGCACACACACCTGTAACATACACAGACCACACACACACCTGCACATACACAGCACCACACACACACACTCACACACACCTGCATATACACAGACCACACACACACTCACACACACTTGCACATACACAGACCACACACCTGAACATACACAGCACCACACACACACACACACACACCTGCACATACACAGCACTACCACTACCACCACACAGACACACACACACACACTCGCACACACTTACACAAACACTACCTGGTATGATTGTTATATTTTTGTGTAGCATAGAAGAGTTCTGAGGACACTGTGTCTCCTACTTCTCTTTCTCCTTCTGCCCCGCCCACCCAATGTTCCATTTCCCTACACAGAGATACCACCTATCCTGGTGGGTGCTATCTTGCCAGTTCTCTTTGCATGTATTTTTTTCCATTGCTTTTTTTCATGCTAACACTGATATGCAGAGACAATGCTTTCCTTTTATTCCATCCCCAGGCAGAACGCTAAACCCAGAGGTGGTCAAAGAAGAGTGCTTAGCGCTTCCTGAGCATCTAAAACAGGTCCCGCCCCCCAGCAGCTGCAAGTACTGGGCCTGACCTCCACTCTCTGCAGACAGAACTCCTCCAGGTATTCCTAGACAAAGCCCGAGACAGTAAAACCTCCGTCCTATTGTGTCAGCTTATTTTCAGCGTGAGGCAAGGAGGTGTTCTGTCAAGGACCCTGAGGAGAGAAGACCAACGGGCTTATGCAGTAGAAACACGCAGCTCTTCTCCCAGGGGAAACAAAACAAAACACAGGCCGGCTGAGCAAGGGAGTTCGTTCTGGTGGACGCCTCCCGTACAAGGGCTCAGGGATTAAACTCTTGGCAGGAGGACGGCGAGAAGCTTTGGTTTCAGTTCATTTATAAATTCAGGTGTGCAAACACAAAGAAAGGATCACACACACAAGCACGCGCACACACGAGAGAAAGAGAGAGAGAGAGAGAGAGAGAGAGAGAGAAGGGGGGGAGAGAGGGGAAGAGAGAGAGAGAGGGGTGAATAAAGACTAGTTTTAGATTCTTTAATTTTTCTTTATTATTTCTTTTTGCAGAACTGAGGGCCTAAACCCTGACCCCAGTCCACTAGGCAAGGACTCTAGCCCAGATCTGCACCCGGCACCTTCCGTCCTGCTCATTCTGTGTGTCCTGGTCAACTGCAGGCCCTGCTGGGGCCTTGAGGAAAAAGTGATCCAGTTAATCCAGAAGGTCCCACTTCCCCAAGCCTACAGCCCGTGGGTGCGGAGGTTGTCTGGGTTACACAACCAGAGTACGCGACCAAGGTCACGAGCGCAGCGCAAACAGCTCCAGTCACGGCTTCTGGGAACGTGGGTCCTCCTGCAACTGTCTGTGGATGAACAGAGCAGCTGGCTCTGAGTTGAGGAGGGGCTCCCGAAGGAGGACGGATGGAGGTGACATTGTTGAGTGTGAACAACCTTCTTTCCTAGAGCTGTGGCTGCTCTAAGTCCCTACCAAACATAACCTAAAGGCGTCCGTAGATCCTCATCAACAGCAGCTATCTTCAGGCTTGCGGTCAGCTGAGCCGGGCTGCCCCAAGTTGGATTCCAAATTTCTGGTCTCGTTGGAGTCAGTATCACATTCTTGAGTTGGCAGTTCCCGGAAGTACAAGGTCACGGGTACACAGTTGGGAGGATTCTCACAGACTTTTGCCCACACCTGCCATACTGTCTCTTCCAAGCACAGTTCGGTGAGGAGAACAAGCCTTCAGCAGCCTGGCCCAAACTGAAGAAGTCGGGGCCTGGAAGAGTTAAGGCCCCACAAGGGTATGCACAGTCAACGGTCATTTGAAAAGGGAGCACCAATCCGTACCCTGAAGGGGGCACCAGTTTCACAGAGAGAGTACATATTATGAGCTTTATAAGCCCATGCTTCCTTGCCACTCGGGAGAGTTGCAGCTGACCTTGGGTGCTGAAGCACATGGTTGTCACCAGGGCTGGGCATCCTGTGCGGCTATTAACGGAAACGATCGCACTGCCCAAGCTGAAAACTTCTGTTCTCAATTTCAGATAAGCTCTGCACCTGTTGCTGGACGGACCGGAAAGGACTCACCTCACAGCCCCTTCTGCTCTCGGTTCCTTCCTCTTCCCTCGGTTTCACAACTGTGCGAGTCTCTGACCCACCATGTTTACAGTTTAAGGCTGCTTTGCTTCCTCCTTTCTCTCTCTTTCACTTTAGTGTGGGGGCCGCTGTGTCCCTTTCATCTCTAGATCTTGGCAATGCTGGGCAGGCTCAAGAACCTGGCTGGGGCCGTTAAGATGGCTGAGCTTGTGAAGGGGCTTGCTGCAAAGCCTGACGATGTGAATCAGATTCCCGAGACCCGAAGGAGAGAGCTGACTCCAAGGTGTCCTCTGAACTCCTGTGTGGGCGGGCTGTAGTGTGTATTCCTACACACACACACAGACACACACACACATACACACACACACGCACACACAGAGAAGAGAGAGAGTTATTTATGTATACAGTGATCTGCCTGCAGGCCAGAAGAGGGCATTAGACCTCATTACAGGTGGTTGTGAGCCACCATATGGTTGCTCTTAACCTCTTATCCTCTGAGCCAACTCTCCAGCCCAGACCGAAAGAGTTAACAAAGAGTGAGTTTAACTTGAAATTTATGCATTCTTAACATTTTGTTGCAAATATGTCTCTTATTTCTTTAAGGAAGAAAGACATTCTTTCACTTCTTCTGCAGTGCTGGAGATGGAACCCATGCTAGGTAATGTTCTGCCGCTGTGCCGCACTCCCAGGAATATTTTGGTGAAAGAAACATTACCCATTCAATCCTTTCCACTCCCCTCTCTGTGGGCACAACATCCTCTGAAGCGTGGCTTATTGGAGGTACTGCCCACACAAGCGCTCTGGCATTGGAGTTGTTCCTTGTAGCAGCTTCTTTCATTCTTTGACCGTTGCTGTATCCCCAAACCTTGGTGTGTTTATATTTTCGGGTTTTGTTGGTGTTGAGGATTTAGCTGACTGGGGATACCATCTGCTGTTTGAAAGGTGGAAGGCGCAATGAAGCAGAAACAGGGACTGGGGAGAATTCTTACCAAGTGTGCGTAGGGTCCTGGGGTCCATCCCTCCTGTTACACACAAAACAAACACCGAAAAGAGGAGAAGAAGACCCTGAGATTCTTGCTCGGCATGCATGGTCTAGAATAGACCTCGGCATCAATACTACGTATGCCTCACTTGCAAGAACATTTTAAGACCTGGGAGTTGGGGGAAGACAGGAAGATGCAATCAAAAAGGAAACTCTAGTGGAAAGGAGGCTTAATTCCCTCTAAGAGGCCTGGGAGGTCACAGATGACTAAGACTGTTGAGGGTGGTGAGAGCTACAAGCAGACAGAGCTTCTTGCTGTATTCTGATGTGCCTCATGGGAGGGGGTGTAGGACCAGCTTGGGGGTTGGAAGAGGGGTTGTGGAGGGGGATTGGGGGTTGGGGATGGGAGCTATGGAGAGGGCTTAGGAAGGGGGTTGTGGAGGGAGGTTTTGGAGGGGGGTTGGGGATGGGAGCTGTGGAGAGGGCTTAGGAAGGGGGTTGTGGAGAGGGGTTGTGGAGGGGGGTTGTGGAGGAGAACTGGGGGAGAGATTGGGGAGAGGAGCTGGGGAAGCACTTATCTGAAAGTCTTGAAAAGCTCATCCAGTAAAGAAAGCCGGGCACGCGAAGGAAGCTTCGCTTTTAGTTCCAAGCTCCCTTCAGCGGGGGCAAAGCAAGAAAGAATGGGTGCTATTTAGTTCCTGCTTGTTGAGAAAAGGGACACATTCCCCCCCCCCCAGGAACTAAAAATGAAACTCTAGAGCAGGTTTCTCAGATTTATTTTTACTGTCTAAAAACCCCCTCAACATCCTTACAAATGCCGTGTTCTGGACTGCTGCCATGGAGACTTCGGTACTTCTAGGGTGTAGCCCAGGGCTGAACTCTGCTAAGTTACCAGAAATAGCTCTAATGTAGGTGTCCACCCTAGAAAAGCCCACTGTTAAGAAATACTATCACAAAAGCAAATTTATTCACTTACTCATTTGCCCTCAAGTGCTGCGGTCAGTCTGGAGAAGATGATAGAAAGCCCCTGTCCTCGGGAAGACTAGCAAATCACAGAGGGACGTCAACTTTTGAGGCCAGCCCGCCGATATCCTGCCTCATCCCCGATGCTGCCCGAGGGTCCACTGGACTCCAGCTCTGGTAGCCAGGCTGTCATCTCTGCCTTGGAAGGAGGCAAGGGCTGGGGTCTGTGTCTGATCAAAGGAGCAGCTCCGCAGATGCCAGACCCCAAGCTTCCTTTCTTCTCAGTGTTGGGCAGACATGAGCAGCAGCAGCAAGGAGGTGGGGCAACATTGAGTGGCGCCCTCCATTGTTCCTTTGTGGTCTTGGGTATTGGAACCCTTGGCCCTTGGTGACAGCAGAGTTACCACTCAGTCCTGGGCCTGAGATCCTTCCGATTCTGAAGATATGACATCTCCCTGGAATCGTCTTGGACAGGGCCTGTGCGTTCTCTTCTCTGGCCCCTGACAGCCCCTTCTCCTTTTATAAGTGGTTTTCTCTTCTTGCTCCAGCCGTTACCCCCACCTGCTCTCCCTGGCGTGTCTTTGGTTCTGGGGCCTTCCTTGGTTTCCCCCTCTCCTTTCAAGCTGCCTTCGAGAGGGTTTACAGCCTCTGCTGCCATCAGTAACCTTGTCTGAGGGCCTGCCCCTGATTAGTAAGTACCAAGGAGCTGCCTGCCCCTTCTCTGGAGAGAGAAAAATGGTCCGAAAAGCAAAGCTTGCATTTGTGTGGGTGTGGGTGTTTGGGAGCGTGAGAACACTGTAGACGTATGTGAGTGTACACGGAGTGATCATAGAAGGCCGAACATGCAGATGGCGATACCAGATCATATGGGCAAAAGCACGCGGACTCTGGACTTGCGACAGCCCGGGAAACCTCCTTCTTGTCTCCAGCAGCCAAATCAGAAGGCAGCCTGCTACAAAGCAAAGTTGCAGGAAGGTCACCATCTGACAGAGACCCTGGTTTTTATCCCGCCCTCTGATCCTGAAGAAGCCAAGGGCTGACTGTTCACCAGTTGCGGAAGACAACAGCCTGAACTTGCTGTAGTATCTCTGGCCAACAGCCTTTCACAGAGTCTGCTTGCATGCTGCCTTCCATTTGATATGTCGGGAAGCTTTCCCAGCCCCGGCCTGTCTAAAAGTTTCTGCCAAAGATAGTAGCCAGCTCCCTTGCTAGAACGAGCTTGGAATTAATTGGCTACTGTTTGTTCTTGTTTGTTCCATTCCATGGTGTGTAGGAATGTGTGGGGAGGGGAAGCTTTGAGTGCATGTATGAGGATGTGAGGGGTGTGTGCACAAGCATGTGTACACCTGTGTGTGGTGTGCGCACCACTGTGTTTGCGCATGAGTGTGTGAGGTGGTGTTGCATATGTGTAACACTACATGACGTGTGTGTGTGTGCTCATGCGTGCACATACCTGGGTATGTTGGCAAAAACACAATTTGGGCAGAAGGGGCTGTGGACAGAAAGCTGGCTGGCATTCACAGCGATAGCTTCATGCTTCCCAACTGAGCCCTTGGGCTTCCTCATTCTATGTGGTCCATGGAGTTGAAGTCAGGACACACAGAGAAAGCAATGACAGGGGCAGGGAATCACTTCTGTAGATTGAACAAATGGCTGGAAAAGCCACTCTCTGGGGAAGGGAGTCAGCAACCTTAGAACAAAAGCTAGAAGCTGACTCACCTCTGGGACCCCTTGAGCTTGGTGAGGCCTCGGGAATTTCCTAGACACCATGACCCTTTGCTTCTTGCTGTTCCACAGCCATCAACAGGCACCTGCAGGCCTGCCAGTCACAAAGATCAGTGCCCCGGGGTGAAGACTGAGGCCCTGGCTTCCTGCTGAGTGTGTACCAGAAGTTAATCTGAGACCTTGGCAGTCACTTTCCAAAATTAATGGTTGGTGAAATGAGAACAAACAGCAAATAGCCCCTTCCTGCCACACAGTCCCTGGTGATTTCAGCTGCAGTGGGTCGATCTCTGGGGTGTTCCCACTTTTCGATCAATAATGGTATTTCTCCCCCTTAGATGTACTGCCTCAGGCTGAGGGTCTTAGTAAGCACAGAGGTCAGAAGACGACAATGACATGCTGTGCATGGTTTCTCTGCAGTCTGGCTCTATGTACCCCATCATTCTAACAGAGTAACTCTCGTGCTACCCAGAAATGACACCTAGCCTCGTGTGGGACCTAAGCTGTGTGTCCACCCCAGGCTGGAAGGAATCGGACAGACAGCCTTGCCCTTGTCCAATGCAAGCATCAGCCAAAGAACCAAAGCTGTGTTTCAGAGGATGGCAATGGCAAAATGCAGCTCGGAACACCCGGGTCCTGGGTCTTCTCTTTTGCAGGCGTGTGACACAGCTGAAGAAAAACTCATTTCCCTGGAATAATCGCCACCCAAACCCTGCGCCGCAGTGTCTTGGAGCCCGGGGCCTACTGACTCTCAGCGAGCCTGTGATGAGTGGTTCCTTCTCTGCTGCTGTCAGACCGCTCACCCGGCTCATCTCAAACACGTCTATTTTCATTTGCGTTGTTTCTGAAGTGCAAAAGTGTGGTGTGTCAAGAGGGGCTTTAATCGTCACTTTAAGGCATCGAAGTCCATGCTGTAAGTCCATGAACACACTGGTTGTCGCGTGAATCACCGAGAACTGAGGTAGACACAGAAAAGCTGTGGACCAGAGAGCAAGTTCATGGCTGTGTCCGTGGCTGAGGAACCCCAGCCCCAATCACCCAGCAGCTCCCCTGGGACAGGATGGGAAGGAGGTGACACTGGGCCTTGGAGGAATCTGACGCTTGCCTCTTGGCTTCCTGCCTCTAGACATCACAACAAATCCACCCAAGGGAAGGGCTCCAAAGCCTCCAAGCGGCCCAGTATGCAAAAGACCCTCCCTCCTTCGTCTCTGTTTCCATTGGGTAGGATTTCTAGCTTTATCCTAATCCTATGCAATCCTGTTTTGCTGGTTAACAGCTCCGTAGAAAAATGCACTGTCATGTAAAAGAAAGGTCAGGAAAGATATTTCTCCCAGGGAAGCAAGGCGCAGTATTGTCGGTAGGTCCTAATGGAACCTGTGGGGAAGGCAGGCACTGGAGGGTCGCGGCAGAGGAATGAGCCTGGCTTGCTGGAGAGCAACGGACTGGCTGTTTTCTGCTGTCTGGACAGTCCCTGCTGTCCATCCCAACAGCGACTAAGTGCGTGAAGTTGTTTAAATTGAAAATTAAGTTTACTTCATGTAAAAGTGCCCTTCGCACGAGGCTCAGTCCGGTGCACACTACACGCTATGGCTGATGGCTATTACCAAACAGCACTGAGTTCAGACATCAGCACTGAGTTCAGGTCAGCGCTATCCAAGGCTCTGGACAGTTCCAGAGATCCGCCAGAGAGATATGCAAACTTGCCAAGTCAGAACGTCTTTGCGGTCCAGGCTCCCTCCGGCTGCTGAGTGACACCTGAGCAACGGACTCGGTTCTCAGGGACAGAAAGGTGGAGGCCCAGACTCCCGAAGGCTAGGGAGGTGCTAACTGAATCAGTGCTGGGCGAGCAGCTACTCTGTTGCAACCCTTGCCAGTCTGACAGGCTCCTGCAGAGTTACATCACTTCCTAAAAATCAGGCAAACACCTCTCCTTCAAGTGAGCACCGACCCAAAGGAGCAGGAAACAGGAAATGTGCGCGTCGGAGGGCGGCCGGGGCTCCTCAGCATCCTGAGAGCAGGCGAGCCAGCTGACATGACCGCTCTGTGCATCGCCCTGGTCTCGGCCCTAGGACTGGCGCTCGGTCACTCCGACCAGGGTAAGCGACCTCCTGCTGGGAACGAGGATAAGGAAGCCTGTGGGTGCCAACAGCTACGGAACTCTTTCGGGGAGGGTCCCACCCAGAAAGCCTAATCCTTTCGGTGAAACTTAAGAGCGAAGAAAATTAAAAGTGTGTTTGGGAGGGCGAGACTGGAGGGCGGATCTTGCGTTCATCGCGCCCTCTAGCTTCTTCCAAACCCCTGGCTATCTTTGCCTTTTATGATCCCTGTAATTAATCAGCTTTACAGGGCATATTAAGAAAACCACAAACTTTTTGGCAGTTCTTGGAAAAGAATGTTCCAGTCTGCTAAAAGACAGAAGTAATGATTTCGCTTTAATAACTGAGAGCTCGGCTGGTTCCAAAAACCTGCATGTGGGAGGGAGGGGAGCAACTAGGGTATAGAACTTTACTCTTGGTGAGGATGTGGGGAAAGATGTAAATGGGAAAGGAGTTACCAGGCGCCCGTTCGTCCACGCTCTAACATCCAGGTAATTCTTTGATCTGGTTTTCTTTGATCTTGGTTCCATAGGGGATGTTTCCTTCGCACCCATTGTTACTCACGAACATTTGCTTTAAAGGCTGATGTGTATGATCGGGAAGGGCAATACTGTATCTCAACACTCTAGGCTGAGCAGCCCTTGACTGGCTCTCTTGGCAGTTGCTACAACAAACTCTCAGTTGCATCTGTTGACTTTCCCTTTGCAAATACACGTGCAGCCCACGGTTTCTGAGGATGGGTGGAAAGAACGCCTGCTTCTAGGGAAAGGCTGTATCTAAAGCAGAAGGAAAATGTGCTATTGTTATTTAGATAGAAGGGTGACATCAGGCACTGAAGTCACAGAGACCGCAGCTCTCTAGAGGTTGGTGGGTATGCCTCTCCCAGCCTCCTGGCCTCCCTTGCAGGACCCTCTTTTTTAGGTGGTGTGCCCAAGTGTCTGGAGGGGGTGGGTGTGTTACTTTCAAAGTGAGACCGGAAGTCCATACTTGTTTTGTGCCCTGTGCTTTGGAGCTGGGAGGAAGCTGGAAGGAGCCTTGAGGACTTGCAGAAAAAAATCGTCTTTTATTTGTCTTTGACTTTCCTAAACTCTGTCAGAGCTTAGCAGACACTAGGAACTCAGTAATTGTGAAATTGCTAATTACTGAATTACTAAAGCCATCTCTGGAATGCCTATGAGGCTAATCTTCAAGAAGCACAGAGTCCTGAAAGCAGAAGTCAGAGAGGAAAGTGTGGTTGCAGCACTGTGCAGAGAGCATCTCTAAGTGTGCTGCCTGGACCCTGCCTGTATCCCCGTCTAAAAGATGCAAAAATACCACTCGCAGAAAGTTAGATAATAACAGCTGCATACCAGGACATTAGTCCAGGGAAAGGCTGATCCACATTAAAGCTTAGATTTTAAAGTAATCTGTGCATATCCTTTTGAGCCAGTGCTGCTTAAGAATATGAGTTAGATTAGTTTTATTTTACACCTCTAGTTATTAAAAAATAAAGTATCTGTGGATGTTTAGCAGAAAAATCCAATCTCCTGGACAGTACCACTCTTTATTGCAAGCATATGCTGAGGTCCACCCCCAAACAAAGCTTTCCAGCAACAAACAATCAAGGTAACATGGTACAGATGCAGGAGGCTGGCCTCAGTCCCTGTGGGTCAGCCTGCCTTCTGGCGGACAGGCTGGTTCAGAATTGAGAACCGTCTCAAGTGAAATTATCCCCTGAGAAACAAGCAAGAGGCAAGAAGGAAGATAGCTTTCCTTGGATTTTGATCAAATCGATGAGCACAGTTGAAAAGTCTCTACAGCTGAGGCCAGTGCAGGATCTTCTGAAAGCTGGAATTGAGATCTGTAGAGAGGAAGACCCATCTTTGTGTCTCTGAATATTAGTAACCGAACTGGATTTGATGCTTGTCCACAGGAAAAGCAACGTTGAGAGTTGAGTTTACTGTAGGCTGCTGTAAGGGGGGAAGCAGGAGCTGGAGTAGAGGCAGAGTGAGCAGAGATGCTGGGGACTAGCTTGTGAGTTAAAAGCAAGAAAAAGACCAGGATGCTAGAGCCACTAGGTGAGAGGCTTTGGGGTGCGGGAACCAGGAGAGAAAGAATGGCCCGCACACAGCTGAGATCTGACTCCAGGGTCGCAACACCCTTAGAGATATAAAGCTACAGCGAAAGAAAAGAGAGGAAAGAGAGGAAAGGAGAGGGAGAAGACAAAGAAAAGGAAAAACGACACTGATATTGATGCCTGTGACCCCAGCAGGGTGGGTTGGGAACTCAGAAGGACTAAGGTCAGTGCTTAACTGGCTCATAGCGAGAGACCCAGCCTCAACAATAATAGCAACAAAAACAACAGCAAACCAAACCAAACCAAACAGAGGATGGGGCTTAAAAGTGTCTATAGCCCCAGATTCCAGGAAACTGAGGAGGGCCTTCAGGATGCGTAGTTCTGTGAAGATGCATACCCTGTACTTGGCTGTTACTGTTTGCACCACCCTCGCTCAAGTACAGCCCACGATGTGGAGAAACAGGAACTTTGCAGGGCCTATCTGCAGCTTTATCCGCCCACTGAGCTTTTGATTTTAGTGAGCATTATTTGCATTTCTAGAAAGTCTGGCATATGTATGTTTTCCTTGGTTTTTACTTCAGCTTGGCTGTTTGCCCCTTCTGTTCACCTTATATCTGCTGCTATCCACTGGATGGTTTTCTTCTACCATTTACAGAGACTGAATCTTGCTGCTTGCTGGACGCTCGGCTTCCCAGTCATGAGGAAAGTCTTGAGTGCACTGAGGGTAGAGCCTGGCATTCAGGGAATGGCTCGCCTGATTAACTGAACTCCAGATTCTCTCCACCAACCCCTAACTCCTGGAAAGTGCAGCATCCTCCTCTGTACCACACACTGGGAATGAAGCCAGGGCTGTGTCATGCTTAGAGGAGGCTATGATTGGAACTGGGGCTTCACTTCAGCCGTGGGACAGGCAGACAGTGGGACTCAGTCTCTGGGAGTTGTATGAGGAGAGTGTAACACCTCTGGAGAGATGTAAGCCGTCAAAACAGAACCAATGTTGGGGCCAGCCAATAACCGGGAGTAACTATAGGGACAGGGAGGTAGCCAGAGAGAAAGATAAAGACAGCTAAGCCAGATTGAAGGTCTGAAGAGGCCTGGCTTCCACAGGGTGGGGGCTGTCCCAGATGACACTGAGTGTTGAATATTATTATCCACCCTGACATGACTCTTTAGGTCATGGCCTGGTGGGTATAGCTTTAACTTTTGTTTGTTTTGTTTTTGTTTTTCGAAAGAGGGTTTCTCTGTAGCTTTGGAGCCTGTCCTGAAACTAGCTCTTGTAGACCAGGCTGGCCTCGAACTCACAGAGATCTGCCCGCCTCTACCTCCCGAGTGCTGGGATTAAAGGTGTGCGTACCACCGCCCAGCTTAGCTTTAACTTTTGACCCAGCTGTTGGGTAGGTGTTCCTTAAAAGCATTGCATGCTCTCTTATTTATTTATTTTTGGTTTTTCGAGACAGGGTTTCTCTGTAGCTTTGGTGCCTCTCCCGGAACTAGCTCTTGTAGACTGCATGCTCTCTTAAATCCCTAGAGCCCATGTCTATCTGAGGCAATCTCCATAACCAGGTAGGTAGGCTCTGGGTTTTCATTTCCTCCAGAATCTTGTTTGTTCAGGGTTTATTTGCAGTTGTTGTTTTGTTTTTGGAAATAGGGCCTGCCTCTGTAGCTCAGGTTAGCTCAAACCCACAGTCTTTCTACCTCGACTTTCTTAGTGCTGGAATTACCAGTGACCTCTGCCCCTCCAGACATGACACCCTTGCTTTCTTGAGATTTCTTTATGCATTTAAAGGCAGCTTCTCTAACTTCATCTGGTATTTCTTGCTGTTGCCCCCGGAAACATTTTCTTATGGATCGGGCTGCTGAAGAGGGGAATTTTTCGGTGCAGCCATCCTGGAGGGTGGCTTGGAAATGTTCTGACACTGCCATCCCGAGGGATTATTCCAGGTCACTCGAGAGTATGCGGCCAAGAGACCAGGGTGACAACGTTGACTGTGGCTTTTGTAAAACTAGGGAAGAAAGGAAACCTAATGTCCACCCACAGTAGAGGGGGTAGAACGTGGCAGTTTCAGAATGAGTGCCAAGGAGTGAACTTGATGAAGCTGAGCTACCAGTATCAAACTGGACCAGCCTCAAAATAATACTGGCCTGAAACAAGAGTCAAAAATTAATATGCACACGGTCAAGAGTTCCAGAAACTTGAGAGCTGAAGCAAGAGGATTGCTTGCACTGTGGAATCTGAGACCAGCCTGGGCAACAGACCCTTAACTCAATATTATTATTCAAAGAATAGTTGTGTTTATCTCAAGTTTTTAAACTGCCCCAAACTATGCTATGCATGGCTTAGATAGAGTCGTAGATGTATTTTAAAGTATGGATACACACTAACTTAAAGTGCTGACCGTTGGGAGTAAGGGATAGAGATTATAGCAAGTATGACTGAGTCTGTTTTACTGAGCTTTCTGTCGTTGTAATAACTATACGAGCAAGGCTAGGGACATAGCTTTGTGGCAGGGTTGTCTAGGACATGCGAGGCCCTAGGTTCCAACCCCAGTACCAACCAACCAGCCGACCAATAAACAAAAAGGCACAAGAGACAAACAGATGAACAAAGCCAAAGTAAAATATCTGAAGAAATGAATGTCTAAGGAAGGAAGGTTTGTTTTAGGTCATGGTTTGAGTCCAGGGTCAGTGGTCAATGGGCTTTGGTGAGGAGGTAGGTGATGGCACGGGGGGGTCTGTGGTGGAGAAAACTGCTCACCGTGGGGCAGCTGGGAAGCAGAGATGGGGAGGAGAGTGGGACCCAGTAACTCCTTCACAGCCCTGCCTCCAGGGTCCTAATAAAGATTCCATTACCAGGCAATGGTACCACAAGCTGGCAACCAGGCCTTCAATACATGGGATTTGGGGAGACATTCCAGAGCCATCCTGTAACAATATCGGCAGTACTGTTTCCTTCCGATGGAAAGGGTGACAAAGGGCTGGAGAGGTGACTAAGAACTCTCTGTAGCCTTGACTCTCCTGGGACTCCCTCTGTAGATTAGGCTCGCCTTGAACTCAGAGATCTACCTGCCTCTGCCTGCTGACTGCTGGGATGAAGGGCGTGTGCCACTAAGCCCTACTAGAACTCTTGCTGTTCTTGCAGAGGACTGAAGTTAGTGCAGCCCCAGATGTAACAAATCTCTTTGCCTTCCATATCCTCATGGCTCCCTGTACATGAACACACTCCAGTTTTTATTCATTGACATTATAAATCCAGGTTTGGATGTTATTGTTCTGACTTGGTCTTTTCCCTGGGAGGCCAGGGCCTGGCCTGAGATTTAGTTTAGTGCTTGGCACGGGTCTAGCAGACGTACAATAAATGTGGGGCCTGACTGGCCGAGTGAAAGAATAACATGAAATTCACCTTACAGCCAAGACTTGCTATAATCAGCTTCTATCTAGTAATACGGGGCTCAATGTCAGTTTTAGTTTATCCAGTTTCATAACTCTATTCCAAGATGTTAAATATCCTAAATCCTGGCCTAAACGTATAAACTCAACAATTGGGAATTTGAGGCAGGAGGATTGTTGGTTTGAGGCCAACCTTGGCTACCCAGTAAGATCTTGTCTCAATGAGATAGCTAACACTAAAACAGCAATCCCAGGGCCAGTGTCACGGCTCAGTGGGTGAACGGCTTGCTGTGCGAGCTGTGGAGACACCTGGTATAGAGGCAATTAAGTCTGTAACCTCAGTGCTGGGGGGTAGACACAGGTGAACCCCAGAGACTCGATGGTGAGCCAGCCTAGCCAAACTGATAAGCTCCAGGTTCAGCTGGAGATCCTGTCTCAAAAGATAAGGTGAAAACGGCAAAGAAAAACGCCCAGCGTTGACCTCTGGCCTTCAAACACTTATGCATGGGTGAGCATATGCACATGCTTACAACATGTGTGCACATACCACGCAACAGTCTCAACTCTTCTAAGGCGTGAGAGTTTCCCTTCTGCATCTTCAACTCGGAACAGTCCTTGCCTCCCCTACCCTGAGTTGGAGAGAACAAACCTCTGTACTCACCTTCTTCTTGAAGTGGCAGCAACTTCGGATTCATAAAATTTGCATTAAACATTTTTAGAAAGGACAGTGGTTACTAACATTTTAGAGGGGAAGTTCGGTGAGGACCACACTGCATATAAGTTCCAGGGACATTCGCTTTCAATCTAGTAAAAATTGTTTTTGAAAACTTGAAGTAATTTCCTGATAGAACATCCCCATTGTCTCAGTGTGTGGGTGTACCCCTCGCGGTCCTAAGTTCCTTGCTCATGCTCTGTCTCCTGCTCTTGATTTGGACCTTGAGATTTCAGTCCGGTGCTCCAATGTGGGTCTTTGTCTCTGTCTCCTTTCATCGCCTAAATGTTTTTCTTTGGGTTCACCTTCTTAATTAGGTTCTCTAGGACCACACATAATAGGCTCAACGTCCCCTATTCATGGCTAGAAACCAAATATGAGTGAGTACATCCCATGTTCCTCTTTTTGGGTCTGGCTCACCTCACTCAGGATAGTGTTTTCTATTTCCGTCCATTTGCCTGCAAAATTCAGGAAGTCATTGTTTTTTACTGCTGAGTAGTACTCTAATATGTATATATTCCATACTTTCTTCATCCATTCTTCCATTGAAGGGCATCTAGGTTGTTTCCAGGTTCTGGCTATTACAAACAATGCTGCTATGAACATAGTTGAGCATATGGGTTTTTGATCCTACTGCATGTACTGGCTTTGTGGGAGCCTAGGCAGTTTGGATGCTCACCTTACTAGACCTGGATGGAGGTGGGTGGTCCTTGGACTTCCCACAGGGCAGGGAACCCGGATTACTCTTAGGGATGATGAGGGAGGGGGACTTGATGGAGGAGGGGGAGGGAAATGGGAGGTGGTGGCAGGGAGAAGGCAGAAATCTTTAATAAATAAATAAACAAAAAGAAAAAAAAAGAAAAAAGAAAAAAAAAGAAAACTTGAAGTAAGGTGTATCGAACATAAAAAAAGAATGAGAGACTCTGCCTTGGTTGGTGAGGACCACACAGAGAGCCTGGGAAATGATGGGAGGCTGAGGAAGAGAAGGCCTCCAGGGCTGGCCTCTGTCTTTTGTCTCATTGGCTTTTTTTTTATTTATTTATTATGTATACAATATTCGGTCTGTGTGTATGCCTGCAGGCCAGAAGAGGGCACCAGACCTCATTATAGATGGTTGAGAGCCACCATGTGGTTGCTGGGAATTGAACTCAGGACCTTTGGAAGAGCAGGCAATGCTCTTAACCTCTGAGCCATCTCTCCAGCCCTCTCATTGGCTTTTTGAGATAGGCTCTCTTGTACCCCAGGCTGGTCTCCAGCTCCTTTTGTAGCAAAGGATGACTTTGAGCTCCCTGTGCTCCAGCCCCTGCCTTCTGAGTGCTAGGTTTACAGGCATGCTGCGGCGTGTCCAGGTTTACACAGTGCCGGGTAGAACCAGGGCTTCCTTCCTTCACTCCAGGAAAGTGTACTGTCAAGCTTCATCTCCAGCGATACTCTGTTTCTTTTCCTTAAATCAGCAGCAATTTATCTCTCTTGGTTTGGGAGTGTCTCTGTTTTATGTGAATCAGCCCCATCTTTTTCCTGCTTCCTCACCTAGCTGTGATTTCCAGAAACCAGATCCTAGTGCTTGCCAAGGTTTGCCGATAGGTTGTTTTTGTGCCTGACATAAATGTTAGCTTAGCCTTTCTAAAAAGTTGTGTTTGTTCGCTTATTCATTTATGATTGACATTGCCAGATTTAGAAAATAAAAATGAGAGAACCAATTACATGGATCTCAGCAGAGCCCAGAGCTTAATGCATAGACTAGACTGGGGTCAAACTTGTGATTTTCCTGCCTCAGCTTTCTGAGTGCTAGGGTTGCAGACATGTGCCTCTGTGTCCAAGTAAGAATTTTGTATTCCGTTCTACAAAGACTTGGCAAGTGTTATAGGCTAGAATGGCATTCCAGTGTATAAAAAGTGGCCAGGTAGCCCAAATCACAGACTTGCCAAGTGAAACCCTCAAACAAGAGCCAGCCTTAGGTTCTAGGAAAGTCAGCTTAAATAAAAGCAAGCTTCCTGAAAAGGAAGAAATAGCAAAATACTTGAAACGAAAAAGGCATCGACTACTGTGGGTCTCTCATGCTCCATCAGACTCCACGCCTGACAGCGGCTTCCGTACTCCCACCCCGGATTGCGTCAGCTGACTGTGTGCTCTGGTTACTTCTTCAAGACAGGTGTCAGAGCAAACATCCTGAGTGATCACCGTCATTGAATACAAATGATCAGACCCAGAGAACTGCAGAGTAGCCAATGAAATCAACAATGCCTCTGCACCAGAGGGGAGGAACCGCGTGGCCTTCACGTGTGAGCGTTCACCCTGGGGCACGAGAGCCATGAACACCCTTTCCTCACAGGGGACTTACAGCTTTGCATTAAGGGTTTGTGGCTCCATCTTTTGTTTTCTCAGTCCAGGTAGCTTTGGAAAGACAACCACCCGCGGGCTCTGTTCCTGTGATGAGGGGCACACCACAAGTTCCCGGGAGGAAAGTTTTAGGGTAATGAGGGTAGCCAACCTGGTAGCCAGGAAACAGGTGACTGACAGTGCCACCCCAGCCCCATGGGCCTATTTGACATTTCTGTCAGTCATTCGGTCTGTAAACAGTTGTTTATACCAGACTCCCAGGGGCCAGGAGAGCACCGAACAGCCAAGAGCAGACCATAGAGAAGTTCATGGTGGGAATAATTCCAGGTCATAATAATTGTTTTTTTTTTTCTTTTAAGATAGGGGCTTCTCTGTGTAGTGCTGGCTGTTCCAAAACTTACTCTCTAGACCAGGCTGGCCTCGAACTCGGAGATCCTCTTGCCTCGGCCTCCTGAATGCTGGGATTAAAGGTGTGCACCACCACCTGGCATGGATAATAATAACTTGGCACTGCTTTATTGGTAGTGAACTAGGAAAGGGCAGTGGTGTTGTCCTGCTTGGCACCAGCACCACACACAGTCTACCCCTTCACAACCAGGCCGGCGCCCAGGACCGTCTGTCCTGGTTTTGTTTCTGGCCGCCCTACCATCAGGTTGCACAAATACCGAGCAATTAATTTTTTTAAAAGTGACTGCTAGAAAAGCCTCAACAACTTAATAATGTATATATCTATTCACTTTGTCCCCAAGTCTCCTTTCTGCATATGGTCAATAAGTCTGTCATCAGGAGTAATGGAGAACTAACACTCTGTCCACTCGTTTATGGTTTAGCTCAGTAGGTCTCAGCCCAGCAAGCCTATTTACCAGAGCAGCTAGGAAGATTGTGAGAAACACAGTTGGGCCTAGGGCTGTTGCTCGGCAGCAGATTGTGTCTACTGCAGAAGACTCCGAAACACATGTCCTGTTATCCTGTCTACATCTCTAGATAGCATAAAATAACCCGTGAAGCTGAGGTACGGTGACAGTTGGGGACAGCTGATCATTGTTAACCACAAAACAGAATTATTCAGGCCACGGCTGATTGCTGTCTTGGGAGCTAACTGAAGTCTACTACATGGTAACCCAGGGAGCACAACACGATAGAGTGCCACATGGTAATGCTGGGAGCACTATATCCGAACAGTAGGAGCACTGCACGGTAACGCTGGGAGCACGGCACGGTAACGCTGGGAGTGCTGCACGGTAACGCTGGGAGCACGGCACGGTAGCTGGGAGCACGGCACGATAACGCTGGGAGCACTGCACGGTAACGCTGGGAGCGCTGCACGGTAACGCTGGGAGCGCTGCACGGTAACGCTGGGAGCGCTGCACGGTAACGCTGGGAGCGCTGCACGGTAACGCTGGGAGCGCTGCAGGTAACGCTGGGAGCATGGCACGGTAACGCTGGGAGCATGGCACGGTAACGCTGGGAGCACGGCACGGTAACGCTGGGAGCACTGCACGGTAATGCTGGGAGCACTGCACGGTAACGCTGGGAGCATGGCACGGTAACGCTGGGAGCACGGCACGGTAACGCTGGGAGCATGGCACGGTAATGCTGGGAGCACTGCACGGTAACGCTGGGAGCACTGCACGGTAACGCTGGGAGCACGGCACGGTAACGCTGGGAGTGCTGCATGGTAACGCTGTGAGCGCTGCACGGTAAAGCTGTGAGCACGGCACGGTAACGCTGGGAGCACTGCATGGCAACACAGAGAGCACTACATCGGAACACCGTGAGAAGTACCTGGCAATCCATGGTTTATGAACCTTCCTATCTAGTTCCAACCACTATAGGCTCGAGCCACCATGTCATGCTGTCTGCAGACCTCTTTGGGAGGTGCAGGTTCTAAAGCCAAGCTCACACCTCTCAGACTTAGCAAGGGGAGTGCTCTGAGCTTGCCATGTTTCTCCCCTAACGTATCCTGGCCAGCGTCTCCCAGGTGCTCAGCCTTCAATGAAGACCTTTAATTGTTGTGCTTTGCTCATAGGTTGGGTACTAGGCTCCCAGCACCCGAGTTTTGATTATTGTCATGTTTACAGAACGAACAGTGGAACAAGAGCAAGTTGAGGTCGCACAGGGAGGGTTAGAAGTGAGAGACCTTAGAGCTTGGTCTTAGCCTTGGCTGTGCCCTGGAGTCCTCTGAGCACCAAAGCCTTTGCCCCAGCCTCTGATATAGAGATCATGGGTAGGGGTGAGATCAGAGCATCAGGCTTTTAATTGCCCCAGCGGGGGGAGATGTAGTGATATTTCATTTGTATTTTAATAAAGCTTTCGTGAAGTCCAGAGAGCAAAACAGCCAGCCACTGGCTCTTACCTCTACCTCAAGTCAAAATGGCGATCCTGCCTTCAGGAATCTCAGAGTGAGGCTGTGTTTGAGAGCTGTCTCCTGTTTTATAATCCTCTCTAGTTCTGGGATTGAAGTTTCTATGACAAACTAGCGAGGCTCCTGGGATTAAAGGTGTGTGTCACTACTGCCTGGTCTGTAAGGTTGATCAGTGCAGCTGTTTTATTCTCTGAACTTTAGGCAAGCTTTATTTATTAAAATACAAATGAAATATCACCACAGGAAGAGGGATGTGCAGCTGAGGCAGAACTGCCAGAGGTACCCTTAGATTTTGTTTTGTATTTTTAGTACCCTTGAAGTTTGTTGTTCAAAATAGAATCTCGTGTAGCCAGGAATGACCTTGAACTTGTGATGCTCCTGCCTCTGCCTCCAAAGAGCTGGAATTGTAGACACACATTGCTTCTCCAGAGCTGAAGTTGCACCCAGGGCTTCATGCTCTGCCCGGTCAGTTTTCTGTTCTTTCTCCTTTTCTACTTCTAACACAAACTGGGTTTTTCCCTCTATGCAGATGTCAGGGTGGGAGTCTTGCATTTAGTTTCTTTGAGCATTCTCAAGTCACATAGATGGCCAGTCACTCCAGAGCAGGAGGAAGAGCATGGGACACCGGGTGTACGTTGTTCCATTTCATTGTCTGTGTTCTAAGTACCGAAATCATGTGGGCACACCCTCTGCCCGGTCAACAAAGGCCAGCACAGGGGTCGGGCTGACAGCATCTCAGGCTATCCTGAGTTAGGAAACATTTTCTTATCAGCGCTTTATTTCACAGGACCTCAGCAGTGTGGTATTCTGTCAATTGGTATAAAATACACCCCCATTTCAAAACCAAGAGGGGTTGGGGTGTAACTCAGTGGTAGAGCATATGCTCACATGCACAAGCTCCCAAGCACCCCAGAGCCAAACGGTCTTCATTCCCCAGCTCTCAGTACCAACTAGACAGCACAGCAGAACCGCAAAACCTAGATCTGCATTACACATTTGTTCCACTTTCAAAAACGAGAAGTTAACTGGCTTGCGCCACCAAGAAGCAAAGTCATTTCCACTCAGTGGCCGTCCACAACATGGTGACGAAGGCACAAGGCTGACATACGGCTCGGTTGCTGGAGCTTGTAGATCTCATCTCATTTTGTCCCCCACCCATGAAGATTTTCCCCAGGGTCCTCACCAGGTGTCTGCACTGTGAGTCCCAGATGTGTTGGCATGGATATGGTCAATGAACCTTTGTAAGTGAGCCTGGCGATTTGGGGCTCAACAGTCAGATGAAGAAATGTAGCTTCACTTCGTCATCAAGTGACTGACAGCTCCTGCCCCCTTTCAGTGAGCAGAGAGAGAACGGATGAAATGGAAAAGCCCTGGGAGGTTTGGGACGGGGTCGACCGCAACTAGGCTGCCTCAGAAAGCTCTTGATAGACCGGCAGACAGGCACGGGTGAGCTCCACAGGGTCTTCTGCACGGCACACGTTGCCTTCAGGATTTCTTCTGCCATGTGCTTACTGACACCCCTCCTCCCCACACCCATCTATACTCACCCCACCCCCACCTTCGCCAGCTTTATCCCCATCCCTATCACTCAGGTCCTGAATGATATCCAGCGTTAGACTATAAATGAGGAAGTGACAGCAGGCAAGGGGACTCCTGGGGGACAACTAAAAGCAAACAAGGAAAGAAGATGGGTAGGAGACAAAGGCAGTATTGGCTGTGCCACCCTGGTGTGTGTGTGTGCACTCCAGGGCCCAGAAAGCACTTAGCGTTTGTATATCACATGTCTGCCTTTGATGCTATGAGAATGGCAGGTAAGAAGGCCTTTTGGGGGTACTTTTAGGGAGCAGGTTCTAAAATGGAGAAAACTCTTCCCAGGTCCCTTGGCTATAAGCACAGAGCGGGGAAGTCCTGGGTGCACAGTGTGTCTGAGGCCGAAAGGAGAAAAGCTTAGCCCCGGCTGGACTCACTTCCTGCGTAACTCGCACCCTCCACCACTGTGCTAGGCCCTATTGCTGTGAAAAATGTCACCGACATTCCCAAAGCACAGGCCAGTGTTCCTTAGAGAAAACTAGAGTTTGTGGAGGTACCTAGAGGTCAAATCATGGTTTATGGGCTTCCCATGCCCATTGGGTTAAAAGCCCGTTATTCAATGGCTGTGGGAGAAAAACAAGACAACACTCGAACACTTTGGGATTGAGGGCACGCACCACCACAACCAGCTGCTCCCATTTTCAAAATGAAAAACAAACAAGCAAACAAAAGAAATTCCTTGTGCATTGTCAGAATGTAGGCTGAACAACAGGACCTGTTCCCCAGGGAAAGACATTCTCGCCCATTCATCTGCAAAGTGTGGACAGGAAAGATCCAAAGGTCAGAATAGATGACAGGAGTGGGTGGGGTGGGTGGGCTCTGTGTCTGTGGGCGTGGGGTTTATCCTTGTGCCTGGCACACACTAAGTCTTCCTTCAGCCCGTTTATTGTTATTTATTGGAGGGGTGGGCGCTGTTCATGAGGTTAGGCCTGGCTAGAACAGGGGGAGAGCTACGGGAGGTTGTCATGGGAGCCTCTGAAAGTGTAGGCCTGCAGAATAAAGACACAAAAAGCAGAGAGAGAGAGAGAGAGAGAGAGAGAGAGAGAGAGAGAGAGAGAGAGAGAGAGAGAATGAATATGCTTCTTGTGAGCGAGCTGGGGTATAGCGCAGTGGTGAGCACTTGTTAAGCAGGTGAGTGTCTCTGGGTTTCACAAAAAAATTTTAAAAACACAGAAAGAGGCAGAGGCATAAAGAACTCTCGACTCCCGTTTACTTAAACAGACGCTGGAGAGCCTGATGGAAAACATGTTTGAGCCTGCTGGGGTACGCTGCAGGGAGAGCCTGCAGCCCCTTTAAACTCCTCAGTGCCACCAATGGTCACATAGCCCAGGGCCACCTGGGATAGTCCTTTTCCCTTTCCTTCCTTCTGCTGAAGCTGCAGTGGGGCTGTGCTTCGGGGCAGAGTTGCCTGCGGTGCAGCAGGGTGAGGACCCAGCGATGCCGTGCTTCCTCAGAACCATCTCACCTGCCCTTGTGCCAGAAAGCCACTGCCTGTCCTAGGCTGAGGAACAAGAACCTGGGGTCCCATTTCTTGCTCTCTGCCTGATAGCCAAATTCCATGATGGTCAGCGTTATATCCCCACCCCCCAACAGGAGGGAAAATGCTTTACCAGGCTAAAATCTCAGGTTCCATCACAAGTCCATGTGAACTCCATGACCTTGAGCAAGCTGTGTGAACTCTGCCCTAGTATCTGTCTGCAAACATAGAGGGGATAAAATGGGATGATGCAGGTGGAAGGCTCTCTCTCTCTCTTCCTCCCTCCCTCCCTTCCTCCCTCCCTCCCTCCTTCTCCCTCTTCCCCCTCTCCTCGGCCTAGGCCTCGAACTCACAGAGATCCTTCAGTCTCTGCCTCCTGAGCACTGGGATTAAAGGTGTGCACCACCACCACTGGGCAAGGTGTGGCTCTTAATAAATTCCCAGGAAGTGGGAGTGTATTGGCACACACCTGCAACCCCAATACTCTGGAAGCTGAGGCAAGGGATCCTGAATTGGAGGCAAGTGTGGGCTACATAGCAAGACCTTCTATAAATGAATGAATGAATATATAAATAAGAAAAATTAGCCTGGCCGGGCGGTGGTGGTACACGCCTTTAATCCCAGCACTTGGGAGGCAGAGACAGGCGGATCTCTGGGAGTTCGAGGTCAGCCTGGTCTACAAGAGCTAGTTCTGGGACAGGCACCAAAGCTACAGAGAAACCCTGTCTCGAAAAAAAAAAAATTAGCCTGAAATAGGATGGCACCTACAGCGGCAGTAGGGGTAGGCAGAAGAAAGGAAAACATAGCTCAGTGTAGAGCACACGCTTTGCACATGCATGCTGAGTGTGAGGCCCCATCTCCTAATACCTCACATAGGAGATTAGGGATGAATTTGGGAATTGGAAGGGGACCCACAAGCAGTTCATAACTGTAAGCAAACCGTTCTCTGTACTGTTGTAATGTGGATCAGAGGAAGTCTCTGTCATGCATTTATGAAGAAAGACAAACCATTGAATGGCTCTACACTGCCCACTAGTCATCCTGTGGAGGCATGGCCTAGCCAGAGTGCAGCTTAAAGCCACTTGCCTCTCCCTGGGCATCACAGCTTTCTCCTTAGAAAGAATTTTCACCTACTGGTGTGTCCTCCTCTGTTGGACCAGGATGAGTATGAGACAGCCCCACACCACAACAGGACAAAATCCCTCTGTTGTGGAATATTAATTTAAGATGTGTTACATTTGTTTATGCTGTGGAATATTTGTTTAGTGATGCAAAGATGTGCTACATTCTTTGTTTAACTCTGTGAAGCTGTGTTACTTTGCCTGCCTGAAACACCTGGTTGGTCTAATAAAGAGCTGAATGGCCAACAGCCAGGCAGGAGAGGCAGGGAGGATAAACAGCAGAGAAAGAGAAGATAAAGAGGGAGGGGGGAGAAAAAGAGGAGAGGAGATTGCCAAGAGCCAGCCACCTAGCCAGACACAGAGTAAAGAAAAACAAACAGAAATAGAGAAAGGTAAAAGCCCAGAGGGAAAAGGTAGATGGGAAAATTTAAGAAAAGCTGACTAGAAACAAGCCAGGCTAAGTCTGGGCATTTTTAAGTAAGAATAAGTCTCCTTATTTTTATTTGGGAGCTGGGTAGTGGGCACCTGAAAAGCAAAGAGTAAAAATAATAACTATATCCCTCCACCCACATCTTCACCACTGCGGCCAGGTAAGGTCCCTTTCCATCCTGTGAAGGGTCTTTAAATAGCAGGCAAGGTCAGACAGGGTCATCTTTCTCATACCTTAAAGCAGGGAAAGCTCCACGGCAGCAGTAAATTTTCTTGTTGCTTTAACAAAAACAACTTAGAAGAGAAAAGTTTACCTGGGGTCCCAGGTCGAGAATTCAGGTCCATCACAGCAGGTGAGGCATCGTGACAGGAGAGGGAAGCAGCCAGTGGTGTTGGGTGCACAGTCAGGATGGAGAGGGGCAGTCACCTTTTTACTCACCTGGAACCCCCAGCGCAGTGAGGGTAGGTGTTCCCACCTCAATGAACCTCGTCTAGAAACTCACAGATCCGTCCAGGGTTTGCCTCCCGCTTGATTCCAGATCCTGTCACATTGACAGTCGATGCTAACCATGACACCCCTACCCGTGCGTTTCCCCAAACAGCTATACACGGTGGGTTTTCTTACTCTCCAGAAGACTGCCTTGAGAGTCTTCACAAATGAGATATACATCATGATGTCCTTATTTAAAATCCAAAAGGATATGTCAGACCCTCTCAAGGGCAGACTGGGTGCTGGGCAAAATGTAAAACACAACACCCAAACCCAAGTCATCTCAACATCAAAGAATTCCTTTGCATGGATAAGTGCCCTTTATTAAAAAATTACTGCAGAATGCATCCCTATCTCTGTCTGTCTACTGTTTATCTGTCTGTACACCCGTCCATCCATCCATCCATCCACCCATCCATCCATCCATCCATCCATCCATCCATCCATCCATCCATCCATCTGTCCGTCCATCCATCCATTCGTCCATCCATCCATCTATCCGCCCATCCGTCCATCCTTTTGTGATGCTAGAAACTGAACCCAGGCTTTATATTGGGATGGATGTACCCTTCTTCCACCAAATTATACCTCCAGACCCATTTATTTACATCTTGAAGGGTTTTTTAGTGGCATGTATTTCATGTCCTATAACTGTACATTTGAATTTACTCAGAAACCATATGACAATATCCTGATGTCCTATGGCATGGGAAATAGCTCATAAAGTGACAAAGCCTCTAACGCCCTGTAAGTTTTGTCGAACTGCCTGGTTGAGGCTGGACCGCCTGCATTTGTGGAAGGCTTACCTCCGGCGTTGACTCCATGTTCAATACACTCCCAGCTTGAGCTTCATTGAGGGCTAACCAATACTCCATGTCGCGCTGAACAGAAAAGCCAAGTCCAGTGGATCACGTTCACCACCGAACACATCTAGGATATAGTTAAAACTCACAGGAACCGTGACATGTCGGCCTGTCTCCATGGCATTCTCCATCTTGTTCATGTTCAGGCATCGAGGACGAGTCAGAGCACTCAGGATACAGCACCACAGAAGAAGACAAGACGGATGAAGAGACAACCAGCGCTTTGGCTCTGGTGAGCACAGAAGTGTTAACTGCAGATACGAATTCTACACACACCGGTGAAGGAGACCCAGGCCCGCAGGAGTTTGTGCTAATGGTGGCGGTCCCCCTGGCGGTGCTGGTCATTCTTTTATCTGTGGTTCTCCTTGCGGTCTACCTTAAAAGCAGGAGACACAAGCAAGGTAGGTAACTCCTGCATTTCCGTTTTTGGATGACGAACTTTACACCTCAACGAGCTGCCAGAAACAATATGCTTTCTCCTTTTACGCAGAGCCTTCTAGCCAAGGATCTCAGAGTGTCTTGCAGACATGTGAGTATCTGCTTGGTGCCGGGGGTGAAGTATAACTGATGAGTGCTATATCCCACTGAAGTTTTCAGATGTTAATAATGCCATCTTCTGTGTGTTTTTTTTAAGTACATTGAAATTCTAATATGCTGCTGTTATTGGAGCATGTTTGAGACAGGGTCTTGGAGAACCTTGCCCACTAGAGAATCTGACATTTCACTTTGTGGGAGGAAGGGGTCAGGCGGGTGAGGTGTGAGTCAGATTGGCGTTAAGGATAAAGGGTTGAAGAGGTCTTCACTCTCCCGTGACGAGGGGTCTTTGGTCGACGCTTCTATGATGGATATTTCTTGTCCCACCCTGTTGTAATAAGAGCGGCTGGGCTGTGTCCCCGGCACCCGGCCGCCCACATGGCTAGCTTATGCCCCGAAATAAGAGCGGCAGGGCTGCGTCCCCGGCACCCGGCCGCCCGCATGGCTAGCTATGCCCCGAAATAATTACACGGAAACTGTATTCTTTTAATCACTGCCTGGCCCATTAGCTACAGCCTCTTATTGGCTAGCTCCTACATATTGATCTAACCCATTTCTAATATTCTATGTAGCGCCAGGAGCTGGCTTACCAGGAAAGATCTTAACCTGCGTCTGTCTGGAGTGGGAGAATCATGGCGACTCCTGACTCGGCTTCTTTCTCCCAGCATTCTGTTCTGTCTACTCCGCCTACCTAATTTTCTGTCCTATTAAAGGGGCCAAGGCAGTTTCTTTATTATTTAACCAATGAAACAACAGATAGAAAGATGACCCACCTCCATCATTTCCCCTTTTTCTGTTTAAACAAAAAAGAAAGGCTTTAATTTTAACATAGTAAAATTACATATAACAAAACGGTTATCAAGCAAGAATTACAGTTACAATATTTATATCTATTTTATCTTTTATCATAACTAAGGAAAACTATAACTATAACTAACCATTCTTCAACTCCATCAAAGACTCCAGAAGGATATAATATTACTTAAGTAAACAAGAAATCCAAAACTCTAGAAATGACAGAGACATCTCACTGCCTGGACAGTCACCCAAAGTTCTTTTGTACTATTGGGGCATCCATCTTCAGCCTTCAGGCCCATAGTATTCAGCAGACATTTTCATCAAGCAGGAAATTCTAAAGACAGTTCAGTCATATTTTGCTGTGTCCTGCAGAATGTCTCACAGACTCTTTCATGAGTCAGGAACCCCGAAAGACCATCTCACCTTTAGGCAAGTTCAGTAGTCCTCTCTCTGTAGGTTCTTTGTGTCCAGTTTATGCAACAGTCCAGGCAAGAACAGTTTCTTGCCCAAATGGCTATCAAACTCCATAAGGAGCCTCTTCGATGCCCATCATCCTCTTGAAGTAGATTGGTGCTGCCAGGAGCAGACGTGTCTCATTGTCATGAAAAGCCCTAAGTTATTAAAACACTTAAATGCCATATTCTGTAGCCTTTGAAAGATATGAAGAATGCCTATCTGAAATATATCTATGCACATCTAGAAAATCTAACTAACATGACTACAAGCTTGACTATTATTCATGATTATCCATTAACAACCTATATACATTACATTTTTAAATGAACTATACAATCACAATACCTTAATCAAGATTAGAAATATGCATATACGTATAACAAAATTGACCTTAAAATCCACACCAATGCAAATATTTATATCTATATCATATCCCCCTTTAAATGTAAAAGAACATTTATAAACAATATTTGGGAATATGGGCGCAGTTTTTCTCTCCAAACTGCTTCCTGCTGAATGGGGGCGCTGTTATTCAGGTCTTTCATGGTGTAACCTGTGTGTCAGGGTCATCTCAGTCGGCAGTTGAGTGAAGTAATTTTCTGAAGGTGTTCACAGCAACCTTTCAGGAGGGCGTGGTCTATCATACCATATCGGGATAGACGCAATCCACAGAGTCTCATCCTCTGTGAAAACAAAAGAAGACCCTCTCCAAAGCATCATATCCTTAGACCCATATTCTAAAATCATAATACCCTTATATCCATTCTGGTTTAGCTTGGCAGCCCATATAATGAAATGTCTCTCTGCAGTTAGCTCCTTTACAGTCAAAAATTTTAAAGAAAACACAATAATACAAAGAATCCAGACTCTCTGTGAATTTTCCATTTTTACGTGGCTTATTTTTCTTTATTTCTTTTAATATATAACTATCTGTACTCTGTCTCTTTAAAGACTTTACCCTTTTTTTTAAGACATTAACTTTATTCTTTATATATATATTTTTTCTCTCTCTCAAGCCTACGTACATTCATCCAACAGTGTCTGAATCAGTTCTATTGTGAATCTGTAATTTTTTTACTATCCAGGAGCATTTCTTAAAATGTTAAGCAGTTCTTAAAAACTTAAGTTGCACCATGTACAGATAATACGGTACCGCCTGTGTCCTGCTCAGTCCAAACCTTAACTGCGCTGTTATTACGGTAATTACGGTAGTTCCTGCCTGAGACCAGCACAGTTCGGCATGGCGGAGCTGAGCCCTCCTGCCTCAGAGCCATTTGGTGCCCCTGAGCCACACATAGTTCCAGGCACACAGCAGTCCACATTGCCATCAAGCAAGCCATAGTAGCACTTTACTCCAAATGATCCATTCAAAGACTCTGTCTCCCACAGGAGCCAGACAGAGATCGCGATGGCAGCGCAGCCCAGAAAGCCGGCATTTTAAAACAGCCAGTTTTTTCCTGTTGCTGAGTCAGGACAATTTCTTTGCCGCACGCAACCCACAAACAGCAAAAAGCTGTCTTAAATTCTCTCTGTGTTCTTTTTAAGCCCTCTCAGGTTTTACGTGGAGTTCATTAGCACGTTGGGTGCCACTCTGTTGTAATAAGAGCGGCTGGGCTGTGTCCCCGGCACCCGGCCGCCCACATGGCTAGCTTATGCCCCGAAATAATTACACGGAAACTGTATTCTTTTAATCACTGCCTGGCCCATTAGCTACAGCCTCTTATTGGCTAGCTCCTACATATTGATCTAACCCATTTCTAATATTCTATGTAGCGCCAGGAGCTAGCTTACCAGGAAAGATCTTAACCTGCGTCTGTCTGGAGTGGGAGAATCATGGCGACTCCTGACTCGGCTTCTTTCTCCCAGCATTCTGTTCTGTCTACTCCGCCTACCTAATTTTCTGTCCTATTAAAGGGGCCAAGGCAGTTTCTTTATTATTTAACCAATGAAACAACAGATAGAAAGATGACCCACCTCCATCACCACCCCACACCTCAGTTTGACCTTGAGAAGGGCGGAGAGAAACTTTCCTCTTGTTCCCACTGAAGCTGCATGCCCATATAGGAATTGGTTTTTGTTGTTGTTGTTGTTTTTGTTTTGAGACAGGGTTTCTCTGTGGTTTTGGAGCCTGTCCTGGAACTAGCTCTTGTAGACCAGGCTGGTCTCAAACTCACAGAGATCCGCCTGCCTCTGCCTCCCGAGTGCTGGAATTAAAGGCGTGCGCCACCACCACCGGGCCACAGGTGCACTCTTAAAGTATAGTAAAGAATGAGCAGAAAGCTAGAATTGAGGATGTGCTGTAAAATATGACTGGTTCCAGTTTTTGTTTGTTTGTTTTAAATTATATTTGTGTGTGTGTGTGTGTGTGCAAGCATGCACACACCTGGTGCACGTGTGAAAGTCGGAGGACAGCTTGCAGAAATTGGTTCTCTTTTTCCACCACGTGGGTCTTAGAGATCAAACCCAGTTCTTACACTTGGCAGGGGCGTCTTTACCTGCTGAGCCAGCTCTCTGACCTAGGTTTCAGTTTTTAAACTGAAGCTTTTAAAAGTCATTTCAAACTTCACTTCAGTGATAGGAGCTTCTCAAGTGAGATGCATGGTCAGGCTTCCATAGAAAATCCATTCTGTGTCCTCCAGGCCTGCGAACAGCGCGCCTTGATTTCCTTGCTCTTTGTCTCGCTCCAGGACAGTCACTGAGCCCAGGGAACAGCCAACAGAGGAGGTAAATGGAGCTGGGGAGCAAGCGCTAACCTCTTCTCTCACAGAAGGAACTAGTAAAATAAAAGAGGAAGAGGAAACCCATTCTCTACCGCTTGATATTTGAGAGTAACCTAGCAACAGTGGTCTCGTGGGAACTCCTCTGTAATCTGTGGTTAAAGCAAGACCCAGTGGAGTTGCCCCGACCACGCCCAACCCCCCACCCTCCAGCCGCCACCCCACCCCGCACCATTGCCCTGGCCAGACTTGAGTGCCTTCCTCAAAGCGGTTCTCCTGCTCAGTCTCTAAAGTAGCTTTGGGCTACAGGCATGTAACACCGCACCTGGCTCTCTCCTCTCCTCTTTTTCTAACCTCAGAGGAAGTAGGAGTTCCCTGTGAAACCTCAGTACCCAGGGGAGTCCAGGGCCGAGGCCTCCAGTCTCACGGAAAGCTCGCTCTCGCTTAGCCTTTAGAGCTCTCATGTGAGGAGCAGCCCCCGCCCTCCGTCTGGGCCCCAGCATCCCCCAAGCATCCCACACTTAGCCACTGTCCAAGCCTCTGCCGGTCCAGAGCCTGACCTGACGTCAGGGAGGCCAGAGGCCTGGTGACTACAGAACTCCTTCTGTCTGGACTTTCTTCTTGTCTGCTTGGCAAACTTCCACCCCTCCCTGGGCTGAGTTCATCGCCGCCCCCCCTCATGTTGTCTCTGCATTTACGCTCACCGTTCGCAGGGTTCACTCTGGCCTCCTAAGGGCACTCGTAGGTTGTTGTTTCCTGTTTCATTTTAGCTGGCCATATCATGCTCTGCTTGAAGGTCAAAAGGACCGAGAACTTGCCTTTACCCTTCTGTTTGCCGGGCACGGTGAGATGTTGTGAGCTCTCATCGACGTGAGAGAGACAATGGAATCAAATTGCCTTGCGCTTAGCTCTACGGATTCCTCCGACTCAGCTGTCGTGCCCGTTGGTGAATTCAACACCCTCATAGAGCTGTGAAATTAAATGAAGTTGTGTCTTTAAACACGCCTAGATTATTAAATGCTAACTATCTACGTCTGTGTGGGTTTACACAGGTGTCTCAGAGGCTCAAAGAGGCCATCAAATCCCCTGGAGTTGGAGTTACAGACTGTTGTGAGCCACCTTGTGGGTGCCGAACCCTGATCTTCTACAGAAGAGATAAATGCTTTTAACCACTGAGCCGTCCTTCCATCCCCTTCACTTATTATATGTTTGCCTAACGTGATCTTCAGTCTGTAGTATATTTGCTGTTGAAGGTGTGGATGAATGAACGAATGAATGCCAAGATCCTTTTTTAAAGAAAACTTCACACTTTCAGAGGTTAAAAACAAATTGCAAACCTGCATGGTGAGGCAAGCCTGTCATCCCAGCACTTAGGAACTGAGGCAGAAAGAGGCCGAGTTTCAGGGTAGCCTGGACACAAAACAAGACTTGTCTCAACAACAACAAAAGCCGGATTTACACATTATCCCTACCACAGATTGGCACACAGATTGGCGCATTGTCTTAGTTTAAATATGCCCCGCTTTAAGAAAATACAGCATAGAAAATTTAGAATTCTGAAACCACAAATTTCAGAGAAGTTTTTTTACACACACATATGGATACGTATGGGTGTATGTCCATGTATGTGCCGTTCCATGTGCATGTATGACCACATGTGTGTGGAGGTCAGAGGACAAGCTGGAGCGTCTGCTTCAGAAACACGGTGCCCTGCAGTGGCTATAGGGTTGACTGAGCGGCCAGCAGACCCCCGGAATCCTCTTGTCCCCATCTCTCCAGGGCCGGGATTGCAAGCGTGGGCCCCTTTCCCAGAACTTTGCTGTAAGTCCTGGGAATTGAACTCAAGTTCTCATGTCTGTGAGGCAAGTGCCTGACTGACTGACTGAGCCATCTCCTCTGCCCCAGAAAAGCTTTCGATAGAGACCCTTGATTTTTATACTAACCACTACTTTTATATAAATACAAATTCCCTTTTCTAAGGCTAAAGACTGACAGGTTAAATGCCTCTTAAGAAGTCTACTCATTTGTACTTAGCACAATTTCAGTTCACAAGATATTATATTATAAATAAAATTCTACTTAAATACGTGGGTTTTCAGGAAAAATAAAGCCATCCCACTAAGTCCGACAGGCAGGTTTGCTTTCTGGGACAGGTGGACGCCTATGCACAGGATAACCCCAGGAGGTAGAAATGTACATACCGTTTCCATCCCGTGTGATGGAGCCTGGACCCTCCCTCCACATCCAGGGAATCAACTGGGGAGGACTTGGCCCACACAGTCTACATAACCCCTCCTTTGACTGGAAATCAGTCTCCTGGTGTGCACTGGGAAGAAACACAGGGACTCAGTTGCACTGGGTATGCATTGCACCACTGAGGTCCATCCCAGCCCCTAAATCACCTTCCTTAGTCTCAAACCCAGGAAAGGGGGACACTGTGTAGTGGGATAGCCTGCTGTCCTCTACCCTAGACCCCCAGTGTTACGCTGTAGTGGGATAGCCTGCTGTCCTCTACCCTAGACCCCCAGTGTTACGCTGTAGTGGGGTAGCCTGCTGTCCTCTACCCTAGACCCCCAGTGTTACACTGTAGTGGGATAGCCTGCTGTCCTCTACCCTAGACCCCCAGTGTTACGCTGTAGTGGGATAGCCTGCTGTCCTCTACCCTAGACCCCCAGTGTTACACTGTAGTGGGATAGCCTGCTGTCCTCTACCCTAGACCCCCAGTGTTACGCTGTAGTGGGATAGCCTGCTGTCCTCTACCCTAGACCTCCAGTGTTACGCTGTAGTGGGATAGCCTGCTGTCCTCTACCCTAGACCCCCAGTGTTACACTGTAGTGGGGTAGCCTGCTGTCCTCTACCCTAGACCCCCAGTGTTACACTGTACTGGGATAGCCTGCTGTCCTCTACCCTAGACCCCCAGTGTCACACTGTAGTGGGATAGCCTGCTGTCCTCTACCCTAGACCCCCAGTGTCACACTGTAGTGGGATAGCCTGCTGTCCTCTACCCTAGACCCCCAGTGTTACACCTACAGTTGCTATTTAATCACTGTAAAGTGGCGTGAATGCCTATGTATCAGAAACATAGCTAAACATATTTGCATCCTTTTCACAGCATCAGGATTTCCAGAATAATAATAAATTCACATGGGGGTAGTTTGTTTGACAACAGTTTTCCAATTGATCCTGCTTTTCTTAATAGCCAATTAAAGCAGACATAGTTTTTATATTCTAACTCTTACTATAATATTAACTTTCAATCATGTATGTCATGCAGTAAATCTATCTGTCTGTCTGTCTGTCTGTCTGTCTGTCTGTCTGCCTGCCTGCCTATCCACCCATCCATCCTTCCAGGTCACTAAATGGCTACAGGGGCATCTGAGAGGCCATAGTTGTTAGCAGAGCTCTAGGTGTTCCTAAGAGGACTGAGACACCACAGCTGGGAACCCAGCTGGTCTGCACCGGTTCTGCAGGCTGAAATGACAGATACAGACCAGAGCTCTGCAGGAGATACTGCCACAGAGTCAGGCTGCAGGGCCAGAGCTGAGCCGCCCAAGCGCAGTGCAGGGGTGGCTGCAAGGGTAAAGGGCAGGGCAGGGTCTAGGATGGACAGATGGACAGACAGGCAGCAATGCTAGTAGGGTCTATCTGGAGTTCTCTGCCTATTAATGCTCTCTCTCTCCTCTCTCTCTTCTCTCTCTCTCTTTCTCTTCTCTATCTCTTCTCTCCTCTCTCTCTCTCTCTCTCTCTCTCTCTCTTTCCCTCCCTCCCTCCCTCCCTCCCTCTCTCTCTCTCTCTCTCTCTCTCTCTCTCACACACACACACACACACACAGTGGTCAGCTGACAGTTGGGTTGGGTTGTTACCATCACAGTGCCCGCCATCCAGTCATTGTAGTTCAGATGAGCAACTTCTACCATTTCTTCAGCCTAGTGTGTCAGGTGACTTCTGAGGCCCAGTGTTCCTGATGTGACTTAATGGGCCCAAGTGCAGTGACAATGTCAGCCTGCTTTGATAAATGTACACAGTGGTACCCTTTCTACTCTTAGTAACGTCTTTATCCGTGTGCCTTATGGGTAGTTCTGACAGGTGATGTCATTGCCAGGGCCCACCCAGGCCACAGTTGTTCTCCGCCTCAAAACTTGGGCCAATTCTACTTGCGAAATGGAATCTCTGAGGGAAAGACAGCCCGGAAAAAATTCTCACTGAACTAGGGCTGAACTAGGGCAGGGCATGCCTTTCTTAGCATCAGGTTGATGCACTGGGTGTCTCTCAAAGAACCGCTGTGCAGCATGGGCAGGAAGTCTTCACTTAGAACGGGCTGTGGCTGCCTGATGCCTGGCTCTGCTCAGTGAGTCTCCGGCTCAATCAGGAAACCGGGTGGTCAGAGCCTTCTGCGGCTCCTTCCCTCGGCCACTGAGCCAACGATCTCACCGTCCAGAGAGAAGAGGTGCTGGGAGGGTCTCAGGATATATGATTGTGAAGGAGAAGAGTAAGGTGGGGGAGGCTATGACATGGCGGGATGGAAAGGGGCGGGCACCCTGAATTGGTGGCAGTTAATGAAGAGATGTAGACCATGTGGAGTGGAGCAGGCAGGACCTGATTGCGGAGGACAAGTAATTGGTCTCCCCCGGCTTAATGCTCTGCTCCGGTACTTTCCCCAGATGTGTTTCTGTTGCCATGGTGGCTGGGGCAGAGGTAATGGCCCTGGCACAGGGAAGATGAGGCCACGGAAGGCTTTTTGCTCTTTTAATACTGATTACAGAGCCTCTCATTTGGTGTGTCTGGAGCACTTCGGTAATGGAGTTTTAAACTTTCCCATCATCTGCATGCAGGTCAGCTCCTCCTCATCCCCAAGCCTGTGGGGACCCCAGATGAGGGAAAGATTAGAGCCGGGCTGTGGGGTCACTTGCTCCCTGAGAAATTAGCGGGAAAGTTAGTAAGCAGGGAAAGTGGGATTGTTCAGAAGTGTAGGGTGACGAGCAGGGGGTTCTCTACAGGGTCCAGTCCCCAAGCACTGCAGACATGGGGGCGTGGGAGTACATGCTTATAATGCTGGTGCAAGAGGGTCAGAAGTTCAAGGTCACCCTCAAACATACAGCAAGTTTGAGGCCAGCCTTAACTAGGTGAGACCCCCCCATCTCAAACAATGGCAACAAAACTGTGGGTATAGAACATGTAAGGGGAAGCCATCCTCCCCCACCTAAGCTTCTGGAGAGTCAAGGATCGCAGGAGGCTTCCGACCCTATTCAGGGGTAGAAGACAGGACCCACAGTGCCTTCGAGGCAAGCAGTGATGGCATGAATCCTGCTTCTGCCCCAGCTCTCCTGGACTAGCCGTGCCAGTGAAGTGTGCCAACCGGCAGGACGTGGCAGCCTGAGCTGCCCTGAGCTCAGTCCCGGGTGCCCGCTGCTGTGTTTCCTTGCTGATAACTGTACTTCAGCAGGCTAGACACCAGGCGGCCTCTGCTGCCAGGGGTCAGGAGCATCTGACTCTCCGGGGTCCTTGGCAAAGGCTTGCTTTCCAGAGCATCTGTCTTGCTCACAGTGCGCCCACTTGTCATCCCTGATTCCCTTCCCAGGGGATGTTGGTCTCCCTGCCAAACTAAACAGAGTTTGCTTGGGCCAGGCTATGATTCTTGCCACCTGCTCATCTGGAGTGGAGTCTCATCCATGTTAGAGCTGTTTTGTCAAATTTCACCTGACTCTCACCCCGATCAGCAGCCATTAAAGGCAAGCTGGTTGGAAGTCCTGCTATTATAATAATGAAAGGTCCAAGATATCAGGTGTGAATTTAACTCCACCATAGACAACTGAGATTGAAACCTATTCATCTGCCTAGTGAGTATTTGCTAGGTGTTGGCTGGGTACTGCGCTAGCAGGATGGGGGCTGGGGCATGTCACGGTGAGCAAGGCAGATAGATGCTCTCCTGGCCCTTTGGGAGCTATGCTCTAGTGGGAAAGGCAGAAGAAACAGACTCAAACAGATGGTCCAACAGGTGAGAAACCAGCCAGTACTGTGAAGGAAGCAAGCGAAATGCAGAGCCCAGGACCTGTGGGATGGATGGACCTTCCTGAATAGAGGTGGGGATGACTGCCTGAGAGGTGGAGGGATCTAGACGTTCAAAGAGTGGGCTGAAGGGGACTTTCAAAGGCATCCCTTGATGGGGTCGCCCATGTGGCATAGGCTCAGAACGATGTGTCGGAAGGAAGTGATCTGTAATATTGTTTTGTTGAAGGCAGGTCAGGAATCAACCCCTGGTTTCACTCGTTTGTTTGTTTGTTTGTTTGTTTGTTTGTTTAACACTTTCTTTCCTAACCATGCTTCTCTTCTTCCTGCGGATACAAAAATAATAAGTAAGGTGAGCACTCCCAGGGAGCACTCCTCTCTAAAGGCGGCAGAGCCCAGGTTCTGTGGGGGATTGGGACCTAGTTTCACCACAGCAATCTGCACTGTGTGCCTTGGAGGCTAATGGTGGCTGCTTTAGAAATGTGACCAACAGGCCTCCAAGGTGCCTCAGTGGTAAAGGCTTTGGATTTGATCTCTGAAACTCACATGGTAGAAGAAGAGAACCAACTTCCTCAAACTGTCCCCTTGTCTTCGCTTAAGTGCTATGGGTACCCACGCACAGAATAAATACAGTAAAAGCAAGGTTTTTGAAAAGACGATTCACTCGCCGCTCTCTCCTTTCCGTTGTAAAGGAGACTCAGGGTTGTTGCTGTAGTCCCTGCAGATGGTCAGCGCTGACACTTCTCCTGTGTGTGTTCTCTTTCAGACGAGCCCATTGTCGAAAACCTGAAAGTGTGAGTGAGCTCTCCCCACCAGGCCTCCGTTCCCCTGCCGTGTGGACAGTAGTCAGGGGGAAGAGAGGACAGAGCCGTTAACCGTCTGGGTGGTTCCTCTTGTGGGCCAGTACCCCTGGACTCTGGCAGCCCCCACAGTCACATGGGAGATGCGTCTTAGTCTCCAAACCTTGCCCAGTGGTCTCTGCTGTTGTCACCTGCCAGAAAGGAATTTTTGTCTGGATGCTACCAGTGCCAGATTCATAGCAGTTAAATATTCTGGTGCCGGGTGAACACCAAAAGCATGGAGCGATGCCTCTCCTGCCCCTCCTATCATTTTCCTGGAGCAGACACTACCTGCTTCATTTCCCAGTGAGACGTCCGCAATGCACTCAGAGCTGCGGTCTTTCCTCCCTGGTTCCATCCACCCTGATGGCTCCATCCATCCTGTGCAGAGCTTTTGCCCCTATTTATACCCTCGAAACCTGGGACATGGGACCAGGGCATTTCTGAGAGTGGCAGTTCCATTGCTCCTAGTTGGAAAAGCCTGGGCATTGAAAGAGACCAGATAAAAGTAGTCTGACGACTGGCCTCTTGATCTGGGTCATTGATCAAAATTCCAAGAAAAGAGAAGTGTCACTAGGCGAGGCCAGGAAGCCGAATGAGGCAGCCTCTGAGCACCCTGGCAACCGTGGCTTTGGTCTCCAGGGAGCAGTTTTTCTTTGAGTTCACCCCCGGCCTCTATGCCATCCGGTTTGGCCTGAGTGATAGATGAGGGATTCTTGCAGATTCTGCCTTTCTTGCTGTTAGTTTGATACTCCTTTGATGAGGACAGACCTTGGGTGGGACTGGGGCATCACACACTGAATCAGGTTGTTTCTAACTAGGCAAGGTGCTAGACTCTTCCCCCGATGAAATTCAGTTGGCGGAGCTTGTTCTTTTTTAAAACGTGCGTTTCTGCCCTCCGTCTAGCCCTATTTTTGAGGAGGACACACCCTCCGTGATGGAAATAGAGATGGAAGAGCTGGACAAGTGGATGAGCAGCATGACTAGGAACGGTACGTGGAGACCCAGAGTGCTTGTTTGCCTCTCTGGTGATGGAAGGTTAGCAGGCTGCCTCGGCTTCAGCAGCAGCTCAGAATTCTGAAGCCACGCTCCATCTGGCACAGGTCTGAATGGTCCTTAAGTGTCCAGCTTAACCATCAGCATTGCATCTGTGGTTAGCACTTGTATTTAATTGTGTACAAGTTGAAATGGGACTTTTCAAAGGGAGATGGCGTAGTTATTTGTTTCTTTCTGAGTTTGTGCATGTGTGTATGTGTGATGTTCATGTGTGTATGTGTGTGTGTGATGTTTGTGTGTGCGATGTTCATGTGTGTGTGGTGTTTGTGTGTATGTATGTGTGGTGTATGTGTGGTGTATGTGTGGTATGTGTGTGTGGTGTAGTTGTGGTGTGTGTGTATGTGTGTGTATGTGTCGTGTTTGTGTGTGTGTGGTGTATGTGTGGTATGTGTGTGTGGTGTAGTTGTGGTGTGTGTGTATATGTATGTGTGGTGTATGTGTGGTGTGTGTGTGGTGTATGTGGTGTGTGTGTGTATGTGTGGTGTAGTTGTGGTGTGTGTGTGTGCAGAGGAAAGCTGCCCTCTAACACACTTCGTTCATATTCCTTTGAGAATTTTTCACTGAACCTGGAACTTGTTGCTTTTTGATTAGCCGCTCCAGACAGCAAGATGTCTCTGCCCATGTGTTCCCCCCGCATACACACATGTGCATGAACACGCACACACAAACCGTGAGTGCACTTACGGATACGTATAGCCACACCGAGGTTTTCGCATGGGCGCTGGGGATTTGAGCTCAAGAACTCGATGCTTGTGCACTAAGGAGACACTTTGCCCACTGGATGACCTCTTCGGGTCACTCATTTCTATTTTTAAAATAGGTCTATCTAGTTAGCTACTAACTTACGTGTGTGTGTCCACATCTGTGTGCAAGCAGGAGTATTTGTGCACATGCATGATGCCCAGAAGAGGGTACTGTGTATTCAGTGAGAAACCCTGCCTTAAAAAATAAGGTGAAGAGCCATAAGTGAGGGCACCCAGTGCCAAACTGTGGCCTCCACATGGGCATACGTGGGTATGCATACAATACACCATGCTGCTGTGTGCATGTGTGTGTGTGCATGTGTGTGTGTGTTAGAGAAGAAAGAAGCTCCCTGGGAGAAACTGGCCACTCCCCACCTTCCTGATGCTCCTGCCATAAGTTGTTCTGCAGACACTTCAAAACCTGAGGCACAGCCATCTTATTCCCGTATCTGGCTTCCAAGAGGCATATTCTGGTTTTCAGAACACAGTGGGACCAACTATGCAAGCCGTGATGGATTGTACAACAGGGGCACAGAACACTGCGGCTTCGTGTCTGTGTGACTGGGGTGCTTATCATTTCAAGAGTCTCGGCATCATTAATCTTTGAACCTCTAGAACTCTCTAGCGGAGCTGTTTCTTCATGGGTAGCCACGTAGAGGGTATAGTCCATGCCGGGTGGTGTCAGTTTTGTGGACAGAAAAGGGAGTTCTGGTGACTGACTAACAATGGACTTGATTTTCTGCCGTCTTAGCCGACCATGAAGGTTTACCTACTTTGAAGGAAGAAAAGGAGCCAAACCTCAGCCCAAGGTATGTCTACATCTGCTTTCTCTCAGGGGTCATGAGCGTGGAAGCGGGCCACAGCCACAGCACGGTGTTTTGTTCGCCTTCCCTATGCCTGGCAATTTAATTTGTCAGCTCACATGGAGGATTGTGCGGTCAGGAAGCGTGTTTTGGAAACTACAAAGTGTCCCAGTAGCTCTTTGTCCTTAGATATAAATTAGTATTGACGTGTCCTTGATATTTCAAAGAGACCCTATTGAGCCGGCTTCCGTTTTAGTCCTAAAATTTGCTGTTTATAGCAAATTGAACTGTGAGGTTATTTGCCTTGGATGGATAGATGTTTGGTAAGGAAACAGGTGGCAAGGACAGGCCCAAAGGAGGTGGCTTTCAATAATCGTGATTAGGAGGAACGTTTCGAAAAGCGAGCCAACAAACAAAGGACCCTAACCCACCCAGACTGGATTGCTATCAGAGAGAAATTCAATGAAAATTAAAAACGTACTCCATTCTGCCACTAGGTGGCTCTGCTTGATAGAAAATTTTAGTGCCTTGGGGCCAGGTGTAATTTATTAGCCCTGGATGGTATCATTTAAATGATACCATCTTTGTGAGGAGGGAAATTAGTGAGTTTGGGGGATTTGCAATTAGAGAGTTGTTTGCTCGGTAGGTGGAGAAAGCTAGAAGGGATTAAGGAGGGGGCAAGCTTTTCAGAGCATGGCTATGGTTTGGGGGGTCACCAAGTTATCTGCTGGGTGACAGGAAGATGACCAGGCAGCAGAGCTCAGTGGTGATGGTGACAGACAGAGCGCTTGTATCAGAACACAGAGTGAAGCTTGAGAGTGTGGTGAATGGCTGTGAATACACGAGTTATCAATGCACTTGTCTTAGATGCTTCCGGAATGCAGCTGCCCATCACCAGGCCGTTCCCAAGGCCACAGTACTGCACGTCAAGATGTTATTAGGTTTTCCTTCCGGGTCTTTGTCTCTCTGCAGCTATTCCCCTAGAATCCCAGGGTGCTACCAAATAGTTCACCAGCCTGCGTCTCTCTCAGTCATGAATAACACAGTCCTACCCAGGTCAACCTCAACCTGAAGTCCACTCTGTTACCTCCTGGGTTGTCTATATGTTCCAATTCATCTCTAGTTTGGAAAACACTCTATCTCACTTAAAATCAGATTCCAGATAGTAAGAGGAAGGCAAAAGAAAGGAAAATAATGCCACTGTTGTATGACAAGGGACATATCTTAACCTTCCCCTCCTAACGAGACGCTGTCAGTACCGATCACCCTCAAACTATTAACATCATCGCTGCACCCTTGGTGTTGAGAAATGTCAGTAGTTTTAGGCACCCAGATCTCACTCTTTGCGATTACTGCCATCGCTGAAGAGACTTGCTCTTACAGGATTGTACGATAAAGAAATTGTATTTAAAAATCTTGGTTTTCTTTTTAAACCATAGAGAGGTTGTTCTTGAAATAAGCTGCCTGTAAGACAAAACAGCCCTTATCTGTTTGGAGAGTTGTTCTATGTGAACCGATCGTTTTGCAAGTGAGTATCTGAACTCCTCTGTGGGTCTGGAACTGTCTGGCTTTGACTCATAGGACACCTGCCAGAGCTTCACCCATTCCTGGAAGCCTGTCCTGGAGTTCTAGCAGACCATTCTCAGCCCTTGACCACATCCGTTCTGGTGACTTCCACCGGCGATGATATTGAAAGCGGAATGAATTTACAGGGACTGTTACACACAGCCCAGCTCACTTGTCACCACCTCCCCACAGGTGACACACTTGTTACAATTGATACATCGTCATCAAGTAGCTGTTGGCATTGACCCCTGAGACACCCCCCATAAGGTGACCTTAATGCTTCAGAAAGCAGGGGAGGGACAGCAGACAAGGGGTGGATTTAATGACGGCCACACTGTCCATCCTCCTGATGAAAGAAGGCTTCTGGAATCTGTTTGCAGGGTCTGTCAGACGTCCTCTGAGCTTCTGGGAAAGGAAGCTCTGTCAGAGCCCATCCCAGCCCTTGACTTTCACTTACCCGTTCTCGCCGACTGTACTTTCCTGCTCCCCTTTTGTGCTCCCCCTTCTCTCCTTTTCTCCTCCCTTCCTTTCTCTCGCCCCGTGGCCCCCCCATCTCTGCCTCTGTCTTGAGTTGGGATCTTACTACATAGTCCAGGCTGGCCTTGGACTCATAATCTTCCTTCCTCAGATTTCTGAAAATTGGGATGATGGAAGTAT
Source organism: Chionomys nivalis (assembly GCF_950005125.1). Taxonomy (NCBI): domain Eukaryota; kingdom Metazoa; phylum Chordata; class Mammalia; order Rodentia; family Cricetidae; genus Chionomys; species Chionomys nivalis. The sequence continues at coordinate 2,342,810 of NC_080109.1, read as the reverse complement.
TGACACAGATTGGCATTTTAAATATATACATTTATTATTTTTAGGGTACATTATTGTCACAAGATAATAGATGTCATTATATTTTCATATATCCCTCCAGTTTACTTTGATCAAATCCCCCATTAACCATCTCTTAGCCCTTTACCTGAGAGTGGACATTTTTCTTGAACTATGGACTCTAGTTTCTGGTCTAAGAATGGAACCCCGGACCTTGTGCCTGCTGGGCCAGTGTTCTGCTACTGTGCTCATGCTCAGCCTCCAAATAGGATTTTAGCAAGGACCAGATCTATGCAAAATACTTCAAGACCTTTGCAGCGAGGTTGTCATGGCCAAAACAAAAACAAAATAATGATAGGAAAAGAAAGCAAAGGAGTTGGGGGATCTCTAGTCTTATTTCCCACCTTAGTGGCCTTTCCCCATAATCCCCTCTTATGTAGCTTGCACCAGGCAAAGAAGAAGTCCTTTCTGTGGTATTCAGAATCTAGAAGGGGCACAGGGGTAAGCCCAGAGTGGAAAGAATTTCATCGTCAACCTTGTTGGGTTCTGGCAGCATGCGATGATAAGAACAGATCCATTTGGTGGGTCTTACAGTCCACTGTTCAGATCTCTAGAGAAGGCCTACTCCTCCATTGTCTGGCCCCACCCGTACAACACCCATCTCCCAAATGCCACGAGATAGTGGTCCAATCCCGACTAGTCGGCCTGGTCCTGGCTTATCCAGGCTCACAGCATGCTCCTTTCTCCTGAGTCACTGGGCAGACAGTTAGTGCTTCTGTCTGCTGGGACGGCGTGAACAGACAGGGAGGTGCACATGTAACCAAGTGCCCATTGTCTGCTCCGCATCTCTGTCCATAGGTGGGGTTTATTTTGTGCAATGATACAAAGACAGCAAGGTATTAAGAGATGTCTGTGGTCACATCCAATATTGCTTTGGTAGTTTCTTCCTCTTTTCCCCATCTAGTCCCTTAAAAAAAACCAATAACAGTATCCTTCAAGTGCACAAATATGAAGAGTGAACTAGCCAGGTGTGGTTGCACACACACTCAAGAGGCAGAGGCAGGGAGATCTTTGAGGTCAAGTCTAGCCTGGTCTATATAGCAAGTTCCAGCACAGCTAAGGCTACACAGAGAAGCCCCGTCTCAATATATACATTGAACTAGTTTTGCTCAAATCTAGGTCTGGTATCATGAGGGATACAAAATAATAGTTTGTGCCCTCCAGACAAACAGGGCAATGTTAAAGACAGGAGTGTAAGTGTGTGTGTGTGTGTGTGTGTACACCAGATTACATCTCCACAGCAGACACATCTCTGCATCTTAGGCTGATTCCTAGCCTCATCTCTGTAACTCCACCCAGGCCAGGCCTCTGTCGGGAAGAAGGGCATTATATTGATGAGAAAGGAGCTTGATCTAATTGCTCCGTGACTTTGTGCCAAACTGATCGCTGCACTCCCTGAAACTGAGTCAGAGCATCGAGGCCTCTGAAGGGCCTAGTGATGGCATATTGCCATCTTCAGAGACGGCTGCATTAGCTGTGGCCTTAGCTCAGGACTGCTGCCAGATAGATGGTCAGGGGGACAGGGTGGCTGTCCAGTCTGGACGAACAGAGTGGCGGCTACGAAGTGAGGTACTCAAGCTGAATCTGCCCCAATTCTGCTGGCAGCATGCCAGTCAAGACTGACAGTCTGTCCTTCTGTTCCTGTGTGTGCTGTGGAAAGGTGTTCCGTGTTCTTCGCATGTTTACGCAACACTCCTAGACAAATTGCTCGTTAATGTCGCTGTCAGAAATAAGTTGCTAAAACTGCACGCGTGCGCATGACGGCAAGCCGGGACGGCTGAGCGCCGAGCCGCTATTGTGTTTGCTGCGGCTCGGTGGCAGCTCGCCAAGGTATTTTTAACAGGGAACTCCAGGGTTTGCTAGAGTTAAAAACGCATGGCTTATTTGATCGTTTCCCAGCGATGACGAACAACCAGAGGCAGCAGCGAGCGTAGCGAACTAAATAAAAGACTGAGCCTGTGGTGGGGGGTGCCCTGGGCCACGGTGCTGGGGCCGTGAGGGGCTGGAGGGGCTGTGGGGGGCTGTGGAGGTGTGGGGGCTGTGGGAGTGTGGGGGAGTGGAAGCTGTGGGGAGTTGTGGGGGGCTGTAGGGGTGTGGGGGGCTGTGGGGTGTGGAAGTGTGGGGGTGTGGAGGGCTGTGGAGGGCTGTGGGGTGTGGGAGTGTGAGGGTGTGGAGGGCTGTGGGGGTGTAAGGGTGTGGGGGCTGTGGAGGTGTGGGGAGTTGTGGAGGGCTGTGGGGGTGTGGGGCTGTGGGGAGTTGTGGTGGGTTATGGGGGTGTGGAGGTATGGGGACTGTGGGGGCTGTGGAGGTGTGGGGTGTGGGGGACTGGGGGCAGTGGGGAGTTGTACGTGGCTGTGGGAGGCTGTGGGGAGGAAGTTTCTGACTAACTCGCTGACCTGATGAACATCGCACCACACAGAACGCCAGGAGGGCAGCTGCCCTCTGGGAATGGCCTGATGTCTCATCAAAGCAGAAGCAGCTTGTGTCTATGCTGGGACTCTGTCAGCCCTCTATGATGTTCCAGAGGTCATGAGTACTTTGCTTTTGAGAAGTAAACGCTACTGCTGAACAAAATGCTTCTCCTTAGAAATTCAAAGTGTGCTTCCACAGACATTTTAAAGCCTTTGAGACTTTGTGGCAATGTTCCAGATAACTAGGGAGCCAGTGCTCGGTCTGCAGAATAAACATTAGCAGTAGGCATGGATCTCAGTGTGTGGTGCTCAGGATTGAGGCCAGAGCCTCTCTCACGCTTTCCTCTGGGCCACACTCAGCCCCTCATTTATTCTTCACAACAGCCCTATGAGTTGGATAATTATTAGGTGTGTTTTGCAGATGAGAGCAGACAAGGGAATTAGTTAGAGCTAAGGAAGGTTAACTCGCCCATGGTCACACAGCAAGGAAGTACCTGGGCCCTGATTCAAACTCCAGTCATACTGAGTGTTCTTCCTATGCTTAGAATCCACTGGTTAGTGTATCCCCATACTGTAGCTACCGTAAAAGCCACCAAAACATGGGAACTACCCAGCACTAATACCCACAGCAAGAGGAACAGAATAATCATTTCTAAGGTTCGAATATTTATGTACTGGAATGGGAGAGGATACGGTGGGTGGGGGAGGGCGCGGTGGGCGGGGAAGGGCACAGTGGGAAGGGGAGGGTACAGGGGGTGGGAGAGGATACAGGGGGTGGGGAGGGCGCGGTGGGCGGGGGAGGGTACGGGGTAGGGGAGGGCGCGGTGGGCGGGGGAGGGCACAGTGGGAAGGGGAGGGTACAGGGGGTGGGAGAGGATACAGGGGGTGGGGAGGGCGTGGTGGGCGGGGGAGGGTACAGGGGGTGGGGGAGGATACAGGGGGTGAGGAGGGCGCCGTGGGTGGGGGAGGGTACAGGGGGTGGGAGAGGATACAGGGGGTGGGGGAGGGCGCGGTGGGGGAGGGCGAGGTGGGCGGGGGAGGGAGCGGTGGGCGGGGGAGGGAGCGGTGGGCGGGGGAGGGTACAGGGGGTGGGGGAGGATACAGGGGGTGGCAGAGGGTACAACAGGTAATGTACTTGCTTTTGAGCATGAGAACCTGAGCTTGGATCCAAGGACATACCGTAAAAACCCTGGGTGTGATCCCACACTTGACTTTAACCGCAGCACTGTGGAGACAGAAGCAGGAGACTTGTGATGGGCCGCTAGCAAACAGCCTAGCCCCACGCTCATGGAAAGACGCTGTCTTAGAGAGTGAGGCAGGGAGTGGCGGAGCCAGACACCCTCTTCCAGCTCACACGCCCTAAGCATCCATGAACATGAACACACACACGTACACACATGTTCCCACATACACGCAAATTTATTTATTGATTAATTTATTATTTGATGTTGAGGATTGAACTCAGAAACTCTCACATGCTAAGCACATGATTTACCACTGATCCAAACCTTCAGTCCTTTTACCAAGGGGCGTAAATCAAAGACAAATGAAGGTACCCTAACCAGCCCAGGTCTGGCAAGCACGGCTCTGGCAGGCCTTGCCTGTCTCCTGATTCCCTCTGCCTTGCTAAAAACCGTTAGATGACATTCCTAATGCTGGACCCCGGGGTCTGTTCTCATATTTGGCCACTTCCTTCTCCTAAGGCTGACTACTAAGGTCCAGAAATCAAAGTATTGAAGCCCACCAATCAAAAGCCCCCTTTGGATCGCCGAATTAACACGTCCAATTAAAATCAAACACCTCATCCTAACACAGGCTTTTACCTTTATAAACTGCCATTTCCCCATGTGCCACATCTGTCTCCTCTATCCAGGACAGTTCTTTGTTCTCTCAGACAAATATCCCTGTCCCCTCTCCCCTGTTCCCTTCCCCTGCTCCTCCTCCTCTATCTCCTGTCTTTGTCTCTTATCCCTGCCCTCTGTCCCTCTGGGGCAAATAAGTCTCCTTTGTGCTGAGAACTTGATCTTGGGGGTCCTGAGACAATACTTTCCTTTTCAACAATAATGTGACGTTATCGTTTCAAATTCAACCCGATCTCTCACAAGTAAGTCCCGGTGCACATTCTGTTTGGAAAAGTGACCGTGCACAGATTAGATGTGAGCTGGGGCTGGATGTCAGGAGACTCATGGGGACCACTCTAGAGACTACAGGTGGGAGTCGTTAATGGAGAGCTGAATGTGACAGCTCACACCTGCAATCAGCACCCAGGCAGCTGGAGCAGGAGGATCACTGTCAGTTCAAGGATAATCTGGCCTACAGAGTAAGACCCTGTTTGAAAAAGAAGCGAAACAAAATAAATAGCCTGGCATGGTGGTACATGCCTGCCGTCCTAACACCTGGGAGGCAGAGGCAGGAGAACCACAGGAATTCAAGGTTAGCTTGGTCTACAGAGTGAGTTCTGGAGCAGCCTGGGCTACTGGTGTGTGTGACTGTTCTCAGGAGGGGTGAACAGCATCTACCTGCTCCAGACAGGGAACTGATGACTGACCAGATGACTGACCAGAGTGAGGATACCACAGAGGTCCAAACTGGTAGACCCGGGAGTTTTCCTGGGGTTATTTACAGAAGCAGAGTGAGTCAGACACAGCTGTATCACCAAAGCCCACCCCAGCAAGGGTGACAGCTCACAAAAGCTGGGAACCTGGAGCATAGGGGACAGCCTGTAGGAAGCTCCACAGGTTGGAGCGTGGCTGATCTGAGTGTCTTCCAGTGTCCTTTCTGCTTTTACATGCTTGAGGAGGGAGGGGCTCACTGAATCTAGTCAGTTTTGGGAGCTTCCTGAAGCCTTTGTTAGCTTGCAGTGTTAATAAACTTCTCTGCAGGATGGGATGTTTCACCTCCCTTTAGCCTGCTGTCCTCCCTCCCATTTAACATTGTGGGCCTTAACTGACTTTCCTCTAAGACGGAAGGTTTTCCTCTCAGAAGAAACTGCCACACAGCAGCCACAGATGAGACCCCGCCTTGAAGAAGACAAAACAAAAAATTAGAACAAAAATTAAAAGCTGGAGATAATTTGAAGGATAGATAATGAATCAAATTATTCTTCCTACCTAAACCAGTAAAAAGATAATTGACTTAGTTTATATACGAGCAAAGTTTATCAGTAAGTAAATTAGCAACATTGAAATTACCAATCAATGTTTGAAAAAAGCATATTCTTCTTCATAATAAAAAAGTAAACAAAAACAAAAAGCTAAGCAAAAGCACAGGTAAAGTAAATATAATAGCTTTTTCACTTAGAAGAGGGACCATTTAGCCGGGTGGTGGTGCCTCACATCTTTAATCTCAGCACTCAGGAGGCAGAGGTAGATGGATCTCTGTGAGTTTGAGGCCAGCCTGGTCTATAAGAGTGAGTTCTAGGATAATCAGGGTCATTACACAGAGAACCCGGTCTTCAAAGAAAAAAAAAAGAGAACATTTAACAATGGGTCTGAAAGTGTCAAAAAAACTCCTTTTTTTTTTCTTTCCAAAATTCCTCTTGTAGAGACTTATACAAAGGGAATTGGAAGTGTTCATAAAAGTTAAAATTAGAAGTAGCCTAAAGATGGGCTGGAGAGATGGCTCAGAGGTTAAGAGCACTGCCTGCTCTTCCAAAGGTCCTGAGTTCAATTTCCAGCAACCACATGGTGGCTCACAACCATCTGTAATGAGATCTGATGCCCTCTTCTGGCTGCAGACACACAGACAGAATATTGTATATATAATAAATAAATAAATATTTTAAAAAAAGAAGTAGCCTAAAGAGTTAGTTATAATATATGTTATAAGACGTTGTAAGTATTGGTTAGAGATGGATATTATTGTTGTTTTATGAATCTTTTTCTGGTTGTCTTTCCTTCTTCCCTCCTTCCTTCCCTCCTTCATTTTTTTTAGTACTGGGGATTGAATTTAAAGCTTCAGCATATGCAAAAAAACAGCCTACTATTGTACTGAATTATTAAGCCTCATTTAAAAAATATTTAATGGGTTAAAAGGTCTCTGTGTAGCTACTAAAAAGGAAGGCAGAGATGGGAGAGATGGGGGAGGTTTTAGTCTATGGGTTGCAGTGCTGGGATTGAGCCTTAGGTGTGCTACAAAGAGCCATACTCCTGAACTGTACCCCACCCTGTGTGACCAGGAGTGGAAAAGATAAATTACAGAACAATGTGCATATCAAGATCCTGTTTTTAATCAAAGAATAAAATATCTTTAGAATAGAAAACTGTTTGGGAGCACAAACACTGCATTACTAGCTATAGTGAAGGTTCTGGTGTTTTTGTTCTGTTTTGGGAGTCAGGCTTGCTGGAGTTAGAGCTCAGGGCCTTGCATGTGGTAGCCAACCATTCTACCACTGGCTGGCTACATCTCCAGCCCTGTGTTTTCCAATGAAAAAAACAAACATGGACTGGTTTTACAATAATTTTGAAAACCATTTCTGCTAAAACCATTGGGCAAAGCTCAATGTTACAGATGAGAAGGTCTTGCTAGATAACGTCATAAAAAGGAGAAAGTACGATCTGGGGACTTCTGCTCCACGGGGATGGCCTTCTTCCCTGAGCAATGCTGTCTTCTTACCACCCTGTTTCCAAGAAATGGAACCTTCGCTCGCTCCCTTTGAGGTTTTCAGAATGACATGATTAAAGGTTTGTTAGTACCTAACTCTTGGAGAATATTCCTCCTTTAGTGTGTAGGGGATGTTGGTGATCAAACCCAAGTACAGACTTGAGAGTCTGTGTAGTAAGCATGCTTTCTGTCAGTGAGTTATACCCCAGAGGAGAGGAATTTCATTCATTGTCCACATTTAATAAGTTTTGTTCTAGAGGTCATTCTTTGGTTTATTCCCCTGCATCAGTGCATCGGATACAGTTCTGCCCCCTTCTCCCTCTTCCATGCTGCCCTTGTTCCCACAATTACACACACACACACACACACGGGGGGGGGGAAGAGAGGGGGAGAGAGGGAGGGGAGAGAGAGATAAAGAGAGAAGGGGGAGGGAGAGAGAGGGAGAGAGAGAAAAAGAGAGAGAGAGAGAGAGAGAGAGAGAGAGAGAGAGAGAGAGAGAGAGAGAGAGAGAGAGAGAGTTGTGTCTCGCTCCCCTGTCAAGGACACATCTATCTATCGACTGATCTATCATCTATGTGTGGTTGTTTTGTTTGTTTTTCTGAGACAGTTCCCGCTGTTTCCCAGGCTGTAATTACTGACCACAGGTGTAAGCTCTAGCTAATACACAGTGCTTTGCTGAGCCTATGTAGACCGAGTTGAAAGACTGCAGTAGAATGCACACACCTGAGGGCCAAGGAGAGCGAGCACAACTGCCCACTGTGGCCATTCATGCCCTTCCTTGGAAGTAGAGTTGACCAACCTAGAGATGCAGTGGAATGTAGCAGAGAGGACACCAAACCCAGAGAAGAAGCAGGACGCAAGAAGCAGGGCTCTACCTGTTCTCCAGGATAAGCAAGTGGCCTCCTGCCATACTGGGGAAAAGCTGTGAAGTCAGATATTGGACAAAGATAGCCAAACTAGAAACCAACACACCAAAGAAGCATGAGTTAGCCAACAGCATGGTTATGTTCAATGACCAGGTCCATATCTTACAACCATTCACACCCCAAGATACCTATGATGGATTTCTCCATGGTGCAGAGAGCATGCCCCGGCCCCTCTGTGGGCTTGAACAAGACGCAGTGTTGAAAACAAGCCAGGACCACAAACTTTGAAGGGGAAACAGCACATGTGTGTTTTATTTGTTTGTCTGTTTGTTTGTTTTTGAAAAGACATTTGGCATCTATTCATGGGGAATGGAATTAGATTTAATTAAACGAGAGAACCCCCAACTCCATCTGGTTCCCCCGTCATTGGGGAGGGTTTTAGGAGAGCAAGGGATTGTCTCTTGATGTACATGGATTTCTTCTTTAAGGATCAAATATAAAATTCGAACTGAGCCTTATTTGGGGAGTTGTAAGGTAAACACTGCTGGCTTTTTGATGGTTTAGACTCCCGAGTCGCCTCTGCAGTCGAGGGATTGCCTTTCCCTGGCTTCTTGGAGATGTGCGATTGTTCTGTTCTGTGTTTCTCTTCCAGCGACAGTGAGTCCTAATCTGAGCGGTGTTGGTGTTCTCCAAGAGCATACTCCCTGAGGGCACCTGCTGGGCCTGCCTCCGGAAGATGAAGAGGAGACAAGTTCCATTCGTTTCAAATCAGTGTAGACACAAGACCCTTTTACTGTTTCTTCCACCACCTCCTCTTCAGACGATGACATCCCAGGGACTAGTCCTAGGAAAGGCCTGGCTACCCGCCAGAGTAACAGTCTGAGTGGAACTCGGGGTGCAGAAGGAGCACTTCTGATCAGTGGGCGTCCCCTCCTCACTCATTCTGCTCACCTTTAAGTCGTCATCACTGGTCTGCTGCACTTCTAAGGATTCGAATAAGGAAGCTGGTCTTCTTCCAGGTCACCTCACTACCTCCCGGCTTTGGATGACATCGTCTCCTTATTCATGTCCTCTGACAGGTCAACTCTGTTCTTCTGGGGCTTTTCTCACGTCATGCCACGTCACAGAGAAGACACCGAACAAAGCAAGTGTGTCATATCCACACTATCTCAGGGGGCTCTTGAGCTTGTTTTTCACCTGCTAAGAAAACACAACAAGGAAGGGCACAGCCCTCACAGGAGAGCCTTGGGTGGCTCGTAGACTTGCACCCAGCCACACTCAGCCACATCTCAGTCACCTTTGAAAATGGGTAGAAGAAATAGCCGTCTTTAAAGAGAGAAGCAACATTTTCCCTCTCCACCAAGATCACCTTGCAACATTTCAAAGCTGTTGTTTTGATCTTGTCTCATCCCACAGGCCAGTCCTGTACGGGCACGCGGCATGGAATGCATGCAGGCTGAGATCATCGTGGAGATTCTCAAGGGTGAACAAGATAGATTTGTACCTGTGGCAGCTGTGGTTCGCTGTGTTCTGCAGTCTCTCCTGCACGCTACGGTCCTTCCTGTAGAGCTGGGAAGAGTCCCCAGGCCTAAACACAACACTCTGGGAGATGGTTATCAGGCCATGAGAGGAGACATTCTACATGAGATTCCTGGACATCCTTGTGCTAAAAAAAGTGGTATGAAATGCAGAAAGGCCCATTAATATCTTCTCCTCTATCAAGCCAGTCCCATTTAATCCATAGCTTTCTAGCTCTGACCTTTGAAAAGTCATCTAGCAAATTGAGTCCTTAGCTCTCCTGGGATGCTTGGTATTTTATTCCAGGAAAGAAACAAAGAATGAGAATTTTATTCTGCTAACCACGTATAAATCGAGGGGAGATGAAGCTAACTGAACATTTTGCTGCTGAATTTGGAGTCTGTGTTTGAAAGGCTATCTTCATGCTCCACAGGGTGCCTTCTGCCTCCTTGAGGCCCCTTCATCGAGCTCTTGCCTTCTGAGCTATGCAGATAATTTTATAGGCAGAACTGCAGGCTAGGGTGGAAGACAACTCTGGTTGCATGGGATCCTGGCTCTCCCGCTGTCCTGGGACTTTGCTCTGACAAAGGACAGTGTTCGACAGTGTACCCTCAACAGATAGGTCTGTCATGCTCTCAGCATTCTGACATGGCTCTTTCCCTGCCCCTGGACATTCACAAGCAATTTGTAACCTGCCCCGATTCTCAGACATTCACCCAGCAAATGCTGCTGTCCGCGTCATCATTGTTTGTCCTTTTTTCTGCCCACAACTGTTCCTTGAAATTTGCTTGTCTTTCTCTGAAAAGTCTAGTTCCCTCTTTCTCGGGCTGTCTAAGATCCTTGCCTTTGACCTTGACCTAATCCTCTTCAATATCAAACTTCGGAAGTCCTCAGAAGTGCCCGAGGTCTTGGACTGTTACTCTGGATAAAGCAGTGTTTTGTGAGTTGATAATGAAATTCTCATCCAATCTGCTAAATAACCTCAAACTCGCAAAGAAACCAATTGACCTGCAAGACGTTGGGTTTACATCTGAGAACTGTGTTGGCTTCTCTAGCTTCACAGTGCACAGAAACTTTCTACAAAGCTAATTTGCTCTGGCAAGACTCATGATATTAGCATGGGTCAAGCAGCCAAGTTAACCCTAGGATCCTGAATCTTTTTATTATTAGACAATCAGAGCACAGCATATGTATGTGACAATTCCAAGAATTATTTTTTTAAAAAACTTATTTACCTATGTATACGACTGCTCCATTTGCTTGTGTGCCCGCATTACAGAAGAGGGCATCAGATCTCATTGTGGATGAGTGTGGGCCACTACATGGTTGCTGGGAATTGAACTCAGGACCTCAGGAAGGATAGTCAGTGCCCCTACCCACTCCCTCCAGCTCTCCAAGAATTCTTAAAACAAAATATTTATCTTTTACATTATTAATAGAAAAAAAAACCTCATCAGTTTGCCCGAGCTAGATAGCCAATCAGAACAAATCAGATTTTAAAATAAAGATGGGCAGGGAATATATCCCAGTTGGGGGTTGTTTGCCTCACACACAGAGCCCTGGGTTCAGTTCTTAGCATAAACTCATGTGGCCGCAGGAAGGTCAAGGTCATTCATACAAGTTCAAGGTCATTCTCTGCCACAGAGGAAGTTTGTGGTCAGCCTGGATTGTGTAAGACCTTACTAAAAAAACAAACAAACAAACAAAAAAACAAACAACAAAAAAAAACCCAAAACCAAAAACAAAGAACCATTTTAAAGACACATGCTTTGGTGTGTTTCTTTTTAAAGCAAAGTAGGTTGATAACATTGCCTGGGAGAATTCCTTTGGAAACTCGTTTCAATAAATTTGTAAAAAATTTCCATTTGTCACTCTTTTTTTTTTTTAAAATGTATTGAATTTGTTCTTTGACAGGTCCCTCTCTGAAGAAGTGCATTCTGATTACTGTGACCCTCACCCTCTCTAGTACTTTCCCACCCCATCACTCTCCCAGGTCTCCTGCCCACACTTGCCATTTTGTTTGTTTTGAGACACCTCGAGTTTAACCAGGATTGTCTGTGGGACCCAGGGGTTTGGAACAAGTGGGTTCTTAAGTGAGCATATAATTAAAAAACAATGACTGTCCCCAAGAATTCCTGGGTAGTCAATAGTTCTTCAGTCTCTGATTGCCTGTTAATTGACTGTCTTGTGTAGGCAGTGAGGCACCATGAGGTCATGGCTGCCCTGCTGTGCCAAGTCAAAAAAGAGAGGATTTCACAACCCTCTCCCCGTGTTCTGTCTCTAACAGTTTTTCTGCTCCCTCTCCCTCAAGAATTCTTTCCTCTACAGGAAAAGGGGGCAGTGTCTGACCTGGAGCATCTGCAGAGACAAATGTTACTCCTAGCCTTAACCAGAGAGGCTTCTCTCAGCAGTGGCTGGCACTGAATGCAGGGACCCAAAGCTGCTCACGGCGCTGAGAATAAGTGGCAGTTGGGTGCTCCACCCTAACCAGGCCATCTGCAGCTCTCAGTGCCGTGACTCCTCTCCAGGACAGGCATTACTACCCACATGCATGGACACAGTCCGGATCAACCTTGGCCTCCACGGGTGGCATGCACTCCTCTCTCCAGGACGGGCATTACTACCCACATGCATGGACACAGTCCGGATCAACCTTGGCCTCCACGGGTGGCATGCACTCCTCTCTCCAGGACGGGCATTACTACCCACATGCATGGACACAGTCCGGATCAACCTTGGCCTCCACGGGTGGCATGCACTTTCCTTGACTTACAGAGCTCTGGCAATGGGAATAATACCAATATAACTGGGAAAGTTAAACAAAAACTTTCAGTGTGATCTTGCAATTGGGTTATAAAGAACAACGATTGGCACCATCTCTGGAAAAAGGCCTTATGTTGAGTAAACAAAATGTAGGTGCTAGTTTCATCTTCTGTGAGAATTAGTGCAAACTCTAAGCCTTGTGGTGATAAGACACGGTTTCCCACTGGGAAGACAACGCTGAAGTCATGTTGTGGGGAAAACATTGACATTTTATACTGAATTCAATTAGCACACATGACTTTTCACATTCTGAAGACACTCAGGGAGCATGCTGGGGTTTTCTTTTAATAGCTACAATAAGCAGCTAGGAGCAGCTCCCTTTACAGACACTGCTACAACCACAATGGCCAGAGGAACGCCTGTAGCCTACTGAGGACCGGCATCAGTCTAACCTGCCGGCAACTGCAAACCCAGCCAACCAGCTGCCTGAGCCATAGGTCTTTTCAGGTTTCCCTTGACATTGCTGTGGCTCTGTATTATCCGATGCTGAAATCTGACTTCCCTCCTCATACTTACTGCTTCTAGGTTCCTGGTGCTTCATTTCGGGATGCTGTTAATCCCGTCACCTTTTCTCAACAACATGCCGTTCTCAGGACGTAGTAATCAATATGTACAAAACCATGACCTCTGTAATACTCTAAACTCTGAAGTAGGCTGAGAAATTACACACCTAAACCAAAGTACTTGACATTGTCTGAGATCAGAAGGACAACTTAGAACTGTTGAACACAGCCGAAGGTGGAGGGTGTTTCTTTATGATTGAACTTGGTTTAGCGAGCAGACGCAAGGAGGGCTCGCCCTTCTCAGCCTATCTGACTGTTTTCCTCTGCCTTCGGTGCTTTACAAGTGGATATGTGAACGCCACCAGAGCACATTCTTCTGTTTTCCTCCTTGGGTTTGCATGTGAAGAGTAGACGACATGCAGCTACCACGAAATAAGCATCTGTTTCAGTGGAAAGTAATCATTGTGTTATTCTCAGAAGAAATTGCCAAAATTCTAAAATAGTATCAAAAGCCTGAAGACTGCATGATTAAAAGGTCGGCTTTTGGAATCACGGGGATTGTAGGCATTCAGTAATAATAATAATAACAACAACAACAATAATAACAATGCAATACATCAGTGGTAATTTAACCCATCAGTGCATATCCACGTACATCTTGGACTTATGGTTCACTAGAAAGGGCTGTGTTCAGCTTCTTCATTCTACAAGCAGCTAAACTGGTTCTTTAAGAGGTCAGTTAGGTCAGATGGCCGTAAGTTAGAGAAGAGCCTCACCTGCCTCTGTCCTAGCGATGCACATATTCTAGGCTGCAGCCCCTTACATAAGAACTGTCCAGTGCTGGTGGGGTGGCTGGGAGGAGGGTCAAAGCCCTTGACACCAGCTCTGACCATCTGAGTCCTGAAAGTTGTTCTCTGACCTCCACATGTGTACTGTGGTGCTTGCACACACACACACATGCACACACGTATGTAAATAAGAAAGGCGTTTGTTTAAAGGATTGCCCATTTGGAGATGTGGGTCAGTGGCAGATCTCTCGCCTGGCGTGAGCACAGCTAGAGGTTCCACCCCAGCACTGCAGGAAAATGGCAGCAAGGACAGGGAAATTGCCCCATGGCTACTGATTAGAACTGATTCGTAAATTCATCAGTGTTTTAAGATGAATTGAAATTAGGTCTTCTCTTGTCTTACATGTCAGAATGATACATTGTAACACTTTATGATAGAGGCTTTATCAGTGTTGGGTATACGTGTGTGTGTGTGTGTGTGTGTGTGTATCATTCTCTTCTCATGTTCATTTTTAAAACTTTATTTTTTAGTTGATTTTGATTTTGTGGGCATGAGGGTCTTGCCTACACGTTTGTTTGTGCACCAGGAGTGAGGTGCCTACGGACACCAGAAGTGGGCATGAGGTCTTCTAACACCAGAATCACAGAGTTGAAAGCTCCCATGTAGGTTCTGGGAATCAAACCTGGGTCCACTTGAAAGGCACCCAGCATTCTTAAGCCCTGAGCCATCTCTCCAGCCACCTTCGGGGACATTTAATTTTTTTTTTAATTTAAAGTAAATAAGAGCACATGGATTAGTATGCTAAGTTGCTCACTCAGCAGTGATAGGTTGAAAAGGATTTCTAAATTAATTTAAAAATGAAGAACTGTGAAATAGGAGAAGGGATGCTTGTCATGGCTTTGCTTCCACGCCCTCTGATGGGTATCAATATACGGGCTAACACCGTGTTTACAAAATGTGCTGCTTGCAAGAGGTAAAGGGCTCATTGTGCATCTTGCTAAGGGAAATTCATTCATACAATCCTGTGGCTGTAAATGAAACGGTTACCCTTAGGATCGCATTGCTTTGATCCACGTACCTCTTTAATAAGTGAGACAATCCCAGTCCCAAACATTCTTTCAGAACCGAATCTGTTTTATCTAAAGTCACCTAGCTCCCAAACTTGGTTTTCTACATCTCTGTAAGATAACATTATTCTTGTCTTTATCCTTTTTTTTCTAAACATCTTTATATGAATGAAGGAACTCTGTTTATGGAAATGTAACTTAAAATATTTTTAGTAAAAATTAAAAGAATACTAGAAATCAAACCTCTCTCTTTCTTAATGATTGACTCTTCTTCATGGCTTCATCCCAACTCTGTCTTCCACACCTTGATGTTGTAACTGAATGAGACTGAATTGACAGACTCATAAGGTGTAGATGAGATGAAGACATGCTGAATGGGACACGTACACAAAGAGCAGTCAGAGCATTGACAGTAAGCAGGAAGAGTCCTCCCAAACCTCAGTCAGCGATGCCGTTCATCCCAGCAGACCCTAGAACCCGCAGTGTGTTGCCTCCCTGTCTCCATCAGAGTCTACACAGCAATGTAACACATCAGCCTGGACCCAACAATGTAACACATCAGCCTGGATCAAACAATGTAACACATCAGCCTGGACCCAACAATGTAACACATCAGCCTGGATCCAACACCAGACAGCTCCACAGTGAAGAGCAAGGACCAGGACAGAGTCACAATCTTGACAGAATTTTATTTTGTTACAAAGTAAGCCCAGTCTATAATACTAGAGACAAATCAAATTGTTTCCCAGGGCTGGAACAATGCTAAGCAGTTAAGGCTGCTTGTCCATCTTGCAGAAGACCTGTGTTCTGTTTCCAGTGCCTATATCGGTTGAACCACAACATAATTTCAGTTCCAGGAGATCCGACACCTTCTTCTGACCTCTGCACAGACATGCATTCAGACACATATGCATAAATAAAATCTTTTTTGGGGGGGAGAGTTAGAGTATTTCTTTTTTTAAATTGTTTTTATTGAGTTATATATATTTTTTCCATCTCCTTTCTTCCTCTCCCCTCCCTTTCTACCCTCTCCCATGGTGCCCATGCTTCCAATTTTCTCAGGAGATCTTGTCTTCTTCTACTTCTCATATACATTAGATCCATGTATGTCTCTCTTAGGGTCCTCTTTGGGTTCTCTGAGATTGTGAACTGTAGGCCGGTTTTTCTTTGCGTTATGTCTAAAAGTCACTTATGAGTGAGTACATATGATATTTGTCTTTCTGGGTCTGGGTTACTTCACTCAATATGATATTTTCTAGATCCATAAATTTGCCCTCAAATTTCAAGATGTCATATTTTTTTCTGCTGTGTAGTACTCCATTGTGTAAATGTACCACATTTTCCTTATCCATTCTTTGGTTGAGGGGCATTTAGGTCATTTCCAGGTTCTGGCTCTGACAAACAATGCTGCTATGAACACAGTTGAGCACATGTCCTTATGGCACGATTGAGCATCCTTCGGGTATATACCCAAAAGTGATATTTCTGGATCTTGAGGTAGGTTGTTTCCTAATTTTCTGAGAAATCGCCACACTCCCACTGGCGATGCAGGAGTGTTCCCTTTATTCCACATCTTCTCCAGCATAAGTTATCATCAGACCTAAACAGAGAACTCTCAACAGAGGAATCTAAAATGACTGAAAGACACTTAAAATGCTCAACATCCTCAGCCATCAGAGAAATGCAAATTAAAACAACTCTGAGATTCCATCTTACACCTGGAAGAATGGCCAAGAGCATAATTAAAATCTTAAAATAAGCAAACTGTTTCTTACACATGAAAGATGAGTCTGATTTTCGAGAATCTGGATTTTTCTAAGTCTCTCACCTCTCCCAGTGCAGAACATTCATCCTCTGGGTTGCTCATGCACTGAAAGGATGGCCTGTAGCCCCAGTCACAAGGAAACAAAAGGAACGGATCCAAGGGTGAGCCTCCCAAGCAGGTCAGCAGCTGTTAAGAGTCTTTCTCTTGATCCGGTGAGGCAACCCCACCCACATCTCTGGTCAACCAGTCTGCACGGTGGCTGGGTACAGAGGACTCTTTGTTGACCTGAGTTTTGAACACTCTATTGTCCTTTCTTTCCAAGAGTAAACACTAGAACAATGGCCGTCAGTCTGGTCACTGACACCTCCAGAACACAGCTTGAAATAAGTGTCAGAGGTGGCAGGATGGCAGAGAGAAAAGGCAGAACCCCGGGACTAGAAGTGTTAAGTCATGCTGCCTAGCCCAGGAGGTGGTGGCACACGCCTTTAATCCCAGCGCTCAGGAGGCAGAGGTGCGCAGATCTCTGAGTCTGTGGCTGGTCTGGCCAATACAGCAAGTTCTAGGACAGCCAGGACTATACAAAGAAACCCTATCTTTAAAAAACAATAGTAGTAGTAGTAATAGTAATAATAATAATAACAAATAATCAAATAAACCATGCTGTACAAACAGCCTCAACTTAGAACAGCAGTGATAAAACCTAATTCCTGGGGGCGGGGAGGAATGGACAAGAGTACTTGCTGATCAAGCATGAGGGCTTGGGTTCAAATCCTAACACTCATGGCTATCTATACCTGTAACCCAGCACTATGCGGGTGCTGACAGAAGGGTAGCTGGGGCTTTTTGGCCACTGGCCTAGCTCCAGGTTCAGTGAGCCTGTTTCAAGGGAGTGAAGTAGTGAGCAAGAGAGCAGGATCCCTGATATCCTCCTCTAGCCTGCACACCTGGACACATATGTGCATATACACTGTACACATACACTGTACTTGCACAAATATATGCACGAATGCATGTGCCTGTGTGCGTGCGCGCGCGCACACACACACACACACAGAATGAGAGAGAGAGAGAGAGAGAGAGAGAGAGAGAGAGAGAGAGAGAGAGAGAGCGAACAAACAAAGCCCATTTCTTGGACCTACACACTATTAGGAGTCTGGAAATCAGGGAGAAAACAAACGCCCTCTTCCAAGAATGAAAGGCAGAAAGACATCGGGTACAGGGGAGAGGCATGCCAACACACTCGCAGGAGCAGGTGTTCAGTGTGAGAATTTGCAAGAATTTAAGTAGCACAAAATAGCACGTCTTTCACAACCACAGTCTGGCTTTTAGAGCCCCCAGCTGCCTAATGCATAAGACTTGTGGAAAGCATGAAAGCTAGGCTTCATCCTGGCTTCAGGTGGCCTGCCTCTGGATACATTTAGCGTTCACGCATCCCAAGTCAATAAAGCTCAGTTGGCTTTGAATTTCAGACACCTGATGCTAACTAGCCACCTCAAAACCTGGTAACTCAGAGTAACAGTGGGTTCTTTTGCCCACAGATGTGGAGTCCAGGAAGGATGGCTCCTTCCCTTTCCCATGGGATCAGCTGAGCAGGCTGCAGGCTGCATGCTGCATTCTCAGATAACTTACTATGTGAGTAAGGCCGACGGTTGGGTAGAAACCCAGCCAGGGTCTTCATTCTGTCATATGGGATTTCCGTGCCATACTGTGTATTTTCAGATTGTGGTTGATGGATTCCAAGAGTGAGTGTCCCAAGAGAACAACGTGGAAATGTGCGACATTTTAACGTTAATCTCAGAAGTCTTCTGGCATGGCCTTTGTCATACAGTATTGAGGTAGCTACAGAGACCAACACAAGTTCAAAGGGGAGAAGACACAAGCTGGGACCAGTCAATGAGAGGAGCATTAAGGTCATGTGGAGAGAGAGAGGTGGGGGGGTGTCATTGCAAGCATCTGAGAAAAAATGATCTGCCAAAATCGGTGTGTCTGCCTGCAGTCTGCAGGAAAACTGTCAGGTAAACTTACGCCAAGCGGTCAGGGTTATTTGACCTCCCCAGAGTCCGGCATCTAAGTGGTTGTCTTTGTCTTGGACCCAGTTTCCTAGTCCAATGACAATGTGCTTCAAGTGGTAGAACTAGTTTCACCAACTGCACGAGGCAAGAACCACAGCGCACAGGGCTTGTAGGCCAATGAAACAGAGCTTGGCACCAGTCTCCGCCCAGAAGGTCCGAATGCTGAGTGTTATACCTCAAGGGTAGGAGCAAGTCTTTGCAGCCTCTGTGTCTTAAAAGGTGCCTGACAGAGGGGCTCCCACCAGTCACTGGAATCCAGTGACTTGTACGCAGAGTCTGTGTTAGTTACGGAGGACCCAGGCAGCCTCTACTGTCGATTATGGCCGACACCAGTCTGCTCGCTTTCTGTCCCATTTCCTGGTTTTCATTTCCCTCAGTTTCCATTTGGATCCCAAGGCCATTCTTTATCTCACTGTTTATTGGCTGGTTGGTTCTCTCCTTTCCTGTAGGTCCAGGGAGCAGACTCAGGTCATCGGGCCTGGCATCAGGTGTCTTTTCCCAGTGAGCTGTTTGCCAGGCCTTGTCTTTCCCTTCTCTTTTAATCTTTCTTATTTTCATGCTTGAGACAATCTCACCAAGTAGACCAGGCTGGCCTTAAACTTGCAGAGACTTTTCTGCTTCTGCCTCCTGAGTGTTGGGGTTACAGGTGGGAACCACCTCACTAAGGAAAGGGCTCCATTCCTTAGCTTTATTGGTTTGCTGAGATAGGGTCTCTTAAAGCCTCACCGACCTAGAAGTCATCTTGTAACTAAAACTGACTTTAAATTCCTAATCCTCCTGCCTCCATCTCTTGGGTGCTGCAGTTTACAGACATGCACCAACCACCGTGCCTGGGCTGTCTTTATTTAATTTATTTATTTTTTGTTTGTTCGTTTGTTTGGTTTGTTTCTTGAGACAGGGTTTCTCTGTGTAGCCCTAGCTACTTGGAACTAGCTCTGTAGACCAGGCTGGCCTCAAACTCACAGAGACGGGTATACCTCTGCCTCCTGAGTCCTGGGATTAAAGGTGTGTGCCTTCACTGCCCTGCCCTATCCTTGTTTTAAATTCCCTATTGTATTTATATTTTGTTTTTAGTGACTGCAAATACAGTATAGAGGGAGGCAGAGAATGATCAAACTAATTAGCAATTAGTAATTAATACCCAAAAGGCAGTAGAAATAAAGTGTCTCACTCTTGGAGGGAAAGGGAACATTTAAGACGGAGCCAGAAGATCATTAAAGTATCACATTTTGCCTTAGTTTTGAACTTCTCTTTTTTGGAGAAATATGTTTTATTCATAAAAAGTGAAATGATCCATTTTAAGTACTAGAATAAGCACAAAACATGAATTGTTTATTGTCTGGGCAAAAAGAGATATTTTTGAAAGGTACTAGCTGAATTGGTGGCACACTCCCCTATTCTCAGCTCCTGGGAGGGGAAAAATGATACAGGAGGATGCTAAGCTGTAGGTAAATCTGAGCTATGTAGCCCATTCCAGGCTAGCTAGACCTTGTCTCAAAAGAACAACAACAAGAACAGGTCCTTTAAATAGTTCTTATGGTGTTGGTCATTATTAAATATAGGTGAGACCAACTGAGACAGTCGATGGAGCAAGACAGTAAACCGTGGGACCCATCTATCTCTTCCCTGCATGGAAGTATCTCCAGACTACTGGAGTGGCCACTGATTGTTCTTCCCCTTCAATGAGCACGTCCCCAACTGCCACAGTTGAATTGTGACTGTCCCCAGAAGCCCATGAGTTAAAGGCTTGGTCTCCAGGGAAGTGCTACCGGGAGGTAGCAGGACCTCTAAGAGGTGGGGCTTATTCGGTGAGGCTCCAGGTATGGCCTTCAAAAGGGCTGGTGGGCCCTGGCCGCACCCTCATGCTTTGGTACTTCTTGGCCATGCTGTACGCAGTGCTACTCTGACTGACATGATTTGTTGTCTCATCACAAGCCCAAAGCAATGGTGCCAACCAATCATGAATTAGAGCCTCCTAACTCGGGGTCACATGAGCCTTTTCTTTAGTTGACATCAGCAGGCAACTTTGCTATGGTGATGCTAAGCTGGTTAACCCTTTCTGTACTGTCCAATCCTCTGCCCTCGGGCAGCTGAAGTGGATGCATCTGGGGATGCAGCCAAATGAGTTAGCAGCAGGAGTTTGTGTTCTAAGTGGAGCTGGAGCGTGAACAGAGAGAACAAGGTAGAAAGGTGAGGATATATGTTCTTAGAACATCCTCTAACTCGACAAATTAAACAAAGGCTAGATGAAAATCCTTTTTAAAGGGTCTGGGTATTGAAGAAATGGCTGAGCAGCTAAGGGAACTTACTGTTCTTGGAGAGGTTTGGAGTCTGGTTCCTATCACTTACAGTCACACTGCTCATATCCACACGAAACTCCAGCTCTAACACCCCCTTCTGGCCTCTTCAGGTACTGTACTCACATGTGCATATACACACATATACATATAATTAAAAATATTTTTAAGAAAAAAACCTAAGGTTATGTTACAACCAAAGAGGCAAGAGAAAATAAAAACCAGAGACAGTCAGAGGCAGACTGGAAAAGGTCAGGAAGGAACCCATGTCCCTGCCTCCCATGGGGCTGAGCTAGCCAGAGTCAGCTCCAATTGGTCACAGATGCACAGTGAACAGGAATCAGCCAGGCCAGAGAATGTAATGGATGCTAGGAAACCAGTAACTTCTCTTTGTCAGAGTTCTCCATCCATCACGTTTAACTGGGAAACCTTGGTCCAGACAGACAGTGAGAAACAGACCCTCAGATGTGACTCATGTTCCCACAGCACCGAACACCTGTTCTGATTCCTTCCAGACCATTTGAGGGAGAAGGCAGTGGCTGTATCCAGAGCAGGTGACGTGAGCCCCATGCTTCGTGTGAATAAAAAAATTATTGTTTCTCCATCGCTCCTTAAAGTAATGTGTGTGTTTACCTAAGCCTCTGGCTTTCATGGAGAAAAAGTCTCACTTAAAATAACACAGAGCAAAAGAAAACTTCATTCATGGAGCCGCCTTAGAGATGGGCAGGAAGTTGCAGCTTCCAGGGTCAGGCAGAAGTTGGCACAGGGGAGACCAGGAACCAGCAGATCAGAGCAGAAGGGGCAACTTCTGCCCTTCATTTTCTGAGACACCTTTCCACAGCACTGCCTTGCTGCTGCTGGTAGCTCCAGGGGACTTCCTGTTTTTACTGCTGAAGCAGAAATGAGTCACTTTCTCTGCTTCAGACTAATAAAAGTCCCCAGGAGGGATTTGGTTGAACTATCTAGGTTTCAGGTCTTCTGTGGTTTGTCTTACATTAAAGCATAATTTTTCAATGTGGCTATAATGGTTAATCATGACTGTCAGCTTGACGGGGTTTAGAATCGTCATGGAAACGAACCTCAGTGTATCTGTGAAGGATTTGCTCGGTCAGGCTGACTGAGGCAAGAACCACTATTCCATGAACTGGGATCCAGGAATGAATGAAAAAGAGAAGGCAGGGCTCGTGGTTCTGCTTCCTGCCGGGGAATGCTAAGTGACTGGCTATGTCCAACCGATGCTACCACACACTCCTTCCGGCCACTGTGGACTCTATCGCTTTAAACTGTGAGCCAAAATAAATGGTTCCTTCCATCGGTTGCTCTTGTCAGGCCGTTTGTCCCAACAGTACCTAAAGTAAGTGAGACTGGAACAGAACTGGGAGTTGTAGCCTTTGGGGAGGGCTTGATGATGGAACTGCAGACTCCATGAATGACTGACACCTTCCACCTGCTACTTCCTGCTTTCCTGGGACTGGGTTGCCTACTTGAGAGCAAGTGATTGCAAAGCAAGTCTGCTCCTCAGGATTTGTCTCTTCTTCACACATCTGCTGGTCCTTGGGCTTTCCTGCCCCACTGGGCGAAGCACAAGTCTACCAGCAGAAGCAAGGATATGTTAGCACCCTGTTCTCGAACTCCCCAACCTCTAGGACCAGGAGTCATGTGGTGGTTTGAATAGGTACGGCCCCCATAAACTCCTGTGTTTGAATGCTTGGTCTACAGGGAGTGGCACCTTTAGGAGGTGTGGTCTTGTTGGAGGAAGTGTGTCACTGTGGGGGTGGGCTTTGAAGTCTCATATGCTTGAGCTACGCCTAGTGGCACAGTTTCCTTCTGCTGCCTATGGATCAAGATGTAGAACTCTCAGCTCCTTCTCCAGCACTGTGTCTGTCTGGATGTTGCCATGTCCCGCCATGATGATAATGGACTAAACCTCTGAAATTGTAAGCCAGCCCCAATTAAATGCTTCCTCTATAAGAGTTGCTGTGGGGGCTGGAGAGATGGCTCAGAGGTTAAGAGCACTGGCTGCTCTTCCAGAGGTCCTGAGTTCAATTCCCAGCAACCACATGGTGGCTCACAACCATCTGTAATGAGATCTGGCGCCCTCTTCTGGCGTGCGGGCATACATCGAGGCAGAATGTTGTATACATAATAAATAAATCTTTAAAAAAAAAAAAAGAGTTGCTGTGGTCATGACATCTCTTTACATCTCTTTACAGCAATAAAACCCTAAGACAAACTATAATAAACCTCCTTTCTTAGTGGGAAGTACACTTGAATGCATGGCACAGGGAACCACTTCCTAAATATAACTCCAGTAGCACAGATGCTGAGAGAAACAATTAATAAATGGGACCTCCTGAAACTGAGACGCTTCTGTAAAGCAAAGGACACGGTCAACAAGACAAAACAGCAGACTACAGAATGGGAAAAGATCTTCACCAACCCCACATCAGACAGAGGGCTGATCTCCAAAATATACAAAGAACTCAAGAAATTGATCATCAAAAGAACAAATAATCCAATAAAATTGGAGTACAGACTTAAACAGAGAACTCTCAACCAGAGGAGTCTAAAATGGCTGGAAGACACTTAAGGAAATACTCAACATCCTTAGCCATCAGAGAAATGCAAATCAAAACAACTCTGAGATTCCATCTTATACCTGTAAGAATGGCCAAGATCAAAACATTGATGCCAACTTATGCTGGAGAGGTTGTGGGGAAAAGGGAACACTTCTGCATTGCTGATGGGAATGCAAGCTGGCACAGCCCCTTTGGATGTCAGTGTGGTGATTTCTCAGAAAATTAGGAAACAACCTTCCTCAAGACCCAGTAATGCCACTTTTGGGTATATACCCAAAGGTGTGGTACATTTACACAATGGAGTACTACAGCAGAAAAAAATGACATCTGGAAATCTGTGGACAAATGGATGGATCTAGAAAACATCATAAGGAGTGAGGTAACCCAGACCCAGAAAGAAAAATACCACATGTACTCACTCAAAAGTGGCTTTTAAACATAAAGCAAAGAAAAACCAGCCTACAATTCACAATCCCAGAGAACCTAGACAACAAAGAGGACCCTAAGAGAGACAAACATGGATCTAATCTACATGGGAAGTAGAAAAAGACAAGATCTCCTGAGTAAATTGGGAGCATGGGGACCATGGGAGAGGGTGAAAGGGGAGGGGAGAAGATGGGAGGGGATGGGAGAGGATGGGAGAAAAATGTACAGCTCAATAAAAACAATAAAAAATAAATAAATGTCCTTTGTTTATAAATTTCCCAATCTCGAGTGTACTGCTTTAGCTGCAGGAAAAGCAGTCAGAAAATGACTAGCCCTGTGAAGTACTGCGATTAGCAGACTGGGTTTTCCCTCCATACTGTGGGTGAGTGGGTGGCTAAGCGGTTGGGTGAGTGGCTGACTGGATGAATGGGTAAGCTGTCTGGTAATGGTTACGGGGAAACAGAACGCAGGAGGAAATCATGTTTAAGAGAACGAGAGTGCTGTGCCCAGATGCCTGGCATTTAGGACTAGACAGACACGGAGCCTTCCCCTCTACATGCGTCTCCCTTTCCTCTCCACTTCCTACCCGCATCCAGAGAGTCAGAATTTGAGGGTGGGCCAAGATCTACTCATGCCTTTCATTCCCTCCTTTGTGCGTGCTTGATATTTTCTAAATGTCCTACAGTAAGTAACTTTTACTTCTACGATCTAACAGCAATGAAAAAGAATACAGGGGGTTAAGAGATGGCTCTCCCAAGGACCCAGGTTCAATTCCCAGCACCCACATGGCAGCTCACAACGTCTGTAACTCCAGTGCTAAGGGATCCAACACCCTCACACATACATGTAAGCCGAACACCAATGCACATAAAATACAAATAAATCAATTTTATAAAGAATACTATAGATATGCTTTCATGAACCACACCATAAATAATAAAGACCAAAACTGAAAGGGAGAAATATCCAGTTTTAGATGAACTGTTTCTGCAAGGCGGCATAACTATAGTTAGACATGTACACTTTTATTTAAAGAGAAAATATTCTGAAAAAGAGTTAGGGCCCTTCAAAGAAATAACGTCAGAGTGTGTGAGGGGCACACATTGTTTCTTACAAACATTCCCGTAGGGAGTGAGTGACGTCATGATGAACTGCGTTATGGGTACGGGCGCAGCCCATAGGGAATGAGTGACATCATGACGAACGTGTGTTATGGGTACAGGCGGAGCCCATAGGGAGTGAGCGACGTCATGACGAACGTGTGTTATGGGTATGGGCACAGCCCATAGGGAGTGAGTGACGTCATGACGAATATGTGTTATGGGTATGGGCGCAGCCGTGGTAAGGATTTCAATGCTTCTGCCTGCTGGGACAGCTTTTCCCGGGCTGAGACTCAGAGGGATGTCAAAGCCTTCCTGTGGTCGGAGTGAGAATATTGACGGTGTGTGGAGAAAATGTCTCTCATAACTTTCTCCCTCTGGATGGTCACTGCCTGGAGACAGCTCCCCTACGGAGACTTCTCCTGAGATTAGCTATGCCTTGCTCCTTGTTCCGCTGTATAGAATAATCCTGTCTTGCTGTTCAACTATATATCCTACTGAGATTAGCTATGCCTGGTTCTTTGTTCTGCTGTATAGAATAACCCTGTCTCACTGTTCAGCTATATATCCTACTGAGATTAGCTCTGCCTGGTTCTTTGTTCTGCTGTACAGAATAACCCTGTCTCACTGTTCAACTACACATAATAACCACGATGAGCTTCTGATATGCTGTGGCTTCTTCATCTGAGAGCCAAACTATCCAAGCCAGCTTTTCTGTCTGTGTGTCTGTGTGTCTGTCCTTCCCTCATCCCCTCACCATCCACCACAGGTAGGTCAATCGCTGGGTTACAGGCATGGCACTCCTATAAACCAGACCACACTTGGATACATTTTTGCCCAATTCCTTGTGGGACCTGTGGGAGGCTCAAAGTGGCCTTGGGGCATCTGCCTGTACCTTGTGACTCTCTCTTCAGCACCTAGGATGGCGGGGTGAAGAAGAGGGTTCATTGGCAAACCCTGAGAGGCTGAATGGGAACAAAGCAGAACTGGAAAGATTTTTGTCTTTCTCTCTCCTTGGAACACATAATGTCTAATCACTTGCATTCCTTTCTTTTACTGAAAGTATCATTTAATACAAAAGAGTATTATTTTGAAGAGAGCAAAAAAAAAGTCCTTCATTTTAAATTCTCTTTATTCGTGTATTTCTGTCATTGCTAAAATTTCTGTAACAGACATTGTACATTTTTCACAGAGTTAAAAAAAGATGAGTTGGAAATAAAGTTTAGTTAAAAAAAATTTAATAGGGGTGGGGGCTGAGGTGGGGTTGGGGGAGACGGCCAGTTAGAAATGAGCAATGCTTCCCAACTTCTCAACCAGAAAACAGCCTCTCTGATAGGTGGGTAACTATTGGCAACAGAGTTAGAGAGAACCGGAGAGTGGCTAATGGGACAGAGAGGAGAGCACGTGAGCAATGAGCCCACCCTGTCGCTGCTGGGAGAGGGCACGGAGTGGATGGAGGGACGAGGGCTCAGCCACCGATGCAGAGCAGAACATCTGATCCTTGAGCTCCTTAGCGCTCTCCAGCTGGGCTGCGCTGACCCTCATTAGAAGGTCATGTCCAAGCTTGTTACTTTGCTAAGCAGATCTCTGACCTATCTATTCCTTTCCCCTGAATCTCCTGGCAAGTGTGGCCAGGTCGTTCTAGCCGGAGTCCACCTGCGGTCCCTGTGACCCTGGCAAAATGCTACCAAAGCAAAGTCATTGAGAAATAATTGCAGTAAAACTTGGGTTAAAGACCTGAAATGGAGTGGCGCCCACTCTCCCTTCAAGTCTTCATTTTTGACAGCCTCCTGAAGACAGTCAGCAGTCCCATCAGGGTCTGGTGAGAGCAAAGAAAACTGGGCCTCAGAAAACCATAGTCACTGGCGGTACAATGCATAGGATGTGCTGCACCCCTGCACACCCCTGCTGCACCCCTGCACGCCCCTGCTGCACCCCTGCACACTCCTGCACAACCCTACATACCCCTGCTGCACCCCTGCACACCCCTGCTGCACACCTACACACCCCTGCACACCCCTGCACCGGGACAGGGCCTGCAGGCCCTCTTCTCCCAGGTGCCTGGGAAGTGGTCTGGCATGCATGTCTGGACTGAACGCTCACTGAGGAACACAGCTGTACCATATCAACTAGCAGTGAGGGAAGCAGAAAGCCATTCCAGTCAGCTTCCAACCCAACCCCTCCAACTGACTAGGGAGCCAGGCACACAATGGGAAGGTGTCAGACTCCTGCTCCTGCTGTGTCTAAGCAGTGCAGTCTGAATAGACAGAAAGCAAGCTCCTCGGCAGAGCAAGAGGACAGCCAACCTTGCCGGTTCCGGCTCCACTGCCCAGGCAGAGGTGATGCTTGCATTGTAAAACTTAGGGTTTTGTTGTTTGTTTACTTTTTGCTTTTGTTTAATTGATTTAGGGTTTTTTTTTTGTTTTGTTTTGTTTTTTTTACAGGTCATTCAGATGCAACCCATGCTGTTCTTTTGCCTTTTTGAGGCTCTGGCCCAGGCTAAAACTCATTTTGTAGCTTAGACTGTCCTCAAACGCACAGCAAGCATGCGTTGCCTTTTTTTTTTTATTGTTCTCTTCATGTCTCTTTCTGTCTCTGTTCCTATTGCCTCCCCATCCTGCTCATTCCTATTGTCCAGGTTACAGATGCCGTAGTTGGCGCTTGCTTCCGGTTCTACTTTACCGCACATTTGTGCACCTTTGCACCGCTCCTCCTGTTCTCCTTTTCCACTTTCTCCCAGCTCCTGGGGATCAAATTAGACACTTGAGGAGTTCTATAGGGGCTCTGTTGTTGAGCTGAGAGCTGACGTTCAGCTCCGCTAAGCGTCAACATACATCACTCCACTCACAGCCCATCCCCTGAAATGTCAGGGAGCTAATTCCAAGAATAGGGGAGAAAACCTCTGAGTTAAGTAAGAGCAGATGTGAGGGCCCCAACACGCTCCTGGAGAGCCACCCTACAACAACGAGGAGAAACAAAGAAAACACCGTGTGTTCCGCGCCCTCAAGGGGCTGCAGTGTAGGGAGCTCACTCCTGTGGCCGTCAGGCCATGCACCTTTGCAAGGTTATGAATCATCACAGAGGGCAGGTCCCATGGATTCCACAACACATGTGCCTGATCTACTAGAAGCACCTGGTCTTGTGAGATCAGCAGAGAAACCGGGCCCTCCGGCTCAGATGCCACAGGAGCTCTGTCCGACAATGGTCACTGCAAAGAAGAGGGAAGCTGTTCTAATTTCCTGCCAGAAGGAAACGCCTCACTTCGTGACAGTCTGATATCTCCCCACACGCAGTCCAGAGAAGGCTCTCTCTTAGGAGAGACCCGCACCAAGCCGTGTGCAAATCACAGCCCAGAAGTAAGAAAACCCCTGAGAGCACAAGGCAGCATGGCCCCTCTGTAAGTTCGCAATCCTATAGTGACAGGCCGCAAAGATATTGGAGGATATGAAGTATTAAAAAAATTGAAAAGAAGCATTTTGTAAAGGATGTGCAAGTCCTAAGAAAATACAGGGGAGAAAATTGACAAAACAGACTGAAAAAGAGAAGCTCAATAGAGGGAGTGATTTT
The DNA here is from genome assembly GCF_950005125.1 of Chionomys nivalis. Classification (NCBI taxonomy): domain Eukaryota; kingdom Metazoa; phylum Chordata; class Mammalia; order Rodentia; family Cricetidae; genus Chionomys; species Chionomys nivalis. Next base: position 2,314,368 of record NC_080109.1, on the reverse strand, counting down.
GAGAACAAAAAATCCTGGAGAGGAAAAGCCCAACATTGTATAAAAAGTCTTTTCTGAGAGTTCACAGAAATTTCTCCAAAACAGATTACATTGTAGGTCATAACGCAAATCACAACAATACTAAAAGTAAAAAATAGTTTCTCGAATCTTACCAGATCAAAAATGCAATGGAAGCAGATATCAGCAGCAAGAGAAAGACCAGAAGCTCTACAGACTTACGAAGACTGAATCGTGTAATCAGAACCATCTGCGGGACATGAAATGGAAGCAGAAGGAACACTTCCAAACACACTCTAGGAAACTAGTATTGTTCTGACACGAAATCCGGATGAAAATATGTCAAGAAGAATTATAGACCAATACCCTCAATGAACAGAGGCAAAAATCCTCAACAAAACATTTGCAATTGAATTCAGTCACACGTTTGAGAAGATCGCATACCATGGTTATATAGGTTCCATTCTAGGGAGTCAAGGATGGTTCAACCCACACAAATCACATGTAATATAGCGTATGAATGGAATAAAGCAAAACGAAATCTCATGATCACTTTACTAGACACAGAAATGGCATTTGACAAAGTTTAATGCCATTTCATAGTAAAATCCTATGAAGAAAATATGTTCCCAAGGAGCTTACATACCTCAGCCTACTAAAGGCCATATCTAAGACATGTATGGACATTTCATACGGAATGGGGAACTGAAAGCGTATCTTCTGAAACAGAAACAAGGCAACTCAAACGTTCTTTTCAAGCCAAAGCCTCATGTAACCCAGGCCAGTCTTGAACTCACTGTGCAGCTGAGGTTGGCCTTGAACTCCTCATTCTCCTACCCCCATCTCCCAAATTCTGGGGTCATAGGCGTACACCACCAGGGCTCTCACTGCTCTTGTTGAACGCAACGCTTGAAATGCTGGCCAGAGCAGCAGAGCATGATAAGGAGATAAAGGAGACACAGACAGGCAAAAGCCAAATTATCCCCGTCTATAGATAATATGTACTTAGAAGATTCTAAAGTCTCCATCAAAAAAGTTTTAGATTTCACTCAAGAACAAGGTAAGTGAGGATGGAAGAGATGGCCTAGCAGTTAAGAGCTCTTCCAGAAGACCGGGGTTCTATTCCCAGTACCATATTGGACAAGTAACTACCACCTGTAACTCCAGCTCCAGGAGATCTGATGCCTCTGGCCTCTGAGGGCACCTACACACACAGAGACACACACACACATACACACACACACCTTAGAACAATAAAAATAAAATCTTAAAAAAAAGCTGACTAGCAAGAAACAAAATCAACATACAAAAATCAGTAGCTTGTTTTTCTATACTAATGGTGGACACTCTGGGAAAGAAATCAGACACGTAATCCCAAACCCAAGAACCTTAAAAAGGACAAATTATCTAGAAATAAATTTTACCTAGAAAGTGAAAGAGCACAACCATGAAAACTATAAAATATCATAGAAAGAAATAGAAGTTGCTATGAAATGGGGAAAACTCCCACGCGCATGGAACAGCAGAATTAATACTGTGAAATTAGAATAAATGTGTTCCCCAACAAAATCCCAACAAGATTCTTCACAAAAATAGGGGGAAAAATCTTAAAATTCATGCAGAAGCTCAACGGTCTCTGAATATCTAAAGCAAAGTATAAGGGCTTGAGGTCTTAAAATACCAGACTTCAAATTATACTACAGAGCCATAGTAATATAGTAACAGCAAGAGCTGTGTCGCAGAAAGACAGACACATGGACCAAAGGAGGACCCAGAAATAATCCATGTAGCTATATTACCCTGGTTCCCGACAAAAAGTTCCCAGAACATGCAGTGAAGAAAAGAGAATTTCTTTAACAAATACTGCTGGGGAAACTGGGCATCCACGTGGAGAAGACGGTTCAATACCTGTGTCTTACCTGTGCCAAAGTCAACATGAAATGGATTAAAGACCGTAACACTTGACTCTTTGAAACCACCAAAGGGCAACAGAGGAGAAGCCCTGGAAGACACAGGCATTGGCAGTGGTTTTCTGACCAGCCCAGGGAGAACTGACGGACAGGATCGCATTGAGGTCAAAGGCTTCTACACAACAAGAGCAGCAATGACGAGCATGGGGAGAGAGGCAGAGAGCGGCAGCCCAACGGGAGAAGCGCTCTGCAGCTGCTCCTCCAGAATTTATGCCACAATATAGAAAGAGCTCATAAAGATAAATAACCAAGAAGAACAAATAAATCAGCCAAGGAGCAGGTAAGCAAACACTTTTCAGAAGGGGTCCAAATGGCTGGGCGTGTTGGCACACGACTTTAACCCCAGCACTCCAGACGCAGAAGCAGGTGGATCTCTGAGTTTGAGGCCAGGCTGGTTTATAGAGTGAGTTTCAAGATAGCCAGGGCTGCACAGAGAAACCCCGTCTCGAAACAAAACAAAATAAAAAAAAAAAAAGAGGTACAAATGGCCAATACATACACGAAAAAAGGTTCAGCATCAGGGGAAAAGGGTTTCCCAGCATCAGGGCCACAAGCTACGAACTCAAACTACACCGAGATTCCACCTCACCCCAATTAAAATTGCTATCATCAAGAAAATAAAAAAAGCAATTGCTGGCAAGGATGAAGGAAAAAGAAACCCTTTACACACGATTGGTGGGGATGCAAATTAGCGAGGCTGGGATGGAAATTGGTGAGCATATTTAAAAAAATAAACAAGCGTGAACAGAGCTGTGATACAACCCGGTTGTTACACTCCTGTGTGCACACCCGCAAGAATCAAAAGCAGCACACAAGAGAGGTGCTGCGCACCCTTGTTTATTGTGGCACCGCTTCCATGCTTTCAGTCTAGTTGCCACTCAACAGATGAATAGATAAAGAAAAAGTGGCATATCGTACACAATGGGGTATCATTCAGCCATCAAAAGTAAAAATCACGTTGTTTGTAGGAAAATGGAAGGAACTGGAGATCATTAAACTAAACAAAAGAAGCCAGACCCATAAAAAAAAAATGTCATGTTTTCTCCCAAATTGGGTTCTGGGAAAAAAAAAAGACAGGAACATAAAGGAGACTAATGACTAGTAAGGAAGACAGAGGCTGAAGGGATGGGAAGAGTTATGGATAAGAGACAGTGAGGGATGGTAAGGTACGTACTATGAAAATCTCACAGTGTAAAATCTGTATATGCTAATAAATGCTGCAGGACTTACCAACCAAGTCAAATCTTAAATCATTTTCTTTCCATCAGCCCAGCAACATTCTATTTTTAGGAATACTTGAGGAATAAGAAGTAGCCTGGGAGTGGGCCCACAAGCGAAGCTACAGAGGGAGGTGTCCTCCAGCAGCCTGGTGTGGGGACTCAGGTTCAGCAACGTGAACCGATAGCCAGGACTAGAGGAGTGTCCTGGGTGTCCTTTTCTTTTGCTGTGACCAACACCATAACAAAAAGCAACTTGGGGAAGGTTGTTTCATTTTCTGGGATCATAGCCCAACATTGAGGAAAGTCAAGGCAGGAATTCAAGACGGAAGCCTGAGGCGAAACCACACAATGCAGTTTACCGGCCTGCTTCTGGCTAGCTCAGCTCCCTTCCTCACAAAGCCCAGGCCTAACTGCCTAGGGGCAGCATTTTCCATACGGACTGGACCCTCCTCCTCAATTAGCAGCTAAGAAAAGGTCTCACAGACGAGGGCAAAGCCGGAAGTGGGTAGGCAAACTCGAGAACGCTCTTAATTCCAGCTCTGCGGCTCTAGCTTTCCATCCTGGCTCTGGAGCATCTGTGCGTCCTTGTCTCCACTACAGCCTTCCTGCATCGTGGGCCCCCACACTGGATCCCTTCTAAACGCACGGGTCCTAGAGGAGCAGATAAATCTAAGGCTCCCTCACTGGTCCCATGCTCTCCTCCTCATCCTCGTCTGTTCTCATGTCCCCCATCTCACCATTCTGCCCCCTCCACGTGTGCTTCTTTTCTCATTTCCAGGTGGGGTTTAGTATGGACAGTCAGTCTAAAGGCGGCAGTAGCCGTGGACTCTGTCCCTGAATTGCACAAGCGTGCTTTATGAGGCATTGATCAGAGGTCAGGCAAGCTCTCTGCTCTGTGGGTGTCCTGTTCCGTCTTGTCCCTTTATCTCTGACTTTTGCCCACCCCTCTGTTTTATCTACTCTTTGCTACTGTATCTGATTTTTATCTCATGGAATTTTAAAGGTGGGAAAGAGTTACGTTTACAGTCTTTTCTTTGCTGTCTTAAAAACACCTCATCGACTTGGTATCAGCACTCAAGGCAAAATAGCATTAAATTACTGGATAAAACATGCAAAAATCCGTAAACACTGTAAGTGAGACCCTCGTTAAAATTAATTTATTTTCACTGGGCATAAACTGGGTTCTGGCTTTATTTGGAAATGTAGAATTTATGCTTGTTGTGAAATATGTCAATAAATCCTACATTGCTGTCGTCAGATCTAGAGTCAGCTGGGGAGGAAGCCGAACTTGGCATTTGCTTGTCTGTGGAAGATTCACATCTATACACCCTGAAGTGTCCTTTGATGAAAAGAATACACCGGTCTTTCCTATCCTGAAGACTGCTGTTTCTGCTGTTTGCTAGCTGGTGACATGGGGAAAGATCTGAGCCTCAGTTTACCCACCTGCAAAATTAATGTGCTAAGTTAAATTATTTTGAAGCCAGTTCTCAGGCTGAGGTGTGTGAAAGAACCAAAGACACTTCTACAAGTTGTTGTCATCCCAGGGACTAATGAGCAACCCAGGCTTTGGCCCAGGAGTCGGTGCATTTAAGGAGAACTCCCAGATAATTCTCAGCCAAGGAGATTGAAACTCACACTTCCTGAGAGCCACATTCGTCTCTTATCTAGCCCCAGAAATTTTAGAAGAAAGCGCAGAGAGAGGAGGAGGAGCAAGGGGAGGAATTAAGTATTGTTTAATCTTCAGCCCAGTGACTGCACCTTAATCTACTGCTATTTCAGCCAGTAATTGCAACTCCACAGTTACCAGCCTGTTCTGTTCCTGCAGTCACCTGCTCTGTTACTGCGCTAAAGGTAGCTTTAACAAAATCTCTATCCTTCTACTTGTAAGTTAGACGTGAGATTCAAAGGCTGGGGTGAAAGCCTGCTAGCTCAGAGAGGCTGAGTAGCAATTGACTAACCTTCTTTCCCTTCCCTGCTGGTGTCTCCCCAAAAGCACAAAATTCTGCTCCACCCAAACAAAATCCCTCCCTACTACTTCCAGCGCGTCCGCATCCCTCCATCTCCTTCCACTGCCTCCGATGCTCTATGATTATTTTCTGGCAGCTAGTTGCTGATTCAACTTCCTGACCCAAGGTTAATTTTATTTAATTAACACAAATGCTAATTTGGGGCTCACAGTGTGGTTGAGTATCCCCCAACAATTAAGAAAGAACTGTATTATGGGCAGGAAGTTGTCATAGAGACTGGGTTGAACTCACTCTCCCCCTGAGTGTGGTATCAGTTCATCCACACAGTAGGAAACCTGATCAATGGTTGTTGTGCGTACCCTCTAACTCTGGTTCTTAACTGTCCTGAGGCTGTGACCCTTTAATATAGTTCCTTATGTTGTAGTGAACCTCAACCATAAAATTATTATCATTACTACTTCACAACTGTAATTTTGATACTATTATGAATCTTAATGTAAATATCTGTGTTTTCCTATCGTCGTAGGCAACCCCTTGAAAGGGGCCATGATCCACAGCTTGAGAACAGCTGTTCTCACTGTTCCCTGAGAATGAATCTCAGTCTCTGGAGTCTGCTTTGACCCACTGAGAACTTTTAGCATCCCCAGCAGAGTGTACTGTGAGCGCCCAAAGAATCAATGCAACAGCAGAACGGGCAGGGTGATGGTCGACTTCAAGCCCTCCCAAAGGAGCTCTTTCTAGTTCCTAGCTGTGGGACATCCAGCCTTCCTCTCTCAGCATCCATGAGCAGCGAACTTCAATGGCCAGCTCTCTTCCCTGTGGAACTGAAATAAAGAGATAGTCATGCATAGTTGCCGTTGACAGGGTCCTCTTATTGCTAGCACAATAGGCCATGTGGCAGAGGGGGCCTGGTTTATTTCACAGAAACTCGAAAGCGAAGCAAGAGGGAGAGACAAAAAAGGTCTAGTGTCCCAATATCCCCTTCAATGGCATGCCCCCAATGACCTAACTTCCTCCTAAAAGGTCCTGCTTCCTAAAGAGTCTACCACCTCCTTAATAGCCACTAAGCCTAAAATCAACAATTTCAGCACTTCAAAAGTGTAAATCTAGAGCCCCACCTCCCTCTCCAGACCCAGGAAATCTGTGAGTGCCTATAAAACAACAACAACAACAATAAATAAATAAATAAATAAATAAATAAATAAATATTAAATGAAACCCAGACAAAATGACATTGGGTAAACAATTTTATTCCAAAAGGAAGAATAAGAAAATAAGGAGGATAAATTGGACCAAAGCGAGGCCCAAATCCAGCAACACTAACACCAAATCCTATAGCTTCATATCTGGCACCCAGGACACATGGGGTCATGTCATGAGATCCAATGGGCTGTGGCTTTGTTCGTTGCAGCCCACATGGCCTTTCTCTTGGGCTAGCCATGGCTGGCTTTGCTGGCTGCTCACAGCAGGTGGTCAAAGCTCCTGGTGCCTCTAGCATCTGAGGTTCTCCTCTGTAACTGCAGCTTCACCCTCACAGGGGCCTCCCTGTGGAGACTCTGGAGTCCGCTTTCACCCACAGGGTACTCTCAGCAACCTCTGCTTAGTATACTGTGAGCCTCCAAAGATTCAATGCAACGCCAAAACACTCGGGAAGATGATGGACTTCAAGTCCTCCCTAAAGAGCTCTTGGAACTTCTACCTGTACTGTCTGGCCTTCCTATGAAATCTCGGTGAAATCCTCCATGTCCCCCAAATGTTTCCATTGTGCATGCCTGCAAACATAGCACCATGTGAACAATGCAAGGTCTCTTGCCCATGTGAGCAAAACCATGCTCATGATGGAGGAACTTGGTGGCTAAATGATTTCCCAGAGGGCCCACCTTCTAATGCCATTATTTTGGTGATTGTGCTTCAATATACGGATTCAGGAGAGACAGGAACATTCAGAAAACAGCACCAGGCAATGCTCCAAATCATTTATTTCCATTTAAGCCCCATAACAAACCTATGAGGAAAACAATAGAATTGTATCCATTTTCCAGAAAAGGCGGATCAGAGAGATTGAGTAACTTGCTGAAGGCCACACACGTAGTCAGTCAGAGTCCCAGGGTCCCAGGCAAGGAGCCCAATTCTCAGCTGCTTTGCTTTATTGCCTCACCTCTGACTTAAGGCATTAAAGGGTTCCCTGGGCTGTAGCCTACAGTCAGGAAGAGCTCATCACCCATCTCTTTCTCAACTCTCCCATCTGCCTTTCTTCCACGGTTCCTCAGGCAGATTGTACACAGAAAGGGACCCAAACAGGGAAGAGTAGATGCACTTTGGAGTGACAGAGGATAGTCTCAGTGCCCTTTTGCTGGCTGAACATCCAGAAACCTTGAGGAAGCAGGGACCATGATGGGCAGATAAAATACAGAGAGTGCTAGGCTACGATGATCAGACCCACCAGCGACCCTGCCCCACTGGTCCATTAAAAGAAGCTGAGCAACTGCCAAGGGTGTTCCTAGATCTGAGGAGACAAGTGTCCACAAGGTCCTGGGTACAGCTCGCCGCAGAGTACACGTTTAGCATGCATGCGGCTTTGATTCCTTCCTCTGAGCCCAGGAAATGACGAGGTTCTGATGCACCTCCCTTCTTTGCCTGAGTGCATAAGCTTTTATTCTCTGGTTCATTAGGTGAGCCGGGTCTAGAGTGTCTTCCTGCAAGAGGTGAGCAGATAGCTTCGCTGTCATGATGAATCACAGTCTGGATTTGAAACAAACTTACCGTGAAAACACACACAGTGTAACCTCAGTAAATAACCAGCTGACTGATGCTTCTGAGACCAATTACTGCCTCTGCCTTGTTGTCTTGATTTTTTTCTTCTTCTTCTTCTATTTTCATATGGGCTATCCAAAACAGGAGTCTCCTGGTCATCGTCCCCCCCCCCCATTAAAGTGCACAGCTACCCTTTTTCTAGCACTTTTTGAAACCCTAGGACCTGGACTCAGTGCAGGGATGAGAAATGAGGACAGGGCTAAAGAGGAGGATTTTTATTTAATGAATGAGTAATTCATAAAAATGAATATTCTCACCAAAAGGAGCCGTCTGCCAGCTCTCTGCGTGTATATCGGCTCTGCTGCTCTCTCTGTAACAACTTGGAATTAAATCAATGCGTCACCTGCTTAGTGGCTGCTCAGCTGATTCACCATTAACTTTAAACACCCCATTGTGCAAGGGGCACTTCACTCCGCCATAATGAGGGGGAGATTTTGCCCTGTTCTAATATATATAATGCCAGCCTCAAAATTGGTTGAATTAATTCAGCTGTGTTTAGTATGCTTTTAACATTTACACCTAACAGTCAGGAGACACCCAGGAGGGGAAAGCTGCTTAATGTCACAACCTCTTGAAGTCATTTCCCCAACCCCCCAAAATTGGCTTTCTTCTCCTTTAACTTGGCATATCTTTCCCAGCAAAATGTGGACCGCGAAGACGTGGGACTTGCTCAGTCTCTTCATGAGCAACACGGAGTGTTTCTTTTTCTTCCCATATTGGACCCAGAGGCCTGCAGGTGACATGAAAGACACCTGCAGTCTTCTTGCTGATGGTGCATCTGAGCGCCTGTTTCTTACCTCCGCTCAGTGTTTTCTGGATTGCCAGAGTCTTTTTGTTCTCTGCTTCTCACAGCCGGGGTCGGGCTCTGCCCCTCCTGTGAGAGGCGACTGATTTCCACGTGGGGTTTGCAGAACGAGTGTCATTATATTGCAACCGCCCCTTGTAACTCTCCACAGGCTACAAGCCCGTGTGCATCCCCTGCGGTTCCGAGAACAATCCACGGGAGAACGCTGACGGGAAGGGCCATTATGGTCACTGATGCTCTTGCCATCTGGAATGGTTACAGTTGTCAGGATTTGAGGCGACTCGCTGTGCTGAGGAATCGCTTTTCTAATGGCAGCGCTAATCAGGAGGGATGCAGCCCGTTGCTAAGAGCTGCCTTCAGAAGAAAATCCCCCACCATATGAAAAGGAAAGGCCGCTGATTGGTTTTTTTACCCATTTGAAAACGAAGTAGCTTGGAATGTCATCTTCGGCTCTAAAAGGCCATCCTTCACGTCAGGAACCCATGGCTCTGGCCAGCCCTTGGGAGTGCCACACTGTTTTTATGGGCAGAGGACCTGTGTTGGGCTCTTTGTCCTTCCTCTCTCGCCAGCTGTGCCATGTGAAGACTGGGCAATTCTCTTTCAGAGGCTTGGCAGGTTTTTATGGGAAGGGCAGCACAGACAGGTGTGGGTGCAGATTTTTTTAATGCCGGCCCCTCCCTGGTTTGTCCCATGCTGTATGTACTGTGCAAGCCCTAGCCTTGCTACTAGAACTCTCCTTTGTTAAGAGTTGGCCCTGTGGAGATTTCCTCAGGTAGCCGGAGGAAAAAAAGAGTTGGGAACCAGCAAGTGTGTGCTGGACCTCCCTTGGGAGCTGGGCTCCAGACAAACTCTGGGGACTGAGGGGTACTAGGGTGAACCATGAGTCAACCCCTTGGCAGCTCCACCCTGGTGCAGCAGCAGCCTTCCCTCAGAGTAAGCGGTGTGGTGTGTTAACTGTGTGAGAGAGCCTTCTATGGGGCAGGCTCCGAGGGAGGTGTGGGTATTAGCCTGGACTCTAAACCCTAGAGCAATGACAGTCCGGTGGCCCAGGGGCTAAGTCTCTCTCTTTCCTTAGGCTCTCTGTGGTTAGTAGCTTCTGGAAGTCAACAGGGAATCAGCCAGAACCAAACTCCCTAGGCTGCTGTTTCTCCCTAGTCAACTACATGACAGGTCTCCTCAGCTCCCAGTGACAACCAGAGGGCTCCTCCATTCCAGACTCCCTGAAGGCAGAGCAAAGGGTGGGGTCCAATAAGCCACCCCTCCCTAAGGTTAAAAATGTCCTGTTTTACAGCAATGTGGCCTTGGACCTAGGCTCTAAGAATGGTTAGTACAGCATTTACAAAAATGCTGCTGGGCATCCTTAGCCCAAGGGGGGGGGGGGGTCTGTTTGAGTCTCCCCTGGGTGTTTCTTGTGACACAGAAGGCCTGGGGCCTTCCTAACAGATTACCACAAATTAGGTATCAAAAAAAAAAATTCAAAGAAAATTATTTGTTCCCAGTTCTGGAGATTGGAAGGCCCTAATCAGGGCTGATGGGATTAATCCCAAGTGAGCCTCTGAGAACCTCCTCCGTATCTGTCTTCCAGCCTCTAGTGGTTGAAAGCAACCAAGCCAATTTTCGGCTTGTGGAAACACAAGCCCCCTCTACCTGCTCCTTCATGGAGGCTTCCTCTGTGTCTCTGTGACTTCTTGTCTCTGGACTTGAGGCCTACTCACCCATATCAGAATAGCATATCTTCATGCCTTTAATTATGTCTTTCCAAAAAAGATCAAATTCAAAGGTGCCAAGGCTGGGAACTTAGACATATTTGAGGAGTCATAATTCAATCTACTATCTGTATATTTTTTTTATACCAGGCTTTGTTGGGATGCCTCCTGGACCCTGAAATTATTTAAATACGTCACTAGAAAAAGATGCTGCCCACAGACCGCCCCATCCTAGGCGCAGACCCCAGGTCTCCTCGAGCTCAACTTTTTAACCTTGCCACCCTGAGCCCTTGGGGTTCCTTCTTGTGGCAAAGGACGAGTCACCTTTGCTTTGTTTAGAATGAAGACAATGGCTGGGTGGTGGTGGAGGTGGTGGCTCACACCTTTAATCCCAGCACTCAGGAGGCAGAGGCAGGCAGATCTCTGAGTTGGAGACCAGCCTGGTCTCTACAGGGCTACACAGAGAAACCCTATCTCAAAAAATAGCAACAACAAAGAATGAAGATCATAAGGAGAACTTAAAGCCCCACCTTAGACGATTTTCCTCCTGGTCAGAAACAAGCAAGTGACATTTCCTCAGGAGGTGCTGCTCCTTCCCTGCTTGGTGGCTGCCATATTGTTCTTCCCCCGATTCTCAGCTGCTATAGCTTGGGTGTTAAACATCTCCCAAGCCCCCACACAAATAAAGAAAGCCTTGGATTTCAGCCTGGGCCAATATTAGGAGGTGTTAGACTCTTTAGAGAATTCAGTCCATCGGTGGAAGGAAGTTAGGTCACTGGGACTGTGTTCCTGCAGAGAATGTTGGGACCCTGGGTCCTCCACCATCTCTTTTGGCTTCTTGAGTATCACGGGGTCAGCAGCTTCTTCACCATGTGCTCCTGTCCCCCATGTACTTACTCTGTTGCCAAGGTAACATGGCCAAGTTACCATGGCTGAAAGCTCTGAAATTGAGAGTCAAAATAAACATTTTACCTTAGAAGTTGTTTATCTCAGGTGTTTGTTTGTAGTTGGAGGCTGCTTATTGGTTCTCGGCCGCCCGGCTAGCTTAGATCCGAAACAATGACCCAGAAACTGTACTCATGAAATCGCCGCTTGGCCCACTAGTTCTAGCTTTTTATTGGCTAACTCCTACATATTAATTTAACCCATTTCTATTAATCTGTGTATCACCACATGGCGGTGGCTTACCAGCAAGATTTCAGCATATCTGTTTCCTTGGCAGCAGCTCCATGGCTTCTCTCTTGGCTCTGCCTTCTTTCTCCCAGCAAACAGCCTAGCTTTCCCTGCCTAGTTCTGTTCTTCCATGCCATAGACTCAAAGCAGTTCTTTATTCATTAGCCAATAAAAGCAACACACAGACAGAAGGACCTCCCACACCATTGGTTACACTAACAAAACTGACATTCCTCTTCTTTTTCCTGCCACCAGACTGGCAGCCAGAGGCCAGTCCCCTGCTTCCCAATGTCCAGTGTTCCTCTGGGACTCTAACTTGAGATTGAAGTTCATGCAAAGACAGATAGCCTTTCATTCTTCACAGTCAAGCACACCTGGGCTGAGGTGACCAAAGCAACCCAGAGAGTCAACCTAGGACCCAAGAGCTCAGGCTCTTGGACTATCTGGACTGCAGAGGCCCCCAAGTCATCCAAATCTTGACCTGAAGCATGGCTATGACTTGAACCTGGAGCTGCACCCTGAGGACCCACACCCTAAAGGCTCATTCCCAGTGGGGGGTGCTAGCTTCAAGGCTGTCCAGTCTTCAGTGCACTGAGCCTGTGCCATGGAAGGACACCTCTGGGGCCTCTGAAGGTCATGCCTGCTCCACATTCCAGCCTAGACTTCTCTGCTTCCTGTTCTGATTCCTGTGAACAGCCTTGTGTGTAAGTTCCTGTCCCTGTTGATCAAGCCACCCCCACTGTTACACTTTGCCTCTACTGCGGGCTGCGACGCCTCTGAAGCCATCTGCCACAGGAAACCTTTCTTCTGTTGTTTCAGTCAAGTATTTTGGCCACAGAGATGCCAAGACAACTGATACCCTTAAAGAAGATGTCATCTGTCCTGCACTTCCGTGTCTGCTCCACTGGGCAGGGTTCAACCCCATGCTCTCAGTAGAAGTCTCACGTCATAGACAACACAGTACGTACCCTGGTATCACCCAGACCTGAAGATCCAGGAGAAAAAAGAAAGACAGAAGATGAGCGCCTCTTCCATCCCCTCCACAGCCACAGAGGAGGAACAGGTCTGGTCGTGTGCACACTTATCTCTCCCCCTGTCAACACGGGCTCATTCTTATCTCCCTTAGCCATTCATTCACTGCTGGACTAAATAAAACAGGGCGTCCCATAAAAGAGGGCAAAGAGGAGGGGCAGGTCTACAAATACACAGAAGGAATGCTGGATTCAGATGTTCTTCATGAGTGAGGAGTTGCAGCCTTCACGGGCTCACCGTGTGATCCAATTAGCCCAGAACACAGGACGTGAACTTGCCAGGCCCTGGCAGGAAGAGCTAGCACCCCCACCCCAGCCACCACACACACCCCACACACTGCTCTCAGTGAGTCTGCCAGAGCCCTTCTGAGTTATGAGCTGTCTTGTGTCAGAAATGCAAGGGCTGTTCGGGCCTGGCCTTTCTACTAACTCCTGTACTGTGGGCACCGACATCTAACTTATCCGAGGGGGTGGCACACCAGAAAAATCTAGTGACACGTGAGCGGTGCCCAGAGGCTACGTGCACCGCAGAAGTGAAGTCTGGCACTTGTTTTGGGGACCCCTGCAGCACAGTGTCCTAAACTGTGCCCAGAGACCGAAGCTGCTGATTCAGGTTTGTTTGTTTTTATTTCTCAGGATTCTGAGTTTGTATTTATCTGTTGAAAACCAGTTATTGGTTACCTTACCCACTTGTGGTTTAAAACTCCACCTTGCTGTTGTGGTTACAATAGTGTTTTAGGCTCAGAGTTTTCCTAAAGCTCTGTAAGACCTTCTTAGACATGCTTACATTGGAAATACTAAGCAGTGAAAGCTCCCTTTGCCTGTAGTTCACAGTCTGGGCTCCTTTAAATGCAATTTAGTCAACAATAGGCCAGACTCTTCAGTTCTGAGAACAGTCCTTAGAAGTAAATGCTGCTGATATTTGTTTCATTTTGTTTTTGAGAATCTTACTATGTAGCCCAAGCTGGCCTGGAATTCAACAACCTTCCTGCTTTGTTTCATTAAAACCGCAACAATAGAAATTGTTAAGTGCGTGGTGCGCCTGTACATGGAGGGTGTTACATGCGCACTTGTACTCACGCGTGTGTGGAGGCCAGAAGACAATGTCAAATGCCCTTCTCACAAACACTGTCTACTTTCTTTGAGACAGAAGCACTTACTGGTCTGGAGATCACCAATCAGACTGGACTGGCTGTGCAGGGAGCTCCCAGAGAGCCTTCTGTCTCTGCCTCCCAGGACGGCTAGGGATCAAACCAAGGTCCTCAGGCTTGCAAAGCAAGCACTAAAATGACTGGATCATCTCCCCAGCCCCTTCCTCCTTCCATCTCTAAGTGCTGCAGTTCTAGGTGTTCACCACTACACCGAGCTAAGCCTGGCAGTATCTTAAATCAAGGGGCAAGAGGGAGACTCATTCATCCAACTTCTCTCTGTAAATCAGAGGACGAAGAGGTTTATTGATAGGTTGGCAAGGGAAGGACTCATCAAAGCCCATAATGGACACTTAGTTCTGCAAGTAACTCACACCTGGCCTTTCTCCAGCCAGACTGTGACCACTACACATCAGCTTATGGCTGCCGGTTGCCTTGAATTCCGCATTGCCAGATGAGGGCCTCCTGGTCATTTTTTCCCACCTGTCCAGCTCACTTAAAGTTGGTGTATTTTGCAATTTTCTTTCATGCTCTTTAGAACTTTGGGTTGCATTAGCCACGGTGACCGCAGTGTGGCTCGGTGTCACCAGCAGGGGACATCTGGCATTCTCAGCATCAACTGAGTTTCTTGATTTGTTCTCTTGCTGCCTTTGTTTTATTGCTAATTAAATTCCTCTAAACCTCCTGTCTGTCTTTATTTTGGGTCGGCTACTAAGCTAAGAACCAGGTGGCCTTGATGTGGAGGGTTTTTCTTTATTGTGGCATGAACTTGGAGCTGCCATTTAAATCCTTGTGTGTCTCATTTCCTCTCTTGCAATATAGAACTCATGAAGCAAAGAACTTTAAATTTGATTAAATTTGATGAGCTTTTAGATGCATCTCAGTACAGCTAAATATGTTCCTCTCTCTCTCTCTCTCTCTCTCTCTCTCTCTCTCTCTCTCTTTCTTTCTTCTTTTTCTAAAGATAATTTGCAGACTAGAGAAGCTGAAAGAATTGCTCCACATTTCCACCTCCAGGGATAATAATGCAAATGAGGTCAAAGCAAGCAGAGGTTGAGGAGGATGACGCAGTACCCTGGCTTCAGCGTGGCCTTTCGCCAAGTACTGGGGTGGACCTGTTCTCTCTCCTGCCTTCCAGCACCCCTCTCATCTCTGACTGCCGTTCAGATTTGCAGCCACTGTGAGCCAGGAGGGACGGGTCATGCATTCACACCCAGTGTGGCTTCTGACAGTACACTTAACTGTGTCTCCATTTTGTCCTGCTCAGGAAGGGCACACAAAGAAGTATTAGTTAAGCAACTTTCAGAAATGTGAAGGAGAAACGCTGGTGGTCACTCATGTGTGCATTTGGGGAAATCCATGTGGGTATGCGGGGCTCATGGAGGATAGCAGCCTGGCTTTCTCAAACTGTGGGCTCTGGGGTGGAACTCAGGTCCTTATGCTCGCATGGCAAAGACTTTCCTGACAGAGCCCAGGCCTAACCCTAGTCTTTTACTGCTACTAGAGAATCTTCTGTTCACTTGTTTGTACTCAGAGATCTGTCTGCTTCTTCTTCCCAAGTGCTGGGATTAAAGGTGTGCGCTACCACCACCCTGTTAGCTACTGCAACATCTTAAATATAAAAAGATTCAGCTAGAATATTATAATTCTGGAGAAGAAAATGAACAAGACACTGACAACTTAGAAGACGGTCTATGGCTACGAGAATCTCTACTCTTCCTACAAGCTTGATGACTACTTTAAGGCAACACAATATAAAACAAGGTTCGTGTAAAAATCATCAATGGGGCTAGAGAAATGGCTCAGAGGTTAAGAGCACTGCCTTCTGTTCCAGAGGTCCTGAGTTCAATTCCCAGCAACCACACAGTGGCTCACAATCATCTGTAGTAAGATCTGGTGCCCTCTTCTGAGCTGCAGGCACACATGCAGACAGAACACTATATACATAATGAATAAATAAATCTTAAAAAAAAAAAGAAATCATGTTAATGACCTGTGATTAAATTTTGAATACTCCCATATCAGTTTTCAGTTGAAAAATGTTTGTCCAAGTTCTTAAAACAGACCCAGCCCTACACGCTGACTTTGTGTAGCAAACACAGTGCCCAGGGCTTGTGGTAGATGTGGCACTGCAAGGACTGGGAAATGTCCTTGAAACCAACAATTCCCAGGTTTTAACTCTGATATTTGGATTTAGTTGAAGTGAAATGGTCCTGGGCACCTGAGTTGTTGTGAACTTGCTGGTGCTCATCAATGTCTGTGGAAGGGGATGGCCTGGCTGGGTTCCTAGGTGTGGCTGAAGTGGATCTCCTTGTTTCAGACCTAAACTGTGGTTTACAGCAATGTCTGGATGGCAGTCTTAATCCAGACAGATGGCACATTCCAAGTCAGTGGTTTATAGAGGTGTGGAGAGACCCATAGGGGAGGGGACAATGCCTCAAGTTAGCAAGAGCAACCTCCAGTCTAGTCCTAAAGGACCAAAGCTAAGGAGTGCTTACTGAAGTTGTTGGGAGCTGTGAACCCCCAGATCCTGAATTTCTTGTAAACAACTTGTTTTCCTCTGATCTGAGTGCCTACAGCTGCTCTGAGCACGAGACCCTCAGGAGTTCCTGATGGCAGGGGAGTGGTTTCTGGTGCGTTTGGCTGGGGCGTGGCTCTCCCTATATAAGCTGCTCATGGACACAATAAAGGGGGCATTCTTGGGGCATTCTGACATCAAGGATGACTGTGTCTCTGTCTGTGAGTTTTTGTGTGTTTCAATCTCCATGCCCTTGCCTGGTTCACGAACGGTATGGTGGCGCATAGAGCGCAGACGGGTGTGGTGCACTATAAGTGGAGGTCCCTCAGATCCGAGAAAGAGGGGTAAGCAGGATGGGTCACCCTGGGCTGGCAGGGACATATTGGGGAATTAAGATGCGTGTTCAATCCTGACATCCTTTGCTTGGTTTCGGTTCCCGCTGTGCAGGCGGTGCAGGAAGCAACAAAGGGTGGCTGTACAGGGAAGAATGGACAGGGCTTTTGACCTTGGGAAAGGACACA
Organism: Chionomys nivalis; assembly: GCF_950005125.1. NCBI lineage: Eukaryota > Metazoa > Chordata > Mammalia > Rodentia > Cricetidae > Chionomys > Chionomys nivalis. The sequence continues at coordinate 2,297,498 of NC_080109.1, read as the reverse complement.
TATGATGTATACTAATCTCACAGAGTAGCATTCACAAAAACTAAAAAAGAGAATACCACGAATATCCAACAGCAGCTTAATGGATCAACACAATGCAGTTTATACTTTATATTCTTACAAGGAAATTATTATTAATAATTATTAATATTATTCATCCTCACAAAGAAATGTGATTCTACTACATGTCTGTTGGGTGGCACCGCTGCCTTCAGGGTGGGTCTTCTATACTCAGTTCCCTGCATGCCAGTCTTCTCTGGAAACACCCTCCCGGCGTGCCCACAAGTGTGCTTTGCCAATTTTCTAAGCATCTCTAATAAGCCAAGCTACCAGCCAACATTAACCATCACAGCAGAGCAGAGAGGAAAGTCTAGAGGAGCAAGAGGAAGTTGGCTGACGTGGGTCTTTCCATCTCATCCTCTGCTCTCTAGAGCAAGCGCCAAAGCTTCTACCTTCATATCAGAAAGAACTGCTTTGAGAATGTGGCTGGCAGGCGGCACACAGGCAGAAAATGCAGCAGTGTATTTTCTGATTAAGCCACAAAATTATTTTTGAGTGCTACAATGTTCTCTTCATATTTATTTATTTTTTAAATATTTATTTATATTTTATGTACATTGGTGTTTTGCCGTGAGTGTTGGGTCCTAGGATTACAGACAGTTGTGAGCTGCCATATGGGTGCTGGGAATTGAACCTGGGTCCTCTGGAAGAGCAGTTAGTGCTCTTAACCACTGAGCCATCTCTCCAGCCCCAGTTCTCTTCATATTTATATATGTGGCTTTTGACACCCTTACTTTTAGAAATTCATAAGGGAAAAAAATCAGAGGTATGGGCTAGAAATTATACACAGAGACATCCACTGAAATACCATTGATGGGATTGTCAATGGTTCAGTAGGTAAAGTGTTTGCTATGCAAGCCCAAGGGCCTGAATTTGGCTTCCCAGATTCCAGACATGGCTGTGTCTTAGACTCCAAGCACCAGGGAGGTGATGGTTAGTGAGCATCACCTACTCAGTGATGTCCAGGCCAATGAGAGACTCTGTCTCAAAAAAGAAAAAAAAACAGTAGACAGCTCCCGAGAAAGGATACCTGGGGTTTACCTCTGGCCTCCACATACACACGTTCATGTATGCACACACACACACACCGTAAAACATGCACCTCAAGCACACATACACATACCTGTACCCAAGAAAACCGAAAACTGCAAATACAAAAGAAGTGTCATTTAACTCACAAAAAGAGGCAGCTGAACAGTGCCGCATCTATAATATAATTGCAAGTGAGGGAGCAGCTTCCAGGCTGGCTACATGGTACATCGTCTGTATAAGAAGGTTCAGCTCTCACTAGAATATTAAAGTGATTACCTTTGAATCATTGAAATAATCTTTTTCCCAATTTTTTATTTTAGCATTTTCTTGTTGAACATTATTCACCCTGATAATCAAGAAAATACACACACACACACACACACAAACCTGTAAAAACCCTACGACTACATCACATGATAAATATTCCCACTAAAGATCCCTGTAGCATCTGCCCTGCCATCCTGGATAAAGGAACTGATTTACCTGCCGGCTGCCTATTAATCTACAGGGAAGCAGCCAGAGGAAGGGCAGCCACCTCCCCTGTAATCGACGGCGAGTGTGGCTGAGGGTGCAGCTCCCCAGGATGGAATATTGCTAAACGACGAAATTCTATCTCCCACAAGAAATTATTTCTGCTGGCTGTGCAAACGTCAGGCTGGAGCCTGCCCTTGGAGAGGCGGCTGCACTGCTAAGGATTTGTAAAATCAGCAGAGCCGGCGCAGGAACGGTCACAGTGGCTGATTTTACAAGCCACTCACGACGGGCATCTGCGCGAGAAAACTGCAGCTCGGAGCTTATTTAACCTGTTGTGATTCTCATTTCCTGGCTTGCCGTGCTGAAAGGGTATTGCTTAGCTCTTTGTGTATGTAAAATGGCTTCACAGGTGTATGGAAATACTGCCCATTTCCCTGGCCCAGATATAATCTCACCTAGCTCTTTTGTCTTCTATTTATTTAACCATTTGTCAAGCTGGTACCTCACACTCTGAGGTAGTGGCCTGTCTCATTACCATACCAGATGTGCGTGGCAATATTTCCAGGAAGAACTGCGCTCTGGCTGGACTCAAGCTCTGGGAGACAAACACAACCCCCCACTCCATGATTTTCAGTTCAGTTTCCTCTGAATTTCAAGGGCACACCTCTACAAGTGGGTTATAAGCCTGCTGGATCTGCTCAGTTCTGAAGAGATCCTATCATTGACAGCGGTCAAGTTGGTACATGCTGGTCCAGAGACACTTGTCCCCTGCCAGACTGATGCCAAGGGCAGATAATGAGGGTGTTTAGCCCATATGGACTGTATGTCCTTCAAACAACACCCGGGAGCTTCCCAAGCTTACATACATCTCTTCTCTCCTAAGAATCATTTGTTGCCATTTTACTCTTCAAATTGGCTTCTGGTGTTGGGATGTTTTAACCAGGGAAATTGGTGTTTGCATCAATCAAGTAAAAAAAAAAAAAACCAAAATATATGCAAGAATACTACAGATATCTTTTAGATTAGTGTACAAAAGATGGAACCATTGATGATGTCATTCTTTGACAAGACAAAAACAGCAGAAAACCCATGTTGCCTTTCCCACATGACTCTTGGATCATGCACCCTAAGATTCTGACCTGGAAGGTGTTGGTATGGGGAGACTGTGCATGTGTGCACTGCACAGTAACTGTATTCAAAATCCCTGGGAAATGGAGGCCACTTTACTAGCATTTATTGTAAGCAGAATTCTTTGGACAGGGCTGTATACCTGATTTTTGTCATGATTGGCTGCTGCTTTAGTTTGGTCCCCTCCCCAATAATGAAGAACAAATGCAGGGTTTTGAGCTTCCTAGGTGATTGCTCTGCCATCTAACTGAATCTTCAGCTCTGTGGCTTGGCTCTGGGCTGTCCTTTAAAAACCTGGGTGTTAAAGACTTGCCTGCCAGCCCGTGATGCTATGGACAGGAGACAGAACCTTTAAAGGTAGGGTGTAGTCATACAAGCAAGCCTAACCTTTCGACATTTCAACACACGGCCACACTGTGGTGACAAAGTCTACAAAGTTCACATTGGAAAAGGGTGCATTTGAGTTACCAGAAAATGCAAAACTCTCATGTCTTAAGTCAGTTTATAATTTTGTGTTGGAGCGCAAACATAGGGTTTTTGTTGTTTTGTTTTTGAGACAGGGTCTCTCTACATAGCCCTGGCTGTCCTGAAACTCGCAGTGTAGACCAGGCTGTCATCTAGAGCTCACAGAGGTCCACCTGCCTCTGCTTCCCCAGACCTGGGACTAAAGACATATGACACCACACCCAGCCAATCATATCTATTCTTGACTTCATGCATCCTGTGGGCCATGGGTTGGACATGCCTGGCACTGAAAGAAACTCAGGTCTATGCCTGTGCTCTTGAAGGGAATATCAGGACAAAACTCTTTCCCTATTGCTTCCTGGCTACCGTGAGACTTTAGTTCCATTTTGTTTCTGTTTTTGAGACAGTGTCTCCTGCCTCTTTCTCCTGAGTGCTGGGATTATGTCATGCACCATCTTGCTCAGGAGTTCTGGCTACCTCGAGACAGAGAAGCTCCTGTATCACCACCCCTTACCGTGATGTACAGAGCCACCAGAAGTCTAAAGTGACAGGAAGAAGTAGTTAAGGGTCAGAACCATGAGTCTTTTTTTTCCTTAGTAGGTTGATTACTTCAAGTATGTCACCATAGTCATAGAAAGCTGAGTATACTATTTGCCTTTATGTGAGACATTGCCCTAGAATATGGCTTGTTAAGAACTGGTTGAGGCTTGGGACTGTAGTTTAGCGATAGATATCTTGTCTGGCATGCACTAGATCCTAGACTCAAGCCCCCACACTGAGTGAGGTCCAGAAAGATAACACCTAACCCAAAGCTTCCTTCTGTGCCAGCATTGTTCGCATGTGTGTATCTCTGTCACCCGTCTTGTGTGCTTTCTGGTCTTCTGTCAGCACCGAGAGGACCCACAGGTCTTAATGACCGACCTGGCATTGTTTCTAGAAAGAAATTAAGTGTGAGTATAAATAACTTGGCCAAGCCTACAAAGACAAAGTCACACACATCTGAAGATACCTAGAGACACGGAACTGTAATTGCATTGGAGCCTAAATATAATGCATTTACTCAGAGGAAAGTGGACGTTTTTAAAACCAGCACTGAGCAAAAACTTAACACCCCCTCCCCTCTCCGGTTCCACACAGTATCACACTATCGTAGTTATCAGAACACCATCAGGCAAGGCCAGAAACGCAAGCGAGTCTGCCTAGAATTTTCTCTAGTGCAGCCAGAGTTGCGAAGAAGTTGTTAAACTACATGTCAGGTGGTAAGGCTTCCGTGAACACAAAGCCGCGTGTTGCAATCAAAGGACCGTTTCTTCGTGAACTCAAAGGCGCAGCGCGGTAATTATATGTGACTGTTACTCCACCATCACGTCGTCTGCTTGGAGCCCTCTGAAAAATCAGTGATAGCGCCTGCTTCGAGGGACAGTACATGGATTCGTTTTTCAAGCCACAATGCTTTCCAAACAATGCTGCTTTGTGTTTCCTGCAAATACCAAGTGAGCCAGGCAGAAGACTTCACGATCCCACAAAAAGTTATCACCAACTTGAAGGAGCTCATCAAATACTCTCAGGTGATTTGGATTTTCTAGACTTTATTGTAAGTTAGAAGAGTAGGCGACAGGACAATCACAGAGGATGAACTAATAGCTGAACCAAAAAAAAGAAAATCCTCTCTGACGCTGAGATTGATTTTTTGCAGATGGAGCCACCCTGGGTGCTCCCAGAGACCTGCTACTGTCCTCTGGAAGCGTGTGTACGAAGCTGGGCCGGGTCATCTAGACCGCCTAAGTGAGGGCAGCTGAGCAAGGGCGAGCAGCCGGCTTGCCTCGTTCACTCTTGAGCTCTGCGCGATGAGCACATTTGTTTGTCCTCATTAAGACAGCATTGCAGGCGCTAACTGACATGCGGAGGCAGCATGCTGGGACAGGGCCAAGAAGCCCAGCAGAGGCGAGCAGAGGCGTGTCTGGAGAGCCTGCACCGAACAGAGTTCTGGCCCTGACAAGCTCGAAGCCTTGGGAACTCAGATGTGTCTCTGAAGTCCTGGGTAACTCATCAAAAGCGAGAGGTATTTAGGTCGAGGTTTCCTAGATGTGATTTCCAGCACCCAAGTCATTGAGTAGCCCCCTCCCCAAGTCCCCAAGACCACCTCCCAGACCAGGAAGATGAACAAAAAAAGGCAGTACCTGGTCCCATTTCCACCAAGGCGTCTCTAATGGACTTGTTACACTACATGGCTAATTTTAAGGGTGTGAAACCGCAAGACTGGGGAGCCTTCCCATTCTTTACTAAGAAGAAGGCAGCGTAAAGAGCAGCATTTGCTCTTCGTCACAGCCGAGCACGGCAAAGTTCACACACTGGGCGGTTTGTCTGGGCCCACCGCGCAACTCCCTTGCCTGGAGCTGAGTGACTTTGGGTCTGTTTCTTAACGCGGCTATGCCTCAGTTTCTTCATCTGCAACACGGGAGTAGTAAGGCAAGGATCTTAAGGGGCTGCCTTGGAAAGTCAGTAAGTAGATAAGAGTCCCCAAGGACAGGGCCCTCCTCGGAAACAAGGGTTTCTTCTTAATGGACCACTGTAACAGTCAGCTTCTGGGCAGCATCGTTAATAAAGCCAAGAGAGGGCGCGCAGAGGAGCTGGCTGGTCCCGCGTAAAGGTGCTTGGAGAGTAATCAGATTTGCTGAAAGTGCCTTTTTAAACAGAACTGTGCACTTCTGATTCACGTTTGGGAAGAAAAGAAGAACAGAAGGTGATAAATTTCTTTATGGGAGAGCTTGGCAGGAAAGGCAGATGGAACGCTAAAGTTAATTGGTGGCTGGGACATGGAACTCCTGGGCGGAGGAGCCGGGCTGAACACGCTCCCTCTCTCGCTCCGGTTTATGGTGATTGCTTCATTAGGGATGCTGAAAAGCCCTTCTCGGGCAGCGGCTGCTCCTGTTTCTGCCCAGACAAGGGTGATGTCAGCATATAGTTTATAGAGTTCTGCAGTCCTCCAGAGGATTCCGGGAGCTTGCAGAGCTGTCTCTGGGCTGCTTGCCAGCGTTCGGAAAATGGAATCCCACTAGAATCTTCTGTATCCCAGATTGCTTGTCTCTGTCGTGGCTTCTGTTGTCGTTGCTCCGTACAAGCGCCAGGTGTGCGATGTTCCCTTAGCGGTTCCTTCAATGGGGCTCATCTTTGAGCCTTCTGGCTTGAGTCTCTGAGATCTGGGCTTTAATCCTCGCTCCTCAGATTCCCAAGGATCTAGGAGGAGACAACACACTGGGGATTTGCTGGCCTTATGATGCACAGTTTAAGCTCATAAGGGGTATCATTTTATGCACGAGGAAGATAGACACAGATACCTGCCAATTAAACTCTAACACAAGCTTTTTCATTTGTCATCAGTCCTGGGATGCTCCATCAAGCCTAGACAAGGATTTTTTTAAAATTGTATTTCACTCTTTAGAAAAAGATTCATGTTTGTTTATGTGTGTTCGCATGCGTGTGCCGTGCATGTGTGAACAGGTGCCTGTGGAGTCCAGAAGAGGTTGCTGGTGCCCCTGGAGCTATAGTTACAAATAGTTATGCTTGACCAGTGTGGGTGCGGGGAACTGAACTCAGCAAGCCCTCTTCACAACTGAGCCATCTCTCCTCACATTTTACTCTTGGGCATACACAGAAAGGAAAAATTTAGCTGGGTGTGGCAGCACACACCTGGAAGCAGACAGGCGGATCTCTAGGAGGTGGAGGCCAGCCTGGTCTACACAGAGAGTTCTATGTAGCTTCGGCTACATAGAAAAGGAAACTCTGAATATAGGGCATTCCTAAAACTCCTAATTTGTATTTATTACATATAAACATTTTAAGAATTTTATACGTGACTATGATGGATTTTGGTCGTATTCACCTCTTGTCCATCCAACTTCTCTCAGGCACTGTTCAAATTCATACCCTTTTCTAGAAGAAGACTTACTCTCTTTAACTGCCTCCAATTATACTAAGAGTGGGGCCTTGTGAGCCCTTCCCCATTCATGCTAGGATGTTGACCAGCACGGCCTTCTGCACATGACCACAGCTGTCGAGAGTCTAAGGATGACACTGTCATAGCAGGGGCGCCTGGCTCTTGAAATCTTCCTTCCCCTTCCTCCATCACGTTTCATGAGTCTTGGCGTATGGAGTTGTGTTATAGATACCTTGTTTAGGAATCCATAGTTACCTAATCTCTGTGTATTGGCTAGCTGTGGCTTTCTGTAGTAGCCTCCATCTCCTGCAAAAGAAAATGCTTTGACGAGGGGCAAGGGGTGCTGACCTATGGGTATAAGGGCAAGCACTGGGAGGCAGTGGGGCACTGTATTCATTTAGCAAAACGATAGCAGTAGCAAGTTCTAGGAGCAGGATCTCTCCAGCCACAGGTTCTAGCCTATGTTTTTGAGAAACAACAACATACAAACACAGCAGGTTGTTGCCATTACTCATGGCTGGCTGCCAGAACTTGAGGGTCAGATCTTACTGCTGATGACACCGCACCCTTTGATCACAAGACTTAAAGGACTCAAAGTGGTGCTGACCTAGAAGCCTCGTCTCTGAAGAATAGCTCTCAGTGTTGGAGTGCTATGCCGGCTACCAAAGGAGAAAACTTAGCAGAAGTCCTGCCCAGCTATAAATACTTGAACTGTAATAAAAATTAGTAAGATAAGCCCAGCAGTGTGATAGTGGCATTCATATCTTAGGGGTAACCAACAGCTGTCTGACCACTTTGTGGAAGGGAACTAATGCCTAGCACTGTAACCGTATTCAGAAAGCTTTTTAGTATGCAGACTTTGTCATCTCAATCATCTTTTAACTTACAGCTGAAATATATTTTTGTTGGTATTTGCTCTCAGATAATATAATCCTCCAGGATAACTGGGCAATAGGTATATAGAAGATCCATGTCAGACTACAGAATTCACATTTAGGTTGAATTGTTAAAGACTGGGAACTTGCAAAGGCAGTCATGCCAATATAACGAGCCATGATGGGTTTGGACTTGCACCATCAGTGGTAACCTCTATGCAACTGTTAGCAAGCCAGCAGCAACTGTAGGACACATCCCAATCAAGAGATATTTAAGCATTGAAAAAAAGGCATGTCTTAGAGACCGTGAAACTGGTCATGAAAGTTTGTGCTTGTTTGTCTAAGAGATAAGATCTCGTTCTTAGAAGGCGTTTCAAAGGTTATTGCAAAGCTGCCCCTCATTCTGTGAAGGAGAAGGTGCATGGTCAATTTAGGCCTTCTCCAAGAACTTGGTAATTCTGTTGACAAAGTGCATGGGGAAGGATCAGAAGAGTCCACTGTGACAGGTATCCCGGAGAGGATGCTTTGTATCCTCCCCAAACATCTACTTTTAAACCGGAGTCCTTTATTTGTGCAATGCTGTTATTCCACCTCAAAACACAAACACCCTTAAGAAGGTCATTTAGTGTCCCTCCTGCCTGCCTGACGATTTCTCCCCGCTACAGTGTGCCCCCACCAGAGATTGATTTAAAGGAGCTGACCTCTCTAAGAGAGAAATTTCAGAATCTTCCATCAGCATCGAATCTAAACCACAAAGAGCATGTATTGAATGTTTCCGTTTCTATGTAACGTTGAACAATTAAATCTGTGCAGGTCAGTGGTAGGTGGGAATGAATAGTACTATTAACGGGGGTTAGAACTTCTTTCAGAGAGACAAATCTACTCTAAAATTAGATTGTGGCGAGGGCTGCATGACCACGTGTATGCAGTAAAAACCGTTATTGTTGTACTTTTAATGGTCAGTTGTATAACACATGGAGTACCTCTCAATAAACACATTTAAAAATACCCAGGGTGTGCTCTGTGCATATGAAATAGCACAATCAGAAATTCATCTCCATTCAATCCCATTGGGTTTATTTGATAAATGCCTGGTGGGAATAATTTTGTTCGAAACAACTTAAGACTCAACCAATGAAATGATGGAGGTTCATAGATAAAGAAGATCTCGCCTCTCCTTTGAGAAAACCACAGTCAAGGAGGAGCAGAAAGGAAGCTACTGTGCTGGAGAGATAGCTCCGTAGGTAAGGTGCTTCCTGGGAAAGGTTAATGACCCTAGTTTGCCCCCCAGTATCCACATAAATGCCCGTGTGGTTGTGTGCACAGAGGAAGGAGGAGCCCCAAGGCTTGCTGGCAAGCTGGACCAGACCAATCCCAGAGTCCAGACTCAATGAGCAACCCCATCTCTAAAATCTAAGGGGTAGGGTGGAACACAATTGAGAAAAACACAAGACATCAACCTCTGCCATGCTGTCCTTGAAACTTTTATATTCTTTTGGTTTGGGCACAAACTCTTACTATGTTGCTTAGGGTGATCAAACAAACAAACAAAAACAAACAAAAAACCTATTTTTTTATACCATATGTGGGGGCCAGAGAACAACTTTGGGAGTTAGTTCTTTCCATCGTATATGTTTGGGGATTGAATTTAGGTCATCAGTCTTGGTGGCAAGGGCCTTTACCTGCTGAGTCAGCCCCCTGGCCCATAAGGTTGGTCTTGAACTCAGGGACTTAAGTGGTTCTCTTGCCTCAGCTTCCCAAAGAGCTGGGCCAACAGCACTACAGGTTTGATCCACCACACCTGGCTCAGTTAACTTGACTGAGTAACTACACCCAACTCTCTCTCTCTTTCCCTCTCAGTCTCCTTTCCCCTCCCGTTTTCTGCCCCCTCCCCATACCTACTGGCTATGGGAGTTGTTCCATTTCAAGGAAAAGCAGAGTGTCCTGGGAAGGCCTTTTGGCCTCTCAGCCCACTCTCCTTAGCCTTGAGGATGTATCTGACCTCTATGTCTCTCGATCTATGGCACTTGGTAGTGGAGGACCCACGCGCACTAATTCACATGATGACATCCCTCTCCATCTCTGCCATCATAGTGGGACACCAAGAATTCTGGTACTTCCACTTTGACAGAAAGCAAATGTTACAAAATGTTCTTGGTCTCTAGCCCTATACTGACTCATTAAACCCCTTTTTTATTCCTTTTGAAACACTTAAAACATCTGATAGATAATTCACACCCCTTAGTATTTTAACTACCTATCAAATAAAACATGGAAGAAATTCAAACAAGGTTTTCAGGTCTAGTTTTTTGTTTGTTTGTTTTTGTTTTTCCTGGTGTCGAGGAATCAGATATAGACCCTCTACATGGTAGGAGAGCAACTCTTCCACTAAACTCTTGGCCCTAAACCAAATGTTTTCTGGAATTGTGTTTTTAAGAACGAATAAAGATCTCAATTCTGGGGAATCCTAGACATTTGAGCTTTTTACCTGAACCAGTTTCACAATGATAAAAATCCTGTCACATCAAATACCTCTTTATTAATCCTGTTACTCTCCTTGGCAAAAACAGATGCTTCTTTCTTCTTCATTAATTGAAGGGAGAGGCTCTTCTGAGTTCCAGCTGCTTGACCAAGAACACCCTGGCCAACACCACTCTTGACTCTATTGTCTCTCCCTATGAGAACCAGCAGCAGGCTATTCTGAATCCTTAAGGATGGTCTCCCTCCATAGCTCGTCTGTGGTTGCTGACAGGAGCGTCTTCACTTTTTGGTGGAATTGGGGAAGGAGTTTGATAAGTGGGGTAAGTAGGTGGAGGGTGCATAGAAACTGAGAGGAGGTTAGGTTTAGGGAAACCTTTAAAGCTATGAGATAGATCAGTTCTGGTGCTAGACACGTACAACCCCAGCATTGTGGGGCAAAAGCTGGAGAATCAGGAATTCAAGGTCATTCCCAGCTACAGAGGGAATTCTAGGCTAACCTGGGCTATTGAGACCCTATCTCATAAAAACAAGGAAATTAAAATAAAGTCTCATTAACAGATGGACCACCCCCAAAAAAAGAAAGAAAATAAATGAGAACTTTGGGTTCAGAAAGCTTTAATGTGCAAGGATACAGATAAATAGCAGTAAAAACATTCACAGACATGAACAAGGTCACTACTTCCAAGAGACAGACCTTCACTGGAGTGGTAGAAACAGAAGACACAGGGAAGCATGGGAACCCAAAGGTCACAGCACTTGGACACTGTGGTGGTTTGAATAAGAATGGCCACCACAGGCTCAAATATTTGAATGTTTTATTAGGGAGTGGTGCTGCTTGAGAGAGATTAGGAGGTGCGGCCTTGTTGGAGGAAACGTGCCACTAGGCATGGGCTTTGGGATTTCAGAAGCCCAAGCCAGGCCCCGAGATTATCATTCTTTCTGCTGCCTGTGGATCCAGATGCGGAACTCTGAGCTTCTTCTCCAGCATCACATCTGCCTGCGTTCTGCCATCCTTCTGCCATGATGAGAATGGGCTACACCTATGAAGCTGTAAGCCAGCCTCAATTAAATGCTTTCCTTTGTAAGGGTTGGTGTGGTCATAGAGTCTCTCCACAGCAATGGAACACTGAATAAGACAGACACTTGGTCCAGCTATGTATAAAGTTAAGTCTACGTGAAAACCTCCCTGACAGCACTAGTCTTCAAAGCAAGGCAAAATGTCTCATTTCCCATAAAATCCCTTACTCATAGAAAAAGGACAATAATAGCACTCACGCAGGACTTATAATAGGAAAGACTTGGCAACATATGTAATACATTTCAATAATCAGGGAGGAAAAAACCATGTTTTTGTTCTAGTGGGTGGATTTATTTACTGTTAAATATTTCTGTACAGAATGTATGTACACTATAACTACAACTATATTTGAACCATGGTGTAGGAGGTAGCAAGCAAAATGAAGGAGTCTTGTTAGAGTTAGGATATGCTAAGCTCTTTAAAGATTGTTTGGCTCTAGTGCTGCCTTATTATTTGTTTCTGAAAAGAATTGTTACAATTTAGCTTTTAGATGCCCCCCACATGCAAAAATCCCTGTGCCAAAGGCTTTGCCACCAGTCTGTATTATACATAAAAGGTGGGCCTAGGGAAAGGAAGTTAAGTTACTGGGAGTTTGCCCTTGAAGGGAGTATTGGGACCCCAGTTCCTTATTCTCTCATTCACCTTTTTTTTTTTCTTTTTGGTTTTTCAGAATTTCTCTGTGCAGCTCTGGCTTCTCTGAAACTCACTCTGTAGACCAGGCTGGTCTCGAACTCACAGAGATCCACCTGCCTCTGCCTCCTGAGTGCTGGGATTAAAGGCGTGCACCACCACTGGCCAGCTGAATCACTTTTTCTTGTTTATACCTTGAGTCTTATTTTTATTTTTTTCTCTCTCCTTGGGCTTCCTTCTAGTCTCGGTCACCATGAGGTGAGCAACTGTTCTCTACCATGTGTTCTGCCTCACTGTAGGGTCAAAAATAAAAACAAAACCCAAAAACAATGACCAAGTGCCCCTGAACAGAAGCCTCTGAAACCATGAGCCAAAATAACCCATTCCTCCTTCTAATTCACTCATCACTAGTATTTTCTCACGGTGATAATGAACTCATTATCATATGAATGAAAGAAAAAAATTGTTTTCCATGACATGACAAGAAAGGAACTCGAGTGTCTGTAGTTTCTATTCAAGAGGTGTACATTTTTCACAGATGAGAAATCCTGAGATGAGAAGCCATGGATGATGTCAGGCTGTGTGGTGAGTCAGTGTGGGAAACCCTTCACCGTTGCTCCCTCATGCTGTTGATAATTCTCCCACTGTTCACTGGTGTTGTGAAATTATCAATCCCTAGTCTAACATGCCCATTCCTAGTACTTACCATTCAGGGCTCACCGTCAAAGAGCCACACTTCATCTGCATTGTTTCCCTCCTCAGTTTTCACACACAGCTGTGATTCCACAGCTTTGCTTCTCTGGTGGTGGGACTGCCGTGACTTCCCCAGTAGCTGAACAAGCCCCAGCTGCCCTAGATGTGGAAAGATTAGAGAGGTGGCTGCCTTAAAATCATCGACTAAGCCTATGATACTTTTCTGATGGTCTCCTCTTCACACGCTTCGACTCTTTCATTTTCATCTTGACAGTAGGAGTTTTGACTTTTGGTCTTTCATTCTGTCATGATCCTGGTCAGAGGTAGTGAGCTACAGTCACTTGGTTGTCAAGGAAACAATTGAGGCTTTACAGTGTGCTGTGTTATTCAGCTATGATGTGTGCTCGGCTAGCTACATTCAGTGCCTTTTGCCTTAAAGGTCTTTTCAAGTTACAGTGGGTTTATTGGCACATAACTCCACTGTCAGCCGTGGAGCACCAGTCTGGTGAGCATGCAGATGGCTTGTTGATTTAGACCCTGAGTCAGAGGTGAAATGAGACCAAGAAGGGACAAGTGGAAGAAAAGTGAAAGAGTCAGCAGCCCCTCCTTCCTGACATCAGCCTTGGCAAGGGTGGCTTTGGCCACTTGCTGTGTATTCTTGGCATCAACTGAGAACTTTGGGTTATCACTATGTTTGCTACTGGTCAGTCTGCAAGGTGCTAACTACCGTGACCAATCAGGAGAGAAAGGTGAATGTCAGTATATGTGTCTTTTTGAAATGCAAATGACTGTCGGGAAAGGTAGTAATAATTGCTGTAGCTCTTGTAAAATTAAAAAAAAAAAAACAGAAAAACTTCAGGCATGCTTCTCCAAGCCCATGCAACACCTCTTGCATGAACTTTACCCATTCAATTGCAGGAAATGGACAACATGAGAGTCCCAGGACTTTTAGGTTACATAAACCTCAGGCATCCTTTCTGTGCTGCAGGATGGAAAATATTCTTAGCATGAGCAACATCCACTCTTTTCACTTAAGAAAAAAAAAAGCTGTTTATGTCCCCTTGCTTTCTTTTACCATAGCCAAATTATTCTATCTTACAAGTGTTCATTGTTTTATTTGTTTTATTTAAATAAACTACCTGATATCAATCACTCTGATAACAAGTTGAGTTTCAAAAATTATAACTAAATATATATATATGTATATATAAATATATTATAAAAATAACTAAATATATAATTAAACCAGCCAGTAATAGTTATTTAAAATATCAGTCACTATTGCTTGACTTTGAGTTTTTGTAATGTGACCCAGGCTAACCTTGAATTCATGATCCTCCTGCCTCTACCTCCACACCGTGAGATTGCAAGCATGTACCACCATGCTCACTGGAAAGCAAACAAATAAAACAAACAAACATTTTTATTTATTTATTTATTTATTTATTTATTTATTTATTTATTTATTTATTTTTTGGTTTTTCGAGACAGGGTTTCTCTGTGGCTTTGGAGCCTGTCCTGGAACTAGCTCTGTAGACCAGGCTGGTCTCGAACTCACAGAGATCCGCCTGCCTCTGCCTCCCAAGTGCTGGGATTAAAGGCGTGCGCCACCACCGCCCGGCACAAACAAACATTTTTAAATGGCATGTTCAAAAATGAGTCAACCTTAGGGTCTTGCCTAGTTTGACATTCTATACGTTTTTGAAATTGTTTTATTTTAAAGCTTGTTCTCCTTGTCATTGTGTAAGATTCTCTGAAGATTAAAGAAATATTTTTGTCTGCTTTCAGGGTCTCATTTAGCCTAAGTTGTTCCTTAAACTTGTTTAAATTTTCATTTCCACCTCTTGGATGCTGGGATAATGGGGATACAATGCTCTGTGCATCTTAGGAAACACTTCCAAAATTCAGATGACAAGTATTTCATAAAGGGCAGTTTAAAGGCTAACGGTTAGCTCAGGGGTAGATGACTTGCTAGCATGCTTAAAGCCCTGAATTCAATACCCAGCACCTAAAATAAGTAAATAAATAAATAATAGGGTGGGTGGGTGGGTGTGGTGGTTTGAATAAGATTGGCCCCCATAGGCTCACTTATTTGAATGCTAAGGGATGGTCTTGTTGGAGAAAGTGTGTCACTAGGGCTGGATTTTGAATTTTCAGATGCTTAAGTTGGTCTCTCTCTCTCCCTGCCGCCTGCCAGTTCAGATGTAGCACCCTCAGCTCCTTCTCCTCTTGTGTGCTACCATGCTTCCTCTCACGACAATAATAGACCAAGCCTCTGAACTGTAAGCCAGTCCCTATTAAATGTTTTCCTTTAGAATAAATGCCTTGGTCATGGTGTCTCTTCACAGCAAGAGAATCCCTGACTAAGACAGTGGGCAATTTAAAGTCAAATTGACAGTCTAAGGAGTTGGCTCAGTGGTTAAGAGCACTAAGACCCAAGTTTGATTCCCAGCACCCACATGGTCACAACCGTCTTGAACTCATGTTCCAGAGGATCTGATGTCCTCTTTTGGTGTCTGTGGGCACTAGGTGTACATGCAGACATACACTCAGGCAACACACACATATACACTAAAAAATATACCTTTTCCCATCGCTCATTTTCCTCTCCTATAATGCAGGCTCATGGGAGTTCCCACCCCTTGGACTTACTGTGAAGTGTTGAGAGGCAACGGCCATACGACACCATGGAGGCTGAAGCCCTAGGGGAATCCCAGCTATAACTCATAACTGTAAGGTCCTACAAGTATAAAATTTCTTCTATTCCTCTGGGGATTTTACAAAGACAAGGAGACCAGGATTCAGTGTTTTGGCTTGTGAAGCATGAAGAATCATTCAAAGCTTTGGTGGGGAGAAAAACCAGAAGTGTTACAGAGAACTGGTAGCCAGGCCTGGTGACATATCCCTGTCATCCTAGTACTTGAGAAACTGAGGCAAGAAGATTGAGTCATCCGAACTTTAAGTGTTTCTTAAGACCCGTATAGCATTCAGGCCGATAAGCCCAGCATTTGGCAGGCAGAAGCGGGAGTGGTAGAAGCTAAGGGTATCCAAGGAACAACCTTGGCCATATGAGACCCTCCAAACAAATAAGTAAAATGATTTCCTCTATCTAGTCTTCTGAGGATCTTACAAAGACAAGCCTTAAAATAAAAGACCAGCAAGATCTTTCTATAAAAACCAAACCAAATCAACAACAGCAAAACACCTTTATTCATTCAGGAGATATTTATAGACATTACTAGACGAGGACTGAACTCTCAATGAACTTGGATTAGTGGAGGAGGCTGTGACTAATCAAGCAGCCAGCAGTCGTAAGAGAGACTGTAAGTAAAGGAAGAAAATTCTGCCCTAAATACATCTTGAGGAGTAAGACAGACATCGACAACTATTACACGTGGGAAGTGTAAGAGTGTTGATCTTTCTCCCTCTCATAACGGACAGTTAGGGCACTGTGACTTGGACTCAGTTGTACCTGAGCAGACAGAACACATCTTGAGTATGAAAACGTGGGGTCACTATAATGACCAATTAATGAGTGTCTGAAGCCACAATATGCCGTGGCCGTATGCACAGTTTACAGGAACCAGAATCTCTGGCCAGGAAGGGTGGGGTGGAGCTGAGAGGACAGCCAGGACAAAGGCCAGAGACAGCTGCCCTGCTCACCACGGGGAAGTGGGAGCCAGCAGTGAGTGAGTGAGGAAGAGCCACACTGTGGGAAGGCTGTGTCACTGTAGGGAAGTCCAGCAGGCTAAGACAAAAGGAGGGAGCAGGCCCAGGGGACTAGGTCATCACACATCCGGGAATACAGGCACACCCTTTTCAGAGGGTCACTTGAATACGCTTCCATCTGTCTTTTAAAAATTTATCCAGAAGGCTGTCTCCTTCATTCTCCCCATAGAGTGGTTAATGTACACCGCATTCATTTGTGGGTCTGCCAGTTTTTATTAATGAAACAGAAAGAAAAAGGAGTTGAAAATGGCTGAAGTGGTCTGCTTTAGTGTGGGTGTGTGAACCACGTGGCCCTCTGAGGCCCAGAACTTGTCAAGGGGTGGAAATCCCCTAGGAACAGCCCGTCTCAGCCCTTTCAACTTGGTCCTTCTGAATTTAAAACCCCGTCTTCAACAAGTCATCAAAGAACTGGGCCAGAGCAGAGCCCGTGCCAGGCTAACGTTCAAGAATCAATCCCTGATACTTCTTCAGTCCTGAAGTTGAGAGTCTATCTGCTGGAAGTTCGCTCCCAAGTCTGTGATGGCTGTGTTGGAACCATCAGAGGAAGGGTCAAGTTGGAGAAGTCAGGTTTTACTAGACAGAGTTTTGTCTGTTTGTTTGTTTTCTGAGACAGGGTTTCTCTGTAGCTTTGCAGCCTGTCCTGGAACTAGCTCTTGTAGACCAGGCTGGCCTTGAACTCACAGAGATCCACCTGCCTCTGCCTCCCGAGTGCTGGGATTAAAGGCGTGCGCCACCACTGCCCGGCTCTACAGGACGGAGTTATGCACCCTAATCCCCTTGATGAAGAGAAAATGAGCCGATTGGGTGGCTGATGTTTGTCCACTTTGACCTATAAATGTTGCCATCTTGTATACAGGTCTGGTAAGGGCCTTGGCAGAGTCTCTTGAGACGCCTTCTTCGGAATGTCACCCAACAGTGAGATGGAACTGGTACAGAGACAAGTGGCCATGGAGTTCAGCCAAGGGTTCCATTGTCTGACTCTCAGGCTTTGAGCACTGGACTCAGGACCTGAAACCACCATGTTCACACTTCACTGTGTTCACACCTCACTGTGTTCACACCTGCATCTTCCCTCATGCTCACGTATCCTTGTGACTAAGCCTGTTTCGTTTTCACTTGCCTGCTCAGTAAGATGTTTCTTTATCTTAGTTTTTGCATATTTTTTGAAGCAACTTACTAGTAGGTTTCTTTTTGTTTTTGACATCTGTTAAGTTCGGGTTTATTATTTGGGTATTTTATTTTCATTTCCCCTCTTCTCACACTATCTATCTTCCACTTTCTTTGTCTTTAATTTTTTTGTTCTCTCTCTCTCTCTCTCCCTCTCTGAGACAGAGTCCCACCTGTAGCTCTGGCTAGCCTCTGCCTCCGACCTGTTGAAGTAGCACAGGTTACTCTCTGTGCCCCCATCACTAATTTGCAAAATAAAGGGAATGGGGCTGTCGTGCAGCCTTCAGGAAGCTGAGGCGGGAGGATGATGAGTCCCAGACAGGCCTGAGCTGTTCAGCAAGGCTGCAAGATGGAAAGAAAAGAGATTAAGACAGAGGAAGGGGGGAGAGAAAAGAAAAAAGAATGAGCAACCTAATTTAAACCTTTTCTTTGTTTGCAGAGGTGGTGGCTCTTGTCTTTAATTCTGCACTCAGGAGGCCGAAGCAGGTGGATCTCTGTGAGTTTGGGGCTACGCTGATCTTCTTAGTGAGCTCTAGCACAGCCAGGGCTAGAGGGTGAGACCCTGTCTCAGACTAACAGAAGCCCTGCTTTTTTAGTTTTTGATAGAGAGATTATGATTTTACTTGCAGATGGATTTCTGTCTGGACCACCCCTCCTTGTTTAGGTGACAGATCTCTCAAGGACAGGGGACGTGTACCTGATGCTACTTTGAACTCCAATCCAAATGTCTCCCAGGGCTCTCTATGTGCTGCCACTGGGAGGTAGAACCTTACTGGAGCAAGATGGTCCCCTCTTCTTCTCTCAGCTTCCTGCTCACCAGGAGGTGAGCAGCCTCCTCAGCCAAGGGACCCATTCTGACATCCTCTGTGTCACCACGGTCACAATAGGCCCAAAGCAATAGAGTCACATGACCACTGACTGAAACTTGTAAAACTGCTAGCCAAATAAAGTTTTCTCATTCAAAGCTGATTGCCTTACTAAGCCTGATGGCACACACCTTTATCCCAGCACTCGGGAGGCAGAGGCAGAGATCTCTGTGAGTCTGAGGCCAGCCTGGTCTACACGGTGAGCCCCAGGATAGCCAGAGCTACAGAGTGACACTCTGTTTTATTACCCCAAGCATTTTATCACAAAGGAAAGTGACTAATATGGGAGGGATAGTGTAGAAGGGTGGTGTCACATCTAGGGGAAGCCGAGAGCTGGAGAGAGGACAGGGACAGAAGAGGCTCCTGGTGGGACAGACAGATAAGCTGGGGGGAGGAGAAGGCTGCCTCCTCGGTTAGGGATGCCAGCTCTGACCCTGAGTGTTTATCTGCAGGGCAGGGCCTCAGCCCCAGGATCTCTGAGTGTGCCATCCAACTGTTAGGGCAGATACCTCTTCTTTCCTCGAAATGACCCACCCTGTAGATACTTCAGCCCGAGTCTCCGACCTCCCTGGAAGAGTTCGAGCTCACAGAAGCTTCCCCACCTTTTTTGTCTCACGTTTAACAAGGCAGGGTCTCACTCTGTTCCTTGGGTGGCTTGGAACTTGGCATCTTCCTGCTTCAGCTTCCTGAAGGCTGAGATTGAAGTCATGTGCCACCACGTCCAGCCAAAATCCTTTCCCCACCCGTAGCCTAAAGGCTTTTTCAATTCCATGGAGGGAGAAAGCGGTGTTTCTTTAAAAGCCTTAAGTTTTACGTAAGAAAAATGAAAGCTTAGAAATCAGGCGGGCATGGGTAGCACTTTTAAATGCTCACCGCAGGCCAGCGGTAGGTCTTGGGCTCTAAATCTGAAAACAGGGAAGGTTCTAGGATGGGAGGTGGACTGTGGTGAGAATTACATAAGATAAAGTTCATAAACCGCAAGCCTGGGTGGACACTCAGCTAACGAAACCAGTGTGCATGCGTGCATGTGTGCGCATGCGTGTTTGCATGTGTACGTGTGCATGCATGTGCGTGGTGTATGTATGTATGTGTGTGTGCCTGTATGTGCGTGTGTGTGTGTGTGTGTGTTACTCTCATTCCCCAGCAGTTCCAGGGAAGCCAAAATGCAATCTTCAGCTCCTCCAGAACCAGTGCTGGCTAGTGACTAGTGCAGAAATATTTGGAACGTAAGCATGGAATCTGTAATTGAAAGTGAGGATCTTCTTAGGAAAGCAGCCAGTGAAGACAGTTGACAGCGACAATCTCGCCCACATCCACGTAAGTGCTGCACAGCTAGTTGTAACTCCTGGTGGTCGGCAGGTGTGAGATTACTGCTGGCACTTCCCCTTCTTCTCCATCAACTGCTGGCTCCTCTGTGGAGGGCAGAGTCAGCAAGTTTTGAAGAAAGGCTGACAGTCTGAGTGTTTCAGACTTGAGGGTTATCTAGACTAATCTGAGCTTTTTGTTTGTTTGTTTGGGGTTTTGTTTCTTGGGTTTTTTTTTTTTTTTCAATGCTGGGGATCGAGCCCAGGGCCTTCAAAATGACAAGCAAAGCATGCTAACCCCACACCACTCCACCAGTGCTAGTCTGTTTCCTGTTACTCAACAAAACGTCCCTCTTTCATTATATTTTTATCATTTGTTTGATATTTCTCTCTATGCTGATTGTTCCGGTGGTGGCGCACGCCTTTAATCCCAGCACTCGGGAGGCAGAGGCAGGCGGATCCCTGTGAGTTCGAGACCAGCCTGGTCTACAAGAGCTAGTTCCAGGACAGGCTCCAAAACCACAGAGAAACCCTGTCTCGAAAAACCAAAAAAAAAAAAAAAAAAAAAAAAACCAAAAAAACCAAAAAACAAACAAACAAAAAACCCAAACAATCCAATTTATAGTAATATTCGGAAACATCACAGGTTTAATAGGCTAGGAAAATAAATTCTCATATTTTTGGTTGTGAGACTAGCCTTTCACGGCTGAGTCATCTCTCCAGCCCATAAAATAAATTCTTAAATGGAGCAGGGGATGCAACCCAGGGGGGTAAAATGGTTACCTAGCATTCGTGAAGCCTGTGTTTGATTCCCAGCACCACACAGACCAGGAATGGGGCATGCATCTGCAAACCCTGTACTCGGGAGGTAGAGGCAGGAGGATCCAAACTTGAAGGTCATCCTCGTTGTGGAGCAACTTTGAGTCCAGCCTAGGCTAAGTGAGATCCTGTCTTTAGAAAAACGTATCGCCAGTCAATAAATAAATTCATGTGACTCTCCGAGTGCCACCCAAAGTTATCTTGCGTGCTGCCAGTGGTGTGGACGGGTGGTCCACATGGACGGACACTGGTCGTGTGAGTCATTTTGTAGGCAGGCGTCACTGGGAACCAGGCAACCGAGACCACTGGCCCTGGGCTTCACAATCGCATTAAAAGTTTGCTGTGTTAAATAATTTTGCAATGAAAACTGTGTATACAGGCTGAGAGTGTAGCTCAGCATGCACAGGGGCCTGGGTTCCATCCCAGCACACCACACAAACCAAACCTCTAGGTTTCTGAGCTGTAGCCACTTCCACTTCCCAGTGTTTCGTCTGCTCCCCAAGGTTCAAAAGAAGACGGCAGGCCACAAGGGTTGGCCTCTGTGACAGAAAGAACATGACCCGTTACATGTGTTCTCCTGAAAACACATGGAGGTAGATCAGGGGACAAAGAGCTAGTTCTGGTCATTTGTTCCCCTCCTAAAACATTTTAATAACTGAGGGAGCACTTCCCAGAGGTGGAAAGACATTTACCTTTCTGTTTGTCCTGCTCCTTGAGCTTGCCGGGCTGACCCGATTAATGTCAGCAGCTCTGGCCTCCTCCTGACCCTGAATGCCTTGTGCATTGAAACCGGACTGTTGGTTCCTGTCTGCACCATTGTACCTTGTTAGAGAAGGTATTTCTATTCTCCGCAGAGGGAACAATAAGCTACTGTATGTTTGGTCTCTAGAGTTCATTTCTTCATGTTTTCATTAGTTTTATTCATCAGATTCTATTAGAGTCGATTGTTAAACAGCTGGAAACGTCCCCAAGAAAGGACAAAAAGGTTCTTCTATAAAACAAGAACAGCCCATCCCCTGCCCAGACTTGAAGGGCCATAAATTAGTGTAATAAACTGCAGAGTATAAGTAAGTAGCTTTTCTTCTTACTCTTTTAGGGACTGGAGCTTGCGAGTCGGTGTCTGAAACTAGGTCAGCAACCTAGTTAAAAAAATAATCTTACTACACATGCTGGAGTTGGCTACTTTGAGAAATTCCAGCTCTGTCTAGTTAAATTTTAACCCTGTAGGCTCACTTTGCTGGATTCAGTTATCACGCCCGACTTAGAATAATTGAAATTTGTGTTAAAGTTGTTCATCAGAGTCTCTCTTTAAATATTCTTCTTTAAAGGAAAAATCTGCCCACCATTTCTGTAGTTCATGGTTAGGAGGGCATCTTTGAGCGCATCCTAAGATTTCACCTCATACAGTTCCATCGCGGCATCTCACTTTGGGGGGAGGGGGCTCTGCCGACCCTAGAACCTCTTCCTCCGTGGTTTGAACTCAAGAAGACATCTGATTGCAAAATTCGCTTTGCTTCGTTACTGCCGAGAGCACATGAGGCAAAAAGGACAAAATTTCAGAATCGGCGTGGCCATGCAGCTCGAAGCCAAGAACACAAAAGCAACCCCATCGCTTACTATTTATTAAGAATTAAGTTCCCAGGGGGAGCGTGTTGCCAGCAGAGATGGAAGCACATTCAGTTCCCTGTCTCAGGAGAAACTTGGCCCATACGTCGGAACAAGCGTTGCTCTTTCTTGTGAATTGTACAGTTTTAAAGAAAGCAACATGGAGCTAATCATTATAGGGAGAAGAAGAAAACACTCTTTTGGGGAAAAAAAAATCTGAGTCTCTTGAAAACACATACCAAACACGTCCCTGGATTTTGCGAAGGGATCAAACTGTAGTCTATGCGTTGCATTGTTTTTAAATCCTAGTTTCTAAGTCTGAGCACAGCTAGGTTAAGGAGGTAGGAGCAGGAATTCCGTAAGAATATCTGCTTCCCAGTACAGTGGCTGGCTATCTTATTTTGAATTAAGTGTTTCCCGGTAGGCAGCTGGTCCTCATCCACCTGCCTTCACCCACCCCTTCATGTGTTTGCCCACAGCTATTCCCTCAACGCAGCTAGCGGCTTGGGCTCATCTTTGGATTCTTTAAACAAGTGGCCAGCCATCTCTCTAAGGCCCTGGACGAGGATTCCCAGAACAGGCACAAGTCCCTCTGTTGCTAGTGAATACCTCGTTTGTTCTATAAGCAGCAGGACAATCCCCTGTTTATTCACTCCTAACACTCAGAGACTGAAACCTCAGAAACCAATGGCCATTCCTTTTGTGACCCTTCAATTAGGTCTGGAACAATGGAAGGCAGAAGGAGAAGATTTCTCCCCTTCTTCAGACGCGTGGAGGAAGTTTTCTAGGGTCTGTACGAGCCCCCAGACATCATCACGCCTGCCTGGGCTGCAGCCCCAGACTTGGCACCTCCAGGGTTCTTACTTGCTGCAGACTAGAGCACACCTACCAGGCCAATTCTTCCCTCTATACTTACGTGTTAAAAAGACAGAACGTTGGGACTTCGGACTTGGAAGCAAGAACCCTGCTCTGACTGGGCCTCTGTGAATTACACAATTTTAAACAAAGCAATATGGGACATTACAATAGAGCGAAGACAGGACAGCTTTCTGGCGAAACAATGCATTAGAAACACATGTTAAAAGCTTCCCTGTGTGAACGGGGCCAGACCTCTCCACTGTGCTCTGGTCTCCTGGGCTGTTTCTCAGGTACCCCGGATCTGTCGACACACTTGACTCCCGTGCTTGCGTCCCCACGTCGGCTTTGTCATGAGTCCGAGTCCTCTGGCTAGTCTGCCTGCTCAGAAGCCTTGCTTTGGTGTTTCTTCTGAGTTTGTTGAATGTCTCCCACTTTCCTGCTTTGGGAGTCATTCTCTCTCTCCTTCCCGTGGCCTTCTCACACGCCTCTAACCTGTAGCAACTTGGATGGCGCCCATCTGGATGTTATTGCCCCTGGTTCTTTTTGCTTTTCCCACTGGTTCCTGAAACCTTGTACCAGACTTCTGTCCAACTTTTGAATTCATAGGTTAAAAAATCCAAAGGTAGATATATATATATATTCTGAACATGGGTCAGGCCTGTGGGTGGAAATCTCTAATCTCAGAACTCTGGAGGTTGGGGCAGAAGGACACCAAGTTCAAGGTCAGCCTGGGCCATGGCAAAATTCTGTCTCAAAAACAAAAAGAACATTCTAGATCTGATTAAAGAAAAAAAAAAAGAACAATGTAATATTGTGGAAAATGTGACGTATTTAGATGGTGATCAGTGTTATTGACAATTATCACTTACTTGAAGGAATTAAGAGTTGATGATGACAGCTCTTCTTTGTTTTATGTTCAAGAGGGAATTCTTTCTCCAGATCCTTTCTGCAGAGGGATAAACTAGAAAAAAGCCAGGAAAACATTTAGAAGTGTTGTAAAAAGGGGACGATAAGAATGGCAAACAGACGTACTTATTTATGAGAACAAAATATTTTGTAACTTCATAACTCCCTTGAAGAATTCAGTGCTTGTGCTGGAGAGAAGGCTCAGTGGTGTTTGATTCCCATGCTCACCCAGAGGCTTATAACCATCCTAACTCTAGTTCCAGGGAACCTGACAGCTTCTCCCGCCCTCATGGGCACCAGGCACATACATGATGCACTTACATACAAGCAGGCCAAATGCCCATACACATAAAATAAAAGTAGTAAATAAGTCTTTTATAAAGATTTAAAACAGGATGTGGTACTGGGCTGGAGAGGAGGCCCAGTGGTTCAGAGAGCTTGGTTTTGCAGAGGACCTGTGTTCAGTTCCTATCACCCCATCAGGTGGCTCACAACTGCCTGGAACTCCAGGTCTGGGGTAACCAGCACCATCTTCTGGTTTCTTTAGGCATCCACACATACATGTGCATGCATGCATGCATACATACATCCAACACACATGTATGAATAAACACGCTCCCACAAATAAACCCTTCTCTTTAGAAAAAAATACTATGATATTACTTTATGAACATTGGCTTAGATTGTTCTCTCATTTCCTCTGTTTAATAAATATTACTAGGATATAAAATATGTGAAGAGGGCGCATTGCTCCTAGGACTTACGGAGTGTAGAAGAAGCAACGAGTTAAAATATACCAGGGAGATAAGAGTCTCCTAAGAGCTGCCTGCCCAGTATTTCCTAACACTCTTAACTTCCGCTCATGTCTGTCCTCTGCACGGCCCAGCTCACGCGAGCAGGAAGCTCTTCCAGCCCCGGCACCGAGTAAGTCCGCCCAGAACATGCTCTAGGAGTTTGCCCCTTCCTTTCCTTGTCTTCTCTTTAAAAGGAGCTACACCTGCGCACTTGCGTGTAGCAGCGTTATTCCAGGGCGACACCTTTTCGGACTGGCTCCTAACCCAGCTCCGTTCCTCAGGGCTCCTCGCTCTCCGCATTCAGCATCCACAAGGTAAATTTCTGGAGGCCATGTCGATCCCGATCATCGAATCTCCCAGCCCACAGCTCAAACACGGGTGGATCTAGCACAAGCTTGGTGTTGGTGTAGAAACGAGGCAGAGGATGGTTACTCCATCTAGGTGAAGGTGGCACAAGGCTCTGCTCTGAGGGACACCCTCATCCCCCGATAGTTGAGGTGTTGCTGGTAAGAGGAGAAAGAATGAGGCCGATTCACCAAAAGACACAGAAGAAATGCAGAAAGAGCTGTCTCTTTCCAGCTCCTAGCTGCCCTTCTTCAGAGTGAGTCTATAACATAACTTCCACCTTAATGAGAAAGCATCCTTTCAATTTAAAGCATATTGAATCTCTTTTTCTACCCTGCCTCCTTTTTTTTTTTTTCTTTCAAGACAGGGTTTCTCTGTGTAGCTCTGGCTATCCTGGAACTCACTCTGTAGACCAGGCTCGCCTTGAACTCACAGAGATCCACCTGCCACTGCCTCCCAAGTGCTGGGATTAAAGGTGTACACCACCACTGCCTGTATGAATCACTCTTTCTTGTTTATAACTGAGTCTTAGCAAGGCACAAGAATTAAAAACTGAAATCAGCTTAAACACCCCCCCAATAACGAAAGGATTAAATAAATTATTGTATGTTCATATAACTGATTTTTTAAAAAAATGATTTACTTCATTTTGAGCTATGTGCTTGCGAATGAGTGTGTGAATATGAGAGCAGATGCCTGTGGAGGCCAGAGGTATCAGATCCCCTGAGGTAGAGCCTGAAACAGGTTTTGCAAATTAAGCTTGTTTCCTCTGCGAGGCAATAAGTGTTCTTTTAAAAAAATGCTTTTTATTATTTTCAATAATGTCTATTTATTTATAGACAAGGGTGTGTGCATGTGTGTACAGGTGCCCACAAAGGCCAAATATTCCTGGAGCTGGCGTTACAGGCATTTGTGAGCCACCTGACATGGGTGTTGGGAGCTGAACTCAGGTCCTCTGCAAGAGCAGCAAGTGCTCCTCACCCCAGAGCCACCTCTCTGGTGGCCAGCAGGGATTGTTCTTAACCACGGAACCATCTCTTTAGCCCCTAGCTGAATAGTTTTTTAAAATCAGAGTTTCAAACTGTCTACATGAAAAAGGCAGACTGTGAAATTATATGTACATGTTACATGCAACTATTAAAGTGTAGATGCAGTCAACAAGGGCTGGAGGAATCCATAAGGCAAATAGTTACTAAGTGGATGGGGGTTTGTAAAACATTAGTTTTAAAAGGGTTGCTGAGACCTGAAACCAGGGTTTCATAATCCGTCCATATTCTCGACCACTGAACTACACTCTCAGATTCCCAACAATATTTTTAAACAAAATTTGGGCTTCCTGGATTTTGAGGTCTGGCTTTAGAACATCCTTCCCAGAATATTGATTATTCTGATTGTGATATAAACCCCCAGTCTCCCCTGAAACACAAATGTCCTCCAATCCTTCCTTTTTTGCCCATTTTCCGTGTTTGTATATGTGTGCATGTGTGTGTGTGTGTGATGTGTAAATGCGTGCTTTTTCCCATGTGTGGGTTCATATGTAGGTGCACACGGAAGCGTATGTGTGCCTATGTGTGGGGGACTGAGATTCATGTTAGGAGTTCTCTTCGATCGTGCTTCAGCCTTATTCTTGCGGCAAGACCTCTCAGTCAAACCCAGAGCTTGCAGATAACGGCTAGTCTTGCTAGACAGCTTGCTCTCAGGATCCTTTGTCTTTGTCTCCTGGCTAGAGTTACGGACTGGCTGCCATGCCCGCCTGGCATTTGCACGGGGTTCTGGGAATCTCAACTGTGTTCCTTGCACTCACTTGGCAGGTGCTTTAACTGTTGAGCCACCCTCCTGGCTCTTCCTTCTTGTCTTCCCTTCCCCACAAGTAAACAGCAAACTCAGTGTCTGTGACAGGACAATCACACCTGGATTGCCACGTGTCCCTAGCCAGTTCCTCCTGGTCCACTTAGCTCCCTTGTGTCTCTGCCTTCACAGAAAATCAAGGGTGGTTGTCAAGTAATACCCAGACTTGTGACTACTGATTTCTATTTTCCGAAAGAAGAAACCAAGAATATTTGGAAAACGGAATGATTATAGTTCTAGGCATGAACTGTAAGAGATTGGAGGAGGCAGGAATTGTACAAACTAACTCAGAGCATGTTACCATATCAGATGTCAGTGAAGCCACTCGGGGCTACTGGGGTCATGTCAAAGACACAGAAGGCAGCTTAAAGAGGCCCTGTTGGTGCAAGACAGGGCAACTTCAGTATTGATTTTCACATAAGTAATGGCAAGAGCCTGGAACTAAGCAGAGAGCTTACATTGTGGATTAAGGGCTGTTGAGATAGTTCAATGGGTTTCTGCCCAAGCCTGATGACCCACAGTACAACAATAATAGTTAGTGAGCACAAAAAAACTGAATTAAATAACTGTATGGGAAACTACCTCCCAAATCATTTAGGAACTTTAATTAGTGATTATAGCAATATGACGCTAACACAAAAGGTCAATTCCTTCCTTATATGTCTGCAATGAATTTGAAATTTAAAACACAATGACATTTATATTAGTGCCAAGATAGGAAACAAAAGCAAAAACCCTGCAAAACAACATTAAAAAAAAAAAGTCCTTTGGTTATAAACCAACAGATATGTTCAAGAGGAATATGAGAAAATATATGAAAGTCTGATGAAAGAAATCCAAGAAGTAAGCTAGGCAGAGCAGTTCACTTCCACAGTCCCGGATAACAGGTGCTGGAGGAAAGAACCCCTTCCTACAGGCCTGTGACACTCCCCAGGGCCGCACAGCAGGACCTGTTGCACACCAGAAGGCTGTATGAACAGTTTGTCTGATGCTGTCATAAAGAAGTATGACCACAACTGGCTCCTAGAAGGAAGATTCCAGACCAGACCCTCAGGGCCCATCACGGCAGGGAGGCATGGCTCAAGCAGTATGGTGGGGGAGGGGGGCGAGAGAAACCGAAAGACTACATCCTTAGCCACAGTGAGGAAGGTGAACCAGAAGTGGTCTGAGGGTTTGAAACTCTCAAACCCCTCCCCGAGTAAGGCACTTCCTGCAGCAAGGCTGCAGCTCCCCAAATGGGGAGCACGTGTTCAAATGCCAGAGACTATGGTGTGGACATTTATCACTCAAACCATAACAAAAACGAAGGACAAAAGGATATGCTAAAACGGGGAGCTAGTCCTCCAAAGATCCTCTTGTTTCTGCTTCCCACAGGGCTGAGGAATTAGGCTATCCCTGACTTTTTATGTGGATGCTGGGAATTCGAACTCTGATCTTTACACTTGGGCAGCAAATGCTCTTATCCGCTGAGCCATCTCCTAAATCCAGTCTTGCGCACGTTACACAGATGCTCTACCATCAAACCATGGCCCCGGTTCTCGTGATTTTGGTTTCCACTGTGCCCTGTGCTTTCTAGACTTCATTCCCAGGTTACTGTGTTCCATCAAGCTGTTGTTTGTCACCTCAGTTTGTCGTCTGCTGCCACCAGGTTTTTTGTTTTGTTTTTCGAGACAGGGTTTCTCTGTAGCTTTGGAACCTGTCCTGGCAATAGCTCTGTAGACCAGGCTGGCCTCAACCTCACAGAGATCCGCCTGCCTCTGCCTCCCATGTTCTGGGATTTAAGGCGTGGGCCACCACTGCCCAGTATGCCACCAGGTTTTAGTTAAGACATTTTTGTAATGTGTTTTTGTACCCGATACACCCGACTCCCCACCTTGTCTGTAGACTGGTATTCTCATCTGCTCATTCTTTCAGAGGATGGTAAGGATAACTTCCAAATGAAAGAAAAAAGTCCCTTTGGGTTGTTGAATGATTGGAAGTACACATACTCTATGGGAGGAAACTTCTGGAAAATATCCAAATGCCAGGACCAGAGTGTGTCATGCTCTTTCCTTTCCAGGTCTCTGCCTCTTATTGAGAATGGTGTTCACCTGCACAGTGCAGAGACTTCTAGAATCTGGATTTTATGCGACATTTGTGTTATGGCTGATCTTAGTCCTGAAGGTAAAATTCAACATATTTTTAATACTTTCTTTGCAGCATAAATGTACACATTTCAGAATAAGTGTAAGAAATTGTTCCTACCTTTTATCAGCTAACAAAGTGTTCCTCAATGTTTTAATCTGGAAATCTCTTTTGTTTATGAAATTTACTCATTTGAAAATAAGCAGCCCATCTGCTTGAGTAGCTATCTCTCTAATTCACTGAACCATTTACAATTTTCTTGTATATTAATAAATACGTGTTGTATATTTATTATATAGCATATACATAGTATTATGTGTTTATCACAAGACCTGTCTATTAATCCTGCCCCGAATGCTGAGCCCAGTCGCTGTGCAGTGCAACCAACATTTGTGTGCCAAGACGGAAACCAATCCACATAGTTACGGTTGTCAAAGGCCACATCTAATGTTGAAGTATAACCTGAAAATATAGGAAAAAAACCCTGAAAAATACTTCCCTGCATTTCTCCTGGGAAGGAGGGAATACAGATGATAACAAGACATTGCAAATTCCTTTTGCTTCTCCTTACCTCATTTTATCTTCGTTATTTCTGTTTCCTGGGAAGGATGGGAATTATCACAGCCCACGTATTCATACTGTAATAGAGGTGAGAAAAATGAAGAATATGTGACTCTCCTGGATGGTAAGTAGTAGAACTAAGCTTTTGGACCCCAAAGCACCAATTCCACATTATTAAGCTTTGCCCAGGGAAAGGAAGCTGATAGCTCAGTCTGTAAAGTGCTCGCCTCGCAAGCAGGAGGCCCTGAGTTCGATACTGGCAAGCTCCCGGCCAGGGAGAGACTCTGTCTCAAAAAAAGGTAGAGAATCTCCCAGGAATAACTTCTATCTCACCCCCCCTCCATCTGTGTGTGTGTTAGAGTGCATATTTTACATATTTAATATGAACTCTGGATTACATCCCCAGCATCAGAGAGAGAGAGAGAGAGAGAGAGAGAGAGGAGAGAGAGAGAGAACAAAAGGAGATCTTTACCTTCTGTTGTTTTCTTCACTCTGGATTTTCTTTGTTCATGTACCTGCATCTTCCTTCCTAGCAATTAGCTAAGACCTTTCAATCCATTCCTGACTACTGAGAGCAGTAAAATCTATAACTGCACTTACTGTTCTCAAAAGGAAATTTCTGAATCAGGAGCAATGCTGATGAGCATAAAAACATACAGTATCTCTACTGCCATTGGATGTGTTCTCCCTTCAAGATAGGCACGCTACGACGTACGAAGCTACGATGTACATAGGGCTTATACGTGTTAGGTTCCTGGGCTGCAATCACTTCTATGGCATTTAACAAAATTGTACGTTTTATACCTGTTCCCATTTCTGTTTACCCTTAAGATGGGACTAAGGCCGTGGATCGTTAGTGGTAGTTTTAACCTCACAGTGCACAGGAGGCTAATTTATGCTAATTTAAAGGGCAGGAATTCCTCCTCTTACATAGGGAGTACTTCTTGAGCCATTTGCATCTGCTTGTATTTCTCCTCCGGCAAGACTAAATAGTGCTAAAAATAGAATATATTATGAGACAAAGCGATCTGATTGTGCATATACAGTTGAACACACAACCTTATTCCAGGCTTTGTGTTTTTCTCTCTTTCAACACCGAGGTTTTGGGTACTATTACATATATTTACAGTCTTGAGAACCAAACCGGTTTTAACTAGATTAGAAAATAGACTACATAGGATGATATCATGATGCTCAAAGAAATGAACTGAATAATCAAATATTCGATTAATACATCAACACAAAAGAAATAGTGAGACCCCTATTCGTCACTGAACACTTTCATGGATTTTATTTTAAAGTCTTAGGTCCACAAAGGGGGATTGTCAAAACGGTTATTAAATCAGAGAATGTGAATGCCCACAAATAGGCAATTATTTTCATCTAAGCTACAGAAAAAAATCTATAATTGAATGATACGGAAACTCTGGAAAGGGGTTATATATGATATGTTAAATTTTATATGTAGAACATGCATATGTTTATGACAAAAATTCTACTGAGAATGAGAAATGAACATCATGAGATTAATTATTTAAGATGATTATTATGGATTTGTAAAAAGGAACATTTTAAATTGAGAAATAGTCACTGTTATGCCTCGTTCCCTCTTTGTGGTCTGAAATTCTTTGTCTCAACCACAGTTCCTGTCCTCTTTGGCTACCAGTCTGTCGTGTACGTTCTTCTACGTCACTTTTCTCTCTTCCGATGTTTTGAACACAGCTGCATTTTTTAATAAAAGAAGTGAAACATGAAAAAAGAAAATTGAGGCCACAGAGTTGGTACCCAGAGCTTGTCTGGGACAGGTGCTGAGCGCGCACTGGGTGAGTGGACGGTGCAGAGCGCGCATGGGGTGAGTGGACAGTGCAGAGCGCGCACGGGGTGAGTGGACAGTGCTGAGCACGCACGGGGTGAGTGGACGGTGCAGAGCGCGCATGGGGTGAGTGGACGGTGCAGAGCGCGCACGGGGTGAGTGGACGGTGCAGAGCGTGCACTGTGAGAGTGGATCTTTGCATCCAGGAAGTTACTGTAAAAGCTATAGGAACTATATTACAGTGTAAGATCAGAAAAACAAATAAACGGAACAATCCTATTTTGTTTCCGGTTATTCTTATTTAATATGTGAAAATTTATTTTTGAGATTGTAATTGAATTATAATCTTATGGTATCCTTTCCTCCCTCCAAACCCTCCCATATACCCCTCCCTGTTCTCCTTCAAATTCATGGACTCCTTTTTATGAATCATTATTTGCACTTATTTTCCCCCCTTTGGTTTTTAGAGATTGAGTTTCTCTTTGTTAACAACCCCACCCTAGCTGTCCTGCAACTCACTCTGTAGAACAGGCTGGCCTTGTACACAGAGATTCTCCTGCCTCTGCCTCCTCCTGAGTCCTGGGATTAAAGGTGTGTGCTCCTGCCAACAGGTGAGCTTTGTTTTTTGTTTTTTAAGTCTTTAAAAAATATGTATTTAGCCAGATGTAGTGGCACATACCTTTAATCCCAGCACCCTGGAGGCAGAGGCAGGTGGATCTCTGTGAAATCTAGGCCAGAGTGGTCTACATAGCAAGTTCTTGACTAGCCAGGGTTACATAGTGATATATTGTTTCGTTTTTTAAAAAAATATTGTTTATTTGGAGAGGAATGTCACTATGGCTCAGACTGACCAGAAATTCTGAGCTCAGGTGATCCTCTCGCCTTTGCCTACTGGTTCGTACTATTGCCCTGGCTCCCACTACAGATCTCCTCAAGCAAGTGCCTCCCTTGGCTCCCTGTGGTGAGTCCTGAAAAGAGTCCCCAGGACAGCATAAATGCAGACAAGGAGATCACAGGGAGGACCTAGAGGGTGAGAGAGACTGATCCACCTGGTTATAGGCGAGTGGTAGGACCTCTGCCTATCAGAGCCGGCTAAGGGAGAAGGGAGCCGGAATGCCGAGGAGCCATGGCTGAGACATGGGCAGTGCAGGCTGCTGCTCTGTAAGCACCAGGCAGCCAGGGCGCCGGGATGTGCATCAGGCAGTGGTAGAGGAAAAGGACAGAAAGAGATGAGTAGATTCTCCCCCGAAATGTCTCTCTGTTTGAGACAAGGGAGAGCTGATGGAAATCCTGCATGTTACTCCTTTTCGTTTCTAAAGCGCATTTTAAAATGTTTTAAGTTCTTTCCCAGGAAGACATCTAAGATGTAAAATGTATTGTTGCTGGTGTTTAAGATTCATGCCTCTTGCCAGAGTAGTGGCGCACGCCTTTAAATAATGACTCTTTTTCTGAAGAAGCTCGCGTAGCCTGGGGTGTACACAATCGCTGTTTTCTTGTCTGTGTGTGAAGCCTTCTCTTAAAAATGTGTTAGTTTTCTTAATAAACTCCAACTTTGACTCAGAAGGGAAAAGAGCAGCGGAGAGTCTCGGCTTTTGCCTCTTATCATACATAAACATACATTCGAACATGAGCCTAGCTATTAGAGCTAAAAAAAAAAATTTCTAGAGGAAAATGGGGGACAGGGCAGCTGTCTTAGTGACTTGCTAAGATTCAAAATTCCTACGTTGGGAACCCAACCCCTAAGAGCTCAGGATATAACTGTATTTACAGATAAGGTTTTGAAAGTGGTGATAAATCTGAAACCAGGGTGTTAGAGTAGCGCCCTAACCCAGTGCTCCAGCTGTTTCTGTTAGAGGATGAAGTAAAGCCTAAGACACACCCACAAAGAGACCAGGGAGAAGGCAGACATCTGCACACCAGGGAGAGAGGTCTCATGGTCACTGAATCCAACACCTTAGTCACCAAGACTGTGAGAAAACACGTTTCTGTTGCTCAAGTCGTCTAGGCCCTGAAATTATTTAAGGAATCTCTAGTAAACTAATGCAGCGGGGCAAGTATAACGACCCCAGCTGTAAACCTGTTGCACTGTGTCGTAAGCCGTGAACGGCTGGATGGGTGCTGCCTCTGGGTTCCCTGCCATGACTTTGTGCTGCTTTTCATGGTATGGTTTATTAAGACCTATCAAGCTAGACATACTTAACTTTTAAGCTGAATTATGTTTTATCAAAATAGTATAGGGCATGTAAAGAAAAATTAGCTGTTGCCTTTTCCCTGCTTTATGAGGCTCACATGTTATCCACAGACAGTGAGGGCACTTTTTCCTTTGTCTAATGTGGCTGCCTTAGAGGCCGTTTTCAACTCTTAGGACAGCCCTCTTAGTATTAGTGTCTATAAGCTTATTCAGATGGGTCTTAATTTTTCCTTCAGGACATAATCTGCTAATTTCCTACTATTAAAGATGAACCTTTAACTATCTATCTATCTATCTATCTATCTATCTATCTATCTATCTATCTATCTATCATCTATTTATCTATCTATTTACACACACGTATATATTTATCTCCATTATTGTATTATGTATATTATATATGTATACATATGTATATGTGTGTATTATGTACATTATATATTGTATTATGTATATATTTATCTCCATTGTAGAACCTTTTTTTCTTTTGAGATAGGGTCTCATGCAGTCCAGGCTGGCTGCTGAGGTGCTATGTAGCCGAGAGGATGGCTTTGAACCTTCGTTCTCCTACCTGTACATCTGGAGCTCTGGATTACAGCATTGATCCCAGGGCTCTTTGTACGCTAGGCAAGTACCACAAACGGAGCTATTTTATTAATATACATTAATATATATTTGTCACAATCTTGATGCCCTCTTTCCTTACTTATTGCCTTAGCTTCTTATTTTCTGAACTTTCACATTAGACTTTATTCAAATATCTGCTGATCATTGATGGCCATTTATGTTTTTCTTTTTTCTTTTTCTTTTTTTTTTTTTTTTTTTTTTTTTTTTTTGGTTTTTCGAGACAGAGTTTCTCTGTAGCTTTGGTGCCTGTCCCAGAACTAGCTCTTGAGACCAGGCTGGCCTCGAACTCCCAGAGATCCGCCTGCCTCTGCCTCCCGAGTGCTGGGATTAAAGGTGTGCGCCACCACCGCCCGGCTATGTTTTTCTTTTTTGAGATCACAATATAATCACTCTTCCTCTTTCCTTCTCCCAAACCCTCCCATCTATCCCCGTGCTCTTTTTCAAATTCATGGCCTCTTTTTCTTTAATATATATATGTACACACACACACACACATACTCCTAAATACACAAATACAACCTACTCAGTCTGTATAATCTGACTTGCATGTTTTCAGGGTTGACAGTTTGAGGCTGGATAACCCACTGGTGTGCTCTTCCCTGTGGGAGACTCTTTCTCCTGCTCTGAGCATCCCTTAGTTGCCTGAGTTCCTTGTGTGTGTGGCAGAGGCCTCATGAGTTCCCGGCACCACTGTGTATTAGCATGTCCTTTGATGCTGTCCTCATTTGGCTTAGTTCTCCTTGCAGTGGCTGTTGGTCTCTGTGACAATTGTGTGTGCTCTGGTGGACTGGCTTGTTCTTGCCCCATACGTGTGGGAGCTCAAGCCATGGCCTCTTTGTCTCCGAGTCAGATCCTCCTGATGTCCACCTTGTTGTAGCTCCTAGAATTTTCTGACGTTCACTCTCTGCAGTCATCACAATTTTTTGTTTTCTTAGTGCTTTTTGTAGCTTAAAAAATCCCTCCATTGTCACCGTTGGGGTTGTTGGAAGGAAGCATAGACACAGGCTGCTGACCAGGTAGGTCTGCTCACCGTTGGGGTTGTTGGAAGGAAGCATAGACACAGGCTGCTGACCAGGTAGGTCCGCTTTTCTAATTTTGACTTCTCTTGAATTTTGCTATTAGTCAATAACTATTGGTTACTTTCAGTTCAGGGCAAATGAATCAAAATTTCCCTAGGTAGCCCCCTTGCAGCGGCTGCTTCAGTGGCTTCTTTATTCAAAAAGCAGGCGTGGAGGGCAACGTAACACCATTTTCTTAGGTGTCACTCATACAAGACTTGGTGCTTTGAGGGAGGTAAGGAGGTGTCAGCCAGTCACTCTGGTGATGTCTCTGTGGATCGAGGGGGATGAAGAAGGTTTCTGCTCATGCGTGGCCGAGGGTGGGGTGGCAGAGACTGAGCTAGGAAGAGACCTATGGAGGGAACATCTGATCCCTGCACTCTGGGGGTAAGCTGGGTGAGCTGTAAGGCCCAAACTGGGGATAAGGTATCTTCATGTGGGAATGGCCTCGCACAGAGGTCGGGCTGAGGAAGGTAGTGGCTGTCAATGGGATAATCAAGTAAATGGATGTATTAGGGATAACTGTAGCCAGATTTCTCAGCATAGGAGAATGGAGTCGGATATGAAGAGAAAGAACTAGAAAAAAGACAAAAAACAAAAAA
Organism: Chionomys nivalis; assembly: GCF_950005125.1. Lineage (NCBI taxonomy): Eukaryota > Metazoa > Chordata > Mammalia > Rodentia > Cricetidae > Chionomys > Chionomys nivalis. Next base: position 2,261,431 of record NC_080109.1, on the reverse strand, counting down.
CAATGCACTGTTGGGCCCAAAATAGCCACCAGTGTGAAGTCATGGGATGCAATGTGTCATGGCATCTCTTTGTACAGTACACACGAGTGACGTCTTTGTGCACATATTACCTATTCTCCATCCAGGAGTCCAAGAGTTAGGAATGGGAGCTGCAACCATCAGCTCTGAAGAGATCTTGGCTTCCAAGTACCATTTGTCAACTGAGAGGAACAAGGGCTTCTTGACTGGGTGCCAGATTTAGCCAAAAATAATAAATAGCAAAATAGCAAACATTCCTTGCATATAAACTTATTGCACGGGACATACATTTATTCATACCAAACATTTATTCATTATTCATCTGAAATTCAAGTTTACCGGATTGTCCTGTAATTTGCTTGGCAACATACTCCTTGGAGAAATGACTGATTCCGTCACCGGGATAAGGAAAGTACAAGATAAGCCTGGAACATCATGCTGTGTTTTAAAGGGAGTGAATATTCAGAGCTGGTGAGATGGCTCAGCAGGTAAAGGCAAGCTTGCTGTCAAGTCTGATGTCCTGAGTTCAATCCCTGGGACCTACATGGTGGAAGAGAACCAGCTCCTGCAAATGTTCCTCCAGACTGTACACATGCTTTAACATTCATCCATACAGTGTAAAAACATGTAAAAAGGGGGCTGGAGAAGACGGCTTGGTGGTTGAGGCTCTTGTAGAGGACTATAGTTTGGTTCCCAGTGCCCGTATGAGGTGGTTCAATACCACCTGTAATTTCAGCTCTTCTGGACTCTTAAGACTCAATGCATGCCTGTACATTATCTTCCAACCTTGTTCACATAATTTAAAAAAGCCTTTAATAAGTGTAAAAAAATAAATATTTGGAGAATAATGGTCCGAAATGATAGAACTCATATTAAAGGGATTCTGCTAGCTAAATATGGGTCAATTTGAGCATCAGAACCATCACTAATACTAATAGGTCATAGCCCAGTGAGCAAAATAAAAAATGACAACCCATGCTAGTAAAACAAAAAGGGTGAAGTTTGATGAATCTAATATGAGCAGAGAGGTAAAATGTTTGCTTAAAAGTTAGTTACTAATTTCATGTAAAAAATTCAGCAGCTTCACCCTGGAGTCACTTCCTTGTGAGGAAGGCTGGCAGACACCATTTCAGTCGAGGGACTGAAATCAATGCCACCAGTACTAGGAGAAATTAAAATTGTCACCTGATGCAGAGGGAATGTGGTGCTATTTTGATGATGCTTTTGCTGGACACAAACAGAGTGAAGCTGAGGGATATTTAACAAAATTGTTAGTTGTCATCTTGAAAAGATCAAGGTCATGAAAGCCAAAGATTTTTTAGATGGGAGAGTCGAAAGATAGGGCAATTAAATACAACACATTCTGAAGGGGCTCCTTGTCGCGTAGAAGGCACGCAATGATATGGGGAGAATAACTGAATTTAGGGAGGTCTTAGGATTATACTAGCAAGACTTTGATTCCTAATTATGATTATTAATGGGAATGCCATACACAGATCCCTTTAAGCATTTGGAACAAGAAGATATATGGTTGACAACTTATTCCTAAACTGTTCAAGATAAAGCTGTCTTGCAAAAATACTTTTTGTTTGAAAAGGAAGATATAAACAGTCTTTTACTTGAGTCTAAAAAAAAGTCTTAAGATGCAGTATAAAAGTGTTTTTCAATAACAATACAAATTCTAAAAGGCAACCACCTGGAGACCACAAACCCATTTATCGAAAGATGATCCTAAAACTAAAACTTCAGTTTATAATTACAGGAAAAAAGAGCAGCCTCTCCAACTATGTGTTTGTGTAAAGCACAGGAAGACAACTGCTCTCTAGAACAAAAGCATTTCTAGGGGTAGACAACAGTATTTCATCTCTAGGGGTGATCTTGGCCCTTTGTGTGTCTGGTAATTTTCTACCCATCTCTCTACTTTCCCATTTTCCTCATTTATAGACCTCCAATCTCTGGGCAATAGTGCCCAGCCAAAACTTTTCTCAGCTGTATTAGGAACAGGGCATTACCTCAAGACATCATGCCAATGAGGTCTAAATGAAAGTGTTCTGGAAACCTGGGGAAAGAATCAACATGGTTGTGACTTTTTTGGATTAACAGCCTTTTGTTGCTTGCCAATTAGATGATAAATGTCAACAGGAAACAAATGCCAAAGGAAGAGAGAGAGCCTGGGTTTAAGTTTGCATGTGAAATGCTGCCCCTGCCTCCTCAGGCTCCTGTGTTCCAACGCTGGGTCCTCAGCTGGCAGTGCTATATTTGGGATGTTATAGACTTTAAGGAGGTGACGCCCGGCTACCCTGAGGTGGGTCAGTGGGGACAGGGCTTTGAAGGTGTACTTGATTCTAGTCAAGCTTTTGAGCGTCCTATCAAAATGCAAACAAGCCACACTGGGAGCTTCTATTGCCAAGGAAGTTCCCAACTATTGTGTCTTTCTTGTCATCATCTTCCCTTTCTGTGTTTCCTTCTGGTGTATGGCTACATCGAGGAGAGAAGAAATGGACACACCTGGGTACCGGATGGTGTCAGTGAGCATCTGCATCAGTTTTGGACTCCCTGTCAGCCAACGTTCCCTCCTCATCTTCCCCTTCCTCCTCTTCTATTTTTAAGTTTCACTATATAGTCCAGGCTGGCCTTCACCTCCTCATCCTCAGGCTTCCAACTCCTGAATGCTGGGATTATGGAACCGCATAACAATGCCCTCCTCGGGCTGAACTTGTAGGAAGAGAAACAATAACCTTCACTATATTTACGGCAGTTGTGTAATTTGTACCGTTCATTAATCCCAAGTGTGGTGGGTTGTGTGCATGTGTATATGAGAAAAGAAGAATCGGGAATTGTTACTTAATACACCGAAAGGAATCTGTGTTTCAGACTGCTTTGGGGAGATTTGAGGAGAACCTAAGGTTCAGAGCAACAAATGTGTCATCTGAAGGAGATACAATGAGATACAGTTGCTGAGAGATTCCCTGAACTAGCAGTTGGCCAACAGTTTTAGGGAAACTGTATCTGATGTGGACTCCTCCCCTGCTCATTTGTGTGGCTGTGTGTACATGCGTGTTGCGGCCCAAGGTTGACATGAGTCTGCTTGGATCGCTCTTTATTCATGGAGTGAACACAGGGCTTGGCAATAAGGCTAGTTCGGCTGCTTGGCTTGGTCCAGGAATCCGCTCTCCATCTTTTGAGCACTAGAACTGCAGGTGGGTAGCCGTACCGACATGACATTCTCACGTAGGTTTTGGGAATTTAAACTCTGGCTCCCCAATGTTTTAGTCACTGAACCATCTACCTCCCAGATTCTGATGTAGATTTAGAAGATGTTTCCTAAGTTCTAAGTAGGTTCTTTTACTAACTGCCATTCTTCTTACCTCTAAACCTAAAAGGCAGCTGGGTAGAACAGTCTTTGGTTGTGAAGCGAAAGAACAGGAGTGTCTGGCTCATGTGCCGGCATGGAAGAGTGTGAGGATGATGGCCGTGGTGCGGACAGCTGGCACTGAATTTCTCATGTGAATTCCTTCATGTAAAACAGTAGGCCATGACTTTTATTTGGCTAGAGAGGGAGATGCTAACCCTGGAGTGCCAAAACAGTACATCTTTGAAACGGAAACCCGTTTGTTGAAAAGCACCTTCCTGAAAGAGAGCCGATCTAACATAGCACCTATTCTAGACGAGCCAATGTTTGTTGAGTTTTTAAAGGCAGGGTCTCACTATGAAACCAAGGCTGGCATCCAACTCTGGACTCTACAGCCTTGCCTCTTGAGTCTTTTCTTACAAGTTCTTTGTTGTTTAGGTTGCAATTCCAAACTCATGGTTCTGTAACCTAGCATCACCAAAGTGGGTAGCATTGTTTTATCAGGTCTCAAGGTGGATGCAGCCCAAGCTCACTAGGTTAGAGCACACATACTCACTTGATTTCTTTATGCTCACTGTCTGAGCTCAAGGACAGCACCCCAGCATGCAGAGGTAGAGGCCGATTTCTGCACATGTGGCACACTACCTGAATGTCTTCTGTTTCTGCCATGACAGGCAAGAAGAAATCACCAATTATTTCATGAGAAGACTTTTAGGGATGAAGTTCTTAGTGATACAGCAGCCTTTTAGGTTTGGAGTTAAGATGGCAGTTAGTAAAAGAACTTAGTGATAAGACGCCACGTCTTAGCTGCAAGGCTAACTGCGTATGGCCCAGTTTAACTGTGAAGGACGCTGGGAAATGTAGGCTCTTTGCCTACTTTATGAGACTTCTGAAAATTAGGTGATACGGTGTTGATAATAGCTATTTCCTTTCCTTTCCTACGATCAGGTAGGTACAGTAACTCAATGTGATGACGCAGCAGCGGCAGATGGTGGTGCTGGGCTGCGGTGGTAAGCTTCTAGGCAGAGGGGAAAGGGGCATAGTCAAAGTGAATCCGTTGTAGGTTTTGCTCTGGTCACCCAAAAGGCACACAGAGAATAAGAACTATGAAGTTACGAGAGGATCCTAGGAAGGTCAATTCAAGGACAGAGAAAGAAGTACTAAGGTGTGCCTGGAAGAACGATCTAGGTCTTCCAGGGAAAGCATGTTGGAAAGAGATTGAAGGAAGCAGTGCCCAAGAGATGCACAGATTCCTTTCAGAGAATAGGGGTGCTCAGTAACTCAGAGGCTCTTCTCAACAGTTAGACATCCAAAGCTGCTTTACCATTTAAAGCAAAGATTTAAATGAACTTTTAACCCTTTTAAATGATCATTTAAATCAGAAATAAGTGCAAAGTCACTGAAGAAAACATAATCTTTCACTAAAAACTCAAAGTGCTCCATAGACTAGAAGGGCAGGCTGTAGAAAAGGGTGAGAAGACAGAAGGTAACTCTCCATATTAGCAGAGGGAGAGTTTGAACTCCTCTGAGAAGACACAACTGAAGAATGCTTTGTGACGCTTGACTGGACCCAGGATGGGTGGTAAGTCATGGGAAGCAATGTTAGGACAGGAAAAATTAATTATGAACTGAAGTGAGACAGATTTTTTTTTGTTGTTGTTACTTTTCTTAGGGAGGATCAAAGACTAGGGTTAGGTACAGGTGCATCCTCTTCCTGAGCACTTCCTGCTGAAGTACTTCAAGACCTGAACTGTCGAATGGTAATGCCTGAACTAGGTGGGCAGTGTATGAAGACATATTACCCTGCTCTTTGCAGTTTTAGAAATCAGCATAAATTTCAAAATTAACAAATAAACGTTTCTACTAAATCTTTGCTTGTCAGGAGAACAAAAGCTATAAGTCATTTACTCAGAGAACACATCGGAGACTACCGATCAACAAGTTTTGTTTTTGAGACAGGGTTTCTCTGTGTAACTCTGGCTGTCCTGACCCTCACTTCATAGACCAGGCTGGCCTCAAACTCAGAGATCTGCCTGCCTCTGCCTCCCAAGTGCGGCCTAATCAACAGTTTTAAAAGGCAGTAGCGAGGGTCGACTATTCAACCTGTCACATTCTAGGTATTAGGCTATAAACTCCACGAACGGAGGGGTCAATTAAAATGTTACTTTGCGTGCATCTTCGCGCGCGCGAGTGCGCATGCTCAGAGGTTAGAGCGGGCAGCTTGTGGCCGCCGTTCTCTTCTTCCACTGTGTGGGTTGCCGGGACTGAGGTCAGACTGGCAGGGTTGGTAGTAGGCATCTCTATCAGAGAAGTTATCTCCTTGGTCCATTTTTCTCTCTCATTGCATTTTTACCTCCTGCACTTTGCCAGCTGCTAGGAAGCAGAGAGAAGTGTGACTTTGTCAAGCGAATGGTGATGCAAATGCGAATGTTCTGTGTACAACACTCTCTTCTACTTTCCACAAATTGTGGCAATCTGGAGGTAAAAATGAGTGTGCACTAGCAATATTTGCACAAGTACTCTTACAACTTCCTGTAAATTCAGTATTTAAGTTCTAGATGTTCCAAAGCCTTTGTGCCACAAAGTAACAGCTAAGTAACTTAATATTTTTATACATTATTAAGGCAGTTTTACTCAACATTTTAAAAGCAGTGGCTGTATTTTGCTACCTATTTCATGACGAGGTAAAACCAAGTGGTTATACCCTGGATGAAATGCCTCTGAGGTTTTAAGGCTAGATTATGAATGAGTACAAATGATTCAGTTATTTTACTGCGTTAAAAATTGAAACCAGTGACCATCTATCACTTACTTTTCAGAATCAAGTTCTCTTGTGAACCCAAATGAGAAAAGCCACCCAGAGAGTGCTGTCAGTCTACTGGCTCCCTGGGTGGATTTCATGCTCTTAAAATGTCTTTGATGCTGCCACTCTCCAGCACCTGCGACAGCAATGCCAAATTATTAGAGGCTTGATCACCAAATCAGCTTTCTGCCTCCTTCTTTCTTTTTGACAATTTCTTTGCACATGTATCAGGGAATATAGTGGACTGGTTCTAAGTCGAAGGGCAGAGGGGAAAAAAAAACATTTCATTTTAAAAGCAAATTTCCTATTAATCTATTTTAAGAGTTATTAATCTTAAAAACTCCACACATGTAAAAAGTAATCTCACGCCATTTACTGATTACATTCCCATCCCATCTTCCTCGACTCTCCTCCTTCCCAGGGAGTCCTCCTAGTCTTTCACTGATCCCCAAACACTTAGGTCAGAAGGAAACTTGTTCCACTCAGAGTTTTGCTACGTGGGACTGAACAATATTCTATAGATCTGGGAATCAGTTTGCTCTATTCCTACAGAAGATTGAGTCACTGTGATAGAATGGCCTTTTTTTGAAGACCCGGGGTGGAGCTAGCTTTCCTATTTACTTGCTTTCCTGACTCTGGGTAAATCACTTCATTTCTCAAGGCCCCAGCTTCCTCCAGCTTTAAAATATCAGAGTCTTAACAAAGAGCTGAGATAAGAAATAATAAGTTGAATATTGGGTGGTATGTCACAGTGCACGTGGAATTGATGAATGAAATTATAAAAATAATTCCATATATTTTAGTAGGGACTGTAAGTGGAAAGAATGAGCCATTGTGACTTTTATAAAATCTACTAACCAAGGAAATGAAAAATACAAAAGATCTGGTAGAAAACTATTTCTTCTAATTGTCTGAGAAAAATATAAAGGAACAAGAGAGATTTCACTCACAGCTTTCAGAGTAAACAATGAACTGAGGAAAACTATAACTAAGATGTTAATGCTTTTAAAAAACAATTTTTAAATGTTTATTAATTTATTACATATACACAGTTTTGCCTGCAGGCCAGAAGAGAGCACCAGATCTCATTACGGATGGCTGTCAGCCACAATGTGGTTGCTGGGAATTGAACTCATGACCTCTGGAAAAGCAGCCAGTGCTCTGAGCCATCTCTCCAGCCCCTAAGCAGTAACTTTTAATAGCTGAAAAAAACATTGTTTTGGAAGGAATATATGTAAGTATGTATGTATACACATGTATGTGCGTGTGTATCCTACTTTAAAGCTTATGGTCAATGTATGGGTAATTAGGAAAGAAAATTCTTATTTTAGAAAGAACCTGTCCCCACCCCTCCCCCCAAAATCGAGGCCAGCCTGGTCTACAGAGTGAGTTGTGGGAGAGCCAGGGAAACCCTGTCTTGAAAACACCCCCAAACAAACAAGAATCTGTCCCAAATATAACATTTGGTGGCATTACTGTACTTGGTATTCAAATATGAACTACAAAGACACTAGAATTTGGGCATGTCAGAGATTTCACATCAGAAAAACAAAGAAGAACCCAACTGTTATCACTACAGTTGTGACGGCTATTCTTTGGTGTCAACGTGCCTAGATTGACTAAGTAATTAATTAACTAATTAATTAACTCAAGTAGCTGGGTACACCTGTATGGGATTTCTCCTTAACAATCATTTGAAGTGTGAAGTGTCGGGGTCCAGTGCTCGCCTAGACCCTCAATTATTTCTCTAGACCAGACCCCAACATGAACTATCTCTCTTTGGATCAGCGTGGAGAGGTGGAAATAAAGACACAACTCACATGGCTTTATCAGGAGGGTGATTCTCAGTGGTCCCTCATGAAGTCCTGAGGTGGAAATACATTAGCATTGTTTCCTAGGTAACCGGGTGAATAGCTTTTTGTCACGTCTGCATCTACCTATCTCCTCTGTATGCTAGCTGTCAGGTAGGCTTGAATCAGCATCTCTATCAGGCATCCTCCAAATTACAAAGGACCAACAACATCCTGACCTTTTGTTAGGTTGTGATGGCCTGTCTGGTAGGCTACGTGACCACCTTAGGTGGGGCCTATGGCTTCAGAGCCTGGCTGCCACACCATATAGAAATATGGGCCTACAGCAAAGACCCACTTTTAATTCATATCTTCCAAAGAGGAAAGAAAGATCCACTTTTAATCTGGGCTACCCCTTCCACTGGCAGCCTATATGAAGGGCACAGAAGAAGGAAGCTTGCCCTCTTTGCCTGCTTGCTCTCACTAAGTCCATTCCTTCACTGGCGTTAGAGCCCACTTCTAGGCATATACTGAAAACCATCCTCACAGACTGAACAACAGCTGGATGCTTGGCCCTTTCTTGGTGGATAGCTATTGTTGGGACTAGCTGGACCACAGCCTGTAAACCATTCCAACAAATCCCCTTCCTATAATTCTGTTCCGAGAGAGAACCCCGACTAATACAAAAGTGGGTACAAGAAGGGTTCTCCACGAAGTCAGTAACTGGGGAAATGTAAGCTAAAACTGAAATTAGAGATCTCCACACTGACCAGGATGAGAAAACTGAGGTTTTGTCAGGAGTTGTGAGGTGTGGAATAATGGCGCTCACGTGTAGCTAATGTGACTGCATCATGTTAGAAGAGTGACATTATTTATTCATGTTTATATATACACTCTCAAGTATAGATTACACAGAAACTGACATAGATGAGATGGAATACAGATTTAAGGAATTATTTGCAATAGCATTTATAGCAGCCTCAAACTGAACTCAAGACTTCCATCAACATATTGTTACAATGGAGAATTGTATATGCAGCAATTAAAAAAACAAATTATAGCTATATGAACAGCCTGAACAAGATATGGATTACAAGCCGGGCGGTGGTGGCGCACGCCTTTAATCCCAGCACTCGGGAGGCAGAGGCAGGCGGATCTCTGTGAGTTTGAGACCAGCCTGGTCTACAAGAGCTAGTTCCAGGACAGGCTCCAAAGCCACAGAGAAACCCTGTCTTGAAAAAAAAAAAAAGATATGGATTACAGCACAGTTGAGCAAATACGGTAAGCAAAACAGATTACATATTATCTCATTTATATACCATTCACAAGAGAGGGGAAAACTAAACAATGTAACACCTGGGGATGAACACCTGTGATAAAACAATAAAGAAAAGCAAGGAAATGATTACCACAAAGGTCTGAATAATAGTAACTTCCAGGAGGGAAAGTTGTGCTTAGGAAGGTCATTTATGGCTTTTGAAGGATTAGCAAAAGCCCATTGATTGGCCTGGATGACTGCTTACAGGGTAGCTTCTTTGATAATTACTCACAGCACAAAACTGCCCTCTATGTTTAAAGTCCATTTCACAAAAATGTTTACAATGAACTGATATACTATAGTGGCATTTTTAGGAATTTTGTCAGATAAACTAGGTTATGTAATCTTTGACTGTAGAAAACACTGACATGGGATAACAAAACATCGATTAGTTTCCCATACAAGCCCACTTTCAAGGGAGAAGTTATGAAACTTCTACAGAAAGCCCTTTGCCATACTTTAACCCAGCATGCAGATCTTTATGATAAACTGGTGAGCCAGGAAAAGACCCTGCTAGCTGAAATACGTTTTTGATCCTGGTTTACGTGTTGGGAAATCTGATTTAACTGATGCATTTCTCCTCTTGATCAACAGGCACTATGTGGAGCTGCGAGGATATAGAACCATAGAACCAGCTGGAGATGTAAGAATCCCTCCTCTCCAGCAGTTGTATAGCAGCTCTGTCCTCCTGTTACCAGGCTGGGAGGCGAGGGGAACGGATCTTATTCTGTAAGCTTAGTGAAGCTACTATTCCTAAGGAGGTGGCTCTTCTGAGTGCCATTCTGTCCTCAGGGATGAGGTTCTGAAGTGGAACCTTTGGCAACGAAACTGCGTGGTGCACACTTTCCTGGAAGTTTTCTCATTTGTAGAGCTTGATGTTTGTACTCTTTCCATTCAGAGTCCACAACTCCTCTAAACCTATACTGTATTTCTTTAATTTCTGCTGTCACCACGTCTGGCTATTACTTATTGATCGGATTCTCTGAGTCTCAGTTGGACATGGCAGGCGATGGAACACGTTTGTAGGTTTGTAGACCGTCAAACCCAGCACATGGAGGGAGAGAGATTTGACTCCTGGGAGTTCAGATGGAGCACATACATTGGGCCCCGGCAAACTTGTGAGTCTGTCCTTTTCTTTGTGGCATCCTCCTCCCTCATTTACTCACTTTTTTTTTTTGCAGCCTTAAAACAAAAGAACCCCTGATTGATCACTGTAGACATTTCCTTGATCTAACGTTTGCATGCGGTGGTGGCAGCAGTGGCAAACCCTGGGCTTCCCAAATATGTGGATAGTGTATTAAGTCCAATCTCCTCAAGCAGGGCTGAAAGACAGAAAGCGCTTATGATATCCATCACTGCTGCTTCCAGAGGAGGGACAGGGTGTCGGGCCACACAACTGTGGAATGGTTTCCCTTCATCTTTGCTGCTGCTTTAACCTCATTCTCACACCACTCACAAGGGCAGGTTCTAGACAGATTCCTGAGGATTGTGGTCTTTTATTTTGAAGATTCTTTTACTAGAGAACCACAACGTAAGTTTCACTAAGCTTTTCCTAAAACTTATTTCCTAGAACTGAATCTGTAGGACAAACAGCTCAATCTATTTATTAATAACAGAAGGGGAGAGAGACAGGGAGGAAGGGGGGAGAGGAGGAGGCGAGGGAGGGAGGGGTAGACTGAGAGAGAACGCGCGCGCAGAGGACACACTTGAGTTAAGTCTTGAGACGCGGGCCAAAATTTTTTGAAGATAGTAAGAGGCACTGTGATGAACAAGATTAGCGCTCCAAAAAAAAAAAAAAAAAAATCCAAGAGACAAGCAAGAATGACTCTTAAAAGTCATTCTTTTAAGACTACATCCGCTCCCTGAGAACGTAGGAATCCCCTTTATAATATCCCAGAGTTGGTTCGCTTTCAGCCCTCCGCTTCCCAACCCCGGCAATCCGCCTCCTTTCCCACCCACAAAATCCTCAAGTAGCGACTCCCTCCGTGAAGCCGCAACCCTTTCCTTTCACGGCTAGAGGGTGGGGGAGTGTATTACAACTCTCGGGCTTCCATGCTGCGATGTACAAAAACACTTGCACTTCCCCCGTCGTCGCCGAGTTCCGGGACTGTGGTGCGAGAGGCTTTCATTCACCCGCTCGTTCCCCCATCAAAACCTTCGCACCGCACTAGCAAGCACCCCACGCCGCGGGAAGGGTGGGGCGCTTGCTCCCGGGAGCAGGTGCAGCCCCAGGGCTGGAGGTCAATTCTTCCACCCGTCTCGTCGTTCCAGAGCCGGCTCCGGGCCAAAATGCCTCACCTTCGGGGTGGTGCGCGCCCGAGCCCGGCTCCGGGGCCTGCGCCTCCTCCTCGTTCCCAGAGGAGCGGTCCGCACCTGCCCCGGAGAGAACGGCGACGGCGCCCGCTCTCCGCACCGCCCTCGGGTCAGGGGTAAGATCAGGCGGCAGCTTAGGCTTCGCCCGGGCTCCTCCCCTTCCTCTCTTTAGTTCTGACGCGGCCGTAGAGGCGGTGGCGGCGACGGCGGCAGCAGCAGCAGTCCCGCGGCCCGAGGCGCACCCACCCGCTTGCGGATCTCGACTTCCTCTTCCCTTGCCGCGTCATCAGCGCGCGCCGCCGCCTCGCAGGGCGGGGTGTCTGTAGCGGGAGGTGGGGGGGAGGGAGAGAAAAGGCCGGCGGAGGAAAGGGAAGGGAGGGGGGGGGAGGAGAGCGGTTGCTAGGCGACTTACGTCATCGCCGGGCGCCGCTCTCCTCCCGCCCCTCTCTGGAGTGAGGCGAGAGCCCCGCACAGAGCGAGGGAGACAGCGAGCTGAGCTCCGGGCGCTGCTGCCGCCGCCGCCGATGAGAGAGAGCGTGAGAAGCGAGTGAGTGAGCGAGCATCCGAGAGACCGGGCGCCCGTGCACTGGCCACCGCCGAGACCTTCGCTTCAGCCTGGGCCAGCGGCAATCGCGGCCGCCGTCTGCTCCCCCCCTTACCTTCCCGGCCGGCAGCGGCTGCTGCTGCACACGCCGGAGCCGGAGCCCCAGCCGGAGCCCCAGCCGGAGCCGAAGCCCTAGCCGGAGCCCGCGGCCGGGGGGCAGGGAGGCGGCTGCCGCGGGTCGGGACTGGTAGCTGCTCAGCCGGGAGAGGACGTCCGCGAGGGGCTGGGCTTTCTGCCTCGCCCCGGGGCGTGGGGCGAAGGACCCCCCAAGGTGTAGGGAGGGGGTCCCGGCCACCGCGACACATGCGGGAGCCGGGAGCGGGGGCGGCGCCGATCCGAGCCCGCCGGATCCCCAGCTTAGCCACCGTCCGGTCCGGCCGCCCGGGGCCGTAGCATCCCTTCGGGGAGTGTATGAGCCGGGGCCCCCAGCCCAGGAGCCAACCCCGGGCCGGGGGGGCGGGGACCCCAATGTGAGACGGTCGCGGCGGCGTGGTGAGCGGCCCGGGCGCCGCCGTCCTTTCCTTCCCCTCCCCTCCCCTCCCCTTCACCCCCTTTTGGGGGGCTTCTCCTTGGGCCCGCCGCCGCCCCCCATCGGCTCCTCGGCGGGACTCCGGGAGTTCTCGGCACCCCCTCCCCGCCCCAGCCCCCCAGGGCAGCGGGGCCGGGGAGGACCCGGGGGGCCGGCCGCCGCCTCCGCCCAGAGGAAACTTTACCCAAACAAAATATCATCGAGCTTTCCGATCGTGACTGTCCCGGGACAAGTGGCCCAGGACGGGCAGAAGCTACAGCCTGCAGAGACTCAGGAAGAGGAAAAAACGGTGAGCGGGGCTGCCGCCGCCGCCTCTACCCCGGCAGCGCGGAACAGACCCGGGTGGTTGCCTGGTGGAGCGACGCTAGCACCGCTTCTTCCTCAGTTCCGCGCCGAGCCTTTCCGCAGCTGCCGCCTCAGCCTGAAGGAGGAAGGGAGCCAGCCCACATTGTCAGCACCACCGCTCGTCTCTGAAGCGTGAGTGGACTCGGGGGAGGGGGACATTCTAGAGTGGCAAGTGGGAACCGGTGGGTGCTTGATGCTGGAGTCTGGCTGTTTCTCGGGAGGCTTGGCGGTAGAGACCTGCCCTTCCTGCTGAGGAGAGAGGTATCAGTTTGCATGAGTGATGGGTTTCACTTAGAGGAGCTGTGTCTCCAGAGTGGACGTTTGCACCTCTCTGCACTCTGACTGGCAAGGGAAATCGAGAAAGCCCATGGACAGGTCTGTCCTGTACATTTTCCTGGCTACCGGTTGTGATCCAGCATAGTGGTTTTTGTTTCAGGGAAACTCCCATGGAATCCCACGTGGGAATCACTTGTATCAACTCTTTAAAATTTCTTTCTGAACTGTTGTTTTGAAGTTGTCCTTGAGAGGAAGACCACTTTTCATTCTAGTCCACTCGGGAGTTTGGTGCCCCCGACACCGTATTTCCCGAGTCCAGAGATTGCCCAGTGTGAGGAGGACCAGTGCGTTTCAGTAGGTCGGCAGAGTCCGCGTCCCTAGTTCCAGCTTTTCTTCCCTAATACTCTTTTCTCTTTTGCTGTCACATATCTTCAGTGATCGCACATTTTTACCAGGGACTGGAAGGCCATGCCTAAGGGTTTTCTCCAGTTGTCATTTTAGGAGAAACTTCTTACTCTTTCAAGAAAGTATTTCAGGTATTTTAAGAGTGCTTAGAGATACAGAAAAGTAATGTTTCACATATATAAGGCCAAAATGAGCACTGTAAGGGCTAAACATACCGTGGGATCTTGTGTAGCCAGGAGCATAGGTAGTATAAGACTGAGAATTCTGGTCCCTTCAAACAACTGAAAGTGGGCAGAGTCAGATGCTCTGTAGAGATGGATGGGAACCTGGACTTTCTCCATTTAGGATCTGATTAAATCTGACAGTTTCTCACATTTCACGGTAGTTGGGTCCTGTTCTCCCCCTCTTTTTAAAATAATTAGCCTGAAAGTTTATTAGTTTCTGCATTGTGTAACAATTCATTTACCTTCATCCTGCCTCCTCAGACTCCTGATATGTAGTTTAAGGAGTGCTAAAACAACCATGGCTTGTTTTCTTGCTTTCATAGACTTTGGTTTTCTCTTCTGTCAGCTGTCCCAACTTTTTAAACTTAGGGTACTTTTAGTTTTTTTCCCCCTCCATTTCTTTGATCACTTTGCCCTCTCTTCGATCTTCCAGCATTTTTGTTTCTCCTTATGCTTTGTTTTTCTTATGTTTTCATAAGACACTGTAAATTCTACTTAGTGTAAATGAAAATATTCTTACCAATGACAGAGGCAATCCAATATAAATGTCATAAAATTGTAGGAGACGGCTCAGTGGATAAAGGTGCTTTCTGCCTAACTCTAAAGACTTGAGGCTGATTCAGAGAACCAAAGGTCGGAGGAGAAAACTGACTCTACAGAGCTGTTCTGCCTTGTGTCACTTGCACACGCATGGCAGTGGTGGTAGTAGTAGTGGTACTACTAGTAGTAAAATTAAACAGATGTTTTTAAAAATGTGAGAGAGGGGGAATGTATCACCATTATTACTCCAAGATCACTTATCGCCAGGGACTGTCATTGCACGTTTCTTTACGGAAATGTTGATTTTGGACTACCCAGGAATAATCGGAGTCTCCGAGCCAAACCTTGGAAGGGTTCCTTCAGGAAGAAAAGAACATATACAAACAAAATATTAAAGACCTAGAGTCAGAACATGTAAAAGGTGAGGTCTAATTAGGAAGTTAGCTTGGTGGGAACCCTGCTTACTGATGGAGGGTCTCAACGAGGGTTAGGATCAGTGTATGTTTGTAAAGATGCATGGTTACAGTTCATAAAAGCTTTTGAAAACCGCTCCAGAGAGGGTTGTTTCAAGTGATTGGGAGAAATTATATTTTAGCACAAAGACATTATGCTGACTTGAGGATTTTGTTTCTCTAGGAAACCAACATTTTTACACTATGGGGACTGCACAGAAGGAGGCATGAAAAAGGAAATGCTTTGGATGTTTTTTTAGCTTGATGCTAGTAGTTTCTCATGAGCAAGAATTCAGAAATGGGCAGCAGCAGACTTTGCTTTTGGGGTTAAGAGCTGAATATCCATGCAGTTCTTGTGTTGGCTCATTCTGTTTTTCCTTCCTTCCCTCTCTTACTCTTTCTCTTGTCCCAGGCTGACCTTGAATTTGCTGTGTAGTTGAGGATGACCTTTAACTTCTAATCCTCCTGATCCTGCCTTGACTTCCTGGATTCTAAACTTACTGGTGTGTGCCACCATTTCTGGTTTATGTAGTGTTGGGAATGGAACCTAGGGCTTTGTGCGTTCTAGCAGGTACTTTGCTGGCTGAGCTACATCCACAGGACCCTGCCCCACGTAGCTTTCAAGACCGAAAAGTAGTTTGGGTACTATGCAGCAGTGTGGGTAGAGATAGGTGTCTGGGATTAGTAATACTGAGTAAAGAGCTGAAAAATGAGTTTTAAGTTTTGGCGGTGGGTCAGATTTTGTTAGCTTAGGCACAGGCATAATAAGAGGAGAGACATTCTCCAAAAGAGATGCTTCGTAAGTGAGCGAAAGTGGCAGCTGAAAAGATGAGCAGTCTTAAAAAGATGAGCTGCCAACTCAGTCTCGGGATACAATTCTGTCTCAGAAACAGTTAGTATTTCAATAGAGTGTTTAGATCCTGAGATATGTGTTCAGAAAACAGGACTTTGTTAGGGAACTTATACATAAAATGGAATATTAGTCGCTCCAAACTCAGTCAGGTGTTCCATACTTTCTCGTATATTATAATCCCCCCCCCCCCCGGGTTTCTCTGTGTTGTCCCGACTGTCCTCTGCCTCCTTAGGTGATCTCGGTATGAAAAGTGTGCATCACCACAGCTCAGCCTGGTCTTCATAAGTGGGGATGTGCAGCTTGTGTCCATACAGTGGAGGGATATCCTGTGTTAGCACAGAAGTGTTAGGGGTACTTCAGAATGTTCAGGCATCTTTATGGTTACCATTTGGTGTTGGCTTTGGCAAGGATAAAAGAGAGGGTGTAGAAACACATAATCATCTTTCTATTCCTTAGTTTGAATTCAGTGCCTTCCAAAGCTGCTTTGGCTTCTTAAGAGAATGTTGTCCTGTTGGCAGAAATCCAGGAATCGATATTTTTAAGTAAGGAGGTAGGTCTACCCTGATGTTAGGGTGAGGAGACAGTGATTGGGAATATCTGCTATATAGTTTGTTATTTTTTATAATTTCCCCATTTCTTACATGGGCAAAGATATGCTTAAGTGTTTTTAAAAGGCAACCGTTTAGCGTTAACATGATTTACTAATGTGGTGGTACTCCATTGTGGGGAATGGCAACATCTATATTCTTTGTTGTGGCAGTTTTACTATTAATAAGAGAACCTTGAGGGTTTGTATCTGTGTGTATCTTAGCACCAGAGGGCTCCAGAGTATGTGTGGCTTAGCAGCAGCTCATTTAAATATACTTTGAAGATGATTCTTGGAGAAGGCCATTGGGACATAAAGAGGGGTTGGCAACCTTTCTGTGTGGGTCAGCGTACTCTGTCACAGCTTGTAGCGCTGTGCCCGCCATGTGAAAGCAGCCGTAGATGATAATGGACTGAGCTATAACTGCTCCAATGGGATCTCATGCATAAAAACAAGAAGTTGATGGGTTGGGTCTGCGGGCTGAAGTCTATAATCCCCTGGCAGAGGACAGCTAGATCTACCAGCATATAAAGTGAGCTACATTAAACTAGGAAGCCCGACTGGCCGTTTTACGTGGAATCTGTTTTCCAGCCGATGTGATCCTCTGGGCTGCTTTGGAATGATTTGCCTTCATAATGCTGAGAAGTATGGACTAAGAAGCAGGCACGATTCTATCTAAATGGATCTAAAAAGACGAGAACCATGTTTAAAGATGCCATAATTGACATCTTAGTTGCTTTTTTATTTCTGTGACAAAGCTTCATGACCCAGGCAAACACACACACACACAGAGCATTTAATTTTGCTTATAGTTTCAGAGGGTGAATTTGTGACCATGGTGGGTGAGCATGACAGCAGGCAGTGACACTGGAGAAGTACAAGAGCTCTCGTATGACCCACAAGCACGAGAGAAACTCAAAGTCCACCCAGTGATAAACTTGCTTCAACAAGGCCACACCTCCTAGTCTTTCCAAAACAGTTTTTACCAACTGGAGACCAGTCATTCAAATATGAGCCTATGGGTCGTTCTCATTCAATTCTCCACAGCTGACACAGAGGAAATACTCGTTTTGTATTACGGCTAAAAGAATTTGTAAAGGAGTAAGTCCCCCTCACTTACTTGTGATTTGAACTCGGAAGCATGATGCATGCTAATTGGGCATTCTACCACTGAGCTACATCCCCCAGTGGTAGAAGCTTACTTTTGAAAGGTTCTGAAAATAAATTGTAAAGCATTTGCTTTTAATGTGAAATTAAAAGCATTCAAATTGTTTTAAATCAGACAAAGATGTCAAGTCCGATTCTAAGAAATGTTAAGGTTTAATGCATCCACTTCTTGAAGTCATGATCTCATTAGTAAACCAATATAAAGAATTTAGTCCAGACAGGCCATGGTGGTCCACACCTTTAGTCTCAGCACTCCAGATGCAGAAGCAGGCAGATCTCTATGAGTTCAAGCTCTCCTTGTCTACAGAGTGATTTCCAGGACTGCCAGGGCTACACAGAAAGAAACCCTGTCTTGAAGAGCCAAAAAGGGTGAAAAAATTTAGTTCAAACTTTTTTCCATTTTGTTTTTTAAGTGTTGTTATATCGTAAATCACAAGTAATTTGAATGTATATTTTAAACATTACTATCTTTAAGAGTAAATATATTGCAAATGTATTGTCTACAAAGGATTAGCTATTCACTTAGTGCAAGTTTTAATGTTACAGCTTATGTTTTCTGTTTGTTTGCTTGTTGTTTTGATTTTGATTTTTCCTAGACAGGGTCTTGCTATGTAGTAATATAGCTATGTAGGCTGCCCTGGAACTCACTCTGTTGACCAGGTTGGCCTTGGCACTCACAGAGATCCACTTGCCTCTGCCTCTGGAGTGCTGGGATTAAAGGCGTGCATCACCACACCTGGCTACAACTAACATTAAAATACTGTTTCTTGTGTCAGCAAACACTAATACCTGTGTTAAATGATAGTATATTTACCCGGTCTTACCAATTTTGTTTCCTGATCTTTTTTATTTTTTTTTACAATACAGTACAATTGTGCTTCCTTTTCAGTTAGTATCAAAGCTGTATTTACTGTAGTGACCCCTCTGTATCATAGGAACCCTGCAGATATCAGAACCTGGGGATGTTTAAGCCTCTTACATAAAAGAAATATTTAAAGGGCCCAGTGAGGTGGCTGGCCACTGTGCCTGAGGACCTGAGTTTCTTCCCTAGAACCAACATGAGTTTCAAAAGTTGTCCTCTGACTTCCACAATATGCAGTGTTATGTGTGCCCCCCATAAATAATGTGATAAAAAGTATTTACATATAACATGTAACATAAAATATATTACCTATGCTATATGTGTATCTTCTTGTGTACTTTAAAATTAGCCTCTAGATTATTTTTTAATACATAATACAATATAAACAGTTAACAGTTGTTATACTATATAGTGTAGGGGGCCACAGTAAAAAGTCTACAAATTTACTATATTCTTTTTTTTTCCTGGATAGTTTCCACTTGTGGTTGGTTTAATCTGCAGATTAATAGATTGTGAACTGTTCGTTCTGTATGTGTAATTGATACTTCTCTTTTTCTCTTTGAATGAAATTTTAGTTTTTTTGAGAGGGTCACTGTAAAGTACTCTGAGTATTCTTTTTTTTTTCTTTTGTGGGGCTGTGTGTGTGTGTTTGAGACAGTCACCCTTGCTATAATCCATTCTGGTTTTAAGTTTGAGATGCTATTGCCTCAGTTTCTGGGGTGCTGCGTTTATAGGTATCTACAACTATGCCTGGATTTGTTTTATCTTTTAAAAGTCCTACATTAAACATTTGGCCTTTTAAAGTGCCGGGCGGAGGGGATGGAGAAATGGCTCAGCGGTTAAGAGCACTGACTGCTCTTCCAGAGGACCCGGGTTCAATTCCCATCACCCACATGGCAGCTCACAACTGTCTGAAAAATCCAGTTCCAGGGGATCTGACACCTTCACACCAATGCACATAAAATAAAGATAAATAAATCATAAAAAAAAAAAGAAAAAAAAAAAAAGAAAAAAAAAAATAAAGTGCCGGGCGGTGGTGGCGCACGCCTTTAATCCTAGCCCTCGGGAGGCAGAGGCAGGCAGATTTCTGGGAGTTCGGGCCAGCCTGGTCTACAAGAGCTAGTTCCAGGACAGGCACCAAAGCTACAGAGAAACCCTGTCTCGAAAAAAACCAAAAAAAAAAGTGATTTTATCAATGAATGGGCGGCAAAGTTAAAAGCCATAGGCGTTTCTCTCATGTCTGCAAGGATTTCAAATAGATATTTTACTTTGGCAATACTTAGACCAGGTGAACAACTTTTTGGTGTGTGTTCATTAGCATTGCAAATAGATGAGTAAATATGTTTTCAAATAGTGAACTCTTGCTATAATATCTTTCTATTTTGAGACTTTAACCTTTTAGTATAAAACCATTCTGGAATAGGCCTGAAAATATACAATCAGATTTTTGCTATTTTCCATGCTTCCTCACTGATAGTTTCTTGTAATACCTTTCATATCATATTCAAATGGAGTATATTTCTTAAATAAATATGATGTTTATACATATTCTAGTAATTACAAGTTTACATATAAGTATACTTAAACTTATTCCTAAGATACTTTGAGATCATGAAATCCTTGAGAAACTATTGCAGTTCTCCCTGAGCTCTGGGACAGTAGAAAGATTAATTTAAAAGAAAAATTTTCTAAAATGTTCCTGTAAATTTTGTAAGTTTCTCTAACAGAGTGAGCTTAGCCAGGAAACACGAGAACCAGTGCTCTGTTGCGTGGTCTTCCCTGCAGCAGGTGGAAACGCACAGATCTTACTGCTCGGCTGTCATTTGCCCTTCCCCCGTCAGACCTGCAGCACAGCTGTGCCTCAGTCAGGCTCTTGTGTTCCCTCTGCTACTGGAAATCTGGGTGGCTTTTGGAAGGACCCCCTCTGTGTATCTGTCTACCTGGTATGTTGTGATAGATACCTTTTCCTATGCTATATGGCTGCTCTAATATTTGTAAATCTTAAAAGCTAAAATAAGGTTAACACCCTTTCACCTTAGCCTTATCTCTGAGAGATCACCACTGAACACACTGTTTGCCTGGGGCTTTCACATCCCACAGTGGTTTTTTTTTTTTGCCCTTTCTGTCAGCTTCCCAAGGACTGTCAGTGCTGGGAGTAGTGTAGGCCTGTGTACTCCACTTCTCAGTACTGACAATGCTGTAGGTGCCATTGCAAGGCCAGATGCTTGTTTGTTGGAAGAATGCATATATAGTTGGTTGATGTTTTAGGTCTGCTTTTTAGGCGACTCTAAGGAGTGATAGAACTTGGCATGGTGTCCCAGGTCTCAGAATTTGCTTCACCAAAAGTACTGAGTTAATTTATAACTAACTACAACCAGTGGTTGAAAACATTCCTGGACCCAGCAACACGTTGCTAGCTCCTATCTCATTTACCTGGGAATGCACATTCATACTTGGGGGCAGAAGGCCCAGTGAGATGGGGAGTGCGATTCTCAACTTCATGACTTTGGACAGGCCACTTCTTCAGCACCCGCTCACTGGGGAAAGCGCATTCTTCCCGGGATTTGCTGTGATTAGAAGAGAATTGAGCTGGGCATTGGTGGCAAGCCCTTAATCCCAGCACTCTGAAGACAGAGGCAGGTGGATCTTTGTGAATTCAAGGCCAGCCTGGTCTACAGAGTTAGTTACAGGACAACTAGGGCTGTAACACAGAAAAACCTTGTCTCGAAAAAACAGAAAGAGAGAGAGAGAGGGAAGGAGGGAGGGAGGGAAGGAAGGAGAGAGGGAGAGAGAGAGAGAGAATGAGAATTGAAACTGTGTGGAACTCATATATATGATTCACTGATGTTAATTTGCCAAGTTCCCTGCCTTTTAATGTGTGGCATGGTAGCAGGTCAGAATCAGGCATTGTTTTTGCTCAACATTTAAATGAGCCCTTGGGTTTGTAGTCTTGTTTCAAAAGCATCTAAAAACTAGAGAAATGACAACTACCTATAAACAAGAAAGATTTTTTAAACATCACTGGACTTTCATTTCCAAAGACACTAATACTGAATGGAACAGCTTTACTCTTTATTCTTAAATAATTACTGTTTTTTGTCTTGATAGTGATGGTGTTTTAAGTTGCCCACTGAGAAATCCTGGAATGCAATTCAGTTATCAGTTCTTCTCGCTCCTTACTTCCTGCCTTTTTAACTCTGGAGATAGAAAGCTTTGGGGACTTGCGAAGCTGAATAGATTTATCTTTATCAGTTACATTTCAGACTGAAATGGAAATATCTTTATTTAGGTGAACATATTATTAGTAGATATCTAATTTTACTTCTTTACTTTCATAAAGTGATTTATGTGTGTTTAACGTTCCTTAAATACAAGATGGCATTCAGAAATACTTTTTCTTCAAGTCTAGAAAAGTTGGTTTTATCAGCATATAAGGAATAAGTGCTTCTTAATGGTTTTAAAAGAAGATTTATATTATTTTTAATTATGTGTATATGTGTGTATGTATATGTATGTACACACACAGCCCACTTAGGTGCAGATGCCCAGAGAGGCCAGAGGTGTCACTTGATGTCGGTGCTGGGAACCAAAATGGGGTCTTCTGCAAGAGCAGTGTCTGCTCTTGACCTCAACCCATCTCTCTGATTCCTCCGATGTTTGTGTATTTGGAAGGTTTTTATGACTTGAGAGCCATTTGGTTATGCTTTTAACTGTTTTATTTAACAGAATTATATATTAAGTATTTAAGAACCCATAGGCCAGGTAAAAGATGGAGACATTTCTTAGCAGTGATGATCTTGTTAGCTCTGGTCTTTTGCTTTATTTTCTCCTTTTTAGGCAAATTTCCTTTAGATTTTGTTGTAAATATAAAATTAGGTTAGTTTATCTGAAAGTTGATGTCTGATTAGATGGGTTTAATTAATTTAATGAAGATCTAATTTTTAAGATTTCCAGGATTTTAGCTTTTTCTTGTTGGTAGCAATTGGAGTTAGGTCTCCAGCTTTCTTTCCATTTCAGTTATTTTCAAAAAGGACCTTAGACTTAAGGGGGACCTGTCTCGATTTCTCTAAGAACTCATGTGTGCTCGGTGGCTCTTAGCTGTGAATCTGCTGGTAAGATTTTTAGAATGCTTACAGGGCGTGTGGGCCCTTCTCCCTGGATCTTATACAGGTGGATTGTTTTCCTTGAGAAAGATAAGATTTTAATTTACTGGATTGAGAAATTTGGAGCAGGAAGCAGATAATTAAATTTGTTATGAAAGTTATCCAGTAGGAGAGGAGAGGTGGAATGGACAGGGGTAGGAGAGCCGTCAGGGCAGATGAGGGAGGGCTGAGAAGCAGACTTGGGGAGTCTGTCTCCGGAAGTTTTGAGGTCAGTCTTAGTCAGAGGTTACAGTACACCCTTTGATTTCTTTGGGTCGTGGACTTGGGGTGTTACCAGTTGTTATCTGCTACTCTCTGAAATGTCGATGATTTTTCAACATCTGGATTCTTAAAACCATTGAATTTCTAATCTGTATGCTCAATCATTGTGTTCCAGGGTGGGAAAGTTTCCACCATACCTAATGGAGAAGGTCCAGACAAAGAGGCTGACCTCCACTGCCGTCCTGGACGTGCTGTGTTATTCTCTAGCCCCACATAAGAGGAGGCTGGGAATCCTGTATGACTAAGTGAGGCAGACTTGGAGTAGATGGCCCAAGTTCCTGCTCTGCTACTTTGTGGTCTTGGGCAAATTGTTTATTCAATGAGTTTCCTGTCAAACTGTGGTGATGATAATAGTACCTGGGGCTTCAGAGAGTAATTAGGACCGAGTGGTATTCTGCATGGACACCTCTAGCACAGCGCCTGGCTCAGCTCGGGAAATGCTGGCTGCGCTAGTAATGCACAGTGAAGTAGTAAGTTATGTTTCTGTGCGGTTGCTCTCCTTTCGAAAGCTGATGTCATTTGTGATCTTTGTTCTTGAGTATGTTCCTATTTTGAATATTGTCTTTTCAGTAGAAGATATTTACTGAACATCTACTGTGCCAGGCATTGATCTAAGTGAACAGAGCATAAAAATATCTGCTTGCTTGAAACTTAACCTTTGGTTGGAGGAGGCAAGATATACACAATAGAGCAAAACAAATTAAGAATTGGGTTGGCGGGCTTAGTGTGGTGGAAGCTGACATTAATCAGACCGCTTAGTATTTTCCCATTTGTGTTGCTGCTCCTCAGTTGGGAGTACCCTGAGCACAGCACACAGTGAACACAGCTCACACCCTGAGCACAGCGCACAGTGAACACAGCGCACACCCTGAGCACAGCACACAGTGAACACAGCGCACACCCTGAGCACAGCACACAGTGAACACAGCGCACACCCTGAGCACAGCACACAGTGAACACAGCGCACACCCTGAGCACAGCACACAGTGAACACAGCGCACACACTGAGCACAGCGCACACCCTGAGCACACCCTGAGCACAGCACACAGTGAACACAGTACACACCCTGAGCACAGCACACAGTGAACACAGCGCACACCCTGAGCACAGCACACAGTGAACACAGCGCACACCCTAAGCACAGCACACACTGAGCACAGCACACACCCTGAGCACAGCACACACCCTGAGCACAGCACACAGTGAACACAGCGCACACCCTGAGCACAGCGCACATGCTGAGCACAGCGCACACCTTGAGCACAGCGCACCCTGAGCACAGCACACAGTGAACACAGCGCACACCCTGAGCACAGCACACAGTGAACACAGCGCACACCCTGAGCACAGCACACAGTGAACACACTGCACAGAGCTGCCCCCTTGGTCCCCAGCTCCAGGTCTGCCTTCCTTTTGAGGCAGCCTCAAGGTGTTCATCTTTGCCTCGACTTACCTCTTAAGCTGGCTAGCTCAGGCTTTTCCTTTTAATCTCCTTTATTTTATTGGTGTTTTTGCCTCTCCACAGCTTCCCAGCTTTACCTTCATCTCTGTCATTCTCGAGACAGTTCACAGAAACCTCTTCTCATATGCACTCCCTATTTAATGTGGCGCTTTCCCATTTTGTATTTCATCTTTAACTGAAATAGTTAGCTTGATTAGTCTCATTAAGTTTTTATCTTATATCTTCAATTAAATTGTGAACTTTTTAAGGCTACAGACCACTTTTTCACTCTAAGCTGAGCTTCCTTGGGAGAAAAGGGTAGACCTTGCTGGAGGGGTGCTGTGGATGTCTGAGAGACACAGTAGAGAAGAGCTTCACCAGTGGTGGTTTCGCTTTCCCTTACCCGCTCTGGCTGCTGCGGCTGTGACCTTAGTGACGAAGGGCAGTTTATCCTCTGCTGGGTTTGGGAGGCTTTACAGTTGCACTTCCAGCTTTATCAATACTTGCAGTTTTAGTCTTTTATGTAAATGCTTAGCTTTTTATGTTCCTGTATTACTTTTAAAAGCTCCCATGAAAAATGTGATGATGTAATTAACAACGATCACAGAACAGGCACTCAAGCCGCTGTCGT
The DNA here is from genome assembly GCF_950005125.1 of Chionomys nivalis. NCBI lineage: Eukaryota > Metazoa > Chordata > Mammalia > Rodentia > Cricetidae > Chionomys > Chionomys nivalis. The sequence continues at coordinate 2,236,497 of NC_080109.1, read as the reverse complement.
GTGGGTGCAAACACAGGTGCTCACACTTACTTTGGCAAGTTCTTTCAACTGTCTGTTCAGTTTATCTGTGGTGGGGAAAATAACACCTACCTCGCAGATAGTAGGAAAAATGAGGATCACAGGGCTGTATCTGGCATGTAGTAACTCATTTGTAACCGTGGAGGTGTTTCTGATGTTTACAGCTGTATGAAGGGAGAAGGGAGGGGCAGTGATGGGGGTGGGGAGTGGGGAAGACGAACTAATTAACTAACTGCTGCTATTGTAATGAATACTCTTCTAATGAATAGAAGCTGATATAAACAATATATAGGACAGGACTCAAAGCAAGGGTTATCTGGTCTAAAATACCAGTAATGCCAGTGTTGGGGACCTTGCTTAGTAATTAGGCCTCCACTCTCTAATTTGCATATAGTCTTTGTGTAAGATATTTTACCAGTAAGATTCTGTATACGAACTGGTTATTGATAATGGTAAACTTGGATAGGACTTATTTAACATTTATTCTCTAAGACACAGGGAAATCAGTTGATAACACTTTTTTTTTATAGGTGAAAGAGCAGTTCCTTCAAAAATAATCAAAAAGTGTATGTGCTCTTCCAGAACTGGGAAAACTTCCTTTCTAGCAGATTTACTAATTTTTCACGTGGTAAGCTGTTCATGTAAAAGTATATTGAGAACTGAGGGCTTGTGAGATACGAATGCCAGGGTGTGTGTTTTGTGAGTGACACGTTCATTAAAAGGACATGCACACATCCAGGTGAAGAAAACCGTCTGCTGGGAGCCTGGACCGTGTGTCCTCTCCTCTTGTTTCATTACTTACCAAGCCAAGGAATTTTTTTTTTTTTTTTGTTTTTTTTGTTTTTGTTTTTCGAGACAGGGTTTCTCTGTGGTTTTGGAGCCTGTCCTGGAACTAGCTCTGTAGACCAGGCTGGTCTCGAACTCACAGAGATCCGCCTGCCTCTGCCTCCCAAGTGCTGGGATTAAAGGCGTGCGCCACCACCGCCCGGCCGCCAAGGAATTTTTAATGTAGGAAGTTGCTTTCCTATCTGTCTTCTCTTTTTAATTTTTTAATCGTTGTTTACAATGAAATCTTGCTATTCCCTGTCATTTTAGGTTCTTTGCTTTCGTTCTATTTTCACCTCTGTGGACTCTTGGCTGGTAGCCTTTCTAGCACTGACCCTATCCATCTGCCTGCAGATTCCCTTTACTGCCCCAGGTCCTGGGAGACAGTTAAGCCCCACCCTCCTGCAGTGGAACTGGAAGAACAGATTTTCTCTTGGACGTGGTATTGCTTGTTACTATCTGGTGAAAATCAAGAAACTAGTCACATCTTTTCAGTTTGTCATTCATATGCTTTTTACCACTTGTATACAAAAGACTGGCTGTGTTTTCAGGTATACAAACTATGGAAACTTTACAGTTGCTTGCACATGTATGTGTATGTGTGCAGCTGTCCTTCAGCATTGGTCCCAGAACCCCCCAGACAGCTTATAAGCAGCTGCATCACCTTGACTATTTGTCTCTAACTATCTAGTAATAATAGATAGTTATTATTACTGCTAGCTAATACAATACAAAGGTGATGTAAACAATTGTTAAACCCTGTGTTCAGGAAAAGGAAAATGTGTGTATTCAGTTACACAAAACAGTTTTTCTTTGTGTGTGTCTATGCTTGTGCATTTGTACATAGCTGTGTGTGTGTTTGGTGGGGGGGAGATCAGAGGTTGACATCTAGTATGTCTTACTGTGTTCTTTACCTGACTTTTTGAGGCAAGTCTGCCCCTGAACCTGGAACTCACCAGCAGTGATAGTCCGGCGGCCACTGTGTTCTAGGGATCCTAGTGTTGAGCTTAGTGGCTGGTTTAACCTTCTTCCTGGTGTCTGAACTCAGATCTTCATACTTGCATGGCCAGCTGTTTACTAATTGAGTATTCCTCAGCTCCAACATCACTTTCTGCATTTTTATTTCTATCTCTCATGTTGATCGTGAGTTCAGCTGAGGATGTTGCATTTGTGGATGTGGAGCTCACAGGTTCAGAAGGCAGACTGGATGGACACCTGCTATTCCTCTGCCTGGAGGCTTCTTTCTTCTTTTAGGACCCCACTTAAAGATCGTCAGAGGAAACATGTCTTGATTATTGATTATTGTTAAGTAGAGTTAGTTACTTTTTACTTTCAGTGTCTGATGTGATTTTCTGTTTTTCTCTTTACTTTCTTTGAAGGTTGAGGCCATGTCTTATTTACTTTGTGTAGTGAATCTCTTCTCCCCCAAATTCTTTAACATTCCTGCTGCGTGTTTGTGGTGTATGGTATATGAACAAAGACTGGAAGAGAACAAAACAGGAGATGTTTTCAACAATCTCTAACCTGTAAGCTTTGTTGTTGCGTGTAAACTCAGGTGCTTAGTAGTGCATCTCAGAGGTAGTCTGCAAATCCTTAGGGAGTGAATTAGAAGCAAATTTTATATTAATCCTTATTTAATTTACACGTGTGTGTGTGTGTCTGTCTGTCTGTCTGTGTATGCAACATGTATGCAAGTGCCTGTGAAGACCAGAAGAGAGCATCCAGTTATGGAGCTGGAGTTAACAGATGGTTGTGAGCCACCCAACATGGGTACTGGGAACTGAACTGGGACCTCTGCAAGAGCTTTTAACCACTGAGCCATCTCTACAACCCAAGAAACAAGTTTTTATAGTTGATAGTTTTAATGTATTTTCTTCCTCCCTCATTTCTAAGGAACATATGGAGCTAAAACATCTTGGCACAGCTGGGAGAGCTGCACTTCACGCTGGCTTCTCCTGATTCAGGAGTACGATTCTGATACAACACAGGGATCCTAAAGTTTTCCTTAAGCTTGTTTGCCTTTGACTAAGAGATTTATATTCAGCCCTGGGTATAGATAATGTAATATATAAATATACAAATTAAATCATTTACTGGCAGTAAATAAAATTTAAAGCAATTCTTTGGTTATATCATTATTAAGGACAAAACAAATTTACATACTAATATGATAGAAATGCTTACTAATTTTTACATAAAGAATTAATCGTTGTTGAATATTTGATCTACAGGGCATAGACATTTTCAGCATTTTCCAGAGTTGATTGATATTGTGAGTCTATAATTGTTAGTGCTGAAAATGTTGCTTTGCTTAATTGTGTAGTATAAGCAGCAGTAGTATGTTTAGGGCAATTTCGGAAATGGTTGGAAATTTTGTTCTAATTTTAAGCCAAAATTCACTGAATAATTTTTTGAAATGAAACTTGAGCGAGCAATTTGTTTTTCAAAGCAAGCATTCTGATACAATATAATCAACAGATACACTAATTTGTTACTTGCATTCTGAGAAATACTGGTAGGAATATATTAAAAGTCTTTGTTTTCCATAATTAAACCATTGTGTTTCTGTAAGGGCAGGAAACTTTTTATGGACAGTAAAAAACACCGCATGTCACAGTGATCTCAAATTTGACCCAACACATTTTATGCAATGTGGGCTTGTGCTGCATGGCATGGCATGGGGTGCACAGTGCACAGTGCTTGAGTGTTCAGAGCCAACACTTCGGTGAAGTCACTTGGTACAGTGGTCACACGCTACTCAGAGTCATTCAGCATCTGATTTTAAATCAACTTTCAGACAGTGCATGTTCAGAAACTTACCATTGCCAAATTTCTCATGACCTCCACACTGAGCTATGTGACCTTGATGAGATAATGACCCATAGTTTAATAAATGTTGATCTAAAAAGGGCTGCAAGATGATTTTGAGTGATTGCTTTCTTTATTCACGGTGTTGTGTTTGAACGTTGTTCAGTGAGTCTGTCTTCCTTCCTTCCTTCCTTCCTTCCTTCCTTCCTTCCTTCCTTCCCACTTATTATGCATACAATAGTAGTCTATCTTTGTGTATGCCGAAGGCCAGAAGAGGGCACCAGACCTTGTTACAGATGGTTGTGAGCCACCATGTGGTTGCTGGGCATTGAACTCAGGACCTTTGGAAAAGCAGGCAATGCTCTTAACCACTGAGCCATCTCTCCAGTCCGTCCTGTTAGTCTTATATTACTTGAGAGGTGTGATTAAATAATAATGCTAAATAAAACTTAGAGCAAAACCTAATGAATATGTATTTTGAGTTATTGCCCATAGCTGAGGCATCTGAGGCTTGGAAGAAGGCAGAGCTCAGTTGGAAGTGAGGAAGTTGCCACTATGCCCCTTTTTCTCTTAACGATTGATTTTAGCCTCAGACTTGCCCAAGGTGTTTAGAGAAAATTAGCTAGAAGGGAGAATTGTGTGACTTAGGAGATAAGTATATAGATTTGGTCATGTGGTAAGTGTCATCATGGCCATCATTAGTCCTTAGGGAGTGTTTGCTGTGTGTCCGTCATTGTCTAAAGACTTCACGTTCACTATTTATAGTTTATCTCTCACGTTGTCACATGTTCTAGAGGAAGCGGATTGAGAGAATTGGACAGATCACGAAACTGTGTTACATGGTAAGTTGTACTATCATAGGAGAAGAAATTGTAGGATTTCATTCTGTCAAAGGGCAATGACAGGCTCGTAGAAAAGCCGTTCCCAGGTATGTGTCCCTTTTCAAACTGTGAAATTTAAGCTGTGTTTGAATGGCTTTATGTAGCCATGGTTCTCAGTCACTTTTAGACCAGGTGTCGAGACGTTGCCCTTCACTTGTAGGAGTTCATTGAGGTGGACAGGGCTTTGGGTTCCACACCTACCACTGCCAAAATGGGGGTGGAGCGAAGGGACTTCTGTCAGTTTTATACTCAGTAATTTTTAAAGTTTTAATTAGCTAATTAGGGCAAGATTGCAGGTAGTCTGGGCTGACCTTGAACTCCTGTTCCTTCTGCCTCTGACTGACTGCTGCTGGGATTCTAGGCACTTGCTGGCATTCTTAGAGGAGGAGATTCGTTTACTGTTTGAAAATTATCATTGGATGTGTGTGAAACATAGCAGAAATTTGAGAATTAATACTTGTTAATCTCTTGAGTATGTTATTTAAGTAAGTGGTTTTGTGGAATATTTCCCTAATGTAATTTCTTTTTGGCCATTTGAACAATGTCACTTTTTACTTGATCTAGACTAAGTCCATACTCCATGCATTATTTTGATACTTTCATTTAAGACCAGCCTGGTCTACAAGAGCTAGTTCCAGGACAGGCTCCAAAACCACAGAGAAACCCTGTCTCAAAAAACCAAAAAAAAAAAAAAAAAAAAAAAGAAGAAGTACTTCTGATGTCTGTATTACTGTTTTTATATGTTTGAGATTTAAAAGTTTCACATTTTAATTTTATTACCTTACAAAGATCTAAGCCTTGGCATTGGTTTTTAAATGTTTTATTTGTTTATTTATTTCAGTAGTGGAAATGAAACCCAGGGCCCTGTACTTTTTAGACAGTAGTGTTGCATATGCTTAAACTTTGTCTATATGAGAATTTGAAACTCTGTGCTTTGTAAAATTTTATCAGAGGTTACGTGTAAGAGTAGAGTCCTAATTTAATGTTCCATTAAAGATTAAAAAGTACCGAAATGGAAATGGGGGTGTGTGGAGAGATGACGCCACAGATGTGCTTGTATGTAAGGCTCCTCCAGATGACCCAGCTTCAGCACCGCACCCCCACTCATAACCTCCTGTAACTGTCTCCCGGGGCACCAACACTCATGTGCTCCTCTGCCACACACACACACACACTTAAAAATAAAATAAATATTTTTTGGGGGAAGAAAGCCCAAATTGGGGCCTGGAATTCTCAGTTGTTACTTGCTTCCAGATGGGCCAACCTAAAGTTTAACCTCTGCAGCTGACATGGCGGGAAGGGAACTAACATCACAAGTTGTCCTCTGACCTCCGCACGTACACCGTGACGCATGTACAACAAACACACGAGAAGTAAGAGCCCACTTTAAAAATTTAAAAATGTGTAAACAAGGCTGGATTCCGCGGATGGAAACTAGGGGTTGGAACAGAGAGAATCAGAGTCTTGAGCTCTTCTTGTCCCCGGACATTGTTGGCCTTTCCACCACGGGTCCTTCCTTAAAGTGACCGTGAACATCGCAGAAGTGAATTGATAGAAATCGTTGCGCTTACTGCCAGGGACTGCGGCGTTAGCGTTTATTTCCCTTTCACACAGCCCTGCTTCCTACTGAAAGGTTGGCATGGAGGTGTTTGCTGTGCTCACTGTTCTACCCTGACTTAGTAGTTGACCTGGGGTGATACAGGCAGCTTGGCTCTAGTGTAGGAGACATCAGTTGCTGCCGCCCTAAACTGCCTGCACTGTTTCCAGCTTAGAACGGAGCCTAGCCCACATAGACTGTGGAGTGTTGGCTCTTTTCAGTGACGTTTGTTTTCTCTAATTTTGGCAGAGAATGCATTATTTTTCCTCTTATTATTTTTCACTATTTAAACATTTCTTTCTCTGTGTGTGCATCTGGGTGTGTATGTGTGTGTGTGTGTGCGCGCACACACAGAGGACAGCTTGTTGGAGTCAGTTCTCTTTTACTAGGTGAGTTCCAGGGATCAAACTTGGGTTGTCAGGTTTGGAAATAATCACCATCTTGCTAGCCCTATTTTTCCTTTTAATTAGGTTTCAGACTTTACACACACACACACACACACACACACACACACACACACACACACACTTCTTAAATAACTGAGTTCCCTGAAGTTCTTGGATTAGCTTTTCTACCGTTTGCTGATTCTTGTACGGGTGGATGAGAACCAAGAGTGCTTCTCTTCCCCACCCTCTTCTTTCCCTTTCCCCTCTCTTTGTACTTCTCTCCTCCTTTCCCTCTCCCTCATCTGCTTAGGAAGGCAGATGGGTGCACACTAAGGCTATAGTCTTGTTTGTGCTCACAGTTGATGGAGGAAATGCAGCCTGACAAGTTACAAAGACTTTCTTACACTAGGGAAATTGAATTAGTCATTTATGGGGAGGTGATAGTAGAGTTTGCTTTAGTGATGAAGATGGGCAGCATTAAAAAGAAATAAGCTGTATTTCCTCAAATCTGAGACATCACCTGCCTTTTAGTGCTGCATAAGCAGTGGTTCCAAACTCAGCAGCTGACAGCCTCCCTAGAAACCCAAGTCTGCTCAGCTGGTCCTCTTTCCTCAGCTGAGGAGCATCCTCCAGGCTGAGGGAAGTTCAGGAAGAGCCTGTTGCTCTTCCCACTGCAGTGACAGAGTACTCAACAAAACAGAGTACAGAAGACAGGATTTATTTTGGGTCATGATTTAAGAAGCGATAGAGTCCATCATGGTGGGGGAGGCATGGCAGGGACTTGAGGTATCTGGTTGAACAGCATGAAGCCTTTGAAACTTCTTGAGTGCTCTGCATGTCTGGGCCTGCCTGTTGCTGACCACTGTCACTGTAGAGGGTCTGTGGTGATGTCCTACATTGTGTGTAATCACTGACTCAGAAAGTAGCCTCAGCAATCCTTAAAGGAGTACTCCCGTCACTGTGAGAATTTCAGATGGAATTATATAACAACACGCAACCACATGTCCCTCTGGAGGCCAGAAGAGGGTGCCCAGTCCCCGGGACTGGAAGGAACAGTGGCTGTGACCTTCTGATGGGAGTGTCGGAAACTGAGCTCTGGTCCTGTGCAAGAGTTCCCAGCCTCAGCATCCGACTTTTGACTTCTCTTCCGTCTTCTATGCAGGAAGCAGTGGTGCTCAGGCTCATCAGCCTCGTGTCGCTTGACTTCCAAACCCTCCCTTTCAATTGTCACCGTGAGACTCTGAGTCGCCAGGACAGCTCCTCTGCAGTTCTGCTGTGTATTGACAGGAGTTAGAAACGAGACTGAGCCAGTTCACGGGCTTTGTTTGCAGCATTGGAGCGCAGGACTTTGTGCATGCTAGACACAGCCTCACCAGTGAGCCACATCCACCCCTTCAGACTCAGAAAAACACAACAAAGACTAAATCCCCACATGTCCCCTGTTTGATTCCTTCAGTGTTAACATGTTATGCATTAGCGTGATCAAAACCGGGAAAATAGCGTTGATATAATACTGTTACCTCATCCAGGCCAGACTCACAGTGTTCCAGTAGCTTTCTGCTGTGTTTTCTCTCGGCCTGGATCTAAGAATCATTCGTGAGTCATATTGACTTGCTGCTCTATTAGCTACTTCTATTGTGTGATAAAACACCGTGACCAAGGCAGCTGGGAGAAGAAAGATTCTATTTGGGTTTACAGTTCCAGAGGCGTAAGGATTCCACCACTGTCATGGTGGGAGCCAGCATGGCAGTTGGCAGGCATGGCCGCTGGAGCTGGAAGCCGAGAGCTTCCATCATGACCTACAAGGGCAAGGAAGAATGGACTGGGTATGTGTGAGTTTTCTATTTTCAGATTCCCCCCCTTACCTACCCACACAATGCCGCAAACTTGGGGATCCAGTGTGCTAATGCCTGAGACTATGGTAGACGTTTCATCCAATCCACATCTCCCACGTGTCCTTAACTTTCTTCAGCCTGAAACAATTCCAAAATACTTGCCTTTTATTATTATTAGACTTTTACTAGTCAGTAATTTTATTGACTACCTCCAGTTTTTGTTTGCATGATATGATATGTTTCAGTGATTGGTGAGATTACTGCGGAGATTACCGGTATCATGCATCTTACCGGATGGCACAGGATTGGTGTGCCCATCTCCTGGAGCTGTCAGCACTGTTTGTCTGGTGAGGCTGATACTAGGCCTGCATACTAATTGCATGTAAACCTTGTGATTAAGTGTCCTATGGGGAAAGTACTTTGCAGTTAAGTTAATTACTGTATTTTCACCATGCTTCAGTGTTGCCCAGTGTTATTTTCTGTTTCCAACCTCTCTCCTGTAGGGAACAGCTGTCTCTTCTGAGGGACATACTTGGTGCTTTGGTGATCCTAGATTTGGGATTCAGGAGCCCGTTTAGGGCATCTCCATCACCTTTTGAGGACAGATACAGATATAGCAGCAGCACAAACTGTCCCAAGCGCATCACGTTCTTTCTTCTGCCCTATGCCTGAAGTTGGGTCTCAGCAAGGAAGCTTGCTGTATTTTACTGTAGGATGAAATCCTTCCATTTCCCCCCCTGTTAACGTATTTTAAGAATGTTTGTGCAGAATGACTTTGGATGACTTGGACATGTGGCCCGTCTGTATATACTCTAGTTTGTAGGCAATGTTGTCTTTGTGAGGGGCTTTGCTCCCCGGTACATTTAATCATGGAGGAGTTTTCTGCATGTGAACATTGCTTTACATGCTATTCCATGGGAATTATATTTTTCTTTGGTTTTGTTAAGTATTTGGTAATAAAAATTTAAGAAGCTCTTTTAAAAATTTCTTTCTGCTATAATATGGTATAGAAATGGTTGGGTCATTCATTTATTTATTATATTGTAATAGTTTCAGTTTTTCCTCAAGGGAAGTCTAGACTGTTTCTAGGTTCTCCTAGTTCACTTCCATGTCTTAGGTGTCATGTTTTACTCTCTAGAGTCTCTGTGTGGTTTGGTGTGGTGTGTGCTCTATGTGTGTGATGCTTGCACATGCATATGTAGGTGTGCACGCCTGCGCATGGGCATGTGAAGGCCGGAGGAAGTCACTGGGAGTCTCCTTTGATGGCTGTTTGCTTTCTTGTGCTGACGGGGGTGTGTGTGTGTCCTCCTGTCCGCCTCCCGTGCTCTCCTCCCATCCTCATGTTTGTGTAGCAGGTGCTCCTTTCCTGAGCCGTGTCCCCAGGTCTACGGACACTGTAGATCAGGCTTCACAGTGCCTGTCGTAGATTTCATTTTCCCCTGCTGCTTTGTTGTTTAAAGCGAGCGTTTGTTCTCAATTGATTTCCTATCTCTGTGATAAGCTGCAGCTTGACATGTGCAGTGTCTGGACAGGTGGAGAGGAGAGGAATGCCATGGAGCGCGGTTCCTAAGCGCTGCTCCCAGGGTGTGCTCTGTACTAGACAGGGCATCAGGACCCCCGTGCCTATTCCCATCCATTTATCCCAGCTTTGTTTCTAAGCTCTGGTTTCCTGTGATTCTGAGTGTGCCCACTGCCCTGGCAGCATCAGCCTCAGTTCAGAGTGGGCGCAGACAGACAGACCTCAGCCAGAGAGCGGTTCCTTTGCTTGCTCCCCAGGTGATATTGATGAAAAGAGAAGTTTGAGAAGCTGTTGTTCCTGGTGTCTGCTTCAGATTATGCAAATTGGGGACAGGTGCCACCAACTCTTATGTTTCAGTGTTAGTCAAGTGCTCTTCAACTGTATCTTGTCATTTTTGCGACTGATTTGTTTAACGATTCTAATTAAACATTTGTGTGTGAATTTATGTTAGAATAAAGGATGGAATCTTGATTATTGATTGTGTTAGGGAAACTTCAACCTTGATGTCTGAGATAGCCAGTTCTTGTTAAACTCTCATTTCTGGATTTTTCAGTTCAGCGTGTCCATCTTCAGTGAGAAAACAAGCACTGCTTTCTTCCTTGTTGAATATCGGAAAACGTTACGTTTTTCATTAGCGTTAACTGTGGAGTTAATTTTTGTGGAATTCTTACACAACTCAACCAGTGAGCAAAAAACACAAGATCTTTAGATAACTTCTGTTTTACCTTCTTTCCCAAAGACTGGCTAGGATTGGCCTGTACTTACCGGACTTATGAACTCTATCCATGAGCTTTCCTAGTTGCCTCAGAAGACTGAGCACAGGCATTCCCAGTGTGTGTCATGGGGGAACAGTCAGAGAGACATTGGTTTCTGCTTGTATATTCCTCGCATAGCTGGGGCAGTTGGTTTGATACAGCTTATTTTTAGTACCCATCTCATATTTTTGAGATATGTGAGATATTAGTAAGGTCCATGTCATTGTTAATAATCATTACTTGGTTTTGCTGATCAGCTCAGGTTGGCATCCAGCTCACAGTCCTCCTACTTGAGCCTATGCGTGTTGGGATCACAGTTGTGTGCTACCACGGCAGGCACATCATTTCAATTTCTAAAAAGCGGCACTGTGACAGTATTTCTTTTTACTTGGAAACTCTTTAGAATTTGTCTGATTGGCAGGCTCCCTAGTGATTTCACTCATTTAAAACTGAAAGTAATTTTTCAGGCTTGGATTTATTGATTTTGTGTGTTGTCACAAAGGTCTTTCATGCCATAGGTGGCTGTTGTTAAGTAGCTGAGAGTGACCTTGACCTTGGGCCTTTTTGCCCCCACTCGAGCAGAGATTGTAGGCTTGCTTCACTGTACCTGGTTTAACCGTGCTGGGGATCAGCCCGAGCAGGTGTTCCACCAACACCATTTGTACCACATCCTTTTTCATCCATTCGTTTAAGAATATAAATGGTTAAATTGAATGCAGAAGATAGTAAAATGATTCAAATATAAATCAAAAGGCATTTGAATTTAGTTACCACTTGTGATTTATTTATGTAGGCATCCTCACATTCTGTGTTATTTGTTAAAATCTTTTAGTAAATACATTATATTTTATATTTACATTATACTTTATATTGAAAATTGAAAAAAATTTACTTCAGCTGAAACAGTTAATAGTCACTGACAAGACCAGTATTATTTTTATGTATAATTTTGAAAAGGCTTATGTCATAGGAGTAATAAGTACCAGGGGGACTTTTTAATCAAGAGCCTTGGAAAGAGCTGCTTAGTACTATAATTTTCTTTGTAGCATGCCTCATTGCCATGAAGGATTAAAAGAAAATTCAAACATTGCTCATGGTGAAAATCACTCATGCACACACACTGTGCACATGCTTTAAAAAGACAGTAATCAAACCAAACCAGGAGCAGATCTCATTTACCAGCTCCTTCCCAAGTAAACGCTATTGTCTGTGTGCTTGTGGAGGTCTCAAGTTCAGAAACTTCTTTAGGTTACACAGTCGACATGTGTTTTGGGAAGATTGTTAATAGATCTCCATGTTCACTAGTTCGAGTTTGGTTGTTTTTAAGCTGTGATGTGCTTTTAAAGCTAGAGGTGGAGCATCTCAGGTAGTCACAGCCTCAGCCGTTCATCCTCTCCTTGCTCTGCTGCTTTCCTTTGACCAAGCCTGGCAGTGAGTTCCTCATGTCTGATGACCTGATCTGATGCCTGCCGCTGCTTATCCCAGTCACCCTTGTGGTCTGCACATGCGTGCTGATCTGCACATACATGGTGCTGCCTAGGGATTTGCTTTAAAGTCAGAGGAGTACGCCCATGAGAAAAGAAGAGGCACTTGAAGAAACCTGCTAGCTTTTCTTTTGAGAGAATTTGTTCAGTATTTTTTTTTTTTTTTTCGAGATAGGGTTTCTCCATAGCTTTTGGTTCCTGTCCTGGAACTAGCTCTTGTAGACCAAGCTGGCCTCGAACTCACAGAGATCCGCCTGCCTCTGCCTCCCCGAGTGCTGGGATTAAAGGCATGTGCCACCACCGCCCTGCTCCAGTAGTTTGTTTCTGTAGTGTGTTTTCTGACAGTAATTTTAGGAGCACTGGTCCTGAAGCGAGTCCTGAGATTAAACTGCAGGAAGATCATATACTGTTCATTAGAGCCTGAAGGCTCCCTGTGCACATTAATGTGCTGAGGGTTCTGAGACCTCTCTTGACAAAACTTACTCAAGCTTGCTTGTTACTTCTGTGTTTCTTAAGTGTGTTGGACAATGGAATTCTTTCTTCCAAACTTGTCTGTCCTGTGATAAATACTGCCCTCTAGAGGTATGAATTTGCTGGCTCTTCAATTTGAGAATCGTAATACTTTAGAGTATACTAAGTAGCATTTAAAACACCAAGTACATAGTAACAAAACAACCTACTAGAAAAATATTGTCTAATCTGATTTTAAGAAAATGTGTGTTCTAAAGTTGGATATATTGTATTTATTGTCAATCATGTTTTTAATGCAGTCTTTTTTTGGACAGTGCTTGGGATGGAATCTAGGGCTTTGTGTGTGCTAGGTGGGTCTTCTACCACTGTGCTACACATGCACCTGGATACATTCTTTTAATAGAAGAAATTGTTGTTACTGTTTAATTTTATTATATTTTAATTTTGCGAACATGTACTTAGAGTGCAGAGAATGCCTTGCAAGAGTTGGTTCTTTCCTTTTCCTGGATATCAAATTCAGGTGATCAGGCTTGTCAGCAAGTACTTTGACCTGTTGAGCCACCTTGTTGCTTGTTGTTGTTCTCTGTATAGGGAATAGTTGCCACACAGTTGTCTATGAGTGTTAATTGGTGACAGAAGTTATCCTTGCCCATTCTCTTGTGTGCTTGTGTGCTTCTCTTAAAGACAAACTTTAAACTCCCGATGAACCTCCTGCCTCATCCCCTCACACCCAGCCTTGCCTACTTTATCGAAGACCTAGGACAGCCTTGCTTATGAGAGTGACCAATCTTTCCCACAGTCCTTACATGTCCAAACCTATAACTGGAGCCAAGATTATATCATACTATACCCTAGTCTAGTCAGACTGGAAAGAAAACGATTGTGTAGTGTGTACTTCTTAGAACTTGCCAAGATAGCAAAAACTTTATACTTATGTGTGAAATTATTTCTAAGAATGGTTGAGGAGGGGAGAAAAAAGAGAGGAGGGACAGACAGACACACCGACAACATGCTTTTGCAGTTTTGCCGAATGAGTTAATGCAGTGTACTTATAAAGATTCTGACCTCAGTATTTTAGCTCAGATGGCTCTGATTGTTTACTCCGCTTTTGGAATCGCCTTACACTACCTGAAAATCGTGATACATGTGGAAGAAGTGAAGTTCAAACAGGGTTGAGGGGTCCAGTTATCAATGTGGCCATTCAGCCGTCGTTCTGATTTTCTCTCCAGAATTCTTCACTAAAGATCCTGAATATAGTGCATTTACCAAGGTGAAGAGAAAGCCTTGAGGGCAGTATTTATTAAAACCCTGATTGCTGCTGTGGCGGTAGAATAACTTCCATTGAAACTGCCTTTCCCCTTTTGATGCCCGCCGATCCGTAAGAAAGATAGGCGTCATCCCCATAAGGAGGATGACAGACATGATGGTCAGAGGTACGCTGGCATTGAGGCTCCTTCGCTGTGGCTACAAAATGGTAGAATTCCTAGGTCTCAAATGGGCGACCCATTAGATCTATTAAATTCTGCCACAGCCCCACCCTGCAGATGCCCAGGATTGGACCCAGGCCTGTGCATGTGAGACAAGTGCCTCCTCCTTGTCTAAGCCACACAGAGGCCTGGCGAAATTCCTTTTTATATGCTTATGTGTTAACGCATTTTCCTTCATACTTTTCGTTCCTGCTTCCCTGTGCAATGTAGCTGTTGGTTATAGAAAAACACAGGAAATGGCTGTCACTTAGACTCACTGATATTGGAGCTGGTCTAGCAGCTGATGGGACTTTGGTCTTCACTTTCTCCTGAGGAACAGGATTCATTTTATACAAGCCTTAGAAACTGTCATCTTGAGAATCGCGTTTGGAGTTTATTGTTAATAATTATTGTGCATGATGATCATATTTTTGATTGTTTATTTCAGATGACCTGCCTGGGTCATTTGCATGCTAGGCTATAATCTGTAGAATTCAGTTTCCCAGGACCTCTTATAATAGGATACAGGCATGTACGTGTTCTAGGCCTTGTGGGTCAAATGCACCCATAAGATAAAAATTCAAGAGATAAATGCAAGGTTACAGCTCTTGCTTGGAAAGGCTACTCCCTGTGGGTATGGGGTGTGGATTTGAGGAGGCCGTAGTGGAGGAGGGAGCTGGTCCTGACTGACCTGTTGTGGTCCTGGTGTGCTGTCATGGGCAAGTTGCTGCTTTAGCTCTCTGAGGAATCCTTTGACTCACTTAATATGCTTTCACAACTTCTTTTTGTGCAACTCCGATTCTTGGTTTTGTAGATTTTTCTTTAATGGAGAGTATTTGATCTTTCTAATACCTACAAATTGTCCAGCGCTTTCCTCCAGTCTTTCTTCCCCAGAGGCTTACATCTCTGCTGCTGGTTTTCTTGCGTAGTGTGTGCTTTGCTCCTTCAAATTGTTTGGTGTTTTTGTCCTCCACCTAGTAGGTAGCTTTAGTTCCACTGTAGTTAGGGGACCTTTGTGAACGACCCCAGCTACCAGCTGGCTTCTTTTCTTCTGAATGCCAGCTGCAGTTGTTTTCTGTGTGCATCTTAGTGCCGCACTTAGCGATACACTCCCTGGGAGCTGGTAACAGGCCTTTCTGTCTCTTGGAGTACCCGCCGAATGCACCTCTTAGATTCAAGGTCACCTGAAAAACCGTGGTGAGGCCAGACTGAGATAACAAACTAGTTATACTTGATTTACCTTTGCAGTCTGGCCTGGAGGCCCAATTTCCTGCTTCCTCACTGAGACTCAGACCTGTTCTCCTGCATAGGTCACAGCTGCATGCCTGAATTATGTTTTTGTATTGGTTCAGATCTGTGCCTTGACAGAGCCTCTGTTTGTCTCCTGCTTCCTGCCGAGCTCTTGTCATTGTACCTGTTGGAATTGGTAGTCATTGTCAGCAAGTGTACTTTTTAAAATGCCTTTAGAATTTTATATAAATAATTAAGCGACTCACACACACCATAGAAGTTCAGAAGATATTATGGCACACCCTTTGTGCGTAATTCAAGGTCACCTTTGGCCGCGCAGGGCTCTCTCAGCCTGTTTTTGTGGCACTGGCCGGCTTTGGCTGATCACCCTTTTGCTTTTGCTCCCTGACTCCCAGGACCTTTCCTTTCTTTGAAGTTTTTTCCTTCTCAACTGTCTCACTCCCTGCTAGGTACCCAGTGTCCTAAGGCCCTGTGGTCATTCCACTGTTGCTTTTGTATGTCTAAGGCAGTGGTCCTCAACCTTCCCAATGCTGTGACCTTTAATACAGTTCCTCATGTTGTGGTGACCCCAGCCATAACATTATTTTGTTGCTACTTCATAACAGTAATTTAGCTACTGTAATGAATTGTAATATAAATATTTGATATGTAACCCCGAAGGGGTCCCAGCCCACAGATTGAGGACCACTGGTCTAAGACATTTATATAGAATGACCTTAACAGTTTTCTGCCACTTTGCTTTCTAGGTGCATTTAAGTGACACATATAAGCTAGTTTATTTCTTAGAGCTGCTGTTAACTTTTCCATGCTGAGTAAGGTTTGGTTTTGCCTTTTGGCAGGTTATACTGTAATGTGTGCACACAATGTTTATACTAAGAGTGTGAGATGGTCCAGGATTGACGACACCAGAGAACAGGGGATCAGAGGGTCTAAGGCCAGGTGTTGCTTTTGGACCTAAAAGGGAGTTACAACTTGATACCTGCCACATGTTTCCCTTTTCTACATTTAATTTTATCTTGTTTCTAATAGGCCTGTCTGGAAAGTTGAGTTTTCATGTTTTTTTTTTAAACTTTAATTTGATATAAACTATTTAATTTTATTAATTTCTAGTGAAGTTGAACATCTTTAGTCATTTTGGTTTCCTGTTCTTTGAATCTTTTTCTTTGTAGACTTTGCATCTTATTTATTGTATTTTGACTTTATATTGATTTCTGGCTCATATTTTTTTAGTTTGTACATTAGCGTTTTGGGAAGAATGCATTGTAAGTACTTTTTCTAGTCTCTCTTAGACGCAACTCTGTTAGTGTTTTAGTTTGCTGCTTGTGTAGTTAATGTTGACTGTCAGCCTGATAGATTGAGCCATGCCCAGGAGCTGAGTAAGCCCACTTTGGGTGTTTCCAGAGAGGACTGAGGAAGAGCTGCTCTGACTGCAGCCTGCACCGGTCAGTAGACTGAGGGACAGGTGACGAAGGTGGAAAGCAGAACCAGATGTCACAGCTATCGTTCGAGTACTCCAGAGGTCAGAGTTTTGGCTCCTTTGGCCTGCTTAGTAGGGCTGAGAATGTACTCCAGTGGTAGTAAATGCAAGGCACTGGGTTAGATCCCCAATGTCCCCCATCCCACTCCAGCAAGAAGGGGGCGGGAACTTGAGGTGGCCGTGCTGGGGAAGGAGGAGGAAGGCTGCTGGCGTGAACAGGCGTGCTGCCCTTCTGTTTCCCGGCTGCTCTGACAGGACAGCGTGATGAGAGCTGCTGCGCTGTGTTATCCTCCTGCCGCGCGGACCCACGGTGGACTGCAGCACCGAGCCAAAGGAACCCTTCTAGTTTTAAAATGATTTCTGCCATGTGCTTTTCACAGTGCGAAAAGCCTGGGTAAGACAGTGAGTTGAATTTGCATTGTTTCTGTTCTCTGGACTACCTTGATTTGTCTGCTCTCATGCTATTGCCATGCTGTTAAAATTAGAGCAGTTTTAATTTGTCTTTGATATTTAAGAAAGTGAATCTTCTCTGAAACTTTTAGGTCATCTTATTGCTTTCAAACCTCCTTCCAAATAATCTAATGAAAGACAAACACCGACAGCTGTTGGAGTGGTGATTGGAACTCACCGAATTTACTGCTTTCAGCATGGGTAATGACCATCTTTCTCCCTGTGCACTGTGTAATGTCTCCTAGTATAGTTGATTGCTTTCGTAGATGCCATCTTTAGATTTATTGTTGTTGCTCTAGCCCTGGCTGGGCTGAAATTTACTATGTAGAGCAGGCTGGCCCTCAAACTCAGACATGTACTTGTTTTGCCTAACAAGTGCTAGGATTAAAGACGTTGCCACCATACCCCATGTGCCCACTATCCTTATTCCCACCCTCCACTTTTTGTCTCCTGCCCCAAACTCTTAGTTCAAGTAATAGATTCTTTGGGGGTATCCTTGTTGATAAGCCTATAATTTGTATCGTGATCATTAATGCTGCACAAGCCTGTTCTTCTTAACTTTCCTTGTACCAGCATTGTGCATCCTAACTAATGCTGCAAGCCTTCCTTGTTGATTATTTTCTGCTAGTGTGTGGAGAAGGGAGGGAGATTTGGATTTTAACTGCAGTCCTTATAAAGGTTAATTATGTAGTTCCAGCTACCAACCGTTTATAGGGCAGAAACGTTGTCCTTTTGCAGTCTGGTACTGATGTGAAGAGTTCTCTTTCATACTGGCTAAAAGATTCATTTGAAAGAATGGCTTTGGTGTGTCCTTAATGAAGCTTCTGTAGAAGGCTTTAGTAGATATTTAATACATTTCTGTAATTGAAACGACACTCTGGACAGCACTGTAACCTGAATCTTTCCTAGCGTTCGAGGCGTCCTACACTTTCTTATAGCATGGCATAAGAGAATAAGTTGGATTCCTTCATCAGTAGAAGTATCATCATATCTTGTTGTGTAAATCACTACTAGAATCAGATAATGCCCAGCAAGCGTCCAGAAGTGTCTTCATCACTGGGATCAGCTACAACCTTTCTGCAGAATGTTAGAAATCCTGGGAAGACCTGGTGTAATTGTGCATGTCAGGCCCTGTGGTAATTCTTCTTGGGTTAGTATCTGCATGCATCACTAGCCAGTGTTCTTGGTTTTACTTCAGCTATGGCAGGGGAATTATAGTAATGACTGTTACACTTAGCTAGTCACTGGTGTCCCTCAAGGAAGCTGGGTTAGCTGTTGCTACTGCAGCTACTTGTGCTTCAGTGATTCGCCTCTTCTGTGCATTAACTTGCTCTCTTTTGCTTTGCTGTTAATTGAGTCTTGTGTACGTCTTGGCCAAGCTTTAACTCCTCCTGACTTGCATACATTTGTCCCATTTGAATTAAATCAGCTACCTGTTTTCTTCATTCCTGTACCACTTAAATACTGTAAGAGAGCCACCCCGAAGGGTACACATATACACGTGTGTACACACACACATATATGTTTAGAGACTTTAAATTATAAGTACATAGTCATACATTTGTAAGGATGAGATTATAAAATGATTATAAACCATGGCCCTCGAGCAGTTGGATATTCACAGAGCCTGGCTGCCGTTGCGGTGTTTTTGTCATTGCTGTGCTCATCTCCCTGGCGTCTCTTCAGGTGTCTGTTCTACAGGAATCCTGGGAGTCGTTTTCCTTCCCTGACACCGTATGTTTTCTGCTGCTCTGCATTATTCTTTACCTGTAAGCAAAAATTTAAATTTATTTTAACCTGCTTTTTCCCGTTGATTTAATTATTAAATAAAAATGAAAATTTCCTGATTCTTGGTCCTAGACTACTCTGTCCTGATTTTTTTCTCTCTCTTCAGGCGTTCTCAACACCGTCTTTCTTCTCCACACTAACGTGTCTGGAATCCAAACCTATTTTACGACTCCATGTAGCTCTCTTAGAAGTCATTCAAACAAAACAAGTCTAAGTCTGAATTACCAATCTCCACGCACAGATTTGACCTTTGACCTATCTTCTCAGACTTTTTGCATGGGCTTTCGCTTGCTATCTTTTTGCTCATAATTATTCTGGTCTTATGCCTTAAATGTAAATATTTTTAACATAGGCAAAAGTTACTAGTGGCACTCATTTGGGAGATAACCTTTAAAAATACCCAGAAGGACTAAAATTCCAAGACTGGTAACACAGATTTTCTAGGAAGATACCCAGAACCCTCCAAGATGATACCTTTAAGCAGCCTCTTGCAAGTTGAAACATGTATTATGTCTGGATCTAGCATTGTCCTCCTGTGTATTCCAAAGAGAAATGTAAACACTCATTCCTCAGGAGCTCTTTGAAAAGGAGTACTGGGTTTATTCAGAATGGCTGACAACTGGGAGCAGCCCAGACATCATTCAGTAGCTAATGGCTAAAGCTTCCTGCAGACGAGTGCTGCTCATTCATAAAAAGGAACCCCAATGTAGAAAGAGACATAGATGAATTGCACAGACCCACGCAGCAGAAGCTGGATGCAGAATTCTTCATTTCATTTACAGCAAGTTCTAGATGAGACAGAGCCAGGCTTTGATGACAGCTGTAAGCACGGGGAGCACTGACTGCCTCTGATGGTGGACAGTTGACCAGGCGCGTTTCCTGAAGTGATAGACGTGTTCAGGGTCTGACCGGTGTGTGAAAGAGGGTTTATCTGTTTGTTAGCAGCTAAGACGTGTGTTTCCAGGAATGTAAGATTTATCTAGTAGTTATACAGACAGTGAGTGACTGGGAATGGGAGTTCAAGATGAAACAAGAATCAATTGGTAAAGCTGGCCATTTATTCTATACAATCTATGTATGCTTGAAATGTTCACATAAACATTTTAAGGTCAAATGTTACAAAGACACAAATACCTGTACATGCTCTATTAGGTCAATAAAAATAACCTTACTAAACAATTAATTCTCATGATTCTGCTCTGCTTCCGTTGTCTCTCGAATCCCTTTTTCCTTTCACTGTGTAGCCCAGGCTGGCCTTGAAGTTGTAGTCTCTACTCTGCTTTCGTTCTCTCTGAGTCCCTTGTTTTTTCACTGTGTAGCCCAGGCTGGCCTTGAAGTTGAGGTCCTTCTGCTTCAGTGTCCAAGTGCTGGGACACAGGCGTGTGCCGCCTGTCCAGGTTTTCTTTCCTGTAAGCATCTTCTGTATGTTTTGAAAGGTCACTTCCATGGGGGGAAAGCTGTTCTTAATTTAGAGTACTCATTAGGGTGTGTGTGTGTGTGTGTGTGTGTGTGTGTGTGTGATATTATAGATAGTATATGTATATTTAATCACAGTCATGGTTTGGGTCTAAAATGACCCTTGCAGATTTATGTTTTTGAGTTCTTGTTCACAAGCTGGTGCTGTACGGGAGGTGGGTCACTAGGTGTGGTCTTGAGGTTACAGCCTGTACTGTAGTTCTGGCACTCTCTACTTCCTGGTCTGTTGTGGTGCGAGGGACCTCTGGCACAGGCAGGCTTCTGCCTCCAGGAACTCCTCTCCGCCCTTCCTGCAGTGGGTGCGCACCAACCTCCGCCCTTCCTGCAGCGGTGCATGCAAACCACTTCAGTTGTGCTTCAGTCAGCCCCTCCTTGGGTTGTTTCTGACGGGTGTTTGTTGTAGTGACGAGACGAGGAATATCATGATTTACTCTCTTCAGAAGACGTGCGAGTTTGCAGAGGACGGAGTGTAGCTAGTCTTGGTATTCTAGTATTATTACTCTGGCTTTTTACATCACTATGACCAATGCTTGAGAAAAGCAGCTAAGGAAAAGGTGTGTGTGTTCCTGTCTGTGGACACACTCTCACGTGTGCATATGTGTGTGGAGGCCAGAGTGTGACCTTTGGCATGGTTCCTCAGGACAGCCATTTAGCTTGGTTTTTGAGTACAAGTCTCTCACTGGGCTTCTTAATTTGACTGCCTGACTTCATGAAGATCCTCTTGTCTTTGGGACAAGCATGCTTCACCTTGCCCAGCTTTGTGTGTAGCCTCTGGGGATTGAGCCCAGGTCCTTGTGCTTACTAGAGAGGCATGTCTCTTAAGTCTTGGGAAGCTGTATTTTTGGCTCATGATTTTAGAGATTTTAGTTCTTCATGGTAAGGAGGGCATGGCACAGCCAAGCATGTCACGTCAAGACAGCCTGGAGTAGAGGGAAGAGATGCAAGAGGGGCAAGGGCAAGCCCTAGGTCCACACTGTTGTGACTCACTCAGATAGACCCGCCTCCTACTCATCATTACCTCCTGATACAGTCACTCTAGGAATCCAGTGCTTAGGACAGAGCCCTCAGAGTCTAGTAGCTTCTGAGAAATACATCAGCAGGAAGCCAGGCTCCTAATACATTAGACCAGGGTGGGGTTGGAGGGATGGCATTACATAAACTACAGTATGTTTTCACATGCTTAGTAAATGATTATGTAGCTTTAAAAATTAAACAGCAAAGTTTAAGAGCTGTTCTGTTATTGCTGACTTTTATTGTTCTGTTTGTATTTTAAAATGTGAAGAACAAAAAATAGTTATGAGAGATACTTTTCTTGTGACCTTATTGGCATTGGATTTTTTTTTAAGGAGCAGTAGTGATACTCATTAGATTTAGAACTAAGTAGGAAAGGCTCTTCAGTTTCTTCCAAAAAGCTCTTGAGTGTCATTGTGTATCTCTCATTTTTGTGTTTGGAATCTGTGATTAAGGGCCCTTTCCTATTTTCACAGATTGTTCTGAATATTACCACCCACCCCTTTCTGTCTTGTGTTCCTTCCTTTGCCTGCTAGCTTATGGGGGGGAGGTATACAATCTTTAAGGGCTTGTTTCATTTATTTTTTACTGATAGATAAGAAAATAAAAATTTGTATGGAAAAAATTAAAGCATGAATAGAATAAAAGTATCCATTGCCTTTTTTCAGCAGTCATTGCATTTTAAAACTTTGGGTGTTCCACTGCCAAATGCTTTGCTGAGTGTCCTGCTATTGGACATGCTACCTCTACATGCTAAAAAGTATTCGGGCAGCGTCTTGAGTTTGCTGTCCCAACACCGACAGAGTACCTGACAACTTGACTTTTTACTCCTGCTCCTGTTTAAGAGAAAGCAAATTGTAGCGGTCAAGAATGTCACCTTCCGCAGTCCCACTTAGTGCGACGAAGGGAACCTACCGGCCTACGCTTAGTGAGTGCAGAGCCAGCTCTCTGGGTTCTGAGGAGCTCAGTGATAACACTCCTCACTGAGAGGCAGAGGGGTGTGTGTATTTAAAGTGGGACTAAAGGTGTGTGCCATCACTGACTGACCTGTATGGCTGACTAGTGTGGCTGTTTTGCGTTCTGGTCTTCAGGCAAACTTTATTAGAATACAAATGAAGTATCACTACAATGGCCCACTCCTTTCAACCCAGCACTAGTGAGGGCGAGGCAGGTGTGAGTTCAAGGCCAACCTGGTCCACAGAACTAGTTCCTGGATAGCCAGTGCTGTTTCACAGAGAAACTCTGTCTCCTAAAACAAAACAACAACAATAACAAAAATCTCAAAACAAACAAAAAACAATAAGTTAAAATGGCAAAATAAAAGCTCACAACATCCACAAAAACAAAATCTCCAAGCCAAAGCATGATGCCTTGTGTCGGTCAACTCCTCCTGGACTTGGGATTTCCCCCTCTCTCGTCAGGTATCAGTTGTAAATATCTGGTTTGAACCTCTGGGTCTCATGCCTGCTGTTCCGTCTCTGAGTTCATCTGTGTATCAGCCCCTTTGTTTCAGAAAGATGCTGTTTCCTTGGAGTCCTCCACCACCTTTGGCTCTTACAATCTTTCTCCCTTTTCTTACACATAGATGCCTGAGCCTGAGTCCCAAGCCAAATGTGTTGACTGTGAGGCCCTGGTCGAGAACTGTTCTGCAGGTCAGCTGGGCGTCAGAAAGGAATGGAAGATGGGTTAAAAGGGGTGGCTGAAGGAGCTGGCAGACAAGGACTAGGGTTTTAAGCAGTTTAAATATGTATAGTTAAGCGATATTTTACAGCAGTTGCTGTTCATCATCTCTGAACTCTTTCTTTACTGTAAGCAGTAACTCTCCATCCCTTTCCCTACAGCCCCTGGTAACTTCTGTTATTGCTGTCTCTCTGAACTTGATGATTCTGGGTAGAATATGTAGATTCTACAGTAATGCAGCCATACAGTGGTTATCGCTTTATAACTGGTTTATTGTCATTTGGCATAATGTTTTCAAGGTTAATCCACATTGTAGCATGTGTTATGAATCACAAGCTTCATTTCTTGTGAATGAAGAAGATACTTTTCCAGTAGAAGTGATAAACCATAAAGGTTTTCTAAAAATATATATAGCAGATTTATTCACAATAGCTAACAGTTAGAGATTGATATGGCTGCATCGGTTGGATGATTTGACTGTCGCTGGTTCATGCAAGAATACGGATAGAATCCTTAGGCTGTGGTGTGCAGCAGGGTAGAGAGAGCCCTGGAACACAGAGCACAAGTCCAGACAGTGCCATAGACACTCACAGTAAGGTTATGGTGGGTAAGCCCGGGCTTAGGCTGGTGGGTTCTTGGCCACTCCTGAATTCCATAAAATATCATGACAGAACCCAGCTCCAGAGAGTTGCCCTCTGCCATGCACGTGTTTGCCTTTGAGTGTGTGGTCCTGCCTATGAATCGTAAAATAAAACCCCCAGTTCTTCCTATTGAATTTAGAAGTAGCAGAGTGTATCTTACAGTTCTCAGGAACATTGTCTTGAATCCTTGACGGGGTTGAAAATTACCTGGTATTGTAATAATTTCCTGCATTAATTTTTATCTTTTAATAGCAAATATTTTAGAAAATACTGAATTTAAACTAGTAGTCTATACTATATGTAATCATATTACTCATGAGTTATATTTAAAAATCCAGTCTTCATGTACTTCTATGGCGCCTTAATTTTTTTTTTTTTTTTGATAATTAGGCAGGACAATAAACTGAAGATTCATGGATGAAGAAGGGTGGGGTCAGTGGAAATGTCAGCCAGCTGTAAGGAAGCAGGATGTGTAGAAAATGAGGGAACAAGCCACCAGCCACATGGTGAAGCATAGACCAGAAATACAGGTTAATTTAAGTGTAAGAGTTAGCTAGTAATAAGCCTGAGATATTGGCTGAGCATTTATAAGTAATATTAAGCCTCTGTGTCGGTTATTTGGGAGCAGGCGGTTGGGACAGGGCAACTCCTCCGACAGACCATTCTCATTCCAACTGTCACAGGCAGCAAGCTCTTTCCTTACGTTTGTTAGCTGTCTGTTTAACCCGAGTTGTCTTTTCTTAGTCAGGAGTAGTGATCAGGAGTAGGTGCTTTTTATCAAAGTGCCTCTTGTAAAGACATGAAAATGTGGTTTTCTTACTTAGTAAATGATTATATATGTGTGTGTATGTGTGTACATACTCTTGGTGTGCACAGACCTACGCCACCCCTTCTTTCCAGGATCTGAGAGCAGCTTTAGGCATTTGTTCTCCTGCCATCAAGTGGGCTTTGGTGTTCAGACTCTGGTGCACTCGGGGAGCAGCAAATGCGTTTGCCTGCGAAGCTATCTCGACAGGTCTGTTGGTTTTTAAAAATTGCTGAGCGACATTATTGTCACTGTGATAAACCGCATTTGCTTGTAAAAGCATTTCTTACTCAGTTTCTATATTGTTGTATTGAGTTTTCTTATATTTTGTTGAGGATTTTTGTGTATGTTTGTGAAGGATATTTTTCTTCCTGGAATAATGTCCTTTGGTGCTTTGTGTTGAGACATACTTCTTCCTCCGTTGTCTAGGAGAGATTGTCTTTAGGTGGAACTTTGTTTTGTGTGCATGTGAATGTTTCACTGCATTTGCTGAGAGCCCAGCAAAGCATGGTACTTCCTGTCTTGGAATGATTTGTAACAGCAGGCTTGTTTTCTTTGTATGTTCATTGGACTTTTCTTAGATGGATTTTAGCAGTCCATATCTTTCAGAATGAAATGATCATTTCCTCTCAGTTGCAGAATTTATAGGCACAGTGCGTCCACTGATTGGTACTGTTTGTGAGGGCTTTTGTGGTAATTCATGTTTTCCTGCTCTTGTTGACGGGGTCTTCCTTTTTGTTTCATGTGTTGGTTTGGCTGGGGAGCTTCTCCGTTTTATTAAGTGTTCCAGAGAGCCGACTTTTGCATTTACTGTTTCCCTGGTTTGTTGCAGTGCATCAGCTGTCTCAGCTCTTTGTCATGTCATCTTGCTGCTGTTTTGAGTTTGCCTCAGTCTCTCTGTCCAGTTTCTTTTGTTCCTTCCATCCCCTCTTCCACGTCTCTGTCCTCTCTCCATTTCTTCTCCTTTTGTCTTTGACATGGGATCTCCCTCAGTAGCCCATACTGGTCGTGAACATGGAGTTTTCTTGCAGATTACAGATAAGTGCCATTTCCTGTACAATTTCTTCCAGGCCTTGCCTGGACTGCATCACACACATGGATATGCTGTATGCTATATTCATTTAGTTCAAACAATTTTTAAAATTCTCTTCAGACTGTTTTCATGGGATCATTTGTTTTTTAATGGAAAGAGAAATGCTTTAATCTTTTTTTTTTTTTTAAATAAGGTTAGTCCTAGTCTTACTTGCTTTGTAGCCGATTGGGTGGTAGAAAAAGATACTGGGACTGTTAGTGCAGTAATATCTTGCCTGGTGACAGGTTATACCCTGCAAAGTGGTGTTGGTAGGCAGTCCCATTGGTGTTTGTTAGCAGGCACTTACACAAACCAAATGGTACAGGCCAGTTGTTCCAAGTACCTCTTGTTGTAAACAAGATGTGGTGAACCTGAGATATAGTCTGTGCTGGAGCAACACAATGATGGTTTTTATGGCTTGTGTGTTTGTTTCTGAGAGAGGATCTTAGTCCTGGCTGTCCTGGAACTTGGTATATATTCCAGCCGGACCTCAAACTTACAGCAATATCCCTGCCTTTGTCTGCTGAGTGCTGGCATAATGGCATTGCCGCCAGTCAGTAAATGTTTTTATAAGTAGAGCGTACACTCTAAAATAATGATGAATGATGTACTAATGTATGCGTCAGTAACATGATCATGTATCATTAGCAAGCAGCATTTGGTGGACATAGCTGTGTATGTACTATTACACACTGAAGGCACAGTGTGTTGTTTTACACCAGTGTTACCACAAAGACACAAGGTGGGCGATGTCAGGAAAACTGCTCTGATGCTCTTAGAGGTAGAAAAGTTTCTTCTCCGAGATTTCAACCTATGGGACCACCTTCATATGAACTATGCCATTGATCACACCAGCATTATACAGTGCATGATTTCATATGGTTCTAGGCTGCCTTGAACTATATTTTAAATGAATTACCATGGTTCATTTGTTTTAGCCATTTTTTAAGTAGTAGCCATGTAATTTTTTTTACAATATCATATTAAATTTTGTAGTACAAGATTGAAGAGGTCATACATATTTTAAACACTTTAGCGAACCTAGTTTGGACCCTTTAGTATGTGTTAGTATTCCATGAAGTTTAATTTGCTACAGGTGTACTAGCCGCTTAGCAAAGTGACTGACATTTTGTTTCTAGAGTTCATGGTGGCCCAGTAATCAAGAACACCTGTTGTTTTTGCTGAGGACGTGGGTTCAATTCCTAGCATGTGACAGCTCACAAACTGTTTGTGACTCCAGTTCCAGGGGTGCTGACACTCTCTCATGAAACTGGTGTACATTCACAATACATGTAGGAAAACACCCATCTGCAACTAATAAAAACATCCAATTCCTGTTTTTGAGACTAGGAATTAGACTTTGTACAGTGTGTGTGTCAGGACAGTAAGAGGATGTACTAGGCTTGTGTTGGCTTAAGGAGCAGGAGTGCTTGATAAGTGCTGGCTACTGATGACTGCGGGATTTTGAGACGGTTTGTGGACGTGTTTGAAAGCTGAAGAAACACGCACTCGATAAACGAGGTGAATTGTACTTAAACCAGTTCTGTGCTGTTTTGATAATTGGGGCAAATCAGATGGTTTAAAGGTACTTCCCACAGCGGCTTCTCTCTTGCTGGAAGCAGCTCTGTGAATGTCAGAAAGCTGAGTCACTGCACAAGCTTTCTGCTGCTCTTTCGTAGCCCCAAGACCCTGCACTTTATTAAGGAAATGGAAGTGTATTATGAGGTCCTTTTAGAAAAAAATTTAGCTTTTTAAAAAAATAAATAAAAAGCTTCTCATGGCATGCAGCTTTTAAAAATATGCCTGAAGGAAAAGATAATAGACAAGGTGGAGAAAATGAATTAGTTTACACTAGGCTCATTTGTGAAATATTGTAATTAGGGTAGATTAAATGGGTGGTGAGAAACTTTGAATTGACCTCTAGTTTAAGATCCGATGTCGATGTATCTCCAGTAGCTGCCTCCTGTTCATGATGCCAGTGGGTGCTTGAGGCCTCACACGGGACGGAATAATGTAGATCGCATGTACCTCCTGGAAAGTTGAGGGTTTTGATCTTTCCTGTAAGCAGTGGTTTTTGTCCTGTGGGTTATCTTTCTTTGAGGTGAAAACATTGAAAATCCAGCTGTTTTGGAAAACTACGTTATGTTACTGTTTCTGTGTTAGTTATACTATAGGCCACTGTGCCTGGATAAGTACTGGATTGCTAAGTGTCAGTGTTTGCATGGCTGTACTGCTGGTGACCAGTGTGATCACTGGGGCACCTGTACTCTCTCTGTGTTAGAGACTTTGTGCTTCCATTCCTACTGTCTTCCTGAGATCTCTGGGCCATCAGACATCGTAAAATTAGGTACCCACAGTTCTGTGGGCCCTAGATAAGACATGATCTGTTGCCTTGCCTGTGGTCACTGTGGACCCCTACCTTCAAAGTAGACCCCCCCTTCCCCCACTTTGTTGTTACCGAGAGGTACATATCTCTCTGGGGTAAGAATTCAATAGTTAATCCCTTTGTTGTTCAGGAAGACAAGTTTCTTATTAAGGGGTTTCCTCCTTTTGTTACAGAATGGATACCTCTGCAGCTAACACTTACATTAAAGGATGCTGATATTGCTCTTAATCAGTGACAGACAAGAACCTTAAATAAGTATGTTTCATGCTTGAAGGGAGAATGGAATATGATTTTTAAAAATGGAGTCAGGGGAAGGGTTTCCATGCAGTTTGGTCCAGAAGTGTCAGCATCTGTATTGTGCGGCTGGCTATCCACTCACAGAAACCTCCCAGTTCTTGCTGAGTGCAGCTTTCTCCCCCAGGCCAAATTCTTAGATTCTTGTACCATTTTGAGTCCATCTCTAATAGCTGCTGTCTGAGGAGAAGCTTAAGTTGGTCAGCACCTGGAGAGTGTTGAGGGAGCTTATCTTCAAGGCCTGGGTTTGCAAGATGACTCAATGGTTAGAGGTGCTTGCTGCCAGGTCTGCCAACCCAAGTGGGAGCCTTGGGTGGACAAAGACAACACCCTTCCACGAGTTGTTCTCCGACCTCCCTGTGTGTCCTGTGGCACTTGTGTACGTACATATACATGCCTGTGCACCCACCAAACAAGCAACAAACAAGTGTAGAAAGAAAGGAAAACAGGTAACAGTCCCAGGCAAACCTGTTGTTGTGAATTATAAAGTAGGTGTCTATTCAGATGTTAAAAATTCCAAATTAAACCAGAATGCTAATTTAGTTTAGAGAGAGATAGAAATTGTTTACATCAAGAGACAGTGATTAGTAAATCAAATGTAAAAGTAAAATACAAAGAAATGAAAATACTTATATTTTAAGTAGCTCTGAGTGGAATTTTTGTTTAGCTTTTTTTTTTGACCATTATCCATATAAATTGTAACCAACATTTTAAAAAAGAAAAACATTCATAATTTATTTTTTGGGAATGTGGGCATAGATTTTTAGGCTACTCTTTGCAGATTGGGGGTGCTGATAATCTTATGGGGACCTAAAGAAAACTTAGAATTATGGTCAAGTCCTGGCTATAGTATCCTGTGAGGCGTGATCATCTTAGGCAACAGTGGGATATAGAACTCAGACATCTGGGCCATCTGTTCCTATTGGACATTTTTTAGGGGGTCTTTTTTGATCAAATCTAATTTTTTTTTTATGTAGAATGAATCTACAGCCTCTCATTTCCTGTGGAAACAAAAGCAAAATCTCTCTCTCTCTTTTTTTTAAAGTAACATAACTTTTGACTTAAATTTTGAAGTCAAGGCACTTTTAAAATTCATGTAGTGGCCGGGCTGTGGTGGCACACGCCTGTAATCCCAGCACTCGAGAGGCAGAGGCAGGTGGATCTCTGTGAGTTCGAGTCCAGCCTGGTCTACAAGAGCTAGTTCCAGGACAGGAACCAAAAAACTACGGAGAAACCCTGTCTCGAAAATTAAAAAAAAAGAAAAATTCATGTAGTGGATTAATCCAGAAGCATTTATAATCAAATGTTGCTCCTTTCTCAGCAGCCATACAATTCAAAGACAACACAATAATGTACAGTATCCAGACTGTGTATTTTTATCTTTATATGGCTTTATTTTAAATTTTATTTTTTATTTTTATTTTTAATTTTTGGCTTTTTGAGACAGGGTTTCTCTGTGTATCTTTTTGACTCTCCTGGAACTCACTCTGTAGACCAGGCTGTTTTTGAACTCACTGAGATCTGTCTGCTTCTGCTTCCCAAGTGCTGGGATTAAAGGTGTGTGCCACAACATCTAACTACTCTCTTTTTTTCTTTTAAGGACTTAATTTTTTTCATAAGCCTACATATATTTTTAGAAATATTGTAAACCATTTAGAGGGATTTTTTTTTTATTTGAAACTATCTTTTCTGTATATCTCTCTTTTTTGACCACTCGAGTCTTTAATTGGCTAGGATTAATGCTGGATGGGTGGGTCCACCCCATTTCTTGCTTTTTGAGAGTCTAGCCTTATGGCATGTTTATTCTCACAACTCTATGGTGTTTTAAGGTCCCTGGCAGCACCAAGAAGCCTGTTGTTGGCAATTTATAAACACCATTTAAGTGTTTGATGGCAGGGCCTCTTAAAAGAGCTGAAAGTTTTGGAGCTAAAGCTGAGACAGGAAGCCTCTCTTAAATGCATTTGCCTCTAGCAAAGAGAGCAAACCTGAGAAAACGCTGCTTTCAAGAAGTCATGCTTAATGCTGTTATTTTGTGTCTAGAATGACTTCCCAAGCTCTATCAGGTTTTCTGTGGAGGTAGTTGCTCCATGTGGGTGCCATTTGTTGACAGGTTTCTGTCCCACCCGGTCCTGTAGTCATTCAGTCCCAAAGAAACACACAGAGGTCTACATTAATTATAAACTGGTTGGCCTAGTAGCTCAGGCTTCTTATTAACTCTTATAACTTATAGTAGCCCATAAGACTTGTCTGAGTTAGCATGTGACTTGGTACCTTTTTTGGCGAGGCAGCCACATCTTGCTTGCACTGTGCCTGGCTTCCTCTATGTCTGGGTGACAACGGGAGGCGGAGCTTTCCTTTTCCCAGAATTCTCTTGTTCTCATTGCCCTGCCTCTATTTCCTGCCTGGTCGCCCTGCCTATATTTTCTGCGTGGCTACTGGCCAATCAGCATTTTATTAAACAAGTACAAGAAACAAATCTTTATGGGGTAAAACCATTGTCCCACAGCAGGAATCTACCATTGTCAATATTAATAAGAATTTTAGGCATATAAAAATATTTATTTGCAAAATGTTTCTTCAGTAGGTTAATAAGACTTCTTTAAAAGGAATTATTTTTTTTAAAAAAATCTTAGTTTTCTAAACAATAGGACTGAATAGTTCTCTTTAAAAAGGTTTTACAGATTTGTGGCGTGAATTGAGTTGAGTGCAGTTGCTGTGTTGGAGCAGATGGCTTAGTCGTTATTAAAAATGAAGTGATTAACAGCAAAAAAGATATATATAAAGTCCAGAGTGAAGTGCCTGGCAAATAGTCAGTTCCCTAAATATTATTTAGTACTTATGTTCCTGGTGCTTTGAACTTAATGGAACTTGGGACCTGACAGAGATGATTTGTACTATATTTACTTTTATTAAGTTACATAACTTAAATCTGACTTATATAAACAATAAAATCAACTTGTCAGCTTATACATAATTTTTTTGCTATGGATAAAATATTTTAATATTTTAAATTTTGCCAGTGTTCTGATAGTTTATTAGTTCCTCCATGTGTTACTTATGCAAGTTATTTTTAAGAACATGAAAATTTTGTTTCAGTTAGGCAGAGTATGTTTCATTTTGACATTGAATCATTTTTATTTTTATTTATTTAGGAAATCTCAGCTATCCACGAGACTTTTAAAAGGCTCTCTAAATACTTGGTAAGTGCTTGGTTTTCTTGTACTTTTGCATGTTCCTTAAATTTATGTATATATTCTATATATACTTCTGATAACAGGAACTTAAATTGCAATAAGAATTATATTTGTTTTCGTTTTTACCTAGGTACGAGAATTTCTTCTCTTTATATCTTTTGTGATCCCTCTTCACAGTGTGTCTAGAAAATCAGGTTAGTAATCAGGAATAGCAAATTTATGAGTTAAATAAGACTTTTCCTACCTGAGATTTTATAGTAATGATCTATTAATTGCCAGAAGATATGGAGATTTATTATTATTGCTATTATTACTATTCTCCTATTTATTGCTTTACTGTTCCTTAATGTATTAAATCTTGCTTACTACATTGTGTCGGCGTAAACAGTATGACTGAGGGTCAGCATCTATCGTGTTTCCAATCTGTATTATTTTCATTTCTTTGTTTTAAGATTAAAATGAAAGCTTTTGTAGTTGCCTCTAATTAAGAATCTGTTAAGTTTCCATTTCACCAGCGAACACGGTTTCTTTCGTCCTCAACCCCATCTCGGTATGGTGAGTTTGTGTGCGCACACACATGTGAGTACAGATGTGTGTGTGCTTGCTGGAGCCCCAGGAAGATGGCAGGTGTCCTGCTTTATTCCTCTTTGATCTTAGTCTCTTAAGGCAGGGCCTCATGGGAACTTTACCTCACATGACAGTCTTTCTGTGTCCCCTAGCCCAGCCGTGGGGTTACAGCCCGTGTGACTGTGCCCAGCTTTCATGTGAATGCTGCCAATCAAAGCTTAGGTTCCCCTGCTCGCCCAGCAAGCACTCCTGTCATCCAGCCGCCTCCCCAGCCCATCTCTCGTTCCTGCTTCTCCTAGATAGCCCTCTTTCTCCCCCATCCATCTGTGCGGCCATGCATCCGCCCACACACATATGTGTATGTATATTCTGCATGTACCAGGTGATAATTTCTTTTCCCTGAGTGTGGCTTAAACGTCGATTAACATGATGTTCTCATGTCTTCCCATTTTCTTAGACAATTTTTTCTCTTCTTCGTAGCGGGGGTGGGGACCTCCGCAGTGTGTATGTGCCACCAGTTCTTTGTCCACTCCGTCATGTGTTATGAATCGTGCTGCAGTAGATGCTGATACACAAGGCGCTATTTGGTATGCTGACATAGATTCTTCTGGAAATATGCTCAGGTGTGAGATAGCCTCACATGGAGTTCTATTTGTAGTTTTCTGGGGATCCCCTGTACTGTTCTCCATAGTGGCTACGCCAGCTTGTGTGCATTCCTTGTTAATAGTGAGTGTTCCACAAAATGGACAGAATGCTTAGACATCTGGTAATCAAGTACCATGACATAGTTTATGGTTGTTATGAATATAATCACCAAAAGTGTTTATTTCATCAGTTAAAGGGGACTGTGAAGTGAACAAACATCCTTTATGTCCTAAACCGTTCACTGTATTGGAACAGAGGGTATTTCCATAACAAGTGTTCAGTACACACTTGGGACTTGTAGCACATTCAGGAGCATAAGACAGAGCAAAGACTGCAGATACAAATTTCTTCTGCCTTACAGTGTGGCAACTGATTCTGGAGTGTATATACAGAAAGGGGGAGTGATCTTCAAGTATATTCAGTATACACTCGTATTTGTAAACTAGTCAGTGATCCTCGAGTATATTCAGTATACATTGTACTTGTGGACTAGTCAGTGATCCTCGAGTATATTCAGTATACACTGTATTTGTGGACTAGTCCGTGATCCTCGAGTATATTCGGTATTCACTGTACTTGTGGACTAGTCAGTGATCCGCGAGTATATTCAGTATACATTGTACTTGTGGACTAGTCAGTGATCCTCGAGTATATTCAGTATACACTGTACTTGTGGACTAGTCAGTGATCCTCGAGTATATTCAGTATACATTGTACTTGTGGACTAGTCAGTGATCCTCGAGTATATTCGGTATTCACTGTACTTGTGGAGTACTCAGTGATCCTCGAGTATATTCGGTATACACTGTACTTGTGGACTAGTCAGTGATCCTCGAGTATATTCAGTATACACTGTACTTGTGGACTAGTCAGTGATCCTCGAGTATATTCGGTATACACTCTCCTCACAACTCAGGCTGCTTTCTTGCCCTTTTCTCCTTTGACTCCCCTCTCTAAGCGATTGGTGACGGAGTTTCTGCTTGCTAGAGTTTTCCTATTTTGGACATTGGTTAAAGTGGCACCACACAGTATTGTTCTTTTGTGCCTGGTTTCATTCTCTTAGCACAGTACTTTCAGCATTATATGTGTCATATCAGTATTTAATTTATTTTTATAACTTATTAGGTCATTTGTATGCTATGTTTTATTTAGTCTTTCATCAGCTAATAATAGATCCAAGTTTTTGATTGGTACGAATGTATGTGTTGTGTGCTTGCTTGTGTAAGTTTTTTGTGGCTATATATTTTCACTTCTTTTGAGCTTATGTGGATTGATACTTAGTCCTTTATGTTCCTTTTCAAGGTGTATTTTTCAGCAGTACACAGAGGTTCTAGTCTTTCCACATTCTCTTGAACATGAGAGTGCCTGTATTTTATGCCTGTGTTTTAGTGTTCCTAGTTGGTGTGAAAGGGTTTTCATTGTGGATGGTTTCATTGCTTACTGATCATTTGTTGTCTCTGAAGGAAGAGCTATTCAAGTTCTTTACTCATTTTTCAGCTTATATTATACTTTTAATTTTGAATTGTGGGTATTCCTTATAAATTGTGACTACTAGACCTTTATCAAATATGAGTATTTTCTCCTGGTCTTTGGATTATCTTTTTACTTTTAAAAAATGTCACTGGAAAAGAATGAAAGATTTTAATCTTGATAGAGTTCAGCATTCATTTTGTTGCATAGATACAGGTTCATTTTAAGATAAGGATTTATCGGTAGTCTAAGTCCGTGACACACTTCATCACAAGTCCGTAGAGAACACTGGTATTTCTTGTGTCCAGAGCGCAAGGAAGCAGTTACTACTGTATTTGAGTTTCAGCATCTGTTCTTTAAAGAAAATAGATCCATTCAAGATGTAGCTTTGTTTCTTTTTGAATGAATATGTTTTTCGACTTGTCATATGGCTTTGGGTGTCTGAAAACTTTTCTAGAGTAACACAGACAACACAAGGCTGATGGAAGAGCTGGAATGCTGGGGAGAAACCCTGAGGTGTGAGCATACATCTGAGCACAGTCTCTTCCCACTTCTCCCACTGCCCACCATAAACTCCTCAGGGGCCAGGTCAGTGTCCCAGGCATCAGGCTGGTAAGTGAGAAGGCGTGGCTCAGAGATCAAGGGACTGAGCACAGGTAGTAGCCGCACTCTGTGAAGGAAACAGTTTGGAGTTTCCGCCCACAACACCAAGATCAGAAGTTCCTCTGAAAGAAAATATCTAAGCCCAGATGTGCTGTTATAGTTTTCCATTGTCTGGTTCCCTCCAGAGTTATTAGATAGGCATGGGAAGCAGATAGGACTCGTTTTCAGATTTAGTAAATTAAGTTGGAACTGACTCTTGAGTAGGGCCAGATAATGACTGAAGATTTTAAAGTAACTCGTGAGTCTCATCAGAAAAACCGAGAAATCCTGTGTTGAAAGGATTCAAGGAATATACTTAGTGAATAGCTAGAACTTGGAGAGCAGCAGCAGCAGCGATACTTTACAGAAGCAGGAGAGCGTCTTAGGGCTGTCTGGAAGAGTTACTTAAATAAGCAAAGCAACTCTTTAGCAAAGAGGAGAGTCAATTAACTTAGAGTAATAAAAGTCGTCACCAGGAAGGCTGGGGAGGATTGAGAATAGAGACAGAAGAGAGTGAAAAACCTGTTAGAGACAGCCGTCTGTCTGGCGTCACGGTAGGGTGAATAATGGCTGGAGTTCTGTCTGGTGGGATGTGCAACCTACAAAACCAAGACACTCAGGCAGAGCCAGCACAAAAGGCTCCACATCTGGTCACCCAAATGGTCGAGCCGCTCAGTTGTCACAGAGACAGAGAAAACCCTGAAACAGTGTTGGCTAGAAGACGAGGAGTTGGTCCTTCAGGGAGCCAGAGGGAAAAGCCATCACACGTGACTTCTCTGACCATTGTAGTTCTAAAGCAAAACAAACACAAGTTCAGATATAGAGACACTGGGATTTCCTACCATCTGACTGCAATTACAGGTAATTCTAAAGGAAATCCATCAGTTTGAAGGGAAATAGCCCTAAATGGCAGGGCCACCTATTGAAAGAATTCACATCAATGCTAGTAAATATGTAATTTACTATAATTTTTTTCTGATTATAAAAAATCTGCATGCTTTTTTCTTACCATAAAAATAAAAACAGCGAAATATAATTCTATATTGTTGACTAAATACTATGTATGTGAAAACGTTTATCAAATTGTGCTGTTTCTTTTTGACTAAATTTTGATTTTGTTGATGTCATGGTTGAGGATCTTTATTGTGCTCTTGTGTATTTGAATGAGTTCGTCGTGAAATACCTGAGACGATATGCCAGACAGTATTTAATAATGCTATGACAAATGGATGCTGTCTGCTGTTTATTCTCTCATGCTTTATTTTATGAAATCTGCTTACATTTTTAATTTCTGCTCAGGATTTTTAGTAGCATATTTTTACTTGTTCAGATGTGAAGATTTTATAACATAAATTTGCCATTCTAACTGTTTCAGGCAGGCAGTTCAGTGACATTAATTATATTCACATTGCTGGGTGTTTATCACTGCCCGTATTTAGAACTTTCCCCTCCTCCTGCCAACGCTCTGTGCTAAGTAAGCACTGGTCCCCCAGCTCCCAGTTTCTCTTGTTTCAGCATTGGTAGAGGGTCTGCCTTAGCCAGTGAGTGCTCTGTGTATTCTTGACACCAACTGCTCAGATAGCTGTTTGAGGACCCTTCTAAGTGTGGGGTCGATTTTCAGAAGTTTTTATCGGAAGACTGTTTTATATTTTTGCCTTTAAATTTCATACCTTTTATTTTAGAAATTCTTTTAGCATCTATGTATTTCCTGGCTGTCCAAAAGCTTGCACAGACCAAGCTGGCCTCAACTTTGCGTTGGATCTGCTACCCTAGACTTTGGAGGGCTGTTGGTCAGCATGTGCCACCATGTCTGACTTTTTATATTTGTTGTTTTGTGTTGTATTTTAGAAGGCTGAATCCTGATTGTCAAGACCTCTGTTGTGTCTTATTCTGAGGGACCCCTGCATTTGTGATTAGGAATGTTGAAATGACGAGGCTAAGATGTCCAAGTCACAATGTGCTTTTGAAGGAGAGAGCGGCCAGTAGTCCAGGGACTCAGTAAACCTTCTGCAGGCTCTAAAAGTGAAGGAGAGCAAATTACCTTGGCCTGCGAGCACTTTGGATTTAGCTCAGTAAAACTAGTTTTGAACTTGTGGTTTCAAGAACTTTGAGCCAATAAGTGTATTTTCTGCCAGTGAGTTTGTAGTAGTTTGTGGCACAGCCAGGGAAGCAGGTGCAGACCTTGGTCCCTGTCCACGGAGTGTTGCCATTAAACAACCCTCAGATGCTTGTGGGAGAACTTGGAGAATATGTAACAAGCAGTAGAACATGAATGCAGAAGGCCTAGCTTGCCTTGAATAAGGTAAAATACAAAAGATTTGCTGATGAGGCCTCAGAAGGAGGTAAAGGACCCTGTTTTTAGAACAGAAAAGCCAATCCTGGGGCTAGAGAGGTGGTAGAGTAGTTAAGAATACTTGCTGCCCGTGCAGAGGACCTGAGCCAGGTTCCCTGCACCCGCATTGGGCATCTTCCGATTTCCTGCACCTCTAGCTCCAGGAGATCTGATGCTCCTCAGGGCCTCTGCAGGCACATACTATGTGCCATAGTAACATACATGTATACAAGCATATACGTGCCCACACACAAATAAGTAAATAAAAATACAAGGAAAAGGAAGCCTATTTTCTTAGGGAATCCGTGACAACTGGCGGAAGCAGCGTTAGAGGCCCTGCAGCGTTAGAGGCCCTGCAGCGTTAGAGGCCCTGCTGGTGAAGGCCATCCATGGTGTACGTGCGGAGGCTGCTGTTGAGCGACTTGAGTGACCATCTTTCACTGTCCATCTTATTTTTCAGCAGGGACTCAGTGGATGTAGAATTTCTCGGTGGGCTGGACTGGCTGGTCCGTGAGCCCCTGTATCCTCCTGCTTTTGCCTCCTCAGTGGTAGGACTGCAGTTGCCTGCGAGCCTTTTTACATGGGGATCTGACCCAGGTCCTCACACTTGCACAACAAGCATTTCACCTACCTAGCCATCCTCAGTCCCTAAATTTATATTTTTATATAATGTCAGTATTCCTTGGAGGAAACATCTTTTAGAGCTGGGGATCAAACCTGAGGATTTGCACATGGTGGGTAAGCTCTCCCTCTGAATATTTCCCTGACCCTATATATGCTTAGGCATAAAGACTTTGGGACTTAGTATTTTTGTTTTGTTTGTGATTTTGATTTTTGAGACAGGATTTCTCTGTGTAACTCTGGCTGTCCTGGAACTTGCTCTGTAGACCAGGATAGTCCTGAACTCAGAGATCTGTGAGCCTCTGCCTCCCCAGTGCTGGGATCAAAGGCGTGCACCACTACTGCCCTGCTTGCTACTTTGAGACTTATTTTTGGACACATGGACATGTAAAAAGTTAACCCAAGGTTCAGAACTTCCTTGCTTGAGAGTTAAAAATTGAATTTATGATGAAAACAGTTATTTAGCAGAATATATTAGGCCATTTAGATGAGCTTACTGAAAAAAGTTACTTGTAAAGTAGAAGTTCATTGTTTGTAGAATCACTTTAAGCGGTAACATTTGGTAGTGGCTACTTAGTACATTTGGATTATAAATATCATACGCTCAGCCTTTACCTCCCTTCTAAGTCCTTTTGTTCTACAATGGGGTCTTGTTTTCTAGTGGAAGCATATGCAATAATAATTGTGTTTTTAACCATTGCTGAGTTGAAATTCAGTGTTAAAGATGTAACGCTACTCAGTGTGGAATTTCTAGATACTGCAGTTCCCTCTTGTGTCCCTTCAGAGTCACTGCAGCATGCTCAGCCTTTCCACATGTGCCAATCATACTGTTAGCATTTCTTTAGTAGCTGAATTTAGAACCCTCATGCTGAAACTTCCTTGTAGTAAGTTCCTGTGGGTGCCAGTGGGAAGCATAGGCACTGCACAGTGTCAGGCATTAGCGTGTCTCTGCTGGGCAGTGGGGGATCCAGGCCTGTGGGGGGGGGGAGTTCCTCGGGGTGAGAGTGATGGGAGAAGGCGGGGCAGCCCTGGTACTCTCTCTGCTTAGACGTTCGTGAGACAACATGGAGAATTTGGATATTGAGTGGTGTTAATTGTTATGGAAATACAGTTAATGTGATGGTGCCATCTGGTGATTGTGTGAACACAAGAGAGAGGCGTTTGTGAAGTCGTGTGTGGGTGTGGGAGGTGGTGTGAGTGAATGTGCGTGTGTGTAGTATGTGTAGGAATGGTGTCTGCAACTTAATTTAGAATGCCTGCAAAGAAAGAATAGACAAGCGATGTTGGCAGTGTTTTGAGTTGAATATGGTGTGATAAACACAAATCTATAAATATACTCTTCTTTTTCTGCATACTGGAAACTTCACTTAGAATGTCCGTTCCCGATGACTGCTCTGCTCGTGCCGCTCCTCCTCTCCTGACATTTAAAAGTGATCTGAAATATTATAAATGTTTTACTTAGATTTTTTGTTATAGAAATGAGGCTTTTGCAAACCATTTAATCTTTTTTCCTGTATTTTTCTCCTGGGTGCCTATCACCATTTATTATAAGTAATTATTTTGCTTGTTATGTTTTTTTAAAAAAATTTATTTTGTCTTTATTCCTGGAATGTAAATTTAATGCTTGTGGAAGAGATTTCTATTTCCTTTGAGATGTCTTTGTACTCTTACTTGCCTAGCACATTAGATGCTTAGTAAATACTTGAGTGCTTGGTTGAATGGGAATTAGTTCTGGAAGATCAAGGACAGAACCAAAGAGAATGGGGCATATGGGAACCGTAACCTTGTGAAAACAGTTGTGAGCTCATATGTGCAGATCTAGAAGGCAAGTCACCCTCGCTCTTTACTGGGAAACCTTGCTGTGTCAACCGTGCACCGTAGTTCCAGCAACAGGAATTACTCTATGTTACTGGGCCACTTTCCCAGTTGTTTTCAAAATGTTATCTGATTTTTGAGACAAAATCTCCTTCTGATTTTCAGCTCCTGGTTAGCTTCGACTGTCCGGGACGTCATGCCTATGCCACGGTGACTGGAGATTAGTCGTACATGCTCTTCTTTATTTTCATTTTTAAGATTTATTTTATGTGTGCGAATGTTTTGCCTGCATGTATGTCTTTTGTGTTTGGTGTCCATAAAGGCCAGAAGAGGGTGTTAATTACAGATAAATATGGGCCAGTTGAGAAGAATGTTCTGTTGCAGAGTTGTGTTATGTTTGTAGGTTTCTGTGGGTGGATGAAGGATGGTTGGATGGATGATTGGGTGGATGGAGCTGGAGAGCTAATCCAGGGCCTTGTGCATGCTGGGCAAGCTTTTTTTTTTTTTTTTTTTTTTTTTTTTTGTCTTTTTTTTTTGGTTTTTCGAGACAGGGTTTCTCTGTGGCTTTGGAGCCTGTCCTGGAACTAGCTCTGTAGACCAGGCTGGTCTCGAACTCACAGAGATCCGCCTGCCTCTGCCTCCCGAGTGCTGGGATTAAAGGCGTGCGCCACCATCGCCCGGCTGGGCAAGCTTTTAAGGCTGCTACTAAACATGGATCCTTTTGTTTCCTCAATAATTGGAAATTAATTCAATATGCATAATATAGTATTAAGTTTTTTAAAGTAAAATTTTGACATTGAGTTACTCATAATTAAAAAGGAAACTAGTTAACTTTATTAAAGTAATCCTGAGGTCTGGGAATGTGGTTTAGTGGTTGTCGTGTGAATGAGAATGGCCCCTAGTGGTTCATGTGTTTGAATACTTGGTCCATAGTAGGTGAGACTGTTAGGAAAAGATTAGGAGGTGGCCTTGCTGGAGGAGGTGTGCCACTGGTGTGAACTCCGCCTCCAGCCTGCTGATAAGTTGTAAGCTGTCAGCTCCTGTGGTGCTATGCATGCAATGCAAAGGTCACAAACTCACCACCCAAGACTGTGAGCAAGCCCCCAATAAGTTCTGTCTTTGTCATGGTGTCAGCTCACTGCGACAGAGCAGTGACTAAGACAATGGTAGATCACTTGCTTACCGTGCTGAAGGCCCTGAGTTTCATCTTTAGCACTAGAGAGGGAGAAAAAATCATGCTTTTAACTTACTCATGACCAAATGTTAATATATAATGTTACCTCTACTTCTTAAACCGGGCTGCAGGTAGACTTGATTAAATATTCACTGTCTTTTTTCAGAACAATATTATGGTCTCTTTTTTTGACATTTTAAAAATGTTTATTTCTGTTGGTTAGTCTTTAAGTTATGTCCGTATGCAACCTAAGGATCAATAGTACATTGAATTAGCTGACAGGGAAGAAAAATGATAAATAATGAAAATAACCATTATTGCTTATTCTATTTTTGTTAGAACTAATTTAAGAGCCAGGGGATATTGGGGGTGCTAGGGGAAATGAGGCTGATGAAGCATTTCATGGCTGGAGGTTTCAGAAGCATTTTATGCTTTCAGATCTTTTATTTTAGACTTTGTATAGAAGCAGTAGGAATGCTGAGGGCTAGACAGATAAGATGCCCTGCTTTCATTGAGAGCAGCTTACATTTGCTGGGGACTTTAAATTGGTGTTTGCTTTATTTTACACTCAATAATGTATTTCTCTCATCTGAGCATATTGTATATTTATTGGCAGTGTAAATTATGTCAAGTGTTATTGCTTGGTGTCTGTTCTTACACTAGCACAGTGCATTAATTTTTTCATTAACTCTTTTCCTCCCCTGCCTCCCATATTTGCTAGAGAAGCACACATAGCAGTTGAGAACCTCTCCCCTAACGTCTCCGGCGTGTGGTTCAAAGGAGGCAGCACTAGAGTAGATTTTAGAAGTTCTGTTGTTAAACTATTTTAGAGACTTTGGCTGGTAGTCCTTCATATCTGATGACTGGCTGGTGTAGCAGCCACACAGGAAGGTAGACTACACGGCAGTCCAGCTCAGTTGCCTCTGCAGGTGAGGGTTTAGCTTCTGTTGAGCATACACTGCCTTCAGCAGGAGTGGAAGAGGTTACTGAATGATTTCTTTCCTTCTGTAGCTTTTATTTACAGAAGGTAGGTTTTCTCCCCCTGTCAAGTGCATACCTGTTTATAGGTATTCTGGAAAAACTGATTTAAGTCTAACACGATTGTGGGAAGGACAGTGCACGGGGAAGGTAGAAACAGTGCTGGCTCTTGAGAGCTTAAAGAGGAAAGGAATGGAGCACAGTGCACACACAAATACAGAGCTTTTCAATGCACAGGACATAGATAGGGTCTTGTAATAGAAGCTATTTTGTTTTATTTACTTGCCTTTTTAAAAAAGATGTGTTAAAAAGAATTGACATTGGTATCTGAGTGTTAATTGTTATTTTGAATAGAGATTTTTTTTTTAAAGAAGACTAGCATATTTGTACCTAATATGCCTCTTTTATCCTGGGATTTTAGAAATAATTATAACTACCAGATTCAAGTAGCTATCTCTATGTTATCAGGAAAGGTAGAATGCTTTAAGTATAAACATTTTAGGAAATGACTAACGTCTTTAATACTGTTTGCTTATATTTTCAAAGAGGGCTTCAGGTTTTAAAAGTTCTCGGTCTACTGAAATGCAGATGACCAAGGGTCAGGAGAGGTTCTGGATGGCTTTTAGGTATTGCCAATACTTAGGTACACAGTCACATCCTCTCTTCCCGGTGAGGCTGAACATTACGGGTGCTGCCAGTCTGACCCTGCTGCACAGAACTTCATTTCTGTCCCTCTCAAGTCTGAGTCCAGTCTGCAGAGGGAAGTGTTGCCCTCTCCCATCACTACTCAAAGATTTATACTAGCTACTATCCAGATTTTATTTTTTAAGAAAAGATTTAGGCCAATGTTTTCTGTTTCCCATTGAATTTTAAGTCGAGTA
The DNA here is from genome assembly GCF_950005125.1 of Chionomys nivalis. Classification (NCBI taxonomy): domain Eukaryota; kingdom Metazoa; phylum Chordata; class Mammalia; order Rodentia; family Cricetidae; genus Chionomys; species Chionomys nivalis. The sequence continues at coordinate 2,193,802 of NC_080109.1, read as the reverse complement.
TTGAGATTGGGAATGGGTTCTGTAAGTCGGTCTGGAGTAGAGAAGGAAAGTGAGTGAGCATGCTTACTGTGACCGTTTGGCAGGCTTCTGAGGTGTGGAGCCATAAGTCATCGGTTCTGATTGGTGAGCTTCTCTGTCCAGTAATCCTCTCCTGTTCTCAGAGCAGTGCTGCAGCGAGCGTCCTCAGAGTCTGAGCCCTTCTTGAACAGTGTGCGGGGACAGCAAGGGGTGGGGCTCTTTCCGGTTGGCTGTTGAAATAGCGTGCATTTACAGAGGGAACAAGTTGGATAGGCTGGCCAGAAGCTGTAGGCAGACAGATCCAAACTGGTGGAAGACAGAAGGAGTGGTTAGTATGTTTTGGGGTGTCTTGAGTTTGCTCCTTTGCTAAGTTCTTGAGCTTTAATATGAACACGTTGGAATATTAAAGCACCTTACATTCTTTGTGTAGTAGCAGGAGACTTGATGCTTCTCACAGATTTTCTTGGCGATGAGTTTGTGGCTGTTCTGAACTTGGATTTTCATTTGTTTTTTATTTCATTTTTTTTAGCAGTATTTCTTTTAGCCAGAGAGCTGCAGAATGAGTCAGTTAACCAGTTCTAGTCTATCTGGACATTACTTGTGATTTTTTAAGTCAGATTCTCTCTAATGCTCAAGTCAATGTGTGGCTGTGGCTGCAGCATTGTTTCTTTTCTAATGAAGAGGTTGAGCCGCTCGCCTTGCTGCTCCGATCTGTTCCCTTGTAGTCATACAACAGACCAGTTGCAGAGATTTTCCATCGAATGGCCCAGGAAACCAAAGGTAACTACATGGATTTATTTCAAATAAAAAGTATACAGTTAAAATGGCTGCATTATTAGCAGGGCCAAGTGATTAAACATAAAAGGCCAATTAAGATGTTCTTAGCAGTTTTCTTGACCTTGCAGTGGCTATCCGATATCGTTTTGTCATCATCAGATTGTGGCAGTGGAAATGTACTGCAGTAATTGATTTTGTAATAGGATCAGGTGGTTTACCAGCGGCCCTGAAAACCACTTGCTTGCTCTGACTGTAGCACTCTAATGGATGTTGTGATTGCAGCCAGAGTTGATTCGAGACTGCTGGCCACCCGCAGCAGCAGCATTTATGTTAAAAACCAGAGTGCTGGCTTTTCTTGTTTGTTTTCTCTGCTGTCAGTTTTACTTGAGTGCCCCTGTGAAATCTTAGAGATTATGGTTTTCTTTTTCACCGACCAGTTTATAAAAAGTTTATTGGTGTGCCTGGCCTTAAAAACAATAAGACACAGTCTTCTCTCTTTGCTTCTGAACTCAGTGACATGGGATGAGAACACATGTCTAAAGCATGAGCTTTTGTTAATGAGTATTATCTGAATGAAGTAAAATATTAACACCTGGAAATCTCATCAGGTTCCAACTTTAGCTGTAAGATAACACTGGGGATACAGGAAGTTGTTGACCCAGAGAGTCACTAGAAATTTTGCTCTTTGTCTTTTTTTAGTGTTTTGGTTTCTCAGTGGGTTTTTTTTTTTTTTTTTTTTTTTTTTTTTTTTTTTTTAGGAAGTCTAAACTCGATTATTTCTTAGGAATATCAAGAAAAACAGCACGGGCTATTGTAATGTTTAAGGATACAGCAAATTAATAAACTTGATATCCAATATTATTTACTATCCAATATTACAAACTGGTTATATTTGAATAATTTTTGGCACAATTGATTACGAATATGGGTGTACAAAACTCTTTCTTAGAATGCACCTGCTGCTGTAGGCCATGCTGAGATCCTGGCTGCTGACATCTTGCTTGGGGCTTTGTATCAGTGAATAAATATACCCCCCTTCCCTCGCTGGCTCCACCACCTTTCTGTTTAGTATGTAGTGCAGTGTTTTCTACAGAACCACACACACACACACACACACAAAATGACTTTTCTGTCATTCCTTAGATGCATTCTTGCTCTTTTCTCTACCGTATTTCATGACACTTGAGATAACTAAATAGTATTCAGGATTTGCTGTTGCAGAATCAAGCATAGTACCTCCATTGCATATGCTGTCCACACTATCCAAACCCTGTGTGGGGACCTTTCCTTTCTGATAGGCCCAGGGGCTAACACTGAACTGTTTGATACCTTAGTGTTTCTTACAAGTGGAGATATTAACAATCCCACTTTAAAAGGTAGCTATAGATAATCAGCATTGGAGTTTGAAGTCTTTATTCTTCCGTAGGCAAGTTTCTTCTTCACCTTTTCTTCACTCCTGCCAACAGCATGAGTCCCTCTGTGTGCATTGGTTATATGTACATAAGGATGCCATTACCATTTGAGATTTGCTCCAGGGCATGTCTGAATTCAATATTTATTGAAAATGTTAAATGATGTACCATCAGCAAATCAATTACTGATAAATGTTTGCTGTAGTATTGTACATTAAAGCCCCCCTCCCGGCTTTGTATAGTTGGTTGAGCATAGCTGAAGAGAAGTGAGTACCAGTATGTGACCGCTTGCTTAAAATGATTTTGAAAGGTACGGGGAACTGCTACTGTCCCGCAGTGCGATAGTGCTTAATCTAAAATTAGAGGGAAATGTATCTTGTGAAGTTCTACCCCCAGTAGAGCAGCCTTTTCTCAAGAACCTCAGATCAAACATTTAAGACCTGGATTTTGTCTGGCTTTGTTACTAATACTTTTGATGATCTTGATCAAGTTATGTATGAGTGATGGCTTTAATCCTTAAAATATTCATTCAAAAGAATTCAGTTTATCCTGTCAGAGAGAGGTACCTACAGAACTGGGACTGAAGCTGTAGTGGTTGGAGTTCGGTGGGATTTAGAATTTCTTAGAGAATTTGTAGGCGGTATTGATACCTCCTTTGCCTATTCATGTCGCTTTCTTTTTGCTAAAAATACTGTTTTATTTTGGGGGAGTGTTCGAGACAGGGTTTCTCTGTATAGCTTTGGAGCCTGTCCTGGAACTAACTCTGTAGACCAGGCTGGCCTCAAACTCACAGAGATCCATCTGTCTCTGCCTCCCGAGTGCTAGGGTTAAATGCACCACCACTGCCTGACCTTTTTTCTTTTTGATACCTAGTATTCTCTATATAGGATATTTGTCCCATGATTTATAATAGCATTTAAAAGACCAGACCCGGGGCTAAATTCTGACACTGGTGATTCTTTTCCTGGAGCTGTTAGGTTGTTTGTTCAGTATTTAACATGGTAGTTTTTTGGTGAGCAGTGTTTGGAAAGGCACTGCTGTCTCTAGTGCTCTGGCCTGTATTCCTGGTATGTACACTCCGGAGCCTCCTTTGTGGCTTGGGCAACTATAGGCTAGGCTGGATGAATTGGTGCTTTCAGACCAGGTTGCTCTAGTAAGGACTTCAATGTCAGTCATTTCATTTGTGAGATGGCTATTCTGAATTTTTTGCAGGGGCTTGTTTTGAGGTGGGGTTTCTCTGTGTAGCCTTGAACTCAAAGATCCGCTTGCCTCTGCTACTGCCCAGCCAATATTTTTAAGATAAGGAGACTGAGCTGACTAAGATCTTGAAACTTTCCTAAAATCAGATGACTAGGAAATAGTATAGTCAAGATTGAAGCTCTGCTTTAAAATACTTTCTTTTTGATAAGAAATATTGCAACAGGACTATTTTCTTATACATTTCAAGAATTTTATCTTTGAATTAAGCCGTAACTGCAGATTGAAGCAAATATCTGAAAATAATCTTGTTTAATATTTATACCTCGCATAAGAAGGAAGTGGTGTATTGACCTCTTGTTGAATATTAACATGTAGGTGGTAAGTATACCATACTGTATATTCTTTTTGGAGGGATGCTTCAGGGATTGCTTGGATCTATACCACTCAGAAAAGATGAAGAGTAAAAACCAGTGCTGGAGAGATAGTCTGTCATGTGCTTGGTGGGTAAGCTTGTGGCCTGAGATTGATACCTGGTACCCAGTGTAAAGGCCAGTTGCAGCTCCCAGCACTGGGGAGGCAGAGACAGGATTCCTGGAATTTGCTGACTAGCTACTCAGGTCTAATTGGCAAGCCTCAGGTTCCAGTGAGAGACCCTAGATTAGAAACAAGACGGAGGGTGCCCGAGGAGAAACGTCCAGGTTGTTCTCTGGCCTCCACTTGCATGTGCACAGACACACCTGCGCATACACACACACACACACACACACACACACACATTATATCAGTAACCACAGGCAGAAGCTGTGTAATGGAATACAGGGATCTTTGTTTTGAGTGGGTATTGGTGCATTTGTGCAGTACCTACAGAGGCCAGAAGAGAGTGTTGGATCGTACTCTTTGGTTTGATTCATATGGTGCTGGGCACTGAACTCGGGTCTTTGCAAGAGCAGCACACGCTCTTAATTGCTGAACTCTCTCTCTAGACCTGGGTTCTTTTTGAAAGAAATTTTTTGCATCTTTTGAGAAACATTGATACTGAAAATATACTCTGAGTTTTTTAAAACTTGTTCTGCATGCTGCCTACAAGTTTTCCTTTTTTTAAGAATTGGTTTTTGTAAAGAATCAGACTTGTAAAATCATGCTTTGCACTGTTAATGATGTTGAGATAGAATGAGCAATCTCATATACTGATAATTGTTATTTCAGGGGCATTTTTAAAAAGGAGAAAAACTTCTGATAAATCTTGACTCAGTAAATCTTGTGGAGATTTATTCTACGAAGTCAGTCTGAGGTTGCACAGAAAGATTGAAACACAAGCATGCTTATGCCAGGTAAAACCTGGGAGCAGTTCAGTTGTACGCATCAAAGAAAATCATCAGTTCTCTCTAGTTGCTTGGATTACCTTCTAGTTGCAATGGGAAGGTTATTACGGGAAAACATTTGGAGTTTTGTATAAAGTTTCAAAAGAATATCATAGTAATATGTACAGCACAAAAATGCCGTGGGGGTAGGGAATAGTTAAATATAAACACTTTGATTTAGTTCACCATGTCTTTGCATGGTAGAGTTACAGATGATCTCCAGTATCCCTTGTGCTCAGACATATTCTCAAAGTCCCTGGTAAGTTTTAGATATTAAAAGATTCAGTTGTGTAAGCAAACATCGGCTTTTATGTTCTATTATCTATCTCCAAAGGGGCTTTCCTCCTCACCCTAGTGTGTTCTGGTGTTTAATGTAAAAATTGTGGCTTACTAAGAGCAGTGTGTGCCATGCTGTGCCCTGCCCTGTGCTAGGCATCGGGGAATTTGTCTGTTTTAATCGTTACCTAAAACATTCATTGGATAGAAGCCTCATTTTAGAATCTATGAGCCTTTGAGACTTGGCAAACTCGATGAGATCATACTTGGTGGGTAGGTTTTTAACCTCAGTATCACTTCAAGGCTCACTTTCTTATCCTTGATATTATCTTAGTTAATCCCATCTGAAATTGTAGTGTTCATAATGTGGGGAACAAGGGAAGCTTTAAAATAAGGCTTCCTAATTGAAATTACACAGTGAACAATTTTCATTTTTATTCTGTTAATGTCTGCTGATGAGGACAATTTACTTGCCATTCTTGTCACTTATTGATAACTGGATAATAGTTAAATTCCCGTGCAAACAAAGCACTGGAAATACTAAAACAGCAAAGGCATAAATGACTTTTGAGGTTGGTGGCCTGTTAGGAAAGCCGACACTGGAGAGCACAGGTGTGGCATTGCCGTTGGCGGGGCTGGAGTGGGCTGTGCTTGCTTTAATGGCTTTGAAGTGGGTGGTGTGCGAGAGTCATTTCGGGAGAGAGCAGACTTTAATTTTTATTTTTCAGAAGGAGCCGTTGATTTTATTTTTCCACAAGTTCTAGGACTGTCCTTGAAGCAGCGCCCTTGCCCCCCGTGGATGGTTTATCTCCTAGAGTTTAAGAGTCGGTCGTGCAGGTGGCACTGGTGTGAGAGCCCGGGAGGGCGTGCGGGACAGAGAGCAGCAGCATTGCAGGGAGGAGTGCACAGAGGGAAGGAGCTGAGTGCTGTTGAGTTGATCTGTGAATTGGGCTGAAGTGTGCGGAAAATGTGTGTTTGAACAGGGTGTAGTAGTGGGCTGAGACAAAAGCCACAGGTTTCACTTTTAGCTTGAGAAATTACTAGAGTTTGGTTGTTTTTTGGGGAGATGGTGGTGGTGGTGATCAATTCAGATGGTTACTCTGGATGTTACAGTATCTTCTAAGACAGAACCACACATACGCCATGCATAACTTGGCAAGAGTAATTGGTAACTGGTGTGTGTTGAGAGCAGTATAGTAAGTGGTGTCCTTTAGAATCAAGACTGGAAGTGTTTTGGATAGTCTTTAGTCATAACTTCAAGGGACAAATGTTTGTACAATGTATATCTGTATGTATATATTATCTGCACACATTTACACATATATGTATATTATCTTACATATTTGGAGCAGGATGGATGGTGGAAGCAGTCGATCACATTTGCTTACTACTCCTCCTGTGCCCTAAAGCACTACACATGCTTTGATTCAATTTTTAATACTTTGTATTGCCGAAATTAAGTTACAAATCAGTTTGAAAGTGTCAAGTATATATTATCAACAGATTTAAATGCTGAAGTCAACTTTATCATTGTTTAGCTTAGTTAAAGAAAAGAGTCACCTATAACCACAGATGAAGCACACCTATTTCTCCTTGGTAATTTTGGATTTTCATGAAGAAAATAATTTCAGTTTCGCTCTGCAAAACTCTAAAAAGATGACTCCTAGGAGAACATAATCATTCTAATGGATGGTGTCTTTGTCATGTGGCATTATTATAAAATCGATGAAACTGACTCAGGTTTTGTTTTTAAAAATGGACATCATACCCCAGAGTTGAAATTAATCTTGAGATAAAGGACCACAGATCCTAGCACTATAATGTCATCTGTATTTCTAATTTTTATTTCATTTCATTTTTGTGAACATTTCACTGTAACCGTCTGTCTTCATGTTTCTTATACACTACAAGCTGAAGTGTAAAGGTTGACTGGACATGATTGAAGCGTGCAGCAGGCATAGGAGCTTCATCTCAGTGGAGATTGTCTTCGTCCCATGGTTACAAACATGGAAGCGGTAAAGCTAGACCTAAGTAAAGCACTGATAGTTCTGGACCGCCTTGAAAACTGTAATAGGCAGTTCTGTTATATACGTTCGGTGCTGCAAAGATCACTCAGTGGGTAAAGTGCTTGTCCCATAAACATGAGGACCTGTGTTTTGATCCCAGCACCCAGGTAAAAAGTAAAGCTTGGTGGTATGTGCTTGTAATTCCAGGACTGGAGGGGTGGAGATAGGATCACTGCGGCTTGCTGGCCAAGCAGTGAAGCTAAATTGGTAAGTTCTAAGCCCAGTAAGAAGTACTGTCTCAAGTGAGTACTTGGGAGGCAGAGGTGGGTGTATTTCTGTGAGTTCAAGGCCAGCCTAGTCTACATTTCTGTGAGTTTCAGGCTGTCTGAGTTGCCTAATAGAGAGACTGTACACACACACACACACACCCGGGAGAGAGACTGAGAAAGATACCTGATGTCGACCTGTACTCTCCACATCTATGCATGTGCAAACACACCTGTATGGACTGGTGCATAGACAAGCACACATATGTTTCACATAGACACAAATAACAAACCATCCATCTTGCTCTGAAAAAGAGTGAAGTTCTGTAAAACCAGCTTTGAAAATGGGCTTATGGCTTCTAGAAGCTTCTGCACCAGCAATGACCAGTGACAACTCATAAAACACAGGTAAACGTGGCCACCCAATGTCAGTTCTGAGTCTTAGAGTTTAGGACACATATCTATTAGGGGTAAGACTGTTGGAATTAGTAAAGGTATCTAAGATACAGTCTTTTTTATCACTACCTCGTCCCTGTAAAAATAAACACAGAGGAAGCATTTCATGTCTTTATTCACACCCAAGGTATTACTATGGAGTTTACCATGGAACACTAGTAGTTGAAGCCGTTAGTCAGCTTGTAGTTGTCCTTTATGTAGATTCTCTCAGACCATTTGTTTTTTTTTTTTTTTTTTTTCTTTTTCTTTTTTTCGAGACAGGGTTTCTCTGTGGTTTTGGAGCCTGTCCTGGAACTAGCTCTTGTAGACCAGGCTGGTCTCGAACTCTGCCTCCCAAGTGCTGGGATTAAAGGTGTGCGCCACCACTGCCCGGCTCGGTCTTATTCTTAATGTCATTGTACACTGATAATGCCCTTAGTCGGAAAACTTGCTTCCGATGGTGTTGTCCGATTTCAGTGTCAGCTTGACATAGTCTGTGGTCATCTTGGAAGAAGGAATCTTCCCATAGGATTGATTTGTACACAAGTCTTTAGTGCGTTTTCTTGATTGATGTGGCAGGGCCCAACTTATTGCTAGTTGTATCACCCCAAGGCAGATGAGCCTGGATGATTAAAAAAAACAGGCTAAGAAAGCCACAGAGAGCAGCTCTCTTCCATGGCCTCTGCATCAGCTTCTGCCTCTGGGTTACTACTTTGTTTTGAGCCCTTGTCCTGACTTCCCTCAGTGATGAGCTGTGGTGTGGATCTGTAAGTTGAAATAAGCTTGTTATTTCTCAAGTTGCTTTTGGTTGTGGTATTTTATCATAACCTTAGAAACTCTGGGGTAGATGTCTTTTTAACATTAGTAAAAACTAAGGTGAACAGACACTATGCCAACTTTATCCCTCAGTGCTGGGTGTATTAACTAATTCACACTACTGAACCACTTTTTAGAGATAAACTGTATTTCTAGGCTCATTGCTTTGTCATTGATTGTTCATGTATTAGCATGGATTTATATACAGTCCTCTATTTTTTCTTCTGCGTTTTCTCCCATGTGAGAGGGAAGTAGTTGACGGGATACAGCTGAGCCTTTAAAATTCACTCGTATAGGCTAAGAGTTTGGAGCACGTGCTGCTTCTGCAGAGGATCCAGTTGTCTTCCCAGCACCTGTATGACAGCTCCAGGGGACCAGACACACATATGGTACACATATACACTCATGCAGATAAAATGAAGATAAGTGTATGTAAAAATTAGTTTATCTCCTAGATATTGTATATTTCACATCGTGTGCATGCTAACTTTCACATAATCATTTCAAGGTACTAGGATAAAGAAAATAGTTAGGGAAACTGATGAGCCGCATGTGGAAGCTGGGTTCTCTACAAGAGTAGCAAATGCTTGTGACCTAGGCAAATTTCATTTGAGTGAGGTTTGGTTATATTTTGTACTGCTTATTAATAGAGTTCTTTTGAATATTGAAATAGTTTATATAAAACAGTGCAATGCTTGGAATACATTTTGTTTGTGTGACAGAACTCTGATTCAAAGACCACTCTATTCCCATTCTTAGTTATGTGCAGAAAAATTAAGCCAAAACTTAGCTGCAGATTCAGAAATGGACTAGCCAACACACATACCTGAGTATACTCAGGCAAGCAGTTTCTCTTATTAAATTAAGACTTTTCCTTAGCTGATGTTTCATTTGTTCATACTCTTTTCTGCTTTGATCAGGATGGTGGTGATGGATTGGCAGGAAACTTTAACGTCTATCTTCCTCGAGGCAGACTTGCACTTGGGATGCAGGATGCTGTACTCGGGGTGTGCCAGCAGTTTCATTCATTTCTGTTTGCTCATTTCTAGTACCGTAGGAAAGTGTTTTCTTAGCTAAGCTATAGTACTTAGGCATTGGCAAATTCATTGTTTACTTTAATAAAAAAACATGGCATTTCTCCCAGTCTCAATGCAGCATACCAAGTGACTGGCTTTATCCTGTTGTCATTGTGTCAACTGTATGAGTTTCTGTAATGACATTTTATAAGTTAATACAAAGTTAATCTGATTATTATAAAGTTATTTTTTTGTTTATTTTTTCTAAAAAGATCATTATATTATTGTTTTTTAAAAATGCAACAACAAAAATGAATATTTTCCTTTCCTTGTCTTCTGGTAGAAGAAGAAAGTCTTTCTCGATTAGAGATTTGTTCACGTTGTCTGTAGTCGTTCACCTCACAGCCCTGTTCCTCTACGCTAGAGGGTGTGCAGAGTGGATTCACAAAAGATGTTGCATGGCTTTATAGAGGTAATCATATCCTTTCATGTTTTGCAAATTCAAGAATTGGAATTCTTAGGTTTTGACATTGCAAAATGCCTGACTTCTGTTGTTTTAAATTATCTTATAAAAATTTAGGTTGCATATACAAACTTGTTTATACTAAGCAATGAGCTCTGAAAAGTTCTAGGCTATGGTTCTTTTCATGGTGATTATATTCCTGTGAGATTAAGTTCTAGGCCATGGTTCTTTTCCTATTTGAGTGAGATTAAGTTCTAGGCTGTGGTTCTCTTCATGGTTGTTATATTCTAGTGAGATTAAGAAACCTACAAGGTGTTTAGTTTCACAAATACATGATATTTAAATACTGCAGTGTCGTTAGTACTTGTGAAGAAATGTGTAAAGAATTAAAACATGAAAGAAGTCTATTCCATACATGGCAGGCATGCATTCGAGTTGTGGACCCTTGTCACGGAGCAAAGTCTGTGTTATTAGTTGTTGAGTGTCTACGTCAGTCATATGGCTTATATATGACTAAGATGGATAGTTTTGATTATTCATTTGTTCCTCCCATTAATATTTATTGAATTGCAAGTGTAGAACTGTACACTCTCAGTCACATAAGATTTCCTCCTTTTTGAGCTTGATATATGTAAATCATAACCTAGTTCCAAGTAATTGATAGTGCAGGATACTTAAAAGTCCCAAATAGAGGTTAAGCTGTCTTAAAGAAATGGCAGTTTCTGGTCACGCACCCACTTTATAAATAGTTGTTTTTTTGTTTCTCATGGATTCTCGTGTTCCACTGCCTAGTGCAGTAATTGTGATTTTAAACTAAGCTTTGGTTACAGTGGTAGGAAAGGACCGAAGGGTACATGTCAAAAGAGCATCATATGATCGTGCTTTAATTAAAAAAATAAATTTCAGAGTATATTGGCTGAACTTTGTAGTTCTTAAACTATGACAGGATTCCTTTTGTATCAGTTACTTTTCCTGTTGCTGTGTTGAAGCACCCTTAACAAGAGCACCTTAAGGGAGAAAGGGCGCAACCCTGGCTCACAGCTGAGTGTGGTCTGTCATCAAGGGGACGCCCTAATGTGAGGCTGCGTTCTTAATGTGCAAACAGTGTTGAGCTCTTGCTGCCCAACAACCTTCTCTCACCTGTTCAGTTTGGGACCCAGCCTGTAAAGTAAATGTCCCCCCCAGTTTGAGGGTAGGCCTTCCAGCTCAGTTAACCTAAGAAATATAGGTATAGACATGGCCCAGGCTGCTTTACTGGGTGATTCTAGGTCCTATCAATTTCAGTTGCTAGTGGAATCTTTGATTTTTTTTTTCAAGAGATCTCATGATTATGGCCTAGTATTACATTCGTGTGTATGTGTGTGTGTATCTGTTTGCACACACATGTAGAGGTCAGAGTTGAGCCTCTGATGTCATTTCTCAGGTGCTGTCCACTTTGTTTTTGAGACACTGTCTCTTACCGGTCTAGTTGGGCCAGATTGGTTGGCCGGCAGTGAGCCCCAGGGCTCTTCCTGTCTCCAGTGCTGCGATTAGAAGCACTAATCATGACTGACTTTTTTTTTAATGTGGGTTCTGGGGATTGATCTCAGGTCTTCATGCTATGTGGCAAACACTTCACTGATGGAACTGTCTCTTCAGCCCACTTATTTCTTAGTCAGGAGAATCTCCTGTTCCTATAGAAGCCCAAGTGGAGACGATTTTCCGACACCTTCCTGTTTGAACTCCTGTGGGCTCTCACAGCAGTCCCTTCCCGTGGTTGAATGCTGGCTTAAGGAGGTGTGTGAGAGCAAACTGATTTGAAGATGAATGCTAGTACGTTGTTGTGACAGTGTTCGTAGAACCATACAGCATCACACGTTTTACAGGAGCGTGCTCTATCAGGCTCTGTACCTCACTCCGCTCTACTTTGAGATCATACCACTGTTATCAGGGTTCCCCAGCTCTTTCTTGTGTGCTAGCTGAGAAAATTCAGATGGGTTTACAGAAGATCGCAGCAAGCAAAGTTGTGACAGTAAAAGTGACTAATGAACAGGAGAGGACTGAGCAAGAGGGCTGACCCACAGCTCTCAGGCTGTGAGGTTGGTTTTTGAACCGTGTCCACTGGTTGTGCCCCCTTCCTTCTTGCCTTTGATCTGTGGCTTTATAAAACAGGTTGTCTTTATTGTCTGGTACACGCACCCACTGCCAGCTTGCTTGTGATCTGGTGTCCTGGTGATAGATAGGGTCACGTGATCGTTTGTCTGCTCTGATGGCCTGCAGCCTTACCCAGACCCTCCCTCCGCTGCTTTCATGTGACTTCTGCCCACGTTGTGGCATCTGGGGATGAAAGTAACGTAAGTGACACTGACCAGATGAAGCTGGGAGGGAAGCTCAGCCGGAGTGACAGATCTTAGGCTTCGCAGCTGACTGTCACCTTTGCACAGCCGTGGCTGTGAAGTGGTGACTAGGTGCTGGCATCCTGAGCAGCCAGCTAACGCCAGTTTGACTTTCCTCGGAAGCAGTATAAATTCTGCCAACAGCACAAAACATTCCTATAGACAGAGCTCCAAGATGCTCAAATTTAAAGGGCAGCGACGCTTCATCAGACAGATGAATTGAAAAACATGTCAAATCCCTGTTCTAGTATTCATCTCCTTTGCCTCCAAAAAGGAACAGACGGATGGGGAAGAGTCTGTCTAACATGAAAAGGCAATGGCTTTTTTGGAACTGCAGAAGTATGCTTGTTATTACATATGCAAATCTCAGAGGATGTCAATTGGGTTAAACAAAAATAAATTCACACTCAGACCCAGCACATATTACTGCAGAACAATTAGCTTCAAGAAAATATTTAAAGTACAACTGGAGAGCGAAAGCAATTTACCTAAAAAGAGTTAGGTATTTCCCTGCCTTGTGAGGAGAATCCTAATGATGGTAGCTTCAGTGCTGAGAAAAACAGGACACAATGGGGACCTTCTGTGGAGGCAGGGAAGCGGACATGTAAGGATTCCCACTCAATTCTGACAGCTGGCAGACCCCTCGCGTGACTGCTGCCTGCACCAGAGGTGCCAGAAGGAGTCTTCCTGGTGGATTACCTGAGCCAGAGGGTGAGAGCACCTGCGTGGACAGCAGGGCCTTCAGAAAGCACTGCTCTTTGCTGTGCCCCCAGTCCAGCTTTGCAGCGTTGGGTGTTTGTTAGAACGTGTCAGCCGGCACACTGTAAACCACAGGTTACTTTTGCCGGACAATTGCTCAGTGTAGTCATTGTCACATCTGAGAATGTCAGCTTTTGCCACTTGTGTTAAGAGGACAGCTGCTTATTTTGAAAAATAGTTTATAACTTCAATTTTGTTAGTTTTACGTTAACTTGGAAGTCTGGAGAGAGGTAGAGGGAGGTTGGATCCCCTCCCCGACCTATGCCTACATAGCAGCAAGATCCCACAACCTAAAACTCAAAGGCAGTTTTATGTTTGTTTGATCCAAGAATTTATTCCCAGAACTCCAAAACCAATGAGGTCTGTGTAGGATTTGTGGCTTAGCAGAAAAAAACAAAGGGAATGGGGACAAGAGCAGAATCCCCAAATTACATGCTTACTTGCAGTGTTCCAAAATTGCCCACTGGTAGATGTTTGTCCACAGTAATGGGGGTCTGTAAAATTTGAGAAGCTGTTTTCACCAATAGACCAGTAGTGTCTGGAGCTAAATGAACTCAAATCTAGTGTGCTGAGACCACACTGGAAGGTTCCCTGATTTTTGAGCTCTATACTTTCATAGGAGAAATCTCTTGGAACTTTCTGGTCAATAAACAATGAACAGAATGATGAAGTTTAAAGTTACATATGAGAAATACTTTAACAAAGTCAGGTGGTTGTGTCAAGAAAGTAAGTTAGAAAATATCATGGTTAGATTTCAGTTTTATATGAGCTCTCAAGGAAGGAGATTTTAACTGGAGTAAAGGAAGAACTTTGTGTGTAAATTGATTGAAGAAATGTAGTGCATTGCTTGGATGGTAGTTGTTTGCTCTTATAAGAACTCCTGGCAATTACTGATCACCTGCCATGTGGATCGTGCTAATAACAGTATTTGACCTGTATTGACTTAGTATTTGCAGCTCTCTCCAAAGTGTATCTTTCATATACTATACCCGTCTATACTCAAGACTTACTTAAGAGAACTTGGCGATCTGGTGACCTGGCTTCCCATTTTACGCTGCAGTTGTTAGCTGTTGTCATCTTGATCCAAGCATTTAAGTCTCTAGAGCCAGTTCTAGAGTCAGTTCTAAAGCTGGAAACACAGAAGACAAATGAGACTTCCAAAGATCCACTTGAGAGGTATGGTGGTCTTTATGTACCAGTTCCACTTCTGGCTACCTGGTCAGCAGTCCGGTAGCCCTTTGTGCCCTTAGAAATTACTGAGGACAAGGCCACCTAAAGCGCACGTGTGTGTGTGTGTGTGTGTGTGTGTGTGTATTTGTGTTCTGTCTATTCTGGTAAATAGTAAAATGGAAAAATTACACATACACACACACAGAGCGAGAGAGCGTGGGCAACACCACTGTGAATTATTGTCAGTGTGCTCTGCGAGAGACTGGGAAATAACCATACAGAAACTGTATTAATTAAATTACTGCTTGGCCCATTAGCTCTAGCCTCATATTGGTTAACTCTTACATCTTAATTCAACCCATCTCCATTAATCTGTGTAGTGCCACGTGGCAGTGGCTTACTGGAGATTCTAACTGGCATCCATCTCAGACGGAGGATCCATGGCTTCTCTGACTCTGCCCTTCCTCCCAGCATTCAGTTCTGTTTTCTCTGCCTACCTAAGTTCTGCCCAGGCCAAGGCAGTTTCTTTATTCATTAACCAATGAAAGCAACACACCAACAGAAGGACCTCCTACACCAATTCCCCTTTTCTGTTACTTTTTTTTTTTTACCAACTTACCAGTTGGAATATAAAACTGGCTTCGTGCCTGTTAACATTTTATTTTCTGTATCCTGAGTATCTTAGTTGGAAGAGTAGGAAATAGATCGATAGCATTTTCTGTACCATTGCTCCTTAATTGGTAATGTAGGAAATGGATAGTAGTTTCTTTTTTGTTTCTTTTCTTTTCTTATTTTGAATTAGTGCTTAGATCTTGTCTAGGCAAGAGGAATAATTTGAAGTGAAGGAAATGGACCCAGAAATTTGGAGATCTGTATACCAGTCTTTTGAGCAGATGTGAAACCAGTGATTTTGGAGGCTGTGACCACTCACTGTCCTCTTCGCTGCTCGAGTGGCTGAGGTTAGTAGTGAAATCCATTTGCAGCCTCCACTGTAGTGAGGAATTCGAGCTGTGACCAGCCCTCCACACTGCTGTCTAGTCTCAGGGTGACTGTACAACCAGTGTTGTTGTCTGAAACTGAGGCATCTCCAGGTTAGCGAGCACTTAAAACTTTTGCCTTGTTAAGTCGGTGCAATACTGCTTTGTAACCTGAAAAATGTGAAAAATGTCTTGTGTGAAAAATAGATTATTACTATCACGATCTATTTTAATGATCCATCATTAAGACACCGTTGCTTTATTCTACACAGATGGAGATCTTTGTAAGAGAATCATGGTGTTTCTTGCCATTTAGAAAATAAGAGCTCATATCTCTGTTAGAAAAACAATTTAAATTTATTATACATTGGAATTATAGCTAATGTTCTAAGTGGCTTTGGGTGGAAGGATTTTTATGGTAATGGTGGTTTGACCACTACAGTGTTGACAGATAAGGGGGACCAGACCAGAAGGAAGTGTGGATAACCTGATTTCTACCCATCGCTGTATTGTCTTTCCAAAGCTTTCATAGTCATGATGCTGAAGTCCAGCTAATGAGAAAAACTATTTTCTTCCTAATTTTTCGGTTATTATTTATTTTAGGTGCAGGGCTCTATGCCTTTGGCCAGTATTCTGTCCCCAGTGCTGGCTCTTGACACTTAACAGCTCTCCTTCAAATACATGCTGTGTGGGGCAGTTGAACAGTGTCGTCCTCAGTATGTCCGCGAACCCACTTGCCAGAATTTTAAGGAGGGATAAGTGATTGTTTCAGAGACTCTGTGAATAGGTACTGTTTGGCATATTCGTCTAAGCAGGTAATCTTTTTGCCTCAGAGAGCAAGGAGAGAAATCTGGACAGGAGTTTTTAAAGGTAAGAAGTGAATAAAGTAAGGGCAGCATGGATTAGGTAGAGTTGTAGCTGCATACATACATACATACATACATACATAAATACATACATACAGCATGGAAATGGTAGAGTTGTAGCTGTATACATACATACATACAGCATGGATATGGTAGAGTTGTAGCTGCATACATACATACATACAGCATGGATATGGTAGAGTTGTAGCTGCATACATACATACATACATACATACATACAGCATGGATATGGTAGAGTTGTAGCTGCATACATACATACATACATACATACATACAGCTGTATACATACATACATACAGCATGGATATGGTAGAGTTGTAGCTGCATACATACATACATACATACATACATACAGCATGGATATGGTAGAGTTGTAGCTGCATACATACATACATACATACATAAATACATACATACAGCATGGAAATGGTAGAGTTGTAGCTGTATACATACATACATACAGCATGGATATGGTAGAGTTGTAGCTGCATACATACATACATACATACATACATACAGCATGGATATGGTAGAGTTGTAGCTGCATACATACATACATACATACATACATACATAAATACATACATACAGCATGGAAATGGTAGAGTTGTAGCTGTATACATACATACATACAGCATGGATATGGTAGAGTTGTAGCTGCATACATACATACATACAGCATGGATATGGTAGAGTTGTAGCTGCATACATACATACATACATACATACATACATACAGCATGGATATGGTAGAGTTGAAGCTGCATGCATGCATACATACATACAGTATGGATTTAGTAGAGTTGTAGCTGCTAATTACATGCATGCATACATACATACATATATACGTACATACAGCATGGATATGGTAAAGTTGAAGCTGCATGCATACATACAGCATGGATTAGTAGACTTGTAGCTGCTAACATACATGCATGCGTACATATATACATACATACACACAGCATGGATTTGGTAGAGTTGTAGCTACATACTTAACAAATGAAGATTCTCAAGAGGGGCAGCCAACAGTCACAGAGAACACGATTCTTAGTTTTAAAAAGATTATAGAAAAAGATTTTCCTGTTATGTTTTACAACAAATAGTTACCACAGTAAATAAGTTGGGAACCCCATTAAGGAAGAAGATTCATCTCTGTTTCTCTGCGAATACCGTGTTTTCCATACTGCAGTGGTATGTTTGTTTGTTCAAAGTGTTCCTGCAAAATGATTGTGAGGCAAGAGAGGAGAGAACATCTGAAAGGATGTGAATCCATAATGGTTCCTTCCCAGTCCCCTTGTGATGGTGCTGAGCAAGGCTTTCTCTAAAGATCCCGTCCAGTTGTCACTGGCTCTTTAGATGGAGGCTTCAGAGGCTTCACCGAGGGCGGTTGCTTGTGTGACCCTCTCATATTCTCTGTCAACAGCTGCCTGCTAGGGACACTGACAGTGAACTGTGGGCTGACTCCTCCATTCTAGGAGCTGTGCACTTATGGAAGTCTGTCACTTTGTCTATTGAACTGGAAAAATCTTGGTTTTATCCTGCTTCCCCAATGAGATTTTATCTGATGTTATTGTAGGGAAATCCGTACTCATGAGGGCGTAGAATCCAAGACCAACACCTTCTTCAGCATTTAGCCGCAGACTCACAGTAGAAGAAAAGCACATAGAGAAGTTTGTATTGTGTTCCATTTCATGCACAAGCATACACACACACACACACAGACACACAGGCACACACACATTTAAATTGAGGTGCTTTAACATCGAAAGCACAGGTGAGTCCTGAACAACATATACACTTAAATACCTATCACATCAGTCAAAATATAGACTCTATCACTCCAGAAAATTCTTTTTTGAGTATATATTTTATGTGTGTGTGTGTGTGTATCTGTATGTGGAATTGTGCTCATGAGTACAGAATCTGAAGAGCTAGAAGAGGGGGTTGGATCCCTTGGAGGTGGAGTTATAGGCAGTTGTTGACTGCCCTCTGTGGGTGCTGGGAACTGAACTCTGGTCCTCTGGAAGAGCAGCAAGTGCTTTTAACCTCACCGAGTCATCTTTCCAGCCCCCAGAAAAGTGTTTTAAGCCCCATTTCAGCCCATCTCTACCACACTTAGAAAACTTCTGTACTGTTTTGGGTCATTGTAAATAGTTTGAAATAAAATGTGCCAATGAAATTTTGCAATATTTCTTTTGTGTATGCATGCTTGGGCAGATGCATATTCCTGTGTATGCACAAAGGCCAACGTAGGCCTGTGAGTCCTGTCCTACCCTTTCCCACCATATTCCCTTGAGACAGGCTCTTCACCCAATTTGGAGCTGGGCTTGCGGTAAGCAGACCCAGGCAGTTTCCTTTCTTCTGTCCCCCTCGGTTAGGCTGGCCGGCCTGCAAGCCCCAGGAATTCCTCTGTCCTGGCCTCCCCAGTGTGGGATTGCAAGTATGCACCACCACATTCAAGTTTTCACAGGGCTCTAAGGAAACGGAGGTCCGATACTTCCACCATAAGCAATATACAAACTGCACTGTCTTCCCAGCTCCCAGCTTCTTCATACTGATACTTGCTTTCATTTGTGGGGCAAAGTTAAACATATAAACATTTGTAATTTGCCATCAAGGTATTGACATTTAAGGCTCTTGCAATGACTCAGCAAGTGGAAAAGTGTGATTGAGACACGAGGTAGACATGACTGTGGATGCTGCTAAATTAAGTTCAGGTGCATGACCTGTCTGCCTCGTTAAACGGGAAGAGATCTGAGGTTGATTGTGAAGTTAGCAGATACTTTGAGCACATATTGAGGCATTATACCCTTGTGCTGGGACAACATCAGTGAAACAGGACAGCTTCTCTCTGATAAAGCCTCAGAGCTAGTGGGGGAAGGCTGTGTATATGAATGTGTGGGTGGACACACAGGTCCGTCTTATACAGCAGGGATCATTCTAGTGCTTCTGTGTATTTAGTGCGATGGGGAAAGGCAAGACCGAGGGAGGGGGCACTTGGTGTAGGGGCTTGTTACTGGTTTTAGTGGGCTAGTGAGAGAGTATGGATATGTATATGGGGGTGTTCATGCCATGTAGAGGCCAGAACTTGATGCTTGGTGTCTTTCTGTATTGCTCTCCAACTTATTTCTATCAGGGTCTCTCAGTTACCTGGAGTTTACGTTTTCCTCTAGACTGGCAGGCTAGCCAACGCCTGGGATCTGCCTGTTGTTCCCCTGCTCACCATTGGAGTTATAGGCTTGCACTTACATGTTGGAGTTTACTTGAGTGCTGGAGATTTGATTTCAGATCCTCATGTTTGTAGAGCGCCGAGCCGTATCAGACAGCTGTTTGTGGACCCATTGGAACAAGCTTCACCTGCTTGTTTCAGCGCCACGCCGTAAACAATGTCCTCTTCCTGGTCTGTGCTAACATTTTCCTCTGTTTTGTTTCTATTGTTGATTGCGCTTGTTTAAAATGACCCTCTAATGTTTGAGAAAGCTGTGACACTACCTTATGGAGAAAATAATGCATCTTAGACAAGCTTCATTCAGGTAGGGTTATACTTGTTGGGCATGAGTTCAATGCTGAGTTCATTATCTGCATTAAATAAGGTGCCTTTAACCAGAAGCTGAGTTCTGAGTCGGCCAGTAGATGATAGGGTTGGGATCCACAGGCTGATGGGAACCATTTTCTCCAGTAGCAGTGGCCCAGATTTACTAATTCAGTGACTAAAGCAACTTCATCAGACATGATGACCACAAGGAAAAGTAACTATTTAATTAACAGTGGTGACCGAGAGAGGCTTTTAGGGATTGTGAACCTTTTATTATCGTCACTCCATTTGAAACTGCTGTTTCAGGAATGTTTACTATTTCCTTGTAGCCCTGTAATGTGAAATCTTACTTTACTGTGGGCTGTATAATCAAAAACTGCTAAATGACATGCTTGGCACATGCAGAGACATGTCTTAGGTTTCGTTGTTGTATAATTTATTCTTGGTAGTAGTTGAGATTAGGTGAAGAAATAATTGTAAGTACTTCCATCTGGGTACAAATGTGGGTCTGAAATGGATTAGTGATCTGTGAGCATGGCATTGGTTTTGGATTAGTAATCTGTGAGCACTGCATTGGTTCTGGATTAGTGATCTGTGAGCACAGCATTGGTTCTGGATTAATAATCAGTGAGCACTGCATTGGTTCTGCATTAGTAATCTGTGAGCACTGCATTGGTTCTGGATTAGTGATCTGTAAGCACTGCATTGGTTCTGTATTAGTGATCTGTGAGCACCGCATTGGTTCTGGATTAGTGATCTGTGAGCACTGCATTGGTTCTGGATTAGTGATCTGTGAGCACTGCATTGGTTCTGGATTAGTGATCTGTGAGCACGGCATTGGTTTTGGATTAGTAATCTGTGAGCACTGCATTGGTTCTGGATTAGTAATCTGTGAGCACTGCATTGGTTTT
This sequence comes from Chionomys nivalis, assembly GCF_950005125.1. NCBI lineage: Eukaryota > Metazoa > Chordata > Mammalia > Rodentia > Cricetidae > Chionomys > Chionomys nivalis. Next base: position 2,173,139 of record NC_080109.1, on the reverse strand, counting down.
GGATTAGTGATCTGTGAGCACTGCATTAGTTCTGGATTAGTGATCTGTGAGCACTGCATTGGTTCTGGATTAGTGATCTGTGAGCACTGCATTGCAAGTTCTCACCTGGATTGAGCCTGTTGTCTGTTTAGTTACAGACATTTCCAGATTGACAGTTGTGAGGTTTCATCAGCATTGTTTACATCGTCATGTCCAGTTGTCAAGGGAATAGTGCAATATTTGATAATTGTACAGTGTAGAAGTATATTATACAGACTTCATTTTTCTGAACACTAGCTAAATCTCATTAGATATTGGTGAAAACATAAGATTTTTATTTGAATATATTAATATATATTTCTGCTGCTGTGAAATAGAACATTTTAAAATTTTAAACTTTTGAAATTTTCAACATAAATACAATAAAAATACTGTTTTTTCATGTTTGTATTTTATATGAGTGTTCTGACACATACAAAGCTTTCTCTAAGATGTTCAGAATTAGTTTGTAAAATAATAATGCATTTTTGACAGCTTAATTTCTGTATGAAAATTTCAAAGTTCAGGTTCTAGGGTTTTTAAATGTGTGTAATGTGAAATTATTTTAGCAAACTTGAACTTTATCAAATATCAGCAAAGAATGTGCTCTTTAATGAACTCATTGAAAATGTAACAAGAAATATTAGAACCTATGCTAAGAAACAAAAGGAAACATAATGTGTAAAACTTGAGAAATCAGTTTAAAGCATCAATAATGCCATTGTTTAAGATGTGTTTTGAAATACCACCATGTAGTCTTATGCAATCTAGAAATTACACTTCAGTCCTGTGCTTTCCATGTAAGGCTTTCCTTAGTGTGATACACAAAAACCCAGTCTTCATCATGCTTCTTAAATGGATCATGTCTTGGATACAAATTCTTTTATCTTAAACATCTGGATTTTATTTTCATTCTCGCTCCCTCCCCTCTCCCTTAACCCCTGTCTGCATCAGTGAGCGTCTTCTGTATAATTTTTTTCCTTTCCTGTTTTAGGATTACTTCCTTAGGATAGATTGCCAGCAGTGGAGTTACTGGGTCAGAGAGTATGAACTTAAGAACTTTTTGCTTTTGTGTTCTTAATTACAATTTTTAAATTTATTGTTCAGTTGGTTTATATTCATTGTGGGAGATGAAAATCAGAGATTGTGCTTCTTACCTGAAGGCAGGATTTTGTGATTGGAGAAGCTTGGGAAGTTGCCAAGATAATAAAGCTTTCTTGAAGAGGATTTACTTCAAGATTTCATGAACCCAGCTGGGCACCTGATGGGTGTTTTCTTTTTGTTTGGATGGCTTTGTTTACTATTTAGTAAATAGTTTATCCAGGCTATGGTTTCTGAATTAATGATTTAAAATTTAAAATTGTTTTATTGGCTAAGTTACATCATACTGATCAAGACAACTAAACTATCAAGCTTTTAGAGGTATATCTAAAAAGGTTGTTAAAGGTATGCATTTTTAGAAGTTTTATAACTTACTTAATTTAAAGAGCTTGTGAATGTTTTCCATAGTCTTTGTTACTTAGATGATAGGCATAGGACTCAAAAGTAGACGACAACATAGATTGTACAAATCTTGTTTATCCCCCATTTCCTCCTACAGAATGTGAAAACCTTTGCATCTTCCGATAGTCTAGCCAAGGTCCAAGAAGTAGCAAGCTGGCTTTTGGAAATGAATCAGGAACTGCTCTCTGTGGGCAGCAAAAGACGACGAACTGGAGGCTCTCTGAGAGGGAATGCTTCCTCAAGCCAGGTAGATGAGGAGCAGATGAATCGTGTGGTGGAGGAGCAGCAGCAGCAGCAGCAGCAGCAGCAGCAGCAGCAGCAGCAGCAGCAGCAGCAGCAGCAACTGAGCTATCAAGAGGAGGAGCACACTGCACGGAATGGTGAACTTGTTGGGGCAGACCCCAGGCCTGGAGACCAGAGTGATTCCCAGCCAGGACACGTGGAAGAAAACAATAACCGCTTTATCTCAGTAGATGAGGACTTTTCGGGAAACCAAGAAGAGCAAGAGGAAGATGAAGAGCATGCTGGGGAACAGGACGAGGAGGAGGAGGAAGAAGAGGAGGAGGAGATGGACCAGGAGAGTGATGATTTTGATCAGTCCGATGATAGTAGCAGAGAAGATGAACATACGCACAATAGCAATGTCACAAACTGTAGTAGTATCGTGGACCTGCCCATTCATCAGCTCTCTTCCCCATTCTATACAAAGACGACAAAAGTGAGTATCTGATATCCCTTCACCTGACCCACTTCATTGCTGTTGTAAGATTGCCTGCTATCTTCACGAGTAACAACTTGATTAAGTACGTTTTCATTTGTTAAAGGCGTTCACAGTGCTGTATAATAGAAGCACTGGTAGGAGGGCAGCCTGACTGTGAAATAGGGGGGAACTGATCTTGCTTACTGCAAAAGATTGCCAGCTTCAGATCTGCTGCTGAAGTAAAGTGGTTGGTGTGGTGTGCAGGGTTGTCGTGAAACGTGATGTGTGTAAATCAAGTAATGGAGTCCTTTTATTTACAAATAGCTAATATATGCACAGGCTGTGTTCCCACCAGAGTTACTCTGATGTGTGAGTTACTAGGAATCACTGAAAATAGTTCTGTTTCATTATTCAAAAATGAGCTGGGACTCATGAATGGCCATGTAGGACAGCCTTAAGGGTTAAACTGTTGTGGGGTTGTCTTTGAGTAATAGCTCACCTGGTTTACAAACACCATCTATCGTACACATCCTTTTACTCATTTGCTATTTCTTAAACTTAACAATGAATTTGTGGATTTTGTTCATAATTAGTTACAAATTTAATAGCGTGTATTTCAGTATAGTTTGACTTGGAATGAAGTATCTGATACATTTGGCATAAATTTGATTTGCTGAATCAGTTTTAATTTGTTACTATCTCTAATTTTCATAGCCTACTCACAGGTTATTTTATTGAGCTGTCAGTGTGATTGAGGAAGGAAATGGCATTAAGTAGTGATTTTCTTTTATTCAACTGTCTCCTTGCCTAGATAAAGGATTTGGGTCTCGACTGACTAGATTTTGACCACTCTCGTCATTTCTGAAACAGCTTCAGAAAACCCCCTCACTCTGGACAGGAAGACCATGAGTCAAGATAGCAAGGCGTTGTTTCGGTCTTTAAAGACATTTTAAAGGTTACCTTGCTGTATTGAGAAGACATCACGTGTCTATTAATAAGGGAACTAGGAGAAATTTATAATAACTCAGTACTTTATTTTGCTTTATTTTAAATCCCTGGTCTTTATAAAAAAAGAAAAAGAAAGAGAAAAACCTCAGTATCCTGGACTTCAGTTTCATTCAGCCCTAAACATTTGACCTTTGAGCCGAGTGGGGGCACGAAATGAAAAACCCGTCTTTAGAAGTCGGGCAGCATATACATCAACAACCTCAACACTTGAGGCAGGAGGCCGCCTGAGCTCTCTAGTGAGAGAGCGTGAGTCTGGGGTAGGCTGTGCAGTAAGACTCAAGGAAACATCACCCCTTTTGAAATGTTAATAGAGAATTAAGTTTCCCCAAGTTCTAGAGTCAGCTTGCTTTGCCAGTTCTTAGTGTCTTACCTCTTCAGGTTTTAACCATGTTAACAGCTTATTATATCTAGAGCTTCTCAGCTCATATTGAGTCTTTGACATGGAATGTTATTTTTATCAGCTCACTTTCAGCTAACATGAAAAGCAAGTGGGACTACAAGCGTCAAGTCTTTGTCCTCCAGATCTTTTCATGGAAACAATCATATTTGGGAAGTCATTTCTGATGCTTCCATCTGGAACTTCGTTCTGTTCCTTATCAAATTTTTTTACGTCTTGATTTTTCAATTCTGTTACCTGTTTTTATCCATTGCCTCCGATAAGAATTATGTATACATAGTTTAGTGTTCAGTCGGTGTATTACCCCTAATGCACAACGGTTATGGTAGTTGAACTTAACACCCTGGGCTTCAATTAGAAGAGAGATACAGGTCTCATCAATGCATAGGCATGTGCTGTACCCATAGCAGAATTTGTCAGTGAATCTATACCTTTTCTAGTCCTTAACCATAAAGTTTCTGTTCAAATGCCTTGTAAGGCTTACGTTTGATTAATAAGTAAGTGTCGACTTATGGTAAACTTTTAATTTCTATTAATGCAATTTTAAAAATATTTAACATTGATTAAAACTATAATTGCTCTATGCTTTAGATCTGTGTGAGAATCAGATTGTTTTTCAATCTGTATCTTATTAACTGAAAATAATGAAAGGATTATTTCAATTAAGACCTTCCTCTGTAAACTAAAGATATTTTTCCGATAGAACAGGGGACTTTACCTAGTACTTGGGAAGTGGAGGTAGGTATCTCTCTTGGCCAGCCTGATCTGATTGATGAGACCCTGAATCAAAAACAGAAGCAGAATAGGGAATTTTAAAACTTTGAGTACAGATGATAAACTTCTGAAATATGTACTGGTACCAAGCAGAGTCATCCCAAGGTGGTGTTGAGGCAGATCGCTTTCATCTCTGTAACGCTGTTTGGTGGTGGTGAAGAAGATGCAGGAAGAGCACACAGTATTCAGGGTGAATTCCATTTTTATTTTAATAGATAATGTCAATATTCTATAAATACATTTCCAGTCTTGTTATAGCAAGCATTTATTAATATCAGAAATATTAGACACAACTATTAGGAACCATTTTTTTACTTAGGCTTTTGTATAACTTTTATAATGCATAATAGAGGGTTGCATAAAGTCTTCCCTCCCAAGAACTGACGTATGCCCTTGAAGGAAGGAGAGAAGTGCGACCATAAAATGTCACTGAGTGTAGCGGAAAGGGTAGCAGTTTTGCTGTCTGGGTGTGACTGGGTCCCACAGGTCTCAGACGCATTCAGAGCTCTGGCAAATTCTAGCCAGGTCTGTTGAGTTTGTTGTTGGAAGAAGACAGCTTAGCATAGTCTGTACTTTCTTGTCTTAGAGACTTTTTGAAAAGATTTATGTGTGTGTGTGTGTGTGTGTGTGTGCCCCATGTGCATGTGGGTACCCTGGGGCTGGAGTTAGACAGTCCTTAGCTGCTTGGCGTGGATTCTGGGAACAGTAGTCAGATTCTAGTAGGTGTTTTTAACCACTGAGCCGTTTCTCCAGCTGAAATTTTTTGTATGTGGTCTCTTAAACAAATCCTTTAGAACATCCCTGACAGGTTTTGACTCTCCATGTGCTACTTTTCTGTCACCATGAGGAGACATGACCAAGGCAGCTCATAAAAGAAAGCATTTACCTGGGGCTTCCTTACAGTTTCAGAGGGTGAGTCCTTGACCATTGTGGTGGGGAGCTTGGTGGCAGGCACAGAGATGGTGCTGGAGCAACAGCTGAGAGCTCACATCTGATCCCCAGCAGGGGTCCAAGAGAGAAAGAGGCTGGGCCTGACTTTGGCTTTTGAACCCACCAGTGCCACGCCCCTTCCAACAAAGCCACACCTCCTGTTCCTTCTCAAGCAGGTTTACCAGCTAGGACCAAGCATTCAAATATATGAACTTATGGGACCTGTTCTCATTTTCAGAACACCATGAAACATTCTTTCATTTAATCTGTGTGTGTGGTAGGGGTAAAACAGTTGGAGAGTTCTGAAGTGTCCAGTGCTTTCACAGAAAAGCCACAGTCTTTTCCTTTTTCTTTCTGGCTCCCGTCCCTACTGTTAATACAGTAAACTGCTTAGCTGTTCTATCCCAGCTCTCTCTCTCTCTCTCTCTCTCTCTCTCTCTCTCTCTCTCTCTCTCTCTCTCTCTCTCTCTCTCTCTCTCTCTCTCTCTCTCCCTCTCTCTCCAGTCTTTTCCTTTTTCTTTCTGGCTCCCGTCCCTACTGTTAATACAGTAAACTGCTTAGCTGTTCTATCCCAGCGCTCTCTCTCTCTCTCTCTCTCTCTCTCTCTCTCTCTCTCTCTCTCTCTCTCTCTCTCTCTCTCTCTCTCTCTCTCCCCTCCCTTCAGTAGGCCTGGGCCGACAACCTGAGATTGCCAGGTGGGCACTGCCCATAGGTTCACGCATATGCAAGCAGCTGACAGTCATTGCGTGATAATAGCATAAGTCAGGCTTTAGCCATAGGAGTTGATTATCACAGAGAGCACTAGCTTTCGGGATCGCGGAGGGCGGGAGCCAGCACCATCAGGTGCGACTCCACGCAGCTCTCTACATTGCCATCAGGTGTGGCTTCACGCAGCTCGCTACACCACCCGCTCATGTCGCGCCCACAGTGAGCCCCTCACCAGAGTGGTCCATGTTTTACCACGTTCACATCAGGCTTCACTCCTCTATGATGAACTGTGTGGGCTGAACGAGCATGTGGTGACATATTTCCCGGTGTAGCGTTTTATGAAATAGTTTCTGCTGTCCTGAAAACCCTCAAGATGAACCTATTCCGTCTCCATCCACCCAACCCCAGGCAGCCAGCATCTTTGCACTGTCCCCGCAGCACCCCCTTTTCTCAGCTGACGTATAATGGGAATCCTAGTGTGTGGTCCTCTGAGCTTGGCTTTCTAATAGCTGCTGACAGAGGTTTCCTGTCCTGCCTGATCCCACAGCCCTGCAGTCCCAAAGAAATACACAGAGGTCTACATTAATCATAAACTGGTTGGCCCATTGGTTCAGGCTTCTTATTAACGCTTATAACTTATATTAGCCCATAATTCTTGTCTGTGTTAGCCATGTGTCTTGGTACCTTTTTTGGCGAGGAAGTCACATCTTGCTTCCTCCATATCAGGGTGACAACTGCAGGCTGACTCTCTCTTCCCAGAATTCTCCTGTTCTCATTGCCCCGCCTCTACTTCCTGCCAGGACTAATCAACATTTTATTAAAATACAATTGACAGGGTACAGACCATTGTCCCACAGAAAATAGCATTTGCGAAATTTCTTTAGTGTATTTTCAAGGCCTGAAAGTTTATTATTTTATGGTTGAATAATATTCCTTTGTCTGGATGGGCTGCTGTTTATTTATCCACCCACCTAATAGAGACTATCTTGGTTTTCCAGATTTTGGCAACCATGAGAAAAGCTACAGATGACGAGACCTGTAGCAGTATATTTTCGTTTGCAGACACTGCCAGGGTGTCTTCTGTTGACTGCTGTTTTGCATTCTCACGGCAGTGAGTGAGGTTGCTCTTCCTGGTGCTTGGCGTCCTGGACCTGGGTCTGCTCTGAGATGCGCTGCATCTCTTCCCCGTGCTGTATGATAGTGAACATATTCTCAGGCGCACACTCACCATAAACACATCTTCTGGGTGAGCTGTCTGTTCAGGTCTTTGCTCATTTTTAAATTAGATTGTCTTCTTAACAATGCCCCCCCTTTTTTTAGAGTTTTATGCGTTTTCAGTAAGTTATTTATTGGATGTGTTTTTACACGAATTGTTTATGTCTTGTCTTTCTCTATTGATAGTGACTGCTTAATTTTAATGATGTCCTTTCATTGTTATTTCTTTCATAGATGATGTCGAGGTTATCTGCCTAGGTTTTCTCTTGTCACTTTTTGGGGGGTTTGATGGTTGTTCGTTTTACATGTATGTTTGCAGTTTAGGATAATTTTTGAAGAGGGTGTAGGGCCATGGATGGTGATGTTGATGCTGGTGCTGATCATGGTCTGTGTGGTATAGCTCCGGGTCTTGTTGGCCCGTCTATGGAGACTGACTTTTCTCCACTGTATCTCCTCTGCCCTTCCATCAAAGATCACTTGGCTGCCATTACACTGGTCTGCTTTGGGCTCCAGTTGTATGTGTTATCTGTTTCCTATCAGTGCTGTCTTGGGTTGTGAAGACTTGAGAGTGGACAGTGTTGGTCTCCCAGGTTGGTTCTTCTGTGTTATAGTTGCTCTTTCACGTCTTCTGCCTTCCCTATAGGAGTTGGAGCGGTTGTCACTGTCTCCAGGTCAATGCAGGGAATTTGGTCAGACTGTGCTGGAACATTTCACTTGGGCCCTGCCTGCCCAGCACACATTTCACAATTCTTTGGCTGTATCCTCAGCAAATAGATAGTAATTCAAAATAAAGTACAGCAGCATTGTACTCCAAAGTACAACAGCCACGAAAGAGGTGGGCATGTTCAGTGGTAAGGAGTCTTACACTAATGTATTTACAGTGTAAAGTGTAAAGTGGAGAGATTTTGGTAGTAAAACGTGTAATCATTTAAGTTTCTTCATTGAACACTAGAGGGCCCCGTAGCACCTTGTTGATGGTGCTGTTTTCATGTATTTAAATATAGTATTGTCTGCTTGTCTATTGTCTGTCATTTCTTGACCCAATTTGGAATAAATATTTAGGGCAGTTATGCATATTGTCCTATAATATTTTTGCATTTTTTAAAGCAAGAAACTAGCATATTCTCACTTGCAATTTAATAACAAAATATACCTTGTACATTTTGACAAAATATATCTTGTCACTTGCTTTGGGAGGATGAGTACAGCTTTGAAAACTTGTCATGAATTTGCACAGAGTCTTCAACCAGAAGAACTCCCATGACTGGGTGCCCTGGGCTCCCTCAGCGTGTGTTAGCATCCAGCCATCCTGAGGTGTGTGACTGTGTGAAGAGGTTGTTTAAAGACGGTTAAAGAACAGGAAAGTCTGGCAAGTGTTTTAAGTGAAGAGGATGTGGTCGCTACCTTTCCAAGTAAGCAGTATTAGGGCTGTACCTCGGGCAGAGAGAAGACGGGAACAGAGTGACTGTCTGGGACTGTGTCTGCTGTAGGCTGTTGTATCATCTGTGCTCTCCACTGTGTCTGCTGTAGACTGTTGTGTCTGTGCTCTCCACTGTGTCTGCTGTAGGCTGTTGTATCTGTGCTCTTCACTGTGTCTGCTGTAGACTGTTGTGTCTGTGCTCTCCACTGTGCCTGCTGTAGGCTGTTGTATCATCTGCTCTCTACTGTGTCTGCTGTAGACTGTTGTGTCTGTGCTCTCCACTGTGTCTGCTGTAGGCTGTTGTATCTGTGCTCTCCACTGTGTCTGCTGTAGGCTGTTGTATCATCTGTGCTCTCCACTGTGTCTGCTGTAGGCTGTTGTATCTGTGTTCTCCACTGTGTCTGCTGTAGGCTGTTGTATCATCTGCTCTCCACTGTGTCTGCTGTAGACTGTTGTGTCTGTGTTCTCCACTGTGTCTGCTGTAGGCTGTTGTATCATCTGTGCTCTCCACTGTGTCTGCTGTAGGCTGTTGTATCTGTGTTCTCCACTGTGTCTGCTGTAGGCTGTTGTATCATCTGTGCTCTCCACTGTGTCTGCTGTAGGCTGTTGTATCTGTGCTCTCCACTGTGTCTGCTGTAGGCTGTTGTATCTGTGTTCTCCACTGTGTCTGCTGTAGGCTGTTGTATCATCTGCTCTCCACTGTGTCTGCTGTAGGCTGTTGTATCATCTGTGCTCTCCACTGTGTCTGCTGTAGGCTGTTGTATCATCTGCTCTCCACTGTGTCTGCTGTAGGCTGTTGTATCATCTGTGCTCTCCGCTGTGTCTGCTGTAGGCTGTTGTATCTGTGTTCTCCACTGTGTCCGCTGTAGGCTGTTGTATCATCTGCTCTCCACTGTGTCTGCTGTAGGCTGTTGTATCATCTGTGCTATCCATCCTGCCCACCTTTTCTCACCTGGAGGCTATACATAAATGGCGGGTGTTTCACTGATTCTGGACTTGGCTAGATTGGCTAGGATATTAGACACTTGGGCCCACCTTCTTTATAAATGTAAACATGGCGGCTCAGGATGAACTTCTAGGTCCTCCTGTTTGCATAGCAAGCACTTACTCAACCGAGCTATATCGCCATAGCCTCCGACTTCTTCCTCTTAACCGCCAAGGTCTTTCCACACTAGCACACTGGGGGTTCTAGAAATTGAGTTACTTTATCTTTTTGATAGCTAATTAGTGTTTTATTTATTGAAGAAATGAAAACTCAGATGTCTGCTATAAAATGAATGTTGAGATTTATGAGTATCAGTTCATCCAGGAATGAAACCCTAAATTAATTATTTTCTATAATTTTATTGTATATTCAAGCTATTTTATTCAGAGTAAATATTCCTATACTTAAATTCTTTTATTTATATTTTAAAGGTATATACGTACACATATTCATACACATGCGTGCGTGCACACACATACCCCACTCTTCAGGCACAGAGTAGTGTGACTTCCTGGCCTGCGGTCTTGAGGACTTTTGCGGGAGAAATACATGATTTATAGGTATTATTTTAGCAGAAAGGTTGATGAGTTATTTATGCTTAAGCTTGCTTATGAAAGTAATTTAAATGACTGACTAGATTTTTACATTTATTTTGAAAACTGTGGAGGATGGAGTTGTTTGAGCCTCTCCCAGTCATCACATGAAGTTAGGATTCTTGCATGATTGAAATACCTGTAATTACAATGCCATTTTTGTCATAGTTGGCTTAAAGGTACAGCTATATTAGTCATCAGCCGAATTCTTGGTGAGCAGCTGTGTAAGGCCGGTTTAACAGCTGGGGTAACCCAGCACAGCTTGAGAATTAGACTCAGTCATGAGGTGAGTTATGTCATAGACATAGAGGACTTCATACTGGCATTGCTGAGATACTTAGAAGACTTAATCTGGAAGTTGGACTTTAGTTTTTTAGTCTCAGATATTTCTTTAAATGCCGAAAAATGAGAAATTTGTTGTGAAGTTAACAGTTCTCAGATTCAAATATAAGATGAAAATCTACCTGTCTATATGCCTTGTATGTCACTGCCTAGGTCACTATGGCAGATAGGAAAAGAAGAAAAAATGTAGAATTTATTGTAGTGTTAACTTCTTGAATTTCATCTTTTGGCTCATTTTTTAAACTTTTTCATTGCAACTGTAACTTCTGTCCAGTTAAAATACTGTCTTTGTATATAGCCAACAACACTGTCTACCACACAGTCATAGCTGCCTGCTCTCGAAGAATTTACGCAAATGAATTGAAGCAGTGAGTTTTATTCAGATGTATTTTATTTTAAAATTAAAAATCACATTCCTTTTTGGGGCAGGGTGGGTATCCATGGTCAGAGGACAAGCTATAGGAGTTGGTTTTCTCTTCTATCATCTGAGTCCTGGGAACCAAGCCCAGGTCTCAGGCTTGGCAGTAAGCACCTCTCTCCACTAAGCCGTGTTGCTGGCCCCTGACTGCATTTTGTAAAGGTAGTCCAACTTTATTGGTCATTAACTTGTAGTCAGAGAAGGCTCATTGACTTGCTGCCTTACGAGGCATCTGCTTAGGACTAATAACGCTACAATATGCATTCCAGACTGCGGCGTCCCTCAGTCTTCTGCTCCATCTCCTGGGGAATCTGAAGTGTGGGGTAAGCAGCAGGTTCAGGTTCCCAGTCCATTGTGGGAGTGAACCTGGAATCTAAAATTCACCCGGTATTCTATGTGTGCTGCACAACTGCCCTTCTGCTTTGGGTGATTCAGCCTGGACAAGGTTCTCAACCTTCCTAACACGGTGACCCTTTAATACAGTTCCTCATGTTGTGGTGGCCCTGTGAAAGGGTCATTCTACCCCCCTCCCCCCCGCCACCAAAGGGGCCACAACCACATGCTGAGAACAGCTGGTCACGAGGATGTTCATTGGGAGAAAAGTTCAAAGGGTAGTTGAGCTGTTGTTCACTTTAAATAATCAAAATATCTGGTGTCCGATGGCATGGTTTCTGTCACCTTTAAACTGGTCATTTGGGCGAACTTTCTGGTCTTTTACTTCTAATTCATTACTTATTTTCAGCCAATCACTTGGGCATAACTGGGAATTTCCAGTGGGATTTGGAGCAACCACCTTGAATACATAAATCACAATAGCTGCAGTACCCAAGATTCTGGGATTTCTGTTGGTTTAAAATACTGTGTGTGTGTGTGTGTGTGTGTGTGTGTGTGTGTATGTACATGTATGTACAGCTTTCAGATTGTGAGTGTGTAGCCGCCAGGTCTGTTTGTAGACTACTTTTATAAACCATGTGCTGTTTCAGAACCCATGCTACTGTCTGCATGTGTTCTGTGGTTAGGGCTTGTCCTTTGTGTTTAGATAAGGAAACTTCTCAGGGAAACCCAATCATACATTGTGATCCATACGCTGTGATGGAAATTGTGAGCTTTATGATGGGCACGTTGAGCATTTAAATGCTGTTTTGAACTTCTCTGGAAATAATTCTGGATGGAACTTTAACTTTTCATAAAAACATAGTTCTTCTATTTGATTTCATTTTATGAATACTAAGGGTGTATAGGACACACCATAAAATTAACTTTTTATTTCATACTGAATGTCTTTTTCTACAGTTGAGGTATAACTGATGCAAGCAGAGAACTTGGTTTCTGACTGCTTCCTGTTTGTCTTAGGTTCTTCATCTTCATGCGTAAATTGCTTAGTGGGTAACAATGTGACAATCTCTCCTCTTGGTACTGGCCATGAAAGAGAGAAAACTGATCCGGCCCAGAAAGTAACTCTTAGGACAGATCAGAACCTGGCTGACAATACTCTGTTCTCTATTGGAAGGGTAGTTATTTTAATTTATTTCACTTTAGCAGTGCTGTTAATTTTAAATATCTAGAATTTTCTATTTCACCAAGAATTAAATTCCTTTTAGCTTAAATTCACAGAAGCATTGAATACCATTAAGATTCAATGGCATGTTTTATAATATTCTCTCCTTAGAAACGTGAAAACCCACGATACTAAATCAGTTTATGCCTAGCTGCTTAGAAGCTGAGGCAGGAGGATCCTTTGAGAGAAGACTGCTTCAGCCAGGATTGTGAGGCTGGCTTGGCAATGTAAGGAGACCCTTTAGCACTTACTGTGTAACTTACCGTGTTACAGTCGGGGTGCCTGCTGCAGGTGCTGTCCACAGTTACTGTGTAACCTACTGTGTTACAGTCAGGGTGCCTGCCGTACCTGCTGTCCACAGTTACTGTGTAACTTACCGTGTTACAGTCGGGGTGCCTGCTGCAGGTGCTGTCCACAGTTACTGTGTAACTTACGTGTTGCAGTCGGGGTACCTGCCCATGCTGTCCACAGTGTCCTTTGTCGTGGTTTTCTTGTATAGTAAGGCACATGGCACTGGCTCCAGCTTAATGTGTTAGCAGTTGAGATGACGTGTACACTGTCCTTGGTGTCCCTTGTTAGCCAGGGGTTTCTTTTATACTTCCATTCTAGATTGAGAGCATGGCTTCAGAAATCAGAGTTTCTCAAAGCACAGACCCCTGAAAGTTATACCCTGCATCGGTCATCACTGAAGGCTTGGCTGGGCACACTCCATTTAGTGTTAGGTTTGTTGGAGTTGCAGTGCTCATCACTAGCCAGTTGAGGGCAGCTGTTTACCGATTTTAAAAGAGTTTAGAATGCTTCCACTTGGAGCTTCTGAAACTGTGGTTTCTGGTATACTACAGTGTTCATTTTCTCTCCTGTGTTTTTCTGTTATCGTAAATAATCGTGGGATCATGGGATCTGGTTTTCCTTCCTTGTAATTGTTTAGTTCTTCAGGAACCAAGGGATGAAATTTTGATGTTCATTTAAAGTTTTTCCCAGTTCCAGGTCCCTTAAACTCCCAAGTCTTTCCACTTACGTCAGATAGTTTGAATCTGGGACTCCAGATCTTAAAAGTACACACATGTAAACAATGTGGCTTTACCAGTCTTTGAGGCCTTTAATTGTCAATGTGAATACAGACAATGTTTGGTGTGCTGCTATTTAATTAACCGGTGGTTTAAGTAAAAGTTAAATTGCAACTGAACTGTTTGGTATATTTTTATGCAGAATGACTGCTAAACTCACCGAATATACTGCACTCTTTAATTTATTTTTAGCACTGAAGTATCATTTAGTTTAGATGATGTCTTCTATGTGGTTCATAAAAAAATTAGAAGGACCAATTGTTTTCGGAGATTACCATTGAAATAAATTGTTTTGAAAATAAAGATCTCAGTTTGTATAAAATATTGTAATATTAGCAAATAGGTAGTGATTATATCTGGGGATACATTGGCAAAGGGTTTTTGTACTGAGACAGACAAAATATGAATGAGGGTTATTGTATATGAACAGAAACGCCAGTCTTAACTCTAGAGACTAACATGAGCACCAGAGGAGATGCTGAGACTAGGAGATTGTGGCACTTGTTCTGAAGATCTTGAGAGGCTGCTGGGACCACAGACATGGTGATCTAAGCTGTTTCAGCTCCCCCCACCCCAACCATGGCAGTTTGTAGATTCCCAGTGTCCTTACGCTGTCTTCTCTGCCCTAATCCTGTCCGTTGTTGGGGATTGATGCCGTGCACACACTGCCATGACCGTTGTTGGGGACTGATGCCGTGCACACACTACCATGACCGTTGTTGGGGACTGATGCTGTGCACACACTGCCACGACCGTTGTTGCGGATTGATGCCGTGCACACACTACCATGACCGTTGTTGGGGACTGATGCTGTGCACACACTGCCATGACCGCTGTTGCGGATTGATGCCATGCACACACTACCATGACCGTTGTTGGGGATTGATGCCATGCACACACTACCATGACCATTGTTGGGGATTGATGCCGTGCACACACTACCATGACCATTGTTGGGGACTGATGCCGTGCACACACTGCCATGACCGTTGTTGGGGATTGATGCCGTGCACACTACCATGATCGTTGTTGGGGATTGATGCCAGGCACACACTGCCATGCATTTCTAAGAACATGTTCTTGTTGAGAAGTGGCATGTGACTGTGATCATTGCTCTTCATAGATTATTTTATAAATAATAAACACAATGTGCACGTGCTTGTGTGTGTGTGTATGTGGGTGTCTATGCTGTGTACTCTCATGTAGAGGACAGAGGAAGACATTGGTGTCCTGTGCAATCACTCTTTGCCGTATTCCCTGAGACATCCTCTCGTTGAACCTGGAGCTAGGCTGAAGTGTAACCATCTCCAGAGATCCCCTGTCTCTGTCCCCTGCACAGTACTGAAGTTACAGACCCATGGGAACACACAGAGCTTTTTATGTGGGTGGGTGCAAAGCTTCATACTCAGGTCTTCATTCTTATGCAGCAAGAACTCTTAGGTCCATGGAGCCGAGCCTCCAGCCGTGGGATTAAGGACTTGTGGTGTATGCTTTATCCTCATTTGGCTCCTAAATTTGTTGCTGTTTAGTACCCCTAACATAAAACGCAGTATTTGTTCATGTGTATTTGGTGGCATTAAATACATTCACAGTTCTGCATAACAATTGTGCACAACTCTCTGGAACGTGCTCATTTTTTCTGACTGAAACTCTGTAGCAGTGTTAACACATCTATTTCCACACCTTTGGGACCTCCCTTCTGCTTTCTGTCTCTGAACTGAACTTTCCCCCCACACTGCCTAAGTGTTTGGTATAAGTGGAGTCATGCAGGGTCTGTCTCTTTGTAGTGCACTTTTTTCACTTAGTGTGCTAGACTCAGTTTTCAACAGTGTAGCGAGGCAGGAATTTCACTTAGTGTGCTAGACTCAGTTTTCAACAGTGTAGCGAGGCAGGAATTTCACTTAGTGTGCTAGACTCAGTTTTCAACAGTGTAGCGAGGCAGGAATTTCACTTAGTGTGCTAGACTCAGTTTTCAACAGTGTAGCGAGGCAGGGATTTCCTTCCTGAAGGCCAAACAGCATTCAGCTGTGTGTGTGTGCGCGTGAGGCACGGTATTTGCTTGGGTTGTCTCCATTGACTCTGTGTGACTAATGCTGCTGTGGTTGTTCTAGTCAGGCTCCTACCTTTCTGTCTTCCGTGTGTGTCTAGACGTGGAAATGCTGAGTGATGTGCTGGCTTTACTTATAGATTTGGGGAACTGTCAAACCATTTTTTATGACAGTTACAGTGATTTCCGCCATATTCCAAGTCCCCTGCATACGGCCAGTGAGCTTGTATTTTCACCTGCGTTTCAGATTTTGATATTAGAGAGAAAGATCTGGTTTAAGAACATAACATCAGGATAGGGTGGGGAATATTTCTCATTTCAAACTGTCTTTTCATCAGTCTGCTCCTTATAGAGTAAGATCTTTCCAAAATGTGTGGGAGGGGGGTTGAAAAGAAGCCAGGCAAGGTGGCTCACCTCTATAATTCTAGAATTTGGTGTTAAAGGCTGGACGCTCAGGAGTTCAAGGTCATTCTTGGCTGCGTAGTAGCCTTAGTGGTCAGTTTAAGGAATATTTGACATTCTGCTGCAAACATCAGTTTGGAAATACTTGAAGGTGGAGTCTTTGCCTCCAGCTGACCTTGGGCATTAGGGAGGCATTGAAAGGTCTTTAAAAGTAGATTGTACAGGCTAGTCCTTTTCTGTGTTTTAGGAAGATTGTCTAACTGATATGTTGGAGAAGTTAAGCCCTGGGAATTTCCATGTTCCAGCCCTTAATTTGTGTCAGTGTGCTCGATGCCTGTCCCTGCTGAGAAGTGGCACAAGACCGTGATCACTGTCTATCATAGGTTATTTTATAAATAATAAACAACTTAAGTGCCTCCAGCCAGTCTTGTGACTGTTATAATAGAATCAGGGACTTTTTCCAAATTACAGAGAAAGTGAGATTGGTGATCCCTGGTAGAATCCTTCAAGGTTATTAATAGCTCGAGAGAAATAGGGCGTGCCTACTGTCCTGGTGAGTGGAGTAAGGAATGGTTGCATGGAAAGGGAAAGAGCACCGCTAATGCAGACGAGGTGGGAGAAACATGTTGTTTTTAACACGCGGAAGGAAATACTCCTCAAATTTGAAGCAATTCAAAGTACTATTCAGATATTTATGGTGACATTTGAGAAAGACTTAACAAGAGAGAATAGCAATGCATGTTTGGGATTTGTAAAGAAAATCTTAATTTTCACTTTCCAGGGAGCACCTTGTTTAGTTGAAGCGTTCCCAGGACCCTGCAGCCAGCCCTGCCCGCTCCTGTCCGCACCACTCGCTTGCTGTGGGAGCTCACCAGCTGTTTGACTGGCAGGAGCAGGAGCGCTCACTTCAGGAGTTTATAATTCCTGGCTATTCTAGGACAGTTTGCACTTCACCAAGCCTCAGACAGGTCAGGACACTCGCAAAGAGAAGGTCGAAAGACAAAGCAGCAGCAGGCCTTGGGTTCTCAGCCTCTAAAACTTGTAGTAGTTTCTTTGGATTTGGTGGTTAGTGTGTTAGTAATGTGCCTGCGTTACATGTAGAGAGTATTTATCAACCAGGAGGAGTTTAAAAATGTCAAAGCCGGGAAAAGCTCCTGTGAACCATGGCTTGGTTCCTGTTGATCTTACCACTGCAAAAGAGTCCCTGCCACATCAGACCGTGATGAAGATATTTAGCATTAGCATCATCGCCCAGGGCCTGCCCTTTTGTCGACGCCGGGTAAGTCTGTCACACTTGAAAAGCAAGAATGTTTGTTTAAATGCTTGTTTGTTTCTCTCCTAGTGAAGCAGTGCCACAGGTTTCTGTGTGTGTTTGTGAGCAAGGCCAGCAGTGCACAGTGTAGCCAGGGAGAACTTACACAGCACTAGCTTAGAGGGTGGTCTGGAGCCTGGCAGGGTGTCTCATTTATGTTTTCATGAGATTAGAATCCTGAACGTCATTTCAGATTGTCTTTCATGGAAAAGATATGTCTTGAAATATGTGAATAAAAATTACAATCTCAGTTTTGAAGCTCTTGTTCTGATGGGATCCAGAAGCTGCTGCTGGTGTGTCCCGTCCATGTGGGAATACAGCATCTAGTTCAGAGCGCATTCCAGGTCCTTAGACTTCTTTGGCCCTTAAAGCTGGGTTATTTTTAAAAGCTGTTTCATGAATTAAAACTTAATAAATTAAGAGAGATTTCACTTTTTTGCTGAAACAGAAGTAGCGGGCTGCTGTGTGACACAGTTATATATAGACATCTGAACTAACGTGCATTTTGTGACTAGTGTTAATGTTAATCAAGATCCATGGATGTTTTCAGTATAGCCTACTGAAGCTGTTAGGATTCGCTAGCAGTACATGTTTCTTATGACTTAGCTGGTGTTGCCATTTTTAATTATTTACTAGAGTGATATATTTATGGAGCTGAAATACATTTATGACCCTGAGCACATTAGGCCCAAACACATGTGTATTCATGTAGGAACACATTCATGCTTGCGCACACAGTCTCTTTGGAAACAAATCATAACTTTGATCAATGTTGTTAGTGTCTTACATCTCTTATATAGTTACTTTTTTTAAACTGAAGAAGACAAGTAGAATAATTCATAATACTAAAAAAAATAGTCTCATCTCTGTAAAGAGTTTTTTCCTTTTGCTGAGACTTAAGTAGGTTTTGTAATTTTTTTTTCTAATCGCTTAGTTCCTTTTGAGTGATTTCAGCTTCTGTCTGAAGTAAATGGTGGCTGTGCCGTAGAACAGAGTTAAAGCAGTGTTTTAAAGTGGGAAACAAAAGTGCCTCTCTTGTCCTGTGTCTTCTCCCTTTCTTCCCTGGTCTTTCCGTCTTTATGGCTCCCTCGTCTTTCACCTGTCAGTTTGAAAGCTTCTGTGGACTGAGGTCAGCACTCACATTTACTAGAGGCCTCTAACAGCTGTAAAGTCATGCGTAAAATAGCTGATGAATTTAGTCCTTTCGTAAAAGAAAATACCAACACAAAGAAGTTAGAAAGACAAAATTTAAACTTACAAAAACATGAATTCTTTTTACACTAAATATTTAAAGTATTAATAACCAAGTTAAATTTATCCTGTTCTTACTTTTGGAGTTTTAGTAGGTGAGAGGTGTTATATCATCCTGCAGTCATTTGGAGACTGTGTAGCCGCTGGTCCTATGGGAAGAAGGACCTGGAGGCTTTCTGATGTCACTACTCTGACTTCTCTAGGTTGCTATCCTATGTTATAGCTGTGTAGCTTCAATGCCATGATAAGACTAAGTATGAAAATAAAAGTTATACTAGAAAATTAGAAGTAAAATAGTGTCTAAAGAAATCAGCACATTGAGTTTTTGTGTGCCTGCTTGTAGCTGATTGTTGCATGTCTCGTGCGTGCTGACCCCGAGAAACACCAGGCCAGGAGGTCTACTCTTCCCACATTTGCGTTCCTAAATGGATTTACATTATCTGGTTAGTTCACTAACTTTTCTCCCTGGTACACTATGGCAGGTATTTTAAGTGTATTTTGTTGGTGAGAGAATTCTTCTGAAGTGCCATATAGTTGATTATATTTTGTGCCAGATGTTTTTGAGAGAACATGATATCCCTTCTACAGATGCTGAGTCAGTTCACGTTTGCAGGGCTACTGTTCTGAACAAGATTGAAAACATGACATAAGAAAATTGTGAAAAATTCTTTAAAGCCTTAATCATAGCTACAGTTTCGACCCCTCCCCCTCCCTCTCTCCTTTTTAGAAAATGTGCTTGACTTATTATCAAGTATCATATCAATGTAGGTAGTCCCATTTATCCATTTTTCTAGACTCTCACCTGACATATATGAGCATTAAATTTTTGTAGCAGTAAATAAATATCAAACTAGCTACTAATTAGCAACTGTTGAGTTAAAATACTTTAGCATTAATGAACCCATCAGCTAGAATGTTAAAAACCAACTCTGCAGGGGCCTGGAAAGGTGGTTCAGGTGTTAGTAGTGCATATTGTTCTCACAGAGGGCCGGAGTGTGGTTGCCAGCACATCAGGTGGCTCACAACTCACCTATTCCTGCTCCAGGAGATCCTGGCCTCTTCTGGACTTCTCGGGCACCTGCACTCAGATGCACAGACCCCCTTCCCTGCTATACATACACATACATATCATTAAAAAATCTTTTAAAAGATAAGCTCTATAGGTAATTCTTAGTATCAAGGAAATTTAGGAATAAGCCGTGATTATCCTTTGGGAGAATGGAAGCATTACACGAGTTTCTTATTCCTTTGAAATTGGGATGCCTTTAATTATGATAGTAATATGTTTCTGATATCCCAGTTTCATTATTTTTCCACATTTTGAGGTTATCTAAAACAAGGGTGTAGAATTGTTTGCTTTTTACTAAGAGAAATATTGGTGACTCTTACAGTTGGTATGTTTGAAGAAAGCCACTCTTAATGTATAAATCTCATTTACTGATTTCAGCTTTGGAACACCTAAGTATCTAGACTATTCTTGTAGAGTTATTTTGTCAGAGATTTTGGAGTGATATGTAGTTGTTGGTATAGATAAGATCCCTCCCCCACCCCCAGACAGACCTTTTCTGTGTGTAGCCTGGCTGCCCTAGAACCCATTCTGGAGAGCATTCTGGCATCGAACTCAAAAAGATCCTCCTGCCTCTGACTCCTGAGTGTTGGGATTAAAGGTGGCTACCACCTGGCTTAGATCTTTAAACACCTGGTTGTGCTGGTTCCTGGTCAGATCATGGCCTCCACGCTGCTTGTGTGTTTTGGGTTTGATTGGCATAGGTTTGAGCAGCACAGAAGAATGGGTGGGGTAAAGCTTGGTGACAGGCAGGTGTGCGTGTGGGAAAGGACCCCAGTTCCTTTTTTGTAAACCGTTTGTGTTTGTTTCTTGAGGCAATGTTGCTGTGTAGTTCATGCTGGCCTTGAACTGGAGATTGTCCTGCCTCAGCCTCCCTGGCACCAGTATTAGAGGTGTGCACCACCATGCTTGGCTTTAAGGAGCCCAGTGTTTAGTCTCAGTACCACTCTTTCTGAGCCTTTAGTCCATACGTGACTTAGATGCATGTGAAACACTGTAAACCAATAAGCTTCTCCAGTTGGTAGACACAGGAATAAACTCTCCCAGGTTTGCCGTGAATGACAGAAATGGTGTTTAGCCTCGGAATTCTGGTCTCATAGGTACCCGCTAACCTTATTCCCATCCTTTGTGGGCTACACCATGCAGACTTTTCCCTTGCAAGCGTGACACTTTTCAATTTTTGTAGCAGAGCCCTTTTATAATCTTAAAATGTCTTGGGTAATCGCCTTTAAGATTTTTAATTGAAGTCACACATTATGAAGCTGTTTTACTCAATGAAAATCCTGAAATGTTGGTGTCACTTGCTGGTTTGTACCTAGGTGGCTGTGCTCAGCTGGCAGCATTGAGACAGGTCTCCGTCACCCTGGTGCGGGTCCCTCCCGTGCACAGACCACTGGTGCACCAGGACAAAAGTGACACCTCAGCCCTTCAGCAGTATTGCTGTGGGTGTGGTCAGACATAATTTAATAGGTTGTCTTGTATGCATAGATGAATTAGTTTAGGCTGTATGTAATTTTAATCATGTTCTTTTAGTGGGCTTTAGACCAGGCAGTTAGACCTTTTCAGCAAAGGTCACAGTTTTTAAGCAGTTGTGTTGTTTCCTAGGAAGAACATCTCTGATTATTCCTTTTGCAGTAAAATCTTCATGTTTGTAGCATGTTCCTAAAGACTATGCCACAATCACGATGGCCTTTCTTGATAAAGCAAATGTATAAATTACTACCATTCTGAATTTAGAAATGTAATGTCTCCCCAAATTATCTAACTGACTAGTTTATATAGTGACATTTTGTTTACCTCTAATATTTAATGCCTCTTACATCTCAAAAATAGGACATTTTTATTATATGCAAAAGGTTTTTCTTTACTTCATAAATTGTTAGTAATTTTACTGCTCAGAAACAACCAAAACAATAGTTTTAATTATTTGATTATTTTTTAAACCAAATTGGCGGTTGTACCCATTCTTAATGAATTGCTAGTGTTTCTCCAAGACCATGAGTACTGGAAAGTGTCTGATCTGCACATAAATGTGCCATAAGTGTACCAAATACATGATACTTGTACAATTGGTAGTTTGAATAGTGACATGCTTTGGCTATACACACACACACACACACACACACACACACTTCTAATCATATCCTTACACACAGATTTGTAGGTGTAGAATTATTTGGTAAAGGAAATTAGCTTTATTCCATTCTTAGTGGTTAGTCATAAATCACTTTCCAGAAAATTGTACCAGTTATAAAAATACCACAGGAGTATTCTAATATTATTAAAACATAAAGATAATACCAAGCCTATTTATTCTTACTGAAACATTTTATGGTCATTTACTTAGGTAATATCTGTCCTGGAATTTTCCTTAAGTATGTATCATTATTTTTTATCAAAAAATGTGAAAATAAATCCAAAATTATTTGTTCACGGTGATTGTTAATGTGAAAAGGGATGTTTACCATAGACTTGTCATCTGTATTATTTCCAACTATTAAGGATTTTCTACTTTTCTCATGTTCTGTTGTTTTTGTACAAATAGATTGCTTACATGTCTGATTTTTAAAAATGTATTTCTGATTCAGTGTCTTCTCTTTATTGCTGGTCTTCTGATAGGTGCCTTGGCTTTTATGTCACATAATACTCTACATTTCTGAATTTTAGTGAGGTATTTTTACAGTATAAATGCAGCCTCTCCCAAAGTGTCCTGCTATTAATAATCTCTGCTGCGAGAGTCCTTCTCATGCCGGCAGCAGCTGCCAGAGAGACTTGCCTGTGTCTTACACAGTGTTACTTAGGGCTAGCATTTTTGTCATAGCTTCACCAATTAGCCACTTTCTAGGCCTACCTTGCTCTCCCCTTCCTTCTGAATTCCATTTTTGGCATAATTAGCTTTCATTCATTGTAGTTTTTAGCAAGTCTTCTCATCTAAGATGCCTCAACAGGCAAATCAGTTTTCACTCAACATCTGTTTCCAGGAATCTTCGGTTGAATATACAGACACGTGTGGATATCTCTTCAGCAGAGATATATAAAACCTTTAAACACACCTCAACCCCTTGTGTTAGCTGAGGGCCTGTGGCTCCAGGTCCTTCCTCCAGGCACTGGTTCTGCCTTAGGAATCCTCGTATTTTCCTCAACCTACTGCGCTTGCTGTGTTTCCTTTGCCCTTGACATGCTTTGGCTTCTGAGTGGTGCTGTGTGCCTGCCGTGTAGAAACTGGTGGCTTCAGTGAGGCTGTCAACTCTGACTACAGAGGTTGACTCCAGAACTTCTTTACACTGCAAGTGATGTTCAGGAGGAAGTTAGTATAAATATTTGTAGGACTGGCTTGTTGAAATAGCTGTTAAAGTTGAAAATTCCTTCTAAGAGTTTTTTGTGCCATTAGAGCATAGCATGTTTTTGTTTACTGTGTTTTAAAATGACTGTGCAGCTGTGATTTTGAATATTTCATTTTCTAAATTTAACCAAACTCAGATAGAGTTTGACACTTAATTTTAAAAGTAATTACTACTTACCGAGTTTGAAAGCGAAGGTGAACAAATACGCAGTGCAGTCATCTAGGAGGTCCTTTTGAGAGCCGTTTGGGAGGCACAGGGACACAAGAGTGTCAGGAAAGGTAAAAGAAAGAAAAGCATAATACTAGAAGAGGAAGATGAGGACTGTGGGAGCCCATCTCCAGGGAGCTGTAGAGTGAGGGATAGAGCTCTCCACTCCGGCGTCAGAAGGGCTGGCGTTTGCAGGTCCTCTCTGCCCTCCAAGGCCACCACTTGATGACTGCGTCACAGCATGCAAGTTAAAATCCTGTCCGTCCTTTTCTTCCTAGAACTGTGCATGCCTCATGCGCAGCTGTGAGTAAATACAGCAGAAGCCGTGGTTTCCTGGGGAGGCTGTGCTCTCGCTAACATGTGACACTTACATCTGTGGTAAAGCCTCACGCCATTGTAACACACAAGGGAAGATGTCTAAATGAGACTCAGTAGTTAACAAAGACCAGAGTAGCTTTGCTTTCAAACATGGCGTTTGCTACGCTGGCCATACAGGAAGCGGGGCGGTAGCTTTGCGTGCACCTTATTCCCCGCAGGTTATCCGCCTGCACGGAGTGCCTGGGACCAGGTGGAGAGCTTTTCCCTACTAGGGAGAGAAATGCTGTGCTCTCTCACAGTGCTTAAACTATAGTTTAAGGAAGCCAAAAATACTCTTACAGATGCTCATGTTTGATGCCAGAAAATGAAGTAATGACGAGACACCACTCAAAGTATTTCTACCAAAAAACTCATATAATACTTAAGATAATCACGTGAAGTGGTTGAGTTATATCGTTTCTGTTTACATGTGTGAGAGCTCTAAGGCACAGGAAGGTTTAATAACGTGTCTTACAACTAGGAGTTACATAGCTCTTCCCAGTCAGGAGGCCAGGTACAAGCCCAGCCTCTGCTATGCCTTGCAGTGAGGACTCACTCACTAGTCTCCTTGTCACAGGAGGCTGGGTTTTCCATCACTGCTGCTGGTGACTACTTTTACCTTGCCATTGGCTTGGTACCAGTGCCCGCCAAAAGATGCTGAGTACATGGGACAGAGTTGGGAAATAAATCTGTCTATAAAGCAGGTCATCCTTATAGTCTTCACACAGAATATTCTCAGTATGTAATTATGACATTGCTTTCTAGACATTTTTGTCATTGAGTTTTACTAGTATTGGGGTTTTACTTCCATTGTTAAATCTAGGCATAAAACAAATTAAATTAGCACATGACATACAAATCTACAACCACACTGAAGAAACACTGAATCATCTCTAGTTACCCACAGCGAGCTGTACAAGATGGTTAAAGGGCTACTTATGTTTGTAACTCACACTTCAAGAAAGAAATTGAATAGTGAGCAGAGATGAAAAATATACCAAACATAAGCTTGCAGGTAGGCTCCTAGCAAAGTAAGTACTTTGAAATAAAGCTGCACAGCCCCTTGCCTGCATGCAGGAAACCGAACAAGCCCTGAGAAACTTAAAGCTCACATGTTATGGCCTTCTTTAATATTAGCTAAATGATTATTTATTTTGCTGCAGAAATAACCAATGTAACGGGCTAGGAGTTTCTGTAATATGTAATATATGTGCCATATGACTGTTCTAAAATCCAGAATGCACATATAAGAACTCAGCTGTCTTCAGAGTTAGAAAGCTTAGTCTGTTGAATTGTAAGATTCATAACTATAATTTACATATAAAAATGGAATGCACTTGGAAATGTCAGGGTTATCTAAGTTATATAAGTCCCTGTACAGATACATATGCATATTTAAAGTATGTATTACATAGATAAATAACCTAAATTTTGTTACCCTAGTTATAGGTAGGTCATTGCAATATAATGATAGTTTGGAGTTTAAATATCGTCTTTCATCAGTGATTAAGATATAACAGATGTATACATTAAATCATGGGAAAGAACCCCAACCACACTTGAAGGTCTGTGTACATTAAAATAAGATCAAAGCTAATTTCACTGTAACCTTTCATTACAGATTTCTGTTTTGTTGGTTTTGCTAGTATTGTAAAGTTGGATAAGACAGAGTGGCTTCCCATAAGGAGACCACTGATGCCTTTCTGTCTCTCGAGAGATGTATCCCCTGTTCTCATTCTGCAGTCATCCGTCAGAACCCAGAACAAGCTGGGCACCATGTGCATGCCTGCAATGTCATCGCTTGGGAGACTAAGCCTGGGCAGCCTGAGCGGCACGGTGGGGCCCTATCTCGAAACAAGAACAAAACCCATAGGCACGTGGTTTTATTCATTCACCAAATAGGAATTAGATGGACTAGACACCATTGTACTTACAGGGTACACTTATATTTGGACTGTGCCAGAATACGGTGTGTCAGCAGACTCTTTTATTTTTATTTTTAATTTATTAATTTTTATTAATAAATGTGTGTTTGTGTTTTGCCTGCATGTACATCTGTGTTGGGATGTCAAATCACCTGGAGCTGGATTATAGACAGTTGAGAGCTGTCATTGTGGGTGCTGGGAATTGAACCCGGGTCCTCTGGAAGAGCAGCCTGTGCTCTTAACCACTGAGACATCTCTCCAACCCTCAGACTCTTTTATTTTGCACTTAGAAATATTTGAGAGAGAGAGAGAGAGAGAGAGAGAGAGAGAGAGAGAGAGAGAGAGAGAGAGAGAGATTCTATGCAGGTCTCCATAGAATCCAGAGATTTTAGATCTCCTGGATTAAAATTACAGGCTGTTGTGAGCCAACTAATAATGAGTGCTGAAATCCAAACTCACATCCTCTACAAGAGCAGTGCACATGCTTAACTGTTAAGCCATTTCCCAGCCCTCTTTTATTATACACTTTTATTTTAAAATTAGTTGCAATAACTTGTAATAAAGTTTTTTGTAAGTGTACACTCATAAGTACACACACACATTCTTTACCTAAAGAGTATATGTGATTTTTATCTTAATCATGTGTTTATAACAAGACTTTTGTTTGAGAGTCTTTAATGTCCTGTCAACCACATCCCGATAACTTGCTTATGAATTATTCCTGGGCCAGAACTGTGTTATCTGCCCTCCATCTCCCTGACTTTCTCTGAAAAGTTATATAAATTGTCTCTAACACATAAATCATTTAAATAATAGAAATAATCTAAGTTTTTGAAATGTTATGTACATTTTTTTTGTTGAAGTAATAGCATCTCCCTGCCCAAGGTAAATAAATGTAGGCCTAAAGAAACCCAGGATGGAAAAGATTAAATGCTGACCCTAAAACACACAGACATGCTTGTCGTGGGTTATTTTGTGATATCTTCATGTGATGATATTGAGATCTGTTTTGAGAAGAAAAAAACAGTAATATTGAACAAAATTCTGTTGCGTTAAATTTCTTCTTTACTGTTCTTGCATGTGGACATTGGAATTTGTTATTCCTGTGCTTATTTACGTTTGCTTGTGAATGATTCGTATGTAGGAGTTCACGTGTGTGCAGTTACAGCTTTTCAGTCACCCGCAGAAACCTCTACCAGCTTAGCCTTTTAAATGTCACTGTTACTACTGCTGTGAGCACATAGAGGCAGTATTGCACTGTTCTGTGAACATTGTCTGCATTTGGGGATTTTTAAGCTGCTGCAGTTCTAGGCTTGTTCTAGGATGGACGATAAAGGTGTATCTCACCTTTCAACGCACAGTTGTCCTGCTTTGTTAAGTTGAATTCCAGTTCTTATGTTTATTATGCAAAGCTCTTGTTTTACAAAAACTCATATCCTTAATTTGTATTTGAAGTCAAGGAATATGTTGTTAATTAGAAGAGTAAAATTCATTTGAGTTAGACAATAAAATGTGAGTAAATTAATTCATGAAAATAGGCAAACTACTAAAATCAGTGCAATTTGTCCTAATTGTTTTAGAAATAGCCTTCTAAGGATGTGAGGAAAATATTCATCAGCTTGTCAAGCAAACAAAACCTAAATTAATAGATAATCTTACTTTAAGATTCTTTAATTGTATTATTTTTGTAAAATGTACTATTTTTTAATATTAAAACAGTAAGATTATTACACACTTTGTTACAAATTTTTATAGTTCTTTTTTTTTCTGACTCTCACTAAGAGAAAACTGAGCCAGTTATATTTCCATCTATTAATTTGATGTTTTGATTGCTTCCTGCAATCCAAGGACTGCTCCACACTTGGAAACACCAGTGAACACAGCAAACCCAGTCTTCACTACTGGTTCACGTCAGAACAGCCAAGGGCTTAAGGAAGTAGAGGAGTGGAGGGGGTACTGTCCAGACCTGGGCGTGAGCTCTCACCGCGTTGTTTACCCAGTAAGCCTTACTACGTGCATCCTTGGCAAGTGAGCCTGTGTAAGTGGACACAGTAAGTGCCTACCTCCTAGGGTAGAGTCCACAGGAAGTGTGGCTGTGTAGCCAGAGCTCACGGTCCTCAAGCCCATGTGGCTAAGGAGTGTGATCAGGTCTCGGTATCAATATATCTTACTTCTACTTCCGATTTTTTAGAGGAAGTATTTTGATTATTTTTCACATTGTAAAAGAAAATGCATAGCATCAATTTTGAATAGTCTCTTTTTTTTGGTTTGCTGTGTGACTGGTAATTACTGTCTATAGAAAGCTAATGTGATTTGGTTCTACCTTCATTATGTAGATTCATTCAGTGTGACTACCCTGTATAAAAATTAACCCCATTATGTCTATAGCAATGAGAAAATGATACGTGACATCTTTGTATTTTGTCTGGTGTTGGGTTGAAATGCCGTTAAACAGAATTTGTACAAGTGCTAAATAAGAATTGAAAACAGTTTACTGATTCATGTGTTCTGTCGGTTCCTTCATGTCTCCAGTCAGTCCCCTGCAGTATGAGTTTCCCTTCCTGCAGCCCCTCGAGTTCAGCAATTAAGAAAAGGAACGCACTTGTTGGCATCTCTGAAAGTGACCTGATCAAAGCGGTGCTCTTTCCCGTGCAGGAGGAGACTCTGAAACTGTCGAGGAACTGGCGCCAGATGCTACAGACACCTAAACGCTGAGACTTTGCTTTGCAGCACCACTTTCTTCATCCTTTTGTGTTTTGGTCCTGTGGGAACCATGCATTAACATGCTTACGTGTATGAAGCCACACACACACACACACACACACACACAAACATTATTCTGGTCTGCACCCCTGTTTAATAGCTTATCAGCTATGTTCCGGCTGCAACTGCTTCCCAGGGAAGTGTTGCTCTGCTGTTTTCGTATCAGCTTTGTTATGGTGCCGTATTTCTCAGCTGCTCACGCTCATTACCATACAGCTGGCGTGTAGAGATGAGGAGGAAGCAGGCAGGAGTTGTACTGACTACAAGAATAAGAAGCTCTTTTGCAGATGGGCTGCTGGCAGATGGGCATGTGTTTGAGCAGGTTTTACTAATGACAGAGTGTGTTAAAAATCCTTCTGAGAAAGTCCAAGGTCATTGTCATGAATTTAAAGCTTTCGAGGTTGTTCAGTTTTGTATAGAACAGACCTTTTTAGACTACTCACTCTGCAAGGTAGTAAGTGGCAAGCCTCAACTCCAAAAACATCTGATGAACTTTTCTTTATTTTAGTATGTTTTATTTTTCTCTACCATGATCTAAGAAGCATTGATTCCATCAGTTAGTGTCTCACCAGTTCGTGCTGTTATATTCAAGCTTCATTAAAAAAAAAATCTGCTTTGAAAAATATAATAGCGTTCGGTTTTGCTATATAATGTTAAAATATTAGAAAAGAAAATGACAGAAGAATTGGACTTGTGAATGTATGGTTTCAGGTCTGCTGGAGATTAAGCGTGTGACACATACTTTTGAAGTTAGGCAGAAATGAGATGAAGAGAGGCATGTCTTTTGCTAAAATATCCTGTGTTTATTTTTCATACCCATAAAACCACATGAGAGCAAATCGAAATAACTGTCAATACTTCCTTTAAAAGTTCTGCCACGTGAGGTCGCGCACACGTGTACATCAGGACCTGGGAGGCTGCAGCAGTTTGATGCCTCTCTGCTGCAGGGTGAGTGCCGAGTGCTGGCAGCCAGGGCTGCGCACGGAACAACAGCAGCAAATACTTGAGCAGCTTCTTACTCCTCTGCCCCGTCCCTTTGTTTTGTTTTGGTTTTCAAGACAGGATTTCTTTGTTTGTAGCTCTGGCTGTCCTGGAACTTGCTGTGTAGACCAGGCTGGCCTCGAACTCACAGAGATCTGCCTGCCTCTGCCTCCTAAGTGCTAGGATTAAAGACATGCATCACCCATGCCCAGCTTGACCCCTTCTTATTAACTCAATTTTTTATATATATTCTGTCTTAGTGGCAAATAATTAAAAAGAAGAGCTAAAGTAAAATACAGCTAGGAAAGGCTATGTAAAATGTGCAGGGTCCACCTTAATGTAAATAAAACTCTTTTGTTAGTGGAGATTAAAATATATGAATGCACATTACCTATAAAATATAGATAGCAAATTTGTGGTTTGCGATTATAATGTGTTTGCTTATAAACTTTCATGTTTATATTGGGGGATTGGTAAAGTAGAGGGACAAAATTCTGTTAATGCCTGTAAATAAATAAAACTATCTAAGATTTGCAGGAAATGTTGTGCATTAATAAACATTATTGAAGTATTTTTCTCTTATAGTGAAAATTTTTATTCAGTGGGGCACATTTAAAGGTATGGGAAGTCCTAATCCATTCCATTCCATTTTCATCATGTCTCAAATTGTGTTTCAGACACAGCATTTCCCTAGGAAGAAAATACATAAATAATGAAATTATAACTTATATATAATAGAATAAATTAAATAACTAGCATTTTAAAATTATTTCTGTAGGTCTGTATTTATCTGGTAGAGTATATCTTACATTACCAATAATCTCTTAAAAGTATTATTTGTTGATACACTACAGACGCATCACAATGGAAGTGGTCGCTGCTGCCGTGAAGCCTGTAGTCTCATGGGGAAGACAAATAGATGATGTATTCACACTGTCACTATGACTGACAGCTTTAGAATGGGGGAGGTGTAGGAGGAAATTAGAAATAGCCTATGCAGATGACTTCCGCTATTTCCTCTCCAATACCGAGCTCCTGACTTCAGGGCCAGTTGGTGCATGATACATCCTAGTTTGGATGTTTCAGAGATGTCTCGTGCTCCTTTGCCCTCATCCTCCAGAAAACAGAAACAGTTAAACAGCAACAACAAAAACAACCCTGGTTTGTCATTCGTTGTCTTCTATCTGGTCAAGAAAAAAAAAAAAAGACGTGATCTTTGATACATCCTTTTCCTTTGTTTGTATCGTCTGTCGGCTTTGTGTCCACCCTTATGCACCTGTTAGTATCCACTTATTCCAAGCCGCCGTTGCCTCTTGCCTGTCTGGTGACAGATCCGTCACAGGGTGAGCCCGTATCCTCTCTGAGTCACTTCACTGCTTTTAACCTTGCATTCGAAATTTAGGAAGGTTCTCTGTTCATGTCTTTCTTGATGGACACCCAGTAGTAACTTTTCATGGCTTTTATGTAAAGAAAAAGTTCTTTAGAAAGTTTTGTATAATTCAGTCTTATTTTCTACCTTTATTCTATGCTGCTAGCCATCCAGGGTTGGGTCGTCCTGCCCTGCCCCCGCCGTGATCCAGCCCAGTTCAGCGACTAGCCATCTCTGAACCCCTAGACTAGCCGTCTCTGAACCCCTAGACTAGAGCAGATCTTACCATTATCTGCTCTCCTAGCCTTCTGCAGCACACAGTTTCAGAGCCTCTCCGTTTTCTTTCCTCCTGCAGTATAACCCAAGCCATGAGGTTGAGCCCATGCTTAGCAAATACAGAGTAGACAGCAAAATGAGTACTGTATTGAAGGAATGGGTGTCATTGGAAATTAAAATAGCCATATAAATCTATTTGTCAAAATCATGTCGTCTGGCAGGATGAAGGTAGAGACAGGATAATAAAATACTGGATAAATTTACAGAGACACACAATTACTAACAGTGATGTTTGCTGTGAGGAAGGGACAAGCGTGCCTGGGTCAAATTGGCATCTATTAAATATGGATTGGCTCTTAGGAAAAGGATGTGTATGATAAAATCCGGAAACAGGGCAGAGCCAGGTGTGATGATGCCCGGCACTGGAGAGCAGGTGGAGAGAAGGAGAAGGATCACCAGTTCCGTGCCAGCCTGGGCCACATAGCGTGCCGCTGTGGTGCAGGGGAGCAGGGAATAGAACACAGAGAGATATTTCACTTCAGGTGCTCCAGTGTATCCTGGTCCCCGCTAACTTTCATTATTTCCTTAGAAAATAAAACATAGGGCTGGGCATTGTGGTGTGCAAGCTTTTAATCCCAGCCCTTGGGAGGCAGAGGCAGGTGGATCTCTGTGAGTTTAAGGCCAGCCTGGTCTACAAGAGCTAGTTCTAGCACATAGGCTCGATAGCTACAGCGAAACCCTGTCTCAAAGAACAAAAACAAAACAACAACAAAAGCAGAAAATAAAGCATAGGACCATGAAGAAATGAGGGTAGGACATAAAAGTTCCTAAAGGGCCTGGAGGTACAGCCCAGGAGTTAGGAGCGCTTGCTGCTCTTGCAGAGGACTTGGATTTGGTTTTCAGCGTCCTCATCTGGTGTAACTCCAGTGCTAGGGTGTCTGACACCTCTGACATCCATAAACACTTGCATCCACCTACAAATGAGCAGGTGCACCCTCACACATATGTATACACACACGGAGAAATAAATATCTTAATTTTTAAAAAGTTCTTTTAAAAGTGAGAGAGCGCATGAAGTTAAAGTTGTACTCACTGGGTCGTGCAGGGGTGGAGGGGACCCTGTTCGCTTCACGTGTCGTGAGCCGTTGGCTTAGACTTCCTTCCTCTGCCTGATGACTGCCTGGTCTCAGTATAGCTGGTGCCGAGGATCAAGGAAGTTGTTCTTAGAAGGGACATTAGCAGTTGTGCATCAGTTCTTTGGCTTTGCCAATTCGTATGTGCAATGTGTCAGTATACACATGCAGCTGCCTGGTTTGTCTCTTCTCTGTCTATCATGATTTCAGTGTAGATTTCATCTACATATGACATGTTTGCATGTTGACACGGCTCGGGAAACATGTAGATTATCTGAACTCCCAGTAAGTATTTTTTTGCCTTAATTTCTGTAACTAAAGGGCAAAATCTGCCCGTGTTTTGCTGTCGTATTTTTCTGGCCTTGGGGAAGTTAAACTCTCAGCCTCTCTTTTCATATAAAATAGGGATCGTCAGAGTAGCGCCTGCGTCATGAGACTATTGCACAGTTTTCGTGAGCCAGTGGACAAAACCACCTGGAGGAGACGCGGCTTTAATGAGTTCCCGTCCTATTGTATGTCCTTCTCTAGAAGGACATCTGCGGTTAAAGCAGAATAGCGTAGATAACCTCTTTGACTGTGGCCACTGAAGGAATACTCAGTCATTTTAATACCTAGTGATTATTTTCCCTGCATTATTGTGGTGTCAAATAGTGTCTTATATTTCCTAGAAATAGTTATCTCTTCATCTTTCTAGCTGTATGTGTTGTTGTACGAATTGAGGAACCCTTCCTTGTGAATCAGGAAGTCTTCTAGGATAGAGACTACTACAACTCGCTCAGCTTTACATATTTTCTTTTGCTAATGTGTAGATTTTGCTAACCTTGACTGAATACTTGGTTAGATCTAGATTTTTTTCTTTAAAAAAAAAAAAAAAAGCTTAACCCTTAATTTCCACCTTCTCCTTCACTGTTTATAAAATAGGACATTGTTGACCCAGAGTGTGTGTGTGTGTCAGAAATTGATCTTATTGTAGAAGGGTTTGGGTGAGACTCACTGTGTAAATTATTCCCAGTAAACACCTTTTCTTGTGCTACCTGTGTATGAACAAATGCAGTGATTTCACAAAGTTTAAGTTATGGGACGGACAGATTAGTGGAGTAAATGATAGGTTGGCCTGGCAAAAGCCTGTTCCTTGTCATTGTTAAATAAAAGCAGTGAGTAAAATGTTGGAGAAAGTAGCGTTTAATTTTAATCTTTGCTGCTGGTGTTATAGTGTTGCTGATCAAAACTTCATTTATTATCTGTTGAAATAGCTTTAAGATGTCTTAATATGCTGTTTTGTTTCTCTAGGATATTTTTTAAAAGGAGAGGCTTAGCATAAAGAAATCTGTGAGTGTACATTTTTACCTTAAGAAATAACAAATACCATGCTTTTAAGGTTTTGCTCAAGTTTGACGTCTTTTTGTTAGTTTTAAGTTTGTGTTTTAACGATGTTCCTGATAGGGTTATAATTCTCAAAACAACTTTGAGATATCATCTTACACCTGTCAGAATGGCTAAAATCAAAAACACCAAGGATAGCCTTTGCTGGAGAGGTTGTGGAGAAAGGGGTACCCTCATCCATTGCTGGTGGGACTGCAAACTTGTGCAACCACTTTGGAAATCAGTGTGGCCGTTTCTCAGAAAAATTGGGATCAACCTACCCCTGGACCCAGCAATACCACTCTTGGGAATATACCCAAGAGATGCCCTATCATACGACAAAAACATTTGTTCAACTATGTTCATAGCAGCATTATTTGTAATAGCCAGAACCTGGAAGCAACCTAGATGTCCTTCAATGGAAGAATGGATGAAGAAAGTGTGGAATATATATACATTAGAGTACTACTCTGTGGTAAAAAACAATGACTTCTCGAATTTTGCATGCAAATGGATGGAAATAGAAAATACTATCCTGAGTGAGGTAACCCAGACCCAAAAAGAAGATCATGGGATGTACTCACTCATAATTGGTTTCTAGCCATGGATAGGGGCCACTGAGTCTATAATTTGTGATCCTAAAGAAGCTAAACAAGAGGGTAAACCCAAGGAAAAACATTTAGTTATCCTCCTGGCTATGGGAAATAGACAAGATTGCCGGGCAGAAAATTGGAATCTTGGGGGTGGGGTGGGATGGGGGTGAGGGGAGATGGGGAGAGAAAAGTGTGAAGGAGAGGATGAGGGGAACTGGGGGAATCGGGGTGATTGGGGATAAAGGAAGGTTGGATAGGGGAGCAGGGAAACTCATATCTTAGTTAAGGGAGCCACCTAAGGGTTGGCAAGAGACTTGAACCTGGAGTGGCTACCAGGTGCCCAGGGCAATGTCCCCAGTTAGTTCCTTGGGCACCTGAGGATAGGGAACCTAAAATGAACCTATCCTATAGCCATACTGATGAATATCTTGCATATCACCATAGAACCTTCATCTAGCGATGGATGGAGATAGAGACAGAGACCCACACTGGAGCACCGGACTGAGCTCCCAAGGTCCTAATGAGGAGCAGAAGGAGGGAGAACATGAACAAGGAAGTCAGGACCACGAGGGGTGCACCCACCCACTGAGACAGTAGGGCCTATCTATTGGGAGCTCACCAAGGCCAGCTGGACTGTGACTGAAAAAGCATGGGATAAAACCGGACTCTCTGAACATGGCGGACAATGAGAGCTGACGAGAGGCCAAGGACAATGGCACGGGTTTTGATCGTACTTCATGTTCTGGCTTTGTGGGAGCCTAGACAGTTTGGATGTTCACCTTCCTAGACCTGGATGGACGGGGGAGGACCTTGGACTTTCCACAGGGCAGGGAACCCTGACTGCTCTTGGTACTGGAGAGGGAGGAGAAGAGGAGTGGGAGGAGGGGGAGAGGGGCGGGAGGAGGGGGAGGGAAATGGGAGGCGGGGAGGAAGCGGAAAATTTTTTTTTCAATAAAAAAACGAATAAAGAAAGAAAAAAAAAGAAAGAAGTAACAAATACCATGCTTTTAAGGTTTTGCTCAAGTTTGACATCTTTTTGTTAGTTTTAAGTTTGTGTTTTAACGATGTTCCTGATAGGGTTATAATTCTTGTAAAATGTATACACACATTGATTTGTAAGCTTAAATTTTTTAAAAATTAAAATTCACTTTTCAAAAGTCCTCTCAAACCATAGTGTAGGTTCTAGCTGTGCCATGTCCAGAGCCAGAGTGGGTCTGAGCTCACCCTCAGCATCTGCTTATTCCACATCTTCATTTGACTAGTGGGAGAAAAATCAAGATATCATTTCACAGAAAGAGCCTTTTGAAGTTAGATATCAGATATGACAACCATTTAAATTTAGTTTTTAGACATTAAGTGTCCTTGAGTGCTTATTGGAATACATCTTTAGATCATGTGCTAATTTTTAAGTGAATAAACAAAATGAATTTATAAATAAAAGATTATGTCAAACTCTACATATTTCCAGCAATATGCTTTTGTATTCAAATTGTCTTTGGAATCTCCTGCACAGGTAGAGGATCATGTAAGCATTATGCTATCCATAATTCTTGCAATTTGTTAAATTATACACGCAGTAACTGCTTCAAATGTAAATTGATGTTTTTGATATGAATATTTAGCACCTTCCTTTCTTTCTAAACATAGTGGGGTGATCACTGGGTTCTTTCCTGCTCACTTGACAGTACATCAAACGCTTGAATACTTGGAAGAGCAAGTAAGCTACATTAAAAGATCACTCTGATGTACATTTCATAAAGCAAGAATGCTGGTGGTGTTCTGTTTATTAGCCTACAACTAATGCAGAATAGGTACTCAATGTTTCCAAGTAAGTGAAGTAAGCTTGTATTCACAGGCATTTTTTTTTTTTTTTTTTTTTGGCAGAAGTTGCTTGTTCTTTTCCCGGCTGCCCAGACCTGAAATAATCAAACTGAACCAACATTAATTGCAACACTGCTTGACCAATGACTGTAGTGTATTCCTAGCTAGCTCTTACATCTTAGATTAACCTGTTTCCATTAATCTGTGCCATTAATCTATTGCCATTTGGTTGTGGCCTACCAGTAAAGTTCCTTCTGGAGTCTGGCATCTGTCTCCTGCAGTGGCTACATGGCTTCTCTTTGACTACACCTACTCTCTCTATATATCTTTTCCAGCCTGGCTATATTCTGTTAAGCCATTGGCTGAAAGCAGCTTCTTTATTAACCAATGGCAGTAAAACATATTCATTTCATACAGAGGGGAATCCCACATCAGGCATTAGAGTTTTAAACTTTTACTTAACAGGCCACCTAAGGCTACAGAGTAAGACTGTCTCAAAAAAAATTGATTGAAACTATGTTGTTATTTTGAATTCTAGAAAATTATTGAGTTGATGAGTAGAAATGCCTGCTCCTCTAAGTTCAGTGTTTGAATCTGACTTTATGTGTCTACTCACCAAATGGTGGCGACTGAACACAGTTGTCAAAGTCAGGGAGTTGTGAAGCAGATCTGATGACCACCTGTTGGCCACACTGTGTCTGTGGGTAAGAGGAACTTTGGTGAAGGTCTTCTTTAACTTGATGGCTGTGTGATTATTCTCTGCGTTCCTTTATGGTTGTAGAGAATAGTTTATGATGAAATGTCCTTTCAGCTCCAATAACTGAAAGTAAGAGCATCTCTTATTGTAGTAGACATTAGCTGAAACAAATCCTGGCAGATGCAGTTGTAGTCATTGGTTATCTAACCAGTCTTTCTGAAATAGTAAATTATCAAATGTGGAGTCAAACGAGAGCAGAGAAAGCAGAGAAGCAGTGAGGTAGGGCTGCAGCGTGGTAGGTTCCCCAGAATTGGCTGAGTAGGTGTAAAGAACCCCAACTGTTGCTCTACAAGTGGAGCAGAGTAGCCGGGAGTGGGGTCATCTGCCCTTCAGTTCTCTTCTTGGTCCCAGTTCACTGGACTTTGGAATCTGTGCTTGATTTGAGAGATGTTTGATGCAGTAAGTCTAGAAAATGGAGGAGTAGTTTATTGCACTTTTCACCATGTCTCTTTGTGTGGGTATGTGCACATGTGCCTGCAGGTGAACGTGGAAGCCCGAGTCAGCACTGGGTGTAGTCCTCTGCAGCTCGTCACTCACTGAGCCTGATGCTGACTTCCGGCTAGGTGCTCTGCAGCAAGCTAAGCTGCAGTGATCTTCCTGTCTCCACCCTCCTCTCCCAGCGCAGTTATGGTCTCACTTTGCCTGGCTTTTATGTAGGTGCCTATGATCCAAATTCAGGTCTTGTGCTTGCATGGCAGATTGTATCCCCTATTTCAAAAAGTAATGATCACTTCATTAGTGACCTCCAACTTTACACTGCTGAGAATACACGAGAATATGGGTAGGCATTGCACAGGAAAGGTGTCCAGTCGCTCCCATTCAGAAGTCTCTTAGTGACTTCACAGCACACTCTCAAACTCCTGGTAGTGGTCTGACTTGTGTTCACCTCTCTGATGTCATCCTTCACCCTCGCCTCGCCCTAGACAGACCAGCCGTATCCTTGCTGAGCAACCTGACCCTATCATGTTGTCTGAAAAGTTTCTCCTGGGTGCTGCCTTTCCAAATTACTCTATCCTCGTATCTGCTCGCTTGTTTCCTAGGGCTGTGCTTGTACCTAGAGCTGACATGAATGTCTTGGGTTCGTTTCCCAGTATGTCTGCCTTGCTCCTTCCACAGAGAAGTGACTCCTTACATGGCCACCATTAACATTTTCCTTTAGGTTTTCCTTCCCTCCTCCTCAAGGGGCTATTATTGAACTTCAGAGTGGCCCTTCCTTGCTCTCCCTCTCTGCCCTTCCCCCATCTTGGCCAGGCCTTTCCCTCATGTTCTCCTCTTTTCCCTTCTCTCCTCCCCTCTTTTTAGCCCCTCCCCCAATTTTCTCAAGAGTTCTTGTCTATTTCCCCTTCTCAGGGAATTTATGTATGCCTCTCATAGGATTCTCCTTGTTACCTAGCTTCTCTGTGATTGTGGGTGACAGGTTTTGTTTTTTTTTTTTTTTTTTTTTTTTAAGTAGCCCTTCCCCAGTTTGGCATCTGATAAACAACAGTGAGGTATGTATTCTAGAAAGAAACTTTTGAGTCTAGGGGCATAGGAGAAAGGGCTAATGGTAGAACAGGATAGAAAAATTCCAGACAAACTATCCATTTTTGAATAGTGTTTCTAACTAAAATGAAAAATTCAGTCGTTATGCCTACTTATCCTTCCTGTAAGTTCTCCTTGTACAGAAAGGCATGTGGGGCTCTTAAATGAATTAAGGTAGATGGCTAATAAGTTAAAGAACATTGTAGCCTCAGCATTAGGTAGCTGAGTCCGTAGAGGGGACGGTGCATGGGTTACCCTGTAATGAGTCCCTTAAGAACCGTGCTGGGAAGTCTTAGTAATGACTGTATTTCCACATTCCAGTCCACAGAAGGGATAGTTTTCTCCTCGGCATCTACCAAACCTTTATCTTCTCGACTAGGTTTAAGGATCCATGGGGCAGAAGGTTAATATAGTATTTTGTTTGCCTTTAGTAGCATTTTGTAGTGACCAGAGTGATCATTCTGTTCTGTGGAGTAAAGTTAGCTGGTAGCTTTCATCTGTAATTATTATCTGGACGACAGAGCACATTTTTTCTTTAGCAGCATCTGATTTTTTTGACTCAATTCTACCCACCTCCTATGTAATGGGGATTAGAAATGTTGAGCTCTGGAACCAGAGCCAAGTCGTGTTGAACCTGAGTGAGACACTCGGTTCTTAACCCTTTTCACCTGCCCACTGTCACCATTTGTAGGATATTTGCTCCCTTTGGACATTCACAGAGTCCTCGCTGTGACTGTAGAGTGCGTGAGCAGTGCCATTCCCAGCTGAGCTCACGAAGGCCCAGTGACTAAGGGCACTCAGGTGTTTAACATGAGGGTCCTCTGATTCTGCTCTCACCATCGCCCCCACACAAAGGAAGGCTACATTAGATGACTTCCAGGTCCATTCCATGGCGTGGGGATGTCTACTGCTACTCAGCTTTTTTTATTGGTTCAATAGATAATACTGCTTTTACTTAGCTTTTAGCTTTTTTAATGCCCCAAGCTTTGTCATGACTAATAGCTAATTTAACTCCAGAATTTTAAACGCCTTGAAATGAATATAAGATTTGTATTAACACATAAGATTTCACGTACATGAAGACTTTTCTCAAATATATTTGGACATCATAAACAGCCTCAATAAATATGTAAATGGATAGAGAAAATAGAAGAGTAAATTGGGTTATAAAAGCCTTACATTAAGGGAAAATTGATTTTATCATTTCATCCTTTCCTGTATGTTAGTTTGCTATTTTGTTTTTCTTAAAGTCAACCTTTTTTTGTGGCTTTTACATGACATTTTCCTTGCTTCACTGAAAATATTACTGTAAGAATAGGTTTGTAATAAAAATTTGAGGGAAAATACCTACTACCGTACAGATTTAAGACACTGGTATTCTGTTTTTATCTGAAGTATGGATGAGATGGAGAAACTTAGATGTTTGCCCCTAGACTAAGTCCCTGGCAGTTCCACAGAAATGCAAACTCTAGGAAAGTAATTAAAACTTCTGCCTTTGTTATTTTCTTCTGTGATTGTGCTAAATGGAACTCTTAATTTTCTCTTTGTGCGCGTTCTGGACATGTGGACGTTTATGCACTTAGGTTTTTGTACATGCACACACGTGTTGTCGTCTCTGCATTACTGTTGTGATTGCCTGTGTGAGTTACCGGGGCTGGGCCTTTGTGAAGAGGACATGAAATAGCTTTAACTTAAAGGGAAAAAAGAAAGTATTACTTTTACAGTTAAACTTAGTTAAATAAAACTTTAAAAGTCCTAACTTTATGTTCATTTACAGTTTGATTTACTATGTTTACAACTTTCATTATGTTATAAAATCTTCATTGTGTAAATTTTTCAGTTTTATCTTAAATTATGTATTATGCTGTTTAATATTAACAGTTTTTAGTTATACATTAATATTATAATGTTGGTTTAGTTGGAAAATAGTTTCAGGGCTGGAGAGGTGGCTCTGGTTAAGAACACTGGCTGCTCTTCCAGAGATTCTGAGTTCAATTCCCAGCAACCACATGGTGGCTCACAACCATCCATAATGAGATCTGGTGCCTTCTTCTGGCCTGTAGGCACACATGCAGGCAGAACAGTGCATACATAATAAATAAATAAAATCTTTATTTAAAAAAAAGGAAGTGGTTTCAAAAACTTGATTTTTCGATTTTTTAGAACTACTTAGAATCTATTGTGGATTGTAAGAGTTCTCTCTCGTTCTGTGTGTGTGTGTGTGTGTGTGTGTGTGTGTGTGTATGTTAGTTACCTTGTCCCTTCTTAATTTACTATACATAGAAGAAAAAGTCTTAAATTATATACTGTCCTGTGCATGACCCATTGGAAACTAGCCAGTGTCTTATTGAACTGCGGTAGCACACATGCAGACCTTGGGAGCCTTCAGTATGAATTTACATCCCAGAAAGTTAGTGGCAGTGAGTTGGTAAAGATTCAAAATGTTTGTTACAGCCTCAACATGCTTGGAATTCCTTTCTTTGATGTAGAAAATTTAGACTGTCTCTGATCTAAAGTCTGTGCTCGGGGCAAGACAGCTACTGTGGTAGGTAGTTTCCTGTTCCTTCCCAGAGTAGAGTTATCCTGAGAACAGAATCAGTGGCATCAAAATACAGACAAATGTTAGCAAGGTAACGAAGAAAATAATGCTCATGGTACAACCAGCTAATTATATTACAATAAGCTTGTAAATGCTAGGTATAATAGGTATTAAGAAACATATTATGCATACATATGTGTCTTTACTAAGTTATGTTATGGTTGCTACTTCTTACTTATATGGCCAATATTTACAACTGTTATTTGGTACATAAAAGTTTTTCTGGATGTCCTTCAAATAAACTTGAGTGAGATATAAACCTTCAAGGAGTAATTAGTAGAAATGAAGGTGTACAAAAATAATGCCACCGTGCTGTGACAAAAGCAGTACCAGGACTGGTTAGTACCGACGTGGAGCAGCATGGGACTATTGTGGGGGAAGTCAGGAGCCTGGAGGTCAAGACTAGGAGGTAGAACTAATTCTTTCTTTTGCCGACACTGCATACTTCACTTGCATCATGCACAGAAGACTGTTTATTTTTTTCTCACTATACATAGACTTTGTTTCTGTGTATGACCCTAACTTATTTTACCAAACTCAGTGATTGCAGCCATTTGCTCAGAAAGAGCACCTTCGCGTGGACTAGCTGGAGGTTAGTAGCTGCGTGGGTTAGCCGGGCTACAAGGGTCATCCCCTAGCCTGGGCTCTGGGACAGAGCATGTATCTTCTGCTCTTTGTTTCTGGGGTTACTGCTGGCATCCCTTTGTTACATCCAGCTCAAAAGTTGTTTACATTGCTAATAGAGTTGAAGTGATGCTTGAAGTTTTTTAGCACAAGAAATGTTTCTAAAGAATGCAAAAATTATTGCCTAGGTGAAATTACATGAAAATTTGCTTTGTTGTAATGAAAACATAGTTAATGTGTTGATATTCTAAAATTTTGTTCAGCTCCTATTAGTATTTCCTTACCTGTAGGAGTAGCTCTCTAGCTAATCTTTTTGATGAACTTACTACTTAATGTTACAGCATAAGGCATAAAATACAAAATAAGTTTAGAATTGCATAGATTGTAGACTAAAGTTCTAATGTTTCTGTCTACCCAGGTGTAATATTGATAGAAACAAAGGACTTCTAAAAATGTATTACTAAAACAGCCAAGTAAGAATAATGCTTGAGACCATCAGGATTTAAGCCAAGACAACCAGAAACCAGACTGTGTAGTTGATTTCCTTTACAGTGGTCTTGAGTGATAGATTCTGATGAAAGACACAGCATGATTTTCACCAAAAGTACTTAAAAGGATGTTGGAAAATTTTTACTTTGTTACTTTGAGAAAATTGATAAACTAGTTTTACTTGTTCAATTAAATTTGCATTGTAAATTAAGTATTGGGAGACATGTTTAAATACTTGGTAAATTGGTTATCATTAGCAATTCTAACCATACATATTCTTCACAAAGTGATAAGTTAGTAGAAGTCTTTCCCAAGTGAGAACCTGATAGATGAAGGGAATGGAGAAGGATAGCCTCCCCAAGTGCAGTTTTGACAGACATTTGTGAGCAAGTTCTCTGGTAACTTCATGGCCTAAGTAGCAGCTGCGTGACCATGACGGCATTGCCTTGACTACGTAGACTCAACGGCGAACGCTGAGACAGGGTTCCATTTTACCAGTGAAAGTTCATCTCTGCTCTTAACTCAGTGCATGGAAAAGATTAGTTCAGGTGGAGGTAGGCCATAGTTTGAGCTGACACCAAAGAGGACACAAGCCTGTCCTATCCCTGGTTCCACTAAGGTGACCCAAGAGATTCCAGCTAGTCATTCCTTTCCCCGGGAGCCTGGCACAAACAGACAATCATATTTGCTGGGCTTTTCTTTCCTCCTAAATATGAGGCAACTAGATAGTAAAGGTCTGTGTATCTTCCTAATTATTGGATTTTCCCCTCAAAGTAAGAGATTTCAATTTTAAAATAACATCCCTTTGAAGAGAAGGAATTGATTGCTAGGAAAACTAACTTTTGTTGAGTATTTGTGTGCATGCTGTGTCTGACGGGGGAATGATGAAAGAACTAGGTAAATGTTTGAGAACATAACAGACAGCAGAACAGAATTTCTAGGAGAGAATTCAAGATGTGCATCTTCATGAGATTTATATTATCTTGCTTTCATTTGAAAATGGGCATTACATTGAATGTTGTAATTCTAATGGTAAACATTTTTAAAGTTGATATTTCATGCAATATCCTATCACTATGCAGAACTATTAGACAGTGCTCAAATTGTGGGTTGGTTTGTTGTTTTTTTTCTTCTGAAAAAATAAAACTAACTACTTTAAATTATAGGCACAAAGCTTACTTATAATAACATTAGTGGGGACGGTAGGAGTTAATTAGTTGGGCACTTGATAATAGGCTCTTCTTATCCAAGGAGCCTTATCACTGCCTCCAAGGGCAGTTGTGTAGCAGGTTGCAAGATGAATACATAAATTCGTACAATAATCATTATAAGAAAAATGTTGCCTTTAGGCAAACTTAATTTCTTTATTATTGCATAAAATTCCCTTTCAGTGTTAAGCGATGTGCACTGTCAAAGTCCTGTAGACCCAGGCTGGGCGAGTGTCAGGAGGTTCCCCAGGGAGCAGCTGGAGAAAGTAACCTTCAGACAAGCGTAGGTAGAACTGGCTTATCTTTAGTCCCTGGTCCCTCAGAACCACTGGTGGTTATCTTGAAAACTATATTTCAAAAGAATGTAATGGTAAAGCATAAGAAATATTTTCATTAAATCTTTATATAAGAGGCATACCAACTGAAATATATTTTACATTACATAATTCCTATTTTTTTAAAAAAATAAAACTATATGCTCCAAACTGATTTACTTTATTGGCAGTTCCCCCAAGAATATTTAATTTCTCTCTTTGAAATTGCCCAATCGATACTGTCCGAGCTATATGAAGAGCCTGATCAGCCTCTGCCCAGACTGGACAGTGGGGTGACAGTTAAATAGCCTGCTTTGCTGGGGGTGGGGGTACCCAAATACATTTCATTTTCAAAATGTTTCTGGAAGGACTTATTTATGGTAATGCTGAGAGCTATTTAAAACTCGTCAAAAATGTGGGTTTTACAGAACATAAAAATAATCTCCTGAAAGTTTGGAAGGGGAGAGGGGCTGTGGTGTGGGGGCGGTCTCTGCTGCCCACGTACGTCCGCCCTCTGTTGAGTGCGCTGTGTGCTTACGGGCTCCCCGGAGCAGTCGCCGTATAATTGATGTGCAGTCTGCATTGCTGAACCCTGGACTGCACCATTCCGTGTTGAAGGGAAGATGCAATCTGATCCCTCTGCTGCTGAGGGAGGAATCTCTTCAGTCAAGGCTTTGACAGGGCACAGTCTCCTCCAATAATCTTGTGGGTTCTCGCTCATTATTCCCCGAGTTCTCAGTGGAGCTGCATGCGTGTGTGCGCCCCGAGCAGCGTTCTGGTTCTGAGCTGCGTCTGCTGGTGCTGGGGAGTTTTGCTGCCGGTTCCGCTGCCTAATCTTCCTCTTCTGGCGTGCCTGAGCATGTCCACGTTAGAATCTGTGACATACCTACCTGAAAAGGGGCTATATTGTCAGAGACTGCCAAGTAGCCGGACACACGGGGGCACGGAATCCCTGAAGGGGAAAAATACAGAAAATATGGGTTTCTACGGCACATTAAAAATGATTTTTTACAAAGTAAGTAAGCTGTTTTCTTCCTGTGCTATGTGGTTGTGTGTGTGTGCCTGCCTGAGAAGGAAAATCTGTATCATCAGAGATGGCTGCAGTATCCTCTAATTTTGGTGGGTGGCTGGATGTCTGGTATTCTGTTTTATTTCATGAATGTTGTAAGCAACTATGGAACGGCAGTGTGAGCTGGGAGAAGCTTTAAAATAAAATGTGTGTTTCCATCTGAGAATTTTTCACTGGAAATGTATCCAGACTTCAGAAATGTGGCTCCGTTAAATGCTGACCTGGAAATACTCAGCCTCACTTGGCTTTCTGTGAACCTTTCTGTTCAGTTTTCCTGTATCATAGACATACATATGTGTTCATTAGTTAACTCTTAAAGTGTAGTCACTGCAATGTGTGGGGTTCATATTTGAGGAGATTGTACTACTTGTGGTATCTTAAATAACTACCCAATTAATTTTTGGTTATAAAGTCGGTATTTTCAGTTAGCAGTACAATATTTAAAAGGCTTTTATAGTCATTCAGAAGGTTTTATAAAATAATTTAACGTAAAACCCCCTTCTCAGTGATTTCCTTGCTTTATTTTTTAAGTATTTTTATTCC
The DNA here is from genome assembly GCF_950005125.1 of Chionomys nivalis. Lineage (NCBI taxonomy): Eukaryota > Metazoa > Chordata > Mammalia > Rodentia > Cricetidae > Chionomys > Chionomys nivalis. The sequence continues at coordinate 2,128,170 of NC_080109.1, read as the reverse complement.
CTGAAAGATTCTAAGATGGAAATAAAGTTTGCTTTTAGTGGCAGATGGCATTTGTACCAGTGTATTTACAAGACATTCTGGGAAGTTCTGGAAGCCAGCATTACTGACTTAATTCAAATGAGTATCAGAGATTCTCATAGTGATCACGAAAGACATCTGTGAAAGTTAGCAAGTTCCGTGCAATGGGTTCATTTGTATATATGAATTGCACACATGGAAGCACATGGCTACCCATGTGTTACAGTGTTTTTATTATTTATGTCTGTTTTTAATAAAATTATTTACAAAGAGAAGAAAGTAATGTATTTTGGAGAGGATTGTCTTTAAAATGATCTGGGTATAAAAACTTCAGTGAGAGGAGAGCAGACCAATTCCATTCTCCCCCAGTAGGTATCTCATGAACTAAGGTATAAATTGTGCATAAGCTTCTTGAACCTTCGCAGCTAAAATTCATGCAGTGTTATTGGTAGACTTTCTGCATGATGATAAGAGTCCTTGCTGTCCCATCTCAGAGTCTGAGTCCTTTAGTATGTGCAGTGTATATTCTGTGTTTCCTGTGTTCCTGTGTGCAACAGTGGGTAGGGAAATGAGGCTGCTGCCAAGTAGGGGTCCACTTGTCTGTAAAAATGAAGATGGCTATCTCCCCACAGCATGCAGTAACAGTAACTAGTGAGTACGTGCAGATCCAAGAGAGGCTGTTGAAAAAGAAAAAGTTGAACCTTAGCGGATCTTATTTTCTAGTTTGGAAGTAAACATATACTCCGATGACCTACATTAATTGATAGTGAAACACAGAAATAAAAAATATTTCAATATTAACATTGAATGGATTGCCAGCATCCCATGGCACAGTGAGAGCCCTTAGGATGTACGTGTTGGACATGTCTTATATATCATATATCTATATATCTCAGACGTAGTTCACTCTCGTATAATCCTTCCCATGTTTCAAGAGTATTTGGACCCGAGTATGGGCTGTGCACTCTGCACGTAGCTGTTGATGACTTTCTCTTCAGCTTTACCGTAGGAGATGCAGATTCTCTGCTGCTAGGACTTACTCTTTTAGCTGACTCTGTTTCCACGCCAATTGCTTTCTTCTGTATTATAGCCACTATCCAAGATTAGCTTATTTACAGTGCTCTCTACCTTTTTATAATGATATAAATGCTTAATGTTCAGTTATCCATATTTCTGGTTTGAAATTTTTAATTTAATTTTTTATCTTATAATATTTTTCAAGAAAATGAATATTAGAAAGACATGTTAAATATGGTTCTTTTCTGTGAGTGCTAATAAATTTTTCTTGTTACTTAACTGAAAAATATGTAATTATTTAAGGATATGATGAATATCAGTTTCTAAATCACCATATACAGTTCACCCCAACAGAATACCAAGGGAGCAGCACTGCCTCTCCAGTCTGTGAAAGCAAAGCAAATAGGACAAACTATGTAATAGATTTTCCATTTAACCTACCATTGTAGGCACATGGAAATTTAACAGCTTTTAATATTAGCATGCAAATTCATCTGATAATGGACCGGGTAAATTTAAAAAAAAAAAAAACTTATCTGTTTTACCTTATAGATGAAAAGAAAGTTGGACCATGGTTCTGAGGTCCGTTCCTTTTCTTTGGGAAAGAAACCATGCAAAGTCTCAGATTACACCAGGTAACGTTAAATAGAGGGGTAGATGGGGGTCATTGAATTGTGTTCGCAGAATAACAATGCTACTGTATTCAGTGTTGCCGGGCTGTTCTAGCGTTTTTTTGGTGTTACAGAGATGGGAAGGGTGTCAGTCTGATTGTCCTTCTTACTAAGAGACTCACGGGGGAGGCGCATGCAGGACCCCTAAACAGTAAACCATGAGATCTGAGTGTGAGCAAATGTCTCTAGTTACTATAGCAACTGCTTGCCGTTCTAGGGTAGATACTTACATATGCCAAATCGGAGATAAATTTATTAGCAGGAGATAAATTTTGAACTTGGTCTTCCTCCATGGAATGAGTGTTAGAAATCCCCGTGCATTGACCTGATGGTCTTTATGTTTAGCACATACATTTCTACTCCTGTAGAATAGTTTCCATAACAACTAGACACAATTGTAGTCTTGTTTCCTGCTTCACTCCATCATTTTTGGATTTTGCATCAGTATAAAACTTTGCCCACTCTCACGCTAATTAGGCTAACTTAAGCACAATATCTCATTTCCCAGCCAATTAAAAATGGCTTTGAAATGCTGTGTTTTAAAATTTAAATAACAAAAGTATCTTAAGAGCCTTTGTGGTCCCCTCCCCCCTTGTATAATTGTCACTTTGTTTTTTTGTTTTTTATTTAAAAAAAAAAACTGGTCGGAGTGAACAATAGACATTCTGAGGACATCATGGTTATGATCTTTCTTAAAGCATTTTGATTTAGTTATTTTTATTCTATAAAGTAAAATAAAATTAGCATTGCCTAGATACACGGTTCTTTAAGACGTTATAGACTGCACCCCTCTTTACCATTTTTTTATTTCAGTCAACTGAGGGAATTTCTTTAGTGCTCTTCTGCAAAATGAATGAGCCATACTACCTAGAGTGATTTACGTACAGAGAACTCCGGAGAGAAGAGGGAAGAGAGCTCCCTGCTCCAGAGCAGCTCTTCCTGTCCTCTTTGCCATCCACAGTTTCACTGTTGTGGGCACTTCCACCAGAGGGTGTGGAAGAACAGAGAGACTAGTAAAATGTTTCGCTTCTCCTTCTAACCTTGATAATATGTTTCTCAGATGAGACAGTTGAGCTTGATGTTAAACTAATTGTAAATGTAATTTTTAAATCTGTAGATTTTAGTCCACGTCATTTTGGCCTTCTGTTAATGCTGAGACAAAAGTATTAAATGTTCAGTTATTTTAAAATGGAGTTTGTGGTTCAGAACACATTTTCATAAAATTTTAGTTGCTTTTTATGTCGAGAAAGCAACTGCCTTTTAATAAGGAATTGTACTACATACGAATACATATTTCTTTTCATGTCTTTGGGGCCATCTTGTCGGTCACTAGCATATACATGTGATGTTTAGTGATGCTTTGGACAGGCTTTGACAGGTAATAAGACGAAACTCATTTTCTATTTTGTCCACCCTTAGGAAATTTAAACTATTAATAAATCATGTTTTACTTAGGAGAAAAGAAAAACTGAATTTGGTTTTGAATTAGAAAAGAAGAAAGGATTGACTTATTTGTTGACTCTTACAGATTGTCTTAAATAAATATTAAAAGATTCAAAGGTGCATGAAGATCTCTGTAAAACAGTGATTTAGGTATCATTTAAAAAATTAAAGAGTTGCTTTGTTAGCAGTTTGTCAGATGTTGATAATCAGTTGTTATGGTACAGTTTATATGTGCTCTTTGGATATAAATATGTATTTTTTAAGCACTCACTGTAGCCCAGTGTGGCCTGGAGCTCGCTCTGTGTGGCCTGGGCTTACCTCACACGCAGGACAGCTCTCCTGCCCCATCATCTAGTGCCCTGATAACAGCTGTGAGCTGGCTGCTCTTTGGACTTAAGAGGATTCTTTCACAGATGTAATTTCCCAGGCAGGTCTTGTCCTTTTAGTACCTGCCTGCAGATGCTCGGTGTACACCCTGCTTTGGATGGTTGAGCTGGCTTAGAGGACCCACCATCTGAGACCACCAGCGTATGCGACCGTAGGCTTCCTGCTGTTATCTAGCAGAGTAATACCGCTTCAGACCTCGATCAGAACCACGTACTCAGTTCTGAATTTATTTGCTTAGATTTTTTTTTTTAATCTCAAAGTTTATTGGAAAAGAATCTTTCAACGATCTCTTTTAATCTAATTTTACCTGAAAGTTCTCTGCTTGTTCTGAAAAACTGTGCGTCTCATCAGGGCTGGCTACTACCAGATACCTAGGCTCAGCTTAATAAATGACAATTTAAAATTGGCAACAGATATATATTGTAAATAATTTTATTGCATCTAGGGCAAGTTTAAGGACTTATGTGTAAGAAGTGAAATCCAAAACATTTTTAATCTCTAAAATATTGGTAACATGAATACTTTCACATTCTTTTTTATAAAGAAAATGTAAACTTTAATGAAGACTAGTCCTAGAAGTAGGGGCTGTATGTTCTCAGGTCACGTTTGTTGGTTTGTATGCTTAGTCGTTTACTCACTTGCTCACAGTTAGGATTGAACCAGCCGTGTCACTCAGCATGTGCACTACGACTAATTTCCCGTGCAGCCCTAAGCAAACATAGACTAGTAACATACAGTTTCATAGAGTCTTCTACCTGGTTGCCAGTCGCTTTGCCCAGATGATGGTAGGGAGGAAACTTTGATTATAATCATAAAACAGCATCAGAAGTAGTGGCAGATACCTGTATTTCTAGCATTTAAGGGTTTGAAGCAAGATGATTGTGAGTTCAAAGCTAACCTGGGCCTCATAGTAAGTTTGATGCTAACCTTGACTACACAGTGAGACCATCTCTGGGACAGGAGGAAAGGAAGAAAGCAAAGTAGGCTTTGTGTATCCCTGCCCTCTGAGAATAGCCAGCAAGAGGCATTGCTGTAGTGATGATGGGGGAATACCAGATTGTTATTCTTATGAAATCAGAGCTCACAGTTCTTAATAAGACCTGTCTTTGCTTCCTCTTGTCCTTTTTCCTTTTTTTTAATTTTTTTTTCTTTAGTACCACTGGGCTTGTACCATGTTCAGCAACACCAACGACGTTCGGGGACCTCAGAGCTGCCAATGGGCAAGGGCAGCAGCGGCGCAGGATCACATCTGTCCAGCCGCCCACCGGCCTCCAGGAGTGGCTGAAGATGTTTCAGGTGACTGTGGACACTGGCAATGCTTCACTCGGTTGCCTGGGGGTGTGTGTGGGGGAAATGCATCATTATCCAGCCATTAAAAAAATGGAGTACTCTTTGGTCTGTACCATTTGTGAGCCTTGGAAACTCTGCATTAAATGAAAGAAGCCAGATGTAACGTGAGAAAGCAGAATAGTGGTTGCCAGGTAGATAGGGGAAAGGACTGGGGTCACCTGCTTTTTGGGGAGAGAATGATAGAAGATTTCTGGAACTGGGTAGGGTCGTGGTCATCAAGAAGGCAGGCATCCTGGGAGTCCCCAAAGTGTACACTTAAAATAGCAAACCTGTGATGTCTGCATCTTTCAGAATGAAAGTACAGTGTTTATTTGTGTAACTGTATATTTACATTCTTCATTGTCTTCTAGACAAGCCTTTGTTTTCTTGTTTATTTTTGAATTTTTATGTCACTGACTGTATTCTTGTTTTCTGAACATTTGAGATTAATTTAAGAACTGTCAGCTAGTCACCGGAGGCAACTTTCCCTTTACTGCTTCCCTAGAAGAGATGGCTCGGTGACTTCTCTCAGTGCCTTGCTTGTATTTGGCTTTAATCTGGTCAAGTTCCAATTGCTGTCTTTTACCAGAATTTAAATTCTTTGAACATTTCCTGGGAAGATTCGTCACCATGAGCACCATGGATCTTTGTGACATGAGTTAGACTGTCTTACCGTGACCGGTAGACCAGGTCACGTGCTCACCAAAACAGTTGCTATAGATGAAGCACTCGATAAGACAATGATTAATAAAAATAAGAACTATAATTTAAAAACATATACTGGTTTTATTTGTCTGCTGACTGAGTTTTCTGTCCTGCCCAGTTCCTGCAGTTGTTAAGTCCCAAAGAAATCACACAGAGGTCTACATTGATTATAAACTGAGTGGCCCATTAGCTCAGGCTTCTTATTAACTAATTCGTATAACTTACATTAGCCCATAATTCTTGTCTGGGTTAGCCACGTGGCTTGGTGCTTTTTTAAGTGAGGCAGTCACATCTTGCTTTCTCTGAGGCTGGGTCACCACTGTAGACTGAAACTTCCTCTTCCCAGAATTCTCATTGCCCCGCCTCTACTTCCTGCCTGGTTGCCCCGCCTATACTTCCTGTCCGGCTACTGGCCAATCAGCATTTTATTAAACATAATACAAGTGACAGGATAAAAGACCATTGTCCCACAGCATTTGTCATTTTCAAATATTTAAGAAATCCTGTTATGCAAATACCAATATTTTGCTTAGGCTCGCGCTCTCTCCCTCCCTCCCTCCCTCCCTCCCTCCCTCCCTCCCTCCCTCCCTCCCTCCCTCCCTCCCTCTCTCCCCGCCTCTCTCCCCCCCCCCGTGTGTGTTTGTGTGTGTGTGTTTCATCTATAACTTCAAAACGAACATGAAGTCATGTGCTTCTAGATGGGTTTAAGATTGTTTTGTGCTTTCTGATGATTCCTAAAACACCAGCAACGTGGGTTGGGGCAACTGCTGTAACCAGGGCAGCCCTGGTGCCTCAACAGGGTTTAAATTTTCCCCAAATGAATAGATGAGGTGGTTGGACCTTGGGTGTCTAGCTGGTAAAGGCAGTATGAAGGATCACTTCCAAAAAACAAATAATTATCCAACCCAAAATGGCCTAGTACTGAGTTTAAGAATCTTGGGATTGAAGAAATGGAAGTTACATTTTACATATGGAAATGTCATGACACTACAGCCATAAGGAATGTAGTCTTAAAGGGGATATTGAAGATATTGACCTCTAATTAATTAGGCCAGGGAAATGGGAAGATCAGTGTGTTCTCCTGCATGTGCATGAGCGTGTGCACACCCTAGCACCCGTGAATGCAGAGCTGATGATGTCTTACCCGGAGGCTGAGCACCAAATGGTAGCATTAGCGTCCATTCAAATAGCCTTCAAAATGGAGCAAAGCTCGTTAGCAGGCTAGTCCAAATAATTTTTATATGGTTGGGCCTATTTTTCCCACAGCATTTTAATGTACCAAAATATGTTTTGTAAGGCACTTATGATGTTCATTAAGAGAACTTTTCTCTATTGATCTGCAGTGGGAACATTAATGCTTCCTTTCATGAGGCTGTTCTAGCCAGTCCTTTATACAGTGCTTGTTTAGCTGCCCCATGCGCTCCTTAATAAAATGTCCAAGTGTTGTACTTACTACTTCACAGTTTCAGAAATGTTTACTGTAAAAGTAAAATCAGAAAACCAAGTTCACTAAGCCAGCTTTGTCCTATAAAAGTGTACCTGTTTCATATGAGTAGTTATAGTGAGAGATCTCATTCTTAGTTCACAGAAATATTGTGGAATTATCCCTGCAAGTAAAGAACTTAATCCACCTCCCCCCGGCATTCTGTAGGAACAAATTTGTAGCACTAAAGGCCCACCTGACAAGGTAGATCAGCCTTAATCTTCTGTCCCATGTCAGCCTCTGACGTGACTCAGCCAGCCTCACGGTGGTACCCTGTCCTGTCCTGTGTTGTGCTGTGTTTCAAGGTTGGTGCCAAACTAACTAGGATTGAATCGCTTGCCTGGAGGCTTGTGATGCTTCAGTGCCAATCTTACAGACAGCCACCGCTCTACAGCAAAGTGGGGTGGTGTGAGCTGACCCATGAGGGATAATTAAACTAGCAAGCTTCTACAAATATGCGATTGGGGCATTTAATGGTGACTTCCCTGTTGTGTAACAAGCAAAATGGGAACTCTTGTCCCCTTACTGTCCTCCTATTGCTCCGCAGGCAGTGATAGAGCACTCGGTCCAGCTTCATCTATCCCGAAAAAGTACTCTGTGCTCCATTTGTAAATTGAATGAGAGACTATTACTGAAAAACAGAAATGTAAATTAAAGACTAAGGCAAAAACCCAAACTTTGCCCTGCTTAAATTGACTTGACTTTCCAGTAGTCACTGTGCCTGCCAAAGAGATAGGGCTGGTTGGATTGTTTATATAATTTGGATATTACACTGTATGGCTTTTTACTTAGCAATGCTAGAGCAGGTAAAGACTTTAATGGAATTAGCCTTTTATGGTTCAAAAGCGTCAGAGAAGGGAAGCATATATGACCTTGATGAAGAGGCTTCGTCCAAATTTTGACTTTGACTGTAACTAGCAGGTATTTGATTAAGGATCCGTTGTTTCCTTTATACCATCCTACATAAAACAAACATTACAGTAAAAGTGTCCACAGGGAAGAGTATGTAGCTGTGGAAGGACAACAGAGTCCTTACATGTCACTTTCTGCCATTGTTCTTGGGTCTAGAAGAGCCTGTCAGTACTAACTTCACACGGGAATCTGAGGAACAAAAGTGGCGTGTGTCTGTGTGTGTGTGTGTGTGTGTGTGTGTGAGAGAGAGAGAGAGAGAGAGCGCAAGAGAGAGAGAGAGCACTTGAGTGCTATAACATAACATTATGCAAATGTTTGCACGCCCTAGCAGAACGGACTTGCATTAGGACTGTGTGCTTTGGAAAGATCTGCTATACTCAAACCAAAAAACAAGAGCTATAAAATACATGTTTTGATAATTATAATGAATAAAATCTATATTGAAGGTTTTATCACACTCCATGCTAACTCCGAAATTACATATATTTTCTGTTTTATTTTAGTTAAGTCTTATTTATTTGTTAGTCAGCAAGAGATGAAAACCTTCAAGGAAGTGACAACAGGATCAGTTTATTGTTTCTTTGAAGTTGCATTTGTTACAGCATGATTAAGAAAACTTATTAAACCTGGTGTAAGGAAGTTGAAGAAATTCATGTATTTAGTCAGATAAGCCTACAGGAAAGTACTGTATTTAATAGTTCAAAAATTTACATCAGAATAAAAGCAGATAAAGTCTTGGGTTCTTTAGAAAGTCATACCTGAATCATGTTTTCTGAGGTGGATTGGAAACTGTTTGGACGAACAGAGTAGTAGAGGAGGATTGCCCTGCATTTGAGACCGCTCCGAACCATACAACACAAGTCCCTGAACTGCCATGCCTCAGGCTCTGGAGAAGCTAGTTCTAGTTTTCTACCGTGAGTTCAGGCTCAGTTACCCAAGGTTGGAATAGTAACTGAATCATGCCAGTGTCCCCAAGTGCTTGTTCGTGAATTCCCCGCGTGGGACCCTGGGCAGTGTTTGGGAACCACAGTGCCAACCACATCTTTTATAGGAGGCTTAAGGCAGCAAGCAGAAAGGTCACTTTAACCAGTCTCCAAGGAGTCTGGAGATAGACTAGGACAAAGCTAGGGAGCTGAGAGGTCATTGGAGGTCTGGATGTCGTGGCTTAGATGGCGCAGTCATGACCAAGTTTCAGGTGTCGCGAAGCTCATGATTTGTGTCTCTGGGATTCTGCACTATGAATCTTTTTCAAATGTTTAATCAAGATGTACAGTTTCCTTGAGTTGGGGTAGTTGTCCGCCTCCCACAGTATGGTGGTGCCTGAAGTGCCGTGGGAGAAGACAGCCCAGTGCCTTTGCTCAGGTGTGAGGTACTGCACGTGTCGTATGACAGACTCCTGGTGGGCACCCTGTCTGAGCACAGAGGACACGACCTGTGGCAGCCTTGGCAAAGTAGAGTAGGCCATGGAGGGCGTCAGACGCTGGCTGATGGCGCATAGTGCCAGCACCGACTGCAGTCAGGAGAGGAGAGGTGAAGTCATTATGGAGTCTAAAGGAGTAAATTCCTCTTTAAGAATTATTCTGAGGGCAGCCTCCTAAGAGCCTTGACACAGCTCAGTATTTATCTTACATCTTATGGAATGCATCAGACTTTGCCTGTTACTCTTTATTCGTCCATGTCCAAATGGCTGCAGTAATCCCCAGGGGTGTTTACATCGGCACAGATTTATTTACAAAGGCCTGCTTAGATATGCTTCTACTTAATAATTATGAAGTTACTTAAATGTTTTACATGGTTATTACAGAATTCCAACATTTTAAATTACTCATATGGCCATAAAATGTTTCCTTTCAAGAACCATTGCTTTTCTAAGCAGTCATACTCACTGGTAGAAAATATTAAAAAAAAAAAATGAAACAACAACAAAAATCCAACCCCAAGAGTTGTTTAAAGGAGCTCAGTTTTGAAATATAATTATATGTTTTTATTTTTCATAAGTATAGCATTTTTTTCTTAATTCTTTTTTTTTGGTCTTTGTATATATTCTAATTTTTAAAAAATGAACTCAGCCTATCTTTGCTGTTGTTTCCTGTTTAATGTCTATATTTTGTGTAAAACAGCATTTTTTAAACTTATAGGAGACACTTGTCAGAAATGCAGAATATCCAGCTATTAATTTCTCTCTAATTAATTATGTTGCAGATCTCTTAGCTCTTAGATGAAAGCCTTATTCAAGCCATAAAATTTTATGGCTGTCCACTAAAAATAATATAGAGAAAGAAAAATGATCTGTCAAAATTCCCTATTTATTCATTAACCGAGGTTGATTCTTCAGGGACAAGATTTTGGTATCTCCCCCAGTGTCTTGGTGTTGGATGAACGCATAACTATTATAACTAGAGAAAAAATGCAGTCATGACTTTGCTGGAAAGTAAAACCTAGATGGCTTCAGAGGCTACTGGAGGCAAGTTCTCTGTCCATGGTCCCTTTCCGTGCAGTTCCCTGCCCAAACACGGACACGCAGGTGCGTTTGTAACTGGAGCATCTTTAAGGTAATCAAAGTGTCCTCTTCGGTAGAGCTGGAGTGGACCAGAGAAGCTGCTGGCTTTGGATGAACTCATTGATAGCTGTGAGCCGACACAGGTGAAGCACATGATGCAGGTGATAGAGCCCCAGTTCCAGCGAGACTTCATCTCCTTGCTCCCGAAAGAGGTAAGCAAAGGCTGCCAGCTAGCGCCCCGCACGGGCACCACCCCCTGTAAGCAGTGTCCTGCCGGTCGTCTTGGCTTAATGGTGCAATTGTTACATAAAGGATGCTTATAACCAAGGTACTTTTTTTCTCCCAGTTGGATAAGGTAAATCTGCATGGGAGTCACTGAGTTTCTTGCTAGGTGTTTGAGTATGTTTATTATTTATAGTGGATGTTCTCTAAATTCTGGACCATTAAGCAGCAATGCTGTTTTCCTTCTTATTTTGTCACTTCTCTTATGTCCCTTCAAGACCAGTAACTTTCTGACTATTGCATTTCTCTGGTCCTAGCATTATGTAATTGTTTTTATTTTATCTATTTTCTTAAGTGCATTGGTGCTTTGCCTGCATACATGAGGGTGTCAGCACTGGAGTTACAGACAGCTGTGAGCTGCCATTGGGTGCTGGGAATTGAAACCAGGTCCTCTGGAAGAGCAGCCAGTGCTCTGAAGTGCTGAGCCATCTCTCCCGCCCCGTGCAGTTATTACTTAATACACAGAATTGTGTGTATATATATAATGTGTGTGTGTCCCTGTCCATGTCTACCAACCGTCCTCCACCTGAGAGAGATCACGTGTGAACTGCATTCTTGTAGCACTCATCATAAGCCATGTGCAGCTACATAGGTTAAATATAATGCATGTGTTGATATTTTTGACTTCATAGCTTAATTTTTATCAGCAGAAGGGAATGATTCCCATGCTGTATATTTTCTCAAATTACTGTACCCATGCTCCTAATTAAATACCAGCTTAAAAGACAGCATGAAGACGAGACTCATCATACAAGTGACCCTGCACCCTCCGATTTGAACAGAAGAGGAGTTCTGCTTTCACTTAGAGAGCCACTCCAAGTTCTAGTTCTATAAAGGCATTCATAGTCCTAATTATAATTTTTCATTAGAGTTGAGTAAAATCGATGAAACTAACATAACTTAGGGAAAAGCAAAATTGGTTAAAAAAAAACATCTTTTTTTCTGGTGTTTTCCCCCGCTTTGGAGTACTTTTTAAAAATGACACTGTCCCACAAAAGAAGTGGTTTTTTTCTCGTGAACTTTTTCTACAACAGAACTCTGAGTAAACTTAGGAAAGTAACATGAGGTCATCAGGGCATGAAACAGTAGGAGGCAGTTTCTGTGGAAGCAGCAGATACTCACCCTGATACATTTTACATCCCTGGCGCCCTCCTTTAGAATCTTAATTGTACAGATTCTCTCATAGTGTGGTGTTTTTACTTACCTCTGAGAGTAAGTTTTTCTATTCTGTTTTTGCTTTATTCTTATTTTTATAGATAACTCTTATCATGCAAAATCTTCCTGACCTCAAATCAGTAGAATTTGAGAATCTTTGTGGGGTTGTTATGTATATGTGTGGTGTGTGTATGTGTTCAAATACTTAAATACATGCAGATGTGCACACATGTGCTTGTGGAGGCCAGATGTGCTCCTCAGTTGCTCCCACGTTACTGTGTTGAGTCAGAGTCGTGGTCTCTCACTGAATCCAGAGCTTACTCACTCATGTGGACCAGCCAGTGAGCTCTTGTCTGTCCCCCTTGTCTTCATGGTTGTACATGAAACGTTACGAACTGAGCTGTCACCACACCCCAAAAACTGGGAATATTTTAGCATTTAAGAAGTAAGCACAGATTATTAATAAAAGGTAAGCCCCAAAAGATTCTCTTGGCCTCCGTGTTCTTTCAAAGACTGCTGAAGGAAAGAGAGAAGAGAAGTTAGAAAGAGAACCTGGCGTAGCATATCATGTTTTCTTGTTTTCAACTACTTGGGGGAAAGATTCTTCATTTGAAAAAATGCTTTATTTCATATGTGGAAGAATAATGGCATAGATCTAAGCCCTTAGGGAAGTTTGTGTTATCAGCAAGAATGTATTGTTTAAAACATTATTACCATATTGGCATAATGTACTAGTATTTTTCCAATAATTGGAGTGAGCAGATCTCAAGCCTTTCTCTATCACCATGTAGGCTAATCACACGAGGAACTTGTGATCATTGGCATTGTTTCACTGTGAGCAAATACCAATACAGTCACAGGTCATCTAGAATAAATCCTCAGATCCCTAATATGAGATTAACGAGCATTCTCTTCGCTCTTAAAATACTGTTCTCCTTGATCTGCTCAGTCTACCAAAATACAGCAGTCCTACGGAAATGTGCGAGAGTAGCACCTTTGTTTCTGTCATTTTGTGGCGTGTGAATATGCCATCCTCATTCCCTTTTCCACAGCTGGCACTCTATGTACTTTCATTCCTGGAACCCAAAGACCTGCTGCAAGCGGCTCAGACTTGTCGATACTGGAGAATTTTGGCTGAGGACAACCTTCTCTGGAGAGAAAAATGTAAAGAAGAGGGTAAGGTTCAGAATTACATAGAGAATGTGTTTCTGCTGCAGCAGCAAAGGATTCTGGAAGCAAGTCAACAAAATAACTTTCCCGTGCAGGGAGAGTGAGTCTGCGTCCATTCATGTCGTCCTTGATCCCAAAGTGAAGGAGTCCACCTGATTTCAAGCAATTAATTCCCAAATAATTGAGGATTTACCCACCCCTCCCATAGATTCTTAATGGACACCTCCTGTGAGCTGAACGTTCATAAATGCTGGGGAGATTGGACAGTTTGACATCTTCCTCCTGACATGGATTTTAGATTCTTGCAGCATAGTTTGGTTTGAACCCCCTTTTTAAGGAAAGGGTTAAGTCTCCTCCATATTGATCAAAGGGGAGACCTTGTTTTACAGGTAGGCATCTAGAAAAATAATCATTTTGAAAAAAAAAAAATTGTTTCCGAGAAGCAAAATGTTACAGGAAAAGAAACTGGTGGGCTGCACTCTGTAGATGATTCTCCCTTCGCGGCTCTGGCTGGAGAGCACCGCTAATTAGAGAGGCCTAGGGAAGATCTCAGGTGCTCCTTGCTAAGCCTGGTCCCACACTCAACCTCTGGCTGCTCTTGGGTTAGTCAGGAAAATCTTCTTTCTCAAGCATCTTCATATGTAAACTAGGGTTAATTTTGCCTTCTTTCTCAGAATCTTTTGTTTCTTCCTTGAGCTAGGGTCTCTATAGCCCTGGCTATCTAGGAAATCCACAAGGTAGACTAGGCTGGCCTTGAACTAGTGGAGATCGGCCTTCCTCTGCCTCCTGAGTACTGGGTTTAAAGGTGTGTACTGCCATGCCCAGCTTCAGAATCATTTTTAAATGTCCTTTAATTGTGTTTGCTAAAAATGATTTTGAACAGCTTGGTCTACATAGCAAGTTCCAGGACATACATACATACATACATACATACGTACATACGTACATGCGCAAACAGCCTGAGGTAATGATGTGTGTCTGTAATCATACTACTTGGACAGAGTCAGGATTACTGAAAGCTGGAGGCCAGCTTGGTCTCCATAGTGAGTGCTAGGACAGTGTCAGTTAAGTCTTTTTTGCTGCGTGTGATCCAGTGATATTCTCCCCACTCCTTCTTTCCTGTCTCCTACATGCTTTATCTCTGTGAGTTTGCTGTTCTAGGAACTGTGATAAGTAAGATTGTGCAGTGTTTATCCCTTCGTAATTTCTTCATTCACTAATATCTTCAAGGTTCATGTCCCAGCATGTATCCCTGTATCCACGTGTCCTTTGTAAGGTCGAGCAGCATTCCATTGTGTGTACTGCTGCAAATTGGTGTTTTGGACAGATGCCTGAACTGCTTCCTGCTCTTGGCTAACTGAATAACATCAGTATGAACATGGTGCCTAGATACCTGTTCACATCTCTCCTGTTAGTACTTTTGAGCACACATGCAGAAGTGAAAGTCCTATATCCTTTGTGCGATTGTGCTTTTGTGGAGTGCTTTTGCTGATTTCCACAGCAGTGGTCCCTTCTGCATCCACACAAGCAGTACACACCCCTTCCCATCTCTGTGAGAAGGAGAAGAGGCAATGAGTCAGAATTGCCATACCCAATTGCTGCCTAGAGCAGTGTTGGAGGTTAGGGGTCTCTACCTCACCGGTGCTAAGAGAAAAAACAAGATCTGTATATAATGTGTAATTTTTATTATTGACGAAAGGAATTATTCTCTTAAACTCTTTGATTCTTTAGGAATTGATGAGCCATTGCACATCAAGAGAAGAAAAATAATAAAGCCAGGTTTTATACACAGCCCGTGGAAGAGTGCATACATCAGACAGCACAGAATTGATACCAATTGGAGGCGAGGAGAACTCAAATCTCCCAAGGTAACTCTTCACATGCTGACAGAAACCTTTCATCAGTGGGAATATCTGGTCAAACTCTTTTCTTGTTCCTAAAGTAGAACTTGATGCCTTGTGAAAAGAAAGCTGGCTCTATTTTAAAATTAACTCAAAGTGTATCTATCAATGTTCTTTTATTTCTGGTTTCTTTAATCTGATAATTTTATGGAAATCAAAGATGAGTTGATCCAGGCATGGTGGCTCATGCTTGTACTCAAGAATTGGAGGCTGGAGGATAGCTGTGAGTTTAAGGCCAACCTGGGAACACACTAAGTTCTAGGTCAACCTGTTCTATGGTATGAGACCTTGCTTCAAGAAAGTCTCTTCCAACAAAGATGAGTTGAGAGGACATGAATTTGGTCTAGACCACTCTGCACAACATTGTTATTGTTATTACTTTTTAGAAATAACAGTTTTGCGTGTTGTGGATTTTTCTGGGTTGGTTTTTTTTTTTTTGGCTTTTATAATTTGAAGCAAAAGTCTCATTTTCTATCTTATAATATTATTGCAGATGTATAAATGGTAGAACTCCTCAATTCATATACTTTAAAATTAGCCAATTTGGGTAGGCATTGTTTTATATACCAGCATGCCCTGGCATAATTTTAGGTTGAAAAAGCTGTTATTTATTATTCATCTGTTTCTGGGTGCTTTACTTTTTTTTTCAGTGTTAAAAGTTGAACCCAGAGCCCAGTCTTCTCCCTCCTCTTTTCCTTGTGTTTTAATTTTGAACTGAGGTCTGCCTGGGTGGAACTCACTTGGTAGCGCAGGCTGTGCTGTATATTGTATGTAAATTTCCTAAGTCCAGCTCTTCTCCTCTCTCCAGTTCAGTGTTACAGCCTGTGCGGAAGAGTTCTGGGGACTTGGCCATCTCTGCAGCACTTCGCTGTATTTTGAAGACTATGATGTAATAACATAAATGTGTTATGTGTGTTTTTCTCATAGGTGCTGAAAGGACATGATGATCATGTCATCACATGCCTGCAGTTCTGTGGTAACCGCATAGTTAGTGGTTCTGATGACAACACTTTAAAAGTTTGGTCAGCAGTCACGGGCAAGGTAAGTTCCCTTCTTTCCGTGTTTTCACAAGTCATCATTTTGTGTGTGCAGTCACAGTGAAGGGGGTCTGATCCTCAGCTGTTGATATCCTCCGTTAGGACTGTTACTTGTTTGCCGTCTTTGTCGCTTAGATGGTCTGAGACTTCTCAGACGCACTTCTTCTCACCTTGCCCATGTGAGTCAGAATCATTGCTTCCTAATGCCTTCCAAAACATGGCTGAGGGATTTGTAATTTCCTTATAACTGCTCTGTGGCTGAGCTGTCTGTGATCTAGGAATCAAAAAGATCCTGCTAATCGGAAGTTGTCTCAGACATGAATGGTAAGGACATGAAGCCAGGTAGCCCAAGCAGTGGCTGTATTTTAGGTAGCATTCCTTAGGAGTCTCTAGTGCATATTGACTTTATCTGTCCAAAGGAGAATGTTTTTATGAATTAAGTAATCATTTATTTTAGAGTTAACAGAAGAAAGTATGAGAAAAATCTGTTTTTAAAAATATCTTTTGTCGTGTTGTTCCTTGGACAAGAATCTTAAAAATACTCAAAGCAGAAGTTAAAAATTTCAAAAGTAGCTACACGTTTCCAGGATATAATATTAGTTTGGGGCTTATCTCAGAGTCTTGGTGTCTGTCTTTACACGTCTAGAGTAGCGAGGCCAGCCCCTAACTACCGCCTGCAGGCAAGGCAGAAGGGTGAACTGTGGTATGTGGTCACACCCAACTTTCTCTTCCGTGGGAAACACCCTGCTGCAGCTTTAATATTATTTAACCATGGCGGCCAGGCTAGAGCTGTTAAGCTTGCTTGCATTTTATTTAGTTATTTATTTATTGCTTTCTGCCGTGTCTTATGCTTTGTATCATATGATTCTTTTTAAATTTTTTTACTTCATTTTATTATTTTGTGTGTCTGTTTACCTGTATGTATGTATGTGTGTGTGTATGTATGTATGTATGTACGTGTACCATGTGCATGCCAGTTGCCCTTGGAGACCAGAAGAGGGCGTCATATTTCCTGGCCCTGGAGGTGGTTATGAGGCACTAGGTGCTGGGAATCAAACCCAGGTCCCTGAAAGAGCAGCCAATGCTCTTCGCCACTGAGCCATCTCTCCAGCCCCATCATGTTAATCTTATGTTCCATATCATGTTTGCTTTCTCCATACCTGTCCCTCAGTGTGGATTGTGTCTAAGCTTGTATCACTACAAATAAACAATTCAGTAATAATGGTGTCATGCAGCATTGGTGGCAGAATGGTTTCCTAGTGCTCTAATAAAGTTGAATAAGTAAGACTTGTTCCAGATTTTAATGAGATGCTAGTATATTCTTTGCCTTGCTTTCATTTCTACCTAAAATTAATCATCTGAAGTGTTTTTCCAGTGCCTAAGAACGTTAGTGGGACACACGGGTGGAGTTTGGTCATCACAGATGAGAGACAATATCATCATCAGCGGATCCACTGACCGTACCCTCAAAGTATGGAACGCCGAGACCGGAGAGTGCATACATACTTTATATGGGCACACTTCCACTGTGCGGTGTATGCATCTGCACGAGAAAAGGTAGAGGACACCCCATTATGATGGGGCTTTCACTTCTGTCACTTGTGATATTGAAATTCATATAGTACTAATGGGCTCTTAAAGTAGATACTAGTGATCAAAGTGTAATGTTCCTAAGTTAGGAAAGCCGGGTTATATTGGCGTAAAGTCGGAGGCTTGTCTTAAAATTTCCTTCTTCATTTGATGATGCTACAACCTTTTTTCTTGAAGCTCTTCTGCTTGGTGTTGATTTGCTGATTCATTGTCTTCAAACAAAAAATCATTTTCTTTCTTAATAACTGAATTTATGCTGTGCAAGGGCCACAGATTCAGTCACTGGGACTCCTAGCCTGTGTGTCCTTGAGTGACCCATCACATTCTAGATCTAGACAAACACTGAGGTCCCGGCTTTAACTTACTTTCTCATTGCCTGCGGTCTGCACCGTTGAGCTCTCAGATGTGGCCTTGCCTTCGCACAGCTGACAGCGAGCCCTGGCATTGGGACCGCGTTGCTGCCCTTCCGTTGCCCACCACATTAAGGGAGAACTTTCAGTCCTGCTTTCAAAGTGGTTGCAGCCATGCCTGGTCTGCTTGTCCTTTCCTTCCCAGTGCCTCTGCCTGGCGGTGCTTTTCTCTCTCACCTACAGTGCCCTGCTGCTGAAATCATGTCCTTCTGTTAACACATCTTCATTGCAGCCAGCTAAGAAATTGTGTTTTCTACTTCATTTGTCAAAAAATATTCTTTTGGCCTGATTTGATATATGTTCCTAATCCTTGCACTGGGAAGGTAGAGACAGGAGGATTCCTTGAATTCACAGCCTTTAGAAAAGACCCTTCCTCTGAAAGAATGTATCTTAGAGGGGTCCTTACTCTGATGACCTGAAGCTCTGCACATGGTGCTCTCTAACTGACAACTGCTTTGGTAGGTAGGTAGGCTCTCCCTACAGTCATGATCTGCACAGGGGGTCCTTTTTACTTTTACTCCAAGCCTGCTTTGCACGGTGCGTTGTGGAATTGGAATCTAAGGCCTGAGTTTCAGGAGACCTTGCATTTCCTTCTTGGTTGCGTTCGTTTCCCCACGCTTCATCATTCTGCTCTTTCAAATGTGGCTTTTCTCTCTTGGGACCATAAAGGCACCTGGTTAGCAACCCAGCAGTGACTGCATCACCATGGTTTTCCAAAGGTATAATCTGATAACGTTGAGCCAGTTTCTGAAGGCATTTCTGTGACTCCTGTGTCAGCAGTTGTGTGCACGTGTCTGAAACTGAGTTTTTCCTCCGTGGGGAGTGTAAGAAAATAGCCATAGTTTTCTGAGTTAATTTTAAAATTGTATTTTGTTGAAAAATAATCATGGAAAATTTTTACTTCCTGAAATAGGAAATAGGGGTTCATAATTGAAATGTAATGAAATGGCAAATATCCTAAACAAAGGAAGTTTTGGATTGTTGTAAGTTAATACTAGATGTGCACCGAGGACTGAGCCGCATGTAATCAAGAGAGCTGTGTATGGAGAGCTGCCTGCTTATCGGAGGCTGCAGCAGTTGCTCCTGTTCCAGGCAGAGTAACTGGAAGTCATATGTGAAGTGTTAGGGTTTCTTGTGAAAGTTTCTGTTCTGTGTAAGAAGAGAAGTGAGCACTGTTTCACCTGCTGCATGCGTTCACGCTCGTCAGAATTCTGATACCTTGTTTTCTGTTCCCTCTCTGCAGAGTTGTTAGTGGTTCTCGAGATGCCACTCTTAGGGTCTGGGATATTGAGACCGGCCAGTGTTTACACGTCTTGATGGGTCACGTAGCTGCAGTCCGCTGTGTCCAGTATGACGGCAGGAGGGTTGTCAGTGGAGCGTATGATTTTATGGTCAAGGTGTGGGATCCAGAGACTGAGACCTGCCTGCACACGTTACAGGGGCACACTAACAGAGTCTACTCATTACAGGTAAGAAGTCCGTCTTGCCCATCGCCTCGATGCTCTGCTAAAGACTCAGTCAGTTACTGCCAAGTTGCTGTTTATATCTACCTTATTAGCAAGAAGAAAACATAAATTTCAAAAGCATTTAACTGTTTTAATGGTTTTAATTTCTGTGATCTATTTTCTCTCTAAAATGCAAATGTTTGTCTTGAAACCTGATACTTCAAGGCTGTAAATTTTGTTACATTATTAATAGTTAGATAATCTGATAGGAGAATAACTTGGATTTTAATAAACTCCTTTGCTGAGGATTAATTTGGCCAAAAGCTGCTGCCCCTTTGCCTTGATAGCTAGAAGTTGATGGGCCGTGTAATTGTGATTCCATCCCATCTAAAGTGGCCGTGGGCCTCTCTGCAGAAAACCATGTGCTTTCCGGGGCCATTGGCTGACTAACCTCTTGTATCCCTTTAGACATGAACTTGGAATTTATTAACATTATATTTCGAGATCTTCAGTAACTGGACAGAAAACATGGGCCACCTTTATTTCTGGAAATGCAGCGTTCTCCACTTTAAATATTTCCTGTTACATACATGATCGTCTTCCCAGGCACTTGTCCCTCAGTGGCTACCCGAGTAGAGCAGAATCCCAGTGCTGACATGGCTATTCTTAGGGCATTTGATTCCTAATTGATAAGACTGCCCAAGTAATGAAATGTCAATCTATGATAAAGACGTCGATGGTTTCCAAGGGGAGGGAGTTGGTTGCCATTGTTGTTGGTACTCTGTGGTGTACTCAGAATGTAGAGAATGATCTCAGAATGTATAGCCAGGCATTATATATACCTCCTGGGGATTGGTAGGGGTTTATTGGCTTTTAGTGGTTTGGGGAAACTGAAGAAGAGAGGCTGCGTAGCTTGCTTTTGCTACTAAAATGCCTCCTCTTCTGATTCCTGACATAGTTATCTTTGGGGATATTTCCTAACTAGCAGTAAGTTCTTGTAAATAGCTTCTTCTTACAGTTTTTAATGGAATTTACTTTTGAGCATCACAGAAGTTTGCTTGGCCCTTCCTTCCTCTGCCTTGGGTGCTGATGAGCGTGGCTTTTGCTTCCTATGGGCAAGCTGAGCTGGGCTTTCTTACTGAATGCATAGGATGCAGCTTTCAGCTGGGACCAGGTGGTCTGAAGGGAATATTGTTCACTCCAGGTGCTTCGTTTTCTTTTTGAAGTTATTTCTGCCTCTTGTTTGAACTATTGGGCAGTTTTGTTCAGTTTTGTTTCCTTATTTTTAATTGTAAGAGAATTTATGAAAAGTGTTTTTGGAGACATGATCTGTAGACTCGACGATGGTGTGCACATCAGCCCCGCTGCGAGTTTACCCGAGCGCGCTCTTTGTTCTGGCCTTACATGTTGCTATATCTCCCTCCCTATTGTGAGTAAGGTCTACCAGCTAGCTGACAGGGAAAAAGGCCATGTTTCTGTTCTAATACGCTGTGTCTGTTGTAGTTTGATGGCATCCATGTGGTGAGTGGGTCTCTCGATACATCAATCCGAGTCTGGGATGTGGAGACAGGGAACTGTATTCACACGTTAACAGGACACCAGTCGTTGACAAGTGGAATGGAACTCAAGGACAATATTCTTGTCTCTGGGAATGCAGATTCTACAGTGAAAATCTGGGATATCAAAACAGGACAGTGTTTACAAACATTGCAGGGTAAGTGTTGGCCCTCCTTTAGCCGTATCCTTCTGAAATGTCATTGCTGAAGAGGGAACCTGTGTAGAGCAGAGATTAACCTCATGCAGAGTACGTACTCCTGATGACTTTATAAACGCTTGCCTTTCAGAACCAGGCCACCTTGAGAAATGGCTTCAATTGTGTCTTTAATGTGAAAATTCTTACTCATTTCCTGCCTGTTCAGTCGACTCTATTTAACCTTAACAATGAGAAGAAAGACTTGGCCGACTCACAGAAGCAACGCTTCTTTTTGTCTGATCATTATATTTTGAATTGAAGCATCTCTGATAGGAAATTACTTTGGCCTCCACTTAGCCAACTGCTTTAGTTGGGATGGGAAGAAGTAATAGTTCCCCCGAGGTAAAGAAACACATGAGAGAGTTGATTTGGGGGCACAGCACCATTGAATTCTTCATGATTCGCTTTTTTATATTTAGATGCCGTGCTTAGAAGGTTGGTTTGTTTTCAGTGAGCCCATCTGGAGGGCATCACATCGTGACTGTTCCTGGGATGTGTGGGTAGTGTAGTTTGGTTTTCTCCTTTACTGGTCTGTGCAGAGTGGTAGAGGGACGGACAGATCTGTCACACTTGTGCTTCCAGCCGTAGAATGTGTGACACAGCGTTGCTTGTGTCATAGCCCGGAGAACAACGTGTGTCTGGTGGCTCGCCAGGCTTGCAGGAGACAGGCCGTGAGCGTTGGGGCTTCTGCCGCAAATAGCTACCAGAGCTTCTAAACTACAGCAAGGTTTCTAAATATGCATCTTTTTAACTGTTGGGTTTCTCATGTGTTCTGACTGGTAATTCAGTCCCTGTGCTTTTGCCCAGGTCCCAACAAGCACCAGAGTGCCGTGACCTGTTTACAGTTCAACAAGAACTTCGTAATTACCAGCTCAGATGATGGAACTGTAAAACTCTGGGACTTGAAAACGGGTGAATTTATTCGAAACCTAGTCACATTGGAGAGTGGGGGTAGCGGGGGAGTTGTGTGGCGGATCAGAGCCTCCAACACAAAGCTGGTGTGTGCGGTTGGTAGTCGGAATGGGACTGAAGAAACCAAGCTCTTGGTGCTGGACTTCGATGTGGACCTGAAATGAAGAGCAGACAAGATGAGTCTTGTCCAACTCTGTAGACAATATACTCCTGCCCTCCCCCTGCGCAAAAAAAAAAACAAAAAACAAACAAACAAAAAAAAAAAACAAAAAGAAAAAAAAACAGAAAAGATAAAAGAGAAAAAAAAGAAAAGGAAAAAAATCCCTTGTACTCAGTGGTGCAGGATGTTGGTTTGGGGCAACAGATTGAAAAGACCTACAGATGAGATGGTGAGAAGGGCCGAAGAGACAGAGCCGTAACTGAGGGAGGCGGCGCATCACCTGAAGCTTCACTTCTGATGAGGGGCAGCTTTGCAAAGCGAGACTCTAAATCCAACCAGGTGCAATTATTCCTTATTTTCTTCTCCAGTGGTCATTGGGCAGAGCCTCACCAAGACGTCGTTGCCGTCACCTCGAAAGGAGTGGCGGTGATATCCACATGCCTGTCATCAGAGCTTCTGCAGCAAAGTCGTGTTTCTGAAGTGGGAAGCGGAAAGAGATTACTGTGAATTGCTTTTGTACAGTTTCCATGAAGCTTTCTTGTTCTTTTCTTCTTTTCTTTTCCATTTTTTTGTTGGTTTTTTTCTTTGTTTTGTTTTTTTGCCAGCCATTGCCAATGTCAATCAATCACAGTATTAGCCTCTGTTAATCTATCTACTGTTGCTTCCATATCCCCTCTTCAGTGCGCATGTCGCTAAAGGTGGCGCGTTGTCCTGGTTCCGAGTCCTGAGATGGATGTAGTTCTTGATGCTGGTGCTAGAAGTAGGTCTCCACACGTGGGATCGTTGTCCCGCCCTGTACTGTACTCCCAGTGGCCAAACTTATTTATGCTGCTAAATGAAAGAAAGAAAGAAAAAAACAAATTATTTTTTTTTATTTTTTTTCTGCTGTGACGTTTTAGTCCCAGACTGAATTCCAAATTTGCTCTAGTTTGGTTACAGAGAAAAAAGACTTTTTGCCACTGAAACTTGAGCCATCTGTGCCTCTAAGAGGCTGCGAATGGAAAAGTTTCAGATACTAAAGAGTGAAGTTTGCCTGCAAATAAAGAATCGAGAGTGTGTGCAAAGCTTATTTTCCTTTATCTGGGCAAAAATTAAAACACATTCCTTGGGACAGAGCCTGAGGTGCCTGTTCTGCGGAGAAACTTCTTTGTTGAGGGCTGTGGTGAATGGATGAACGTACATAGTAAAACTGACAAGATATTTTAAAGATATATAGAATACAGAATAAAGGAAGTTGCTGGTCCGTCGTAGCATCTTACAGTATTCGGGAAAACAACTGTTACAGTTTCACTGCTCTGAGTAACTGACGCGAGAGGAACACCCGCGCTGTAGTGATGGCGTCCACGCAGACCAGCGCGGCGAGCAGAGTCAGGTCGTCTGCCTCATTCACCAGGAGCCGTAACTCAAGCTGAACTGTGAAAGTGGTTAACACTGTATCCTAGGCAGTCTTTTTTTTCCTCCTCCTCCTGTTTATTTTTTTGTTTGTTTTATTTATAGTCTGATTTTAAACAATCAGATTCAAGTTGGTTAATTTTAGTTATGTAACACCCTGACGTGATGGAGGAAAACAACCTTTAAAGGGATTGTGTCTATGGTTTGATTCACTTAGAAATTTTATTTTCTTATAACTTAAGTGCAATAAAATGTGTTTTTTCATGTTACTGTGCCTGTTTCTTCCACTTAGATAATACTGTTTCATTATAAACATACAGTGTTTGTCTAATACTTTAATAGTCGGGTTTTGGCTTCTTAGCATTGCCTTCATTGTAGCAACATAGAAACAAGGCCACGCCACCGTGCTTGCCTCCCTGTTTGCTTTGGGCGTATAAACATGGCTTCTGGTTCCTTCCTTCCGCACCTCAGCAGTGGACCTGAGAGCCGCGGCTGTGGCTGTGTAGGTGATGTGTGTGATGGCTCTGCCCAGTCCCCATTCAAAAACCCAATTCCTGCTGCCTTTAGTGAAACTCTAGCAAGCTAAAGCAAGGTTTGGGAGGGGCATGCTGTGTGTGTGTGTGTGTGTGTGTGTGTGTGTTAATCTCAACCAATCTCAAATCAACATGGAATCCTTCCTCAGAGCCATAGGCCCGACTTGCTCAAAGACTGAGTCCCGCCAAGGGAGTAGGGCCAGGAGTCTGTCAAATGCGACCCTGAGCATGGAAAGGCACTGGCTTTACACGCTGTTCTTGAAACTCTGGTTTACTAGGCCTCGGCAAACTCCACGATAAGAGCAATAGGGAGGGCGACAGTGCAGGCGAGAGAATCCCACAGTACGGGCCCAGTGCAGACGAGAGAATCCATAGTACGGGTGCAGTGCAGACGAGAGAATCCCACAGTACGGGCCCAGTGCAGACGAGAGAATCCACAGTACGGGCACAGTGCAGACGAGAGAATCCATAGTACGGGTGCAGTGCAGACGAGAGAATCCCACAGTACGGGCCCAGTGCAGACGAGAGAATCCATAGTACGGGTGCAGTGCAGACGAGAGAATCCACAGTACGGGTGCAGTGCAGACGAGAGAATCCATAGTACGGGTGCAGTGCAGACGAGAGAATCCCACAGTACGGGCCCAGTGCAGACGAGAGAATCCACAGTACGGGCACAGTGCAGACGAGAGAATCCCACAGTACAGGCCCAGTGCAGATTGGAGTATTCCACAGTACGGGCACCGTGCAGACGAGAGAATCCCACAGTACGGGCCCAGTGCAGACTGGAGTATCCCACAGTACAGGCCCAGTGCAGACGAGAGAATCCCACAGTACAGGCCCAGTGCAGATTGGAGTATTCCACAGTACGGGCACAGTGCAGGCGAGAGAATCCCACAGTACGGGCCCAGTGCAGACTGGAGTATCCCACAGTACAGGCCCAGTGCAGACGAGAGAATCCCACAGTACGGGCCCAGTGCAGACTGGAGTATCCCACAGTACGGGCACAGTGCAGACGAGAGAATCCCACAGTACGGGCCCAATGCAGACGAGAGAATCCCACAGTACGGGCCCAATGCAGACTGGAGTATCCCACAGTACGGGCACCGTGCAGACGAGAGAATCCCACAGTACGGGCACCGTGCAGACGAGAGAATCCCACAGTACAGGCCCAGTGCAGACGGACTGGGCTGTGAGTGCATCTCTGAGAAGATGAACTCAACCCAGAGCCATGCCTGCTGTCCACGTTAGTGATGTCATATTTTCAAAGGGTCACCTAAACAAGGCTACACTGGTATAACTGAAGAAAACACCCACCTTTAAAACATGACAGAAAAAAAAAAACTCACTGATTTTGCAGATAATCAGGCATCCCATCTCTGATGTCAGTTACGATCTTTGAGGGTTCTCCCGCATCTGTACTCACTCAGTGTGAGGATGTTGCAAAGCACAGCAGCTAAAACTCAGTGAAAGGGAACTACTATTGAATGCTCTCTAGGCTGACAAGGTAGCTTCATGCACAGGGTGGTTCCCTGAGGTCTGTCCCCAGGACCATGACAGAAGGAGAAAACCAGCTCCCCCAAAAGTGCTCTTTGACTTCCACACGATCCTGTCATGTGAATGCCATACCCGTCCTCATCATACACACACAATAGTAAATAGAGTTTTAGAGATAACAGAACCAGGTCATTGTAATGTTTTGTATTTGATAATTGTTTTGCGACTCATTCAGGTATATAAGGAAAATGGCATAGGTATATATGTAGAATTTATATTTATATACGTGTATACATTCTCTCACACAAACTTATATTATTTTAAGTGGAGTCACAGAGTCTGCCATCTTACAAAAATGAAATACTAATAATATTAATAGAATAATAATAAGCACCAAACAATTATTTTGTGTCTGCCCGGGCATTAAATATTCTAGGCATGCATAGTGTCTGAGGCTGCAGAGTGCTTGCTTGCCCAGCATGCGCAAAGCCCTGGGTCCCACCCTGACACAGCAGAACTGGCTGTGGTTCCTGCAGTCCTAACATCCCCAGAAGCTGAGACAACAGGATCAGAAGTTCAAGTTTATTTCTAGCAAGTTCTAGCCCAGCTAGGGATGCATAAGACCCTGTTCTTTTAAGAAAAGAAAAGTGTTATAGTAGATCTGTTCCTGAAAAATTAAGATGTTAGTCTTTTTTTTTTTTTAAAGCAATTAAGGAGTTACTACAGTTAAAAAGTAGAGTGTTGTCTACTCTTCTGCTGGGAGTTGCTGCTTTTTATGTAACTACATTTTTGTAATGGTCATCATAACAAAAACTAATGCTCAGGTTATGACAGAAGTAAGCCCAGCACAGGTGCCCACTGGGTGCTGTTGAATGTGCCTAAGGGCATCCTGGACCCGGGTACCGTTCTTTACTGAAAGTATTCATAACTTTGACTGGGAAGCCCCCAGACAGACTCAGTTGCCTCAGCTCTGTCATTAACTGACAACAGCTAGCGCCTACTGAAGGGCTACATGCATGCTCCAACCTATTTGTTTAATTTCACAAAAAGCAATTGACATCTAGTTATTTGTATCAGCAGTCATAGGCCATTTTCCCAGTCCTCCAGCTAGTTTATTATAATGTCATTTCCTTGAATGAATCAGAGGATACAAACAGTCGCAGAAGAAGCCTCCTTGGAGCCTGTCTCCAGTGGATGCAAAGTTGCCGGTAGCTTCCCAGCCGCAGCCGTGGCAGGCTTTTCTAGACCCTTCTTTCTAAGGCGCCTAACACACCTGGTGAAATAAGGGCTCCAGAAGAGCGGGAGCCATTGGAGAGCCTGCCTAGCCGCCTTGCCCCTGCTGCTTGCTTAGCAGGGACAGGTAGGTGCCCACTGCACTTCGCGCCCTCTGGGTCACTTGCATGGAAATTGAAAGAGTTGGGAAGTCTTTCTCAGTCAGTATTCCCCTCAGATGGCTTCAGTCCTTTTCCTTCTGTTAGTCATGCCTCATCCCCAGTAAAGATCCTGCCTGCAGCCTGTATTTTCTCAGGCTCGCCAGCCAACGAAGGATCTAGCCTGCCATACCTCAGGGCATCCGGTTCTGCTGCTATGTCGTGACTCGCAGGGTGAAGTGGCTTTGTGTTGCCAAGACATGAATGAGGTGGAGTAAGGACTTTCTGAGGCAGGTTGCTTCGGCATTGCCTGAACCTTGAAGATTATGTATACAAGCATCTTTACATACACAGAGACTACTGGAAAAGAGATTTCTTCTGCGTGGACATCATATCATTTCCCCCTGTTCCTTTTCCTTCTTCACCCATCAAAGAAAGAACTGATCTCGGTGACTCCTGTATGTGATCCCAGTACTCTGGCAGTAGGAAGATCAGGAGAGGCCTGCCTTGAAAGTTAGAAGGCTTCAAAAGGGCCTGGTGACCAAGGAGAGCCCCATGTCCTCTGAGGTGGATGGCTGTCCACTGGATCTGAGAGGTGATTGGCATTAAGTCACCATAAGGCAGTTTGAAAAGTTGGTACATAATTTTTTATTTTGGCGCTTTCTACCACCCACAAGCTAGATGCTGTAGATCCACAGGGCCTGCACCCAGCTCCGTTAGCTTTGAATTGTAAGCGAACATAGCATGGTCTGGCATTGTGACTAGCCAGCGTGTCTCACTAGCCTCCCAGTACTAGTGAGGCCCAAAAGAGTGAAGGTCTTGCCACCGGAAACTATCAAAAGGTAATCTCAAAGGTTCTTCAAGGGAGCAGGAGGCATCAGCCCACACCTCTCTCCAAAGTGTGAGGTAGGAATGAATTCCAGATCCAGCTCCTAGACTCCGTGCCACAGAAGCCTGGCAGCTTTTCAGTTTGCAGTTGAGGATAAAAATAACATTTCTGTGTCAGGTCTGATTCTTCCTAAGATCCGGAAGGACAAGGAACCACTGAGTAGACGTTTTGATGGTTCTCTCCTTCTGAACATGTGGCAAAATCTACTTTGTTTCACCTCAGCAGCCGTGTTCTGCAAGGAAAAATTATTTGGACTCTTGGAAATTGAAGGTTCAACTGTAATAGGCCACAAAAACGTATTACCAATTTGCCCTTTTCCCCAGGAAGTTCACAGCTTGTAAAAGAAACAGCTAAGCACCCCTCAGTGTAAGGAGGTTGCTATGAAGACCTTAAGATTCACATTGCAGCCATAGAATCCATTAACTCCTCTGCACATCATACTAAATAGTAATCGGGAAAAGTTCGTCAGTCTGATAACGCTCCCCACAGAGTAAGGTGATTAGCTTAAATGTACCTCAAACGGAGCCTTGTGTGTTTAAAGATAAGGGCGCAACTGAGAGCACCTGTGGTAAAGACTGGATCCAGATTTGGAAGAGCTGATGCTTACCAATGTAAAAAGATTTCTCAAAACTGGATCGAAAATGAGCATTAGAATTAGAACGATACAACAAAGTTCAGAGGACTTGAGAATGTGGGTCCCTTCCTTCTGAGATACCTAGGCAGTCATCAGATATGTGTATCAGAAATGCATATCATGACAGTGTGGCTTCTGCCCACTAGGAGGACTACAACTCCCAGCAACCCCTGCCCCTCTGGAGTACTACAACTCCCAGCAACTCGCTACCCTTAGGTGACTAGGCCAATCTCTTTTAGCAGACTCCTCCTCTGTAAGTGTAAGTGGGGGTAATATGAGGACAAGAGGACACAATATAGGGCAAGTTAGTGTAGCTTCTGACCCGTAGTTGTTATTGAAGGGTTGTATAAATGGAAAAATTAAAAGTTGGACATGGCTACTGTGGGCATGGTGGAGATGAATTGTAGATATGAGGGAGACGAACAGGTATCTGGGAGAGTCCAGAGTGGACATGACCTGCAGACTGGGACAGGTCATGTGAGAAAAGGGGAGGGGGAGAGAGGGAACCTGGAGACACGAGGACTAAGGAGCCAATGTCGCCAAAATGGCTGGATTAAATAGGGAAGAGCAGCTGGGGGAAGGGCAGCCCAGCTCCTGGGCTGGAGGAGTTTAGGGCACTGGAAGACAGCCAGAAGGACCCTGTAACAGGTAGGGACTGAAGGTACAGGAAGAACCTGGCAGCCGGGCCCGCTTTGATATTTTAAATTGGCACCTCAGCCATTTGTCTCAAGTTTGAGAGCTAACAACAATCATAACTCTAGTAGCTAGTGGCCCCTGTACACTTCGGTTCTAAGTATTTTGAAATAACCTGTGCAATGAAACAGTTATTACAGGTAATCTCATTTTATTGTCAAGAACACATAGAAGGGGGAAAAAACTTGTCTTGGGGTTCCAGGAACCCAATTTTTTTTAAGGTCTCACTATGCAGCCCTAAATGACATGAAACAAACACTTTATGTAGTCCAGGCTAGACCTGAACTCACAAAGTCTCCCTGCTTTCACCTTCTATGGGCTGGGGTTAATATGCACCACGATTCACTAAATATTCTTTAAATATTCTATTCAGAGCCTTACAAACATGAGGGGGTATATATATGTGTGCGTACATATGTGTGTCATATATATGCCCATACACACCACACAGACACACACATATGCACGCCATACCAGAAAATGTGATCCTCATTCTTGACCTATCAACTTGGAAAACATAAAAACAACCAAGAGCCTTAATTCAACCGGAGAGAACTGTAGAACTCGCTCACGTTAGTTTCCCAGTGCTGTGAGCTGGAATCCCCTCACCTTTCCCAACTGCAAAAACAGGAGTTGCCAAGGAAGAATTTGTTCTTTGAGATCCACACAACAGTGGAACCACTGGAAGAATGGGGAAATCACGTTGGTAAAGTCAACCACTCTTTTAGGGCAGGTGAGCTGGGTCAGCAGTAAGGGTGCTTGTCATCAAAGCCTGACGACCTGGGTTCAGTCCCTGGGACCCACATGATGGAAGATGAAAGCTGACTCTCACAAGTTGTCTTTTGATTTTAACATGCCTTAACCCTCCCCCTACACAATAAGTGTAAAAATAATCTTTTTAAGAAAGTCTGTTTTCAGGTCCTTGGGCAGGGGAAGGGACTACAGAAGTTAGAGACTTCAATTATATAAGAATTTTAAAAAATAGATGCTACTGGTCTACTCATATGCCAAACACAGTCATCCAAACAGAGGAACAGCAAGCTTCTGCGTTCTTAGACGTGAAAGGAGGCCAGGCCAAGCAGAAGGTAAATGCAAACCCAGTGAATCTTCAGTACCTGTTAGCAGCCAGTTATTATTATCAGCAGGAATGAGAGATGATTGAGTTCAAATTCTATCTTAGCCACTTTGTGTGACTCCAGAAGATTATTATTTTGGGGGATGTGTGCACATGCCGTCCCACCTGTGTGGAGGCCAAAGTGTGTGACGAAGAATGCATTCACTTCACAGGAACCATCGTCCTCACTGCCACTGTCACTACATTGTCTAGGTGACAACTTCAGGTCACCATTCGAGACTTCCTCATCTCTGAGACTTCCAGGATACAATGTTCAAACTCCGCCCCAAATGTGCCAGGAAGCTAAAGGCAGTCTCCCCTATGGGGCTGTCACGTGCAGTGGTGCTTCATTCCCTGGAGAGGTGAAATAGAGAAAATGGCGGCCCAACCTGACAATGGGTGAGAGGCTTTGGCATCTGCGTTTTGCTGAAGGACTTTCAGGGTTCTCCAGTAGACCTGTTGGTCCACCCAATCAACACAGCTTCCTGTTGGCACATATTTATTGCTTTGTGTTTATTATTTTGTCTGAGTCAGAGTAACCCAGGCTGTCTTTAACTTGTGATACTTCCACCTCAGCCCACTTGGGAGTTGAAAAGCATGCACCGCTATGCCCAGCTTTCTTGGTCTCTGAGTGTCTGTCTCTAAAATATGATAGGATCACTGAGCATGTGATAAAAGATTGTAATCTCACAGAATAATTTCCCCTCCAAAAACACCATATAAAATAAACCTTGATAAGAACTGTAATATGAAGAGAGATGACTCTGTGGTTAAGAGCACATACTACTCTTCCAGAAGTCCAGATTTAGTTTCCAGCATCCACATTGGCTCACAATTGTCTGGAACTCCAGCTCTAAGGGGTCTGATGCCTCTGGTCTCTGTAGGCACCTATACTCTGTGTGTGTTTGTGTGTGTGTGTGTTTGTGTGTGTGTATATACATATTTACACATACACATATACAAAGTTTAAAATAATACAAAATCTTAAACACAAAGAACCACACTTTCCTCACAGTGGAAAACGTTGCACTTATATATTGTAGGGAGTAAAATGCATCTTTTAGAAGAGCTCATGGAAATTAAAATGTGGAGGAAAAAATTTAAGAATCTTCATTTTAAAGTAAAACCTAAAGAATTCAAAGTTAAAGGGGGAAAAATGAAAGAAGGGAAAATGCAAAAGATTAGGATTGATCTGGGATGCTGACTGTCTGAATAGTGGGAATTCCAGGAAAGAAAGTAGAGAAGATAGAATGAATTATTCAAAAATAATACAAGAAAATGAACCAAATTGAAGGCTGATTGGCAGGACCACCAAGACCCCTTTGAAAAATGAATGAGAGAACCTGTCATACTGTGGTCCATCACTACAAAATCTTGGAGCACATGGGCTGGGGAGAAGTCCCTGTGCCTTTGAGAGAGAAAAAAACAGGGCTAAAAAGAGAACTGAGGGCATTGGAGATATAACGGGGTTGATAGGGTGCTTACCAGACTGCACAAGGCCCTGGGTTCCATCTGAAGCAGGGAGTTTCAGGGATAAATTAGTTACCTGGGACAACCCAACACCCAATACCTGCATTAAGAACACACAAACCCATCTCCAAATAAAGTAACTAGTCTCTACAACCTATAGCTCCTTAGCAACCTTTAGTAACTCCCTTTTCCTATGACTAAACACACCCTGGAACATCTGATATTTGAGGCAGGGCACCAGTGTAGACTATACTAGTTAGGACTGTGGGCAGTAAGGCAAACTGTATCTTCTAAGCATGTAGGGATAAACCCAAATTTACATTTTATACTTTTTTTTTTTTTGGATTTTTCGAGACAGGGTTTCTCCGTAGCTTTTGGTTCCTGTCCTGGAACTAGCTCTTGTAGACCAGGCTGGCCTGGAACTCACAGAGATCCGCCTGCCTCTGCCTCCCGAGTGCTGGGATTAAAGGCTTGCGCCACCACCGCCCGGCTCTACATTTTATACTTATGCATGATTGGATATGCATATGATAAGAGCAGATGCATCATGGGAAAAAAGACATGCCGCGACGAAGGCTTACATAGCCTAAGCCTATCAATCAAACAGAAAACTAGCCATACCTTGCCCCAGCAGCTAACTGCTTCCTCCTGGAAGCCAGAAAGGTACTATTGAGTACTTGCACAGAATGAGCAGCCCCTACATGGTGCAGCCACTCTGGGCTTTTGCTGTGCTTCCGAAGAAAACCCTTCACTACTCCATGATCCATGTGCGTGGCTTCAGTTCTTTGAACAAGACAGACACCAAGCACCTGAAGCCACAGCTGATCTCTGAGAACCCTGCTTATCCATCCCCAGCACTGTAAAAAGACGAGGAGGAAGAGGAAGGATTGAAACTTTAGACTTCTCAATCACAGAAGTAGATGCCAGCCAGGGACCTTCGTTCACACTTACATGGGTGATTTATTTTCAAGCTAAGATTCAACACTTAGCCAAAGCATTTCAAGGGAGAGGGAGAGAGAAAAGAAATGTTCAGACATGGAATGACCCAGAGAGCCATGGCTTGGAATGTTTCCTGATAAAGGGATGGTCCAACCAAACAGAGAAACCATGAGCTGAGTACGTGTGTGTGTGTGTGTGTGTGTGTGTGTGTGTGTGTGTTGGTTTGGATGAAAATGGCCCCTATAGGCTCATAGAGAGTGGCATTATTCGAAAGGGATATGTGATCTTGTCAGAGTTGGTGTGGCTCTGTAGGAAGAAGTGTCATTTGAGGTTTCAGAAGCCCAAGCCGGGCCCAGTGATTCACTCTTCTTCCTGATGCCCGAGGACCCAGATGTAGAAGTCTCAGCACCACGTCCACCTAAGTGCCACCATGCTTCCCACATGACGATAATGGACTAAACCTCTGAACCATAAGCTGGCCCAGTTAAATGCTTTCCTTTGCAAAAGCTGCTATGGTCAGTGTCTCTTCACAGCAATAGAACACCAACTTAAAAAAAATGTGTCAGGCAGAAAATAGATGTCAACTCAGAAGCAGAGCAAAGGGCACTCTAGGATAGCAGGTGGGTGCATAGGTGGTCTTAAGAAGCAGTTGAAGTGGGAGTCTGGAGGGCCCCTAAAGGAAGGTCCCAAGAACTCAAAAGAAAACAACAGATCATCCACCATCATACGAAAGAAATGTCTCCAAGCTCAGAAGCTCAGGTGTTATTAGAAAACAGAAAGGTCTGACACAGAAAAGGGTGTGCAATGGGTAAACTGAGGCAATTGGTAATTCAGAAAGGATGAAAAAAAACCACAGTGCATTCATTAGCCCTAAAACATACAATCTGTGCAAAGCCATAGAATGTAAACACTAACAATCTTGATAAAACCGAGTAGGAGGGAACAGAAGAAGAGAGTTCACTCTTCTTTGACCATCATTAGACATCATTAATATCTAACGATGAATCCATATCAGAAGTCAGGAGTTGGAATGCTTACCTCCATGGGCTTGGAGCTTTGGATTCAAATTCCAAATTGATTCGGGGACCTGCAGAAAGATAGGCAGCTTGTGTGCCTTTCCTGAAGAGGAGCCTCAAGGACGGGACCCCTTCCTCCTCCCCAGCTCATCTCCCCATGAGTTCTTACAGTGGTGCGTAGTTCCCAATTTCCCTGCCAAGAGTCTTAAGGTGTTTTCTCTATCAGGAAGAACTTTTTGGCAAAGGTGTAAAGAACTGATTTTTTTTCTGGAAAGCTAAGTTTAGAGTATCTACTTTTATAACTCTGCTGTTCCCCCTCCTACACCTTCCCCCCAAAAATCTCTAAGGCAAAATTTCCAGAAGGCCAGAGAAGAAGAGTAGAAGCAATGGGTTGGTAGGGATTCTCTAGGTCTATAGCAGCTGTGTGACTACCTCAAAGCAAATTCACAAGTTCCTGACACAAAGGCTTTTTGCCCACAGGAAGTGGCAGGAGAAGTAAGTGGGTTGACATTGGTTTCGTGGGCCCACCACTGACCTTCCATCTGCAAGGGCACAGACACAGCCGTCCCTTGAGTGAATTCATATGCTCTGGCTTAGTCTCCTTGAAGGTTCTAGAAGCCCTGAGCCAGTGTGGCCCTCAGGTGTGGCGGCCAGTGCAGACGGCTAGCTGGGGTCAGCCCAGCCCTACAGGCCAAATCCCAAAGTCTAAATGACAGACAGATAGTTGTCACCTGACCCTTCTGAACATGCCCTAGACTGCCCCAAAGCCCCTGAACCACAGACGTTGCCTGTCTGCGCTCTGTGGTTTTGTGAGTCCTTCTGGGCATGCTTCACTGTGGCTTTCTGCACGGTGCCGTAGACTTTTACACAGCAAGATGACTTCGGGTTTCAGAGCAAAGACAGACCACAAGCAATTTTGTCTGTTTCGTAGAACCTTGTAACGATTACTTATGAACTGAAATTGGCTGTTTGCTGAAGCAGGCGACTTCTTCATTTCCTGAAGTATCAGCAAGGGCTCGCTCGCCACTCGTGCCTTTAAAGCAGCTGTGAATAGATTAAGGCTCATGCTGCTACCTCAGCTTTTTTATTTTTTAGCCAAAGCATCCCTTAGAGGCTCAGGGTCTAACTTAACTAAATGACTAGGTTCTGCAGTCAGGGTTTCAATGGGCGTCGCTTAAGTGCTGTTTGCCACCTCTGGACCCTGGCCCAGGTTCCCACATGGGTGTGCCTCGTGGAAAAGGAGGGGATGCTGTGGCATGTCTTGTATTAGAATTTATGTCTCCTGTTTTATGAATACAACTATTCCCTTTTCTTTTCTCATCTTCACCCTCACTCCTCTCCTCCCTCTGTCCCTTCCTTCTATTTTTGAGGCCTTACTGCGTCTCCCAGGTTGGCCTTGAATCCAGGCCTCTGTGTCTTCGGTGTTGAGATTATAGGTGTACACCACCACACCTGGGCCAAGTGCAATTCTTTAAACTTCATGGACTCATGGGCCTGGAGAGATGGCTCAGGAGTGCAGGACATCTCCCCACCGTCATGAGGACAGATGCTAGAACCCATGTCACGTGACTCTCAAATACCTGCTCCAAGGGATCTGATCCCCTTTTCTGGACTCCAATGGCACTGACACACACACACACACACACATACACACACACACACACACCCCTAAATGTATGGAAAATAAATCTTAAAAAAAACCCTCAAAACCAAAACAACCAACGTCATAATGATTCTGGTGCTGTATTCCCCAAAGCCCAAAGCACCTCCTTGTTTTAGACATACACACATACACAGGCATGTACACAGGCATGTACACAGGCATGTACACGGGCACTCCACCTGTAGGCCCCAAGCATACACACCCCCTAATAATTCCTCCTCAGTCAAGGAATCGTTGCTAATAAATCAGTTCTAAATGAGACTGGGATTCCACATCTGGGCAGCATGACTGCACATGAGTGTTCCTGGCTGGTTTATGTTTCTGCTGCCGAGGGATCTGCTCTCAGGGACCCATGGTTAGTGAGTACACAGAAGGGCAGACTGGAGCCGGGTCCAGATATACCCAATGGCCTCCTTCCTCTAGGAGAAACAAATAGCGTGTATCTACACCATATCTCAGACCACAGGAAATACAATGCTTTCCTCTTTGCCCTCTTGGCTGTGCTGGAGAAACCCAAATGAGAAAACTTGCTGCTTAAGATACTCAGCAGAGGAGAACAACAGATCAACTTGGGCTAATATTGGTAGTGGAGAGGACCAATTAACAGCTTCATGAATTGTGCTGTTTACACTTCTATTCCTAAGGTTAATTATGTGATCAAGTAATAGCTTTCTGCCTTGATTAGAGGGCCCTCAGGAAATAAAAGTGTGTTTCCTTTTGAAAGGCGTGTTTGCCTCTTAGTCCTGTGGTGGTAGCCGAGGAGCTGGGCTCAGTATGCATAGCCCATCCATAGCTAGCATCAGGAGTCAGGCTCAACACATACGGTCACCACCACAACTATTAGCCAAGAAATTCTTCACTTAAACGGTGCCAGGACGGGGGGGGGGGGGGGGCTGCGTGACGCATGGAGCTTGGTTCTAGCTCTAGTTCTTGCTCTCCTTCTCTTTGCTTTGGAGTGTGTGTGTGTCTGTGTATGTATGTGTGCATACACGTGCGTGTCTGTGTGTGTGCATGTGTGTGTGCGCGTGCATGTGTGCGCATGAATGTGTGCGTGAGCATATGTGCGCGTGTGTATGCATGTTTGTGTGTCTGTGTGTGCATGTGCACATGCCTGTGTGTGTGTGTGTGCGTGCGTGTGTGTGTGTGTTTGAGGAATTGAATGCAAGTCATCAGGTTTGGTGGCAAGCACCCTTACCCCCGATCCATCTCGCTGGCCCTTCTTTGAACTATCTGTAATGCTTTCTCAAGGCTGTAGGTTTTCCCCATTGTTCTTCATTGGGAAGCATTAGTACAATTAGTTCCACCACCCTAACATACACAGGAAACAAACAAAACCTCAAAGAGCAACACCCATATTTCATGGGTGTGCTCAGCAATGTTGTCTGTTCCAGTCACTGTCAGCACTAGATACTCTAGATACTCATGCTTTTTAACATGACAAAATAAAATATAATCAGATGAAGTAAAAACTATCATATTAAAGTTTGACATGGCAACCCAAGGAAAAGAGTCCCAAGAGCAGGCACAAGAGTCAGAGACCCACTTGTTCTCATAATCAGGATTCCCATAAAAATACTGAGCTAATAGCTTTACAGACACACACACACACACACACACACACAAAGAGGACCTGGTGTAGACCCATGTAGGCCCTTGCACTTGCTGCTCCACTCTCTGTGAACTCATAGGTTTCCTGCTATTTTAAATCTAAGGTTGATTTAGAGGGCCATGCTCTCCTATTGCCCTCCATCCTCTTTGGCTCTTACAATATTCTGCCTCCTTTTCTATGGGATTCCCTGAGCTCTGAGGGAAGGGGTTTGATGGAGACCTCCAATTTTCTCTCTCTCTCTCTCTCTCTCTCTCTCTCTCTCTCTCTCTCTCTCTTCCCCTTAGCATAATGTCTGGCTGTATGTCTCTGCATCTGCTGCCCATGGAAGCCTCTCTGAAGAGGAGCGGATAAGTTGCTGATCTATGAGTATAATATGAGCAGAATATCATTAGGAATCATTTATTGATTTCCCCCCCTTTTTAAAGACCAGTTATGCTTGGTTTTACCTTAGATTTCTCGGCTCTCTGGTCTCTGGTTCTTGGTTACCCAAGCAGTGTTGGATGTGGGTTCCTTCTCATGGAGTGGGCCTTAGGTGGCCACAAGTTCTGAGCCACCATTGCCCTAGCATATTTTTCAGGCAGACTGTAGATAAAGGTTTTGTGACTGGGTTGGTTTCCATCTTTCTCTCCCAGTAGCCTGCCGAGTTCATTCACACACCAGAGACTAGAACATAGGGTTGAGGGCTCCGTGTAGGCATCAACTCGACTTCTGTCTGTTCAGTGAATTGTGTGGGTGCTGTGCTTGGCACTGGGGACCTGCTGTCAGTTTGCAGAAAGCAACCTTTTGTCTTAGCAACAGCCTGTGCTGTTAGGCAATTTCTATGGGCCCTCTCTTGGCCAACAACTCTATTGAATGCAACCCAATTCCAGTACTGGAAGCCTCATTTGGAGACAAGAGATGATCAGTTGAGACTCCGTGTCCCCCATTACTGGGAGTCCTTATTAGTAGAACCTTCAGAGGTAACAGAGAGTTTCCACTGCACTAGGTTTCTAAACTACCCCCAACATGCACCCCCTCAATCCCAGCCATATACCCGCTCCCTATACCCTCTCCCTCCACCCCATCCCCCCTGCTTGATCCCCATATCCTGTGGTAGGATAGAGTGTCCTTTGGGTATATGCCCGAGTGGTATAGCTGGGTCTTGTGATTGATTGATTGATTCCCAACTTTCTAAGGACCCACCATATTGATCTCCATAGTGACTGTACAAGTTTGCACTCCCACCAGCAGTGGAGGTGTGTTACCTTTGCTCTATATGTTACCTTTGCTCTATATCCTCTTAAGCAAGAGTTATTGTGACAGGTATAAGATGGAATCTCAAAGTCGTTTTAATTTGCATTTTCCTCGTGTCTAAGAACATTGAACATTTCTTAAGTGTTTCTCAGATATTTGAGATTCTTCTGTTGGGATTTTCTGTTCAAATATGTTACCTAATATTCAAGTGGATTATTAGTCACATTTTTAAAAATTGAAAAATTGTGTGCATGTATGTACACATGTATATATGTGGGGATGTGCAAGCATTCAGGTACACATGTGAAGGCTAGAAGAGAAAAATGGGTGTCCCCTTGATCATTCTCCTCTTTTTTTCTCTGAGGCAGGGTCTTTCCCTGAACCTGGAGCTCACTGTTGATCAGATAGGCTGCTGTCCAGCAAGCCCAACAACCCCCTATCTCTGCCACCCTCCGCATTGGGGTCACAGGCACATGCAGCCGTGTCTAGCTTCTCTCCCATCATGTGTATGTGTGGGGGTATGTGTACATGCATGCAGGAGCCTGCAGAGGCCAGAGGGGTCAGATGTCCCTGGAGGAAGAGCTGCCTGATATGAATGCTGAGAATTGAATTTTACTTTTCTGGAAGAACAGTGCATGCTCTTACCCACTGTGCTATCTCTCTAGCCCATACCTGGCTTTTTACGGGGATGTCGAGGCTCCAAATTAGGCCATGCTTGTGCAGGAAGAATTCTTACCCAGTGAGCTATCTACCAGCCCAACTTTTTTTGGAAGATTATCCATGTCAAGACTCCTCACATGAACTTATTCATGCAGTGTTCTCAGAAAACATGAGGTAGGTACTATAACCAATCAGTCTTGTCCTTTACAACTAGAAACAC
This sequence comes from Chionomys nivalis, assembly GCF_950005125.1. Classification (NCBI taxonomy): domain Eukaryota; kingdom Metazoa; phylum Chordata; class Mammalia; order Rodentia; family Cricetidae; genus Chionomys; species Chionomys nivalis. Next base: position 2,088,961 of record NC_080109.1, on the reverse strand, counting down.
TAAGACACAAGCAGCTTGTAAGTAGTCCACATACACAGCAAGCAGCTAAACCAGCTAAACAGACAACCTTGTGTGTCTTAGGCCCAGGCTACTGGAGAGAAGTGGATTCTTCCAATAGAATTCAGTTGAGAAGCACACTTAGAAAGTACAGTATGCCATTTTTATCTTTAAGGAAGCTACAAATTTATCTATCCAGTCACTTCAAAGTCAGGAGACCCAAAATGAACCGAAAGAAAGCTGATTTCTTTAGGGGCTCTCCATGTCTCTATGGGAGTGTTTGTTGACCTGTATGGGGAGCCCATGGTCACATGGCTGTGTCTGACTGTAGGCCTTGGTAATGTAGCAGATGAAGAACAGTGTAAACTTTTACCCCAATTTTGGATGCAGAGCAATCTGTAGTTTGTGTGTCTGAATGTTTGTTCCCCAGGTAGTGGTGCAGTTAGGCGAGGCTTTGGAACTTTCAGGAGGCAGAGCTTTGCACTGGAGGCAGGGCCTTGAGGTTTAATAGCCTAACCTCACTTCCTGTTCACTCTCTGCTTCCCGATGGTTGATGCTGTTATGCCCAAGTTTCTTGTCCCCAAAAGAATGTATGGAGCCAGATTTTCAAAGCAAATTACTTGAGGGTTTTTAATTAATATTCAAACTTGAATTTGAATATTAAAATACCACCATCAGACTTCTTGTAGGTGAGAAATCCTGCACCTCAGGATTCATCTCTTCCACAAACCAGAATTCAGTTCCCAGCATCCACCTGTAATACCAGTTCCAAGGGATTCAATACCTTCTTCTTGCCTCCATGGACACCTACATATATACACATGTATGTGTGTGCATGTGCATGCACACACACAAACATACACACACAAATACATAAAATAAAAATTTTAAAGGTAGGTACGCCCTCAAACTGTAAGCCAGAATAAACCTTTCTTCCTTAAACTCCTTGTCTGATATTTAGTTGCACCAATTAAAAAAAAACAACTGTCACACAAGAGCACCTGCTAGGGCCCTGCAACTCTTAGGGCAGCAGAATAGAGCCAACTCTGCTAGCACAGGTGTGGGGGAGCCAGTCCTGGATGGCAGAGCTGTCCCTAGGACCCATCTGTCTTGTAGTGGCATGAGTGGAGGAGAGTTGCCCCTGTCCACCCATCATTGCCTGGGGCAGGTGGGAGAGCTGGCCCTGTGGTCATAAGAGAGAGAAGCCAACCCTGTTAATGCAGGTGTTCAGAGTCAGCCCTGAAGTTTTAGGTGGTGACCAACCCTACAGCTGCCCAGGCCCAGACCCAAGGATATGACTTGACTGGCTCCATCTTCCATCCCATCTAAGATGGTCTGGAGCATGTGAAGGGACCTGATCTGCAAACCCAAAGCTGCTGGATCTCCCCAAGGTAGGGTAACAACAGGATATCCAAGAGAAACCCTAGTGAGGGCCCAGCATCGATAGGGTAATAGAAACTGGAGGCCCCAAACCAAGCCAATGTCTCTTTGCAATAATCGCTTGCAAGTAAATATGTATGGACAAAGGGGTTCACAGTGACTCTCTGTGTCATGCTGGAGCTTCCATGACAAGATTTCATTTTTCCATTTTACTGTCTTTCTCCTTTCTTTTCTCTTAGATTTTGTTTTATTTGGGAGGTGTGCAGGGGTGGAAGGCAGATGTGAAGGGACAGGGAAATGAATGGGATCAGGATACATGATGTGAAAGACACATAGAGCAAATAAATAAATAAAATTTTAAGAGAGCACCTGTTGGAAAGAGGAGAAGGTATGTACAGTGGACTCAGACACAATGAAATCAAATTTCCTCTCCACATCTCAGTGGTCCAGTGTAAGCATACTTTTTCTGTCCTCCCAAATAAAGACATGGAGACTTCTTATTAATTACGAAAGCTCATCAGATAGTTAGGCTTGTTTCTAACTAGTTCTTATATCTTAAATTAACCCGTATTTTTATTAATCTATGTTCTACCATGTGACCATTGCCTCTATCCCTTTTGTGGATATTCCAGCATCTGGTTGGCTTCTTCACCCTTCTTCCCAAAGACCTCTCTGCCCTGGAAATCCTGTCTAGCTACTGGCCATTCAGCTTTTTAAGCCAATCCAAGTGACAAATCTTTACAGTGTACAAAAAGGCTATTTCACAACAGCCCAGTAACTGAATCTCTATACCTTTGCAGTCTTCACTAGCTCACAGGCTGTAGTGAAGGTGAAATTAGATCACCCAGATAAGGGGCTTAGATGGTGACTACTGTAAGAGTGATCTGTGGACCAGCGCAGCGGAAGTCTCACCTGGGAGTCCCCCAGAAATGCGGCATCTCAGGTCCTATCCCGGACTTGCTACAGAAGGATCCGTACGTTGGTACTCAACTCAGGCGTATTCCTGTGCTTTACCTCAAAGACTGAACTGTGAGACGTCGCAGTCAGTGAAATGTATCACACCCACTGGTGATAATTATATAATTTAGATGACCCTATCTAATAACCTGCATTCCAGAGGCAAAGTCTTGAGGTAAAGGGACCTCAGAAATAAGCAACAGGGCTCACACTGGAACCCTCTTTCTTTGCCTCCACTGACACTATAAACTCCTGTCTCCAAATTCTTAGAGCCGAAGAGAATGCTAGAAGAAGGGAACTGAGACTGTTGGGAGCAACTTTCGGAAAAACCAAAGTCAGGGAAGGAAGCAACCGTGAAGCTGTGCCTGGCAGTGACGACAGTCAGGAATTCTGTGGTACCCAAACTAGAGAGGCCTTTGCTTTTCTTGTAGCACAATCCAAGTCTCCATCCAGATCATGGCTTTTAATTAAGTGTCCTATTACTCCTCAGAAGTGGCTCACTAGGCTTGAAAGAGCCGCTCTCCCTTAGAAGTCTCTTTAGAACGTCAGACCTTGAAGATTAGTGCGGGGAGTGAGAGCAATCTCCCAGGGACTTAGACACTTCACCATGAGACTGATGTTCATTAAACTGTAAGCAAATTAGAGTTCGAGCCAAAGATTTAAAGGCGGACATCATTAGTGCATGGGAGCATGCGCCAGCATCAGACTTCTCAGAGGTGAGAAATCCTGCACCTCAGGATTCGCCTCTTCCATGAAAGAAAACCACGCTGCTCCTTTTGCAGCGGGGCCGCGCCGTATCGCCTTCCACTTACAATGAAATGAAGCAGAGGCTGCAAGCCTGCCTTAAAGTTCTACTCTTCCTTTGGTTTCGCCTCCATGCTATGGAGGGCCCCAGAATGGTTTGACAAAACATCTTGTCAGTCAATAAATTAAAAAGTTATTTTTATCAAGTGGATATTTAATTGCTGTTTCACAAGGCAGAAGCTTCCTTGGTGTCCAGGGCATGGGAGGGCACACCATCCCTCTGCAAAACTGATTTGGAGAAAAAGCTTTGGTGTCTGTCCCCTAAATCCAAGGTGTGGCTGGACCTGCTCAGCTGGTTGCCTTCCCTAAGCCTGGGTTACAGCTTTAAATGAACCGAGTTGCTAGAGGAAGATGGATCTCATCTGATTGCTGCAAAATGACCCTGCAGCCCTGGTTTCTCGAGAAATTAATTCCCAGGTGTCCCCCAGTGCTGCAAAAACTATTTTCAGGCGGCAGAAACAGAAGCCCCAAGAGAGTCCGGTTTGAGCTTCTAGACCTGCCCATACCTATGGCCACATCTCCTTACTCCTCAGCCTTTGTGAGTGGAAAGTTAGGGGAGCTCGGCTCACCCTTGGCCTTGAAACTGGAAGGCAACAACACCGTGGCCAGGAAGGCTCTAAATCCCTTGTCTCCCTGGGTCAGCAGTCAACAGGGGACCGGAGGCAAGCTAAACAGAAAGCTTTCTAGAGAGCCTGAGACAAGCAGCGCCAAGCTGGTTGTGGGTCTTGGCTTGGCAGATTCCTCAGGGCCTGGCTAGCCTCCCCTGTAGCCTCTAGTCTACAGGCATCTGTGGGATGGTATCTCTGTAGGCAAGTGTCTGAGCCCACTGTTTAGAAACTGGTAATGCTGACATCACTAACAGACACCTATTGGCAAGCAGATTTTGATGCAACAATGGATCTAAAAAACAGATTGTTGTTTAGTTCTATTTTATCAGGTGAGCACTTAGGGGCTTAAGTGCACCCCTGCCATCTGCCTAAAGTCATGCAAATATATATGTTGGTAGAAGCAGACATCCTGTCCTTGTCTAGATTCAGAAAGTTTTTAGGCTGGGAAATGCTGCATGGAGCCACTTGTTTGTCCCAGCCGCCCCAAACCGAAATAACCACACAGAAACTGTATTAATTAAAACACTGCTTGGCCCATTAGCTCTAGCTTCTCATTGGCTAACTCTTACAACTTAATTTAACCCATTTCTATTAATCTGTATATCACCACGATGTTGTGGCTTACCAGCAAAGTTTTAGCATGTCTACCTCTGGCCGTGGATCCATGGCATCTCCCAATTTTGTCCTTTTTCCTCCCAGCATTCAGTTCCATCTTTTCTGCCTACCTAAGTTCTGCTCTATCAACAGGCCAAGGCAGTTTCTCTATCATTAATGGTAATCACAGTACACAGAGGGGACTCTCACATCGGAAATGTCACAGGAACAGACTTGGGATATGATTTCTGAGGGAGGGAGAAAAATTGAGGTTTCTGAGAAGGAGAAAGGTAGGAGCTAGTGGCCAGAAGAGTTAAAACAGAGGAGGGAGTGCTTCCTTTCACTTCCTGCCTCGTTTGAGAACCTCGAAATCTTCCTGGAATCACAGCCAGGATAGGAGCATGACCCAAGCCACCGCAGGGCCGTCTGCAAAGTGGCAGTCAGCCCTCGTGCAGCATGGGGCTGGACACTTACCTGACGGGGATAAGACTTGAACTGAAGCCTGTGGCACTGTCCCTAGACACCCCCAAAGCAGCTAACGAGCCCTGGTGCCATGTCTGTTTGCATGATGCCATGTTCCAAAGGGGGTGCTTGGCAGTGTCCCTTGGGCCTTTGGTGTTGTTGGGGTGATGGAGGCACCCTAAAGGAAAGGCAGGCTTTCAGAGCCTCCCAGACAATGCTCACCCAGTGCCTCTAACTACACAGAGGGGATTTTTTTGGCTTTCCTTTATAAGATGTATATTTAAATTTATTGAACTTATATGAATGTAATTTTCCAAAGCTGGCTGGATTTCTTTTCTTTTCTTTTTTTTTTCTTTTTTTTGAGTTGGGGTCTTGCCTAGTCCAGACTAGCCTCAAACTTACTATCTACCTGAGGATGACCTTGAACTTCTGATCCTCTTGCTTCTAACTACCCCCACACCTGGTTTATTTAATTCTGGGAATTGAACCCAGCCCCCTATGTGTGCTACCCAAGCACTTGACCACTGAGCCACATTCCCAGCCTATAATTTTTTAATCTTTTGTTGAAAAGCAACTAAGGTGCAGGATGGGGAATGAAACAGAGTCAGAAAAAATGTAAAGTCCTGGCGCTCTGAAGAGATTATTTAGAAAAATCCCTTAGTAGCAGCAAACCCTCTGCCTGGGAGTGGACGCCTAGCATGACCCCACCATGACCTACCTGGGTTTGCCCTGGCCATGACTGGCCTCAGCAGTAAGCAGCACTTCTGAGAAACTCTCTTCACGTGGTAGATGAGGAGGTTCAATTTGCTGTCCTAAGAACAGGCAGGCCTCTGATGTCCAAGATCCTACCAAAGAAAGCAGTTCAACTCACTGGTAGAAGACTGGGAGCTGTGAGGATAAGCAAAGCACAACTGAAGGGGCCAGAAAGGCTACAGATGCAGGCAGAGACCTGCTGGGCAGGGTATCCCACAGAAACAAATTAAGACTCCAGCCAGGACCCCTTTGTGAGGATGTGGAAATGGAACAGCAAAGACCTAGGACATAAAGACATCCAAAGTTCTGAAATTTCCAAGACTGCCTAAATTCTCAACTATTTTTTAAATAAAAATGTATCAGCATTTCAGACCTAAAGTCACATATATTTTTCTAAAAATGGCATGTTGAAAATAATAGTGTGTATGGGGAAAATAGACTTCGGGTGCTAGCAAAAACTAATCACAGCCTTAAAACACACGTGGACCCAGCTGCTTCTCTCCCGGCATTCCCACACGGCCTTGTGCCCCACAGGGGACAGGAGTGAACTCTTGGCAACCTTAAAGGCCATGTTCAGAGTTCTGTCTTTTTCCGACTGAATATGGGTCCTGGAGGACGTTCACTTCCTAGAGAGAGAAGGATTCATCATAATTAAAAGTCTGAGGCAGGATGCGGGCTTCCGTGTTAACATTGTTACCTTCGGAGGTCATGAACTTCTAGATCTAATTGTAGTTTAGAATATTGACAGGAGGGGACAGAATGACACAGTGAGGTCACAGTGAGTCAAATCCAGGGCAGACCTGATCTGAGCAGCCCAAATGTAATAAATAAATAGTAAATAAACAAATACTAACATTTGATAGTCAAGAAAAATTCAGAAGCAGCTTATAATACTGACATTTGGAATCATTTTATGTGATTTTTATACAGCATGGTAGTGATATTATGGTTAATTAAAAATAGTTATTTATTACAGATGAAAATGAAATTATAGGTAGACATGTCAAAATAGTATTAGGAGGAGTTAGACCAAAGGGATAGGTGTGTGTGAAAGATCATCATGCTATGATTGATTTTTTTTTTTGTAATTAAAGAAACCAGGATCTTATAGGCTCATCAAGCAAGACACCCCAACAGCACCACAGCAACAAATGGACAACCCCTCCCCCATGGAGATGGTCTGAAAGAGCTACCAGTGGCCAACGGGGAACAATTTGAACAACAACAAAAATGAGAATTAGCTCATAATTTGACACCTAATATAAATATCTGTAAGTTTATGGTGAGATAGACCAGTGAATTGCAAAAATAAGTGTGGGGAGGAAATCTTTTACTATGAAGAATTCCAGATAATTGTAAATATTCCTCCTTCAAAGACGTGAGTTCTGATAGTTGGCTTTACTGAGGGAATTCATATAAAAGAAAGGGTTATTATCCTTGCTTTGCAGTCTTTGCCATGTGGTAAGGTGCATCATGGCAGCAAGGGGGGAAGGCTGAACCACTCATTCATGAACCGAAAAACCAAGAAGAAAGAATAGGACCTGTGGTCCCACAGTGCCATTTCAGGCCACACTTTGGTGACCGAAAAACCTCGCATAGTTCCTTTCTCCTAAGGTTTCTGTCCCCTCCCCAGAGCTGTGGCAGGGTGGCTGGCCTCCCCACTCTTTCATTGTGAGCTATCCCCAGAGACATTCTTCCTGAGTCAAAATGGAAAAGAAGAGAAACAGACAAACCTAGTAGCTTCACAAATAAAGAAAGCCAATCGCATCTCAGCCCAGTGGTCAAGATCACCAACCATCCCAGTGGCAAGCCATTCTGTTAAAATGCGCCCTTGGCATGTAACAAAAATGGCATTTACCCTTATGATCTTCCTTCAACATCTGCACAACACTAGTCTGATGGTGAGAAACATACCCAGTACACCCAAGCAGAGGGGTCTCATGAAACATGCGGCTATTATGTCTCAAAACAACCAAGGTCACCGAAAACAGGGAAAGTCTGAGACTCTAGCACAGCCAAAGGGAGCTTTCATACACTAAAACAAACGAGAGAATATGATGTGGTATCTGGCATGGGATCCTGTGGTGGAAAAAACATTAGATTAAAAAGGACAACAACTAAGGAAATCTGAATGAAGCATGGGTTTTTGTTAATCATAATGCATCATTCTGGGTCATTAGTTGTGACAAATGTACTGTAGTAATGGAGGTTATTACTAATAGGAGGCACGGGCTATATTAGGAAATATGAGGATTCTTATTATAATTTTTCTATAAATCTAAATTTACAGAAAAAATATAAATCGAAAACAGTATAAATTCTATACTGGATCACAGCCAAAAGGCTAGGAGTGATGAAAACTATCCCAAAATGTATTTTAAATAATGACAGAGAGGTTAGGAGAATTACTAACCCCCTTCTACCAACACTCCTCATTAATTTTGGATAAAAAATTCCAGAACTCTATGATAACAAAAAGAACTCAAACAGTTTGGTGGATCAATGAGCAGACTGTGGCCAGAGGCGGTAGGACTCACTTTTATCAATCCCAGTTCTTCCCACTTGTCCCCCTCAGCAGAACTAAGCACGCCCTCACCCTCCTCCCACGTGATTCTGCTTCTTGCTTTATTCTTAGTCATTCACTCAAGATTTCCCAGCCATGGTGGAGGCTTAGAACATCACCATCATCGTCAGCAGGGATGCCACGCCTCTCAGCAGGGATGCCACGCCCCTCAGCAGCGACACCACACCCTCAGCAGGCTCAGCAGGGATACCACGCCCTCATTAGCGGTGCCACGTCCCTTAGCACCGATGCCACTCCCCTTAGCAGGGATGACACGTCCCCCAGCTGCTATGCCCTCTAGCCTGTGATTCCTAGCAACTACTAAACTGCCTGGTTTCAGTGTTCCCAACAAAGCTCCTGTTGAAATTTAACCTGTATAGTGACGCATTTAGGGGTGGAACTAGGTTGGGCTTTTAAGAGTCCCTTAGGAACTAAGTGTGGGGCACACACAACCTTAGACTTGGAAAGCAGAAGCAGAGGAATTGTCATAAATTTGAGTCTAGGCTAGTCTACACAGGGAGTTCCAAGTCAGTTCTTGTGAATGGATTAATTCATTCATGGATTAACGAATTAATGGATTATCAAAGGAGTGTCTTTGAAAGTAAACTCCTTGCCTTGCTCAGTGGGTCTCACCCTGCCTCACCTCTGCTATGGCCTGGAAACGAGGTCTTTATCTGGCATACGGCTTGAAAATGTATTTCCCATTCCGTATGTGCTCTTTTCATTTTTATAAACCATGCCCTTCGGACACAATAGCTTAAACTTTTAATTGAATTGAACTACAATACACTTGTATGTATTTTCTCCCCTTCCACTCCTCCCTCTCTGACCCCTGTCTGCCTTTTTCCCAACTCTGTCCTTCCTTTTCTTGTTCACTTGCTATCACATCTAAGAAAGCGTTTTGAAACTCAGAATCATGATGAGTTACACTCAGGTACCATCCACCCTGAGATGTTTTCTTCTGAGAGTTCTATAGTGGTAGCTCTTGCCTGCAGGTCTATGATCCTTTTTGAATTAATTTTGTGTGTGGTGGGAGCTAGGGATCTAACTTCATTTTTTTCCTTGTGTGTGTAATCATGTCAACATATTTGTTGGACAATTACTCTTCTCTTCTACTGAATCACCTTGTCACTGTTGACAATTCTCCAGAAATGTAAGGCTTCCTTCCTTCCTTCCTTCCTTCCTTCCTTCCTTCCTTCCTTCCTTCCTTCCTTCCTTCCTTCCTTTCACTTTTATTGATTCTTTGTGGAATTCACATCATGTATTTGGATCCCACTCACCTCCCAGTCCCCTTGCACCCTCCCTCCCAACAAAGCCAAATTAAAAAAAAAAGCCAAAAACCAAACAAAACAAAAATAAACAAAAGAATGATCTTTCTCCGTGAGTCATGGCATTCCAGATCTTCTATTTCAATGGTCTGGTGTTCCTGTCTCTCTAAGTCTCAACTTTATAGTCCTCCAAGAGAAGATTTGAGGAGTCCACGACTATCCAACATGAAGTCCTCCTTCCGGGTCACCAGACGTGACCGGATCATTTGTCATTTAAATTAAGACTTTAAAGAGGAGCTGGAAGGGTTAACAACAGATAGGAGAAAGAGACACTGAGGTTGCTCTAGAGAGATTGGGGTGGATGGTGCCTTTGCTTACATGTCTTCTATCATCTTGCCTACAGTGTTTTTCTGTTGTCCCTTATCTTCTGTATTATGCACCTGGGAGGACTTTTGTCTGGTGATAACTCCTCGGGACCCCCAGATCTAGACAATTTTGGGCATCCCCTCCTTTGGTTTACCTGAGTGAGTGAATGGTCCAGGGATAAACCACGAGCGAGCCTTCGGATGTAAGAGAGTAGTCATTTCAGAATACGCACAGAAGGTACCCACCCTTTCCTTGGCATCCTCTTGGAGACGTGAAAGAGTTATGGCAGCTGTAGATTGCAGCCTATCTGGGTCATCAGTTCGCTGGAGGGCAGAGATGCCCTTTATCCACCCAAAGGGAACAGGAGGAAATGTGGGCTCCAGCAGCCCTCCTGCTGTTCAACAGTTTGTTGCTGTCATTTAACGCTCAGGGACTACTCTTAAGGAAAAGTGTCAGGAAGGGTGAACCTCTCTCTCTTTCTCCCCGAAAGGAACCCAAGTCCTTGGTGACAAAGTGTCCCTGCCAGATGGTTTCTCAACTGCAACCAGCCCTGCCTTTGATTCCTAAGCCCTTTTGGTTTGAGTTATCTTTCATTGCAATTAAAAAAAAAATCTGCTTTGAGGGCTGTAGACTTTGCCTTGTTTTCTAGAGCAGAGGCCAAAGCGCTGGGTACAGGGCGGTGTCACAACCCCCACACGGAAGCCGCTGCTGCTGGACCATTGTCCAGGTCAGGGCCATGCTTGCGACAAGCTGGATGCAGTTGTCAGCATTTTAATCCACACAGAATAAAACCCACACAATTTCCCAGTTGTCACCTATGCTTCTAGAAGAGGCGCGGCTGCTCCACGGTATTCGCTGTCTCTATTATCTGCATTCGCTTCAAACTCTATTGCTGTTCCTCTCTCATGGATACACAGCGGACTGCAGCAGCCCGTGCCCAGAACCCCACCACCCCAAAGGCTGAAGCAGGAGGGCCTTCAAGAACAAGAGCAGAACCGTCTTACCCCAAAGCAGCTTGATTCTGGCCTGAACTGCCTGCTCTGTTTGCTTACTAACACTTCTGGCTTCCTGAAGTCAAAACAGCAAACACCTTTTCTGCCCCTTACAGGAAACAGTTCCAAGCCCCACAGAAACCCTAGTCTACGGGAGAGACTTGTTCCCTCGCCTTCTCTTGGTGAGAGTCCTTCTCAGGTTTATCCCCGCCCCCCCCAAAAAAAGCCACTCCCTCTTTTAAGATGCTTGTCTGTTCTTTCTTCTTATGGTCTCGAGCTCTGAGGTCAACTGGACTACATGGGGAGACCCTGTCTCGAAAGCACAGAATAAGCATTTACTGTAAGTAATGGCCTGATGAACATTTTGGCATAAAATACTGTGTGTGGTGTGGGCATCTCTCTTTCCCTACAACTCATTTCTCAAAGTGCAGTGGCTCGCTCCAGTGTCAAGATGTAGCCGGAAAGCTCCCCCCATCCTTGGCAAACTGCCATTTGACAATGTCACCTCAACTTACCCAGGAGTCCCACAGAGGATGGTACTGATGCCTGCCATACCACACAAGGTCAATCAACATCTTGGTCCGAGGGCAGCAAATGACAACTCAGTTTCAATATGTGGTCATTTCATTCTTAATAGGTTATTTCTAGTTAGTATAGGAATCTGAGAAGGGTTCCTCAACAGGCTGATCAGACAAGGACAGTGGGGAGCCTGAACTCCGGAGCCTGCTGTGGGGTGGTCAGGGAGAAAGGAGGGAGAGTCAGGCAGAGGAGCCTGGGGAGAGCCAGGGAAGAGGGGCTCCCTAGACCCAGGGCAAGGCAGAGCTTTCAGCAAAAGCAGAGGGGCGCTAGGCTACAGAGCCCTCCTGTAATACCATGGGAAGAGGAAAAGGAAGAGAGACCCAGGTGCTCTCCAGGGTGTGCTGCCATGCAGTTTGGTTCAGGAAGGTCATGAAGACCATGACAGAAGTGTTCCTGTGAGGATCAGAGCTGAGGGCCTGTGGATGATCCCTGGACCCTGGATATAGGCCACACCTGCCTCTGGAGAAGCCCTGACCCTGTAAACTGAAACCTGGGACCTTTCTCTTTATAATCTTCCTTCAGTGAGAGACTGTTTCTCATTTGTGAAATAGTGTTAACTTTTCTCATCTCTGGTCCATGGGGTCCCACTACGCGCCATTACCGTAGACTTTTCTGTCCTGGCCCACAGACCCCCTTCCATTTGAGCTGCTCCTCACTGTTCCCACACACGCCCATGCTCTGAAGGCCGTGGGAGCTAAGATTGATGATAAGGATATGGTTGCGTGTTTCTGACCACAAACTACAAGAGGAAGGAATGAGTAAAAGCTGCACAAAAGCCTCCTCCCTCTGCAGATAACTCCAATCACCACAGTGTTCTGTGTACTGCTTGGTGTCCTTGGCATAGATAAGTGTGCGATTCTTTCAAAACGTGATGTGGAAAGGACCTTTCCTCCCATCTTCCTCTTCCCTATCCTGGAATCCTTTGCTTTAGATACGATGTGTGCAGCAGACTAATGAACTTATTGAGAAAACGGAATGCAGAAGGATTGCTTCAGAAAACGCCTGTGATAAACAGGAAGTGAATGACCACCTTAACCTGCATTTCAGAGAGTGTATATGTATGTGTGTGTGCGCGTGAGCATGTGCGTGTGTGCGAGTTTGCCTGTATGTGTGTGCAACCATGTGTGTACAAGGGTGTGTGTGCGTGTGAGCATGAGTGTGCACATGTGTGCACGAGCATGTGTGTGCAAGTGTGTATGCGCGAAAGTGTGTATCTATCTATCTCTATCTATCTATCTATCTATCTATCTATCTATCTATCTATCTATCTATCTATCTATCTATCATCTATCTATCTATAACCTGTCTAGAGGCCCCAGGTTTCTAAAACTTTCAGGAAGTGACTGTGAAAGAGATTCTTTTCTTTCTTTTCTTTTTTGAGCAACCATAAATAAAAAAGTCTGGGTAGTTCCAGGAACTGAAGTGAGTGGGTAATGAGATCCAAACTGCAGCAGGCGGTGGCAGTGAGGGGCATCTGCCCCTCCAGAGAGCCTTGGGATGTGTGCTGCTGAACTCATTCAGGTGACGTCTTGGCACCACCCGCCAGGGTACTGGGGAAAGGAGTGCCCAGGACAGGTGTATCATCCTGAGGCTCATGGCTGATGCAGAACTATAAACCTCATTTCCCGGCCCTCTCTGGATCAGATGGGGTTCTACCAGGGTGCATCGCTAGCAGGAACTGGATCCACCAAGGCTGTCGTCTGAAGCAGGGGAATATTTTAGGGGGCGTTGACATGATTGATGAGATGTGTGGTGGGGGAGAAAGAGCGGGAAGAGAACAGAGAGAGAGAGAGAGGAGAGAGAGAGAGAGAGCGCGAGAGCGAGAGCGCGCGCGCAGAGGATACTCAGGTGTTTCTGGCCTGGCTTGGAACTCACCAATTACCCATTAAGCTAGGTTGGCTAGCAAGCTCCAGGGATTCGTTTGTCTTCATCTCCCCAGTACTGGGTTTTCAAGCATGAACACAATATCTGCCTTTTTTTTTTTTTTTTTTTTTTTTTTTTTACAAGGCCCTGAGAACGGAACTCAGGTCTTTGTGCTTATAGGCACTGAGCTGGCTCTGATGACATTTCCTTCTAAAGAATCACCCGGTTGTCATCCGGATCCAAACTGATGGGGTGGGAAGTACTCAGATTCTCTGTCACTGTCCTTTGCTGTCTTGGGGATAGTTTAGACCAGCAGTTTTCAAAGTCTTGTCTTCAACCAGCAGCATCTGCTTGTCAGAAATGGAAGGGAGAGCTGGGGAAAATCTGGTAGCTCCAGGCCTGAGTGGTACTTGCTCAGCATCCACAAGGCTCTGAGTTCAACTCTGGGCACTGCGAAACTGTGTTGAGTTTTAAACTCAGTAGACAGCATGTTCTAGCAGGCAGTAGTTCCTTCTGAGAGTGACTCATGGGACCTCTAGCAACCCACCAATGTTAGCACAATAAGAACCCATGAACACACTGACTGCTCAAAGAGCCACGTAGCCAGGAGAGGCCTGGAAGGGGAAAGAAAAGCCAGGTAGACAAGCCAGTATCCCAAGAGTGATAGGATAAACTGGCCTGTGGTCTCCAGTTTAAAGATGGATTCTCACAACATTATCAACTGTTGTTCCAATAAACCTGCATCTTCTCAGTGGGTTTCAGGCTAATGCCCCAATAGATGAAGCATCAGGGGAGAAGAACAAAGGCTTGGTGCACAGGGCATCGCTGGGGTAAAGCCAACAGCATTGTAAAGACACTATAAGCCTGGTTTCCCTTGTTCAAAGACAGATATCCAATTTTTCTTTGACCTTCCCATACCAGTTGCTCCTTTGTGACATCAGCCAACAATGGGCTCTTTAATTTCCCACCCCTTGACCAGGCTCCATTCAGCAAGATTCACCTTCTTTCCCCAGCCTCCTCTGACAACAGCAATCTCCACTTGGGCACTGTGATCGTTGAATGGCAATCTCTCAGTGCTAAGACCGTGGGACAACCTTCCTGGTTCCCAGCTCCACCTAGGGCCCTGTTTAGTGGCTAGCTACTGAGCTTGGCTCTGTTCAGGGGCATCCACAGTATCTTCCAATGATACTAACTAGGAGGTGAGGTCTCAAGATTTAAGTCCCTTGATATTCTAAAGATACCAGCACAGCCGGATTCATTCTCCACGTCAGTCCCTCTGTAGCAGTTGCTGCTGTGGTATATTTAGGATCAGCTGTGCTTTCGGGGGACCCATCTACATCACCCAGGCAGATCCAAGACTTCTGGAGTTTGGGGGAGCAGCAGTCTTGCCACCCCGAGTTGGTCCCTGTCTTTATATTCCTCTCTGGTAGCCCTGACTTGTCACAACGCCTCACCCCACCCCGTGGTTTGGTGTCTCTCACCTGTATGATATCTGCAGGCTTTTTTGTAGGGATTTCATGAAGAAAATCAAAGATAATTGACCTAACGTCTAGCACACAGTAAGTCTTCAAAAAATGTCTTATTGGCTAATACTTAGAGGACTAGTAGACAGTATCTATGATGGTGACCAGTTGGCCAAAATGACGTTCTGCCTGGGTCCCCACTAGCTGTCCTGCTGGTTTTGTTTCTAGGTCTTCTCTAACCAGCTCCCGGCAGGCAGAGCCGCACTGTACACAGGAACCAGCTCCCCTGCACCTACCTCCGCTGGCACATTAGAGATGGTCAGCCCCCTCCTAGGCACCTCCATGACACCTGACAGTGTCACCCTGATGGCTCTGTGCCCTGCAACCTGAGAACAGGGACTGAAGCTTTTAGTCTTACATCCCTACTCCCAATAAATCTTTTCTGGATGACCAAGAGATGGATGAATGAATAAATGAATGAGTGTACAAACTTTCCCCTATAGCTCTAGTCATGCCTTCATGCTCTCTAAGGCCTTGCTTAATCTGTCCCCTCAGCTGCTGGCTCCCCTAGGGAACAGGCTCCCCTACATCTGTGCCTGCTACCCTTCCCTTGTTGAAACAGAAATTTTAGATGTGTCAAGGGGTGGGGGGGATGTGGGTTTAGAGACAGAGAGGTAGTAAACTGGCTTTCTGAGAGGCTCCAGTAATGGGATCCAACCACCCTGTTTAGCAGGGCACCCAAAGCCTTTCTTTTTCAGCAAAACTTCACACAGAAGCAAACCTTCCTTTAAACAGCCTTTGATTTGTAACGGTATCAGTCAATACGCTCTTAAGAGGTCCAGGGACGTGGTTAGTGCTTTCTGGTCGCTCAGGGCGAGGGAGGAAGGACCGTGCTGCTCTGAATGTAAACTAGGCCTCCTTAAAACATGACAGAGCATCCATTTCTGTCGCCTGCGTTCCTCGTGACCTTAGCTCCCTCCTAGAAACACAGGCTTCTTTTCTAGGTGCAGAAGTGGGAGTGGGTACCAAGGGGTACTGGAGTGGGAGGGTGCAATAATAGCTTCTGTGATTTTATTCGTGGTTACTGACATGTTCACAGCCACACCAACCAGGCAGTAGACATAATATGGCCTCTTGCTAAGATAAATACATAGGTACAAATGAAATACTAAAAATATAAATTTAAACTGTAATCAACCAATATTTAACTCTCGTTTTCTTTTTTATTAAAGGAAAAAAAAATTTCTCCTTCCATGTTGGGTGGTTGGGTGGAGTCTAGGCCTTTCAGAATCCCATTGTTTAGCTGAGGAGTCAAAGAGAGACACCGTGATGCTCCCTCATGGGTGCTCGGGAAAACTTGAAGATGGTAATGGAGGCGTCGGGACTCCCAGGAGCCACAGAGCAGAGCCCACGACAGAATCCAGGAAATGGAAGGCCTCAGTGCAGTGCTTGGACCGGCCCTCCCTGCTCTCTTTAGCAAGAGTTTATGGCTTGCTGGACATCACTGGCAGACACTCAATCCACTCTGCCCTGTTCTGTTGTTCCTGCCTGTAGTGGCATTTCATTGATATTTTAATAAAGAAAGCTTGCCTGAGGATCAGAAAAGTAAAACAGGCATGCTGGCCAGCCTTACAGACCAGGCATTGGTGACACACACCTTTAATCCCAGTAGCCACACTAGTTTGCTATAGAAATTTAGCAGTAGTGTTGTACACCTTTAATCCCAGAACTAGAGAGGATTATAATCCCATTTTATAAGACAGGAGGAGACAGCTCTCATACAGTCTCATTCTGAGATTCCTGAAGGCAGGATCGCCATTTCAGACTGAGGTTGAAGTAAGAGCCAGTGATTGTTTCGCTTTTTAGATCTTCAGGTTGAAGATCCCAATTTCTCTGAGTTTTTATTAATCGTGCTTCACCTGCCATTCCAGCAGGTCCCTTATTCTTCAGCAGGACCTTGTTCCTGTCACTTTGACATTAAGATCTTGAGATCTCTTGTGGCCCCTCTTAGCTCCCGACTCTGTTGTGCAGATGGACGTTATATAGCTTACACATCCTCTCACGTATTCTGGCTCAGTCACAAGGGAGGATCACATGTTGGCAGCTACCGTGTTCTCTGTTTGGGCTTAATCGCCAACTCAGAAGCCATGGGCTGTGAAATAGCTTATCTTCTAACATCTAGGATGAGGTAGAAGCCTTGTAAGGGCAGAAGACAATAAGGTCATAAATGAAGCCTTTGTTGTCACCTCCCCACCACAGGGCTAATCATATATCCAATATTGGAACAAATATCCAAGTTAATAAAAAGTTAATGGGGGGGAGGATGGTTTTGGCTCACAGTTCAGTTTCAATCCACTGCAGGTTGGCTCGTTGCTCTTGGATTTGTGGTAAGGTAGCATGCCGTGGCAGGAGCTTATAACAGGAACCCTCCCTTCAAAGCCACAGACATCTAACCCTCAGTAAGAATCACCTCTTACAAGGTCTACCAGGCTGATAAGCAAGCCTATCCCTCACCGGCCTGTGGGGAGCCCTTGCCCAAGTCATGGCACCCAAAATTTCATGTTAACTACCACTGACCTTCTGGAAAATTCTTATACCTTTTCTCCTGTTACCCCAAACTGTGGGCCCCATCGAGATGAAGCATGGGTCTTTTAGTGCACAGTTATGTCCTATATGTATGGCGGGAAACCTGTAGATTACTAAAATTATTTGAACATTTGGGCTGTTTTCTCCCTGCAACCCTTTGCTGGACCAGACCCTACTCAGTCAAGGTCAAATGAAGATCAATTAACATCACATCTCATTGGTGCCCGGTTATTGAAACATTCTCTTTGATCTCAAGTGCATGCGTGAAGGATATACTTCAGCTCCCTGGGTCCCACTTTGACGTAGCAGTGGTCTCTTCAGCCACTGAGGGGGCAGCAGTCCTTCCTAACGTGAAGGTTTTAGTTTCTCCACATTGGCTCCCCATGCTAAGCACCTCAAGTTCCCATGGAGGAATCCCCATACTCCCTGCCCCTGTGTGGGGCGTTGATAGTGATTTATTGTTTCCCAGCCAGATACGGTCACGAGCGACTTGGATTTGGATGTGAGTTTCATGGGAGAAGAGCAGGACACGGGCCATTCATCCTGCTGGCTTGGATGCCGGCGGATGTGATGGGACGATGGAGCCAGCAGTGGTGGCAATGGCTTACTGATTCAGAGGCTCCTGTCTGTGGCAGAGACAGCATGTCTTTGGCAAGCTATTTTGGCAGGATTGTGGAAGCTCAGGCAAGAGCTTGTTTCTTCCCAGTGATTTTCTGAGATATTTATAAACCTCAATTAATCCCCTCAGTTTAAACGAGCCAGAGTAGATTGCATTGTCTGCAAGCAAGAAGCTTGACCAAAGCTGGGGTTGTTCCCTGAGGTGTGTTGGGCATGCCCAAGTGTTAAGGCTGTAGACCTGGTTGCTTTTCCCATCAGACTGCCCTTTAGGATGGAAGTGCTCATGTTTTGTTTCTCTAGCACAGGGTGGTCCGTGTAGCAAGTTTTCCATCCATGCTTTAGTCATGACTGCTTGCCTGCTGTATACAGCTGTGGCCAACCAGTTGATATTTACATTGAATGGAAAGCTATTCTTAAAATTATTATATTCTTCATACTGTGTGTATGTACGATGTGTATACAGGTGCATGCATGCCACACAGCACACATATGGATGTCGGAGGACAATTTTGTGAGGTCACTTCTCTCCTTCATTCTTGGCAAAGGCATCAAAGTCCAGTTGTCAGGAGACACAGGAAGTGCCCTACCCACCGAGCCATCTTGCAGGCTCACAAAGCTGTTCTTTTGGGGGAAATCTGAGATGTAAATCTGTTTATATGGATATGTTTTATCTACTCACTGTGCTGTTTCCCAAATACCCCCCATTTGGTCAGCCACACACTTTCATTTCTGCCGCTGTGATGGAATGTCCCGACGAAAGCCACATTAAGGTTTATTCTGCTTTCCATCTCAGGTTACAGTCCATCACTGTAGGGAAGTCAAGGCAGGGACTTGAAGCATCTGACTACACCACAGTCAATGGCAAAGAGGATGCGCGCAAGCTCACACTCGGCTCATCTCTGCTTTCAGACACTCCACGACCCAATCCAGGTAATGGTAACGCCCACTTTTTTCGGCTGGTCTAAACCATCACTGATAATCCCCCCGTGTGCTTCTAGAATGTGCCCTGTTGACATGAAAATGAACCGTCCCAACTAGAGCGAGCCCTTACTTTCTGGTACTGGTGTTGAGGAGAATCGCTTTGACCACCTCAAAGACCATAAAAAGCAAATAATCTTTAAACGGAGTTTGGGGCGTTTTCTTTTTCTTCTGAGTGTGGCAGCTATTATTTCTGGGAATTTCTCCCAGAAGTCATGATAAGGCGGAGAGGTGGAAAGACCTAACTCAGTGGATCTAGCTTGACCTTTGGCGCAAACTTCTCACATCCCAGCCTAGGCACTGGGCATAGATGCCCCTACCCATCTGATTAATGCAGAGCATCGCACCACAGTCACCGGCACCAAAATCCCCTCAGTTGGGAACAGCATTAAGGGTTTCACTTCCACGGGGTTTCCCTGCTGGGATGCAGGGTTTCTGTAAAACCAGAGCGGAAGGAAAAAAGCTCGGTAAACTTGAGAGCGGGGAGGATGCAGTGCAATCTGTTGACAGGCCTTGGAGAGTTTTTATGTGTCTATTTTCTCTGTTGCCTTGTAAAAACTGTTTTTCTTTAACACCCGAATTTCTTCAGGTAATAGCTGTTCGTGGCATTTGCTTCTTGCCGGGCACAGGGCGGGCGGGAGGCTTTCCCTGTGTGGGCTCAGTACCGTCACCCGAGCCCTGTCTCATGGCCGCCCTGTTTCTTGCTCAGAGGCAGGCAGGGAGGAAGTGGCGACTCCCACGAGGAAGGGGCCAGCTGCTGATCCTGGCTCCGGTAATGGGATCTCACTCCTGCTTCACAGTTCCAAGCCCAGGAGCGCCAGGTCACCTCCGGAAGTTCCTGTTGTCCTTCCAGGGCCCTGAGAGACTCAGTCCTTCGTAGTCTCATCCTATTTCAAAGTTAAGCCCTTCTCTATTTTTTAGAGACTAGGCCCTGAAGTGTAGAAGTCTGCCCATTGTGTTATTATTCTAATCTCACTTTCCTAAAGTCATTGTGTAACAGCAAATCCTACATGTGTCTGGAGAGAGAGAGAGAGAGAGAGAGAGAGAGAGAGAGAGAGAGAGAGAGAGAGAGAGAGAAAGAGAGAGAGAGAGAGAGAGCGCGCTCAATGTATGCTATATATTCTGTAGACACAATAATCTTAGGGGTAGGCAGTGAGGGTGTCAAGGTGTCCATAACTCATTTCTGTTCGTAAAGGGATCATGAGTCTATTTCCTCCCTTCCCTCCCTCCTTCCTTTCTCCACGGGATTCCACTACACAGTCACAAACTGACCTTGAATTTACCTCAATCCCCCTGCCTCAGCTTCCCAACCACAGATTTACAGCAGTATGCCACCCCTCTCCCGGCTCCTATTAGCACTGATTTTATTTATTTATTGCTTGTTTGTTTGTTTGTTTTAAAGACAGTCTCACTATGTGGCCCTGGGTGGCCTAATGCTGGTTAAATAAGAACAGGCTGGACTTTAACTCAAAGACATCCCCCTGCCTCAGCACCTCAGTTTTCAACATGCTGGGGCTAAAGGTGTGCACCAGCATGCCTGGCCCATCAGCTAGCTCTAATGTTCATGGCGGAGCTCAGGGCAGGTGTTTCCTATACGTAAGGAAAGCAAGGCCCAGTCACCTTCCAGAGCAGTACCCTGTCAGTGGCTGGCGAAGTCAGCCAGTGCTGCTGGGAGCAGCGCTCAGCCAGGCCCTCTGAAGCAGCAGCCTGTCAGAAGCTGGGCTCAGAAGCTCAACTGTGTCCTCCCACAGAAAAGAGACGTCTTCCAAAGAGGCCACAAAGAAGCTTCTGGCAGCTCAAATGCTCCCTTCAAAAGCAGAGGCAGCCATGAAGAACAAGGTACAATGCAGAACAAGGTACAATTTGACAATTTCATCCTTACTTTGGTGGTTTTTGAGCAGCTTCTGGAAGGACTTGGGCCTGTTGGGAACGACTGGGCCTATCACACGGTGGGCCAGGGTCTTCCCGGCTTCTGGATAATGATCTCTGCTCACTGCCGCTGACCCCTCCCTCCATAAATGGCATATGACAACCTCTCCTGAAAAAACTTCTTACGGCTGCCTTTGTCTGTATCAAGGGAAATTAAAAGACCCACACTTCCATGCTCTGAAGTTTGAGGCCTTATTTGCATATTTTATTGATTTTCCCCCCTTCCCCTCTCTGGGAGGAAAATACACCTGTATGTCAGCACTACCCCCATTAGCTGTACCAGCGCTTGGCCTTGTCTGGAAGCCCCTGGGAAGAACCCTGGAGAATGTTGTTTGTTTTTTAACTTTCCCTATAGCCTTCATTGTTTGTGGTTTTGAATTTTGCCAAGTAAAATCAGTCTTAACAGTCGTAAGCATTCAGCTATGAAGAGTCCCTCTGCACACTTTTTTTCCCCAAGATCTGTAACTTTTGCAAGCATAGGGGTGAGGACTAGCCAAGAAGAAAGGACAAGGAGGAGAGAATTCTTCCTGTTTTTGGTGCTGGTTTCCTGAATATTTTTGAAAGTAGAGAGTTTAGAAACAGGGCTCAGGTATAAGGAGAGAAAATACATATATATATAACTCTTCCGTGTGTGTGTGTGTGCATGTGTGTGTGTTGGTTGTGTGTACCTGTCTTCATTCATACGCTGGGAGGAGAAGGAACAACCCCTTTTCTTTACCCTAACCAGAATGGGAAATTCCAGGTTTGGGTAATTAGGACTCGTCTCTTAGAAACAAGACATAAGAAATCCATTTTTAAAATAACTTAAGAATAAAAGGAAATGTTTGAATTGTTTAGTTCACTTGATTGGAAAACCTAAAAGTGGTGAAGTACCAGGCACGGTTGGGTCTAGGAGACCATACAACTCCATCCTGGCTTGACTGTTATCTGTTTATAGTGTTAATGATGTTGTTCACGAAGACTTGCTTTATTTGGTTGCTGGTAGCAGATCCAGAGCTAAAATTTATCAGCTTGGCAGAACCAGTTCCTGTTGGATCAGCTCGGTTCATGTGTTCATCTCTCAACCCATGACTGTGACCACAGGGAAAGAAAGACCTGTGCTAGAATGGAGTTGGCCCCCCGCCTGTGCTTGGGGCCTGAGTGTGGGGAACACAGTTTTCCCCGAAAAAAAATACAGACTCTGGGTGGTGGGGTAGGGAATCTTGTCATCCTAACAGGCTCTAGAATGACCTAAGAGACAAGCCTCCAGTTCTACCTGTGAGGGGTTGTCTTGACTAGGTTAGTTGAGCTGGAAGATCTGCCCTAACTGGGAGAGGAAAGTCTGTGCTTAGCTGTGCTCCGTCCTTGTGGGTGAAGGACTCGCCCCATCTCCTACGGTCAGCTTGGGTACAATGTGGTTAAACTGTCAGCTTCCAGAGTTTACCATTGTCCTTCACCACACGAACTCTGCATCCTTGTAAGTCATGCAAGTACAGCTTCCATTTCCTCTTCTGTGTGAGAGAGCACGACAAACCAGGTGTGGTGGCACAGAAAGTAGGAAGGCGGGGAATCCAAGGCCAGTCTGGGCTGCAGGAGGTCCTGTCTCAACCCTCCCCATAGCAGCCTTAAACAAAAGCAAGCAACAAACAAACAAATGAGGACAACGTGAAGGGTTGATAAAAGGTGGGATTGCAGCTCCGTGGTAAACAGGAAAGGGCCAACGAAACAGTCCCAGAGGGTCTCAGTAGATCAGAAGTTCTACATTGACAGCGTGGGCTAATACCTCCCGGCCCAAGAGATGTCACAAACTGAAACATAAATAGCACAAGAAAGGGTTTGCTCATGAGTGGGGCTCGAACATGAGTGGGTAACCTTTTCTCTACCATAAGCTCATGACACACAGAGGGAGGAAAATCCATTTCTGGCCCCACCTAAGTCACAGAAGCCATCATGGACTATGAAGAATTCAATTAGTCACCGGTTGCCATGCCAATGCAAACATCACCCTTCCACCTACTCCACCATCAACACATTTGAATAAGTAACAATGATAATAGCGTGCAGTAAAAAAATGCTATTTTTAAAAAGTTAAATGTACTTCTGTCAAAAGTCTGGTTTTTCAGAAATAATTGCTTTAGGCCAGATAAAGATTTGCAGAGGATTCCTAAGATGAGCTGAGTATCACCACAGAAGAGGAATATCTGTATTATAAAGGGACTCCTTGTGGGGAGCTGGGGATGGGGAAGCAAGGTTCTCCTAGTAGTCCGGGGGTTAGAGGTGAAGCTAGGGTAGACACTAGTTCAGTGCCATGCTCCACACACCCTGCAGCCTGACCCAGAGCCCCATCTTCACCATACCTTACCCTCTAAGTGTTATATAACTCTGTGGCTTGTGCCTGAAACGTTAAAATGTGTATTTTCAGGACCTCAGAATTTAATGTTTCAGAATCGATTCTGAGAAAACCATTACTAACATATAATAAGATTTATAATAGCAAAACTGAAAAATAAAACCGAAACAAAAAAATAGAAATAGCTTAAACTGTGCTAACCATTGTGTGCATGATTGCTAGGGTACAACGGGCTATTACAGATGAGGCTGTCAGAGAAGAGTTGGTGAGGCAGGAAAATGGTATATATTGTTAAGTGGAGCAAGCAGGTTACAGAGGGAAATCCAAGTTTGATGCATGCAATTTTATGTAAATGTATGCATAGGAAAAACTAGTAGTGTGTTACACTAAAGTGTTAATAATGGTTATTTCTGGATGGCAGGATTACAGGTGACTTTTGTTTTTCTTTTGTGCCTTCCTATATCTTCAGAAACCACTTAGGATGATTGTGTATTTCTTCTATAATCATACACTATTCAGTAAGTGTTATTCAAGTACTGGGCTGGCTGTGGGAGAGTGAGGACCAACAGGGAGGGTTATACTTGGGCCATCTGTGTCCAATACTTGCCTCAGCCGTGTCTGAGGAGATCGGCCAACATCAAGTCAAGCCTGAGATGACCTGGGTTCTCAGGGGATTAACTATCCCTCTGAGGAGGCATTTTACACGTGTGGTTTTGGCCACACCTAGTGGCACTATTAATAGTGACTCCTATCAGTCTGCACATTTTGGTAATTGAGATGGACATAGATTCTGTTCAAATGGCCTCTGGTGTTCTAACAGAAGCTGGAGAAGGAGGTCATCATTGGGCTGGAGATGCTCCGCATGAAATTGTGAGACCAAACTACTTCCACTGCAGTGTTCTGTCCTATAGATACCATCCCCTCTTCTAACCCCTGGAAAACCAAGGAAACCAGTCTTTACAAGCACAGGCTTGGTGGTTGTACATAGAAATGACCTAAGACATGGCTACTTCTTCTGTGAGCAGCTCTTCAGTTATGAGCCCCAAATTTCCTGGCATGAAAGAAGCAGGTTTGTGGGTCCTACCCCAGCCAAAATAGCATCAGCATCTTTACGAGTGGGGGGACCCAGAGAACCACTTCCCCAAGAACCAGAAGTGCAAAGGAAGACTGCCCAAGCGTCTGAACCGAGTGGCAAGCAGAGCTGCACTGCTGGACCAGCATCTCCCCTTTGGATGCTTGGATGTAACAAGTGAACGACTTCCTTAATTGGATGCTGATTATGTGAGACACATGATATGGCTTTGAATGCTTTTCTTCAGCTCATCTTCTCCACCTCCCCACAGGAAGTGTTCTCTACCCGAGAAGATGGAAGCTGAGGTATACAGTGCAAGGCCAGATATGGAGTCAGGGTGGTGTGCGTCATGTGAGCTTCCTCTGCCCCCTGAGATAGTCCTTGCTTCCCTCCTGCCACCACAGCTAACGGGCCCTACTTTTGTCAGGGACAGTAAATGTGGCCAGCTGTTTACCTGACAATGATGTCATTTTCTGGATTCCTCTGAAACTAGACTTAGTCCCATGAATAAATTCTGGTCATGGGAATGGAGGTAACGATAACAATGATCATAATAAAAATGGAGTAACCATGATTCTGGGCACTTGAAATGGAATTGGGGGGCCATTGCTAAGCAAATCTCAGACCTGTCTTCAGCTGAATGTTTGAACCAGGCCATTCTCTCAGATAGACCAAACTGTAATTGTCTTAAACATTGCTAACCTCTGCTATCCTGTACAATGGGCCCCTTTCCTTACATGCCCAGAGGCAGAGACTGCTGCATCCAATTCTCTTCCCATAATATAGTTTAAAGTTGACAGTACCTATGTCAATTTTTAGATAACAATAGCTTCAAAATCAGAAATTCAGCTTCTTTCTAGGATTCTGTAAATCTGTGTTCTTCCAGATTGCAATCCTAATTAACTCCAAATAAATACAACTTGTTCTGACTGGGTTGATTTTATTCTTGCTCAGCACCTCTGTCCCGCCTCTGCAGTGGGAATGCGGTATGAGCCATGTGAGCAAAGTCCTTACCAGAAGAATGACAGAGTAAAAGTTGAAAAGACCCCAGGTCATAAATGTGCTCACAGAACACATGACATGATAGGCAGACTTTCATAGGAGAGAAAGAAATGTTGGTTTTGTTTGAGCCAATGGTTTCTTGGGTATTTCCTCCTTGTTGCAGTAAGTCACATGATATCTGGACAAACCCTGCACAAACTGAAATTCTTTCCCTGCAATTTGGAACCAGAAACCTGGGAGTTTGCTGTGAGGGTGCTGATCAGTCAGGGTGAAGGTCTGGGGCTGTGTCAGTCCAACAGAAGATGTGATGGAGTAAGCTGGTCATTGGAAATAAGTGTGAAATGAGAAAAGAGAAGAAAAGAAACCCAAGAAACATCGTCACATCACCCTCTGGGATGATCTGGTGATCCAGCCTGACAGACTACTCTAGCCAGGACTTGAGACAAGCCCAGCTAGCTCAGTCAGTAGAGCATGGTACTTGCTAGCTCAGTTGGTAGAACATAAGACTCTTAATCTCTGGGTTGTGGATTTGAGTCCCATGTTAGACACCAGATGTAGATGGACATATTCTCCATCCTGCTGTCATCCCCCCCCCCCGCCCTGGACTGTTTTTTCTCTTCCCAACTGTTCCAAAGTCACTTGTGAAATAACCACTCTGAGGCTCAATATCAATTATAATTGTTTGACCAATATTGTCTGCTCCTTATGGGCTAGCTCTAACTAGTAAATTAACCCATTTGTAATAGTTTATATTTAACCATGAGGCTCATGGCTTGCTGGTAATATTTGGACCTCTTTCTTCTTTAGCGACTACATGGAGTCTCCATGACTCCACCTACTCTCTCTCTCTCTCTCTCTCTCTCTCTCACTCGCTCGCTTGCTCTCGCTCTCTTGCTCTGTTCAAATTTCCTGCCTAGCTTTACTCTGTTAAGCCACTAGCCCAAAACAGCTTTATTCATCAACCAATAAAAGCAACACATATACAGAAGGACATCCCACATCCATCTTGAGATAATTCACACAAATCTTATGGGATCAGGTGCCTATCTCCATCTGGTATGGGATATATTGCCTTGTTTGTTATTGTGGTTCTGTTTTGTTTTTACTTTGCTGTTGTAAGCAAATTTCTTTTTTTGATACTATAGGAGTTGGAATTAAAGTAAATGCCCTTTATCATTATGCTACCATATTACAGACTCAATGCCTACTGTTATGTACAGTAAATCATATTATTACAGCCTTTCAGACCTCAGGTTTCCATTTCCCCCACATTTTATTATTTCTGAAAGTGGGATGCACTTTTAAGTCTCCAAGTTAACTATAATGTGGTCAACACCTTATTTTTCCTTCTTGAGGTTTTTAGGTTTGGGATCCTTCTCATGAGCACCTTTACCCACTGGTCTGGAAGCCCCCAGAGTAAAGGTTTTCTTACCATGCCCACAACAGGCCCTGACACAGGGTGGATGCTCATGATATACTCAGTGGATGAACTGAGTTATTTAACTGCAGTTAAAATCAAGGACTTTTCACAGAAACAGAGAGACAGTGGCCATCCCATGTCTCATTCTGTCATCCCTGACCTCACCTTCCAGATGCGGGGCCAGGTAGCCTTCACCCCAGCATTCTTTCCCTCTTCCTCCATTGGAAATTGTTGATTTAACTCTTACACCTTAGCTTGAGCTCCCATCTTCAGCCTTCTTAATGAATACCCTTCATATACAAGCTGTACTCAGTTTGAGGTCATTATATCATCTACCTGAGCATCTTACAAGCTCCTTAGTTTCATGGAGGGTAACCTCAGAACTTAGATGTCTTGCAGGACCACAAGCAGGACTGTCCCTGCTCTCGATCAGTCTTTTCCACCTGGTCTGGACAAGGTGTCTAGGCAAAGTGGGGACATGACGCTGATCTTGGGTAGCTCCTGCTTTCCCACATAGACCCTAAACTCTGGGACTCCAGAAAGGGTCAGACATGAACCCGTTGGCCTCAGGACAATTGTCCCATTTCCTCATTATTGTGGAGGGTAGATGCCACAGAGGAGATATTGACCAGGCCATCTGTGCTGACCTCGACAGAGTCTCCCCAATGCATGCTCAACTGTGGCAGATGCTGGGTGTGCAGAAGCATTGAGTGAAGAAAGATTCAGGGATGAACAGGCAGCACCGCCAAAGCTTCCTTCCCTATGGGCTAAAGCTCCTCTTTGGGTCATTTTCTTACTTCCCCACATGGATTCAGCTAGAGGAGGTGAGGAGCTTGAGCCTGGAGTCAGCTTCCTGCCAAGGAGATGCCAATTCTGAAGGAGAGAGAGGTACCTGAGCTCCACTCTGTCTTCAGCTGGAGGGCTCGAGCCTGGGCTGTGGGGTCTGAGCTCCAAATCCCTCTAGACTTGGGGGTAACTGTGGGAGAGTTGGGGGCTGTTTTCCTGCCACAGAGAGAACAACAGGAAAACAAAGTGGGGCTTGTCCTCATCTTCCAGAAAGATCCATAATTGTTTTGCGTTGGCCCATAATTGTTTGACCTTGGCCCATACTGGCTGTGCCTGACCCTGGGTCATCAGGGCGGTCAGAGGGAAGGGTAGGGAAGGAAGGACCATAGACAGAGCAGCTTCAAGGACCAGCAGGGGAAGCACTTACTAGAGTGCTTTTGAGGCTGGTGTAGAGAAGTGAGCATAGTCATCAGGAGGCCAAGGGTCACCCCCAGGTAGGAATTCTGGGGAGGAGCAAGGAACTCTGTCCTTGGCAGGAGACACATGACCTTAAGAACTGGAAGGGATTTTCTGACGTCAGGATTCTGGTGCCAGCTGGTGTCCCCTGAATGATGTCTCCTGGAGCCCTGTCAGGTCCTGTTTGAGGGTCTTGTGCATCTGGAGCAGGTTTAGGGTGTGAGGACTCTCCCCATTGCCCTC
Source organism: Chionomys nivalis (assembly GCF_950005125.1). Lineage (NCBI taxonomy): Eukaryota > Metazoa > Chordata > Mammalia > Rodentia > Cricetidae > Chionomys > Chionomys nivalis. Next base: position 2,060,893 of record NC_080109.1, on the reverse strand, counting down.
AGAGCTGCCCTGCAGGTTTAGAGAATAATGATGGGGCCAGTGCGGAGAATGTTTGCATCTGATTTGCATCTGATTTGCACATGAATAGCCTGCACTATCTGTTCCCAGGAAATTTCAAGTTAAATATTAATTGTTACTGCCCTCGGGAGTTTTTAGGTTTTGATTTTGCTTTCTCTGTTTCTTCTCACCCACTCCCTGTCAATGACTCAGATCCCTGTATGGAAGCAGGGTGGAGGGGAGGAGGAGGGAGACGCCCCCGCCCGGCTGGAGAAGGGCAGCTGAGGACCAGAAACTCGGGACTTAGGGAGTGGGTGGCTGGCTGGCATAACTCTGCCAAGTGAGAGGCTGGGTATGCAGGGAAGACACACAGGACATGTAGCTGGCAGGTGCTGAAGAGATCCAATGTCTGTTACACACAGAAAGCAACAGGCAGGTAAAACCACCAGCCAATCAGAATGGCTGAGACACTTCCAGACAGCATCCAATGTCATAGTTAAGTGACTGTACCCTGCTCCTCAGCCTCCCACCCTGACTGTCCTGGTACCCCTTGGCTTCTCTGGTCCCCATGTCCCCATCCTCGTCATCAGAGACCAGAACCAGAGCTTCACAAATGCAGGACCAAGGGTTAAAGGATGGCTGGAGGATGCAGCACAGTGGTTAGCTCATAGGGTCAGAGGCTCTGCTGAGCAACTCTGGGTGAGAGGCTACTGTCATTTGGTAGTTTGAGTGTCGCCTAAAGGCTCATGTGCTAGAACCTTGATCCCTAGTGCAGTGGTATTGCAAGGTAAGCGACCCCTAAGAGGTAGGTCTAGTCACGGGTGATGGGGTCATGACTGCTTTTGAGGAACAACTGATCCTAGTGTCCCAGAGTGGTCCAGGTCTCTGCATGAGTGGATTCGTTACTCTGAGAGCAAACTTTGAGGAACAGGCCATCTGCCTTCCTCTCGTGTGCATTCTCTCATCATGTGATGCTGTCTACCATGTTGTGACATAGCTGGAGGACCTCACCAGAGGTGACCAGTGGGAGCCACCTCACCTTTGAATGTCAGTCCCCCACCTGTGCCTTAAATCAACCTCTTTTCTTTGTAAAGTGCTTGGCACCAGGCATTTTGCGACAGCAACAAGAGAAGGATTGAGGCCATCCTCAGCTTTCTCTTCTGCAAAATGGAGTTCCAAGCAGTGTCTGCCTTGTGTTGGGGCTGGAGGCCGACGTCAGCTGCTGTGTGTTAAGACTTTAGCACTGATCTTTGATGAGCTGTGAGTAATCACATTTCAGGAGTGAGCTTCCTGGTTCTAGCCTTGTCTAGCGCTAGTGCCTCTCATCAGCGTTTGGTCATCTGGCTTGGGTTTGAACATACCCCTGAAATGGAAGTCCAGTAGCTTGCCACACACACACACGCACACACACACACACACACACACACAAACACACACTCAAAACTACACAAAAGGATATGTCAGAAGGTAGTGCAAAGCCTTTCCGGGAAGCTCCTTCTGCTCTTGACCAACCTTCTCTAGAGAGGTAGACTTCCTGGGGCTGCTCTGGGCTCCCTGTTTCGGTGGACTCAAGTCTACCTCTGGAACAGCGTAGTCTGCAGCTTCCTGATGCTCTCCTTCCTGGGCCTTTTGTTACCAAGCTGCTCAGACCAAACCATGCTCTTGCCTAGACCCTGGTTGGCACCACCAACGCGGTCTCTACTGAGATGCTGATCAGATGAAAAGCTGTCGCTTTGGGGCTTCCTGCTCCAGCCCCTGTTAGGTCCAGAGCGCTCCTGGGAGGTATGAGGAACAAATCAATGGTGACTGTCTTTGTTTAATATGCCAGACGCAGGCTCCCTTTCACTCCGAAAAGGACGCCTATTGCCATCCTCCCTTCACAGCTGTGAGAACTGAGGCCTGGGGAGACTGAAGACTTTGCCCCAGACAGCGTAGTTTCTACGTTAAAGAGCTGGGATGAGATGGATTACGTCTCTAAAAGGATTTTTTCCCTACAACTGGGTGTCTTTTCTTATTTTCTCTTCTGCTATAGCTGAGTGCTCACTATCTAGCCTCTTTGAGAATTGTCCCGGCTCTGTGTCTGCACGGTAAACACGATTTAGGGATGCACCCTTACTAATCGCACTAGTCAGTTCCCACTACTGTAACAAAATACCCGAGATAACCATCATGTAAACAGACAAGGCTTGCTTGGGCTCACAGATTTAGAGATGTAAGGCTATGGATGATTGGCCCTGTCGCTTTGGGCCTGCATTGAGCAGCCCATCATGGTGAGGGACGTGGGGTGGACAAGCCATCATTTCCTATGGCTAGACTCTGAACAAGAGAGGACCAACCAGGGTCTTGCAATTCTTCTCACTTATTTATTTTTAGATTTAATGTTTTTTTTAATTTAATGTGTACGAGTGCTTGGCTGCATGTATGCATATGGGCCATGTGCATATCTGATATTAAAAGTGGTTGTATCCTCTAGAACTGAAGGTATGGTAACTGCTAGCAACCGTCTGCGAACTGAACCCAGGTCCTCTGCAAGAGTAACCAACCAGTGCTCTTAACCACTGGGTCATCTCTCAGCCCTACAACCCTTTTCAAGGAATACCTCCAGGAACCTAAGGACCTCCTACCAAGCCCTACCTTATTTAAAGACAAAGTCAGTTCTGACTTGATTTGGAATGTAGACCAAATCTTCAGTGATGTAAGAGAAATCGCCATCTGGGAAGAGGGGCTCACTCACGCATGCCTGAGCAGGGCAAGGGACTGACTGGCATGGTTGCTGGTCAGAAGGCTTGAAATTCAAAGGTCACCCTTTCCAGGACTGATAGTCCCCTCAAGAGGAATCCGGGAGCAGCCAGATAGGGGGCTGGGTTTGGCTCATCTGTCTCTTCCATTTTCTCCCAGCTTAACTTCCCCTTCCCTGGCCTCTGCTAATGAAGACACTGCCTTGACCCTTAGTTTCCAAGTTTAAATTTCTAGATGGTCACCGCAGGTGTAGCTCAGCGGTAGAGTGTGCTTACCGTCTAGGCTGGATCTCCAGCATACGGCCACATGCGTACATTCATGTCTTATGACTGCTGTTTCTTCCAAAGGCATCTTCTGTGAAAGTCCAGGATGTAGAACATCAGAAATGCTTCTCCGGCTGAGATGCATGTTCCCTGGGGGTCGTCAGAGCTAGGGAATCTCTCCACCTGGCCTGTAGAAGCTCATCAGCTCGGGAGTGAAAAGAGCTCTTATTCTTACAGCTTGGGTCTCATCCAGAGGCAGGCAGCCTGAGGCCTTGGAGGGTTGGGATGGCCTTGAGGCATTGTTGATGGAGCCCTTCAGCCCAAACTAAGGGCCTCTTTGCCAGATTTTCTTGCCTTGTCTCCCAAATTCTCATTCTTCTCTTTTCTTCTTCCTCTGGATCTCTCTCTCTCTCATATATATATATATATATATGAGAGAGAGGTTTCTCTGTAGCTTTGGAGTCTATCCTGGGACTTAATCTTTCTGATCTTGAAATCACAGAGATCTGCCTGCCTCTGCCTCCCAAGTGCTGGGATTAACAGCATGTGCCACCACCACCCACCTTCCTCTGGATCTTAAGGCAGTGTCTCCACACCCATGGTGGTGCCCACTTGAGACCGAAAGCTGCTACGGAGTTCCAGTTTAGGAGGGTCTCCCTGGACGGGCAGGAGGGCAGAACAGCATGGCCTGACCTCCCAGCCAACAGCCCACGCTACATGGAGAATAGACACGGTGGTGCCCTTCTTTGGGGACAGGTAGGAAAGAGGAGGGAAAAGTCGGGCTGTTATTTCTTGAATTATTACCTCTGTACTTGAGGTACAATGTCAGTATTGCTGAGAGGATGTCTTTTAATGCCCTGGATCATTAAAACCCAATAATCTCTTTGAAATAGCTTAACCGCTTCCTGCAAGGAGATAAAGCAAATAAAACTGTCATCTCGGGGTCCGCCGTCACCATATTGATGCAGCTTTTCCTTTCTCGTTTTTAAAAGTACGGCATTCATTTTATTTCAGGCCAATGCATTTATGTCATGTTGGTGGTATATAAATTTGGTAATTAAATCCTGTTATCTTGACACTATAAGATATAAGAATAAGAATAAGAATCGCTTGTGATGCCTTAGAGAGGGAAATACTGAAGGGAGAGAAGGGGGATTACTCCGTATTCTTTAAAAAATGGTTTTCCTGGAGATTTTTTTTATTTTATTTTTTTTAGTAGTAGGTAGTTGACAGATGCCTGATGGAGGTCCTCCTGTGAGGACAGCTGTGAAGTTGCTCTCACCTTGTTCTTCCCCACCCAGCAGAGGAGTGAGTAAGATGGCGTTAATTCCAGAGCTTAAGTTTTACCTGCACTTATGACTTCCCACCTGGTTATCCTCAGACAAGAGATCTTCCTCCTCTGCCCGTGTGGGTGCTTGAGGTTGTGATAGAGAAGTCCAGCCCAGCCATCGAATAAACAGGAATACGCTTGACATCCTGTATTAATAAGTTGTGGTTTAAAACAACCCCAGAGAGACTGAGTTCAGCCACTCACCAGTGTATGAGACGAGTGTCTATCCTTGTCTGCCTTCCTCAGTGGGTTAGCCTGGGCTTTTAACCCAGAAACCCCATGACTGAAAACGGTCTAAGAATTTCCAGATATCCCACGTGGACTTAACTTATTTCTTCTGTCAGAAAGAAAGGATTTTCTGGAACTCTTTTGATGATACCACGTTTCCCATTTCCTAGAAACCTATCACGTGTTTTACTTCTTAACCAGTCTAGCTAAGGACATCATGATCAATTTAACATGTGCCACAGAGTCCTCTTCCTGCTGGGCTGGTCATGGGACTCTTGAATTACACAGTCACGCAGGGAAGTCTAGATACAAAGAGAAATCTGGGTTTGATTAGAAAGATGGACAAAAGGTGGTTGAGTTGGCAGTTGACAGATTCTGCAGCTACTGTTTTGAGTTTCTGTCTTTTTTTTTTTTTTTTGGTAACAGTGGAATCACAGATGCCCTACTTCTAAAATATTATTGAGAAGACTCAAGGAGATGAATAAGCTATGTTGTCTCCCAAGCTGTCTGTTCTAGATGAGTCAGTAGGCGGGAGAGCCAACCTGAGGACTGAGGACAGTTGACTCCTCCAGAATAGGTTGGTTAGTGGGCGTGGCTATTGTGATAGTTAGTGTTAACTATTAACTTGACAAGGTCTAGACTCAGCTGGGAGGCAAGCCATGAGGGATGTATGTGAAGGAGTTAGACTAGGTTAGCTTCTGAGCACGTCTCTGGGCGGTTATCCTGATGAGGTTAGTTGAGGTGAGGAGAATCCCCCAAAGGAGGGTGGCATCATTCTCTGGGTTTAAGCCCTAGGTTACACAAGAGGGAGGAGCCTCGTTGAGCTCTCTTCTTCCTGGCTGCAGAGGTCATGTGACTATTAGCTTTAAGCTCCTGCTTCCTTGATCCACCACAGCAGAAAGCACCCTTTACCTGTGAGTCAAAGTAACCCCTTCCTTCCTGAAGCTGGTTTTCGCAGGGTAATTTACCAAAGTATAGGTCTTTCCCCAGCCAGGAGCCAGAGTTCCAATAAACATGGCATTGAGCCGGCCTTTATTAGTCTTCTGGTGACTTGCAGGGCCCCTCCTGCACCTGTTATTTTCTGATATACTCATGGCTCATGTGGCTGGATCACAGCAGGGCACAAAGGCCATCTCCAACACGGAATGGTGTAGAATGGGCTCATTAGTAGAGCTACCCTACCTCAGCACCCCTCAGACAAGATGAGGCGCACCGAGGAGCTAAACGAAGGCCTTCCTTGAAGAGTCAGCGAATCCTCAGACAGTAAGCAGTGTGGGAGGCCAGAGACTGGTACTTCGTGAACTTGGTCAGCTCCCCTACCCTTCCTGAGGGAAGG